>NC_089596.1:63249276-64614852 GCF_019320115.1 Miscanthus floridulus | reverse complement strand
ATTGGCCATGGTCTTCATAAGTTTGGTCACCTAGACCTCGCTTGAAACTCTCTATCTTTTTCTCTTCAGTATCCACGAAACTTGGAGCATATCTGGACAAGTTGTTGAATGTGTGCATATATTCAGTGAGTGACTTTGTTCCTTGAGTGGAGCCTCATAAATTCGGGCCGCTTTCATGTGCATTAGGCCTGGGGGAATATGATGTCCCCTAAAAGCTAGCTTGAACTGTTCCCAGGTAACTCGCGCATTAGTAGGCAAAGACGATAGCTAATGTGTCCACCAGATCCCTGCTGGTCCTTGCAGCTGATGAGAAGCATACTCAGCTTTTAGATGCTCTATGACCCTCAGCAGACGAAATTTCTGCTCAATGGTATTTAGCCACTCGTCAGCCTGCAGTGGTTCCTCAGCCACCTTGAAGATTGGAGGCTTCGTGTCCAGAAACTCCTTGAATGTACTGTGCTGATTTGGCTCGGCCCCTGGTTGATGTGGGTGGCCCCGAGCAGTGTTTTACGCGATGAGGCGCAAAGCTTCCTCCATTGTCCTTTGGCTCCCTAGGAATTGGGTAAAGAACTCCTGAGCAGACGGCGGTGGTGGGGGTGGCAAGTCATCATGGTTGCCATCCTGGCTGCCACCAGCTCCAGCACGGGTGCGCGTCATCTGCGAAGTTGCAACAATAAGCGATTATTGGTTGATGTCAAGAGATTGCAGATGAATTATGTACTCATGCCAAACTGAAATTACTGGAGAAAATTCTCAAAATCATAATAAAAATAGAGGCATAACAATTCATTCTCGCAACATGACATCCCCAATTTAACCACTTATTGCGCTCATAACGCATGCAAATTTAAATCGTGATTACCGACAAAGGACTGGAATTGCATTGATGTTCAACCAAATGTGCGATTAATCAACATTACATGATAGTCGGGTTACTAATGCCAAATTCGAACTACAGGTCCATTACATGAATAAAGGTGATACATTAGACCTTCCACTAAGTACTAAGCGATCTAATCCTCATCATGATCACTATTGAGGTCAGACGTAGGATCATCCCCTTCTTCGGGCTCCACTTCTTCTTCAAGCTCCACTTCTTCTTCTTCCTTGTCCTCTTCTAGATCCATCTCAGCGGCTCTAGGCAGAACATAAGGGTGGAGCTGATTGTTCAATAGATGAACCTCCTCATGTAGGTTATCGTTGTATTCTTCCACATTGGCCAGCTGCTGCCCTAGCTCAAACTGTCGAGCTCTTAGAACATCTTCTCTGGACTAGGCTGCATTCCTCTGGTGAGTTAACCAAGCCATCTCTACATTGAGCCTCTCAATCTCAGCATCGTGCTCCCTCTGAAGCTAACGTTGATCCTCCTAGGCATGACCAAGAGCGCCAGACACACGTCTAAGGCTACCCTCTACTCCATCTAACACTCTCATCACTGCGAACATGGCGCTTATGGCAGGGTTATCACTGTTCTGCCCTTCTGCTGCACTAATCTCCAAGGGCCTTCCTCTTGCCTGCTGCCATGAGTTAGTGGAGGGGTTTCCCCTCAGAAAAACTCCAACCAAAGCGGCTGCCAGCTCCTGAGGAAAATGATCCATGACATCCCTCAGGATCCCAAAGGCTGCCCTACCAGCTGCTTCTTCAGTAGTCCTGCCAGTTGACTCATAACACTAGCCTGTCCACTCAGAATTGTCACCTCAGGGATGAACAACGGCCTCCACAGTAACCAAGAGACCTTCCCCCAACTGCTCATTCACCTAGAAGTAGCAGGGTTCCATTCCGTTAGGATAGCCTACATAGCTGAGCACTCTCCACAAGAGTGTAGGCATCCCAAACTCTCTAAGAAACGTGTGACGTTGACGGGTACGTGGAGCAAGCTGACGGCTGGGAGCTCTGCCTTCGGTGGACTTGCGAGCAGTCTGCTTTGTGCGTGCCATCTACACCATTAACATGTACCACTTGGTGAGATAATGCCGTAATGAATAAGAGTTACATAACCGAGTAAGAATTTTTATAAGGGGAGGAACAATGTAGTTATGTGAATGGTAATTATCATGATGCATGCTCGTGCCGTACGTCCTCACAAACTTAGGAAAAATTTGTTTCTAATTGGTAGATACGGTGGCATACATACGTTCTCTCATATATAGCGTAACTAGTCGAGCTACACGTTTCGTTGTCAGTGTACCTGCATAAAATTCCATTTCAGCCCTAAACCCATAATGAAATATGCAGAATGTAATTGTAAATACTCCCATATATGTATACCCATACATATACTTCCGTATTAATCTACCCGACAATAATTTAAACCTATAATTAAATACATACCATATACACATGCAAGCATGCATACATAGCCATATCAAAGCTAACTCTCCCCGACCACACGCTTACCTCTTGCGATCATACACTCATCATCTTACCTTGGCATAGTGACATTTGATCCACACATTACCACTCAAGTGAATGGCATCCATACAACAACACGTCGTATGAACGATGAAGTAAAAACCCCCATGTTAGTACTTACATAGCCACCTAATAGTCCTTAATTTGGGCATAAGGAAAGTGATCATTGGCACACTTTAGATTTTAATTACCTATTATATAACTATTAGTTGCTAGAGAAGGGTTTTTTGGAAAACAAAAATTTTTGTTTTAAATACACTTGTGACAATTAACGTTGAATCTTGCTCCGATACCAGCTGTCGCAGAACCGACCAATTTATAAGAGTACAAGTACAATGATAGCCCGCCAGCGGTCGCACTGTCATACTTGAACCCATATAAACCTGGTAGTCCGTCGAGTACCACGATGGGTCTCAATAAATGATTTACAACAACCAAGATCGTACAGGATTCAATATACATGCCACATATTACATAAAGTTCACAGATACATTTCATCATCAGAGTGCGAATAAAAGTTATTACAAACCGAGTTTGATAGAATAAAGCGGAAGCAAATAAGTTCAAAAATAAAGTTTCCAACATAGTTTGATACAGTGCCAAGTAGGATCACGGTCCATAAAAGCAAAGATAGAAATTAATAAAGAAGCCTGCCCAAGGCTTACTCATCCACTGCGGGATAGAAGCAAGTCTTGCAATAACTATGATACACAGTGCCATCTGCAACAATGGGAAATAAAACCTTGAGTATGAGAAGGTACTTAGCTAGACTTACCCGTCATGAACCAGAAATAAAATGACTCCAAGGATGATGCAAGGCTGTATAAGTGGACGCACTTGACAACATTTTGCGTAAAAGGCAATTGACCCATTGTACAATTACGATTCCTTTATCAAGTTAATTATAACTATTCATTTCTAGATTAGCAACTACCCTATGCCAAACATATGGTATATCATTTAGAAGCATACAATAGTAACCATAGCAGGTATTGAAATTCCATATTCATCCGAACCATCTTGTTTCATAACACAGTTACTACGATGTTGGAGCTAGTCAAGTTTCTCACTATCCGGGAGAGACGGCGATTCGAATCGATTTCAACCAGCTAGGAATTTATTCCTAACACAAACCCAGGTCTACCAGCCATGATAGCCTTAGGTCACCTTTGGTACAACTCAGGTACACATTTCGCGGGTCCGTACCACGCCGCATAATCTAGAACACCAGATGCTAGGATGTTCAGGCCTAGCCTGCCCTTGGGCTCAGTCTGATTGTTCCCCGGAAGGAGCGCACAACAGAACAGGTCCTGGCCTGAGTTGAATTACTCGGCTTCATGGTCGGAACGAGTTATCTGGCCAGCTAAGTGAGTGGCATGCGTTCAATCTTGTCAGAAGTTCCAACAATGGTACGGTCCTTAACCGACACAGACGGGGATAGATCCACACCCAAGACCTCCATGCCTTGTTGCTTCTCTATCGATCTCCCGCCTGGTCTCGATTTACTTTTACCCCATGGTTATGTTCCACGATAGTAGATATAACCAATCGTGCTCTGGTATCCACCTACATCTCGCAGGTGATAGGACATCACCCGACTTCTACCGGTCTAAGCATGGCTAAGCATATCTTCGATCCTGGACCTATACCGGTTAAAGGTGTGATATGTGGACAAGGAATGTACATGCATCAAGTGGTTTCATTCAACTCTTATAACCTAATGCATCAATCATAAGTACTTAAGTAAATATTTGTAAATTACTGGGAGACTTAGAATGCTTCGGGGCTTGCCTCGCAGAAAAGAAATAGGACGGTGGTCAGGACACTCCGGAAGCTCTTCAGGATTCGGCTCCGCGCCTTCGGGAGCTACGGCTTGTGGATTCTCCTGCTGGTCCCCTTCCTCTGCTTCTTCGAATTCTAGCAACGTTATCTCTTCCTCCGATCCTAGATGCATGAATATGGCATAAGTATTATGAATGCATATATGTTCACAAGTGCATCATGTTTATTGAGTAGGTGCATATCTCTTCTCGATTATTTAATTATCTACTTTCACAATGCATCGACTATACCACAAAACAGTAGCTACTTGTTTCACTCATAACTGGAGTTCTACTAATCCAAATACAGTGATCCTAGACTTTCTGGAAAGCTTATCAAATTCTCTACAACTTTGTTATTAATCATTTTTATAGTACCCATCATTTTCAACATAAAACTCATCAAACCCCAGAATCTGTCCGGAAACTATTCAATTTGCAATACAAAGTAACAATACTTCTACTTCATGAAATCAGTCAAAATTTGACAACATAAAATCTACCAATAGTTGAAGCATACCAAACATTTAAGATAACATAATGGTGAAGCCTAAACTATTTCTTTATATGTCTTTATTATTTTATTTAGATACATAGGTTAAATAATAAATATATATCAAATGTGCATCGAAAATTCTTAAAAATTTACAGTGTCCTTCTAAGGCTATCAAAGGACTACTGTAAAAGTTTTATGCCATTTTGCCAAGTAGAACATCCTATACAAAAATGGCAAGGTAGCAAGGCTTGAAATAGCATAAATGGAAAACCCTATTGAAAAGTGTCAAGCAACAGATTTCCTATTTTTCTTAGCATCCATATACTACTAGGATAACCTCCAACAAATTTCATGAGTATTGGATTCCTAAACAATTTATAAAAATTTACACAAGGATCTCCTTATTATAAATGAAAAATCTATAACTACAAATCTACACATGCACTCATTTTCAAATTTTTACCAGAGCTCATATATGCTAAGACTAGCTTACCACAAAAATTTCATAATTTTTGGAGCACAGGAACTCTAGATATAAAATAAACAAATTTGAATGCATTCAAAAGCACATTTCAAATCTCTATTTAAATCTCCAAAAATTTCCACTGTAAATGTCAAGAACATATTTTTCCTAAATACTACACTTCCTAAGGAACACTAACAAATTTATTTCACAATTTTTGAAGCTACCAAACTGAAGATACAAAAATTCACAAAACATATGAAATCTGCATTCAAAATGAACTAGCTTTAAAACATGGAGTCGCTGACATGCGGGACCCACTGGTCAGTTGACCCCACCGGTCAGCGACACAAAACAGAGCACGACGGTGCCGCTCGACGCTGCGCGGCTGGAGCTCATCGACGGCGAGTCCGCCGGTGGTGACGTCTTCACGACATGACCCCCACTATCTCCTGGACCTAGTGACCTACTTGACCGAGCCTATTGCCGGAGCTAAGTACGGAGGCGGCATTCATGGCGGCACGGCAGAGCCGAACAACAGCGCTACACCGACGGAGACCACGGTGAAGCACTAAAAGGCGCGGACGAGCTTCCATGGGCTCAGGCGAACCTATCGCACAAGGTTGCACGGTCTACGGTGGAGGGAGGTGCCCCAGCCACGGTGACGGGCGCGGCGGGGATGCTTCGGCGAGCTAGCGCACGGTGCTGTTGCTTACCAAGTGCGGTCAGCGAGCGCGGGCTGAGGTGGTGAGTCACGGGAGCTCGGGTGGAGGTGTTGCAGTGGAGGAGAAGCGACAAGGGCGAGCTGGCATTGGCTATGGCGACGGCGGAGCTGCTCGGTGCTGCGTGAGCTCGGCGGCTGCGTGCAAGGATGAAGGAGGAGCAGAGGAAATGCAAAATGGAGCGTGGAATGGGTCAGGCGAGCGCTGGCGGTGTTAAGGCTGCACTCTGGCTCATCACTACCGCGCTAGGCAGAATGCCGGCGACGCGCGGCCAGTTCCCGCGCCACGCGGTGGCCACGGTCTGAATCGGTCAGCCAATGAATCCATCGATTCAGTTCGTTCAGTAACGAAATGCCGAGCCTGACGACGAGTTTTCATGTTGATGTAATAGCTAATCCATGGCTCCAATTCATAACTGTTCTAAACAACTTTCATAGACATAAGTACCAGCTACAAATCTTGTTCAAAGAGCTCATTCTAATTCGCAACAGAAATGGAGTAAAATCATCCCAAACATCGACTGTCAGTCAGTCAAGGTTCATGACTTAGCAAAAATTTGCTAAGTGTTGCAAATGTTGATTTTTGTGATCCAATTTCACACATGCTAGGAGCTGAATCAGTTAGTGACCCAAAAATAAAAGTTGTTCCTTATGTCAAATACTACAACTTTGCTTTAGTGATCTCCTCCATGCAAGGTTTCTAACACCTAGTTCAAACTTGGTCAAACAAGCTACATTCAAAAGATGGTACATACTTAAACTATGACATAATGACCTAATTAGCCCTAGCCATAAATACCAAAGTTGTTCATGATGATATTCTAAACATGTTTAAGCTATTTGCAAGGTCACACAATCATCTACATGTTTACACTCATGATCATATGCACATACTCATGGGAACATGAAATAATAAGAATGTTGCATATGTTTCAATCGAATGTTTCAAATGTCAAAGCTTATATATGAATGCTTTATGATTATGCTTATGCTATGCAAGTCAAGTTATGTAAGGCTAACACTCGAGGTGTTACAATCATCGTCTGATCCTGAGCTCTGGGCTGTCTGACCCTCTGTAGCTGGTACTGATGCTGAAGCAATCTGGGTTGGATCAGGAACTGGTGCTGCTGTAGGCTGAGATGGTATAACGGAAGTAGCTGGCTTAGATGATGCCATGGAGGAGGGGAGCATCTCTATCGTCGCTATGATAGGCGTAGCCATAGAAGGACCTAGAACATGTAGGTATGGAGGAGTGGGCTACCCTATCAACTCACTAAAGGAGGCTCCAAGACTCTTGGAGACTAAAGTGTTTGGCTCAAGCAACGACGATGTCTGTGCCGGTGTGAAGCCCGTCTAGAGTGGTGTGAACTGCGGGGCTACCACTGGCGAAGCGAACCACTAGGTCACCTGCTCTGTAGGAGAAGCATACTATGCTGGTGGCTGACCCTGACTCTGAAGCCCACTAGGCTATAATGCTAGAGTCATCGAAGTGGTAGCAGGCTAACCAAGCTGGGGCGTAGTCTATGGCGGTGGGGCCCCAATCGCCTACACTACATGCTGCATGAACCCGAGAAGCTACTGCTGCATGAGTATCTGCTGCTGATGCATAGCATGCTATTGCTGCTGTAGTGCCTAGGTCTGCTGCTGAATAACAAGCTGCTGGTGCTAGAACTTGTCATGCCGAGTCTAGAACTGAGCAAGTGTAGCAGCTGTCTCCTCAGCCTGTCTGGCCTGGTCCTGCCTCATCCGCTCAAGTATAGCTAGAAGAGCGGAGTCAGTCTATGAGGTAGGTGGTGCTGAACTAGAGCTATCGGCCTCAGCATCATGTCGTCATGGAGGCATCTATGGAATGGGCTGGTAATCATCATCAAAACTATCACTGGGCTCGCTAGTGACCAACCCCTCCTGCTGAGCAAGCTCCTCCTCCTCTGTAGCTACAATACCCCTAATGATATCATCCTGCTGGGCTGTAGTCTCTAGCACCTCTAGATGATGGTGCATCTGACTTGGTGCATGTGGTGTACTGTGCCGGATCATCTGAGATAGGTTATAAGCAGGGAACTCTGTTGTGGCACCACTGTACTCAGCAATCATCTTAGGCGACTTAACAGAAATAGCTCTGTGGATAAGAAAAGTGACCCTATGAGCATAGGGTAGCTGCCTGTGACCTCTGAAGCCCTCAGCTATAGTGTCCTCCATCTCTGATAGAAGGAGATCCTAGATGTCAAAGACTATCTGCCGCATCAGAGAGTTGAGAAGCCATAGCTGAATCCAAGTCAATCTCTCTCTGTATCCCATCCTCAGGAGTAAAGTCCTCCTCATAACAGCCTCAAGCACATGAGCAGTGGGCGTGAGATCACTGGGGTTCCTCCTCGAACCCTCACCAAAAGGCTTAGTAAAGCAGTGACATACCAAGTCTGTAGGAGGAACCATGCCACCATGAGGACATCTAGGGGATGCAGTCTGTCCATAGCACACCTCATGGAGCCTGACTGGCTACTCCTAAAGCCTAAGAGTCTCCCTGGCCCTGGTGCTCATCAACCAATAGTCTCTGCCACCGAATGCAGTGAATAAAGTTATGGTGTGGGTCAATAAAGAGAGAAGCATAGAACTGCCGAACCCAAGATAGAACATATAATTCGGTCTGTCTAATCAGATCTGTCAACCTTGGCAAATATGCAAGATAGGGGTGAATGTGCTCTCCAGCTGCTGCAACAATAGACTCGATGGTGCACACTCTCTGGGGTTTGAAGACTGCTCCACTGTTTAGATAAGCATTATAGAAGTCCTCCTGCAGGGGTGTATAGAATCCCTCTGATGCTCTCTCATCCCTCCTAGGTGGAAACCACACCTCAAAGTCAACAAACCTCAATTGCTACACTTGCTTGGCCGTGGTGGTCCTTAGGTCAAGATGGGTCACTAGAGGTAGACCCTGTGGTCGAGGTGGTGGACGAGAACCCCTCCTCTGAATGACTGGCCTTGGTGAAACTGGGACATGAGTGCAACTAGAGCAGCGTAACTGTGGTTATGGTGCCAGCTCTATCTCCTTAGCCTGCTGAATCTGCTCACCCTCCTGAGACTGCTATGTCGGTTGTGCCTCCTATGTCTGCTGAGCTGGCTGAAGTTGCTGTTGTGGCTCCCCCTGAGGCTGAACCTCATCAATGGCAACATGCTGTCCTCCAATCATGAGGGTCCTAGCTGGACCACCATGAAGACGCTCAACATGCTGAAGTGTAGCCATTGCCTCTGGTGAAAGTGGATCGGCAATCCGGACTCCACTACGAGCGCCTCCTCTCTCGGCACGCTCTATGGCCTCTACAACTGATGCGGCTCTTGCTGTATCTGCATCTAGATACTTGCGCTTCCTGACTACCAGCTTCTTAGTCGCCTTGGCTTTAGGTTCTATAGGCTGGCAAGGTGGGGGCCTCGGATCCTCGTCACCGGGACCACCTCCGACATTCTTCACGCGAGCCATCTGATGGATCAAAGAAGAATCAACTGCTCCTAATAAAGAAACAACTGCCTCTATCGAAGATCAACTGCCACTGACACTTTCGAGGCTTGGCCTCGATCCTTACTCTCGATCTTGGCCTCGAGTTAACTGACAATTGCCACATGATCTCAATGGCACCGACTCAATGCACGATGGAATAGATAGGATATACAAATAAATACAATATATCTAATAGATGCGAAACCCTAAGAAGCAAGCAATTTAGATATGAAATTGAGACACGGGGCTTGCTACCTATCGAAATGGTGAAGCGGCGAGAAGAGGAAATGATCGGGGGACACCGAATCAGCTAGGGTTCCTAGTCGGCGAGGATCGGCAAAGCGATGAATCGATGGCCGAGGGTTCATAGTGCCAAAGTTAGGGTTAACTGGTGGCGATGGATCTAGGGCACCGTAGGGGTGATTGCAGCCGGCGGTGCTATTGGGCGGTAGTGGAGAGCAAGGAGGCGCGGGAGGCGCTGTAGGCAGCGGTGAGGCACACGGTGGTGCTGCAAGCTGCGTGCGGCGATGGTGCATGGTGCTGCTGCGGTGATGGGGCGTCGGTGCATGGGCGAGTGGCGGCGGCATGCGGGCAAGCTACGGCGGCACGTGGGCAAGCAGTGGTGGCAGCGTGGAACAGCAGCGGTGGAGGCGAGCTGGGCAGATTAGGGCTCATGGGCGCGCACGTGGATTATATGAGGGTCCCCCTTCAGATCAGAAAAGGAAACGGGAAAAGAGACCTAATGCCGCACAAAAACTAATGACTGGATGCTCCAGTGGCAGCGACCGGACACTGCCACCTAGCATCCGATCGATTCTAGAGAGGTCCAAATCCTGTGGAATCGCGACCGGACGCGTCTGGTGGACATCGACCGGACACAACCAGAGTCCGGTCACCTAGCCTTGACGTCTTCATCATCGACCGGACACTGAAGCTCCTTCTGACCGGACGCTAGGAAAACACTATTTCAGTGTCCGGTCACTCCTTTGGCAGCAAGTTCACCTCTTGTGAACTGACTGAACGCTGGTCATCAGAGTCCGGTGCAGCATCCGGTCACACTTTCTTCAGCGAAACTTCAAAGTCCTTCACGCTGCCTATTCCTAATCAAGTCCCAACTCCAATAAGATCCAAATAAACACCAATTAGGACTGATGTGAGTGACCTCTCTCAAACCCTCAAGTTTTTCAAAATATTTTGCCTTAGGCTATAATTCTTTTTAAGAAATTAGGCAATAAGAGGGCAATTTAAGATAAACGACAAAACAACATTCATGCATATGCAATACTTGAAAGTAAATCTAGTTGCTTGTCAAGTTTGATCCAAGGTTAAGCTTCTTCACATGCTTTTCGACGGTTATCTTAACCATATTAGACAAGCCCTATATGCATTATAAAGCATTAAACATGTTGTATATTACAATGCAATGCAAGGGACAACACAAGCTCAATTTTTAGTGAAGTTACTAAAATCAAGCACATTTAGTTCATTCCACAATCTACAAAATGTTGCCTCATCTAGCGGTTTAGTGAAGATATCCACCAATTGATCCTTGGTTCTTACACCTTCTAGTGATATATCATTTTTAGCAACATGATCTCTAAGAAAGTGATGGCGGATATCTATGTGCTTGGTGCGAGAGTGTTGAACCAGATTATTTGCAAGTTTTACCACATTTTCATTGTCGCACAAAAGAGGTACTTTATCTAGAACTACACCATAGTCTAGCAAAGTTTATTTCATGTAAAGTATTTGTGCACAACAAGCACCTGCGGTAATGTATTCTACTTCGGTGGTGGACAAAGCCACACTATTTTGTTTCTTGGAGGACCAAGACACAAGTGATCTACCAAGCAAATGGCACCCTTCGGATGTGCTCTTTCTATCAACTTTGCAACCGGCATAATCCAAATCGGAATAGCCAACTAATTCAAATATAGCTCCTTTAGGATACCAAAGGCCAATGCTTGGTGTGTGCTTAAGATACCTAAGGATTCTTTTTATGACAATTAAATGAGTTTTCTTAGGATTAGCTTGAAACCTAGCACACATACACACACTAAACATGATGTCAGGCCTAGATGCGATCAAATACAACAAGCTACCAATCATAGAGCGATAGAGAGTTTGATCAACCGGGTTACCTCCCTTATCTAGGTCGAGATGTCCATTGGTTGGCATTGGAGTCTTGATTGTCTTACATTCATCCATCTTGAATCTCTTGAGAAGATCATCAGTATATTTCTCTTGAGAGATGAAAATCTCTTCTCTCATTTGCTTGACTTAAAAACCAAGAAAGAATGTAAGCCCTCTAATCATTGACATCCCAAACTCCTTTGACATCAATTCACCAAATTCTTTTCATGAATCTTTATTTGATGATCCAAAGATGATATCATCAACATACACTTGACAAATGAAGATATGCCCATCAAGCTTCTTGGTGAATAGTGTGGTGTCGACCTTCCCAATGGTGAAGCTCTTCTCAATAAGGAAGTCCCGAAGGCGCTCATACCAAGCTCTTGGGGCTTGCTTAAGCCCATATAATGTATTGGAGAACCTATAAACATGATTAGGATATCTAGGGTCTTCCAATCAGGGAGGTTGATCAACATAGACTAGTTTATTAATAAAGCCATTTAAGAATACACTTTTTCACATCCATTTGATAAAGTTTTATTTAATAATGTGATGCATATGCAAGGAGGATACGGATGGCTTCTAATCTTGCAACCGGGGCAAAGGTCTCTCCAAAATCCAAATCTTCAACTTGAGAGAACCCCTTTGCAACTAGTCTTGCCTTATTCCTCACAACAGCACCTTGATCATCTTGCTTGTTTCGGAACACCCACTTTGTTTCAATGACTCTTGTACCTTTTGACCGCTCTTCAAGAGTCCAAACTTCACTGCGAGTGAAGTTGTTCAACTCTTCATGCATGGCATTTATCCAATCTGGATGTTGAAGAGCTTCTTCTATCTTAGTAGGCTCAAAGTAAGAGACAAAAGAGTGATGAGCAATAAATGAAGCAAGTTTTTGAGATCGAGTCATTACACCCTTTGATGGACTCCCTATGATGAGATCTTGTGGATGATCTTGAAGTAGGGGTGTATTTCTTCTATTGACCACTTGAGGGGGAGGTTGTGGAGCATCAACATCTTGTGCTTGTACCACCATTTGTTCATGGGAGACATGAGTATCTTCATTTTCTACTCTCTCATCTTTTTCATCATCATGTGGCACACTTGATGAAGAAGGTGGATCAATCACTTGTACATCATCTTCATCATCTTTAGGCTTGATGTCTCCAACCGGAATGTTCTTCATAGCCTCTCTCAATGGTTCATCACCTACATCATCAAGATTCTCATATGCTCCTTGGGAGCCGTTAGATTCATTAAATTCCACATCATATGTTTCTTCAACCAAGCCGGTGGCATGATTAAATACTCTATATGCTTTAGACTTTGATGAGTAACCAACAAGAAAACCAATATCACAATGTCTTTGAAATTTCCCTAGGTGTTACCGCTTCTTGTAGATGTAGCATTTGCAACCAAACATCCTAAAGAAGGAGACGTCCGACTTCTTCCCATTGAGCAACTCATAAGGTATCTTGCCAAGGAACTTTTAAAGGAATAGACGGTTTGATGCATAGCATGTGGTGTTGATTGCTTTCGCCCATATAGCTTCGGGGGTGTTGTACTCATCAAGCATTGTTCTTGCAAGAGTGATCAATGTCCGGTTCTTCCTCTCAACTACACCATTTTATTGAGGAGTATATGTTGCGAAGACTTCATGTTTGATTCTAACTTTATCACAATAAGCTTCTATGTTTGTGTTGTCAAACTCTTTCCCATTGTCACTTCTTATCTTCTTGAGCTTCACTTCAAATTCATTTTGTGCTCTCTTGGCAAACTTCTTGAAGCAAGATGCAACTTCTGATTTGTCATGAAGGAAAAATACCCATGTATACCTTGAATAATCATCAACAATCACAAGACAATAAAGATTTCCTCCTGAAAGGATCTAGGATGTCGCCTAGAGGGGGGTGAATAGGCGTTTCTGAAAAATCAACACCTTTAAAAGCGGAAACGATTAGTAATAGGAGTTTCCAAAATGGAAACTCCAAATCAGAGTAATACAACCCCTCACAAGTTAGCCACAAAGTATATAAAAGATACTAGATAAACCTAGGGAGCCAAACAGCGGCAACCAAAGAGTTGAATCAAAATGCACTAGTCAGTTAATGTCGGAAGTCCTGACAGTTTGGGTCAGAACTTCCGACGTGTCAGAAGTCCTGACAGTTTGGGTCAGAACTTCCGACGCAAACTGTCAGCACTTCTGACCCCTACGGGAAATGAACTACAAGTGCTAAAATGAACTTTGTGATGCCAATAACTTACAAACCCACTTCCTAGTGGTAAGGTAAGGTGTTGGGTCACTCTCTTGACGTTGATAAGCCACCACTCCGTAGATCGAGGCCCAAACCCTAAGAAATAGCTAGAGAGAAGAAGACAACCAAATACATGTAATTTTGAGCAAATCACAACAACAACAAGCACGCGGGAGACAAGAATTTATCCCGAGGTTCGGCAGCCCCACAAAGGAGCTCCTACGTCCTCGTTGTTGAGTGACCACTTTGGTCGGAGTCTCTTCCACCTCCTTGCCTCACTCAAGGATACCACAAAGGTCACTTGAGTTTCTTCACTAGAAAACAAAGGTAATACAAACTTCCCAAGGCTCTTCCACAAGATGGAAGCTCTTGGGCGACGTCTAGCCGGCTAGGGGAAAATCCCCAAGAGTAACAAATGCAAATCAAACTGGCTTGACGAAGAAATCAAGTGCTCAAGCTTGCTCAAAGTGTTTTTCTCACTCAATCCACTCTCCAATCACTCAAACCCTTTGGGAATCAAAGTTGGAAGCAAAGGAGTGAAGAGAGGGGAGCCTAGAATGCTTGGGGGCTGTTTTGGCTGAGTGTTCGTTGCAATGAAGTGAGTGGGCAACGGTTAGAATGGAGGAGACGGGTATATATACTCCAAGGTAAAATCTAACCGTTCAGATCTACGTCGGGAGTTCCGACGCAGATCTCGAGACTTCCGACGTATGAAGAAAACACTGTTCATGCGAGGTCAAAGTCCACTCGAGACAACCAACGTTGGAACTTCCGACGAACGTCGGGACTTCCGACGGGCATAGTCAGCAGGTCAGTAGAACCATCGATGCCGAGACTCCCGGCTTGGGTTGGGACTTCCGACTGTCGGGAGTTCCAACTCACGTCGGGACTTCTGACATCCACAATCACCGCGCAGGCTATGACTGGGAGTCAGCACTTCCGACAAGAGTCATGACTTCCGACTGTCGGGAGTTCCAGCTTACGTCAGGACTTCTGACACCGACAGTCACAGAAAATTATTCTATGTGCTCGTGAAGTGCTAGAGTGTCTCTCTTTTGATTTTATTATTATGCTTGAGCACTCTATCTTCCTCAGACCACCTAAACTTGCATCCCTCTTAATAGTACGGCATACCTATTAACTCAAGATCAAAAGAAAAATGAAATTAAACCTTTTGAGTTGATCTTCTTTAAATTGATGCCGTGTCTTTCAATCTTCATCAAGTGAGGGTGCCAACATGTCAATATTGATCTTGTCACTTGAGCATAGCCATCTTGAGCACGTGACTTGATTCCATTCATCAAATATGAATAACTCCAAATGCATCAAGTCACTTTAATCAACTTGTCCAATATAGATTTGATCCTTCACATCAATATGACCATCTTAGCTTGATTAGTACCTCAACTAAATGCAAGTACTTTCTTCTTCACCCTAGCTAGGTTCTTCGGCCGCCAAGCCGTCGCTTGCCCTTCACCCTTGCTTAGTACCTCGAAGCCTTTCCTTGCTATCTTCACCATCTCAAGCCATTAAGTCACATCTTGTGTTGAATCATCCATTCATATGTATTGTTATCTTTTTCATTTCAATTTAGCAAGCTTCAAATATGAGACCATTCCATATACAATCCCTTATGTCTCATTAACTAATACTCATGAGCTTGCTTTCACATAGTACATGGAAATCCCACAATAAACAAGCATTTGCATAAATTCCATTTGCATTGTTGTCTTGTGCTTGAACTAGATTGTTTATACAACAACACATCATTTTGGCTTTAATTAAGTACCTGTGAGATAACCTATTACCTGTCCACACTTAGCAAATGGGTTAGTTCTTTAATCACGTTGTCATTCAATCATCCAAAACCCACTAAAGGGCTAGATGCACTTTCAATCTCTCCCTTTTTGGTGATTGATGACAACTTGATTAAAGCTTACAAAATGATATAAACATTTAAACTTTTGGGTTCAATGGTTTATGAGAGGCTCCCCCTTAATATGTGCTTATGATTAGAATTCACAAAATAACCTCAAATGTTAATTGCACGTACTAAAACATATAGGAGACTCCCCCTAAATCATTGCATCCGTGGGGTGCATGTGTGTGTGATAAAGTGAAACCATGATGCATATGACAAGATATATCACAAAAGAATAAATATAAAGGTATCACATCAAATATTTTCATTCTAGCATGCATAGTCCTTATGAAAATAAATATAACACATGTAATTCACACATAGCACTCATTATGCATTTTGTCAAGTCCACAAGCCACTAAAATATAAATAAAGATCATGTCTTCAAGAGATACATAGATAAAGCATAAGTAAGTCTCATCTCTCACATGATACAATCTATCTCAAATCCAAGATACATCAATGAAGCTCAAAAATAAGAAACGACAGCCTGCAGTACATATTTTCAGGTACAAAGATAAGCAAATGAAACTATCCTGAAGCTTTAATCAGTCTCTCTCCCCCTTTGTCATCTATCACCACAAAGGTCCAACAACGACATACTAAGGACAAAGGGGCTACAAGCTGTCACACAAAGCACAAAGGGTGCTTAAGGTTCAAACTTTGTACTAATCTCTCCCTTTGTATTAAACTCTTCTCCTTTGTCATCTTAAAGAGGTTGTACTTGTCACTTGTTTGCAATTCAAAATAGATCAAGTACATTGGTTTACTAGCTCATGAACAAACTCATACACTAACCACTAGATTATATAATCATTCAAGCAATAGTGGTATTCTATGAGTCTAAAAATTTTCATTTGTAATGCATGATCCTATAAGCATGTACTATATGCACTAACCGCATATTAGTAAGGGATGAAAAATGATCATGCATAATACAATGATACCTTTGCTATATTGGAGAGGAAGATAGTCATATAGATTTCAATTCATTTCTCCAATAGCACCATGAGGTCCAATTATAAGCTTAGTGAAGACCAATAGATACCAATTCTTTGAATTCCTATTCTTCACCCATATGAATTGAGAATCACTAATGATCAAGTGCACTCTCCTTGTTGTGGTTGGCTTGCTTCTTTGATCATTGCTTGCTTGAGAGTACTAAAAGATGCACCACTTGTAATACCACTTGAAATTTCATGATATCACTTGAAATTTTATGACTTGTTCTCTTTTGGGTGTTGCTTCCTTTCTAGACCAATCTCTTGATTTTCTTCAACCAAGTACCTTAAATGTCCCTTTAGATTACCACTTTGATTTTAGCCATCCAAGCTTAGGGTGAAGTGACTTCTCTCCAAAGAACCATCCTTGATACTTACTTGAAATAACTTAAAAGAAAATCACTTGATCCACTTGAAAGATTTTGTTTGATTGATCCATATTGTTGGACTTAATTTGATGAACAACTTTGAATCCTTCTTTAAGTCCTTTTCTTTCTACTTGTTTAAGTTCTTTTGTTTCTATCAAAAGATCTTCTATTATCACTAGAACTTAAACTCCATCTTCATCTTGATCTTGGTCTTGATCTCTAGCTTGAGTACCAAATGTGTACCAGATACACTCTTCAAATAAATTGTCTTGTACTCATCATTTGTCATGCTTCTATCTCAAACCAAAACCAAAACATAGGTACCTCAATCACTTATAGATATGATTCTAATTTGAGGACCTTTGAATCTAAGTGACTTTTGATCAATCCAATAATTATCACTTTTCTGGCAGATTCTATACTCTTCAAAGAATAAATCATATCTCCCAAAGTACACATCCAAAAACCACGAAATTTGGTGAAGATGTGACACACTAAGTCTTCTAGTAGCTGTAAAAATTTGAGCTTCTTTTGACTTCCATATTGCTACCAGATTTTACATCTTTCCACACTGCTATATGCTAAAAACTGCTGCACTATAGCTGATAAGATCTACTCTAAATCTGAAGTATCACTTATCCAAGTCTCATGAAATTTGCACAGCAACTAATACCATAAGTGTAGAGCATGCAGACCAAATTTCAAGCCAATACAAACAAATTTGGTTACTCAAACATGTCTATGATCACTGCTACCTCAGATTTTCAATATTGGACAGATTTCAATAATTGAGCTATTTTTCTTCAAATTGAACCAAACTTGAAATCAACTTGTTTGAATACTCTCACAAGACATATGTTCATTCAAACCACTTACTAGAAGAAATATTATGAACATATCCAATCAAACCAACTTCAAACTTGATTACTTAAGCATTTAATCCATTCAAACATCTCATAGCAAGCAACATATGCATATATATCCAATTCAATTAACTCATATACACCCAAATAAACTTTGATCAACAAGAGATATACCTTGATAGCTTATGAACATCTTTGCAAGCTTCAACTCCACTTATTTGCAGGCCTTCAAATATATCAATAAATTTCCACAACTTAAATATGACACTTGTATGTTGATAGCATATGGACTTCACTCAATTTTGACTTGGCATTGGGATAGAATTGCACTATGCTTCAATACTTGACTCAACATAAGATGAACAATAATAATTCCATTGAATCAAGTCTCCAATGTCATGGTACCTACAAACGATCATCCACTTTTTGATAGTACCCAAACTAGTTTGGGTCCTCTCAAGTTAGACGCAACATACTTAGGCATAGCCTTAGTATGAATAGCGGAATTTTCTTTTTGCAATACTAACCAATAAGGTACAATAACAAACCTTCCTAGGCATAATATTTGCATCAATTGAAATAGGCTTAGGATTCTCACTTAGGGGACATGTATTAGCCAAGAATTGATTTTCTCTTTTTCGAATATTTGGCAAATTTATGATTTTCAAAAACTTGAGAGAGATTTTAGACGGACATAGGGATTTTTATGGACTTGAGAGAACCATGTCACATGTGATTAGGCAAATAATCAACCAAGGGTAGCAATAATCACAATATGACATGACTAGGTCACAAAGACCCAAAAACCACATGATTTTCAAAAACCACACCACCTACACATGCTAGTTAGGGATTTTGAAAAACATCTATCCTATATCACACAAATGCACACACTAGCATATAAAGGGCCTTAGATGCACTTACAATGCATGTATGTAAATACATACCTTTGTCTTGAGCCCACAATATCACCACTGAGATAATACAAGGCATGACAACATCATGTTGACCTCACTTGTCAAATAATCATACCATATATGAAATCAATTTTCATCCAAAGGACTACAAATAATACTAGATAAATTTGTTAGTCCATAATGGTGCAAAATAGAAACTGAGCTCCCCCTAAATAAGTACCACAAGTAATTTGAATGACTTTCAACAAGCACTTTATTCTTTTAAGAATTTGGGAGTCAATTTTCTATTTTGACCAACACAAAGTAATTTGCCATATTTAAATTTCGTTGAGACATACTCACAACCCACTTAGGTTTGATAGATCACAAGCTTCTGAGCAAATTAAGGATATATGAAATCATATGGATCAAACCTTAATTGCATCCCAATTAGTGCTCTGGTTCCTGCCATACCAGACACGTCCGGTAGACATACCGGACACGTCCGGCATGTGAAGAACATAAACACTTTTCCTTTCTGCCCTGGCTATACCGAACATGGCTAGTAGGTGCAGGACAGAAACAATTGAAGCGCTGCTTGTGATTCTTCGTTTTAGCTCTAGTACTTCTTGTATGCCTGCATCTGAACAAATGCATTGCTCTACTAGAGAGCCATTAAAAGCATCACATGGCAAATATGATAATGATTAAATAAAACTAATTAGTCACTTCCAATTCTTTCACAAATATGCTTATTTGTGAGCCATTGAGCACTAAACACAAAGTGGCTATCCTATAAGGTCTTTAGGTACTTGTTACCAATGGTAGAGATGAAGTAAACGATATGGTCATTGATTTATCATCGGGTCAACCATATATGAGATTATGATAAGAATTGATTGATAGATTGAGTGAATATTTTCAAATTACTTGCTCAACCACCCCGAAGCTTTCATCTCACCACCAAGTACCTACATTATCAACCTAAGCACATTTTGGTACCCAACTCTTGTTGGGTCCTTTTGGGTTAGTCAACAAGTGCTTAGGCACCCAAATGGCCTTAGTACTAGTTTGTGGTGAACACATCACCTTGCTAGTGTTAACTCCTTTTGTGGTCTTCCTAAGCATATTATCATAAACAAATGTGTTCGGCTTAGGGATGTTACCATTTGGGCAATCATAGCTTAGATGTCCCTTTCTTTTACAAGCATAGCATATGCGACCTTTGTTTGCTTTATGCTTGTTTTGCTTGTATGGACATCCATCAACCTTGTGGCCCATCTTATTGCATCCATAGCATCTTCTTGTTGCAACTTGGGCTTCCTTTCTTGCCTCCTTGTACATTGGGCATTTCTTGGTTGGATGCCCCAACTTCTTGCACATGAGATAAGTGCTTTGTCCATCACTTTTCCTTTGGTTGGCCAACTTGTTTGAGGCCGTTTGATCGGCCACTTCACACTTGTCGGCCCAACTCTTGTGTGGACACATGGTGATCTCATGTCCATTCACTCCACAACCATAGCATAGTCTTTTTCCATGTTTCTTGCTCTTGGTTGTGTTGGCCTTGCTTGAAATGTGATTCTTTTGTTGGGATTTGGAGGAAGCAAGGTTTGAACCCTTCTCAAGCTTCTTCACCATGTTAACATGGTTATCTTGCGAAGGTTGTGCTCTCTCCTTACCCTTCAATCGAATCACATCATTTCTTAGCCTTTCCACTTCTTCCTTAAGCTCTACATTTTCTATAAATTTTTGCTCAATCAAAGATTGGCTTGCTTGAGAAGCACACTCATTAGCACAAGAAATATTCAATTGAGATTGTGTACAAGTGAGTGTGTGAGTGGGAGGTTGAGATGATTTTACTATTGTAATCACAACCTCATGAGCCACCTCAAGCATGATGCTTGATTCTACTAATTCTTCATGAGAGCACTTGAGATGAACATAGTTTGCTTGTAGCACATTATATTTGCTTGAGAGTTCATCTAATTTTGCCTTGAGCTCAAAGTTTTCCTTCTCTAGTTGTGAAACACTAGAAGAGGAGTTAGTAACTAAAGCATGCTCAATTGATAATTTTTCATACCTCTCATTTATGGCCTTTAGCTCTTGCAATTTAGAGATGAGAAATTTTTCTTGATTTTGAAGTGATTGCTCTTATTTCTCATTTTCTTCCTCTAGCTCATCATTCTTCTCAACTAGCTTCATGAGAATGAGCTTGTCTTTGTTGCTTAGATGATCAAGAGTGTAGCTATCTTCAATTTCAATATCACTCTCTTCTTGATCATCTACTCGTGCTATCTCCTTGGCTTGATCTTTCTTGCTAGCCTTCTTCTTGCTTTTCTTGGCCATGAGACACAAGTGATGAGTATCATGAGATACTGAGGTTGACTCATCACTTGGCCGCCACCGGGCTTGAGCCTCATCATCACAGACTACCTGCTGTTCGGCTGCCTCAGCCATACCGGACACGTTTGGCAGGGATACCGAACACGTCCGGTATGTGCTTGCAGACAGCGCAGTCGCCTCGGCTTGCACCTCTTGCTTCGGCTCGACACTCTTGAGGTCTTGTGAGGCTTCTTCGCCGCATGAAGACATAATGGACATATTTTCCATTGACTCGACCTCAAGTGCATCATCGCATTTGGATTTTCCATATACCTCTACGAGTTTGGTCCAAATGAGATGAGCACTCTCAGGAGGTGGTTGTCCATTGAATATTGCCTCATCTTGAACCTCTGCACTCAATGTACTCAAAATGATATTAATAGCTTGAGCATTTAGTTGCACGCATATTTCTTCCTCTTTTGATAAATTCTTATAGTTGCTCCAATCAACTATAGGAAGAGGTATGCTTGCAAACACAATATGCTCAACAAGAGGACTAATATCTCTAAAAGCATTGAGTACATGAATTGACCAAGGTAGAAAGTTTGAACCATTATTTTGGAGAAGCATCGGCTCTAACTCGATAGGTGTCGACATCCTTTTCTCACAGCGATGAAGCTTTAGGTGAGAACCTCGCTCCGATACCAATTGAAAGGATCTAGGATGTCGCCTAGAGGGGGGTGAATAGGCGTTTCTGAAAAATCAACACCTTTAAAAGCGGAAACGATTAGTAATAGGAGTTTCCAAAATGGAAACTCCAAATCAGAGTAATACAACCCCTCACAAGTTAGCCACAAAGTATATAAAAGATACTAGATAAACCTAGGGAGCCAAACAGTGGCAACCAAAGAGTTGAATCAAAATGCACTAGTCAGTTAATGTCGGAAGTCCCGACAGTTTGGGTCAGAACTTCCGACGTGTCAGAAGTCCCGACAGTTTGGGTCAGAACTTTCGACGCAAACTGTCAGCACTTCCGACCCCTACGGGAAATGAACTACAAGTGCTAAAATGAACTTTGTGATGCCGATAACTTACAAACCCACTTCCTAGTGGTAAGGTAAGGTGTTGGGTCACTCTCTTGACGTTGATAAGCCACCACTCCGTAGATCGAGGCCCAAACCCTAAGAAATAGCTAGAGAGAAGAAGACAACCAAATACATGTAATTTCGAGCAAATCACAACAACAACAAGCACGCGGAAGACAAGAATTTATCCCGAGGTTCGGCAGCCCCACAAAGGAGCTCCTACGTCCTCGTTGTTGAGGTGACCACTTTGGTCGGAGTCTCTTCCACCTCCTTGCCTCACTCAAGGATACCACAAAGGTCACTTGAGTTTCTTCACTAGAAAACAAAGGTAATACAAACTTCCCAAGGCTCTTCCACAAGATGGAAGCTCTTGGGCGACGTCTAGCTGGCTAGGGGAAAATCCCCAAGAGTAACAAATGCAAATCAAACTGGCTTGACGAAGAAATCAAGTGCTCAAGCTTGCTCAAAGTGTTTTTCTCACTCAATCCACTCTCCAATCACTCAAACCCTTTGGGAATCAAAGTTGGAAGCAAAGGAGTGAAGAGGGGAGCCTAGAATGCTTGGGGGCTGTTTTGGCCGAGTGTTCGTTGCAATGAAGTGAGTGGGCAACGGTTAGAATGGAGGAGACGGGTATATATACTCCAAGGTAAAATCTAACCGTTCAGATCTACGTCGGGAGTTCCGACGCAGATCTCGGGACTTCCGACGTATGAAGAAAAAACTATTCATGCGAGGTCAAAGTCCACTCGAGATAGCCAACGTTGGAACTTCCGACGAACGTCGGGACTTCCGACGGGCACAGTCAGCAGGTCAGTAGAACCATCGATGCCGGGACTCCCGGCTTGGGTTGGGACTTCCGACTGTCAGGAGTTCCAACTCACGTCGGGACTTTCGACATCCACAATCACCGCGCAGGCTATGACTGGGAGTCAGCACTTCTGGCAAGAGTCATGACTTCCGACTGTCGGGAGTTCCAGCTTACGTCGGGACTTCCGACACCGACAGTCACAGAAAATTATTCTATGTGCTCATGAAGTGCTAGAGTGTCTCTCTTTTGATTTTATTATTATGCTTGAGCACTCTATCTTCCTCAGACCACCTAAACTTGCATCCCTCTTAATAGTACGGCATACCTATTAACTCAAGATCAAAAGAAAAACGAAATTAAACCTTTTGAGTTGATCTTCTTTAAATTGATGCCGTGTCTTTCAATCTTCATCAAGTGAGGGTGCCAACATGTCAATATTGATCTTGTCACTTGAGCATAGCCATCTTGAGCACGTGACTTGATTCCATTCATCAAATATGAATAACTCCAAATGCATCAAGTCACTTTAATCAACTTGTCCAATATAGATTTGATCCTTCACATCAATATGACCATCTTAGCTTGATTAGTACCTCAACTAAATGCAAGTACTTTCTTCTTCACCCTAGCTAGGTTCTTCGGCCGCCAAGCCATCGCTTGCCCTTCACCCTTGCTTAGTACCTCGAAGCCTTTCCTTGCTATCTTCACCATCTCAAGCCATTAAGTCACATCTTGTGTTGAATCATCCATTCATATGTATTGTTATCTTTTTCATTTCAATTTAGCAAGCTTCAAATATGAGATCATTCCATATACAATCCCTTATGTCTCATTAACTAATACTCACGAGCTTGCTTTCACATAGTACATGGAAATCCCACAATAAACAAGCATTTGCATAAATTCCATTTGCATTGTTGTCTTGTGCTTGAACTAGATTGTTTATACAACAACACATCATTTTGGCTTTAATTAAGTACCTATGAGATAACCTATTACCTATCCACACTTAGCAAACGGGTTAGTTCTTTAATCACGTTGTCATTCAATCATCCAAAACCCACTAAAGGGCTAGATGCACTTTCACCTCCCAAACTCTTGTATGTTGTTGGTCCAAATAAATCCATGTGGAGGAGTTCTAGCACTCTTGTGGTTGACATGAAAGCTTTTGTTGGATGGGTATTTGCAACTTGCTTGCTGGCTTGACATGCACTACAAAGCTTGTCCTTCTCAAACTTCACATCCTTCAACCCTCTCATGAAATCATTCTTCATAAGCTTCTTGAGTGAGCTCATCCCAACATGAGCAAGTCTTCTATGCCATAGCCACCCAAGTGTTGTTTTGGTGAATAGGCATGTCTTCAAGTTTGCATCTTCGGAGGTGAAGTTCACTAGATATAGGTTGTTGTATCTAAATCCTTTGAATATCACATGATCATCATCCTTCTTGGATACAACAACCTCCTTCTCGGTAAACAAGCATTGGAAGCCAAGATCACATAATTGTCCAATGGATAGCAAGTTGAAACTCAATGAAGCAACATATAGCACATTGGAGATGGAATGATCATTTGATATTGACACTTTGCCCAATCCTTTGACCTTGCCCTTTGAGTTATCTCCAAATGTGATTCTTTCTTGCCCATCTACTTTTTCATCTAGTGAGGTGAACATATGAGGATCACCGGTCATATGTTGTGTGCAACCACTATCAATAACCCAATGACTTCCACCGGTCTTGTAGTTCACCTACACACAAGAGATCAAGCTTTAGGAACCCAAACTTGTTGAGAGCCCTTCACCTTCTCAACAAGTGACTTTGTAACCCAAATTTTCTTAGCCCTATTCTTATTTGGAGGTCCTAAGAACATCACTTTCATCTTTCCACTAGAATCCTTTTTAAGCATGTAGTGAGCATTGAAGGCAAATGATCTAGCATGCTTGGGCAAGGGTTGTGGTGGTGGAGTTTGGCACTCATGAGCAAAGTGGCCTTCTTGTCCACACTCAAAGCATCTCTTTGGCTTTGGCTTTGGCTTTGATTGTTGTTGTTGAGCTTGAGCCTTCTTCTCTTTGTTTGCCATATACCCAATGCCACTTCTATCCATCTTCATGATGGTGTTCATTAGGAGCTCACTTTGAAGATATTTGCCTCTAGTGAACTTGCTCAATCCAATCTTGAGATGCTCTTTTTCCAACTTGAGCTTCTTGTTCTCTTCCTTGAGTGCATCACTACTTTTATCTTCCTTGAGTGCAACCTTGTTTCTTTCTTCCTTGAGTTTCTTGTTTTCTTCTTTTAGCTTCTCATTCTCAAGAATCAAGTTGCCATCATGATCAAGAGTTTCTAGCACAATGGTGTTGTGGGTTTTGAACTCTTCAAACTCTTTCTTTAGCTTTTCATTGTCATGCTTGAGCTTGACATACTCATCATAGTCATTGCACTCAACCACTTGCTTGCCTTTGCCACTAGATCCTTACTCAATGCTCTCATCAATTAAATCATCACATGATGTAGCTATATCAATCTTAACAACATCATTAGTAGCATCATGTGGCTCATTGGGTAAAAATTCTTGAGCAATAATAAGGATATCATGATTAACCTTAAGAGTGGTATATTCATCCTTTAGCTTGTTATGGCTAGTGATGAGCTCTTTGTGCACCCACTCAAGTTTATCATGTTTATCTTTGAGCTCTTTCTTAGAAGATTTGAGCTCCTTGAGTTTGGATGACATAGCATCATTTGCTTCTTTAAGCTCAACACTAGCCTTTTTGGCTATCTCACATTTAGCTAAAAGAGAATCATTCTTAATCTCAAGCTTTTCATTTTTAGCTCTAGTCTTTATAATGATCTTAGTGTATTTCTTTAGCAATTAAGCAAGATCATCATAAGTAGGTGACTCATATTCATCATCGCTATCACTTTGTGATGCCAGCTAGCAAGGATATGCCACCCGATACAGACTCATAGAGTGAACTTTTTATGCCAGCCATAGTCAAAAGTCCTACTTTCCTTCGCACATCCGTTTTCTTGCTTGGGGCAAAACCAATAAATCTGTATTATGAGCATGATCATCACCACTACTATCATCATCATGTGATATCTTTCGTTCACCTTTGGCCATAAGGCATAGGTGTGTAGAGGATGATGGCGGTGGTGGCAGTGAAGATGATGAGTCAATAGCAATGGCGGCCACCTTCTCATTGTCACTTTCATCATCGGATAATCCACTAGATGAATCAATGTCCATGAGCCAATCATCAATGATGTAAGCCTTTCCACTCTTCTTCTTCTTGTGAAAGTCCTTCTTGTCATCTCTCTTCTTATATGGCTTGTTCTTTTTCTTCTCATCTTCATCTTCATTGCTTGAGTCATCTTTCTTGCCCTTGTTCTTGTTCTTGAACTTGTCTTTCTTGGGCTTTGTGCATTGATGAGCTAGATGACCAAGTTCTCCACAATTGTAGCAATCCATCTTAGAGATTGGCTTCCTTCTAGAGCTTGTGAAGAACTTCTTCTTGCCATCAAACTTGATGCCACTCTTGTTGAGCTTCTTTAGCATCTTGGCGGTCTTCTTCACCATGAGAGCAAGACTTTCATCATCAACTTCATCTTCACTTGAGCTCTCATACTCAAGTCTTGCTTTGCCCTTCTCTTGGCTAGCCTTGAATGCTAAATCTTTTTCTTTCTTCTTTGTAGAGGATGAGCCATCTTGAGGTGTGATGTGCATATACATCTCATGAGTATTGATCTTCCCTAAGATTTGTGTCGGTGTAGCAGTGGAAAGATCACCTTGGTGTAGCACGGTCACAATATGCCCATATTTGTCAATGGGGAGGACACTCAAGATCTTTCTTACAACATTGGATGGTTGCATTTGAGTAAGTCCAAGCCCATTGACTTCCTCTACAAGAACATTCAAACATGAATACATTTCATTAGCACATTCTTTAGGAAGCATTTCAAAAGAGTTGAGCTTTTTCATGACAAGATGATAGCGTTCCTCACGCTCACTCTTAGTTCTCTCATGGAGCGCACAAACGTCCGACCATAGTGCATGGACGTCTTTGTGGTTCCTCACCCGATTAAACACATCTTTGCAAAGGTCTCTAAAGATGGTGTTTTGAGCCTTTGCATTCCACTTCTCGTAATTAACCTCATCGCCTTGTAGGTTAGTAGCATCCCGAGGTTTTGGGAAGCCTTATGAGGTGGCTCTAAGTATACCAACATCTAGAGCCTCTAGATATGCCTCCATGTGAATTTTTCAATAAGGAAAGTCATCTCCCTCAAAGATAGGAGGAGGTCCATCCCCGTGAGACATCTTGCTCTAGGCGGTTAGGCCTAAATACATGAGCACGAGGCTCTGATACCAATTGAAAGGATCAAGATGCCCAAGAGGGGGGGGGGGGGGTGAATTGGGCTAACTCTAAATTTCTTTGCAATAATTAAATCCTATGGTTAGCCCAATTAACCCCTTGTGCCTAGAAAGTGTTTTCTAATTGTTCTACCGCACAAAAGACTTGCAACCTAAGTTCCAATCTGACTCTAGCATGGCCATTCTATGAATGTAAAGACTTGAATTGAATTGCACAAAGTAAATGCTCAAAGTAAATGCTTAAAGTAAATAGAGAGGAAGGAACACGATGATGTTTTGCCGAGGTATCGAAGAGTTGCCACTCCCCACTAGTCCTCGTTGGAGCACCCGCGCAAGGGTGTGGCTCCCTCTTGATCCGCGTAAGGATCAAGTGCTCTCTATGGGTTGATTCTTTGACACTCCGTCACGGTGAATCACCTACAACCGCTCACAACGTGAGTTGGGTCACCCACAAGCTCTGCCGGGTGATCACCAAACTCCCAATCACCACCAAGCCATCTAGGTGATGGTGATCACCAAGAGTAACAAGCATGAACTCTCACTTGACCACGACAAGCCTAATGAGAAGGTGGATGCACACTTTGCTACTCTTAATCTTCACTAGTGAGGTCTCTCTTTGGGATTCTCAAATCTCAATTACCTTACTAGGACCTTGCTCTTCTTGGCACTCTCTAAGGTGTTTCTCAGCTATTGGAATGAGCAAAAGTACCCCCACACACGAGTGGAGGTAGTATTTATAACATCGGCTAAAAAACGAACCGTTATGTGCTTCTACGAGGTGACCGGACGCTCCGGTCATGTTGACCGGACGCTTCGGTCAATATACCCCGAACTCCAGTGTTTATAGTGTGACCGGACGCGTCCGGTCATGATTTTCCCTCTCTAGAACCTTACTAGAGTCGACCGAACGCTGGCCCTCAGTGTTCGGTACCATGACCTAGCTGCGTCCGATCAAACTAGACGCAATCACCTTGGTCAAATGAACTAACCGGACCCTGAGCTAGCGTCCAGTCATACCGGAGCCAGCGTCCAGTCAGTATTTGACCCTCCATTCACTTCCAACTCTCAATCATATGTGAATGAAGTTTGCTCTATAGTATCAAAGGGCTATTGTGGAGCTACCTAGTGCTAGTTTTGACAAGTGTGCACCACACCTAACTCACTAGACTCACCTAGGTCAAGCTACCCATTCATACCCCCCTTAATAGTATGGCCAAAGAAAAAACAAAGTCCTAAACTACTCTAAGTGTCTCTCCAACTCCAATCGACACTTAGAACTAGTCCATCCTTAACCTTGTCGACCATCCTTTGAAAACCGAAACAATTTCCATCATAGGGGCATGACAACCATGATTGCCCATTCGATCTCCATTACCGTGACCTAACTCAATTGTTTCTGCAAAACACACATTAGTCACAGTAATCACGTATTGTCATTAATCATCGAAACCCAACTAGGGGCCTAGATGCTTTCAGGTTGCTTATCGTCTCCAACTTCCGGGTATTTTGTCAACAATACATAATGTCTTTCATGTATCCCAGTTAAAGAAGTGTTTACGAGTTCCTGAGGAAGTGGTGGAAATTGAAGGACTCCCTCTCCAACCTAATCTTTCTTATATTGAGCATCCTATCAAAATATTGGATGAAAAAGAGAGAGTTACTAAAAACAAAGTGGTGAAATTTTATAAAGTCGAGTGGCAAAATCATTCGGCGGATGAAGCAACTTTGGGAGCAGGAGAGTTATATTCTGGAGCATTATCCCCATCTTCTCCCCGGTGTGCCGAGGTAATAGTTTATGTTAAAAGCTCACTCTTACCATTTTTCCTACACTAGGCACTCACATTAAATCTCGGGATGAGATTTTGTTTAAGGGAGGGAGAGTTGTAACACCCTTGGTGTTACACCCTAAATCATTTACTAAAACACGTCATAAGCATCATGTTTATGTGTTAATGCATGTGATAAAGTGTGTAGATCAATTTCTTATAACTTAAAATGATCAATAAAAATGTTAAATAAAAGTTGATTCAATGGCTCATGTATATCAAGTAGGGTTGAAAACCAATTTTTATTAAGCAAAAATACTATAGAACATGTGTGTGATACTAAAATAAAGTTTGAAGTACAAACTTTATAGATGACAGTAAAATACTTGCTGTCAAAAAATGATATTACGAGCTAATATTTCTAATAGCCTAGAAATTATAAATTAAAATCAAGTTTAGCTCAAAAACTTAGAAAATTTCCAAGTTTGTCAACGGCTAGCCATTACTATGTTTAGCAAATTATTTTGAGAGATTGTATTAAAGGGTGGTGCGGTGTTATAGCTTGATTTGGTAGTCTCATATGCCACCTGAAGCATGGTGAAGATGGTTTGGCTCCTGAAGCAACCGTTTAGTCATTTTGGGCACTTTAAAATTCATGCACGTCACAGTCTCAGGATGGTTGGCGCTGTGCGCGCGGTCAACGGGCGGCCACCCCACGCCGCGCACATGGCCGCGTCCTACATGGTCATCCCATGCTGCCACGCTGGGTCAGTCGGGCCACCTGGGCTTGCTGAGGTCGGCCACAGCGAGCCGCTGGCCCCACGCCCTGCTGCCCTGCCTCATGCTGCCGCCATTGAGAAAGGTCCTAATGGCTAGATGGGGGTGAATATCATATTAAAAATTTCTACAACAACACTTAGCAAACTGGTTAGACAAATATGAGGCAAAGCGAGTGTTGCGCTAGCCTACTAAAAAGCAAGCCACCTACCACAATTTTAGTTTCTGTAGTCTCTATCCACACAATGACTATGTTACTATACTAAGTTAGTGTACTCTTAAAGGCTAACTAAAGAGCCACACTAACCAAACTAACAAGCTCTCACGACTCGCTACACTAAAGAGCTTGACAACTAGTTTGCGGTAATATAAAGAGAGAGAGCAAGATGGTTATACCACCAAGTCGAGGAATGGACCAATCAATCATAAGAAAGAATAACAATGAAGACCAATCACTTCGAAATCAAATGATGACACAATGATTTTTACTGAGGTTCACTTGCTTGCTGGCAAGCAAGTCCTCGTTGTGGTGATTCACTCACTTGGAGGTTCATGCGCTAAATGGCATCACACGTCAAACCCTCAATAGGGTGCCGCACAACCAACATAAGATGAGGATCACACAAGCCACGAGCAATTTACTAGAGTACCTTTTGGCTCTTCGTCGGGGAAAGGTCAAGAACCCCTAACAATCACCACAATCGGAGATGGAGACAATCACCAACCTTTGCTTGACGATCCTCGCTGCTCCAAGCCACCTAGGTGGTGACGACCACCAAGAGTGACAAGTGAATCCCACAGCAAAACATGAACACCAAGTGCCTCCAGATGCAATTACTCAAGCAATGCACTTGGATTCTCTCCCAATCTCACAAAGATGATGAATCAATGATGGAGATGAGTGGGGGGGCTTTGGCTAAGCTCACAAGGTTGCTATGTCAATGCAAATGGCCAAGAGGGTGAGCTTGAGCTAGCCATGGGGCTTAAATAGAGAGCCCCCATGAATAGCCGTTGGCTCCTCTGTCTAGTGAAACACAGGCTGACCGGACACGCCGGTCAGGTTGACCGGACGCAGGACTCCAGCGTTCGGTTGTCCGATGCTTGCCATGTGTCATCAGCGTCAAATGTTGAGCGCCTGATCTTAATGGCTAGTCAGCTTCACGCCACGTGTTAAGTTATGACCGGATGCACTGCAGTGTAGAACCGGACGCACTATCGCTTGGCGTCCGGTCACTTCTAGTAAGGTTCTAGAGGAGGAAATTCATGACCGGACACGTCCGGTGGCCCATGACCGGACACGTCCGGTGGCCCATGACTGGACCTAGACCTACGTTAGGTCAACTTAGCCTCTCTTTGTTGCTTGCGTCAGCGTACGTCACTAGATGATTGGACACACCCCTTGCGCGTCCGGTCCCTCTTTCTCTTCAGCGTCCGATCAAGGGACCGAGGGCGGCCTTCACTACACGCCACTGACCGGACGCGGGGTCAGAATCTGGTCAATACGAAACTTCTCCTATTGACCCCAAACTTCACCACCCTTGATCAAATGCGCCAACCACCAAGTGTATCACCTTGTGCACATGTGTTAGCATATTTTCACAAATGTTTTTAAGGGTGTTAGCACTCTACTAGATCCTAAATACATATGCAATGAGTTAGAGCATCTAATGGCACTTTGATAACCGCATTTCGATATGAGTTTCACCCCTCTTAATAGTATGACTATCAATCCTAAATGTGATCACAATCGCTAAGTGTCTCAATCACTTAAACCAAAAAGCTCCTATCAATTTCACCTTTGCCTTGAGCTTTTTGTTTTTCTCTTTCTTCTTTTCCAAGTCTAAGCACTTGATCATCACCATGGCATCACCATCATCATGTCACGATCTTCATTTGCTTCACCACTTGGAGTAGTGCTACCTATCTCATAATCACTTTGATAAACTAGGTTAGCACTTAGGATTTTATCAATTCACCAAAACCAAACTAGAGCTTTCAATCTCCCCCTTTTTGGTAATTGATGACACCCCTTACACAAAGATATGAATTGAAATTTAATTGAATCCATGTTGCTTGCCCAAGCATATTTACCATGTGTAAAAGGATATGGATAAGTTTCATGAACCCCAAACGGTAGCAATTGCTCCCCCTATATATGTGCTAAGAGTTTGAATTGTAGCTTACACATATGCTTAGATAGGAAATATAGGAGACAATGTCTACCAAATGATGCTAAGGTATAAGAGATGGACCTTTAAAGCGTGATACCAATCGGAGTGCACCAATATACCATCCTTAGCATCATGAGTAACATACACAAAAACTAGAATACCCATGAGATCAACATTAGAAGCAAGGGTCTAGTTTTCATAATGTGATCATGAGTCTAGTTACTTAACCTATGCATGCTAGTTTTTCATTTTATCATTCAAACCTACAACTAGCATACACCACACAAGCATGGATATTGAAATTTAAAACTTGTGCCATGCAAGCAAACATATGAAATGCTCATTCAAATGCATCCACCAAGTTTATGAGCTTGCTCCCCCTACTTGTGTGCTCAAAATTTTAATTGATCCCTTACTTTGTCATATCTCTCCCCCTTTGTTATCTTCTTACTATCTTTGTACACTATTTCCCCCCCTTTATCATTAATGACCACAAAGGTTTAATTTTAAATAGGTTGAGATTATCATTGTCAATCAATGGGGTGAGGATCATTTTCCCAAATTTGATCCAATCTAGATCATTTGCCAAAGATATTTAACTCGGTTTGATCCAAGGATAAGCTTCTACACACTTCCAAATAAGGGTTATCTTTGTACCATGTTGAGTTAAACACTTAGAGCTCATTTTCTAGATCAAACACTAGTTTTACAAGCCCACAAATGTGTCATATGCTACCACTAGATCAAGTCAAGCATAGAAGCAATAGTGGTACCATACAATCATCAAATTCATTTGATTTTAATGAATGAGCCTATTCACTATCAAAGATGACTAGATGCACTAATCATGTCCTTAGTAAGGATATATGCCATGCCAATCAACTTTTACCTTGGATTGCTCGAAGGAGAGGCATGTCATATAAGTGGGGGATGCATCAACACATATTTGAGAAATCCAATATGTTCAACTCATTCTTTAGCTTTCAAAACCTTTTCTCATCCAATGACTTGGTGAATATATTGGCAAGTTGATCTTCGGTGCCCACACTCTTAATGCAAATGCCCCTTTTTTGTTGGTGATCTCTTATAAAATGGTGATGGACATCAATGTGCTTTGTTCTTGCATGTTGAACTAGATTGTTGGTTAACTTGATTGCACTCTCATTGTCACATAGCAATAACACTTTCTTGAACTTGATTCCAAAGTCATTCAAGGTGGCCTTCATCCAAAGTATTTGTGCACAATAACTACCGACGGATATGTATTCGGCTTCGGTTGTTGATAATGCAACACTATTTTGCTTCTTTGATGACCGTAAAACAAGTGATCTTCCCAACAATTGACATGTGCCTGAGGTGCTCTTCCTTTCAACCTTGCATCCCACATAATCCGAGTTGGAGTAACCAACTAGCTTAAACTTTGCTCCTTTGGGATACCACAAACCAACATTTTTGTGTATGCTTCAAGGACCTCAATATTCTCTTTGTAGCTTTCAAATGATTTTCTCTTGGTGAGGCTTTAAATCTTGCACACATGCATACACTAAACATGACATCCGGCCTTAATGCGGTCACATAGAGTAGGCTTCCAATCATAGACCGATATAATTTTTGATCCACCATATTGCCACTTCTATCACTATCCAAGTTGCCATTTGTCCCCATTGGTGTGCTAATGGCTTTGCTATCACTCATGCTAAACTTCTTGAGCATGTTTTTGATGTACTTGCCTTGACTCACAAATATACCATTCTTCAATTGCTTGATTTGAAGACCAAGAAAGTAACTTAGCTCCCCAATCATAGACATTTCAAACTCATTAGCCATCATCATTCCAAACTCTTCACAAAAATATTGATTGGTTGATCCAAATATGATGTCATCAACATAGATTTGCAACACAAATAAGTCTTTACCAATCTTCTTGGTGAAAAGAGTGGTGTCAACCTTGCCCATCATGAACCCTTTAGAGAGTAGGAAGTCCCTCAATCTCTCATACCATGCTCTAGGTGCTTGCTTTAAGCCATATAATGCCTTCTTCAACTTGTACACATGGTCAGGCTTCTTGTCATCTTCAAAACCAGGTGGTTGCTCAACATATACTTCCTCATTGATGTAACCATTGAGAAATGCACTCTTAACATCCATTTGATAGAGCTTGATGTTGTGGGCACAAGCATAGGCTAGTAAGATTCTAATTGCTTCCAATCTAGCAACTAGGGCATATGTTTCTCCAAAGTCAAGACCTTCAACTTGTGTATATCCTTGTGCTACCAATCTTGCTTTGTTCCTTACTACTATACCATCTTGATCTTCCTTGTTTCTAAAAACCCATTAGGTTCCAATCACATTGTGTCCCTTTGGTCTCTCTACAAATTCTCATACTTGATTTCTTGTGAAGTTATTCAATTCTTCATGCATAGCATTCACTCAATCAACATCCTTCAATGCTTTATCTATTTTCTTAGGTTTAATGGATGACACAAATGAGAAATGCTCATAAAATAAAGTCAATCTTGATCTAGTTTGCACACCTCTTGAAATATCATCAATGATAGTGTCCAATGGATGATCTCTTGCAATATTGGTTGGTTGAAGTATTGAAACTTGATCGCTTGCACTTGCTTGATCATTTAGTTGAGATGATATACTAGCCACTTGATTTTGTTCATTGTCATGAGAGCCATTTGTACTAGCATGATTTGTATCGTCTTGCATATTTGTGTTAGAGAGCACTTGCACTTGTTCATCTTCATCATCATTCACTTGCCTAGGCCTTAATTACCAACATTCATGTTCTTCATGGCATTTGAAAGTTGAATGCCTCTAACATCTTTCAAGTTCTTATTCTCATTTTAAAACCCTTGGTTTCATCAAATTCAACATCATGAACTTCCTCAAGAGTACTACTATCCAAATTCCATACTCTATATGCTTTGCTAGTAGTTGAGTATCCAAGTAGGAATCATACATCACATTTCTTGTCAAATTTGCCCAATCTAGTGCCTTTCTTCAAGATATAACATTTGCAACCAAAGACCCAAAAATATGCAATGTTGGGCTTTCTATCATTCAAGAGCTCATATGGTGTCTTCTCTTTCAATGGGTGACAATAGAGGCGGTTGCTACAATAGCAAACCATGTTGATAGCTTCGACCCAAAAAGATTGACTCACATTGTACTCACTAAGCATAGACCTTGCCATATCAATGAGTATTCTATTCTTCCTCTCAACAAGGCCATTTGATTGTGGAGTGTACTTGGTCGAGAATTGATGTCTAATTCCAAATTCATCACACAACTCATCAATTCTAGTGTTCTTGAACTCACTACCATTGTCACTTCTAACTCTCTTGATGGTTGTTTTAAACTCATTGTGAATGCCTTTGACAAATGATTTGAATGTTGTAAACACATCACTTTTGTTCACTAAAAGAATACCCAAGTGTATCTAGTATAATCATCCACTATCACAAAGCCATATTTGTTTTCTCCGATGCTAGTGTATTATGCTGGCCCGAATAAATCCATGTGTAATAACTCAAATGCTTTACTAGTGCTCATCATGCTTTTTCTAGGATGGGTGTTTCCAACTTGTTTGCCGGTTTGACAAGAGCTACAAAGCTTATCCTTCTCAAACACAACATCTTTCAAGCCTCTAACCAAGTCATGCTTAACCAATCTATTCAATTGTTTCATTCCAACATGACCAAGCCTTCTATGCCATAACCAACCCATGCTAGACTTAGTGAACAAACATGTAGATAGTTGAGCTTCACTAGCATTGAAATCAACCAAGTATAGATTCTCATGTCTAAAGCCTTTGAAGATCAAGTTAGAGCCATCTACACTTATGATCTCTACATCATCTACCCCAAATATGCATTTGAATCCAAGATCACACAATTGAACCACATATAGCAAATTGAAGTTTAATCTCTCAATAAGCATCATATTGGAAATGCTCATGTCATTGGATATTGCAATCTTACCAAGCCCTTTGACATTGCCTTTGCCATTGTCACCAAATGTGATACTATCATAACCATCATTGCTATTGGTATTGATTGAGTTGAACATTCTTGCATCATCGGTCATGTGTTGAGTGCACCCACTATTAAGAACCCAATGCCTTCCTCCAGCTTTGTAATTGACCTACAAAAGAAGATCAATTCTTTTTAGGTACCTAAACTTGCTTGGGTCCTTGAAGGTTAGTAACCAAGCTCTTTGGCACCTAAATGGCTTTCTTCTTTGAGCCCATCCATGGTGTACCAATGAACTTAGCTTTCACACCATTTGTACCCTTAGTAAGCACATAGAAAGAATCAATCTTAATTGAGAATACATTAGCATTTTTGCTCTTGTTCTTGCACTCATGCTCTTTATGACTAACTTACTTGTAACTAGTGCAAAATCGACTATTGTTTTTCACAAAACTAGTCTTGTGAGGAGTAAAGGCTGCCTTGCCATTCCTGGGGGTATAGCCTAATCCCTCTTTATAGAGAGAAGCTCTTTGACTACCCAAGCACATAAACAAGCGGTCCTCACCACCATAGACCTTAGCCAAGGTGTGAGTGAGCTCATTGACCTCCTTCTTGAGGGTCTCATTCTCAACCATTAGTGAGGCATCACATGTGAAACCGTCACTACTAGATGAGGTGGAAGTAGAAGTGCTACAAGAAGGATTAGTGGGAGCAACAATGATAGACTTATAGAATGATTCATCAATTATATCACAAGTTAAGCCTACATCACATGTCTCAACATGCTTCTTCTTATTTTGTTCATTAAGCAAAGAGGAATGAGCTTTTTCAAGCTTCTTGTGAACCTTGCCAAGCTTCTCATGGGCTTCCTCTAGCCTCTCATGAGATGCGTTGAGCTCATCAAAGGCTTGCTTAAAGACTTTTAGTTTCTTATGTAAGCTTTTGCATTCCCTTCTCTTAATGTCAAAGTGTTCTTTAGCATAATCTAGCATGTCAAGTAATTCATCCTTAGTTGGTTCATCATCATCACTATGACTCTCATTTTTATTTTCATTATCATGTTCCTCATCACTTCCATCATCACAAGTTTATACCTTAGTGGCCTTAGCCATGAAGCATGATGGAATGTCGAAGGCAGAAGGCTTCTCATTGATAGCAATGCTTGCAAGTGCCTTCTTCTTGGTGGTCTTGTCATCTTCACTATCATCATCATCACTTGAGGAAGCATCACTATCCCAAGTGACTACATATGAACCACCCTTCTTCTTCTTTTTAAAGGACATCTTGTCCTTATTCTCTTTCTTTTCCTTCTTGTCCTTCTTCTTGTTCTTCTTGTTGTCATCACGCTATTGTATGGGCATTGCGCAACAAGATGATCTTTGCTTCCATAATTGAAGCACATTCTTGATTCTTCCTTGTTCTTGTATGAAGACTTCTTTCTTCTAGAATGGTAACCCTTCTTCATCATGAACTTGCCAAATCTATTAACAAAGAGAGCCATCTTCTCATCATCCATCTCATCAAAGCTCAAGTCTTCATCTTCACTTGATTCTTGCTTTGCCCTGCCCTTGGATGATGTGGCCTTGAATGCCACACTCTTCTTGTCATCCTTCTTGTCATCTTTCTTCTCCCTCTTTTCTTCCTTCTCATCATCATCTCTATATGTATCATCGGTCATTATATCTCCCAACACTTGGTTTGGTGTCATGGTGTCTAAACCACTCCTTACTAGAATAGTGACCAATGTGCCAAATCTTGAAGGTAAGTATCTTAAGAACTTATGGGAGAAGTCCTTGTCCTCCATCTTCTCACCATGTGCTTTGAGATCATTGACAAGCACTTGTAACCAATGGAACATCTCTGGCACACTTTCATCCTCCTTCATCTTGAAACTAGCAAACTTCTCCTTGAGGATATATGCCTTGGCACCCTTCACGGCTTGAGTGCCCTCAAATGATTCCTCTAACTTCTTCCATGCTTCATGAGCCATCTCAATATTGTTAATTTGCTCAAATGTTCTCTCATCAATGACATCATGAATGGCACTAAGAACAATATCATTGTATTAGAGAAGCAATTCTTCGGCGGCGGTGGGATTCTTTAGATCGCCTATCTTAATCTTGGTCTCCACCACTTTCCAAACCTTCCTATTGTTGACTTGATATATGTTGTCATCTTAGCCTTCCAATAGGGATAGTTTGAGCCATCAAATTGGGGTAGCTTCTTGGTGTTGTTGATTTGAGCCATTTTGACACCAAAGTTTGTTAAGGCTCAAATCACAATGACCATGGCTCTGATACCACTTGAAAGGTCCTAATGGCTAGAGGGGGTGAATAGCCTATTAAAAATTTCTATAATAACACTTAGCAAACCGGTTAGACAAATATGACTCGAAGTGAGTATTGCGCTAGCCTACTAAAAAGCAAGCCACCTACCACAATTCTAGTTTCTATAGTCTCTATACACACAATGGCTATGTTACTATACTAAATTAGTGTGCTCTCAAAGGCTAACTAAAGAGCTACACTAACTAAACTAACATGCTCTCACAACTAGCTACACTAAAGAGCTTGATAACTAGTTTGTGGTAATGTAAAGAGAGAGAGCAAGATGGTTATACCGCCGAGTCGAGGAATGAACCAATCAATCATAAGAATAAATACCAATGAAGACCAATCACCTCAGAATCAAATGATGATACAATGAATGTCGGGTTCATAAACCCGGGGTCCCTCGGGGACCAGCTTCTACGCTAAGGCTCAGCCCAAGCAGATAACACGTAACTCATGGGCTAGCCTAAGAGTCTAAAATGATAGGCCGGAAGGGCGGTCCAGTCATCGACCGAAAGGTCTAGCCAAAGAGGAATAGCGCACGCTTGTCTCCCACTTTGGCCCACCTCTCCGACCGGAGCGCTCGCTTCGGACTCTAGCCGCCTCCGGACAGCCTCTCCGATCGGAAGGCCTGGCCCAAACACTACTTCTGACTTTGACCCTATGTCTCCAACCCTATGTCTTCGACCGGGGTTTACAGGAACCCTGCTCACCGCTCTTCTCCGACTGGCGTGACCAAAGCCGACTGGGACCATCCGACTAGGGGCGCACGCTTGGAAAGGACCAGGGGATAAACAGAGAAAGCAAGCCAGGGCTTGCAAGTCAAACCATGATACTAGGGACCATACCCTGTACGCCTATAGGAACAGTACTCTGCAACCACCCTGACACAAACAATATTGTAGGCACCGATATCTCCCTCCTACAGTATTGTTGGTGCCGTTAACTCTCATACGGTAAGGCCCCCCACATGCCTCTGGGCATCAATAGTGTTGTGAGCGCCGGGATTTACCATACCAGGTGAACGTGGTGAAACTCCTCACATGCCTCTAGGCATCAAACATTATTTGTAGGTACCGACATCTACCATTCCTAAAGAAGGCAACACAACCTCCCACATGTATCTGACATTCTATAGTGACATCAACAGTGTTGTAGGCACCTACCATTATCTTGTACCCACTAGCATGGGCAACAAAGCTTAGTAGCATACATACCCTCACCCTCTCACTTATAAAGCCATCCCCTTTATCTATAAAAGGGGATGCGCCCCCTCCAACAAAGGAGAGCCCTTTTTAGTTAACGAACACCGATCAAATTCACTAGCTCACAACCATAGAACCGCCAGGTTCAGACCTCAAGCACATGCTTGAACACTTAACTAATAGCATAGCTCTCGTCACTCTCGGCCCTTCCGATCGGAGCCGACCAGACCTCTTGTACACCCCTTCTTTTTCCTTCTCGTTTGTAACCCCACTGCAAACTTCGAGCACCTGGGCTCAGGAATAAAGTTGCCGACCGATCCAAACTGGACATAGGGCATGTTGCCTGAACTAGTATAAATCTTGTGTCATTGAGTGCTAGGCCACCTCCGATCATAATGTACGATAAAACTACAAATATTCACTAGTTGGTCACTTTCTGCACCAACACTTTGGCGCCGTCCGTGGGGAAGACGTTGTACGTTCAAACACTTTTTGGTCATCGGATGGCCCACTTTTCCACCACCCTCACCATGGCAGGCTTGGGCGATACGATTCGCTTTGGCTCGCTGGAGTTTCCTGACTCTCACCGGCTAGGATGCGGGCTCCACCTGTCTTTGAGCCATCCTAGGCCTTCCTCTTTGAAAGCCTGGACTTCATCGCCGACCGGCTTGGCGTACTACACCTCTGCGAGGAGGCTCACGTCCTGGCACCCATCGAAGGGGGCCCTCCATCGACTCCGGGACACATGACTTTGATAACATGACATCTACGCTTCTTTCCGAGCAAACTCTCTGCTCAAACCCCGCTATGAGTAATGTACACGCTGTTATTTACTTACTATTCTCTATCTTCCGCTGATTACCTAGAGAAACTCCATTGTCCCTGATGCGACCGCCGTACGACCGATTCCCCTACGGCCTTGCATCTTCCGTGAACACATACACCTAGGGGCTCCGAAGGATGCCAGCACCGCCACCTCTCGCATCCGAATTCATGGGAATGGCGAGCTATGCTCCCATATGTTTCCTCGACCTCATGGATGATGATGGCGAGAGTGACAGCTCTAGCATCGGTGACATGGCGCATAGCCACCGTCTGTCCTAGGAGTGCGCCATGGCGGATGCTCCAGGACACCCACTGGCAGAAGCAGAGTCCTCACAGACTCACACCTCACCAGACTCTCGTGCGGAGACCCCCGAGCTCACACGGGAGCACGGTGAGGCACTACGACAACAGTGGCTGCACCAGCCACCAACTGTGCTGATGTGCTCGGCGCACCACACTGTGCCCCACGCGCATAGACCGGCGAGCGACGCCCGGGGTCGCACCTGTCAGGTCTGGCACAACACCATGGATAGGGGGACCGATCCCCCATAGTTTGCTCAGGCCAGTCAGAACATCGCCGCTGTGGCAATGCTTCTACGTGACCTGTCCGAGCCGAACGACCCTCATGAACAGGTGATCCACCAGAACCTCCGAGCACTAGTGGAGACCGCCGCTGTTCAATAAGCGGAGTGCTCTGTATCATGATGCCAACTCTTGTCCTTGCTCCCCGTCAGAGGAATGAGGACATGGCAGATGGGTTGCTCCACCCGATTGCCGCTACAATCGCCGAGCGTGGCATAGGAGGCCGCATTGGCACCTCGTCTTGACTTGACGACAGCTCTGCACCGACCGCCTGTATACGCGCGGCTTAGACCAAACTGAGACACATGCAGCAGCGATTGGAGTCCTAGCCCTGATGGCCTAGGACCGCGGACCTTTGTCCAAAACCCCCAACAAATGCCGCTCTCGCCGTGCTTTGACGGAGGTTGGGGCAAAGGCAAGGCCAAGCACCGAGATCAGGACGAGGGCCCCTCCACACAGAGGGGGAAAAAGAATAGAAAGAATCACCGCCGATCGGTCAACTCCACGTTGGTCACCATGGCTAATCATGTGGGCACACAGCCCCAGTAGGGCCCTCCCAGCCACTTCCATGAGCTCATGGAGAGCAAATGCACCAACCATGACTACCCCGTAAAACACCTCTACAAGGATTGCCAGCTCCTTAAGCACCTTCTACGGTAGGCTGGCGGGCTGAAGGAAGAAAAAGGCAAAGAAGCAGCAACCAAGAAAGGGGGCATAGTGGGTGAGGATCCGGACGACTGAAGGACAAAGTGATCTAACCAGACACGTACCGACCGAAGGACAACAACGACGCCCTTCTCTCCCTATGGTTACGAGCAGCCGAGCCTCGCGGGCCACACCCTAGGCTCCCAAGGTCATGGCCTATGAGACAAATGGGCAGGTATGAGAAAGAAAGAATAAAAAACAAAATTATGCTAAGGGAAAACTAAGGAACGAAAGGGAATAGGCTCCCCCGAATGGAGCAACTCCATCACAGAAAACAAAACCAACTGTAGTCATTAAGCACATAGGAACATTTACACGGGGGCTCAACCACAAACTTAAACTTTTACATTCACTAAATTACTTATATTTTACAAGCTACTGGACCAGCCTAGCGACATATGCTATCGGTGCGACCGACGAGGGTGCGGGCTGCTCACTCCCCGGCGGCACGACATTTGGCTCGGTCAAAGCCGGGGTGACGTTCACCTTCGACCCAGGCTCTGTGCTGTTGTTGACACCGTTTTTTGCACATGTCAAAATAATCGGAGTGGACCAATCGGCAAGGGGAAAGTTGTTGAATACTTTGATAGCCAATGAAAGCCAGTTTGTAAAAATGGTTGCCGATAGTTGGTGATGATCGATGGAAAGGTTGATTTGGACTCGGGCGTTGCCGATGAGGTTGGAGGAGTTGTTGTCGATGCCGATGAAGGAAGACTTAAAGACTACTGCCGATGAAACAGGGAGTATGCCAATGAAGGAAGACTTGAAGACTACTGCCGATGAAGCAGGGAGTATGCCGATGAAGGAAGACTTGAAGCCTACTGCCGATGAAATAGGGAGTATGCCGATGGGAAGGAGGACAGTGAGATTTCCATCGTAATTGAGGCGGACAGGGAAATAGATAGGAGTTGATTTCCTTTTCTGTATTTGTTAGGTTATGATTCGTGTAAGAGTCACGTGTTTCCTTAGATATGGGATTGGTGTCCTAGTTGTGTTTGGTTGTGTCTCTTTAGATCAGGGTATAAATATGGAGTAAGGGCAATGTAATAGATAATATCAATCAATATCAAAACCAACTTTTACTCCTATTTGCATCTACTTTTCGGCGACTTCGTCAATTTGCATATTTTTCTTTTTACGAGTTCTCATTGATTCGGCGAGCTGCATCGCTTCAGTGCGATCTTCGGCGATTCTCGAGTTCCGCGTGAGCACCTCTTGGCCGTGACTTCCGGGCGTATCGCTGTTGTCAGGACCAAAGTGTTCGTTTCTTCATCCTTGTCGATTAGCAGGTCAAATCGACTGGCACGCTTTGGATATCGATTCGGGTATTAGCCCTTTGTGTTTGCAGATCACTTTTGCATCAACACATCTTTTGGCACGCCCGGTGGGACACTTCAACCAATATGTTCAACTCCGAGATCGATCCAGGGAACATTATCGCAGTATCAGAAGAAGATCTCAAGGAAGAACAGAGGCAGGCTATGGAAAAGGCTGTAGAAGAATACAAGCAGCTTTGTCTGAGATCGTTTAGCTTGAACAAGAGTGGACAAGTCATCCAGAAGCAAGATTTGCCGTTGCCTCGGCAGGTTACCTTTGACTCCAATCCTGGTAAACTTCAAGAGATGGTTAATTCTGCAGTAAATCATGCTTTGATTAATCATTCCAATGTGCTGTCCAATACTGTTCATAATGCTGTGGTTCGAACTCTCAAAGAAGGACAAGCGGCACCACATTACGTTGGGCCTGCCTATCATCAACCAGAGCCGGCATCTGTCAAAACTCCATCGGCTCCTTCGGCCGTTGTGGGTACAGAAGTTACTTCCCCTCCAGTATTGGCAGGTTCACCTAATATACAATCTACACCGATACAATCAGATCAGGTGTTACCAGGAGGGCGAGTTCAGCTTAATACAGATCTATCGGCATCAGCTATGTCAGGCCCTGTGTCTCAGAATAACCAGATTCCTACTAATTGGTGGGGATATGGCATGCCTCCAGAGTCATCTGCTTTCAATCCTAGATTACCTCAAGTATTTGATGCAGCAGGAAGAGCGCCTATATCATCGGCCGTTTCGCCGATGGCTCAAGTGCCTCAATATGCCGCAACTACTTCTGTACAACCAACTCCAGGAGGTTTCCAGATGCCTATGATTCAAACATTCAATTCAAGTCCATCGGCGAGCGTACTGCCGATGCAGCAGAAAGCCCCTGCTATGAGTCAAACTGGGGTTCAGTTCATGCCTCAAACCAGTTATAATTATCCAACAATATCAGCAAATTACCAGCCATCGGTAAGTTTTGTGCCGATGAGTTCTAATAATGATTGGTCAGGACAGTTACCTGTTCAACATACAGTTCAGCGGAATCAGCAGGTTGCAGGGATTCAACAAGGTCATGTGCAAGCTGGTTTCCAGAATCAAGCATCGGCAGCCCAGCCGATGAATCCTTTCCAACAGGTTAATGGACCACAAGTAGCGGCAAATATGCCGATTGCTGGAGATCGTGGGCCACAAAGATATGTGGAAGGATGTCAGCAGGCACCTCCTGTAGAAATTCAACCAGTTCGTCAGCAGGAGGCTGATGCTTTTTGGGCCGATAAGATAGCAGAGATTATGAAGGATCAGTTTGGGATAAAGCCCAAGGTCAATACTTATTCTTATCGGACTCCATACCCTCCTGCATACGATTTAATTCCTCTCCCAAATCGGTACAAGGTACCGGATTTCACTAAATTCTCTGGGCAAGATGATACATCAACAATGGAACATGTCAATCGCTTCATTATTCAATGTGGAGAGGCAGCTAACAGAGATGAATTAAGAGTTCGATTATTTTCATCATCTTTGTCTGGATCAGCATTTACATGGTTCATTTCATTGCCACCAAATTCTATTATTACTTGGGTTGATCTAGAAAAACAATTCCACAAGTATTTCTTTGCTGGAATCCATGAAAAGAAGCTTACCGATTTAGTAAAATTGAGACAGCGTAATGATGAATCGGTAGAGAGCTTTGTACAAAGGCTACGAGATGTAAAAAATAAGTGCTACAGCCTGGTGCTGGATGATCGGCAGCTTGCCGATTTGGCTTTCCAGGGGTTATTGCCACATCTTAAGGACAGATATGCTTCTCAGGAGTTTGAAAGCCTCAGTCATCTTGTGCAAAGGATCTCTGATCAAGATACTAGGGTTTTTGAACCTAAAAAGAACTGGAGTAAAAAGGTATCATTTGTTGAAGAAGTAGGAGATTCTGACTCTGATGAAGAACCAGTTATCGGCTTAGCTGAGTGGGTTAAGAATAAAAAGCCGATATCATGTCCCTTTGGTCAAAAAGAGCCAGAAAAGTTTACCTTTGATATCACCAAGGCCGATAAAATATTTGATCTTCTGCTTCAAGAGGGCCAAATTAAGCTGTCACCTAATCACGTGATCCCATCGGCAGAAGAGTTGAAGAAGATTTTGTACTGCAAATGGCACAATGCAACTTCACACAGTACAAATGAGTGCAAGGTATTCAGGCAACAGTTACAATCGGCTATTGAATCTGGGAGAATTAAGTTTGGTACTTCCAAGACCCAGAAGCCGATGAAAATTGATCAACACCCTTTTCCAGCAAATATGTTGGATGCCAAAGGAAAGACCAAGGTATTGACGTCAGAGGCTGCTGAGAAAAACGCGTCAGTAGACCCCCAACATCGGATAACTACCGATGATGCAAAGAGTAAGGGTTTGCTAGGGGAAAGCAGTAGTTCCAAAAAACCTCCTCGACCTGGCATTGTGATTACTCATCGAAGGCAGCAGGAGGGTTGGCGTCAACGTAATGACCGATATCGGCAACAGCAAGAAATGAGACGTCAGGAAGAGTGGAATCGACATAAAGATCATTGGAGATGTCCGTTCTTCATCCATTGCTGGGAAGAAGGTATTAAATTGCCAACTGTTGAAAATTGCCCTGAGTGTAATGGTTATTACGGAGTCAATCGTTCAGAAAGGAGGTTTCAACGTGGTAATCAGGGTTTGTCTATCAACGAGCCGATCAAAGGCAGAGCATCAGTGCATGATCGGCTGGGGGGCAGACTTAGTGTACATGAGAGGCTTGGTAAACGCGCTGGATATTTTCCAAGGAATCAAGAGGAGCTTGAGGAAATGGCAAACGCAAGAGTTCCCGATGAGGAGATATTCTACAGGGACCCTAATATACGTCGCGTAGAACTAACTAGGACTTGTTATCAGCCGGTTTGGAAAACCAAGTTTCCTCGATGGTGCCCAGAGGGTCTGACAAAGACGCAGAGAAGGAGGATGCAACGTGAGCGTCAGGAGGATTTATACCAGGAGGAAAATTCCTCCAATGAAAGGCCTGGTCATCAGCAGTGGCAGGTAAAACACAAAAATAAGGGTCCATCGGCAGATGTTAATATGGTATTCATGTTGCCGATGGAGTTTCTGGCACTATCTGATAATGAGGAAGAAGTTGTTCTCTCTGATCAAGTAGCTCAGCTAACACTAGATCCAATGATGGCTGTTTTTGAGAAACCTACCGATGACGAGAGACAGCATCTTAAGGCTTTATTTGTGAAGGGCAGAGTTGATGGGCAGCCTGTGTCTAAGGTACTTATTGATGGAGGGGCTGCGATTAATATTATGCCTTACGTGATGTATCGGAAACTTGGTAAGGGAGATCAAGACTTGACCAAAACCGATATGATGTTGAAAGATTTTGAAGGCAATGTGTCACCGGCTAAAGGGGCAGTATGCGTTGAATTGACCATCGGCAGCAAAACCTTGCCAACGACGTTCTTTGTTATCAACGGCAAGGGTGCATATAATCTGCTTCTAGGGAGGGATTGGATTCATGCTAATTGTTGTGTTCCTTCTACAATGCATCAATGCCTCGTACAATGGATTGGGGATAAGATTGAGGTCGTCCCTGGTGATTCTTCTTATATCATCGCATCGGCAGAATCAGATACTTATGAGCGAACTAAATGCATATCAGGAGAAGCTTGGGAAAAAGAGTTCCTTAGAGTTGCTGATTATGAAATTCCACCGATCCAAGCAGTCGGTTCTGAAGAGGAGTTTTAATGGATAGGTTTGCCGATGATGGAAAATTAGGTCAAGGGTTCACATCGGCAGATGATTTAGTAGAAGTAGATATCGGTGATGGTGATAGGTCAAGACCTACTTTTATTAGTGCTAAGTTAGATTCCAAGTGTAAGCAGCGAATAACAGATTTGTTAAAAGAATATAAAGATTGTTTTGCTTGGGATTATACTGAGATGCCTGGATTAGACCGATCGATAGTTGAACATCGGTTACCTATCAAATCTGGATTTCGGCCACATCAGCAGCCAGCGCGCCGATGTAACCCTAATGTACTTCCTGACATTAAGGCCGAAATAACTAAATTAATTGAAGCAAAGTTTATTCGGCAATGTCGATACGCAGAGTGGATCTCTAATGTGGTTCCTGTTTATAAGAAAAATGGGAAACTTCGTGTTTGTATTGATTTCAGGAATCTCAACAAAGCCACACCGATGGATGGCTATCCAATGCCGATTGCTGATTTGTTGATTGATGCTGCGGCTGGACATCAAATTATTAGCTTCATGGATGGTAATGCAGGTTACAATCAAATATTCATGGCTGAGGAGGATATTCCCAAGACTGCTTTCAGATGTCCAGGACATGTGGGGTTGTTCGAGTGGATAGTCATGACGTTTGGTTTGAAAAATGCCGGTGCTACTTATCAAAGGGCTATGAACTTTATTTTTCATGAGTACATCGGCACATTAGTGGAGATCTACATTGATGATGTAGTGATTAAGTCTGGAGATATCACAGCACATTTAGCCGATCTGCGAAAGATACTGGAGTGCACAAGGAGGCATGGATTGAAGATGAATCCTAATAAATGTGCATTCGGTGTATCGGCAGGACAATTCTTGGGTTTTATGGTGCATCAACGGGGCATTGAAATCAGTAGGAAGTCTATTGATGCAATTAACAAGGTGATTGCTCCTGCCAATAAGACTGAATTGCAATCTTTGATCGGTAAGATTAATTTCATTAGAAGATTCATATCTAATCTGTCGGGTAAGATCAAGGCTTTCAGCCCACTACTTAGATTAAAAGCTGATCAGGAATTTGTATGGGGAGTTGAACAGCAATTAGCCCTTGATGAAATTAAGAAATATTTATCAAATCCTCCAGTGCTAGTTCCACCTCAACATGGGAAGCCTTTCAGGTTATATTTGTCAGCTGATGATGCAGTTATCGGTTCAGCTCTTATTCAAGAATTTGAAGGGAAAGAACGTGTTATTTATTATTTGAGCAGAAGATTAGTGGATGCTGAGACGAGGTATTCGGCTATCGAGAAATTGTGTCTGTGCTTATACTTTTCTTGTATCAAATTAAGGCATTATTTGTTATCTGCCGAATGTACGGTCATATGCAAAGACGATGTGGTCAAGTATATGTTGTCGATGCCGATATTAAGTGGTAGAATCGGCAAGTGGATTTTAGCATTATCAGAATTTGAACTACGCTACAAATCAACTAAGGCAGTTAAAGGGCAAGTGATGGCTGATTTTGTCACTCAGCATTGTAACACGGTGGATTCTCTGGGGATTGCTCCCTGGACACTTTTCTTCGATGGGTCCACATGTGGTGAAGGAGCAGGTATCGGCATTGTGTTAATTTCACCTCAAGGAAAGAAGTATGAGTTTTCATTGCCGATTGTTGCTACAGCGACAAATAATCAAGCTGAATACCAAGCCTTGATAAAGGGGTTAGAATTGCTGAAGGAGATACGTGCCGATGTTGTTGAAATCTTTGGTGACTCTATGCTAGTTATAAATCAATTGGCTGGAATTTATGAATGCCGAAGTGAAGCCTTGATTTCGTATTATGAAAGGTGTTTGCAATTATTGAAAGGATTTAGAGATTTTCGTCTTGAGCATATCTCTCGATTGCATAATGAGGAAGCTAATCGACTAGCTCAGCATGCTTCAGGGTATCAGACCATTCAGGAAGTGCTAACATCGGCAGTTGATACCGATGACTGGAGGAAAGAGATTGTCGATTATTTAAAGGATCCAGGTAGAAAGGTTGAGAGACGTATAAGGTTCCAAGCTACCAAATATGTGCTCCTCGATGATGAATTATATTATCGAACTATAGATGGAGTTTTACTCAGATGTGTTAGCAATGATGAATCGAGAAACTTGATGGGTGAAATTCATGAAGGAGTATGTGGGGCACATCAATCGGCTTTCAAGATGAAATGGATGATCAGAAGGAATGGGTACTATTGGCCGACTATTCTTGAAGATTGTTTTAAATATTTTAAGGGATGCCAGGGGTGTCAAAAGTTTGGTAATATTCAAAGAGCGCCTGCATCGGCTATGAATCCTATAATCAAACCATGGCCGTTCCGGGGATGGGCTATTGATCTCATTGGTCAGATTTATCCGCCATCGAGTAAAGGACATAAATTTATTCTGGTTGCTACCGATTATTTCACAAAGTGGGTTGAGGCAATTCCTCTAAAAAAGGTGACATCGGTCAATATGATTGATTTTGTGAAAGAGCATATTGTTTACCGATTTGGTATTCCTCAGACTATCACTACCGATCAGGGTACTATGTTTACATCGGGAGAATTTGATGAGTTTGCTGTAGGTATGGGAATTAAAATTTTAAATTCTTCTCCATATTATGCTCAAGCTAATGGTCAAGCTGAGGCTTCTAACAAAGGGATCATCAAACTCATTAAGCGCAAAATTGAAGAAAATCCTAGGAGGTGGCATACAGTATTAAATGAAGCCTTGTGGTCATATCGGATGTCATGCCATGGTGCAACCAAAGTAACGCCTTATCAGTTAGTATATGGACACGATGCAGTGTTGCCTTGGGAAATTAAGGTTGGCTCTAGACGAATACGTTCTCAAAATCAGCTGACAGCCGATGAGTATAATACTCTTATGAAAGATGAGTTGGAAGATGTGGCGGGTCATCGGTTAAGGGCTTTAGTTAGTATTGAAGAAAATAAGAAAAGAGTAGCTAGATGGTATGACAAGAAGGTGAAAGTAAAAGAGTTTGCCGATGGAGATCTGGTCTGGAAATTGATTTTACCGATTGGGACTAAAAGTTCAAAGTTTGGAAAGTGGTCTCCTAATTGGGAAGGTCCATATCGGATAAATCAGTCTATTCCTGGTAATGCATATATTTTAGAAACCCTCGAAGGGGTTGTGTTTCCCAGAGCGTTAAATGGAAAATATTTAAAGAAATATTACCCTAGTATCTGGACAGATGCATAAAAGTATAAGTGCCGATAACAGTACTATCGGCTAGAATTATGCAAGGGTATCAATGTCTCATAAAGTGCCGATACAATAAATAAGATTACACGTTCAGCAAGGATTGGATAGCTAATATCGCACGCAGGCGAATCTGGTCGGCTTCTTCCATTTCTTTGATATCGTCATCGGCAGCACCCTCCACAGGCTTGAGTTTCTTCTTCATGGCTAAAGCTTTGCGAGCTTGGATATCTCTTTCTTGCTGAAGGGCTTTGACGGCATTGGGTAGCTGGCTTTCTTCTTGTTGAGCATGAGTTAAGGCTGCATCGATTTCTTTCAATTCAGCCAATAGAGCTGCCTTCCTTGCCGATAGATCCAAGATTTTCTGCTTAAGTGCAGCACCCGAAGTCTGCAAGTTGACGATGCCCTTGTGCTTCTCATCAGCGATTTGTTTCAGTTGTAGCATCTCTCCTTTAAGTTGAGCTTGAGCTGCTCTATCGGCAATGCGCTGAGCAGCCCGTTGATATTGCAGTTGACGGCTTTCTAAGTGAGCTGCTGGGAAGAGTATTTCTTCAACATCGGCAGGGACCTGGCCACGAATTGTTTTGAAAATTGCCTTTGCGGGGTCCGAGTCATCTACCAGTTGGGCGGTACTTTGCTGTAGCAAGTTCAGGAGGGTTTCCAACTTGGATTTAGTCTCTGCCGATATTGTTCCCAGTGCAAGGGAAGAACTTGTTTCCTCTCCATCGTCGTCAGAAATGTCAATGGCAAAGGAAAATAGGCTGTTCGGGGAATCTTGTTCCTGAAAGAAAGACAAGGAGATCAATCAGGGGTAAGTATGAGTATTGTAAAATCAGATAGGTTGATCGGTTTACCTGTTTCAAGGCAATTTCCTGTGCTTGACTGGAGGAAGCAACCTGGAGTATGTCGTGTGGATCGGCTGAGCTTGCCGATGGGATATCCTCTGTGACTTCATCGGTGGTGGGCTCTTGAGGTATGATGACCGATGACATTGGGGCAGATGTAGGGATCGGCATAGACCTTTGTCGTTTTGGCTGTGCTTCAGTATCTGTTGAAGCTTTGCGCTTTGCTTGGACATCGGCAACGATAGGCTGGGGGGCATCGACACTTGTTGGTTGTGAAGCTTGGGCATCTGGTACGTTTGCCGATGTACCCAATTGTTGCTGTAAAACAAGTGTGAGATATGATATTTAACAGATAAAATGTAAAGTCAAGAAGCTACCTCTGAAGGAGTGGTGCTTGATATCGGCGGAATTGCCGATGATGATCCAGTAGCAGCTCTTACCCCCTGATGATTAAGGTTAATATAGTTTGTGATCGGCATAAGTGAAAATAAACAAGGTTGTTACCTTAAAGGCTTTGACCAAGGTTGTAGCAGCGGCCGATGGAGTAGCCCTGGATGTAGCCAATTTGGACTTAGAAGTGATGGTCTTGGTACGAATCTTCTGGTGGGTCAAAGCGGCTAAGGTGGGAGCGTTGTAGCCGATCGGCGATGTTGGGGAAATAGGCCGGAGGTTGAAGGGTTTCCCACTTTTGCTCACCGATGGTGCTGGGTGGTTAACCTGTTACAAGGGAGTCAGTTATTGATAAATGAAAGGAAAAGCAGAAGGGAGTTCAAGGAAACTTACCGCGTCGTCAGGGATGGCATATTCAGAATCAATCATGTGCCGATATGTGTGAGCAGAAGTCGAGAACAGTTGCTCTTTCCACTCTCGCCACCATTGCTTGTATGACTCGGTGATGAAAGATATTGGTGTCCAGGTGGATATATCAACATCTGTAGTATCGGCATCAGGAGAAAGTTGTACTACCTTGTTCCAGTCTGTTCCGCAGGTGATTGTTTCCCTGGGTTTGATCACATCGGCAAAGCAGAGTTTGATTGGCAGTTGCCCAAAAGCCAATTGGCGGGATACTGCCGATGGGTTGTAAAATTCATATGTAATGTTGGTGTTTTTCCCGCTGCCGAATGTGTTTACTAGAATTGCCCTGGGAGTGATGATAGCCATCATGAGCTCATTATCTTGATTCAGAGTGTCATCGGCAAAGTTGAAAAGAAGGGGGAATCTGTTTTCTTCGTCGATATAAGGCACCCAGGCCCTATGATCACGAGAAAGACCATTATAGAAGCTTTGAAAGAATCTGCCGATTTGGTCTTCGTTGGCTTCTGTTCCAGGAAGGACAATTATGGCTTCACCAAAATTGAGGGGTGAGCGTGTTGCCGATTCATCATCCCCGAGCACATAATCTTCAGCAATTTCTCGTGGGAATTGTTGAGCAAAAAAGTCCCATTGCAAACGTTTGTGCATATGGGCATTCAGCCACATGTTGATGAACCACCACGGGCCTCCCAGGTTGCCGATGGGTTCGCCAAGCAGAAGTTTCTGAGACACTTGGTGAAGAAGATGATAAGTGGAGCTCAGAAGGTATCGGCCAAGAGGAAACCTTACGCCATTAGCCAGAAGTTCAGCTGCAGGGAGGAAGGCGTTGGTTGGTCCTACTGATCGACCACAGAAGATAAATTTTTCTAACCACATATTCAGGAATGTGGCATGTTCCCTCTGGCTAGGTGTCCCAGTTTTCTGGTATTCTTGAATATATCCTGTCCAACCGCCGATGTTACGGGTATTCACTCTATATTCAGGCTTTCTACCATAGATGGAGCCTTCATCGGCAGTTGAGATGTCCAAGCCAGTAAGCATGTGGACATCGGCAAGGGTAGGGGTAGCTGGGCCATGTCCAAACATAAAAGTATTGGTCGTATCTGACCAGAAATAAGCAGCTGCAATTATCATTGATTCATTTTTCTGCATATCGGCAATAGAGAGCCTGATACATTGGTCTAACTTTCGTTCTACCCAGTATACTTGCATCGATCTATTAACCCTCAAATACCAATCTTTCCACCCTTTGGTGGTTTTGGGCCAAGATCGGAATGTGTCTTTCCACAAGTTCAGAGAGAAATTTTGGGCTCTAAAGGGGATTCTGTTAACCTCTGCGTTGATCAGATCAGGTTGGATCTGGGTTGCCCATTGGTCCAAGGCATTGGACGTGTGGCTGATCGGTTGGGATAATTAATTTGTTGCGCAGTTCCTAAGGTTATGGAATCCAGAAGACAGAAGAAAGGAAAAATCACCAGCTGAATAAATTTGCAAAAAGATCAAAGTAAAAGGTAATGGAAGTGGAGCGAACCGCGGGGACGTCGAAGTTGATGGCCATTGTCTTGAGGAAGGTGGAGATACGAGCCGGGAACTTGAAGTTAGCGCCGGAGAAGGGTTCTTGTTGGTTGAGGTCGCGCGGTTGTTCGTCGGAGTCGCCGCCGGAGAGAGAGAATGCCAAGGATTGGAGGCTGAAGATAGAAAATGAGGGTTCTGGAGAAATCTATTTATAAGCCGGCCAGGATAAGGGTATTTTGGACTTATCTCTATGACGCGCGCATATAGGTCAAGGCGGTGCAGGGGGATATGGTAACTATTCGCACGATAATCAGGGGATTGTACAGATGAGTTAATAACAAGTAATCATGACTTGGAAGGGATATTGATACATGATATTTTAATTCTTAAAATGGCAGCATTATCATGTTAGGATCTTGCCGATGGGTTGTTGTTTTGGTATCTCAATCAAGGCGAGAGTGGTTGGCGATTGTGCGATATTTACTGAAGTGCGTGGATCAAGATTAGATTTGATTGGATTTGATAACAAATCAAGTTTTGGCTTGGAGAATGAGTTACGGTAATTGGGCAAAGGCAAGCGTTATCTGGAGTAAATTTCGGAGCATTAATGGTTTTATACTCCGAAATTGGGGGGCATGTGTTGACACCGTTTTTTGCACATGTCAAAATAATCGGAGTGGACCAATCGGCAAGGGGAAAGTTGTTGAATACTTTGATAGCCAATGAAAGCCAATTTGTAAAAATGGTTGCCGATAGTTGGTGATGATCGATGGAAAGGTTGATTTGGACTCGGGCGTTGCCGATGAGGTTGGAGGAGTTGTTGTCGATGCCGATGAAGGAAGACTTAAAGACTACTGCCGATGAAACAGGGAGTATGCCGATGAAGGAAGACTTGAAGACTACTGCCGATGAAGCAGGGAGTATGCCGATGAAGGAAGACTTGAAGCCTACTGCCGATGAAATAGGGAGTATGCCGATGGGAAGGAGGACAGTGAGATTTCCATCGTAATTGAGGCGGACAGGGAAATAGATAGGAGTTGATTTCCTTTTCTGTATTTGTTAGGTTATGATTCGTGTAAGAGTCACGTGTTTCCTTAGATATGGGATTGGTGTCCTAGTTGTGTTTGGTTGTGTCTCTTTAGATCAGGGTATAAATATGGAGTAAGGGGCAATGTAATAGATAATATCAATCAATATCAAAACCAACTTTTACTCCTATTTGCATCTACTTTTCGGCGACTTCGTCAATTTGCATATTTTTCTTTTTACGAGTTCTCATTGATTCGGCGAGCTGCATCGCTTCAGTGCGATCTTCGGCGATTCTCGAGTTCCGCGTGAGCACCTCTTGGCCGTGACTTCCGGGCGTATCGCTGTTGTCAGGACCAAAGTGTTCGTTTCTTCATCCTTGTCGATTAGCAGGTCAAATCGACTGGCACGCTTTGGATATCGATTCGGGTATTAGCCCTTTGTGTTTGCAGATCACTTTTGCATCAACAGCTGTCAACAGGCTGTGCAGTGTCCTCCCCACGTATGCTTCTGGCCATGTCTTTACGATGGACGTCCATCACCCACTGGGCAGAGACTTGCTCTACCACTGACCTTGCGCGCGGTAGCAAGCTCTCCCCGATCGATTGGATGTCCTCCATGCTTAAGCCTTCGGCATACCCACTGTAGATAGCAGCAAAGTCCAGGTTCAGGTGGTGCATTGCCACTGAAGTTAGCACCCCCGATGCTTCGTAGAATAGCCCACTCCTAATAAGGTCTCAGACCACATCTGGGATCTCCACCAGCTGGACGGCAGGCGCGCTAGTGCTTGGCGCTGACCCAAAGACTTCCAAGACAACAAGCTGGGCAACATTGCGGATCTAGTCAAGATCCCCCTCGAGAGCATGTCACTCTTCATAGGACTTGGCCAGCTCCTCCACATTCCAGCTGAAGGTCACCTTGATAGTCTCTAGGTTCTGCTCTAGCATCTTCACCCTTCCACCTAGCTCTAAAAGAAGAGCGACAAGCTCAGAAATAGGCTGAAGGACAAACCAACACAACAAGAAACAGAAAAGGTACGTACTGATACAAAAGTTCTCAAGGGTGGAGAGATCCTCTGCCTGTCGGGCCACCTGCTCATGCAGCCGGGCACTCGCATCCTCTGTCCCCATCACCTAGCCCTGGAGTGTGAGCACCTCCTGGCCTGCCTCCGACCGAGCCTTCTGCTCCACCTCTAGGGCCTTCTGTGCAGACTCCAGGGCAGTCCGCTCTGACGCTAAGATGCTCTGCTCCAACTCAAGGGTCTCCAGGGATTTCTAGAGCGCCACCACGGTCTCTGCTAGGGACATCTGCAACCTTGCCTCGGTCTCCACCTGGCGGGCCTTCACCTCCTCGAGCCCTTGCTCGATGACAATCGTCCACTTAGCTACACGCTGCCCCTACGCCCGTGCTATGGTCGCCTCGGATGCCCGATCCTAGGACTCGCGATGAGCGGACGCTAGCTAATGCTCAAGCTCAGCCATCCGAGCATGCTCCATTTAGAGAAAGCGAGACTTGCGGGATGACATCCCCTTTAGACTCTATGAAAAACAAGCATGCTAAGGCAACCAACAAAAGATTCAGAGGTCAAGGACAAGCACACAAAACTCACCTCCGTGGCGAGCTACAGGTCGACCTCAACTAACTGCTGAGCGGACTTAACCCGCTCCTAGATGTCTTTGAGCTTCGCTGACAGGTTGGCGAGTTCGAACACCACGGCGTGCCCTTGCTCCCCAAGGATGTCCCAGAGTTGACACTCCTGGGAATTCTAGAGGACGAACTGCACCTTCACTAGGTCCTTAGGGAAGGGCCACTCTAGGTCACCCTCCGGCAGCCCGCTAGAGAGCCCAGCCTTCGACTAGACCACCACCAGCTCCCACAATGACATTGGTGGCTCTGCCATATCATCCACCTCGTCATTAGATGGGATGTCCACCACCTTGGTTGTGTGGACCGCCACCGAGCATTCCAACTCTGTCGTGGTCGTGCTTTCCCCCAGCGCCTTTAGCTCCAACCACAAGGGTGAGCCATGCAGCCCTCCACCCAGTGAGGCAGGGAGCTCGGTCTCCCTCTCCTCTTCTACTGTGGCTAGAGGAGGAGGGGCCGCGAGGGTTACTTCCGATGCAACCTTCGCCAGAATCGCCGCCAATGCCGACGCCGCCACCGTCACTATAGCAGCAACCGCCCTAGAAAGGGAAGGGCTCACCGCCGCCACCCTGTTCCCCCTACTGCTTGCCTTGACATGCTGCAGGGTGGGCCTCCATGCCTCCTACATGGGAGTTGGGGCAATGCTCAACCCCGTCATCGCCCGTCCACTGATAGAGGGCGCAGGTAAGTCACACTCCAAAAAGACTCAACATCAAAAGATTGAAAAGAAATAAAGGAAAATGTACCGGGTGGTGAGTGGTATGACTCTAAAGGCAAGACCTAGCGGCGATGGGCCTGTAGGGCCTGGACTGCTCCTGGGCTGTGACCTGCGCCCCCTCACTTTGGCTAGGGGTGGAGTCATCCCAACTGGCTCCTTCCTGACCTACGGGTCGCCCCGACCCTCGGCTCGAGACTCCCCGACCGGAGCAGGGGGTGGGGCATCCTCTAGCTATGAGTCACGCAATGCGTGGGCGCTAGTCTACTCCTCAGACCGCCCAGCTTGCTCGACCGCATCTGCCATAGGCGGTGACTGGACCGACGCCACCACCAAAGGGCACGGTGACCGCGTCCGCTTTACCACCCGTTCGCCGACAGCGTCCGCGCTTGCCACGCGCTTCCTCGATGTGGAAGCCACCACACGCTGCCGAGGTCACAACAACCTCCTGACTTTCCTCCTCCTCGGAGAAACCCATGTCATCCAAATCCATGGGATCCTCTAACTTGAGCTCGGACTTGACGTCTCTCTTTCTCTCCCTAGCCTCACACGCCAGGTAACCTCCTTCTCCTTCTTGTACTTTTGGTGGGCCACCTCGCCTTCTTCTTCTTCCTCATGTCTACCGCCTCCTTCTAAGCGGCCTACTAGGCCATGCCCTCCAGACCCTTGGGAAGGTGCGATCAGGACTTGTAGTTTCCAAGCCCTTACAGAACGTGTGGCTCCCAATCAAAAAATAGGAAAAGTAGAGGAAGAAGTGCGGACTAAAGAGAAGGGAGCATACCAGGCTAGACACGATCGAGGAGTTGAAAGCAATGGGCTTCCCGTTGACCCTCTCTTTGGGCTTCAGCTGCAGCACCTAGCCAAGGTGGCTCCAGACCTCATTGTCCGGCAGATCCTCCGACAACGCAAGGTCCGGGTCCGACAGGCCGCTATACAACCACATCAGTCGCGTCCTCTCCGCCAACGGTGCGACTCAGCAACGGTACAGGGTGTGGAACACCCGCACCCTATCAAGGCCATGCTTCACAAGCTTCTAGAGCTCCTCCTCGATGACCCCCACCTTATGCTTCTCCTTATGAGCACAACCCCATGACCAGCTGTCCTGCTTCTTCGGCCTCCCGCCGGTGAACGCTAGGAACAACGCCACCACCGGATTCCTGATGTAAAACCACTCCCCATGCCACCCCTGGTTGGAGTCATAGGGGAGGTATGTGGGATATGAGCCTCCCACGCTCGTCTTCCTCTGTAGGGCGAAACCCCCCACCGACGCGATCTCGGTCGGGTTCCGCACCGTCAAGGCTCTCCCGGAGAAGAGCTGCCAGAAGAAATCAGTGTGCGGCTCCATCCTGAGGAAAGCCTCATAGACAGTGACAAAACTGGCAATGTGCAGCACCCTCGTCGGATTAAGGTGTTGTAGCTCTAGACCCCACTCATTGAGGAGCCCACGTAGGAACCAGTACGCGGGGTACCCTAACCTGCGCTCATGGAAGGTGAGAAAGGAAACCACCTTGTCGGGCCGAGGTTGCAGGAACTCCTCCCTCCTAGGAACCCTCTAGTGCACCACCTCCTTTGATGGTAGAAGCCCCTTCCCGATGAAGGCCTACAACACTAACTCCCTCACGGTGGACGACTTCCAGTCTGACATTTCACTCTAGGATCACAGAAGGATTGGTGAGTTCTTTTCTTCTCCCTCACTCTCTCCCCTTTCTTTCCTAGAAACCACCATGGCTCTCAAGAATGCTCGCGGCAAGAAGGAAGAGGAAAGGTGGTTGAAGATGAGGAATAGGCAAAAGAACAGGGCGAAAACCCTCTCCCTTCTCCTACTTAAGGAAAAGGGAACAATAGTTAGGGAAGGGCGCGCCGATCAGGGGAGACAAAATGGTGGAGTGAGAAACTCTCTCTCTCTTTCCCATTTAATACAGATGAGACGCACCCTGACCGATGAGACACGCCCTGACCGATGAGACACACCCTGACCGATGAGATGAGCCCTGCCCAATAGAACAGCTCCTGATCGGACGGGACGTAGGCCTGGGCATGGCCCACCACTACCGCATGACCAATGACTACCGCATGCCGAGCACAGGAACCAAAGCGCCACCGCACGCGGGCGGCTCCCCGTTTCCCTAGGCCAGACCTGGAAAAACCCAAAATGAGATCTCCGCCGAGAGAGACCATTGGGCCACCTGAGTCGATCGAATCACTCAGGATAGACACTGAGAGACAAGTAAGGAGCAAAGGGACACCCCATATAGGCCATGCCGACTCCGTCACGAATGACGAGCATGGGTCCCGATCGGACATTTCCGACTGGAGCTCTCCAAACCTCATCACTCGAGCCATCAAGGTAAAAACTACCAACCCCCTCTATTTCTTTATAACCATTTCATACATCCATACGCGCATTCATTCCATACGCCCAAACCTCCTGGACGATTTAGGCCCTAAAAAGCCCGGGGTCTCAGGAAATAAGCATCACACGTGTAGCGAAATGCATCACAACGCTTCGTATTACGTCATGAAGCGACGGTGCCTCATCCGACATGAGCAACCAACAGAGCTAGGGGAGAAAAACATAGATGAGCCCCATGCGGCCCTCACCTAGTCTGGCAGACTGAGTCATCTCAACCTTCTCGTTCGATCCTAAACCTCTCACTAAGCCCATAGAATCTCCATCGAGGGGAGGCCGTTAGGCCACCTAAGCCGGTCTCTAGAATGACCTAGGCATCTGCCGGGTTGTAGGTAAAGGAGTAGTGGAATGTCACAAGAGGGCTATGCCGACCCTGTCACGAACGACGGACCCCGATTCTGCTCGATCATACCTGTTAGCGAACTCACCGAGCGTGTCACTCGGGCCCGAGCGATTGGGACAAGCGACAAAACTCAGCCCCTCTGGTTGTGAGGAACCGAGGATGGGGTAACACACACAACTCACACCGACCCCTACTAATGCCCAACAGGGCTCGGGGGCTCAAGACACAAAAAGCTTGGGTCTGCGACCTTGAACTCGCGCCCTTCTGACTGTGCTCCAAAACACCTAGGTATGCGGCCCCGATCTTGCCCCATCTGGCTACACTCTGACTGCGCTCCAAAAAACCTAGGTCTACGACCCTGATCTCGCCCCATCCGGCTACACTCCGACTGCACTCCAAAAAACCTGGGTCTACGACCCTAATCTTGCCCTATCTGGCTACACTTCCAACTACGCTCCAAGCACCTAGGTCCACGACCCTGATCTCACCCTGTGACTCTAACTCACCCGATCCTGATCCCGCGGCGTGCATTGATGCCAGGATCAGTGAGCTCTATCTCATCCAAACTAACTTCCTCACTCGATCCCATGGCGCGCATCGATGCTAGAATCAGTAAGTTCTATCTCAATCCAATCCCCACACCTAACCGCCTCGGCTGCACAATGATGCCTTGGTTAACAAAACTCTGTCTCAAACTAAGAACACACACACGCCCGCTAAAACGAACATCCCCCAGACGGTTTAGCCCGAACCACCCAACGGCTCGGGGGCTACACCCGCGGGTGCGCTCGTGCGTACCCACCGACAAAATGGAAAACCTCCCCCACTAACAACACAGAAAACCCTCTAGATGGTTCTGCCCAAACCGTCCGGGGGCTCGGGGGCTACACCCGCGTGTGCGCTTGCGTGCACCCACCGACAAGACAAAAATCCCCCGGATGATTCTGCCCGAATCGCCTAGGGGCTCGGGGGCTCCTGTCAGATTCATAAACCTAGGTCCCTCAGGGATCGACTTCTACGCCAAGGCTCTGCCCAAGTAGACAACATGTAACTCATGGCCCGACCCAAGAGTCTAAAATGACAGACCGGAAGGGCAGTCCAGTCATCGACCGGAAGGTCTGGCCGAAGAGGAACAACGCCCGCTCGTCTCCCACTTTGGCCCACCTCTCCAACCAGAGTGCTAGCTTTGGACTCCAGCCACCTTCAGATGACCTCTCCGATCGAAAGGCCTGGCCCAAACACTACTTCTAACTTCGACCCCTGTGTCTTCGACCGGGGTTCGCAGGAACCCTACTCACCGCTCTTCTCCGACTGGTGTGACCAGAGCCGACTAGGCCATCTGACCGGGGGTGCCCGCTCGAAAAGGACTAAGGGACGAATGGAGAAAGCAAGCCAGGGCACGCAAGTCAAACAACGTACGGACAAAACTACAAATATTCACTAGTTGGTCACTTTCTACACTGACAATGATTTTTACCGAGGTTCACTTGCTTGCAGGCAAGCTAGTCCTCATTGTGGCGATTCACTCACTTGGAGGTTCACACGCTAATTGGCATCACACGCCAAACCCTCAATAGGGTGCCGCACAACCAACACAAGATGATGATTACATAAGCCACGAGCAATTTACTAGAGTACCTTTTGGCTCTTCCACCAAGGAAAGGTCAAGAACCCCTCACAATCACCAAGATCAGAGCTGGAAACAATCACCAACCTCCGCTCGATGATCCTCGCTGCTCCAAGCCATCTAGGTGGCGGCAACCACCAAGAGTAACAAGTGAATCTCGTAGAGAAACACGAACATCAAGTGCCTCTAGATGCAATTACTTAAGCAATGCACTTGGATTCTCTCCTAATCTCATAAAGATGATAAATCAATGATGGAGATGAGTGGGAGGGCTTTGGCTGAGCTCACAAGGTTGCTATGTCAATGCAAATAGCCAAGAGGGTGAGTTTGAGCCTAGCCATGGGGCTTAAATAGAGAGCCCCCACGAATAGAGCCGTTGGCACCTCTGTCTAGTGAAACACGGGCTGACCGGATGCGCCGGTCAGGTTGATCAGACTGCAGGACCCCAGCGTCCAGGTCGCCTGATGCTCAGCCACGTGTCATCAGCCTCAAATGCTGAGTGCCCAATCTTAATGGCTAGTCAGCTTCACGCCATGTGTTAAGTTATGACCGGACGCACTGCAGTGTAGGACCAGACGCACTAGTCGCCTAGGCGTCCGGTCACTTCCAGTAAGGTTCCAGAGGCAGAAATTTACGACCAGACGCGTCCGGTGGCCCATGACCAGACCCAGGCCTATGTCAGGTCAACTCAGCTTCTCTCTATTGCTTGCATCAGCGTACGTCACTAGATGACCAGGACACCCCCCCTGCGCATCCGATCCCTCTTTCTCTTCAGCGTCTGGTCAAGGAACTGAGGGCGGACCTTCACTGTGCACCACTGACCGAATGCAGGGGTCAGAGTCCGGTCAATACGAAACTTCTCCTTTTGACCCTAAACTTCACCACCCTTGATCAAATGTGCCAACCACCAAGTGTATCACCTTGTGCACATGTGTTAGCATATTTTCACAGATGTTTTCAAGGGTGTTAGCACTCCACTAGATCCTAAATGCATATGCAATGAGTTAGAGCATCTAATGGCACTTTGATAAACTGTATTTCGATATGAGTTTCACCTCTCTTAATAGTATGGCTATCGATCCTAAATGTGATCACACTCGCTAAGTGTCTCGATCACTTAAATCGAAAAGCTCCTATCAATTTCACCTTTGCCGTGAGCTTTTTGGTTTTCTCTTTCTTCTTTTCCAAGTCCAAGCACTTGATCATCACCACGGCATCACCATCATCATGTCATGATCTTCATTTGCTTCACCACTTGGAGTAGTGCTACCTATCTCATAATCACTTTAATAAACTAGGTTAGCACTTAGGGTTTTATCAATTCACCAAAACCAAACTAGAGCTTTCACATTGGTGCCGCCATGGCTGCGCTATGTTGCTATCACCTCGCCGCACTACCGACCTGCCTCGCGTCGTGCCGCTGCTGCTGCCGCTGTCGCTGTCATCGCATTGTCATCGTGTCCACGCCTGTAGGCTGTACCCTCTGCGCTGCTACCGGCCTAGTTCAAGGCCACCACTGCCGTGCGCATGTGGTCAAGCTACCGTCACCTTGTCATTTAAGACACTATGGCCGCACAAGCTAGGTCGGTCGGACGCGCGCACGCCTTGTCTATAGTGCCTGCATGTGGGTGTCTTGATCGCATCGCTCGCATCCCGCCAAGGCAAGGACAAGTTGAGCTCCGACCTATTCCCTCCCCCTCTCTTTGCTGCGGCCTTGGTGGACTAATCCACACCATTAAAAACAAAGCAGGGAGGAGTCGCCATCGCCTCGATTCATCACGTCGCTGGCTCCGTCACATAGCTGCCTAGCTACCCACCCCCACCCAGCCTTGAATGGCGCCCGATCGAGCTTCAATTTTAGAGCTTTTCCCTACCACCATGCCTATAAGGCCGAGTCCGCCCATCACCGAGGGCAGCTCCCATCTGACCACCCCAAGCTAAAATGGCTGCACCGCTAGACTCGCCTTGAACCCCTCCTCACCATGCACACCTGAGCCATACCCCTACCTGTTGTTCCGACACTGCGACGTGGTCGTGTCTGCCGTGGCTCATCACCGAGCTCACTGCACGTACATGGCCAGTCTTGCTCGGGGCATCTTCGTCCGAACAATCGCCTCGGCTAGGTCCTTGGTGAGTCGCTGATGCTCACCCGCTACCTCTACTGCTTCCTTAGCGTCATGGCTCACCAAAACATTGTCGTCGCCACCACAGGTTGTCTGTCGATGTGGAGAGGTCACCTCGCTTCGTCTTCGGTCTCCGAATCGCTGCCCATTATTGTGCACTGTCCCGTAGGTGAGCATCAGTCCTCTAGATGGGTTGAGGGGGTCCCCTAGTTGGCCGGCGTAGCGGCCCAGTGCCGATCAATGCCACTGCCAACGAGCGTGGAGGCATCGAGGACCTCTTTGATGCAAAGATGGGTTAATACGAGGGTCCTTCTTGCATAAACTGTTGTCTGTAGAAATAGTATGCATAGTCGTCGTGTTAATAGAGGATAGCGCGAGGGCATTTCTGCAAAAGCGCTGGCGCACGTGGGCTTCCTTGTCATGGGCCGCCTCGCATGCGTGGGCCGATGTCACGTGGGTCGCACATGTGGTCCACGCGGGATGTTTCATTTTTCTTTTTCATAAGGAATTAGAAATAGTTTTCTAATTTAATTTTTGAGCTGATCTTTGGTAAATCATATAAAATCATGTAGGTGTCCAAAAATTATGAAACAAATTTTGTTAGATTTCTAAAATTATGCTCTATCTGTTAGTGTATTTAGTTCATATATACATGTTGATACCAGGAGCTATTAAATTATTAAAAATATTTAATATTGTTAGGAGAATTATTGTAGGAATTTTTGTGGTAAATTGGTGATAGCTTTAGTCCTAAAAATTTTATAGTAGGTTCATGGTATTATTATGTGCTCACTGTAATTTTATAGTAGTTTTGGGGTACCCAGCCGAGATACATTGATTTGTGAATCGCCGTTTTCCGTAAGACTGGTACGACTTGGCTAGCACTATAGTAAGAACTAGAAGATGAAAGATGGTGAAATGGTCTGATTGCTTAACCTTTGCTTAAAAGTAGAATAGGTGCTTACCTAGAATGGTTAGCTAAAGAAGTAATCATGACTACTAATAAAACTTGACTGTAAGGATTAACTATTAGTAATGCTTTTCGCAAACAAAAAGAGAACATCAAACCCATATTGCCTATTATACTCTTTGGAGTTGGAAAACTATTCCTACTAGTAGGGTAAGTCTTGCGAGTACATTGCGTACTCAGGATTTATTCTACCCTTGTTGTAGGCGCAACCTGAGGAGTAGCTCTTGTGTGGAGGATTCTACTGGTGGGCACAAACAGATCCTTGTATCGTTTTCGCTAGATGCTTATTTTCATTCTGCTATTTAATTATCGCACTTTGAACTCTAGTATTATAATAAATAATTTCTAAGAACTCTTGTGATAAGAAATGGACTAAGTATTGTAAGCTCGTACTCATTATTGGATTCTGGATGTAAAACGTGGATTATTTCGAGTTATCCCTTAGGGTGGGCTCGACAAAACTATCCGATGTAGCTAACCTTCGGGGTGCTTAGTGTCTAGAGGAAGATGAGCACCTCCGAAAGCGTATTATTTCGGACAGTTCTACCACAACTGGCCACGTTACGCGGGGCGGCGAGCTCAGCAATGAGCTGTGGCGGAGACGGCCGCGTCAGTGGCACTAGGGAGGCAGTAGCAGTTCCGCTGACGCGCGCAGGGTGGAGAGGGAGTCAAGGCGAGGCTAGTGGTGCAGGCGAATTAGCTATGGAGGGTTCGATGGGTAACTGCCATCGGCTTTTGGTGCACACTGCCTTATCGGCCCGGCGGCGAGGAAACACCAAAATTGAAGCTTGGCTGGGCTCGGTCCAAGGCGGGGTGGGGTCGGGTGGCTAGGCGACTTGATGGCGAAGCCAGCGACGCGATGAATTGGCTCAAGGTGATCTCTCCCTAATAGATTTAATGGCGCGGTCCAGCCAGCCATGGAAGCAGAGAGAGAGAGGTAGGTGGGACTTAGCTCGACCTCGTCTTGGCAGGACGCGCCCGACGTGATCGAGGAGACACGCATGCAGACACTGTGGACCAACCGTGTGCGTCGACGATCAGGCACGGCCCACGTGGCCGCAGTGCCATAAATGGCAAGACGACGGCGAGCCTAGCCATGTGCGCGTAGTAGTGGTAGGCATTGGACCGGGCCAGCAGCGGCGTGGAGGTGCAGGGGGTGCAGACGCGATGGCACTAGCAGTAGCTGTGCCACGGCGTGGGGCAGGGGTAACAGTACGGCAGGAGCGGTAGGGCATCCAGCAGCACCGCACGGCTAGGCAAGCAACGACAATGGCTCCGCGCGATAGCAGCCAGTGGCGGCCAGGCCGCAGCTAAGCCACAGCCGGCCGAGGGCGACCCTGGCCCAGCAATGCGGCCTTGTGCGTGTGGCCCAGCCAGGATGACAACGGCGAGCACAGGCGCATGGCGACATCGCACACAGACCAAGCAGGTGATGTGCACGAATTTTAAAGCGTCAATAACAACCGGACTGTGGAAGTTGAGACCAAACCACCTTCACTATACTAAAGCGAGCATATCAAACTACCAGCATGAGCTAAAACATGACACCACTGCCTAGCTAAATTGCACAGAATTAATTCACCAATATAACGTCGTCACCCTGTTTTTAAACTTAAAAATCTTCTAAGTCTTGCGCTGGATTCAGTTTTAGGTTCCATTTTTAGGCCATTAGAAATACTAGCTAGCAATGCTCTTTTTCTACAGCAAGAGTTGCATTGTCATCTACAAAGTTTGTACTTCAAACCTTATTTAGGTGTCACACACATGTTCTATAATACTTTTGCTTAATAAAAATTAGTTTTCAACCCTACTTGATATACATGAGCTATTGAATTAACTTTCATCTAACATTTTTATTTGTTATTTTAGGTTACAAGAAATTGATCTACACACTTTATCACATGCTTTATCAGATAAACATGATGCTCATAACATGGTTTAGTGGTTTGTTTAGGGTGTAACACCGAGGGTGTTACACTGATTGTCCCAACAAGAAAGAGAAGAGCTCCAAGGATAAGAACATCAAGTCTAAGGACAAGGAAGGCAAAACAATGACCTTAAAGGGGAAGAAGAAGGGTCATGCTTTATTGTGTCGAGTGGGACACTGATGCATCGAGTGATAGTGAAGATTAAAGGCAATCCAAGTCATTTATTGGCATCGCCATCAATAGGAAGCCTTCCCTCTGTCCGTCATCATGCTTCATGGATAAGTGTCCAAAGATACAATATGGTGAGAACGATAGTAGGAGTGAGAGTGAGGATGAGGAGCCCTCTAAGGAGAAACTCATTGAGCTATTGCAAGAGGCTCATTATCTCATGAACAAGAAAATGGAAAAATACAAGGAGTTGCGGAAGAGTCAAGAGGTACAAGATGACTAATTGGAGGAAAAATAGAAAAAATATACGTTTTTAGGCTTCGTGGGGGAAATATGACACCCGCACCTAGCCTAACACCATCGTAGGTCCCGACCCGAGGACACCCACGGGTCCGATGTTGCACCTGTACACGCACCCTAATAGGGCAGTGCCCATGGGCACCCGCGCCCACGGGTGTGATTGCCATCACTAAGTGGGGGGCAGAGTGCAACTACACTCCTAAGCCTTTTAATCTTTTTCTAGCAAGGGTACAATATTCACAACTAATGTGGAATTAATAAAAGTAGTATACCACTAAGAAGTGACATATTTTTTATGGTATACATATCTTAAATTTATTATTTTGGTGGTATATACTCCATCCGTTCCAAATTATAAGTCGTTTTGACTTTTTTGGTTCATCAATTTTATTATGTATCTAGACATATTATTATATCTAAATGCATAGCAAGATGGATGTAAAAAAAAGTCAAAGCGACTTATAATTTGGAACGGAGGGAGTATCTAACAATTAATTCTTTTGATTGCATGGACCTTTTCCCTTTAGGCTTGTTTGGACTCGAGAAATTTTATAGAAAATTCAAAGGAATCTAATTCCTATATTTTGCTTACGTCACATAGCTTTCGGAATGGAGGAATGAAGTTTTCCTTTTCTATAAAAATGTTTGCTTTCCTTTGTCAGGCTATCCACACTCGTCCACCTCTATTTCCATCTCTAAAAAGGAATATTCTATCCTAGTCATCGAGATTCTCTACTCTATATCCATTTCTCCTGCACCCGTGTTATCTCTATCCCATACTCTATACCCACTATTCCATATTTTATTCCTCTCCCTCCCTCTTTCTCTTTGTCCGCAACTCTCTCTCTCTCATTGCTACAGTGTTTAGCGGGCTGCTCTCGCGCGCACGACCTGTGGCGGTCTTCTGTGCAGCCGGTACGCTCGCGGCGCGTTTGCAGGCGCGCGGTGCGCACCACGCGCACGCTACCAGTAGCGTAGCGGCTGCTTTAGCGCTGCCCGGTGCGGACAGCCTCAAACGGAGGCAATGAAACATCAGCTCTAAGCTCTTAATTTCCGTACATGTGAATGGAGGAATGGGCAAGTACTTATTCGCTATAATAGAGGAATATAAACATGTTATCGAATTCCTTTGTTCCAAAGGCCTGTTTCTATAAAATTTCTATATTTTTTATCTTATAATTGTAGATATATTTTTATGTTTTTCCCTTTTTACTCTATTTTAAATTTCTCTGTTTCAAATAGACCTCAGTACTTTTTAATACCAAACCAAACCAAACAAATGTCAAATGCCATAGCAGTATGGGCGTATGGCTGGTATTCTCTTGGATCTACTGACCGATACAGTGCCCGTCGGTCTTGGTGAACCCTATTCGAGGGTTTCTTTCGTTCCCTGTCGTGTTGGATCCCACCAGAATCCTTCTCCGTTCCGGTTCACGACCAGGCCTGAAAGGAAAAGGCTCTTACCGGCCTCGCCGGCTCACCGCCCCCGCCGCGCCCGCCATGGGCTTCTCGGAACAGGACTACGACGTCCACGACGGCGGCGCCGAGGCCGAGGCCGACGGCGGTGGGGACTCTTCGGGCTCCTCCTCCCCGTCCTCGTCCTCGTCGTCCTCTGCTGCCGCGTCCTCCTCATCCTCAAGTGGCGGCTCAAGCCGCAGCAGCACCGGCGGCGCTGCCGGTGAGGGCGAGGATGGCGCCGACGAGGGGGACGGTGAGGAATACGATTCGTCCAACCTCATAGCCACGAGGGGCGCCGGCGCCGCCGGCTACCGGGACGATGAGAGGGGGGAGTACGAGAACGTGGAGGTAGAGGAGGAGAGAGATTTGTTCGGCCCAGACAACGAAGAGTACGTCAGAACCCCGGCGCGCAGCAACTACCTAGTCCCAGGTCCGCCTCTCGTCAATACTAAAGTTGGGTACCAATGCCCTAGAGTCAGCTTCTAGATTGAATAGTAGTAGCTTCTGTGTCGCCATTGAATTAGCTAGGAGGCCGTTACTGAATCCTGCCAAGTTTATCCAATGGTTTTGTTGTGAGTAGGTTGTTCGTATTGTTTTGTAAGATGGGGTGCACTTTGGCATTGTACAATTTTCCACTTGAAGGTGTGTAAATGGTGAATCTTTCTCTGTCCGTGATTCTTTGCTTGTTTCTTTCTCATCAACTTTCCTTAGGCGTAATGTGGGAGGTTTATTGTAGGCTATGGACCTTTGCCTTCTGACCTTTTGTTACTATTAGGCTTTTTTTTTTGTGCAGCATGGTATTTTAACATATCAGTAGGCATAGTTTGAGTTCAAACCATTTAATGCAAAAAGTATTTGCCACAAAGTTGGATAGAAGTTTGTTGGGAAGCATACGTCTAGCCATTTTCATTTCCAACTTTCATACAACTGTAAATGACTCTGAAGAATACTGCCTTTGCGAAATGAATTCTCAAAGCCTTTTCTGGGTGAATAATACCAGCTCACAAAAGACATGGACTCTGAAGTTTTTACTCAAGGATCACAACTGGAGTGAAATAACAATTATAATGTAGCAAATAGTTACAGCTTTGAGCATATGCTATACATCTTCTCATCGAGAACCTCCCTGAAAGTTACTACACATTTCTTTTGTGGGGTTATGCTGACAGAGGTATAGCAGTGGACACCAGACACAAGCTTTGTATGTGACAACTCAAATTCTGCTGTTTCAAGGTCCATTCAACCTACCAGTACTCTGTTATAGGACCCTTGCTTTATAAGAAAGAATGTGACAAATGAACTGATTTTTTTCCATGGGCAAGATACTTTATATTTTGGGGGCTTAGTGCAACTAATGCTTTTAAAAGCTTGAGTGGATTTGGATTGAAAGGTGGAAGTATTAATACTTTGGTTCATCATGGGTTTCTTACAGTGCTTCCTGCAATACGGAACACTAATAATCATTCTCGAGGAGGCTTTGGAGGACGAGGTGGTAGAGGCCCACCACTTCTTCCAAGGCCAGGAGGCCATCCAGGGCGACATAACTTTGGTTATGGGAGATTTGGGAACGGGCGTCATGTTGAAGGTTTAGTTTCAGATATGAAGCTTAATAAGAGCGAAGAAACATTGTCTAGAAAAGCTGTTACTTTTCAGGAGGTGTGTAGTATTATCATGTTCATTTCATCTTCTGATTGTTACTCTTCTATGTGGAGTCATGTTCTTTGTCTCTTATGCAGCCTTGTGAGATTGCATGCTTAAGTCGTGTTGAGGGTGGAGAGGTATATTTTGATGATCGCAGCTTGGTAAGACCTTGGAGTTGCTAACTGGCATTGATTTCTCGTCCTTCACAGTGAATATCTGCTAAAAAATGTCTATGTTATTAGCTTTTCATGTTATGTTAGATGTTGTTCTAACGTCCTTTATGTTTTCTAGAGGCTCTTCAAACGTGAAATCTGTGATTACGTTGGTGCAGATCTCAATAAAGGATTCGAGTCATTTATAGAGAAGAAGGGTACATTCTTTTTATAACTCATGTTCTTCTCTACATCATTGATATTTACTACTCTTATTGTATTAGTGTATGAATCTGTTGCTGTCTGTACCTCGCATTTTTTTAATTAATATGATATATAGCTTAAATTGGATGGACCACTTCTTAGGCCATATACATAGTAGTAACATAGAGAATACAAGTAGAAGTTATTTCAAATAGTAGAGAAAAGGGAGGGGAAAACTCAATTCAGTTTTCTCCTTTTGCATTCTACATATGGATCCTGAAAAGCAGTAATTCTGCTATTGGAAGTTAGTCGTTTCTTTTTAATATTGTTGCATCTGAGGGTTTTACTTCATGATGATGAATGTGGTTCAATACTTCAATGTCAGATTTGGGTTCTGAAGGATTTGGCGATCTACTCGCATGCATACGAAATTCCAACATACTTCTTCAGCATACTATACATTTTGTGGTAACATTACATTGATGCCAATCTTGTATTTGTTACCTTACTAAAAATTTCTTAGACATGGTGATAATATATGCTCTTCTTGCAGACATACCGCAACAATCTTAACAAGGTATCATTCATCTATTGTAAACTGTCTAAAACTTCTTTTCCCCTTCCTATTATTTACATTTTTAGTGAATTTTCAATAAAGCATTGCTGTATGGTGCTTCCAGTGCAAATTGTCTGGACCACATTTTTTTGTACCCTACCTTTTTTTCCTTACATTTCTAATCACTCAATAACATAACATTTTTTTAACTTTTTATACGCTTTTATTCTGTAAGACCAATATAACAACTTATATTTTATCAACAGATATTGGCCACTGCTTACCTAAGAGAACCATGGAAGATGGGCGTTCATAAAAGGAGGGGTGTTGTATACCTTGATGTTCATAAGCTCCCTGAAAGACCAAAAAGTGAAGTGGAGCGTAGGAGGTGATTTCTCTGCCCCTCCGCATTATATTTTGTCCCCTTGCATGTACAGATTAGATGATGATGGTATGGCATGTAGTGTGCTTGCTGACAATAGAAGGTTCAACAGCAAAGAAATTAGTCTAGGTTAGAGTGCATTTGGTAGGGATTCCCCAAACTGATTCTCTCCAAACACAGGAGAATCCCTACCAAACAAAAACTTGTTTTCTGAAGAGAAACAAGAGAATTCTTGCAAAATGGTTCAAGAATTTAGAGACATTCAGAAATGTTTCTTGGTACAAAAACCACAAACCAGAAAAACCTGTTTCTCAGGAAACAGAATCAGTTTCTCAGGAGTCAGGAACCATTTCCTTGAGAAACTGAATCCTTACCTATTGCAGCTAGTGTATAAATATGTTGGTAGATTGAGTTTGCGCAGGTGTCTTGTGGTGATTCAGCACATGAGTAACTATGTCGACGTACATGAAACCAGAAACCAGAAAAACTTTGTAAATGCAAAACTGTTGCCCTGTTTCATCATAGTTTCATGACGCTGATTTGGTTTATTGCCATATTTGCCATATGACGCGATAACATATAGTTGTTTGAAATGTTAATACTTGGCAGGAAGTTTGGAAATTTGGGGAAGATGTAAATTCGAATCTCAAACCATTCTTAAACTTCATGTGTTGATGAATACTAGTACAATCAATGTTTCATGAAAACTTTAATGATATACAAGGGCGGAGCCAGGAATCTGACATAGGAGGGGCGGCACAAATAACAAACAAAATAGAACCAAGTTTGATTCATCGTTCTTATAGTTATAACCATAATATCAGGGCAATAATGTTATGCAAAATGCTTTGAATGGTTTTTTTCCTCTTCATATCACCTAAATTCGAAAGAGAAATTTAGATAGTGATCATTGATCAAGATAAAAATAATTATGTGCACGTAGAAAGAACAACAACAACAACAACAAAACCTTTAAGTCCCAAACAAGTTGGGGTAGGCTAGAGTTGAAACCCAGCAGAAGCAATCAATGTTCAGGCACGTGAATAGCTGTCTTCCAAGCACTCCTATCTAAGGTTAAGTCTTTGGGTATATTCTATCCTTTCAAGTCTTCTTTTATTGCCTCTACCCAAGTCAACTTCGGTCTTCCTCTGTCTCTCTTCACGTTACTATCCTGGCTTAGGATTCCACTACGCACCGGTGCCTCTGGAGGTCTCCGTTGGACATGTCCAAACCATCTCAACCGGTGTTGGATAAGCTTTTCTTCAATTGGTGCTACCCCTAATCTATCACGTATATCATCGTTCCAAACTCGATCCCTTCTTGTATGACCATAAATCCAACGCAACATACGCATTTCTGCGACACTTATCTGTTGAACATGTCGTCTTTTCGTAGGCCAACATTCTGCACCATACAACATAGCAGGTCTAATCGCCGAACTATAAAACTTGCCTTTTAGCTTCTGTGGTACCCTTTTGTCACATAGGACACCAGATGCTTACCGCCACTTCATCCACCCTACTTTGATTCTATGGCTAACATCTTCATCAATATCCCCGTCTTTCTGTAGCATTGATCCTAAATATCGAAATGTATCCTTCCTAGGCACTACTTGATCTTTCAAACTAATATCTTCCTCCTCCCAAGTAGTAGTGCCGAAGTCACATCTCATATACTCAGTTTTAGTTCTATTGAGTCTAAAACCTTTGGACTTCAAAGTCTCCCGCCATAACTCCAGTTTCTGTCCGGCTTTCATCAACTAGCACTACATCGTCCGCGAAAAGCATACACCAAGGGATGTCCCCTTGTATGTCCCTTGTGACCTCATCCATCACTAAGGCAAACAAATAAGGGCTCAAAGCTGACCCTTGATGTAGTCCTATCCTAATCGGGAAGTCATCCGTGTCTCCATCACTTGTTCGAACTCTAGTCACAACATTGTTGTACATGTCCTTAATGAGCCCGATGTACTTCGTTGGGACTTTATGTTTGTCCAAAGCCCACCACATAACATTCCTTGGTATTTTATCATAAGCCTTCTCCAAGTCAATAAAAACCATGTGTAGGTCCTTCTTCTCCCTATACCGCTCCATAACTTGTCTTATTAAGAAAATGGCTTCCATGGTTGACCTTCCGGGTATGAAACCAAATTGGTTCATAGAGACCCGTGTTATTGCTCTCAAGCGACGCTCTATAACTCTCTCCCATAGCTTCATAGTATGGCTCATCAACTTAATTTCCCGGTAATTAGTACAACATTGAATATCCCCTTTATTCTTGTAGATCGGTACCAATATACTTCTCCTCTACTCATCAGGCATCTTGTTCGATCGAAAAATATGGTTGAACAACTTTGTTAGCCATATTATAGCTATGTCCCCGAGGCATCTCCACACCTCGATTGGGATACCATCCGGTCCCATCGCCTTACCTCCTTTCATCCTTTTCAACGCCTCTCTGACCTCAGATTTTTGGATTCTCCACACAAAGCGCCTATTGGTGTCATCAAAAGAGTCATCCAACTTAAAGGTTGTGTCCATATTCTCACCATTGAACAATTTGTCAAAATACTCTTGCCATCGATGTCGGATCTCATCCTCCTTCACCAAGAGATGCTCCCTTTCATCCTTAATGCACTTAACTTGGTTGAAGTCCCTTGTCTTTCTCTCACGAACCTTAGCCATCCTATAAATGTCCTTCTCCCCTTCCTTCGTACTCAAATGTTGGTAAAGATCCTTGTACGCTCTACCCTTTGCCACACTTACAGCTCGCTTTGCAGTCTTCTTTGCCATCTTGTACTTCTCTATGTTGTCCACACTCCTGCCACCTTGTACTTCTCTATGTTGTCCACACTTACAGCTCGCTTTGCACGTAGAAAGAATAAAAGGAGGAAAACCAAGACACAAGACAGCATGCCTGTTGCCTGGCAGATGCGCGTCATGGAGACGGGAGGCTCGACTCTCGGCGTCGGCAGGAGGCAGCTTCTGGCGGCGTCCGACGGCAACATCGCGACACGGCATCTGGCGCGTCTGGCATGTCCATGTCCTGCCTCCGGCCTTCCGCTTCCTGCTCCGCTGCTCGTATTTTGCTGCTGCTGTGCTGCAGGAGCCGAGAAGCCAAACAGTACTTGGGGAGACGAGGAGGCAACCTGGGGACAGAACAGAATACGGCTGCTGGCCTGCTGCTCGTCTCTTCAGCTTACCTTCTAATTGGGCTGCTACCTTGCTTGGAACTTGGGCTTAGAACTAGGGGGGGGCAAGGCCTATAATTGTGCTAATAATGTCCATGTATTTAAGTACCTGAAAGAGAATTAGCAGGCTGTAGGGGGAGGCCAGCCCCCCCTCCCTCCGCCCCTGATGATATATCTAATAATATAGTTTTCATATGGCCAATGTAGATAGTTTTCGCCTTGTTCAGATTGTACTGCTTTTGAAAGCATGATGACATGGATTTTTGTGGACCATTTAAAAAGGATGGAGTGATTTAATAATCTGAGCATTGGAGATTGGACAAGGTGGGAAATATAAAAAGATAAGGTCATGGGCTACAAAAGCGGCTCATTTGCATTCCAGTTTGATAGGCCAGCCGTGTTTAAGGAACCAAGTATAGACCCCTATAACTCTATTTATGATTTATACACGCACATTGATTCATGGTTATTTTGTCTGTTGATGTTCTGCCAAATTAGCTTAGCAGTGGCTTAATGATAATCCAAACCACAATAATACTGATGAACCTGTATTTTCTCCCCTCTACATTCGAGTCCCAGATGTTATTGGGGCTATTCTTTTGAAAACCTTGCCACTGAGAACTCATTCAGCGACGATGGAAGAGGTATTGATGCAAATGTTGAGTTTTGTTCTGTAATAAAGACAAAATTGGGTGCCCATCGCATTGTCATGGGTGCTGAGATGGACTGCTGTGATGCAACTGATGATGGCAGGCGGTTCTATGTGGAGTTGAAAACAAGCAGAGAGGTTATTTTTTGCATGAATTGTTAAGTTCTGCATCACTTGTTTTAAAAAAAAATTAATAATAATAAGATTCTGTCCTTGAACTTGATGTGTAACAGCTGGAGTACCATACAGTGGAAGCATATGAGAAAGAAAAGCTACTTAGATTTTGGGTAATTCATACTCTCTTTTTCCCCATTTATAAGCTATACTTAAGTTCAGGGTTTACTCCTGCTACCTTTCTCTTCGCTGTTATATTACGTAATTTGAAGTATTTTCATAATTTCATAACTGCCTATGCATTTTATTATTCTATCCTCTTTTGCAGTGTGAAATTTTATTTTGGATAGTAGCGAGTGATAACTTAGCAATTTTTTACAAGTCTGTCCACTATGTCGTTTCAGCAACTTAGGATTTTTTTAGATTTCAGAAGGTATAACTTATTATATCCTCAAAATATTGACTTTCTTTACTTATCTAAATGTTGTAGATTCAATCATTCCTTGCTGGTGTTCCTTATGTTGTTGTGGGATTCAGGTATTATTCACCTTTTATCATGTTCTCTACATTATGATGGGTACTAAACTTTGTTACTTGCTATTTTGCAAACTCATCTGACTGCTGAAATTAAATCTTGTTGATATGATTATATATGCAAAATCTTTTGCTAATTGTAGCATTGGGCCTTGATACCTCTCCGTTTATGTTATAGATACATTATTAATTAATAACTAGGTAAATGCCCGTGCGTTGCAACGGAAACACATAATACCACGATAACATATGTATGAGCGTGTGTTATACTGTTATCTAAAATAGATACCGCAATCATAACTGTAATACATAGGTAAATGCCCGTGCGTTGCAACGGGAAAAAATGTAATGTCATGATAATATAAGTATGAACGTGTGTTGTACTGTACCTAAAAAACGATAATACGAACGTGATTATTTGCAATATCACTATTACACGCTTCATCGTCCATTGGAACTCCTTGCAGGAACGTTTCTACATTTCTTGGGTCAAGCTCCCTGTTGGTTGAGCTTAGCTAGGCTGTGTCATAATTTAGTAGAGGATCATAAGGATTCTAATTTAGTTACCCAATAAAACAGTCATACAAACTAAAGGTGCTCAACAACCATTCATTTTGAGAACTAATTCCAATTAACCAGACATGTGTATTATTAAGAAATACTTTGCTAGCCAAAGAAAATTTTATATCATAGAATATATGCCATGTTCCTTAATTGCCAGTATACACAGGTAGCCGAGTTGTGGACAATACTTAATTGAGTTAGCAAATCTTCTAAATTGCAAGGCAAACTATTAGATAGACTATTTATCTGCTATGGCTTGCTTACTTTGGCAGAACTACCAAAGCGTGGATGGAACAGGCATGAAAAACCTGACCAAACTGTGACTATGTTGATGTAACTTTTTTTTTTTGGGCAGTCCATAGATGATTCTGAGAAGCTGTCCAAATGTCTGAGAAGCTGTCCAAATTTCTAAGGATCTTTACTGAATGGCGGTCACAACTATGACCATCCAAATGTCTTTTGTTCCCATAATACAATGCAAATTTGGACAAATCCACCTAAGAACTAAAAACCAGTATCACGTAATTCCAGGTAGAAAAAAATACTTTAGTTCCATATTTGCGACGAGCTAACAGTAATTAAAGAGCAAATAGAATTAAGTGCTGAGCGAGAAGCATGAATGACAATATGCAAAAACTATGCACAATGACCTGATGCAATACTTTACCTAGCCAAACTGTAACTCGGTATGCATTACTGCAATGCTTCCTGCCAATCAATGGTATGTGTTCTTTAAAGATTATCAAAGATGATAACCAGCAACTGAGAAATATGACACCAAGCCAAGTATTAGTCTATAGCACGTGGATGTGGAGATCCCGCTGGAGCAGCCCACCGTGATGATCCACACCGCCTCTAGAGCTTGCTCATCGAGATCTGCCTGGACACGCGCATGGCCACATCCACGTGCTGCGCCGTGCTGCCGCCGTCGAGGCAGGTGAACTTCGAGGTGGGGGTGGTCAACTGCAACATGCTGGGGCGCAAGAAGCGGCATGCGTACCTCTCGTCGAGGTGGAGCCGTGGGCCAAGGTGTCTGGGTTCACCAAGGTGGATCTGGCTTCCGGCAATCTCGCCAGGTTCGACTGTGGCGAGGGCCGCTTCGGCGGGGAGCCCTGCTTCGTGTTCGTTGAGGGTGCGCGTGGCGTGGACGACTCACGACTGGGGTGCGACGGCTCGCATGCGGGGAAGGTGTCGACGATTGATTCTTGATTTCTTATTGCTGGCTTTCTAGGCAATGGAATAGGAGAGGCACTCCGTATTTGGGTGACAGTTTTTTTAAGGAAAGCAACAGAAGAGGCACGCACACGGTGGAACCTACAGGAGTGCGGATCTCGCACGCACGTAGTGAAAGCCGGAGGGGCTGATTGCAGGGCACGCGGTGAAAGTATCCGGGTGAACGAAAACCTTCGCTGCTTTTTAGTTGTAGAGATGTGACATTTCATACTGATCTGTGTGGTGGTCTTATACAAGTAATTGCTATGGAGTACTATCATTTTTTATTGCTGTTGCTATGGATTCCACCTTTTTTTGTTGTATATGTAACACATTGTCTGTCATAAGTCTGTAAGACTGAATTCCTTGCCTACCATGAGTTTTCAATCACCTGACATGTATCTAATGCTTCCGATGAAATATTTACATTGGTTGTGGTGTTCCGTACCAGTTTAAACTATTCCAAATTTTGCTCTGCACTTCTTTTGGCCTGTAGGAATGATGCTGGCATACTTGTACGAACGGAAAGACTAAGAACCAAAGATATTACACAAAAGGTGAAGGCAAAGAACTACTGGCAGGTACTTCAAACAGTTTTCCTACTATTCATCAGCAGTGCAAGAATCTAGCAACACTGAGCTAATTTGTGAAGCATCTCATGAATAAAAGGGAAAGTAATGTACACATGTTTCTAGTACACTACCTATTTTAAACACTTTAAAATGAGGTGACATTTTTTTTGTCGAAAGTTGAGAATCCAAAGGATTTCCTCCAAATTAGATTTATTTAATTAAATAGAAATTTGCAGTTACTTTCATGCATCCAAATTGTAACATGGCTTTGAATACCTGTAACGATTTCTCTGTACTTTAGGGTGGCGTTTGCCTGGCCTTTGCCGATGAGGTCTTATGCTGGTTGTATGGGACTGTCAGAGAGAGTAAGAATTTATTCACCTCCAAGTAGTTGCATTTTAACTTGGCAACTTTTGGATTTTTGTTGGTGTGTTCATAATGTTGACCTCTCAATCATGAGTATTTTCACTCATGTTATTGTTTATCCCTTGTATTACATTACAGATGAAGACTATGTTCTTCAGTTTGTACATCCGTTTAACCGCCTGGAACTTCTACGAGCCCAGTCCCCCTGTCCCGAAGCCATAACGTTGCATGTGCAGCAGCTCTCAGGTGCAGCAGACTAGATTCTAGCATTGACCTCTTTGGGGACTACTTGCCTTGGAGAAAGATCCACAGGCTACGATTCTAGCAGCAGCACTGAACAATGGTTGATCTGACAACTTACTCAACCCTAATTACCAAGCGGATGTGCTGATGCACCAAGAACTAATGAGATCGATCACTGGTTTAGCTACATCCATGGTTTACTCTCTTGAGTGGCCAAAGAGATTTTGAATCCATCACACATGTATTTCAATTGTAACATTATTACATCATAAACTATACGGACAGAGCTAATAGTGTTGTGCTACTAGTTTGTGCCACAAATCCTGTAAACTTGAACAAGGGATGAATGTTATTAAACATCCAAATTGTTATAGTCCTTTATAAGTCATAATATGTAAACAGAACTTTTTGTACGCTAGAGTTTTGAAATAACAAATTTCATTAATGACGATTAGAGTGGTGAGTGGCTGCCTATGGCTGCAGATGGTTTTATGCTCACAAGCCATTGTGGTTTGCAACGTGAACACGCTGTAATTCGAGCTTTAAAGGTCAGTTTCTGTCATTGTGTAGGTGCTGTGGAATTGACTTTAGTTTCATGGTGAAGTGGGAGTACTTGTTCTCATTATTTCTACTCGTGCGGAATCCAGTTTCTGTTCTGGTCGTAGTTATCGTTTGAAAGTTGCAATTGGTATTGGTAATCAAAACCAGAGTAACCCGCATGCTTCGCTCGGTATCAGCGGCCTGAATTTCGTGCAACTGTCCTGCGATGTGATTAGGGCTAGACCAAATTTTGAGTTAAAACCTCGCGAGGACCAAATTTTTGGGTGTAGGTGCAATGGCCTTTACTTGTAGGTTGTAGCTAAGCCACGGCCTCATTTCAGAGTGTTCCAGCAAAGAGCAAGCTCGAAACTAAGGTAGCATTAATTGGGAGATGGTAGCAAAGTGCTTGTTTGGCGCAGCTTCTGCCGCTCGGGCTCCTCCTCCGTTGATACTGTGCCGCACTGTTTTCTATGTTAGCTTGCTCACCAAGGGGAAAGTGACGGAGCCAGAGGAGCTACAATTTGGAGGCTACCGTGGCTCCTCCACAGTGCAGCTACAGTTAACACCTCTGGTGTTACGAGCTTGCTTAGCACTAGGTTAAGGTTAACGAAAAATAATTTATATAAACAAAAATAAAATATAATTTGTGTGTAGTACTTAAATAAAGATGATGAGCAAGTGGTGTAGTTGAAAATGTAACTTTAATTTTTGAAAATAAATATTGTTAACTAGTGTTCTTGAGAGCTCGAAAATTGAATCCAAAATTTAAACTAGAACTTTCCGTTGAATCGACAAGAAATTGAACTTAGGTTACAAAGGTCATTTTTGGTGAGTTATATTGAGCAAAATAGCTAAAAGGTGTTTAAATATTTTGCTCCAATAGGTTAGTATGTAGTATGGGATATTGAGTGAAATATTCATTGGTTGAAATTAATAAGGTTTAGACATATTAAAAAAATTACAACAAAAGTGCTAATGGTTGTTAGTTCTAACCGAACCTTGCCCTCTTCTAAGTCCGGAAATGATAGTAGACCATGCCGTTTTGACACTCAAATTCTAACCAAAATTTTTAAACACTAACCGCTTGTTCTCGTACCGTTGGTTGCCTCTAAGTGAGTACTTGAGCATGGCTTAGGTGGTAGTGGTGTTGGGTGTCATGATACCCTCGTAAAAATTGCCCAAACCTCGTTAAAACATGTCAAAGTCGTGTCGTTGGCGCTCTGTTCATGAACTGATGTTCAGAGCGACGAGCTCACATTGGCATCCATCTACCTCATTTCCTGGTGGTCCTCTGGTCATTGCGATGACATTGTTAGGCCGTTGGCAACATGGACTTTACGATAGGGGAGTTAGTTGAACCTCAACAGTGATCGTTGGTGACTTTTGCTACGCTTTGAAATGTATGCACGTCACCTAGGGCAGCCGTTCGGACTAGGTTCGCGGTCACCACGAGCACAGCGTGGTGGCAACGGGGTCACGTCGTGACCAAGCCACGGTCGTCGGCCCACGCGTGCGCCAGGCTCGTGCCGCGATGCGCCTAGGTCTTGCGTGGCCTGACCCGACTGGCAGTGGTCTGGTCACCCGGCCGTGGTGTGCGCGCGCCAACGCCAGCCACCGAGCCATGCACGGGGCCGTGGCGGAGCTACGGCTGTCACCGCCTTGCCGTCGTGGCGCTCGCCCCACCTTTCATCCTACCTACCGCGTCGAGTCTTTGGACGTGTGCCGTTGCCGCCGCGCCTCGGTCGACGACCCCGGTCACTGTGGTGACGAGATGTTTCCCTGCCTCACCCGCTAGCCGATGCCAGTGAGCCCTGCTCGGGTCTTGCCGCTCCATTCAAGCGCGTCGCGCCAAGCCCATGAACCGTCACCTGTGCGCACGTGTGCGAGCTACCGCCATCAAATGGAGCCGCCCCGTCTTAATCCACTCTCCACGCTCGGGTGCACTCTCCACAGCATGACCATGGCTAGAGCTCCGCCTTTCCGCCCTCCATTTTGCCTTGCCCAGGGCTTCACAGTTCGATTCCTCGTACCAGTAGGTGGCATAAGAAGGCAACTAGGCGTCCCATCTTCCCCATGCCCGGTCGAGTGCTACCAACCGCCAATTTAGCGTTTTGCTCACCGCCGGCCATGGGCGCCGCCGTAGCCAGTGGATCGGGGGTTGGCTTGGTTTCTCATCGTGGGTGCGGTGACGCGACAGTGCCGCACTCGGAGAGCCGCCACCCGCTCGGTCGCACGTGGTTAGACCACCCTAGCGCTCCCCTGTTTCAACCGCCATTGGAGCATGAACCACGGTGAGCTACTGATGCTTCTCCGCCACCTCTACCCTTCCGAGGGTGCCTAGGTTCGTCGAAACAGGCACGCCGTTGCCGCTCCTGGCAGTACGCCGCTGAGTTCCCAACCGCCATCCATGCTTGCGGGTTTAGCCATAGATGGTGGTCGGCCCTTTATTCCTGTCGCAGCGGGTCTAGCTCGCCCGGCGTAACCGCCGTTGCCGCCGGGGTGCCGCGCCGTCGCGCGCGGGTACGCCGGGGACCGCCCCGTTGCGAAGGTAACATGTTCCAAGGTCCTTAATGTAAAACACGTCTCTCGTGCAATAGTGATCAGAGGCGCCGCGTAATAACCGGTTAGTTCAGGGGTTCTTTTGCAAAACGCAAGCGCGCGGGCTTTCCGGTCTTGGGCCACGCTAGACCGTCGCGACGTGCGCGTGTCCGCCTGTGCGTTGGGCTGCTGGGCTGATTAAGTCGCCACCGACCCTTTTCTTTTCTAAAGCATTTCCTAAATTAGTTTCTAAAACCAAACTTTTAAATTCAATAGAAATTTGTGTAGTTGACCAAAAATTGTGAGACCAATTTTATTCAGTTCCTAAAATTATGATCTACCTGTTAGTGTATTTTGTTCACATAGTTTCTTGAAATTTCAAGAGTAATCTAATTAATTTGAAACACTTAATATTGTTAAAACATCAACTTGTAGGAATTATTGTGAGGAATTGGTAGTAGTGTTGGCTCTAGAATTTTACAGAAAATTCCTAACATTATTAGGTGCTCACTGTAATTTTTGTAGCTCCATAATAATTAATTTGCTAGGGTAGCTAAATGAGCCCTTGTTTGAAAATATATATTTAATCAATAAAATCCTGAAACATCTTGGGACCGTAGAACTAAAACAATTTCCGGAAATGAAGCCTTACTTGATGACTTGGATACGTAGACTAGTACGTTAGTCATTAGAGCTAGCTCGTTAGCTTTCAAGGCATAATCATATTCTAAGAGTTACGGTTGCCGTTGGTTACTTATGTTTTCTACGTTGCATCTACGTATATCATAATGGGGACAATGATGGATTGTGGAGTCGACCAGAAAAGCAGAAAAGATGGAGCCTTGGTGATCGTGTCGCCCCGATGGAATGCTAATCCTTGGTTATATCTTGCCCAGGCAAGCCCCGGTGCATGACCCCTATTATTCTACACTTATTTTATGTTTAAGCATTAAGTTTTATAAAGTTGAATGAAACCCACTTGCATATATATCCTCATTATTGGTGTTTTGAGTTGTTAACTGGCTAGTCCAAGTGGGGCCTTGGCATCCCATTCGCGGGGATCCAGCTTGGGTCAACTGGCGACCGACACCAGACACTTAGCGGTCAATCCATATAGTTCTCGGGTCTGTTCGACTGGTCCCGAGGGCCTTCTGCCTTTCTTTTCGAGGGAACATGGGCCAGGATGCCTGTGGCGCTCGTGCGCCTGGGTACTAGCCATTAGCTGGCCTATCCCTTTCCACCTCTCACCCTAAAGGTGCCTGGAGCGGTTTGTCAAACCCATTGATGGGCCGACCTACGAACTCCTGGGCCCAGTCGGGCCATAGAGATGCTTTTAGATCCATATTCCTTTTACTCATGACGAGTCGTGACCCGTCTAGAGAGGTGAAACGTCCGGTGAGTTTTTTCGAGGGAACGGATAGGGATTGTGTGTGCACATTCCATGGTGGGACGTTGTGGCAGATCATGGTAGGTGCGGAGATGTAGGCGGACGGTTGGTTTTCTCGCATCCGTCGCCCCTATTAACCAAAGGGTTTGCCCCTAGGATTCCATACCTTGCAGCCTTGCCTCCGCAGCCACGACCACCGCCACTAATCGCCTAGGGTTCCCCGTCTCTACATCCCTGCCACCGTGGAGCCCGCATCCAACCGTCCCCATGTCTAATGGATCCATGGTGTCGTTCTAACATCACCTTCCAGCGTATGGAGGGCCTTGTCCGTCGTGGTCTTCTCCATGCGCGGACCTCGACCGAGGAGTGTCTGCTGCCCGGTGAGGAGGATCTGCCATCACCGCCCGATGGCTACATAGTGTCATTCGCCCACTTCCATGAGCGTGGGTTCGCGACCCCTGCCCACAGATTTCTTCGAGGGCTGCTGCACTACTACAAGATCGAGCTGTAGCATCTCAACCCCAACGGGATCTAGCACATGGCGGTGTTTGTTGCCCTATGTGAGGGATTCCTGGGGATCAACCCTCACTTCGATCTATGGAGGTACTTCTTTGCCATCACCCTCTAGAAGAAGAGGGAGAAGAGCGGTAGGCAGGAGCTACACATGCCAATGGGGTGCACCGTCATCTAACTTTGGAACAACTGGGTCGGCGAGTACCCACCGATGTGGCTATCAACGTCCAACAAGGGGTGGCATTCACAGTGGTTCTACCTCAAGAACACCGCCGTCGTCCCTCTACCAGAGTTTACTGGATGCTTGATCGAAGAGGCCTTGGAGTCATGGAGGAAGTGGGGCATTCCAGAGAAGGACAAGAAGAAGATCTGGGACCACATCGCCACCATCCACATCCTGAAGGAGAGCGGCCTAAAGGGGTTGGGCATCATTGGAGCCTACCACGCAAGGAGGGTGGCACCGTTGATGATGCGTGCGCTCCCACTATACGTGATGGTGCCTGGGGCATCATTCGATAGAACGACGCTTGCCGAGGGAGTGCTCCCCCACTCCAAAGTCATGCAACACATTAAGGAGGCGACGGAGCCTTCACAGGATGATGCGGGCACCCCCCTCGATTTTGTCTACCTAGTGCCGTGACATCCTTCGATGCGCTCGGAACTAGGCCATGTTGTCTTCGTAAGTTTTCCCTGCTCATACCTCCTCTTCAATTGATTTCCTAACCTCTTGATACTAACTTTGAGAGGGACAGGACCAGCTGAGGGACCTCATCTCCATGGATCACCTGGCACTGTTGTTGAGGGATTTGTCCATGAGGGTGGCGAATCATGCCGAGGGCAAGCGGCTGGGGAAGGCGAAGGAGGACAAGAGGAATAAGAAGCAACAGAAGCTGTAGGCGTGTGAGCGAGGGGAGGACACCGACAACGACAATGATGATGATGATGATGATGGAGATGACAATGAGGTAGTCGATGACATCGAGTGGGATGACCTAGAGAACGAGGATATGCTGATAGGTATCGGTTCGTCCTTGCAGGAGTTGGGACCCTTCTCGTTCCATGGAGGGGAGGGAACGCCCGAGGAGCCAACGGAGATGGGCCATACTGTTGGCCTACCCTAGGAGCCAACAGGGGTAGGCGGCTCTATTGCCACGCCTGAGATGTTGGTGGAGGCGGGCGGCTCTACCATCGTGCCTCAAGAGTCAAGGAGAGAAAGCCCCTCTGCCCAGGAGCAGAGGACGGGCTTGAAATGGCCTCGCCAAGACGAGGCGGAGCAGAGGTTGGGGTGTTCACCCCCCAAACGTACCTATCGCCTGATGGCACCGAGGTGAGTTATCAGCTCCTCTGTTTTTCCCTATTTTGGTCAGATTTCATCGTGACTTATGCTTTTCGTCTCTTGTAGCATCGAGAGGCAGCGTAATCCTTTGGCGCTGGCGCCAAAGAAGAGCGTCACCCTTCAAGCAAGGTGGTAGCCATCGGCTGGCATCGTGCCCATTTTGGGCTAGAGCGAAGCCAGTGTGACTGCATCATTAGTCGGTCAGACGCTACCCTTGGTGGCACCCATGCCCTCGGCGGGATGGGCAGACACGTAGGGGCTCAAGGGATGCCTTTAGAGGTTGCAAAACAGCCAGTGATGGCAGCGATACCGCTATCGACGATGGGGTGGACGAGGCTATCGATCGTGCTCATGGCGCCGATCGTGGTGGGCGTGACATAGCCGGTCTAGACCTCACCGACATAGGCAGAGGTGGCGGTGGCTATGATAGGCGGGTTATAGCCGAGCGCTATTGTGGCAGCGCCTGAGGAACCAGCGCGACCCGCTCCACTGATGGCCCAGGTGATGGTGTCTGGCATGGGCCAAACAGAGGGGGACGTGGCCGAGGGGTCCCCGGAGGTCATGGTGCTGGGAGAGGAGTCAACGTCCATACCACTGACCCCTTTCATCGCTAGTGGGAGTGTCCCAGTGGGGACATCATGGTGAGAAGGGTCGGCGGTGATCGGAGCCAATAGGGAGCCGTCCCTAGCCCTGATGTCAGTGGGCAGCGACTCACCTGCCGGGGTGAGCCCCTACTCCGGTGGGCGAGTCTGGAGGATCCGACATCGATGCTCTTCACTCTCGATGATGTCGTAGAGAGCATGGAGCGAGAGAGCCTCGATGTGGGGATCACGTCTGTGCTCAAAGCCCTAGACCATGCTCGAGGTGCCTTGCATGATGTGTTGTTCCCTCCGGCCAAGTATTCGGTTGACCCTGCTTCTCGCCCTTTTCTTTCTCTATATATTTTTGTATTCTAACCATTGTCTCCTTTCAGTCTCTTATCACTCGCAGCCGAGAGAAGTCTCATGAGTAGAAGGAAACCTAGGATCGTCTCATCAAGGAGGCGTGGCTGCATGGGGAGGTGACTACTTAGTTTGTTGCCGCCCAATAGAGGGTAGTCGAACTGACTCCCCTCGCCAAGGAGGCGGATAGTCTTCGATCGCGGGTGGCCAAGGCCCGTCGGCATGCTGACGAGGCCGAGAGGGCGTTCGAGGCCCTGTCGGTAAGATCTTAGAGGGATGACGAGGAGCCCGTCAAGGTCAGGAAGGAGTGGGACGAGCTGCTCTAGAAGGACACCGAGACCCGCCAGCGGATCCTCGACCTTCTGGCCGAGGTTGAGAAGGAAAGGGAGCTAAAGCTGGTTGCCGAGGAGACGCTCGTGACCCTAGAGAAGAGGGCGAGTCTAGATGCCACGGTGGTTGCTCGGCTATGCAAGGAGTGGGATGAGCTGCTCCAAACAACAAAGAGGCTCCGCTCGGAGCGTGGTGTGGCTCATGAGGAGCGTGACTAGGCCCTCCGAGAGTGTGACTAGGCCTGCCAAGAGCATGATGATGTGCAATAGAAGGTTGGCTCCCTCTAGGCCAAGCTCAGAAACACAACGACCTAGAAGCTAGAGGGCGAGAGCATCTCTGCTGGGCTAGCCATGGACCTCGCCGAGGCGAGGAGAAATCTTTAGGCATAGAGCGATGAGCTCGGTATCCTGATCGCCACCCTTGGAGTGGTCTACGATGACCTTGAGGTGGTGCGGTCGGAGGGGACCAGCTTGCTCGCGACTTGTGCCATCGAGATCATGGCTCGGGTGCGCCAGCTTGAGAGGAATGCTCTTCGTGCTGGTGTTAATCAATCCTTCGTGATTGCTCGTACTCATTATGGGGACAGCATCAACCTAGAAATGATGAGCCATGGCTTTGTGCCTGGCTATGAAGCCCACGAGCTAGAGGAGATGGAGACGGCGGTGACTCCCCTTTCGTAGGACCTAGTGGACTGAATAGAGAGCATAGTTCTCCCCCGAAGGGGTTAGTTAGCCAGATAGGTCAGGCAATCATTCATGTTACAAGCGGACAAGCTCCGACCCCTCTGTACTATTTGAACAAACTTATCATTTTGTTTGATTTGATCGAATTTGTTTTTCCTCCCTTTTTATGTGTGAAAAGGGGTTCATGTGTTCTGACCCTTCCATTTGTTAAGACCGTAGGGCCTAAGGTGTAGGAGGGAAACTCTGATCATGCTAATAAGCAAGAGTGCCATAGCCACTGGGGCGTAGGTTTCTTGTAGTCCAACCAGCCTTGCTCAGTCGTTCATTTCCGTAGACCTTGCCACTAGGTTTAACATGAGGAAGAGGTCGGGCGCGGCGACTATTTTAGAAAGGGTGTATTTAGACCCTTATCAGCCCTTGAGTGAGATCTAACCCCTTGCCGTTATTGGGGTCAGGTGTCACTAAAGATTGAGGAGAGGATAGCGAAATTAGTAGGAGAAAATGTCTCTTATTTTCACACGTACCCCCTCCCTAGGTTCTGAGCCATCGTTCTGCGACCGCGCATTCGGTCTCTTTGTGAGTCTAACTTTCCTTGAGCCCCCATGTGTAGGGGGTCCAATCGAGGGTCGGCTCATCTTTGTGATCGTTACCCCATCCGTGGTTTCTGCAACCAGAGGGGTTGAGCTAATGTCACTTGCCTCAATGGTTCGAGTGACGCACTCGATGAGCTCGCTGATGGGCATGTTTGAGTGGAATCTAGGTCCGTCACTCGTGATAGTGTCGGTATGGCCCTTATGTGGCATTCCAATGCTCCTTAACTCGCCTATCGGTAGATGCCCGAGCTATTCTGGAGAGCGACTTAGGTGGCCCGATGGCCTCCCTTCGATGTGGATTCTATGGGCTCGGCTTGAGGTTAGGATTGAACGAGAAGATTGAGATGACCCTATCCGCTTTCAAGCAGGTCAGGCGAAGGCCGCTAGGGCTTATCTGCGTTTTCTCCCCTGGCTTTGTTCGAACCCTGGTTAGGTGGATTCCTGAGTTTGGGTTGAGTGGCTCGAGCCCCTGAGCCCCATGGGGGTTGGTAGGGGTAGCCAGATTTCATGCATCACCCCATCCTCGGTTTTTGCAACCAGAGGGGCTGAGCTAACAACACTTGCCTCGATGGCTCGAGTGTCATGCTCAGTGAGCTCGCTAACAGGCATGTCCAAGTGGAATCTGGGTCTGTCATTCGCTGACAGGGTCGGCATAGCCCTCATGTGGCATTCCACTGCTCCTTAACCCACCTCCCGGTAGATGCCTGAGCCGTTCGATTGGCTTGGGTGGCCCGCTGGCCTCTTGTCAATTGAGATTCTATGGGCTTGGCTTGAGGTTATGATTGAAGGAGAAAGGTCTAGATGTCCCTGTCCACTTCTGAGTGGGGTCGAGCAAGGCCACTGTGGCTCATCTAGGTTTTGTCCCTTGGCTCTGTTTGACATGAGGTGGCCTCAAGCCCTTCGCAGGCCAGCCTTCGAACCTTAGTCGGTTGCCGCTCATGTCGAGTGAGACGACTACCGCTTCATGACGCGACGCGAAGCTTTGTGATGCAATAATTGTATATGCAATACTTGGATGTATGAGATGAATGTATGTATGTATGAATGAATGAATGTGTGAATGAATGTATGAATGCATGCATGAGACTGGATGAATGAATGCTTATGTACTAGAAAAGTAAAGTGGGGGTTAGTAAAGTTACCTCGATGGCTCGAGTAACGGGTTCGGGGAGCTCTTACCAGATATGTTCATGTGGGGTCTAGGCCCGTCGTTCATGACAAAGTTGGTGTGACCTGCATGGGACATCTCGCTACTCCCTACCCATCTCTCAGCAACAGTCAGAGCCATCTAATCAACTTTGGGTGACCTGCTGGCCTCTCCTCGATGGAGATTTCATAGGTGGGCCCCCTCCAAACCATTCTCGAGAAGGTGGAGGCTAAAGCTCTAGGTGCGGGGACAAAAACTCTGATCACACTGGTGAGCAAAGACACCATAGCTGCCGAGGCATAGGTTTCTCATAGTCTGACTAGGTTTACTTAGAGTTTGTTTCTGCACACCTTGCTTCTAGTTTTTTAACATAAGAAGGGGTCAGCATCAAGAATGTCTACCAAATAGATACTCTTGCCAGCCCCCGAGCGAGACCCAACCCCTTGCCGTTGCTGGGGTCGGGGGCTCGATAGCAAAATTAATGCACATAAAGTAAGGGTGACCCATCTCTCGGCAGCGGCCCAAATCGTTCAATCAATTTGGGTGGCCTGCTTTCATAGGACTTACCTCGATGGCACAAATGATGGGTTTAGGGAGCTCTTACTAGATATGTTCAAGTGGAATCTAGGCCCATCGTCCGTGATGAGATTGGCATAACCCGCATGGGGCATCCTGCTGCTCCCTACCCGTCCCTCAGCAGCGGCTAAGCCATCCGGTCACTTGTATTGCCCTGCTGGGACAGGACTTACCTACAGAGATAGAGGATGAGAACAACCCGCACAAGAATTTAGTTAGGCAGATAAGCTAGGCGGCAAACTTGTAGTAAATGGACAAGCTCTTAGATTTCGGTATGGCCAAATAGTTTTTAGCCCTTCTCCCCCCTTCGTATAAAAAGGTTGGTGTGCTCCGACCCTTTCCGCCGTCAAGGCCGTAAAGCTCAGGATGTGGGTGAACAAATTCCGATCATGCTGGTGAGCAAAGACGCCATAGCCGCCAAGGCATAGGTTTCTTGTAGTTCGACTAGTTTTACTCATAGCTTGTTTTCATATCCCTAGCTTCTACTTCTCTACGTGAGAGCGGGTCGGGCATGGAGAATGTGTTTCCGACGAGCGTTCTCGGCGGGTCATGGTGACCGTAGACCCCACTATGGATGTCACTCAATAAGCGCTTCCCCTATTTGATAGGGATGCAGCACTATAGGATCCTAGTGTGGCTTCACTTATAGAGTTTGCCCTCAACAAGGATGAAGGGCTTGGCACAACGCGCAAGCCATCGAGCCTCTGTCTTGTCCGTTGGTAGCGCCTCATGGAGGAGGTAGTCGAGGTAAGGCATCTTTCAGTCGAACAAAGGGTCGGGCTCTATCGCTGGATCCTTGTGAAGCTCCATGACTTTGGGGTCATATGGAACCGATGGTTGGTAAGCCCCTAAGTTCAGGGTAGACTGCCCATCACCGGCTTGTTCTGACTCCTCATAGCTGACCAAGGGCTTGTGTTGATTATTGGCGAAGATGCCTATCGGCACTGGCTCTCGGCCAGACGCCATTTTCACCAGTGCATCGGCCACCTCATTGAGATGCCTTGAGATGTGATTGAGCTCGAGGCCATCAAACTTGTCCTCCGGCTGGTGGACTTCTTGGTAGTATGCAACCATCTTGGCATTGTGGCAGCTCAACTCCTTCATGACTTGGTCAATGACCAACTGGGAGTTGCCCCGGACATTGAGGCATCGGATACCGAGCTTGATGGTGATGTGTAGGCCATTAAGGAGCGCCTCATATTCGGCCACATTGTTGGAGGAGGGGAAATGGATGCGAACCATATACCTCATGCATACCCCCAAGGGGTGAAACGAAGACCAGCCCTGCACCGATGCCTTTCTTCATCAGCGACCCATCGAAGTACATCGTCCAATACTCTTGGTCGATGACCACTGGTGGCATTTGGACCTCGGTCCACTCTGCAACAAAATCAGCCAACACTTGGGACTTGATGGCCGTTGGGGGGGGCATATGCAATGCCTTGACCCATCAGCTTGAGTGCCCACTTTGAAATCCTTCCCATGGCATCCTAGTTTTGGATGACCTCACTAAGGGGGAAGGACATCACGACCATCACCGGATGTGACTCAAAGTAGTGCGTAGCTTCCTCTTGGCGATGAGGATGGCATACATGAACTTCTAGATTTGGGGGTAGCGGGTATTGGATTTGGATAGGACCTCGCTAATGAAGTACACTGGGTGCTATACTTTGAGGGGTTGCCCCTCTTCTTCTAGGTCCACCACCAAAGCAGCGCTTACCACCTATGTGGTGGCTGCAATGTTGAACAAATGCGGTTCTCCATTGGTTGGAGTAACCAGGATCTAGGCCTTCGTTAGAAGCTGCTTGACCTTATCAAGCACTTCCTAGGCCTTGAGCATCCATTTGAAATGGTTGGCCTTCTTTAGAAGCCAATAGAGGGGGAGGCCTCATTCGCTAAGGCGCAAGATGAAATGACTAAGCGTGGCAAGGCACCCCATGACTCACTGTACCCCCTTTATGTTCTGAATTGAGCTCATCCTTGTGATGGCTGAGATCTTCTCTGGGTTGGCTTCGATGCCACGCTCGAAGATGATGAAACCTAGCAGCATACCCCTTGGGACCCCAAAAATGCACTTCTTGGGGTTGAGCTTAATGCTGTTTGCTTGGAGTTTTGTAAAGGTCTACTCAAGGTCGGCTATGACCTGGTCAGCCTATTTGGAATTGACCACAATGTTGTCTACATAGACTCAACGGTTCACCCGATGAGGTCTCTAAAACACTTGAGCATACAATGCTAGTATGTAGCCCTAGCGTTCTTCAGACCGAATGGCATTGTGATGTAGCAAAATGATCCGAAGGGGGTGATAAAAGATGTCGTGAGCTGGTCGGAGTCTTTCATCGTGATTTGATGGTACCTAAAGTACACATCAAGGAAGCAAAGGGTTTCACACCCTGAGGTAGAGTAGACTACTTGGTCTATGCGTGGCAAAGGAAACGGATCCTTCGGACATGCTTTGTTGAGACCCGTGTAGTCAACACACATTCTCCATTTCCCACTCTTCTTTCATACAAGAATGAGATTGGCTAACCACTCAGGGTGGTACACCTCTTTGATGAACCCAGCCACTAAAAGTTTCGCGATCTCCTCACTGATGGCTCTGTGTTTCTCCTTGTTGAAGCGACACAGGTGCTACTTCATCGGCTTGGAGCTTGGCTTGATCTTGAAGGTATGCTCGGTGACTTCTCTCGGAATGCCTGGCATGTCCGAGGGTTTCCATGTGAAGATGTCTTTGTTGGCATGGTGGAAGTTGATGAGCGCACTTTCCTATTCGAAGGAAAGCGTGGTGCCAATGCGCACCACTTTGCTTTTGGAGCCGCTGGGGTCTATGAGGACCTCCTTAGCGCCCTCCACCGGCTCGAAAGACCCAACCGACCACTGGTGGTCAGGTGTTTCTTTAGCAACCTCTTTCCTGATGGCTGCAAGCTCCTTGGAGGCGATGATTGTCGTGGCGTGATCATAGCATTCGACCTCGCACTCATAGGCATGCTGAAATGAGATGCCGATGATGATGACCTCGCCTGGGCTCAGCATCTTTAGCTTTAGGTAGGTGTAGTTGGGGATGGCCATGAACTTCGCGTAGCATGGACGTCCCAGGATGGTGTGGTAGGTTCCATGGAACCTAATGACCTTGAAGGTGAGGGTCTCTGTTGTATAATTGGATTCCCCCTCACCCATGCACCACTTCTCTACCCAGCTATCGTCGTCGTCGACCCATGCCCTCGAAGCCTTCCTGGACGCATCTGTCGCCTTCCTCAAACTCACGGTGAGCTCCCAAACCTCCTCGTCCCCTTTCTTGTTGTGGTAGTGCACTAGAGCATCATATCGGCAAGCTCCCATCCCGTCGGCCATGGCGCCACCGAGGGATCGGTACCTCAGTGCGTTTCCCCACCCTAGGTTGTGCTCCGTTGAGTTCATGAGGTTCTACGCTTCACGTCCATGGGTTCGACGTGGTCTGGGGTGGATGGAGTCGCCGTACCAGCATTCGCCCCTAGCTCGGCTCTCCGCCAGCAATGGAGGGCTCGTCGGAGTCGTTGTGCTGTCGCCAAAGGATCACCCGCACACACCTGTGCCGTCAGATCTTCATGAACGGTCAGGATTAGATACCCCTTCGAGGTTAAGTGGCTGGTCCATCGTGGACCCATGGACACAGAGCACAGCGCCCATGTCACTGGTTCACCGCATGCGTGGTGCACCGGGCCAACCAGAGAACGCCGCATGGCGCCCAATCAGCGGCCACATGGGTCAACCCGCAGACAACCATGTACTTTTGTAGTTTAGCCCCCAGGTTTTCAAGTAATTAACACGCAATCCAACCAAAGTTCAAAATAATTTCTTTTAGGTCTTGTTTTCTTCTATTTTAGCCCCTGTAGTTTTGAGTATTAGTGCCCATAGTCCAGTTAGCATTTAAAATTCAAAATTAATTAGTTTAAATTCAAATTTAAGTTTAATTAATTATAGAAATGCCATTGAACCTTATTTCATACGTAACTTTTGCATTTTAAGTCTGATTTGACCCGTTCGAATTGCGTTATACTACTGTTAGGCATGTTTTCAATATTTAAAATTCATGGGTAGATTTAATCTATTATTTAACTAAAGGAAAACTTGTTAAATGATAACTTATTCATTTTAACTCTGAAATAGTCCGTTGAAGTTGCGTTGGTTTCATAGCAACGTGACCTACGCATTGGTATCAATGTCAAAATCTCTAGAATTTCATGGTTTAAATCCCAACTTGAATAATAATTATGTCATGAGATTTATAAATAAAATATAATAATTTCCACTTTGATTTTTAAAACCAAATATAAGTTTGACTTAATTCAACTTAAGTATTTTCTCTAAAATATCATATACATGCTTTTATATAATAAAATAAATAAAGCTTATGGTTTTCTATTTTATAAGCAAAATCTTTCGGTAGATGTATCTTTTCAACCGTAGCTCTGATTAGTGTGCTTCCCACATCTGTGTGTTCATAGCAATACGTAGATCTGTTTCAAATCCTTTTTCTACTAGTTGGTGTATTGCTCTAATATAGCTATGTATGTATGTTATGCATGTCTGTTTGGATGCTTGTGTGGTGTTCTATGATCAAGTCCAGTCGGTGAGCTATACGTGGTGAGTCCAGAAGCAGTTCTTGGAAGATTTGGACCCAAAGAAGATCTGATCTGAGTTTAAGGCAAGTATAGCATGTGACCATCCTTGTTACCTATTCACCTTTAATCACTTATTTCATATTGCATGTGTCTACCTTGTTGCCAATAAGGATATCCTAGATATTTGATATCTTGTACCTTGACACCATGGGTGATTATGGTATTATGCTAGTGCTCAAGATGAATAACCATGATCTTATAACTTGACTAATAGAATATGCAATAAACACTAAAAGATGTCTTTTTTAGCAACATGGAAATAGGGGGCTGGAGTGTTTAGCTACTTTCTAAATGCTCTAGATTCTTCTCCCTAAGGACTTATCTGTAAGTGATCATTCAGGACTTATAGTACAACTATGAGGGCTATATGGCTCTGGCTTTAGCTCAGTATGAGGACCTTTTCTAGCTTGTTAGTGGTTACCTTTATGGTGCAAGAGGGGCTCCGATAAGTATGAACTCGGCCTGCCAAGAGGGTGCACTTTGTTAGTCACTCCTTGGAGGGGGTTTATGCTTATTGATGGGGAAGCCTTAGCGGCCCTAACTTGTTAGACGAACCTTTGAAAGGCTTCATAGTGAACCCTACCGACCTTCCTTGGTAGTGGGTCAAGGGGCTGATCACCCTAGGCAAAAGAGTAAATCATGACTCACAATGAAAGTGTACAACCTCTGTAGAGTGTAAAACTGTTATAATAGCCATGCTCATAGACACGAGCGGCCTTAGAACTCTTATGGAATAGAAATGATCACTAATGATTAATTGTTTTTGCTATTCATTATTCATGTTTACCTGATCATGTGTTTATGGGCTTATTATAAATTCATTGCTACTCAATTGCTTGAAAAGATGACATATTAAAAGCTAATCGCCGTAAACTAGTGTCAACCTTTTTGAGCCTCATGAACCTCATGTTATTTTGTTGAGTACGATATGTACTTACGCTTGCTTTACTTTTCTATATCTTGGATAAAAATCCCAGATGGGTACCAGATTACTAGTCTAGAGGAGTTAGGCTTGTGGTCAACCAGTCAGTTGTCCCTGTAGATTTGGAGTCTTCGCCTAAAGATCGGAGCTGTCTTTTCGCTGTCTATACTCTGAGGTTATATTTCCTATACTAATACGTTATGTAATAAGTATTGTCTTTTGATATTACCCTTATTTGTGGCTATATGTGAGATTTGAATTCCTGGGCTCACATATAGTGTGTATCTAGTTTTGTCTTTAAAACCGGGTGCTACAAAGTGGTATCAGAGCAATGCTGATTGTAGGGCGTAAGCCTAGATAGAACTGGACATTTTAGCATGCTTTCATCTTTGCGTAGTTCTTGCTTTCTCTCTAACCTTGTTATTTGCTAAAAGTTATGCTCATTTTGACTTCTGTTCTATTATGAAAACTTTGTCTCTATTCTGAATCCTCTCTTTTCATCTAAATAGATGGGTCATAATGAAGAAACCACTAGCATCAAAGATTAGGAGGATCATGCTATGTTGTCCTTGACTGCATTCGACAAGGAGAAGCTTGTAGCTATGCAACAAGTACTAGAAGAAAGGACTCAACATAGGAGTTTTCAACAGTGCTTGTCACAAGGTCAAACCAACATACCAAAGGGACTAATGAAGAGACAAGTGGCAAAAGCTTGGAAGAAGATGAAGTCTAATGAGGGTGTTCATAGTAAGACTCTTGGAAGTCAGGATCCATGTCAGTGCTATAAAAGTTATGGTTTTCCCTATTTTTAGGACAAGTCTACTAAGAGGGAAGTTAAGGTGAACCCGAGTTGTGAAGCTAATATGGACAAGAAGAGAAAGGAGGTCTCAATAGAACAAGTATTGGGAAGCAATCAACATTTGGCTTTGTCACATCTAGCTCTGATCCCTTGGCAAATGAATCTAAACTATAAAGAGTTAGAAGCTTCTCAAGCTAAAACTACTTCACATGAGGTATGCATAGATGGATGGACTATCACCTATAAGGAGTTTCAACCATGAAAGACCAAGCAAGCTAGAAAATAGATCAGTCAAACCAAGATGAATCTTTAGAGTCAGAAAGCTGACAAAACACCAAGCAACGATTATGTCAAGTATGACATCACAAAAGACCTAGCTAAGAGAAGGTGTCATCATTGCCAATAGGAAGGACATTATGTTAAATCTTGTCCACAAAAGAATCAACAAGTACACCATGGAAGTAGCCAGAGTCATATCACTACCAGACTGCCACCAGGAAGTGTCAGTGATACCCAACCCAAAAGAAGCATTTGGTGAAATTGACGAATGAAGAAGTCATGCTAGACTACCCAAGATCCTTAGTTAAGGAATAGGAGGTTGTGCCCTGTATGTAATAAAAACGATAGTATCACAAGTTGAGTCAATGATTGAGTTGTGCATCCTTAGTGCTTTGTTGATTTGTCATTATGTTTATGCTTGTTTTGCATCTTTGTAATGATTGCAATGATCTTGTTGGGTGTTCCCACAAATTCATTTAGCTTATAGGCCTAAGGTATAAGGATTAATGAAATAAATAGTTGGGTTATGGTTTTTGTAACACCCTAGGTGTTAGGGTTGCATAATTTGACTTGCATTGCATGAGCATTGAGCATTCATATATAAGATTTTACAATTGAAACATGTGTTTGAAACATATGAAACATGCTTGTTATTTTATGTCTCCTTGTATATATGCATATGATCATGAGTGAATACATGTAAATGGTTGATGTGAGTCACTAAAACATCTTTTCTACACTTAGGATGACTAGTGGAACAATGTTCGTGAAGGTCACTTTGTCTAATCAAGTCCTTAAGTGATGCTATGTATGTTGACCTAGAAAGTGAAATGTGTAACCAATGTATGAAATGTTTTTGTAACCTTATGAATAGCTTAAACATGTTTAGAATGTCATTATGAACAACTTTGGTATTCATGGCTAGGGCTAATTTGGTCGCTAAGTCATAGTTTAAGTGTATACCATCATTTGAATGTAGTAGGTTTGACCTAGTTTGAACTACGTCATAGAAACTTTGCATGGATGTGGTCACTAAAGCAAAGTTGTAGTAATTGATGAGAGGAACAACTTTTATTTTTGGGTCATAAGCTAGTTCATCTCCTAACATGCTTGAAATGGGCTCACAAAAATCAGCTTTGCACTATTTTCAACACTTAGAATTTTTGCTAAGTCATGTTTCACTGACAGTGTGACGAGCTCAACTTTTGGCTGATTTTACTCTCCACCTATTGTGAATTAGGAGAAGGTTTCTTAAGAACTTTTGTAGCTGGTACATAGGTCTACACATTTCGTTTTACCGATGTGCACAAATTCAATCTGGATTAGGAAATTGAATCGCTTGAAATCGCGCTGTCAGATGCTTGATCGTGCACTGATGAATGACGTGCCTCGCGCTGTCATGGCTGACCATGGACAGAGCATGGCCACTGCGTGGCCATCATTGTCCGATGCCTGGCCCTCGACGCCGCGCGCTGGCAGCCGATATCTGCACGCCCCGCGCCCCATTTCCACGCACCCGAGCTCACTCACTCACTCTCCATCGCCTGCTTCCGCTCTCACCGTGGAACTAGAGCAGTGCCACCAAGCACAGCGTAGCTCCGCCATCACCCATCACCCATGCCACCGCACCGCCACCACCTACGTCTAGCCCACAGCTGCGCCATGTCCCCCTCTTCCTCCTTGACTTAATTTCAGCAGCTGACAAGCTTCGGTGAGGGCGTATTCACCATTTTCATCTCGCTGGAGATCTCGGCCGCCATGGCCGCCTCCACGGTGAGCTCGCCGCTGCACTACTCGCATGCGCATTCTTCCATATTCTTCATGTTAGGGTTTGGTTAGGATGTGTGTTAGCTTGTGTCATGATGTTACTATGATTCATTGCTCCGCCGACGTGGAACACGGCGACCCACGCTGCCGCGTTCTCACCTCGGCGCCACCGCGCACATGGCCGAAGCATGTTGGAGCACCTCGTGTCACCTAGATAGCCTTAATAGATCCGTGTAGTCACCATGGTTATGGTGTGCTCTTCGCTAAGCCCCGCCGTGGCCTTCCATGGCCGGAGCACCATAGCATCGTGCCGCTATGCCGCCATCACCGGCGATGAGCTAGGGCTGATCTGCGTCGAGCTACGCTGCTCCCTTGCTTCTTGTGTTGCTGACTAGTGGGCCCGATTGACCTCTGGGTCCTATCTATTAGTGGCTCAGCTGAAGAGGATAGCTCATTTATTTTAGATTTCATGCTAACTTTGAAAAATGATAAGTTGAGCTATGGTGATCCAAATCTCATGAAACAAATTTGAGTTAAATGCACCAGAGGTCCATTAACTTGTGAGGAAGTTTCGGTTAGGTCCATCAACTTCTAAAGTGGCTTTTTGGGTCCATAAACTTTGTATGCCGTATAACTTAGGTCCATATCCCGCCACGCGGGCTTCTCATGCTGACATGGCCTGCTGACATGTCCTTCTGAAGTGGCTCTTGGCCATGCATTTTGTCAAACAGCTGTCCGTGCTCATCTACGCACCCGGTGCCTTCTTCTGATACCACGTCATGCACCAGGCGCTAGGTGTGCCCTGGCTCTGGCTTGCCCTCACGTGGCTCGTCGCGCAGCTCCCAAAGCTGTCCCCAACCAACCACGAGACGCACCTCGATAGACTGGCATCAAGGTACGACGATAGGGATGGCGAGGATGGTGAGCCGTCATCGCGGCTGGGTAGTGTGGACGTGCTCGTGACAGCAGCGGGCATGAGTACGTCGTCGGAGCCTTTGCTGGCGACGGCGAACATGGTCCTGTCCGTGCTCGTGGCGGACTACCCGGTGCGGAGGCTGTCCTGCTACGTCTTCGACGACGGCGCGGACATGATGCTGTTCGAGGCGCTGTTCGAGGCCAGTCATCGATGGCCATAGCTGACACAGCGATGGACATCTCCACGTCGGCACTGTTGATGATGGGCTCATCGTCCACGTCCTCATCATCATCGAGATCGAGGTTGCAGAAGTGGTTGCTCATGCAGCTCGTCGACCTACTAATGGTAGAAGGAAAGATCCTAGAGGAGGCATGGCTAAATGACTATGGCAGCTAGACCCACTGTCCGACGCTCGTCGGGGTGTCCGGCGGCGGCTGGGGCGGATAATGATCGACGGCTTGGAGGGCGAACGGGCTGCCCGACGACGCCTTGAGCTCGAAAGAGACGCCACGACAGCTCGAGAACTTGGGCTTGGCTTGGTCTTGCCAATCCATGGCGCCACATGACACAAGCTAGTCTTGGAGAGATCTATAGGGCAAGTGATCTAGCAAGGTTTCTGGCTTCTTCGACATGCTGGGTGCTAGAATATCATGTATGTGTATTTATAGGCAGCTAGCTTTTCTAGGACCATGAGCACGTAGGCCACCTTCTCCTAGCACCCGGGCTCATCGGCCCAGTTGAGCATGTCGACGAGGGACGGCACCACGTCGGGGGTGTGGCTCATCGTGTGGTGGCCCTCAGGGCAAGCCACCACGAGGTTGAAGAGCACGGTGAGCGCGTAGTCCATCACAGGGGCGGCGTCCCCCACGGCAGCCACTAGTGCTGGCGCGAGCCTGGGTGCCAGCAGGTGTGGCGCATTAGCGAGCGCGATGGAGAGGGTCAGGAGCGCGTGCAACGCGTCATGGCACGCCTGCTCGGTGGAGGAGCATGTTGCGGACTAGAATGCGTGCACGATGCTGACGCCCAACCACGCATGTGCATCCTAACCCCCATGACTTGGCTCACGAACGCTGACGTGATGAACTCCGATGAATGGCTAAAGTGCCGCTCCAACGTGTCGCGGTAGGAATGCAACCTCCGCCTTCTTCCTGTAATGCCAACGGTTAGGACTCCAAGTAGGTGAGCACTGAGAAGGAATGAGAATTGCTAGCTTCCATCGACGTACCTGCTTCGGTCAGCTCATCGGTGTCCTCCGAGTCAAGCAGAGGCACGGTGGACATGGTCCTCAATGCTCGCTTCTTCACCTTCTCGAACCACCACCACCCGCTCCGGTGCACCGGCGCATCCTCATCGTCGTCTTCAGAGAATGCGGGATCAAACCTATATAGCGCCTTCCTGTTGAAGCAGCAGCCAGAGCCAACATACATCGAGCCCTGGATGCCATCTAGGCACTTCATGTCGATGACGTGCAACCGAGAAAGAAGGCGAACGCTTCGGTGCCAGTGAAGCCGGCGACATCATCCGCGTGCTCGAGGCTAGGTGTCATACTACTCGACCAGGGCTTGTTCATCGTGTACAAGCACCTCTTCGTCCTGTGCGTCACGCTGAATGCGGTGGGCCTCGTGCTCACCACGACGGGACACTTTCCTTACGCCAGGGCACATGCCGCCATATTTGCCATGAGCAACATACTGGCGCTGACGCTGTGTCGCTCCGAGGTGGTGCTCCAGGTCATGTTCTGGCTCACCATCATGCTCTTTGGCTGGCCGTGGGTGCCAGTCGTTGTTAAGATCAGAGTGACCGCGATCCTGCAATCTCTAGGCGGCGTGCACAGTGGCTGCGGCATGTCGTCGCTAGCGTGGCAGGTGTACGTGCTAGTGTAGGCGCTCCAGCACCACGACGTGATGCCATGAGAGGTCGTCGGGGTCGCGGATGTTGGACTTGCTCTCACCGTACCACATAGTCAATAGCTTGGGGCATAGAAGAGCACGCCACCGACGTGCATGCATCATGCATGCGTGTGTGCGGCGTCCACCTAGACCTAGAAGGACATGTCAGCAGGCCACGTCAGCATGAGAAGCCCACGTGGTGGGATATGGACCTAAGTGATACGGCATACAAAGTTTATGAACCCAAAAAGCCACTTTTAAAGTTGATGGACCTAACCGAAACCTCCTCACAAGTTAATGGACCTCTGGTGCATTTAACTCAACAAATTTTATTGTGTTCCTCATGAAGTGTAGTGTTTTGTAAAATATGATATGTACAGTTTCTGATATTTTTATTGGGGATTTAAATGTATTTGGATAAATGCTTTTTGAATGTTAATAATATTGTAAAATAGGTATCTTGAGCTAGAAAACTCCTAAAATTGTGATTCCAATTTTGTGGGTTTTGTATTGACATGCTCTAGCTAGTAAAAATATTATGCTTGCTATAAACTTGATTTAAATATGGTATTTCTATTTATTTATTAATAAATGACATTTTCTAAGGAAATTTGTAGGGGTAAAAATATGTAATATATTGCTATGTAAATTTTTGTACAGTAGTATGGCACTAATATGAAGCTAGAAAAAATATATAATCTGTTGCTTGACACTTTTCTATAGGGTTTACTATTTTCACTAAATTAACCCTTGCTAGCTTATCATTTTTGCATAGGATGTTATACATGTGAAAATGGTATGAAAGTTTCACAGTAGCCTATTGTGAGCATTAGGAGTCTACTATAATTTTCTGAGGATTTATTGTGCACATTTGGTGTATGTTTATTATTTACCCTAATTATTTAATCAAATTAATAAAGGCATGTAAATAATTAAATTGGGGTTCACCATGATGTTTTCTATGATTCTTATGATGCATAGTAACTGTTGATGTCAATGGTAAGGCTTAGAAGCAATTGATTGTATGCAACTAACTAATTATCACTTTATAATTCAAATACAAGGCTGCATGTATAGTTTTGATTGTGTGGATGATTTCATATGGATAATGATCTTTGCTGTAAAACTTGTTAATAACAAAGTTGTAGATAACTTACTAATCTACCTTGTGTTAAAGTTTCACAGTCATAGGACTTAGGGTTTTAGAGTTCTAGCTGTTACAAGTTTGCTATCCGAAATGTTTACTTTCTAGACAGATTTGATTGAATGATTTGTTTGCCCTATATAACTATTGAATCACAGTAAGAGTATTAAAAGAGAGTTGTAGACAATTTCTTAAGCTTTCCAGAATATCCACAACCATATGATTTAGATGTATATAACTCCAGTTATGAGTAAAAAAAATAGCTGCTATTTTATGGTGTAGTAAATGAATTGTTGAAGTGTTTGATTAAGTAATCCAGAAGAGATATGCACCTACTCAGTAAAATATGATGCACTTGTTATTACTTTAACACCATGTTGTTAAGAATACTTACACGAATGCATTTGTCATGTGTCATCATACTATACTTGTCAGCATGTATGCATTCGCAATATCTTATGCCATATTCATGCATCTAGGATCGACAGAGGAGATAACGCTGTTGGAATTCAATGGAGAAGAGGAAGGGGACCAGTAGGAGATTCCTTAAGCCATAGCTCCCAAAGAAGAGGAGCATATCCTAGAAGAGCTTCCGGAGTGCCCTGACCACCGCCCCACTTCTTTTCTGAAAGGCAAGCCCCGGAGCATTCTAAGTCTCCTAGCGTTTTACAGAATATTACTTGAGTCCTTTATGATTGATGCATTAGGTTATAAGAGTTGTTTGGAAACACTTGATGCATGGAACTACCTTGTCCAGATATATACACCTTTACCCTATGTAGGTCTAGGATTGAATATATGCTTAGTCATGCTTAGACCGGTAGAAGTCGGGTGATTTTCTATCACCTGCGAGATATAGGTGGGTACCGAAGCATGGTTGGCTATAATTGCTATCGTGGAAAAAGAACCTTGGGGTAAAAGTAAATCGAGGTCGGACAGAGTCTATGTGTAGGTTGACTCATGTGATTCTGTCTGTGCCGATTAAGGACCGTACCGTTGTTGGCACTTTTGACAAGATTGAACGCATGCCTATCACTTAGCTGGCCGGATAACTCGTTCCGACCGCAAAGCCGAGTAGCTCAACTTAGGTTGGGCCCCGCTCTATCAAAGTGCACACTCTGGATGGTAGTAAGGATGTGCGGGGAGCCAGACGTGAGCCCAAGGGCAGGCTAGGCCTGAACATCCTGGCAGTTGGTTGTCCCTGATTGTGCGGTGCTGGGCGAACCCGTGAAATGTGTACTTGAGTTGTACCAAAGGTGACTGTTGATCTGGTCTACCAGGGTTTGTGTTAGGAATAAATTCCCAGCTGGTTGAAATCGATTCGAATCACCATCTCTCCCAGATAGTGAGAAACTTGGCTAGCCCCAACATTGTAGTAATTGTATTATGGAATATGATGGTTCGGATAAACATGGAATTACTATACCTGCTATGGTTACTATTGTATGCTCTTAAAATGATGTATCACATGTTTGGCACAGGATAGTTGCTAATTTAGAGATGGATAGTTATAATTAACTTGATAACAGAATTATAATTGTATAACTGAGTTAATTGCTTTTTCTGCAAAATGTTGTCAAGCTACCTCCACTTATAAAGCCTTGCATAATCCTTGGAGTCAATTTATTTCTGGTTTATGATGGGTAAGTCTAGCTGAGTACCTTCTTGTACTCAGGGTTTTATTCCCATTGTTGCAGATGGTATAGTATATCATAGATATTGCAAGAGTTGCTTCTATCCCGCTATGGATGAGGAGTAAGCCTTGGGCAGGCTTCTTTACTAATCCCTCTATATGCTTTTGTGGACTGTGATCGTATGTTGGCACTATATTAAACTATGTTGGAAACACTACTTTCAAGCTTAATTTGCTTCCACTTTTATCTATCAAACTTGGTTTGTAATAACTTTGTTTCATACTTTGATGATGGAAATGTATCTATGAACTTTATGTAATATATGACATGTATGTTGAATCATGTACGATCTTGGTTGTTTGTGGATCGTTTATCGAGACCCATCATGGTACTCGACAGACTATCGGGTTTATATGGGCTCAAGTATGACAGTGCGACTGCTTGCGGGCTGCCATTGTACTTGTGCACTTATAAATTGGTTGGTTCTGCGACAGTTTTCTTCTGTTCTCCTTATCATGTACTTCCAGAGCAGCCTGCACTCTTTGGCTTATATCTCTAATCTTAGATGACCAAAAATCATGAGAAATTTCTGGACAATAGTAGACTTCAATATCTTTCTCTGAGCGCAAGAATAAGCTTGATAGCTATTTTGGTTATGGAGATACAAAAATCACAAGGTGATGTATCTGTGCTGTTTGGAACCAGGAATAGTTTCTCTTGTGCACTGTTTTCGACCTTCTAAACTGTAGAATTTGGAAAAGTGTTCTGTAAGGAAGTTATAGAGGAATTGATGAGCTTTCCAATGGTATGAGCGAAAACTCTATTGGATTAACAGAATGAGAGTACAACTGTTTTATTGCACTACTATTTTCCTGCTCTCGAGAATTCTCAGACTAGATGTTCTTGCTTATGTGGAGGAGTTTCTCTAGAATGTCAGAACATCTTTATGTTAGTTAGCTCATTTTTAAGGAAGTGCAAGCTACCCTTTTGTGTGCCCTAGTTGACTTTTCTTAAGGGGGGTAGCCAAGTTGAAGGGTTTGCAAGATGAAGTTTTCTTGCATTCTAGTGTTTCATATGGAAGAATTGGATATCTCGATGGTTGGGGTTTTCTCTAGTCTTTCATACTATCAATCCTATCTTGTCATCTCTTGAAACTATTAGTAAAGAATGTTATGAATGACTGAACCCTAATGCATATATGTTGGAAATAGATGGCCTCTACCAGGAGAAGTGCTTCACAAGATGTTGGAAGGAGTGTACCCATTTCTAATACATCGCCATCAAGTCTCCCAACTATAGAGCAAGCTTGGATGACACAGACTCAACTATTATAGACCACTGCTCAGAGTGTATTGAACAATCCATAAGAAACACCACCTATTGACAAGCTTGGTGAATTTCTGATGGGACACCCACCGACATTCTATCATGCAAGCAACCCACTAGAAGCTGATGACTGGCTTAGAGCTGTGGAGTGACAATTGGACATAGCCCATTGTGATGACCAGGAGAAGGTGCTTTTTGCATCTAGCCAACTCCAGGGTGTAGCACAAGACTAGTGGGAGACCTACCAGTATGGATGTCCCAACAATGCTGGACAGATCACCTGGCAGGAATGCATGGAGAATTTCAAGATGTACCACATTCACACAGGTGAGGTAGAACTCAAGCAGGATGAGTTTCAGGCCCTCAAGCAGGGATCCGTATTAGTGTGTGAGTATCATAATGGGTTCACTCAATTGTCACGCTATGCTCCAGGAGAGGTAGATAGTGATGCTAAGAAATAGAAATGCTTTTTGAAAGGACTGAATGATGATTTGCCACTACGTTGAGAGATGGAAGAGAAGAAGAGAAAACATGATCTTTAATGCCAGTTAAGAAACACTCATCCTTGGTTCGCTATGCAACTAGGATATCAGTCACATCCTATTAATCTACTTGTGAGTATAGATCAGAATCAATATCAGTAACCCGTTGATGAAGTGCAACACGTTAGCTCACAAGAGCCATGTTTGCCATCTCCTACTATCACCTTCATGAAGATAAATACACCTACTAGTGAGAAAGGTTATGATTGTGGTGAGATTGGACATTATAAGAACAATTACCTTGAGAAGTTTGTCAAAAACAATCAAGGCTAGAATCAACTGCAACAAGAGCCAGAACAGAATGTCCATAAGAAGCAGATGCATGGAAATAAGTTAAAGCGAAATTACATCCTTGGAAGTTTGAACAATGTGGATATGATTACCACTCATGGAGCTAAGGAGGTCATTTATGGATTGATTGTAGTAAGCTCAGCCACTGCTATGGTGATGTTTGACCCTAGTGCATCACATTCATTTATCTCTAGTGCATACGTAAACAATCATAAGATAACTATGCTTCCAATGAGGAAACCAGTGATAGTTAAGTCCCCAGGAAGAGAAATGAAGGCAAACAACATATGCCCAAGAGTTAGTCTTGACATAAAGGGGGTAAAATTTGAAGCAGACCTTATTGTATTAAAGTTAGTGTACATTGATGTTATTCTTGGAATGGGATGGATGTCTACATGTAAAGGAGTGATCAAGTATGCCTAGTGTTCGGTGCTTCTAACCACACCGTTAGGAGAAAGGATTGAGTATGAGGGTATTCAACCTTCACCTAAGGAATATGACAATGGGAATGATCTATTAGAAGGTGTGAACACTAAGGATAGTAAAGTGGACCGTGAGTTTCTAGATGATGGTGTAGAGGAACAAACACCCTTGGAGGAGCTCTATCCGATAGATGATTATACTTATGATGATTATCCAGTTAGGATCTTAGAAAGAGCCTAGGGAACTCTTATGGGAAGAGTTCTTAAAGTGTGTAAAGTTTAATGGAGTAACCAATCAGATGAAGATGCAACTTGGGAAATGAGAATCAAATGAAGATAGATTTTCCTAATCTGTTTGAGGTATAACACAATCACATTAGAAGTCAAGATGGGGGTGTCATATGAAGTTGGTTATGCCCTTGGGTTTAAAGTTGCTGTATTCAAGACTGTTGTATCCCTCATCTTAAGGGGGGTAGTCCATGCAGCCAAATCTTTTTGCTCTTGAGCTTTGGAGATGAGACATGTGTAACTTGTTAAGCTGGTTTACAATGCAAGTTGAGATGTTGGAATGTTCATCTGAGTTCTATTCCTAGTTCTGTCTCCCTTCCTTGTCCCTAGCCTTTTTCGAATCTCGGGACGAGACTCATCTTAAGGGGGGTAGAATTGTAACACCAAAAAATTTGAATTTCTACAAATGGACCTAAAAAGATTTAATTTGGAATTTTTGTGCACATGAAATATAGGAAAATAAAAATTTTTCATTAAATCAAAATTTATCATAAGGTAGCAACATGTTTGAGCATACATGCCATTGCATTTGATTTATTTGGTTGAGTGGTTTTGATTGAAATTTCAAAATGGTTAAAATTGCTTTTGCAAATGAAATTAAAAATGGCTTTGAAATAAAGGAAAAGAAAATTAGAAAATGAAAGAATTTAAAAAGTTATTCTCGAAAAACTTACCCAAAATATGTTCATTTATGTTTGAGTTAAAAAGTGTATTTTAAATCATATTTATACCCGATAAGGTTCATATTTGAATTTGTTTTGAATTAAGAAAAGAAATAGGATTTGGAAAAAAATAAAGAATAAAACCTCCTCTCTCATTTTGGCCCGAAGGCCCAGTTTCCTCTGGCCTGCTCCGTTGCCTTCCCCATGGCCTAGCCACTTCTTCCTTCTCTTCCTGGCTTCAGCCCACTCAGCGGCTCGCTCCTCCCTCCCATGCTCGGCCGCTGGCTGCCTAGTCCTACGCGCCTCCTTCCCCTCCTCCCGCGCACGGCCTTCCCACTCATGGCATGCTACTCGCTCCTTCCTTCGCTTCATGTCGCCCGTGCAGCCTAGCTTCCCCGTGGCCTGCATCGGCCTGCCCCCAGCACCCACACCCACACGCGCTTTGCCCTCCTCTCCCTCACTGCGTCGCCGGCCCCACCCGTCAGCTGGCCCCGCTCTCTTCTTTCCCCTTCCTTTCTTTTCTCCTGCTCCTTTGCTTTCTCGCTGCCGATGATGGCATCGCCATGCACGGCAAGCTATCGGTCCACCGCGCCGCACGGAAGGCGACCAATCGCCCGAGCACCCCGCTCCCCTTCCTTCTACCACAACGCCCACTGCCTACAAAACCTAAACCGAGCGTCTTCTTCTCCCTTTTCCTGTCTGCTCGAGCTCACTCTCACCGCTGTCGGCAATTCGCCACTCGAAGCTTCGTTGTATTCCCCCACGCCCATAGTACCATCAATTCTAGGTTTTGGTCACAATTTGATCAGATTCCCCCTCACCCATGTGCCACTTATCTCTCCAGCCACCGCCATCGTCGACCCGTGCCCTCGAAGCCTTCCTAGACGGATCTGTCACCTTCCCCAGACTCGCGGTGAGCTCCCGAACCTCTTTGTCCCCTTTCTTGTCATGGTAGTGCACTAGAGCACCGTATCAGCAAGCTCCCGCCCCACCGGCCATGGCGCCGCCGTGGGATCGGCACCTCAGTGTGTTTCCCCGCCCTAGGTTGCGCTCCGTTGAGTTCGTGAGGCTCTGTGCTTCATGTCCATGGGCTCAGCTTGGTCTAGGGTGGACGAAGTCACCATACTGGCGTCTATCACCGAGATTAGCTCGCCGTCGGCAATGGAGGGCTCGTCGGAGTCGTTGTGTGGCCGCTGGAGGATCACCCGCACACACCTACGCCATCGGATCTTGTTGAATGGTTAGGATTAGATACCCCTTCGGGGTTAAGTGGCTGGTCCATCATGGACCCATGGACACAGAGCACATCACCCACGTCACTGGTTCACTGCACGTGTGCTGCATCGAGCCAACTAGAGCATGCTATGTGGTGCCCAATCAGCGGCCACGTGGGTCAACCCACAGACAGCCATGTACTTTTGTAGTTTAGCCCTTGGGTTTTCAAGTAATTAACCCATAGTCCAACTGAAGTGTCGAGCATAAACCCAAGGGTTAGGCGAGGCGGAGCCCATGACCTTGGGGTTGGGCAAGAAAGATTCCTCCCCCAAAGGCTGAGCGAGGCAAAGCGTAGACCCAATGGTCGGGCGAGGCAGAGCGTAGACCCAAGGATTGGGCGAGGTGGAGTCTTAGGTGCATTAGGTTGACCCAAGGGTTGGGCATGGGTGAGCACAGACCCAAGGGGTGGGTATTAGGCAGAGGTCTAAGCACCATACTGAGACCAGATCTCAGGTGTTGGGGGCTTGGAGTCCAAGTTTGGACGGGGACCTAGACCTCTTGATAGGAGAGGAATGGGTTGGTCTTGTTTGTGCCTGGGGTACAAGCAAGGCGTATGTTTTGGGGTAGCCAACTGGGATACATTGATTCATGAATTGCCATTTCTGTGAGATGATACTGACTTAGCTATGGTCTAGCACCGTAGTAAGAACTAGAATATAAAAGATGGTAAAATGGTTCTGATTGCTTATCACCTGCTTCAAAGTAGCATCGGTGCTTACATAGCATGGTTAGTTAAGGAACTAATGATGACTACTAATTAAATTGAATATAAGGATGCACGTTTAGTAATGCTTCCACAGATGCAATAACCCATGAGCCAAATAAGCATTGCATATCCTTGGAGTCTTTTATTTCCTCATGCTGGGTAAGTCTTGCTAAGTACAATCGGGTAGGCCTCGGAGCTGAGGAAGTGTCTTTGCCACGCCAAGGAAGCTGAGATATTCTCTAGGATGCTATAGGTGCAGCTCGCTGAAGCACATGCTGGTGTGGTAGCCATAGAGAGTCGTGAAACTACCATGTCAGAAGCCCTAAAGGAGGCCAAAGATTGGCATGCCCATCAACTTGAGGAGGCCTACCTTGTCACCAGTGCTAAGCGTAAGATGCTGGCCGCTGAAAGGTAGGATCCCTTGATCTTGGAGGGAATCCCTGTCCACCCACCGGAAAGATAGAGAATTAGTGTTGCAGTACCACCATCACCCTCGCCAGAATCCCTGTCCAACCACCAAAAAAACAAATGTTGTTAACTAGTGTTCTTGAGAGCTCGAAAATCAAATCCAAAATTTAAACTAGAACTTTCCATTGAATCAACAAGAAATTGAACTTAGGTTATGAATGCCATTTTTGGTGAGTTATACTGTTGGTTGCCTCTAAGTGAGTACTTGAGCATGGTTTTGGTGGTAGTGGTGTTGGGTGTCATGATACCCTTGCAAAAAATTGCCCGAACCTTGTTAAAACATATCAAAGTCATGTCGTTGGCGCTCTGTTCATGAACTAATGTTCAGATCGATGAGCTCACATTGGCATCCATCTACCTCCTTCCCTGGTGGTCCTCTGGTCATGGTGATGGCATTGCTAGGTTGTTGGCAATATGGACTTTATGATAGGGGAGTTAGTTGAACCTCAACTATGATCGTTAGTGACTTTTGCTACGCTTTGAAATGTGTGCACATCACCTAGGGTAGCCGTTCAGACTGGGTTCATGGTCACCGCAGACATAGCATGGTGGTGCTAGGGTCACATCATGACCAAGCTGTGGTCGTCAGCCCACGCATGCGCTAGGTCCGTGTCACGTTGCGCCCAAGTCTTGCATGGTCCAACCCGGCTAGCAGTGGTCTGGTCACTCGGCCGCAGTGTGCGTGCACCAACACCAGCCACTGAGCCATGCATGGGGCCATGGTGGAGCTACAGCTATCACTACCTTGCCATCATGGCACTCGCCCCACCTTTCATCCTACCTACCACGTCGAGTCTTTGGACATGTGCCGCTGCCACCGCGCCTCGATCGATGACCCCAGTCACTGTGGTGATGATATGTTTCCCTACCCTGCCCACTAGCCGATGCTAGTGAGCCCCACTTGGGTCTTGCTGCTCCATTCAAGCGCATCATGCCAAGCCCATGAACCATCACCTATGCGGACATGTTTGAGCTACCGCCATCAAATGGAGCCGCCCCATCTTAATCCACTCACCATGCTCAGGTGCACACTCCATGGCATGACCATGGCTAGAGCTCTGCCATTTGACCCTCCAATTCGCCTAGCTCAGGCCTTCATAGTTCGATTCCTCGCACCTGTAGGTGGCATAAGAAGGCAACTAGGCATCCCATCTTCCCCATGCTCGGTCAAGCGCTATCGACTGCCAATTTAGTGTTTTGCTCGCCTCTAGCCATGGGCACCGCCGTAGCCAGTGGAGTGGGGGTTGGCTTGGTTTCTCATCATGGGTGCAGTGATGTGATAGTGCCATGCTTGGAGAGCCACTGCCCGCTTGGTCACACATGGCCAGACCACCCCAGCGCTCCCCTGTTTCAACCATCATTGGAGCATAAACCATGGTGAGCTACTGATGCTTCTCTGCCACTTCTACCCTTCTGAGAGTGCATAGGTTCATTGGAATAGGCACACCATTACTGTGGCTAGCTGCTCATCGCTGTCGCTCTCGATAGTACGCCGCTGAGTTCCCAACCGCCATCCATGCTTGTGGGTTTTGCCGTAGATGGTGGTTGGCCCTTTATTCCTATCGTAGCGGGTCTAGTTCGCCCAGCATAACCGCCGTTGCCATCGGTGTGCCGCGCTGTCGTGCGCGGTTACTCTAGGGACCGCCCCATTGCGAAGGTAACATGTACCAAGGTCCTTAATGTAAAACACATATCTCATGCAGTAGTGATCAGAGGAGCCACATAATAACTGGTTAGTCCGAGGGTTCTTTTGCAAAATGCAAGCACGCGCGGGCCTTCTGGTCTGGGCCGCGCTGGGCTGTCGTGACACACGTGTGGCCACCCCTGCGCTGGGTTGCTGAAAGGTCCTTGTGTGGTTTTGGTAATTGAGTGACAACCTAGGTGGACTAATTGTGTTTATGTGAGATACACAGGTGATTAGTCCACAGGTACATGTGTGTGAGCAACATATGCCATGAAGGTGAAAATGGCTTGGAGATGTTGCAAAGCTCACATATGTGATGATGAAGGAGCTCATTACAAATGAGACATGACATTGAGTCATGTGATCAAGGTGGAGAAGATCAAGACATAACTTGGCTTGATGGACCGGTTGCAAGCGTGAACGGCAAGTTGGAGGCTTTGGAGCGATGGACCACGTGGCGGTGAAGCTTAAGCAAGACTTGGCACCGATGGACGAAGGCAACGGTGAAAAGCAAGTGTGGTCAAGATCGATGAACCAATATGATCACATGATGATATGAAGTGGATCATATCATTATTGGTCGTGTTGGTGCATGTGTTGCATCGACATTGGAGGAGATGGAATGGAATGCGCAAGGCAAAGGTATAACCTAGAGCATTTCATTTCACTAGTCATGGGTGTGTAGAGAAGTTTATGACTGGTTTAGGATAGATGGCCATACTATCAAGAGGGGCAAACTTGTTTGCGTATCGGTCATCTAGTGCCACTCGAGTGACCTAACTTTGCATCGTCGCTAGGATCGAGTGGTGTGGCAAGTTGAGTGGCTAATCCTTTAGAAAATGATTGTGAAAAATGCTAACACACATACATGGTGGTGTACACTTGGTGGTGTTGGCATATTTACAAAGGAGATGAAGTTGGAGTTGATGTGGATCAACTTGGTGAAGGAACGGAGGCAAGGGTTCAAAACTCCACCGGTGGAGTATCCGCCCGTAGAGTGCGGATAGTCCAACGGTGCCCCAGCACCCTATATAGAAAAGATAGGGTCTCATAGAGTGGATCGGACGCTGGTCATGTGGTGTCCGAACACTGGGGTCCTGCGTCTGGTCAGTGGCAGTTGTGAGCATGCGGTCTCAGTCTCTTGACCGGACACTGGCACTAAAAGTGATCGGACACTGGCACGGTGTGTCCGGTCAGGTTGACGTACGGTGACATAGGCAACATAGAGAAGTTGGAGAAGGACTGGACGCTAATGCTACGTCCGATCATGACCGACCGGACGTGTCCGGTCATGGTTGGGCAGCTCTAGGAGCTTATTGGAAACGACCGGACACTGGAGTCCTACGTCCGATCACTTTGAGCAACTGCATCTAGTCATCACTTGACTATTGAGATTGAGCGACTATGTTTGAATGGTGGCGACAAGTGGCAAGCATCCATTGACCGGACGCTGAGGTCCTGCATCCGGTCGATTCGACCGGCGCGTCCGGTCACCCTGAGTTTTGCCCAGTGAAGGGGTACTAGCTAGTTTAATCTATGGGGCTATACATAGATGGTGGTCTCGGCCATGGCTAGTGCTGAGCACCTCAGGGGACTTTGTGTCCATGCTTGTGAGTGCTTATAAGCCCTCCATCTCACATATGCTTCATAGTGATCATCCGATTGTGTGAGAGAGCGATTCTAGTGCGATTGCATTGTGAGGTTGCATCGAGTGGCACTAGGTGATTGAGTTGCAAGCTAGTGGTGCTTGTTAATCTTGGAGGTTACCACCTCCTAGATGGCTTGGTTGTGGTCTCCGTCGAAGCCCACAAGAAGCTTGTGCGGTGCTCCGGAGAAGAGCTTTGTAAGGGGCATTGTGCTCACCCGCGGGAGCCACGAAGAGCAACTCTAGTTGAACATGTCATTGAGCTACCCTCACTTTTGGGGTAGGTTCTTGAGGTGCCCGGTGTGCGAGCTTGGCGGGTGATGCCAATTAGCCGCCGAACCACCAAGTGAGCGGTCAACACAACGGGGACGTAGCGTGTTGGCAAGCATGTGAACCTTGGGAGAAAATCACTGTGTCAACCTTATTCTTCCCGTTGATTTGCAATCCCTTTATACAAGCTTGTGATTACTTTTATATACATTGTGCTTGTGTAGTTGCTCTTGTAATCAGTTAGCTTGTGTAGCTCACTAGTTACCTTCTTGCTTGTGTAGCATAGAAGTAGCTCCCTTGCGTGACTAATTTGGTTTGTGTAACCTTGTTAGTCACATTGCTTAGTTTGTGTAGCTAAGTATTTGCGCTCTCTAATTTGGCATTGGTTGCCTTGTTATTGAGCATTGCTAGTGAGCTTAGTTGGCTTTGTGGTTTTGCTTACTAGCATGTGTAGGAGCTCCCCATTGCTTAAAGTACTAGTGGCATAGGTTTATGTGACCTTGCTTCTAGAATTGATTAGGTGAGCTCTAGCTAGCTCGGCACCTTTGTTGCTTAATTAGGATCTTTGCAAGGTGCTAGAGAACATAGGTGAGCTCTAGCTAGCCTGGCACCTAAGTTTTAGAAATGACTATTCACCCCCCTCTAGTCGCCATCTCGACCTTACAAGTGGTATCAGAGCTAGGTCTCTCATTTGTGGTCTTCACTAACCCGAGAGGATGGCATCTAGTGGGATAGATGTTTGTGAGACACACATTTTTTATGGTACAAACTTTGCACTTTAGAAAAATCACATGCTTGATCATTTTTGTGCAAAGGGACCTAAGGTTTGGTGGATTGTCACTAGTGGTCTCACCCATGTCTTGGATCATAGAAATCTCACCAAAGCTCAAAGAGTTCTCTATGAACTTGATGCACATGCTTGTTGTTTTCTAATGGATGATTTGAGTTTTGATTTGATGAAATAAGTAAACATCACAGGAACTGCTCATGAGATATGGGAATCAATCAAGCACACCTTCGGTGCTTCCTCCACGTGGGATGATGGCAAATTCAAGGAGGATGATCACAAGGTGGAGGCACATGAGCGTGCTGAGCATGACCACAATTTGGTGATTGTGAAAGATTGCTCCACCTCATGGTCAAGTGATAATCATGATCGATCGACTACAAGTTCACTTGACAAGGTTGATGATGATGATTCAAGTGATGCAAATGATGATAAAACCCCATGCACACTTGATGGTGATGGTTCATGCTCGAGCCATGATTGTGATGCTACTACAAGCCCATCCACTACACCACATTGTTTCATGTCACAAGGTGACACCAAGGTATCAAATGATAATGTGGTTGATCATGTTGCTTCATATGATGAACTTGTGAGTAGACTTGCTAGCATGACCATGTCTTTAGAAAATGAGAAAGCTAAAACAATCGAATTGGAAAATGAAAACTCATTTCTAAAGAACTCTTGTGAAGAACATAAGAAATTACTTGATGCTTTTAAATCTTCACATGATGAGCTAAAATTGAATTATGAGACACTACTTGCATCTCATGATGAATTATTAGAACAACATGCTTCTCTCATTAAAGTGTTTACAAAGAAACTTAAAAATAATGAGAGCTCATCACATGGGTCAATTGATCAATCACATATTGTTGCTAACCCTTGTGATATAGGCAAGAATCATGTATCCATCTCTTGTGATGATTTATTAGATATGCCATGCTCTTCACCTATAGATGCTTGTTCTACTTCTATGTCTGTGAGACTAACCTTTTGAAGGAGAACAATGAGCTCAATGAACAAGTGAAGAAATTGAGCAACAAATTAGAGAGGTGCTACAACTCAAAAGTCACCTTTGAGCACATGTTGAAGACTCAAAGAAACTATGGTGACAAGTGTGGCCTTGGCTTCAAGAAGAAGATGACAAAGGGCAAAATAAAGAGAGAAAGAAAGATGAAGAAGCTACAACAAAGAAAGCTCTCTCATACCATGTGCTACCGGTGTCATGAAGCAGGACACCTTGCAAGTGGTTGCCCTAACATTGAGAAGCTCAAGAGAGGCTCAAGCATGTAAAGTGCTTCAAGTGCCACACTTGGGGTCACCTTACCTCAATGTTCCCAACCAAGCAATTGGTGAAGCAACTAGAAGAGCCTCAACCAAAGCCACAAGTTGAGCAAAAGAAGACACCCCAAGAGCAAATCAAGATCAACCATGAAGATGGTGGTGAATTGATGATAAAGAAGAAGAAGACTAGAAGGGGTGGAAAAGCAAGAGAAAGAGCAATGCGTCCAAGGATGAATCAAGATGCAAAGCAAGTGAGCAAAAACAAAGAAGAGAAAATAAAGAAGATTGCTCACATGAGGTGCTATGGTTGTGACACATTGGGCCACCTAGCTTTGGGTTATCCAAACAAGCTTGAGAAGAAGGCTCAAGCAAACAAGGAGAAGCAAGGCAATGAGAAGCACAACATAAGCAAGGAAGAAAAGGCTCAAGCAAATAGAAAGTGCTACTCTTGCTAGGAAAGGGGACACATGGCACATTCATGTCCCCTAGGTAATATTTCTAAGCCTATTTCAATTATTGATAATAATATGCTTAGAAAGGATGGCAATGGTACCTCATTGGTTGCAATTGCAAAACATCTCGCTACTCATACTAGGGCTTTGCCTAAGTATGTTGCTCCTAACTTAAGATGAGCCAAACTTGTTTAGGTACCATCAAAAAGTGGATGATTGTTTGTAGGTACCATTGGCAATGGAGACTTGATTCAATTGATTTCATATTGATCATCATATGTTGAGTCAAGATATGAAGCCTAGTGCACATCCAAACCCAATGCCAAGTAAAAATTGAGTGAAGTCCAAGTGCTATCAATATACAAGTGTCATATTCAAGTTGTTGGTGATTCATTGGATATATTTGATGACTTGCAAATAATTGAGTTGAAGCTTGCTAGTTGGATGATCATGAGCTAGCCAAGGTATATCTCTTGTTGATCATTTCATTTGGGTGCATATGAGTTGATTGAATTGGATAAATATGCAATGTTGCTTGCTTTGAGATGATTGAATGGATAATTGATTAGTAGTCAAGTTTGGATTGATTTATGTTGGATAAGTTCATAAGATGACATTTAGTAAGTGGATTGAATGGATTTATGTCTTGTGAAAGTATTCAAACAAGTTAGTTTTAAGTTTGATTCATATTTGATGAAGTATAGCTCAAGTGATTGAAATCTGTCCTATATTGAAAATCTGAGTGAGCTATGATCTTAGCCATGTTTGAGTGATAAAAACTTATTGGATTGGCATAAAAATTTGTGTACATGCTCTAGACATTTGGTATAAGATTTTGTACAAATTTCATGAGAATTGGATAAGAGATGCTTTGGTTTTGGAGTGGATCTTGTCAGCTATAGTGCTGTAGTTTTCAGCATGTAGCAGTGGTGGAAGAATTGAAATCTGGTAGCAATATAGAAGTCAAATGAAGCTCAAACTTTTACAGCTTCTAGATAACTTAGTGCTACCAGTGTCATGAAGCGGGACACCTTGCAAGTGGTTGCCCTAACATTGAGAAGCTCAAGAAGATAAAAGAAGAAGAGAGGCTCAAGCATGTGAAGTGCTTCAAGTGCCGCACTTGGGGTCACTTTACCTCAATGTGCCCAACCAAGCAATTGGTGAAGCAACTAGAAGAGCCTCAACCAAAGCCACAAGTTGAGCAAAAGAAGACACCCCAAGAGAAAATCAAGATCAACCAAGAAGATGGTGGTGAATTGATGATAAAGAAGAAGAAGACTAGAAGGGGTGGAAAAGCAAGAGAAAGAGCAATGCGTCCAAGGTTGAATCAAGATGCAAAGCAAGTGAGCAAAAACAAAGAAGAGAAAATAAAGAAGATTGCTCACATGAGGTGCTATAGTTGTGACACATTGGGCCACCTAGCTTCGGGTTGTCCAAACAAGCTTGAGAAGAAGGTTCAAGCAAACAAGGAGAAGCAAGGCAATAAGAAGCGAGCGACTGTGTTTGAACGGTGGCGACATGTGGCGAGCATCCGTTGACTGGACGCTGAGGTCCTGCATCTGATCGATTCAACCGGCACATTCAGTCACCCCGAGTTTTGCCCAGTGAAGGGGTAACAACTAGTTTAACCCATGGGGCTATAAATAGAAGGTGGTCTCGGCCATGGCTGGTGCTGAGCACCTCAGGGGACTTTGTGTCCATGCTTGTGAGTGGTTATAAGCCCTCCATCTCACATATGCTTGATAGTGATCATCCAATTGTGTGAGAGAGCGATTCTAGTGTGATTGCATCATGAGGTTGCATCGAGTGGCACTAGGTGATCGAGTTGCAAGCCAGTGGTGCTTGTTACTCTTGGAGGTTGCCACCTCCTAGATGGCTTGGTGTTGGTCTCCGTCGAAGCCCGCAAGAAGCTTGTGCGGTGCTCCGGAGAAGAGCTTTGTGAGGGGCATTGTGCTCACCCCGCGGGAGCCATGAAGAGCAACTCTAGTTGAGCGTGTCATTGAGCTACCCTCACTTTCGGGGTAGGTTCTTGCGGTGCCCGATGTGCGGGCTTGGCGGGTGATGCCAATTAGCCGTCGAACCACCAAGTGAGCGGTCGACACAATGGGGACGTAGCGTGTTGGCAAACATGTTAACCTCAGGAGAAAATCACCGTATCAACCTTGTTCTTCCCGTTGGTTTGCAATCCCTTTACACAAGCTTATGATTACTTTTATATACATTGTGCTTGTGTAGTTGCTCTTGTAATTAGTTAGCTTGTGTAGCTCACTAGTTACCTTCTTGCTTGTGTAGCATAGAAGTAGCTCCCTTGCGTGACTAATTTGGTTTGTGTAACCTTGTTAGTCACATTGCTTAGTTTGTGTAGCTAAGTATTTGCGCTCTCTAATTTGGCATTGGTTGCCTTGTTATTGAGCATTGCTAGTGAGCTTAGTTGGCTTTGTGCTTTTGCTTACTAGCATGTGTAGGAGCTCCCCGTTGCTTAAAGTACTAGTGGCATATGTTTATATGACCTTGCTTCTAGAATTGATTACGTGAGCTCTAGCTGGCCTGGCACCTTTGGTGCTTAATTAGGATCTTTGCAAGGTGCTAGAGAACATAGATAGAGGGGTGTAGTCTTGGCTAGACCTATAGTTTTAATTCTGCACTTGTTTAGGTTAGCTGACGCAATTAAGTTTTAGAAATGACTATTCACCCCCCCTCTAGTCACCATCTCGACCTTACAGCTGCTAGGCCGATTAAGTCACCACTGGCCCTTTTCTTTTCTAAAGTATTTCCCAAATTAGTTTCTAAAACCAAACTTTTAAATTCAATAGAAATTTATGTAGTTGACCAAAAATTATGAGACCAATTTTGTTCAGTTCCTAAAATCAAGATCTACCTGTTGTAGGGTCGAGATGGCATGGCAAGTTGAGTAATCCTTTGAAAAAATGTTTGTGAAAATATGCTAACACACATGCACAAAGGTGATACACATTGTGTTTAGCACTTGGGAGCAAGGGTTCAAAACTTCACTGGCGCCATGTATAGAAAAGACATGGTTTCACAGAGTGGACTGGATGCTAGCCTCAACTGGACCGGTGCGTCTGGTCAGTGGAAGCAGTGAAGACACTAGCGTCGGTCTTTGATCGGACACTGGGTCACTTCATGATAGGACACGTGATTGGTGCATCCGGTCCTGCTGACGTGGCGGCACAGAGAAGAGGAGAAGGACCGGACGCTGATGCTACGTCTGATCGTGATCGACCGGACACGTCTGATCGCAATTGAGCAGCTCTAGGAGCTCTCTGGACTCGACCGGACGCTGCCCCTCCTGCATCCGGTCATGATCGAACTAACATGTCCGGTCGTCGATTGGCCCTCTTAGGACCTCTCTAGAAATGATCGGACTCGGTAGAGGTGCATCTGGTCTTAGCACTGTGCTACGTCCGGTCATCACTTGACCGTTGGCGCATGGCAGCTGACCATTGATATCAAACAACTGAGGTTGAATGGAGGCAACACGTGGCTTGCATCCATTGACCGGACGCTGGCAGGGTGCGTTCAGTCGATCTGACCAGAGCGTCCGGTCACCCCGAGCAGTGCCCAGTGAAAGGGTACAATGGCTCTATTTTCATGGGGGCTATAAATAGAAGGTAGTCTCAGCCATGGCTAATGTGGAGCACCTTGGGGGACTTTATGTCTAAGCTTGAGAATGCTTGGGAGCCCTTTAACTCACTCTAGCTTGATAGTGATCATCCGATTGAGTGACTGAGCGATTCTAGTGCGATTGCATCATGAGGTTGCATCGAGTGGCACTAGGTGATCGAGTTGCAAGGCGGTGGTGCTTGTTACTCTTGGAGGTTGCCACCTCCTAGATGGCTTGGTGGTGGTCTTCATCGAAGCCTGCAAGAAGCTTATGCGGTGCTCTAGAGAAGAGCTTTGTGAGGGGCATTATGCTTGCCCCGTGGGAGCCACAAAGAGCAACTCTAGTAGAGCGAGACGCGAAGGGTGACAAGTGGTCTAGCTAGGTCAAGTGCTAGAGCTTGTGGTAAGCACTCCACATGGGAGAGTGTGACTTGTGGGTCACCACTAGCAAGAGGACCGGTGGCAACCTTGGAGCTTGTCTCAACGGGGACGTAGTGTGTTGGTAAGCACGTGAACCTCATGAGAAAATCACCGTGTCAACATTGTTCTTCCTGTTGGTTTGCAACCCCCTTACACAAGCTTGTAATTACTTTCATATACATTATGCTTGTGTAGTTGCTCTTGTAATTAGTTAGCTTGTGTAGCTCGCTAGTTACCTTCTTGCTTGTGTAGCACAGAAGTAGCTCCCTTGCGTGGCTAATTTGGTTTGTGTAACCTTGTTAGTCACATTACTTAGTTTGTGTAGCTAAGTATTTGCACTCTCTAATCTAGCATTGGTTGCCTTATTATTGAGCATTGCTAGTGAGCTTAGGAGCTTTGTGCTTTTGCTTACTAGAATTGTGTAGAAGCTCCCCGGTGTGCAAAACACTAGTGACATAAGTTTGTGTGACCTTGCTCCTAGAATTAGATAGGTGAGGTCTAGCTAGCCCGGCACCTTTATTGCCTAATTAGGATCTTTATAAGGTGCTTGTGAACTTCGATAGAGGGTCATAGTCTTGGCTAGACCGATTGTTTTAATTCCGCATTTGTTTCGGTTAGCCGACGCGATTAAGTTTTAGAAAGGACTATTCACCCTCATCTAGTAGCCATCTCGACCCTACAAGTGGTATTAGAGCTAGGTCTCTCATTTGTGGTCTTCCCTGACCCAAGAGGATGGTGACTTATGGGCTAGATGTTGATTGTCCACACATTTTTGATGGCACACACTTTACATGACGGAAAAATTGGATGATATGCAATTTTAAGTTTTTTTACCCTCAAATATGGTGGATGGTAGATATAGGCTTTTCTCATGTGTTGGATGAAGATAATCTAACTCAAGCACAAGAGAAATGCCTAGATCTCGACATCTAAGCTACTAACATCATGTATAGATCTTTGCATGATAACATCTTTGGAGAGATCATTGATATGAAGACCGCCCATGAGATTTGGAGTTATCTCAATGAGAAGGTTGGGACGGTCTCTGATGATGATGATAACCCTAAGATGGAGGCACATGAGGATGTTGAGCATGACCACAACTTGGTGATTGTGGAAGATTGCTCCACCTCATGGTCAAGTGATGATGATGATGATCATATCACAGGACCACTTGACAAGATTGATGATGATGCCACAAGTGATGCCAATGATGACGCTACTCCATGCACACTTGATGGTGATGATGATGGATCATGCTCGGGCTATGAGAGTGATGTTTCTTCAAGCTCTCCAACTACATCACATTGCTTCATGTCACAAGGTGACACTAAGGTATCTAACGCAAATGTGATTGATCTTCATTCATATGAGGAGCTTCTATATAGATATGGTTGCATGATCAAAGCTTTAGAAAAAGAGATGGCTAAAACCGAGAAATTGAAAAATAAAAACTCTTTTCTAAAGAACACATATGAACAACAAAAGCATCTACTTTATGTTACTACTTGTTCACATGAGGAGCTAAAATTGGCTCATGAGGAACATAGTGTTACTTATGATAACTTGGTACAAGACCATGCTTTTCTCACTAAAGAACTTTCCAATGAAAAATCTAAAACTAGTGAGAGCTCATCACATGGGTCAATTGATCAATCAGATATTGTTGCTAACCCTTGTGATGTAGGCAAGAAGCATATATCCACCTCTTGTGATGATTTATTAGAAATGCCATGTTTTTCACATATAGATGCTTGTTCTACTTCTATGTCTTGTGAGACTAACCTTTTGAAGGAGAACAATGAGCTCAAAAATGAAGTAAAGAATTTGAGCAACAAGTTAGAGAGGTGCTTCAACTCAAAAGTCACCTTTGAGCATATGTTAAATACTCAAAGGAAACTATGGTGACAAGTGTGGCCTTAGGCTTCAATAATAAGATGGCAAAGGGCGAAAGAAAGAGAGAAAGAAAGATGAAGAAGCTACAACAAAGAAAGCTCTCTCATACCATGTGCTACCGGTGTCATGAAGTGGGACACCTTGCAAATGGTTGCCCTAACATTGAGAAGCTCAAGAAGATAAAATAAGAAGAGAGGCTCAAACATGTGAAGTGCTTCAAGTGCCACACTTGGGGTCATCTTACCTCAATGTGCCCTAACCAAGCAATTGGTGAAGCAACTAGAAGAGTCTCAACCAAAGCCACAAGTTGAGCAAGAGAAGACACTCCAAGAGCAAATCAAGATCAACCATGAAGATGGTAGTGACTTGATGAATGAAGAAGAAGAAAACAAGAAGGGGTGGAAAGGCAAGGCATCCAATGCAAACTCAAGATGCCAAGATGATGAGCAAGACACAAAATGAGAAGAAAGTCTATGCTCACATCAAGTATTTCAAGTGTGGAAATACGGGACACTTTGCCTCTAAGTGTCCTACTAAGCTTGAGAAGAAGGCTCAAGCAATCCATGAGAGTCAAGGAATGGAAAGCACCACATGAGCAAGGAAGAGAAGGCTTAATCAAAGAGAAAGTGCTACTCATGCCGGGAAAGGGGACACATGGCATATTCATGTCCCCTAGATAACAATTCTAAGCCTATTTCAATTATTAATAATAATGTGCTTAGAAAGGTTGAAAATGGTACCTCTATGATTGCTGTTGCAAAACATCCCGCTACTCATACTAAGGCTATGCCTAAGTATATTGCTCCTAACTTGAGAGGACCCAAACTTGTTTGGGTACCATCAAAAAGTGGATGATTGATTGTAGGTACCATCGGCATTGGAGATTTGATTTAATTGATTTCATATTGATCATCATATGTCCAATCAAGTTATGAAGCCTAGTATACATCCAAGCCCAATGCCATGATAGTTGAGTGAAGTCCAAATGTGTTACATCATACAAGTGCTATAATTCAAGTTGTTGGTGATTCATTGGATATATTTGATGGCTTGCAAATAATTGAGTTGAAGCTTGCTATTTGGATGATCATGAGCTAACCAAGGTATATCTCTTGTTGATCATTTCATTTGGGTGCATATGAGTTGATTGAATTGGATAAATATGCAATTTTGCTTGCTATAAGATGATTGAATGGATAATTGCTTAGTAATCAAGTTTGGATTGATTTGCGTTCGATAAATTCATGAGATGAATTTTAATGAGTGGATTCAATGGACTTATGTCTTGTGAAAGTATTCAAACAAGTTAGTTTCAAGTTTGATTCATATTTGATGAAGTATAGCTCAATAGTTGAAATCTGTCCTATATTGCAAAATCTGAGCTAGCTGTGATCTTAGCCATGTTTGAGTGATCAAAACTTATTGGATTGGCATAAAAATTTGTGTACATGCTCTAGACTTATGGTATAAGATTCGGTAAAAATTTCATAAAACTTGGATAAGAGATGCTTTGGTTTTGGAGTGGATCTTGTCAGCTATAGAGCAGCAATTTTCAGCATGTAGCAGTGGTGTAAGAATTAAAATCTGGTAGCAATCTAGAAGTCAAATGAAGCTCAAATTTTTACAGCTGCTAGATAACTTAGTGAAGCACATCTCCATCAAATGTTAGATTGATCTAGAGTCACGTTGATTGAAAGGTCCTCAAGTTGGAAACATGTTTATAAGTGGTTGAGGTACCTAAGATTGGTTTTGAGATGATCTAGAAGCATGACAAGCAAAGAGTACAAGACACATTTGGTACTCAAATTGGAAGATCAAGATCAAACTCAAGATGAAGATAAAGTTTAAGTTCTAAGTGACTATTGGAAATCATTTGATAGAAAGAAATGGACTTAAAGAAGGAATCAAGGTTACTCATCAAATTAAATCTATCACTTGGGTCAATCAACAAATTCATTTCAAGTGAGTGTCAAGAATGATTCTTGGAGAGAGGTCACTTCTTCATAGTGTAGGGGCTTGCTGCCTATGTGTAGGTAAACCAAGTGTGGTACTTGGAAGGCTAACATGGAAGTGGTGATCCGAAGGACATTTAAGATGCTTAGTTGAAGCAATCAAAAGGGTTGATCAAGAAAAGCAAGCAACACCCAAAAGAAAGCCAATCATGATTTTTTTCAAGTGGTATTCTCAGTTTGATGCTCTCATGCAAGCATTGATCAAAAGATGAAACAAGCCAACCACAAGAAAGTGCACTTGATCTTAAGTGGTATTCATTTCATATGGGTGAAGAATGGAGTTCAAAATGGTATCTATTGATCTTCACCAAGCTTATAATTGGACTTCACATTGCTGTTGGAGTAATAAATTGGAATCTATGTGACTATCCTCTACTCCAACATAGCAAAGGTATCATTGCAATGTGCAAGATCATTTCATCCCTTACTAGTATGCGGTTAGTGCATATAGTACATGCTTCATAGGATCATGCATACCAAATGAAATGTTTAAATTCATAGCATACCACTATTGCTTGAATGACTAGTTGATCTAGTGGTTAGCATATGAATTTGTTCATGAGCTAGTGAACCCAAGTACTTGATTTAATTTGGATTGCCAACAAGTGACAAGTACAACATTGGCAAGATAACCCTTGCAAGAGGTGTGAAGAAGCTTGTCATTGGTTCAAACCGGACTTGGAAGCTTAGGTAAATCAATTTAGTTCAAGTCAACCATAGAAGCTCATGATAGTGATAAGAGTACAAGCACAAGACAACAATGCAAATGGATATCTAGTTTGTTTGTTTCAAGTGGTATCTAGATTCAAGTATTTCATCAAGAATTCATAAGTGATGTCTAGATCAACTCACAAGTAATATCCTATAAGTGGTACTCATGAAGATAACAAAGGTTCAAGAAATAGTTTTTATTGATAAATCCAATAAATGGTTCCATACTAGAAAATTTGTTCAAGTGGTATCACATCTACACGTGGTATCAATCATGCAAGATGATGGTTCCATAAATGATCCTCAACTTTAAGTGATCATCAAATGAAGAATGCATCCCTCACCTACAAGAGCTCAAGCTTATCAAATGGATGACCCATGCTATGACATAGGGGGAGGTGTCTCACAAATTGGTATCAAGATCAAAGATCCTATGTGTGGTATCTCAAGAAGCGCTACAAGTCACCTACAAGTGATATCTACAAGTGGTGTCATTCCAACAATCAAGTGATGTCCATAAAAAATGCAAGATTAAAGCTTCAACCATCTACCCCAAATGCAAACCTTTGCATCAATGAGAAGCACACCTTTTATGGAAATTGATGACAAAGGAGGAGAGATTGTACAAAGATATGAAAGCTTGGGAGAGATTGATTGAAACAAAGAAGTAGAGGTTGGACATGGACATGGACAAAGAGGGAGCAACATTGAAGGATGTGAAAGGATCAAAATTCCTGAACAAGAGAAGCACATAAGTAGGGGGAGCAAGCTCATGAACTTTGATTAATTGCATTTGATATGTGCATATTCAAGTGCTTGCTTGTATTGCATAAGCTTTTAAATTCAATATGCATGCTTGTGTGGTGTATGCTAGTTGTAGAATTTGATTGATGAAATGAAAACTAGCATGCATAAGATGATAGCTAGACACTTGGTATGCTTTTCAAGTAATGCTAGTACCTTGCTTCTAATGTTGATCTCATGAGGTATCTAGTGCTTCGATTTCCAAGTGATATCTAGCTAACCATGGTGCTAAGGATGAACTTAAAGGTGCAACTCCGATTGGTATCACACTTCAAAGGTTTACTCTATACACCTTAACATCATTTGGTAGTAATTACTCTCCCATAATTCCAATCTATGCATATGTGCGAGCTTAAAACCAAACACTCTAGCACATATGTAGGGGGAGCTAATACAACCATTTTGGGTTTGTGGTACTTGTCCAAAATCATTTACACATGGTAAAATTGCTTGGGCAAGCAACATGAATCCAAAAGAGCTTAATTTCCATATCTTTGTAGAGTTGTCATCAATTACCAAAAAGGGAGAGATTGAAAGGTCCTTGTGTGGTTTTGGTAATTGAGTCACAACCTAGGTGGACTAATTGTGTTTATGTGAGATACATAGGTGATTAGTCCATAGGTACATGTGTGTGAGCAACATTTGCCATGAAGGTGGAAATGGCTCGGAGATGTTGCAAAGCTCATACATGTGATGATGAAGGATCTCATTGCACATGGTACATGACATTGAGTCATGTGATCAAGATGGAGAAGATCAAGACATGACTTGGCTTGATGGACTGGTTGCAAGCGTGAAGGGCAAGTTGGAGGCTTTGGAGCGATGGACCGCGTGGCGGTGAAACTTAAGCAAGACTTGGCGCCGATGGACGAAGGCAATGGTGAAAAGCAAGTGAAGTCAAGATCGATGAACCAATATGATCACGTGATGATATGATGTGGATCATATCACTATTGATCGTGTTGGTGCATGTGTTGCATCGACATTGGAGGAGATGCAATGGAATGTGCAAGGCAAAGGTATAACCTAGGACATTTCATTTCACCAGTCATAGGTGTGTAGAGAAGTTCATGACTAGGTTTAGGATAGATGGTATACTATCAAGAGGGGCAAACTTATTTGCATATCGGTCATCTAGTGCCACTTGAGTGATCTAACTTTGCATCATCATGAGGATCGAGTGACATGGCAAGTTGAGTGGCTAATCCTTTGAAAAAATGTTTGTGAAAATATGCTAACACACATGCAGAAAGGTGATACACATTGTGTTTAGCACTTGGGAGCAAGGGTTCAAAACTTCACCAGCGCCCTGTACAGAAAAGACAGGGTTTCATAGAGTAGACCAGACACTGGCCTCAACTAGACCAGTGCATCCGGTCAGTGGAAGCAGTGCAGACGCTAGCGTCGGTCTTCGATCGAATGCTGGATCACTTCATGACCAGACGCATGATGGGTGCATCCGGTCCCACTGACGTGGCGGCATAGAGAAGAGGAGAAAGACCGGACGCTGATGCTGCGTTCAATCGTGATAGACTGGACGCATCCAGTCATAGTTGAGCAGCTCTAGGAGCTCTCTGGACTCGACCAGACGCTGCCCCTCCTATGTCCGATCATGATCAAACTAACATGTCTGGTCATCAATTGGCCCTCTCAGGACCTCTCTGGAAATGACCGGACTTGGTAGAGGTGCGTCCGGTCTTAGCACTATGCTGCGTCTGGTCATCACTTGACCGTTGGCGCATGGCAGCTGACCATTAAGATCAAGGAACTGAGGTTGAACAGAGGCGACAAGTGATGTGCATCCATTGACCGAACGCTGGTAGGCTGCGTCCGGTCGATCTGATCGGAGTGTTCGGTCACCCCGAGCAGTGCCCAGTGAAGGGGTACAACGACTCTATTTTTGTGGGGGCTACAAATAGAAGGTATTCTCGGCCATGGCTGATGTGGAGAACCTTGGGGGACTTTGTGTCCATGCTTGAGAGTGCTTAGGAGCCTTTTAACTCACTCTAGCTTGATAGTGTTCATCCGATTGAGTGAGTGAGTGAGTGATTCTAGTGCGATTGCATCATGAGGTTGCATCGAGTGGCACTAGGCGATTGAGTTGCAAGCTGGTGGTACTTGTTACTCTTGGAGGTTGCCACCTCCTAGATGGCTTGGTGGTGGTCTCCATTGAAGCCCGCAAAAAGCTTGTGTGGTGCTCTAGAGAAGAGCTTTGTGAGGGGCATTGTGCTCGCCCCATGGGAGCCACGAAGAGCAACTCTAGTAGAGCGAGACATGAAGGGCGACAAGTGGTCCGGCTGGGTCAAGTGCTAGAGCTTGTGGTAAGCACTCCATGTGGGAGAGTGAGACTTGTGGGTCACCACTAGCAAGAGGGCCGACGGCAACCTTGGAGCTTGTCTCAATGGGGATGTAGCGTGTTGGCAGGCACGTGAACCTTGGGAGAAAATCACCGTCTCAACATTGTTCTTCCCATTGGTTTGCAATCCCCTTACACAAGCTTGTAATTACTTTCATATACATTGTGCTTGTGTAGTTGCTCTTGTAATTAGTTAGCTTATGTAGCTCACTAGTAGAGCGAGACACGAAGGGCGACAAGTGGTCCAGCCGGGTTAAGTGCTAGAGCTTGTGGTAAACACTCCACATGGGAGAGTGTGACTTGCGGGTCACCACTAGCAAGAGGACCAGCGGCAACCTTGGAGCTTGTCTCAACGGGGACGTAGTGTATTGGCAAGCACGTGAACCCTAGGAGAAAATCACCGTGTCAACATTGTTCTTCCTGTTGATTTGCAATCCCCTTACACAAGCTTGTAATTACTTTCATATACATTGTGCTTGTGTAGTTGCTCTTGTAATTAGTTAGCTTGTGTAGCTCACTAGTTACCTTCTTGCTTGTGTAGCACAGAAGTAGCTCCCTTGTGTGGCTAATTTGGTTTGTGTAACCTTGTTAGTCACATTGCTTAGTTTGTGTAGCTAAGTATTTGCGCTCTCTAATTTGGCATTGGTTGTCTTATTATTGAGCATTGCTAGTGAGCTTAGGATCTTTGTGCTTTTGCTTACTAGAATTGTGTAGAAGCTCCCCGGTGTGCAAAACACTAGTGGCATAGGTTTGTGTGACCTTGCTCCTATAATTGGATAGGTGAGCTCTAGCTAGTCCGGCACCTTTGTTGCTTAATTAGGATCTTTATAAGGTGCTTGTGAACTTCGATAGAGGGGCATAGTCTTAGCTAGACCGATTGTTTTAATTCCGCATTTGTTTCGGTTAGCCGACGAGAATAAGTTTTAGAAAGGACTATTCACCCCCCCCCTCTAGTCACCATCTCGACCCTACACCTGTTAGTGTATTTTGTTCACATAGTTTCATAGAAATTTCAAGAGTAATCTAATTAATTGGAAGCAATTAATATTGTTAAAACATCAACTTGTAGGAATTATTGTGAGGAATTGGTAGTAGTGTTGGCTCTAGAATTTTACATAAAATTCCTAACATTATTAGGTGTTCACTGTAATTTTTGTGTTTCCATAATAATTAATTTGCTAGGGTAGCTAAATGAGCCCTAGTTCGAAAATATATATTTAATCAATAAAATGCCAAAACACCTTGGGACTGTAGAACTAAAACAATTTACGGAAATGAAGCCTTACTTGATGACATGGATACGTAGACTAGTACGTTAGTCATTAGAGCTAGCTCGTTAGCTTGCGAGGCGTAATCGTATTCTTAGAGTTACGGTTGTCGTTGGTTAATTACGTTTTCTGCGTTGCGTCTACATAATCATAATAGGGACAACGATGGATCATGGAGTCAACTACAAAAGCAGAAAAGATGGAGCCTTGGTGATCATGTCACCCCGATGGAATGCTAATCCTTGGTTATATCTTGCCCAGGCAAGCCCCGGTGCATGACCCCTATTATTCTGCACTTATTTTATGTTTGAGCATTAAGTTTTAAGGAGTTGAATGAAACCCACTTGCATATATGTTTGAGCATTAAGTTTTAAGGACTTGAATGAAACCCACTTGCTATTGCTATTAAGTTTTAAGGAGTAATGCTTTCGCAGATGCAATAACCCACAAGCCAAATAAGCATTGCATATCCTTGGAGTCTTTTATTTTCCTCCTGTCAGGTAAGTCTTTTTAGTACAATCAAGTACTCAGGGTTTTATTCCCCCTGTTATAGGTGACCGATGGATGGTAGACGACTTTTGTGTGTGGAAACCTCCTGGTGGGCTCAGCGAGGATTTCCTTCCGTTGCTGACGTAGAGTTTATTCAAATTGTCACAAAATGTTTTTGCAAAGGAAAAGACTTACAGTCTGTTATCATTCCATGTGCATAAATGTTCCTCATGTTAGCGCTTAAACTTGTCGTTATATACATTTCTGCTGAAAGCTCTGATAGCATTATTATATTCCGCTGTTATAATCAATTGAGGTTATATTCTGCTACTGTAATAAAGTGATGTAAAAAATGGCTAAAGATGTTATAAGCTTTATTCTCTCATTTATGATCCTGACAAAAAATTGTGGATTTTTGAGTTCTCCCTTGGGTGTGCTCGATGGAATGGCACGATTTAGTACACTCTCTTGGGCACTTCATGTCTAATAGAAGACAAGTACTCTTGAGAGGGTATTAGATTAGGCAGTTCTGCCACATGTGGTATTAGAGCATAAATGAGGAAATAAAGCATCAAAACCCTTTTCTAAATTAAAATATGATAACCTATTTTTGCAAAAAAAAATTAGGGTGTTTGTTTACGAAGTATATAAGTAGCCCTATTGTAATGGTTGAGCATTCGAAATAGGTTTAACTAGGCTTTCTTCAGTGGATGGACTCTCGCGTAGTATATGATGTTCAAGTCCGTCGCGTTGGTATTGCCTTGGTTGTCATGCCCATATTGTTTGCAGGTGTGTCATCCATAGGTGTCACATGTGTTGCATTGTGCACGACTGACCCATCCATATTCAGGAGTTACTACTGCACTATAACTTCATGCTCCATGTTAGTCTATGGTTCACGCTTGTTGTGACTCACGTCTTTCCATACTCCTTTCTGCGCTCTTGTCGTATCCTAGTCCTATAGCCGTACTAGTCATTAATGGCCTCGGACACAGCTCGCCTCGAGCGCACACAAATTCTAGCTGGTTTATTTCTAGTTACCCCACATAGGAACCGAAGGTGGACTACGCCAGGACCACTGACCACTCTACCATTACAAAAGGGTCTAGCCTAGCCATTGGTACCACCATGTGGTGCACTCCACCTCACCTAGCCCTTCCTCTTGAGCAAGCTTTTTGCTCAATCCTCCCTTGCAACCACCCATCAGGATGGTAGGAGCCTGGGTTAGCAGCTACTGCCTAAACACTGAGGGTTTTCCCAAAATCCTGTATACCACCCTGCAAAAGCATGGAGTCAAATATCGTCCTGAGTATGAGGGCCATGAGTATGAGAAGCATGTCACTGAGCGATGTGAGGTCACCGTCTATATTGGGAAGAGTGAAGAGTTCCCCGATATCACCAAAGCCTAGAATGTGATCGCAACAGGGTTTTGTTTCATCAACACCTACCAGGTTGTGGCCTGCAAAGCCTTGCGGCACCTTTGCCAAATCTATGAAGAGCCCATTGCTCGTACCCCCATGAGGTTCTTTCCACCTTTGGAAAAGAATCAATGGGTATGGAGGGCTCGCATAGAGGCTTTGCAAGGGCAGGATGCACAAGAAGACAATCCAACCATGGTGCACTTAACCACATACTTGCTTACTCTAGATGAGCAGTATGATAGGCAGGCCTTGGAGCTAAGGAAGTGTCTCCACCGTGTCGAGGAAGCTAAGATCTTCTCCAGGATGCTGCAGGTGCAGCTCGCTAAAGCACATGCCGATGTGGCAGCCGTAGAGAGTCATGAAACTACCATGTCGAAAGCCCTGAAGGAGGCCAAAGATCAGCACGCCCATCAGCTAGAGGAGGCGTACCTTGTCACTAGTGCTAAGCATAGGATGCTGGCCACTAAAAGGCAGGATCCCTTGATCTTGGAGGGAATCCTTGTCCACCCGCTGGAAAGATGGAGAATCGGTGTTGTAGTACTGCAAGCACCCCCACCCTTGGAGGTTTCAGAAGGAGAGCCCTTGCTTCCCCTCACTCAGCCACTACCAAGAGAGGAGGTAGATCCATAGTCAGGTAGTAGAAGAAACCACCGAGCCCGGGGATGAAGCTATGTGGTCTGACAAAGTAGATTAGTTGCCTTAGGGAGGTGTATCCATAGTGTGTGGTGCTTCTCATCGCTATCCTCTAGTGTGTAATCCTTCTGTTGTATTTCATCTGTAGTTGTTATGATCATCTAGTCGTAGGAAAGCTAAACGATGTGTCGACAATGGGAGAGTGAGTGCCTAAATATTGCACCAGCATAAGGACGTTTGGTATGTGCATTTTATTTATTTCATTATGTTTATTGCATCCATCTACCCTTAGGTCTCGTTAGACGTGCTTAGGGTTTTCAAGATGATGTTAAGTGGGTTACAAGAGGAGTTACTATTCAGGTGCGAGCAGATCGGACATGATGGGATAACGTAGGACACTGTATCAACTAATTGTGGATGTTCCAGTAGAACACTTGGATCTCTTAAATCAAATCCATTGTGGAATTTGAATTCCTTGCCCCATGTTGTGAAATGAACCCTTGTTGTCTGAGTCTTCCCTCGCAATACTCCTCTTATTCTGTGGTCTATGACCCCACTATTTTCACTGCGTGTAAGTTGGTAAAGTGGCTTGGTTAATAGCTTATGGTGTAGTGATGAAACCGAGGGCCCCTCTAGAACAGTTGCCACATGGTGATGCTACTCGGCATGTGCTGGTACCGAGGTTGTTGACCAGCACCTTTGCCAAGTTACACCGCCGTACCGCTCTTGCTACAAAATATTCCCCTTGGAAAATATTCTAGTGTTCGAATGGGAAATGCACAACAGTTTGATGAAATAGTGTTCTTTCAAAGTAATTGAGATGATGTGGTTTTGGAGGAAGTACATATGTCATGATCTCAGTTCATACAAAAGACTGGCGCATACTATGGTCAAGGAAGGGAAAGAAAAAGAAGAGGAACCCAGAAGAGTTAGTCCTCGGGTAGTCGAGAGTGATTGAAAAGCCTGAGTAGACGTCATGTCCCAAGCCCTATGTCTAGCTTGACTGCACTATGCATATCGGGTCATTTCGCTGCGTGCCCTGCGGACACCGTCTGTGCTAGGACCCTCTTGCACCCCCGCTCTCGTTTGGCCATGGTATTGTGCCACGCACGCTTTGCCCATTTGCGTTGTGCGCTTTCTCTCCTTTTCCCGCACCCTGTCGGCTCTTGATATCCGCCCTCACTCCCATACCGGACCCCCCTTTCCCTCTCCTTTTTTTGGGGACACGGCCACCCACACGCCTCCCTCATCGAGCGAATCCCCTCCCCTCTTCCTTATCTTCCCTACGCTCAAGCTCACGCAAGGAGTGCACCATGGCCGACTTTTTCCCCACCTCATGAACCGTTAGTGTCTCCCATCCACGCCGCCTCCACTTTCGGTGCACTACGCCCCACCTCTGTTCACCACTATAAGATGCCCTTGCTCTCCTCCTTCATCCCCATCCCCCTCAAATCCGAAGCAGAGCTACGAGATCTAGTCATCGTTCATGGAACTAGGGTCGTCAGTCAGAGGTGATTGTGTAAACTGAGAAGAAGAAGGGGTCTAGTTTTTGTCAAAGAAGTTTAAATCCACCTCTAGTTAGTTTAAGTCTTAGGGTTCACGATGATCGATATCTCACTCTCATGTTTCCGGATCTGTTGGACATACGTCATGTTTTGGTTGATCATTACCTTGCTATTTCTCCATTGTCCTCGTCTATCTCGACTTCTGGATTAAGCTTTGGTTGTACTAGGTTGCTCTTAACTATGTATCTCTAAATCTCTATGTGGTTTAGTATTCGACGTCGTGTAATCTTCCGTGTAATTTCAGATCTACGAAGTGTAATCACATTTTTCCCTTTTCTGATTCCGGTTTCGAATCTCGGGACAAGATTCTTTTAAGAGGGGAAGGTTGTAACACCTTTGGTGTTATGAGCTTGCTTAGTGCCTAGGTTAAGGTCAACGAAAAACAATTTATATAAAAAAAAATAAAATATAACTTGTGTGTAGTACTTAAGTAAAGATGATGAGCATGTGGTGTAGTTGAAAATGCGACTTTAATTTTTTGAAAATAAATGTTATTAACTAGTGTTCTTGAGAGCTCAAAAATCGAATTCGAAATTTAAACTAGAACTTTCCATTGAATCGACATGAAATTGAACTTAGGTTACGAACGTCATTTTTGGTGAGTTATATTGAGCAAAATAGTTAAAAGGTGCTTAAATGTTTTGCTTCAATGGATTAGTATGTAGTATGGGCTATTGAGTGAAATATTCATTGGTTGAAATTAATAAGGTTTAGACATATTAAAAAAATTGCAACAAAAGTGCTAACAGTTGTTAGTTCTAACCGAACCTTGCCCTCTTCTAAGTCCGGAAATGATAGTAGACCATGCTGTTTTAACACTCAAATTCTAACCAAATTGTTTAAACACTAACTACATGTTCTCATACTATTGGCTACCTCTAAGTGAGTACTTGAGCATGGCTTAAGTGGTAGTGGTGTTGGGTGTCACGATACCCTCACAAAAATTGCCCGAACCTCGTTAAAATGTGTCAAAGTCATGTCGTTGGTGCTCTGTTCATGAACTGATGTTCAGAGCGATGAGCTCATATTGGCATCCATCTACCTCCTTCCCTGGTGGTCCTCTGGTCATGGCGATGGCATTGCTAGGTCATTGGTAATACGGACTTTACGATAGGGGAGTTAGTTGAACTTCAACTGTGATTGTTAGTGACTTTTGCTATGCTTTGGAATGTATGCACGTCACCTAGGGTAGCCGTTTGGACTGGGTTCGTGGTCACCGCAAACACAGCGTGGTGGCATCGGGGTCATGTCGTGACCAAGCCACGGTCGTTGGCTCACGCGTGCGCTAGGCCCATGCCGTGCTGCGCCTAGGTCTTGCGTGGCCCAACCCAGCTGGCAGTGGTCTGGTCACCCGGCCACGGTGTGCGCACGCCAACGCCAGCCATCGAGTGGGGCCATGGCAGAGCTATGGCTATCACCGCCTTGCCATCATGGCGCTCGCCCCACCTTTCATCCTACCTACCACGTCGAGTCTTTGGACGTGTGCCGCTGCCACCGCGCCTCGGTCGATGACCCTGGTCACTGTGGTGATGAGATGTTTCCCTGCCTCGCCCGCTAGCCGATGCCAGTGAGCCCCGCTCAGGTCTTGCTGCTCCATTCAAGCGCGTCGTGCCAAGCCCATGAATTGTCACCTGTGCGCACGTGTTTGAGCTATCGCCATCAAATGGAGCCACCCCGTCTTAATCCACTTGCCATGCTCGGGTGCACTCCATGGCATGACCATGGCTAGAGCTTCGTGATTTGGACTTGGTTAGGCAACCGAGCGAGGCTCTGGTTGCATTTGTCCCGCTTATGTTGATTGAGGACCGTCCGTTCCTGTGGATGGTAGTCAGGTCACCGACTTATTATCCTGAGCACATACTTGCTTATGGGAGCAGGAAGACTTGTTACTCTCTTGTCATGGGTTTCGGCTCTTTCCGGACCGGCTTTTAGGGGTGGGTATTAGGTGGAGGTCTAAGCACCATACTGAGGCCGGGTCTCAGGTGTTGGGGGCTTGGAGTCCAAGTTTGTATGGGGACCTGGACCTCTTGATATGAGAAGAATGGCTTGGTCTTGTTTGTGCCTATGGTACAATCTAGGAGTGTGCTTCAGGGTAGCTAACTGGGGTACATTGATTCGCGAATCGCCGTTTCTGTGAGACAGTACCGACTTGGCTATGGTCTATCACCGTAGTAAGAACTAGAATATAAAAGATGGTAAAATGGTTCTGATTGCTTACCACCTGTTTGAAAGTAGCATAGGTGTTTACATAGAATGGTTAGTTAAGGAACTAATGATGACTGCTAATAAAATTGAATATAAGGACGCACGTTTAGTAATGCTTCCGCAGATGCAATAACCCACAAGCCAAATAAGCATTGCATATCCATGGAGTATTTTATTTTCCTCCTGTCAGGTAAGTCTTTTTTAGTACAATCAAGTACTCAGGGTTTTATTCCCCCTGTTATAGGTGACCGATGGATGGTAGACGACTTTTGTGTGTGGAAACCTCCTGGTGGGCTCAGCGAAGATTTCCTTCCGTTGCTGACGTAGAGTTTATTCAAATTGTCACAAAATGTTTTTGCAAAGGAAAAGACTTACAGTCTGTTATCATTCCATGTGTATAAATGTTCCTCATGTTAGCGCTTAAACTTGTCGTTATATACATTTCCGCTGAAAGCTCTGATAGCATTATTATATTTCGCTGTTATAATCAATTGAGGTAATATTCTGCTACTGTAATAAAGTGATGTAAGAAATGGCTAAAGAAGTTGTAAGCTTTATTCTCTCATTTATGATCCTAACGAAAAATTATGGATTTCGAGTTCTCCCTTGGGTGTGCTCGACGGAACGGCACGATTTAGTGCACTCTCTTGGGTACATCGTGTCTAATGGAAGACAAGTACTTTTGAGAGGGCATTAGATTAGGCGGTTCTGCCACAAAATGGAGTCAAGTGGGCCTACCCTAGGGGGTTGGCCAACCATCCTAGTGGATCCCACTACCCCTCAATCCTTCCACGAGCCAAGAAACACACTCTCAAGCAATATCCACCCTTGAATCAAAGTTGTGTTTCTTCTGGATGTCTCAAGATCAAGTTACATGGATTGAAGGGCCTACAAGTAAAGAAACTGACGTGATTAAGTGGTCCCACTGCATATACCCACTCAAGATGAAGGGAGGAAGCACCCCACCAGAGGCCTCCATCCCCTTACCCCCACCAAAAATTGAAACTCTAGTTTGTTCTAAATCAAACTATTTTAAATGTAACTAATTTATACTCCCTTCGTTTCCAAATTATAAGACGCTTTGACTTTTCTAGATATATTGATTTTGTTATGCACTTAGATATACATTATGTCTAAATATACAACAAAAGTAATGTATGTAGAAAAGTCAAAACATCTTATAATTTGGAATAGAGGGAGTAGTTAAGATTGCTAATATTTATAACACCAAATAGGTATACCATGAAACTACATTTCTTGAATGGCATTTATTTAGTGATATAAATATTGTCTGCTTTTGTATAAACTTATCAAACTCAAGATAGTTTAACTTGGACAAACTGAAATGTCATTCTTTTTTAGATTATTTTTTTTATTAACTAGACCATTGGTTAGGTTGTTTATATATCTATTAGAGCTAAGAGTTGGCTATACTTTACTTGTGGAACTAAGCTAATAGCATTTTATTAGTTAGGTGATTTAATTTAGACTATTAATAAGATTTATTGATTTAAGGGGTTTGGATGGATTAGCTCTAATTTTAGCCTCTAGCCAATTACATTTAGAAGCAGTCCTAAATCTATAAATAATACAAGATGGTTGACCAAAAAAAGGTGTATAGGACTATATAATGCTGAAGAAATTGTGTTCCTTTCAGAAATTGCACAAAATACTTTGCTATGCAACATGGATTTCAGTTCAATTATTATGCTTCTGTGTTTAGTTTGTAATCATCGTTACTCACTAGTTTGCTGCCCAAAATGATATAGTTTGTTTGAATTCTGACTTGGCAACATTGCAAAATGTTGGAGATATTCTGACCACATCAACCAAATGGTGTATAGGACTATGAATCTTTGATGGTCATACATTAGAGCGTGGTGAATAGACCGAGATCATACGAGCAAGCAATCACGCTGTTCACGAAAACTACTCTCTCCATTCGTTCAAACACACCTCCTGCAGTTCGGCTGCCTGTCCCAAGAACATCTCGCTTCTCGCACGCGCACATTTCATGTTTGTTTCCTACGGCCTAAAGTTTAGTCCTGTCACATCGAATTTTTAGATACGAATTATGAGTATTACACATAGACTAATTATAAAACTAATTACACAGATAGAGGCTAATTTGCGAAACGAATATATTAAGTCTAATTAGTCCATGATTTGAGAATGTGGTGCTACCGTAAATATTTGCTAATGATGAATTAATTAGGCTTAATAGATTCGTCTCGCAAATTAACTTATGGGTTCTGCAATTAGTTTTAGAAAAAATAGTTCTATAGCAATGAAAGATGGATATATTCGGAAAATACCATCCAAAGTTCGCCGTTCCATAAAATAACATTGAAAGACTGAACGTTACCCTAAATTAGCATTTTATCACGTTTGCCGTTAACGCCGTTCCTGACTATTCATTTCGATGGAGGCGGCGCGGCCATCGACTCCAAGTCGCTGCCGTAGGCGCCGGACTTGCCTTCCTAGACTCGGACGCCCCGGTGCAGGCACGCGATGGCGACGCGCGCCTCCTGCACGGCCACCGAGAGGAGCCCACTGACACAGCGCGAAAGAGTCCTGGATCGCCGCCTAGTTCCCGACGAAGGAGAAGGTGCCGCCCGTGGCCTCCGCGGCGGCGTGCATCGCGACGGCAGCGTGGTCGGTGTCAAAGCCGAACGTGAGGATCGGCGCCGGCCGGCTGCTTTGACGGCACAAGGATGGCTTAGCTCTTGGTGCCGTCGAGCCTGACGCTCGTCCAACAGCCGAAAGTGTCTTGCCCGTCGGAGAGGAGGATCATGCCGGTGACATGCGAGCGAGGCGGGTCAGCAAACGGTCATGGTAGCATCCGCCAGGCGCAAGTCGCGTTCGCTGCACTCCATGGTCTAGGGCTCCAGTCCGAGATGCAGGCCGCGCTACGTTGCGGTGACCCCACGAGTTTTTTTTATAAGTCGACTGGGGTGAGGATCCCCCACCTGAGATTATATTGATTTCAGTGTCCCTCTAGGCCAGATGTTTGAAATACATGGCAGTACACGGTTCAAAGATAAGACTAGTTCAGGTTTACATTGTGGCAGTAAGGATAGAGCACCAAGCATCTGCTGTCTGCCTATCTTTTGTCGGCAGACGGACTCGCCACAGGTTTGCCTCTGTCTTACACGCTGCCAAAGTGCCTGCCAGCGTAGTCCGATCATCCCGAAAGACCGTGTTGTTCCTGTGTTTCCAGATGTGCCAGCAGCATAAGAGCAAGAATGTTCCAAAAATGAGTTTGTGGTATGTGTGGTGGTGGCCTAATCTCTTGCAACTTCTGAACACCCCACGAGGTTGGAGTCCGTGTCCGCGCCTCGGCCTGCATCAATGTAACTAGCGCATCTCCGCTCGTAGCTCTGCTCGCCGTTTGCGGTCGCCGAACGCTCAATCTGTTGATTGACCATATTAATTGTTTCAGCCATGTACATATATAATTATATTTCCATCTTTTGCAGATCATCGTGCCACGGCGCGTTGCTGCACCTCGCAAGGGCAGCTCCACTGGCGGTACGTCCTCCTGGCGGTGCCACGTGTTGACGTCATCGTTGGAAACCACGCGCATGGCAATCGCGAATGGCGAGCGAAGGTGCGCGGGCGCTAGTAGCCTCACAGAGTCACCGCAGCGGAGCGCGTGTCTACGCCTCGGCGGAAGATGCCATGGCCGTTTGTGAGCACTGAGCCGGAGGAAATCATTGAGTACAGGCTTGGACGGACCAAACGACGACCAACAGACTGACGTTAACAGCAAATATGATGGAATGCTAGTTTAGGGGAACGTTTCATCCTTTCGATGCTATTTTATGGAACGGCGAACTTTCAATGTTATTTTTCGAAATTGGTCATCTTTAGATGCTATAGAATCAATTTTTCCTTAGTTTTAGAATTAGCCCATGTCTGTTCCTTGTAATAGTCTCCAAACATTGACGATGACTAAACTTTAGCCATGGATCCTGAGACAGGTGCTATAAGGCTACACGCCTTGACGCCTTGTCCGGCCGCCCAGCCGCCTGCCTCAAACCGCTCTCCCCTCTCTTCGTGAGCAAACAGGGAAGGAAGGGAGCAGCACCACGAGTCGGATGGGGGTAGGCGAGTGCAAGAGCAATGACTACGGCGGCGCCGCATACTGGGACGCCCGCTACTCCTCCAGCTCCCCAGCTTCTGCCGCCACCGGTTGTGGGGTTCTTCGACTAGTACCAGACGTACCCGGCGCTGCGGTCGCTCCTCCGCGCCCGCATCCTGGCCTCCTCCCGCATCCTCATGCTCGGCTGCGGTAACTCCCGTACGTCTCCCTTCAATCACAACTCACAAGCTGCTGTTATTTGCATACTGTAACTACTATGTTTTCCATGCTTCACGGCGGAGCTAGAGCATATAGCTTGGTGTTGCATATTTGCAGTTCCCCTCACCGGGTGTCGGTGTTTCGAGTTGCCACCGACAAGTAAATTTCTAATATTACGCATCTGGCTCGGATGGTGTGCTTAGAGGACACGAGGTTTATACTGGTTCGGGCAGAATGTCCCTACGTCCAGTTCGTTGATGCTGCTCGTGTTACTAACACTGAAAGTTCATAGTAGGGGTTACAAACGGGCGAGAGAGGGGCATGTCCTAAGTCTCTGGTGAAAGGAGTGAACAGGTGCTGAGAGAGCTCGGTTGCTACTCTGCCGTATGTTCGGGGTTCGATGGGTTCGTGATGGTTCGATCAGATCTAGCCTGAATCAATGTGATGTGTTGTGATGCCCCTTATGGGACACCCTGCTTTCCCTTTTATAGGCCAAGGGAAAGCATGGGTTACAGCAGAGGAAAAAGAAGAACGAGAGAGAGAGAGAGAGCCAAAGGCCTTCAGGATCATCGGGTCCTTCTTCTCCTTCATGCGGTCCCGTCGACCCTATAGATGTCAACAGGGATGGCTTCGCATCGTGGTCCTGTCTATCACTAGCGCCACGCGCAGACATCATAAGCCAGTCATGGCGCTCCGCTCTGTCCTGGCGAACATCATAGTGAACTGACGCACCCGTCAGTGTTCGTACAGGGGTTAGGCTAAATAGCACCGGTACGCCCGACGCTGTTCTTGATGTGAATCCTTTGGTATGGCCCGCCAAGGCCACGGGTTACATCAGGGTATGCCAGTCTCTTCCTTGGTGTCAGAGCTTTGACTCAGGACCATACGCTTGGACCTGGAGTGGTTGGCGGCGGTATGGGTCTCTGTCGGGTGAGGCAGAGCCCGCGGCCTTAGGGTCGGGCGAGGCGGAGTCCTCCCCCAGAGGCTAGGCATGGTAGAGCGCAAACCCGAGGGTCAGGCGAGGCGGAGCCTACGGCCTTAGGGTCGGGTGAGGCGGAGCGCAGATCCAAGGGTTAGGCGAGGCAGAGCTTGCGACCTCAGGGTCGGGTGAGGCAGAGTCCTCTCCCAGAGGCTGGGCGAGGCAGAGCACAGACCCAAGGGTCGGGCGTGGCAGAGCATAGGGCTAAGGGTCAGATGAGGCGGAGCGTAGACCCAAGGGTCGGGCCAGGCGGAGTCCTCTCCTAGAGGCAGGGCGAGGTGCAGCGCAAACCCGAGGGTTGGGCGAGGCGGAGCTCGTGACCTCAGGGTCAGGCAAGGCGGAGTCCTCCCCTAGAGGCCGGGCAAGGCAGAGCGTAGGCCCAAGGGTCGGGCAAGGCAGAGCCCACAGCCTCAGGGTCGGGCGAGGTGGAGTCCTCCCCCAAAGGCCGAGTGAGGCAAAGCGCATACCCAAGGGTCGGGCGAGGCGGAGAGCAGACCCAAAAGGTTGGGCGAGGCGGTCCCTCTCCTAGAGGCCGAGCGAAGCGGAGCTTGCACGCCGGGGGGTCAGTTGGAGCCATAGTCACACTCTTGACTGCTTGGATGAGTCAATGTTGATGGTCATTAGCTCCTCCTCTTCAGGTACCCTAGTATTGGTCCTCGATAGTAGCCTCCGAGTCTACGAAGGAGTAGAAAACTCCTTCGGAGGTTTTTTCGACCGGGAGGACTCTGATGGCCTTGGCCTTCTTTTGTCGCCCACAGCGTGACCTGGGGACAATGATTCCCTTTCATCGAGATCAGACCCCTTAGAGGTATAGCCATGAGGTTTGGTGGATCGGAAAATGTTCTTCCCTAATTCCGACCCCTTTGGGGGTCTGTCGTTCTACGACCGCGCATTCGATCTCCTTATGAGTCCAACTTTCCTCGAGCCCCCACATGTAGCGAGGGTCTGGTCGAGGGTCAGCTTGTCTTTATGATCATCACCCCATCCACAGTTTCCGTAACCAGAGGGGTTGAGCTAACGACACTTGCCTTGTTGGCTCGAGTGTCGTGCTCGGTGAGCTCACTAACTGGCATATCCAAGTGGAATTCGGATTCGTCGTTCACTGACAGGGTCGGCATAGCCCTCATGTGGCATTCCACTGCTCCTTAACCCACCTCCTGGTAGATGCCCATGTCGCTCTAAAGAGCAACTCAGGTGGCCCACTAGCCTCTCCTCGATGGAGATTTTGTGGGCTTGGCTCGAGGTTAGGATCAAACGAGAAAGGTCAAGATGACTTTGTCCGCTTCTAAGCGGGGTCGAGCAAGGGCCGCTGGGGCTCATCTTTGTTTTTCTCCCCTAGCTCTATTTGACATGAGGTGGCCTCGAGCCCTTTCCGGGCTAGCCTTCGAACCTCGGTCAGTCGCCGCTCATGTTGAATGAGATGACTACCACTTCGTGACGCGACGTGCAGTGTTGTGATGCAATAATTGCATATGCAATGCTTGGATGTATGAGATGAATGTATGGATGAATGCATGCATGAGAATGGATGAATGAATGCTCATGTATTGGGAAAGTGAAGTGGGGGTTGGTAAAGTTACCTCGATGGCTCGAGTGACGGGTTCGGGGAGCTCTTACTAGATATGTCCATGTGGGTCTAGGTCCGTCGTTCATGATGGAGTTGGTGTGACCTGCATGGGACATCCCGATGCTCCCTACCCATCTCTCGGTAGAGGCTAGAGCCATCCGATCGATTTTGGGCGACCTACTGGCCTCTCCTCGATGGAGATTCCATAGGTAGGCCCCTCCAAACCTTTCCCAAGAAGGCAGAAGCTAAAGCTTGGGGTGCAGGGACAAAAACTCTGATCACGCTGGTGAGCAAAAATGTGGTAGCCACTAGGGCGTAGGTTTCTTGCAGTCGGACTAGTTTTACTCAGAGTTTGTTTTTGCACACCTTGCTTCTAGTTTTTTAACATGAGAAGGGGTCGGGCATAAAGAATGTCTAGCGAATAGATACGCTTGCTAGCCCCCGAGTGAGGCCCTACCCCTTGCCGTTGCTGGGGTTGAGGGCTCAATAGCGAAATCAATAAGAGAAAACATGCATAAATTAAGGGTGACCCATCTCTCGGCAGTGGCCCAAACCGTCCGATCGACTTGCTGACCCGCTGGCACAGGACTTACCTCGATGGCTCGAGTGATGGGCTTAGGGAGCTCTTACTAGATATGTCTGGGTGGAACCTGGGTTTGTTGTTCGTAACGGGGTCGGCATAACCCTTGTGTGGCATTCCACTGCACCCTAACCGTCTCTCGGCAGCGACCCGAGCCATTCGAGCGGCTTGGGTAACCCACTAGCACAGGGCTTTCCTACGGAGATAGAGGATGAGATCATCCCCTCTAAGAATTTAGTTAGGCGGATGAGCCATGTGGTGAACTTGTAATAAGTGGACAAGCTCTTAAATTTTGTTGTGGACTAACAGTTTTTAGCCCTTCTCCCCTTTTCGTATAAAAAGGTTAGTGCATTCTTACCCTTTCCATTGTTGAGGCCATAAAGCTTGGGGTGCAGGCAAACAAACTCTAATCACACTGGTGAGCAAAGACACCGTAGCCGCTGGGGCATAGGTTTCTCGTAGTCCGACCAGTTTTACTCAAAGTTTGTTTCTGCAAGCCTAGCTTCTAGGTCTCATCGTGAGAGAGGGTTGGGCATGGAGAATGCTTGTCAGGCGAATAGACTCTTAAACGCATACTGACTCTTTCCATAGCTAAGGCAAAAAATCTCGGGGTGCGGAAAAAAACTCTAATCACGCTGGTGAGCAAAGACGCCGTAGACGCCGAGGCATAGGTTTCTCGCAGTCCAACCAGGTTTACTCAGCATTTGTTTCTGCAAACTTCGCTTCTGGGTCTTAACATGAGAAAGGGTCGGGCGTAGAGAATGTCTTCCTGATAAATATGCTCTTACTAGCCCCCGAGTGAGGCCGACCCCTTGCCATTGTTGGGGTCTGGTGTCACTAAAGATCGGGGAGTTTGAAAGCAAAACTGATAAGAGAAAGTGTGCGGTAATTAAGGGTAAAAGCGATATAGCTACTCGATGTTCCAGGCATTGACGAAGACTTCACCGTCGATGGTCTTGAGCTTGTATGTGCCCGGTCGGAGAACCTTCGCGACGACGTACGGTTCCTCCCATGGCAGAGAGAGCTTCTGGAGATTCCTGTTGCTATGGACAAGGCAGAGCACCAGGACCTCGACGTTGAAGGCCCGACCCCATAGTCGACGGTTGTGGTACTGGTGCAATGCTTGCTGGTATTTGGATGAGTGGAGGAAGGCGACATCACGCGCTTCGTCTAGCTGGTCCATGGCATCTTCGAGGGACACCTCGGCTCCCTGTTCGTCATATGCCTTGACCCTTGGCGCTCCATAGTCAAGGTTGGTCAGGAGGATAGCCTCAGAACCATAGACCATGAAGAACGGTGTGTAGCCAGTGGCCTAGCTAGGGGTCATTCTCAGGCTCCAGAGCACCGTGGGTAGTTCAGCAACCCATCATCCACCAAATTTGTTCAATCGGTTGAAGATCCTAGGCTTGAGGCCTTGTAGGATCATGTTGTTTGTGCGCTTGACCTGCCTGTTCATGCGGGGGTGTGCCATGGTGGCCCAATTGACGCAGATGTGGTATTCATCGTAGAATCAGGGGAACTTCTTTCCGATGAACTGCGTGCCATTGTCCGTGATAATGGAGTTTGGAACCCCAAAGCGATGGATGATGTTGAGGAAGAACAACATGGCTTGCTTGGACTTGATTGCAGAGATCGTTCGAGCCTCTACCCACTTCATAAACTTGTCTATGGTGACAAGCAAGTGCGTATAGCCCCCCATACCCTCTTGAGAGGTCTAACCAGATCGAGCCCCTAGACCATGAATGGCCATGTGATGGGGATTATCTAGAGTGCTTGGGCCGGCAGGTGGGTCTGCTAGACATAGTACTAACACCCTTCGTAGATGTGCACAATATGTTCAGTGTTGGCTACTACGGTCGGCCAGTAGAAGCCTTGTTGGAATGTGTTTTTGACCAGGGTTCTAGACGCGGCATGGTGACCACAGACCCCACCGTGGATATCACTCAGCAACTACTTCCCTTGCTCGATGGGGATGCAGCGTTACAGGATCCTAGTGTGGCTCCACCTATAGAGTTCACCATCAACAATGGCAAAGGACTTGGCATGATGCGCGAGCCACCGAGCCTCCATCTAGTCCGTCGGCAGCACCTCACGGAGGAGGTAGTTGAGGTAAGGGATCCTCCAGTCGACCAGAGGGTTGGGCTCTATCACTAGATCTTTATCAAGCTCTATGACCTCGGGGTCAGATGGAGCCAACAGTTGGTTAGCCCCCGAGCCCAGGGTAGGCGGCCCGTCACTAGCCTGTTCTGACTCCTCATAGTGGATCGAGGGCTTGTGTTGATCGCTGGCAAAGACGCCCATTGGCACCGGCTCTCAGATGGACGTCGCTTTCACCAATGCGTCGGTCGCCTCATTGAGACACCTTGGGATGTGGTTGAGCTAGAGACCGTCGAACTTGTCCTCTAGCTGGCGGACTTCTCGGTAATAAGCAACCATCTTGGCATTGTGGCAGCTCGACTCCTTCATGACTTGGTTGATGACTAGCTGGGAGTCGCCCCGGACATCGAGGCATTGGATACCCAACTTGATGCTGATGCGTAGGCCATTATTGAGCGCCTCAAACTCGGCCACATTGTTGGAGGAGGGGAAATGGATACAAACCATGTACCTCATGCGTACCCCGAGGGGCAAAACAAAGACCAGCCCCGCTCCGGTGCATTTCTTCATCAGCGATCCATCGAAGTACATCGTCCAGTACTCCTGGTCGATGACTACCAGTGTCATTTGGACCTCAGTCCACTCTACAATGAAATCAGCCAGCACTTGGGACTTGATAGCCGTCCAGGGGGGCATACGAAATGCCTTGACCCATCAGCTCGAGTGCCCACTTTATGATTCTTCCCATGGCATCTTGGTTTTGGACAACCTTGCCAAGGGGGAAGGACATCATGACCATCATCATATGCAACTCAAAGTAGTGACGTAGCTTCCTCTTGGCGATAAGGATGGCGTACAGGAGCTCCTGGATTTGGGAGTAGCGGGTCTTGGAATCGGACAAGACCTTGGTAACGAAGTACACGGGATGCTGCATTTTGAGGCTGTGCCCCTCTTCTTCTCACTCCACCACCAGGGTGGCGCTGACCACTTGCATGGTGCCCACAATGTAGAGTAGAAGCGGTTCTTCGTTGGTTGGAGGGACCAGGATCGGGGCCTTCGTCAGTAGCAGTTTGATCGCGTCAAGTGCCTCCTAGGCCTTGGGCGTCTATTCGAAATGGTCGGCCTTCTTAAGAAGCTGGTAGAGGGGGAGACCTCATTTGTCGAGGCACAAGATGAAGTGGCTGAGCACAGCAAGGCACCCTGCAACTCATTGTACCCCCTTTATGTTCTGAATCAGGCCCATCTTTGTGATGGCCGAGATCTTCTCTGGGTTGGCCTTAATGCCACGCTCGGAGATGATGAAACCTAGCAGCATACCCCTCAGGACCCCAAAAATGCACTTCTCGGGGTTGAGCTTAATGTCGTTTGCTCGGAGTTTTGTGAAGGTTTGCTCAAGGTCAGCTATGACCTAGTCAGCCTGTTTGGACTTGACCACGATGTCATCCACATAGGTCTCAATGGTTCACCCGATGAGGTCCCCGAAACACTTGAGCATACAACGCTAGTACATAGCCCTGTGTTTTTTAGACCAAACGACATTGTGACGTAGCAGAACGATCTAAATGGGGTGATGAAAGATGTTGCGAGCTGGTCAGACTCTTTCATTGGGATTTGATGGTACCCGGAGTACGCATCAAGAAAGCAAAGGGTTTCGCACCCTAAGGTTGAGTCGACTACTTGGTCTATGCGTGGCAAAGGAAACAAATCCTTTGGACACGCCTCATTGAGACCCATATAGTCAACACACATTCTCCATTTCCCACTCTTCTTTCATACAAGAACGGGATTGGCTAACCATTCGGGGTGGAATACTTCCTTGATGAACCTGACTGCTAAAAGCTTCACAATTTCCTCGCCGATGGCCCTATGCTTCCCCACATCGAAGTGACGCAGGCACTGCTTCACTGGCTTGGATCCTGGTCTGATCTTCAAGGCATGCTCAACAACTTCTCTTGGAATGCTGGTATGTCCGAGGGGTTCCATGCAAAGATATCTTTGTTGGCGTGGAGGAAGTCGACAAGCGCGCTTTCCTATTTGGAGGAAAGTGTGGTGCCAATGCACACAACTTTGCCTTTGGAGCCACTAGGGTCTATGAGGACCTCCTTGGTGCCCTCCACAGGCTCGAAAGACCTGACCAACCACTTGGGGTCGTGTGCTTCTTCAGCAACCTCCTTCTTGATGGCCGTAAGCTCCCTGGAGGCGACGATTGTCGCGACAAGATCGTAGCACTCGACCACGCACTCGTAGACACGCTGGAAGGAGGTACCAATGGTGATGACCCTGCATGGTCCTAGCTTCTTCAACTTTAGGTAGGTGTAGTTGGGGATGGCCATGAACTTCATGTAGCATGGACATCCTAGGATGGCGTGGTAGGTTCCATGGAACCCAACCACCTCGAAGGTGAGGGTCTCCATCCTATAATTGGACGGATCTCCAAAGGTGACAGGCAGATCGATCTACCCAAGTGGCATGGCCTACTTTCTAGGCACGATGTCATGGAAAGGCGCTCAGGGTTGGTCGGATGCATGATTGGTTGATGCCCATGGCATCGAGCATTTCGGCGTATATGATATTGAGGTCACTACCTCCATCCATCAGTACCTTGGTGAGCTGCTTCATATCGATGATTGGGTCGACCATGAGTGGATATCTCCCTAGTTGCGGGATGCTCTCCGGGTGGTCAGTCCGATCAAAGGTTATGGCGGACTCCGACCATTAGAGGAAGGTAGGCATGGCTGGCTCAACCATATAGACCTCACGGCACGTAAGCTTCTAGCAACGCTTGGAGTTGTAGGTCGTCGACCCTCCAAAGATCATGAGGTAGCCATCCAGCATTAGAAGGCCGTCGTCCCTCCCCACGGCGTTGTCCGCGGTTGGCTCAGGGTCCTTCCCATGCCCTCCCTTGTTGAAGCCTCTAGACAAGAACTGCTTCATGAGGCCACAGTCCTTGTATAGATGCTTCATGGGGAAAGCATGGTTCGGGCATGGCCCTTGGAGCAGCTTCTCTTAGTGGTCTGAGGTACCCTCGGCGAGCTTTCAACCACCCCCTTGTGGTCGGTGGCGGCGATGAGCTAGCCCTCGTGCTGTTGCTTGTTTTTCTTCTTACTGGGACGGTTGGAGGTGCCTTCACCGGCGTCCTCATCCTACTTTGCCTTGCCCTTGAGATGGTCAAAGATCACTCTAACCGCCTTCTCGCCCGAGGCATGGCTGGTAGTGATGTCGAGGAGCTCCTTGGTGGTTCATGGACCCTTACGTCCTAGCTTATGAACTAGGGACTCGCAAGTGGTCCTAGACAGGAAGGCTCCTATGACGTCGGCATCGGCAATGTTGGGCAGCTCGTTGCACTGCCAGGAGAAGTGCCAGATGTATCCATGAAGGGTTTCTCTGGTCTTATGTCAGTAGTTTTTTAGATCCCATGGGTTTCTAGGATGCTTGTACGTGCCTTGGAAGTTTCCCATGAAGATCGCTTTTAGGTCCACCCAACTTTGGATTCTGTTGGGCGGAAGGTGTTCCAACTATGTTCACGCCGAATTGGCCAGGAAGAATGGAAGGTTGTGGATAATGAAATCATCATTATCCGCTCCACTAGCTTGGCAAGCAAGCCTACAATCCTCGAGCCACAGTCTAGGTCTGTTTCCATGGAGTATTTTGGGATGTTGATTGGCGGTCGGTACCGTGGCGGGAAGGTGGCATTGACGATGTGTCGGCCGAAGGCCTAAGGTCCTGATAGGCTAGGGCTTGGGCTTCGGTCCTCGCTGCTATCATAGCGTCTGCCACGATGAGGGTGGTAGCCATGGCAAGCTCCCTCCCTCGGATCACCATGGGCACGCCTACGGTCGTCGAGGGTGTCACGCGCATCATGGTTGCGGCCAAGACGCTCACATACCAAGACCGCAGTGTGCAGCCTGCCACTTTGTGGCACCTGGTGGACTGACGCATCCTTGTCGGGTCACTTCGAGGGCATGCGCTGGCTGGCATTGAGCTCGTGTCGCCAAGACAGTGAGCTCTTGGCCTACTGTGCCGCTGCATGCTCGAGTAGCGTGCGAAACTCGTGATGGGCCCAATGGTCTTTGGGTGTTGTGGGCCCTGGAAGCCCCCGGAGCAAGTTCACCACAGCGGTGATGTTTCTAGCTCTCCCGGGCAAAGTACGGGAGTGCTTCATCATCATCGATGATCCTTTGGTTCATGTCGTGGGCCATGGCACGTGCATGCCCACCGTCTCTGTGGCGCTCGATCTCTCGATTAAGCTCCACGCGTTCTTGCTCGAGCTAGAGTCACGCTACCTCGAGCTCTTAGTGTCGGGCCTTCAGCTGCTCCACCTATAGGCGTGGTGGGGCCCCTACATCCCCCCTGACCTCATCGTCGAGGTCATTCATTGGGGTAGCCTCTTCCTCATGGATGCTTTCGATGTGTCCCTTGGGGGTACCTCCACGAGAGGGGTGATGGCTCCCCTCTCGGAGTTAGAACTGAAGGGTGACTCTAATTCTCCCATGAGGAGGTCGTGGAAAGACTCGGCAACATATTCGGTCATCCCCATGAACTCATCGTTCATGGGGGATGGAGGCGTGCGTGTGAAGACCGAACAGGAGCGCTATCGGGGCACTCCAGATGAGGTATTCCAGAGAGAGCGGCTCCCCTCTAGCAAGCTACGCCATGATGTTGGCGAATGAGAAGGTGAGATGGTGTAGGTCCTCCTGGGATGGTCACTGTCGTAGAACCGACCAATTTATAAGAGTACAAGTACAATGGCAGCCCGCAAGCGGTCGCACTGTCATACTTGAACCCATATAAACCCAGTAGTCCGTCGAGTACCACGACGGGTCTCGATAAACGATTTACAACAACCAAGATCATACAGGATTCAACATACATGCCACATATTACATAAAGTTCACAGATACATTTTGTCATCAGAGTACGCATAAAAGTTATTACAAACCAAGTTTGATAATATAAAGCGGAAGCAAATAAGTTCGAAGATAAAGTTTCCAACATAGTTTGATACAGTGCCAAGCCAGATCACGGTCCACAAAAGCAAGGATAGGAATTAATAAAGAAGCCTGCCCAAGGCTTACTCCTCATCCATAGCGGGATAGAAGCAACTCTTGCAATACCCATGATACACAGTGCCATCTGCAACAATGGGAAAAATAAACCCTGAGTACGAGAAAGTACTCAGCTAGACTTACCCGTAATGAACCAGAAATAAAATGACTCCAAGGATTATGCAAGGCTGTATAAGTGGACGTAACTTGCCAACATTTTGCGTAAAAGCATTCGAGTCATGGTGCAGTTACAAATTCTTTACCAGGTTAATTGTGACTATCCATTTCTAGGTTAGCAACTATCATGTGCCAAACATGTGGTATATCATTTAGAAGCATACAATAGTAACCATAGCAGGTATTGTAATTCCCTTTTTATCCGAACCATCATGTTTCATAACACAGTTGCTACGATGTTGGGACAAGCCAAGTTTCTCACTATCCGGGAGAGACGGCGATTCGAATCGATTTCAACCAGCTGGGAATTTATTCCAAACACAAACCCAGGTCTACCAGCCACGATAGCCTTAGGTCACCTTTGGTACAACTCCGGTACACATTTCGCGGGTCCATACTGCGCCGCACAATCTGGAACACCAGATGCCAGGATGCTCAGGCCAAGCCTGCCCTTGGGCTCAGTCTGATCGTTCCCCGGAAGGAGCGCACAACAGAACGATTCCCAGCCTGAGTTGAATTACTCGGCTTCGCGGTCGGAACGAGTTATCCGGCCAGCTAAGTGAGAGGCATGTGTTCAATCTTGTCAGAAGCGCCAACAATGGTACGGTCCTTAATCGACACAGACGGGGACAAATCCACACCCAAGACCTCCATGTCTTGTCGCTTCTCTATCGACTTCCCGTCCGGTCTCGATTTACTTTTACCCCATGGTTCTTGTTCCACGATAGCAAATATAGCCAACCGTGCTCCGATATCCACCTATATCTCGCAGGTGATAGGACATCACCCGACTTCTACCGGTCTAAGCATGGCTAAGCATATATATTCGATCTTGGACCTATACCGGTTAAAGGTGTAATATCTGGACAAGGAATGTACATGCATCAAGTGGTTTCATTCAACTCTTATAACCTAATGCATCAATCATAAATACGTAAGTAAACATTTGTAAATTACTGGGAGACTTATAATGCTCTGGGGCTTGCCTCGCAGAAATGAAGTAGGGCGATGGTTAGGACACTCCGGAAGCTCTTCAGGGTTCTGCTCCACGCCTTTGGGAGCTGCGGCTTGTGGATCCTCCTACTGATTCCCTTCCTCTGCTTCTTCGAATTCCAGCAACGTGATCTCTTCCTCCGATCCTAGATGCATGAGTATGGCATAAGTATTACGAATGCATAATGTTAACAAGTGCATCATGTTTATTGAGTAGGTGCATATCTCTTCTCGATTATTACTGAATCTACTTCGACAATGCATCGACTATGCCACAAACAGTAGCTATTTGTTTCACTCATAACTAGAGTTCTACTAATCCAAAAACAGTGATCCTAGACTTTCTAGAAAGCTTATCAAATTCTCTACAACTTTGTTATTAACCATTTTTACAGTACCCATCAGTTTCAACATGCAACTCATCAAACTCTAGAATTAGTCCGGAAACTATTTAATATGCAACATAAAGTAATAATACTTCTACCTCATGTAATCATTCAAAATTTGACAACATAGAATCTACCAATAGTTTAAGCATACTAAATACATGTAATATAATATAATGATGAAGCGCAAACTATTTATTTAATTGCCTTTATTATTTTATTTAGATATCTAGGTTAAATAATAAACATATATTAGATATACTTCATAAATTCTCAAAAATTTACAGTGCCTTACTAATGCTATCAAAGGACTACTATAAAAATTTCATGTCATTTTACTAAGTAGAACATTCTATACAAAAATGATAAGGTAGCAAGGCTTGAAATAGCATAAATGGAGAATCCTATTGAAAAGTGTCAAGCAACAGATTTCCTATTTTTCTTAACATCAATATGGTACTAGGATTAGCTCCAACAAATTTCATGACTTTTGGACTCATAATAAATTTATGAAAATTCATGCAAGGATTGACTATCCATAAAAGAAAAATCTATAACTATAAATCCACCCATGCACTGGTCCTCAAATTTTTACCCGAGTTCATATATGACAAGAATAGCTTACCACAAAAATTTCATAATTTTTGGAGCATAGAAACTCTAGATATAAAATAAAAAAATTTTAATGCATTCAGAAGCACATTTCAAATCCCTATTTAAATCTCCAAAACTTTCTACTGTAAATGTTAAAAACATATTTTTCCTAAATACTACACTTCCTAAGGAACACTACAAAATTTATTTCACAAATTTAGGAGCTACCAAACTAAAGATACAAAAATAACAAAACACATGAAATTAGGGTTGAAATCTGAAAAGAATGAACTAGCTTTCTAATACCAGTCTCTGGCAACCGGGGCCCACCGGTCAGCCGGGCCCGCTTGTCATCGACTGAAAACAGGGGAGACGGTGCCGTTCGACGCGGCACAGCCCTAGCTCATCGCCGGTGAACTTGCCGGTGGTAGCGACTACACCTACAGGGTCTACTCATTCACCCGCACCCGGTGGTGGCCTTCGTATGGATGGAAGGAGCACCGAAGCACTTCACCGCCGACCATGGCGGACGGCTATGATGGCACGGTGGGGCGGAACAACGGCAAAACGCCGGTGATGACCTCGGTGGCTCGATCTAAAGCTCGGACGAGCACCAGTGTACTACGGCGGACCTAGCGCATCAGCTATCGCGTGGAATGGTAGACTACAACGGCGTGGCCACGATGATGGAACATGGTGGCGAACTCCGGCAAAAGCGTGTGCGTTGCTGCGGCTTACCAAGCTGGAACAGTGGGCAATGGGGGACGTCTGGAGTTGCTGGGGTGATGGTGGTGCTGTTGCGGTGGCGGAGGAGCAGCAAGGACAAGCTGTCGTCGGCAATGGCGCCGGCGACTCTTGGTGCGGGAATGGCTGTAGCAGCGGGCGAGGAAGAAGGCCGAGGAAATGAAAAACGCAGTGCGGAAGGGGTTGGGCGGACGCTGGCGGGGTTAAGGCCGCGCCCAGGCGCGTCGTGGCCTGCGCAGACAGACCGACGGCGACGCGTGGCCGTTTCCCGTGCCACGCGGCATGCGAAGCCTGCCGGTGCCGGCCACTGAACGGCTTCGTTCAGTCGATTCAGAGAAGTAAGCCGAGCCTGACGACACATTTTGACGGTGAATTAACTGCTAAACTGAAGCTCCAAAGTGCAAACGATCTGAACAAAACTCATAGCCCTATGTACCAGCTACAACTTTTGTTAAGGGATCATGTGCCAACCCTCAACTAAACTTGAGTTATATCATCACAAAGATTGGTTTGTCAGGCTGTCAGCGAACTTGACTTAGAAAAAATTTGTTAAGTGTTGCAATGAGTGTTTTACTGATTTTTGTGATCCAATTTCAAACATGTTAGGAGCTAAATCAGTCCAAGACCCAAAAATCAAAGTTGTTCCTTATGTCAAACACTACAACATTGCTTTAGTGAACTCCTCCATGCAAGGTCTCTAACACCTAGTTCCAAATTGGTCAAACATGTCACTTTTAAATGATGATACACATCAAAGCATGGCTTAATGACCAAACTAGCCCTAGCCCTAAATACCAAAGTTGTTCATAAAGATATCCTAAGCATGTTTAAGTAATTTGCAAGGCCATTCAATCATTTCATGTAGTAGTCACTCATAGAGCTATTTAAAGTAATCACATGAAATATGCCTTAAAGACTTGACCATGAAAAATGGCATTCATGATCCATGTTCCATTTGTGAACCTAAGCATTGCCAAAATATTTTGGTGCCTCAAATCTACCAAGTACATGTTTACATTCATGATCATTTGCATATGTACAAAGAAACATGCAATAACAAGCAACGTTGCATATGTTTCAATTCAATGTTCCAATTGTAAATGCTTGTTTATGAATGCGTGATGATCATGCTCATGTTATGCAAGTCAAGTTATGCAAGGCTAACACCCGAGGTGTTACAGCCCCTCCCCCTTATAAAAATCTCATCCCGAGATTTGCAAGACCTACCATTCTTGGAAAAAGGTGGGATAAACTTCTCGTAGATAATCTTCTCTTTCCCACGTAGCATCTTGTTCACTATGATTGTTCCACACCACCTTATAGAACTTAATAATCTTACTCCTTGTCACTCTCTCCATCTCTTCTACTACTCAAATTGGCTTTTCTTCATAGGTCAAATCCGATTAAAGCTGCACGTTGGTGGGTGCAATCGCTTCTTCAGGTACTCGAAGACATTTCTTTAACTGAGAAACATGGAACACATCAAAGATTGCACTCATCTCTGGTGGAAGTTGTAACTTATATGCAACATTTCCTTTTCGTTCCAAAATTTTGTATGGCCCTACATATCTTGGTGAAAGCTTCTTTTTCATCCCAAATCTTTTCACACCTTTCATGGGTGATACCCTCAAGTATACATAGTCACCCACTTCAAAAGTTAGTGGTCTTCTTCTTCTGTTGGCATAACTCTTCTGTCTTGATTGAGCTGCCTTCATATGTTGTTGGATGATACGTACTTGCTCTTCGGCTTCATTGACAAAATCAATACCAAAGTATCTCCTTTCACCGGGCTCAATCCAATTCAATGGAGTTCTACACTTTCTGCCATACAAGGCTTCAAATGGAGCCATTTTGATACTCGCTTGATAACTGTTGTTATAGGAGAATTCAGCTAAAGGTAACCATTTCTCCCATGAACCTTTTGAAGATATAACACAAGATCTAAGTAAATCTTCTAGGATTTGGTTCACTCGCTCTGTCTGTCCTGAAGTTTGCGGATGATAAGCTGAACTTCTGATTAGCTTGGTTCCCAAAGCCTGGTGTAAGTGCTCCTAGAAACGAGCTATGAACTGTGGTCCTCGATCTGAGATTATAGTCCTGGGTACTCCATGCAGTCTCATGATCTGGAAACATATATCTCAGCGTATTTCCCAACTATATACCGTGTGTGCACGGGTATAAAGTGTGCTGACTTGGTGAGACGATCAACAATGACCCAGATTGAATCGTGACCTTGTGGCGTCGTTGGAAGGCCTGTGATAAAGTCCATGCTGATTTCCTCCCATTTCCATCCTGGAATAGGCAATGGCTAAAGTAATCCAGCAATTTTCATATGGACGGCTTTCACTCTACTGCAATTATCACACCTAGCAACATAGGCTGCGATCTCTTTCTTCATCTTAGTCCACCAAAAACGGGGTTTCAAATCTTGATACATCTTACTACTACCTGGATGGATAGACAATTTGGATGAGTGAGCTTCTTCTAAAATTTGATTCCTTAGCTCATGGTCTTTTGGTACCACTAGTCGGTCCTCAAACCATAATACACCTCTTTCGTCCAATCTAAAATGTTTGGTTTCCTGCTCTTGCATTTTTCTCTTGATGTGACTTATTCCTACATCTGTCTGCTGTAGCTCTATGATTTTGCCCTCAAGCGAACAACTGATTGTGATATTATATAGTACAGCAGGATGTAGCAAGTTGAATCCATCTTCCAACAATGCTTCCACAGTGTTGCAATGGGACTTCCGACTGAGTGCATCGGCTACTACATTAGCTTTACCCGGGTGGTAATGCACTTCTAAATTATAGTCCTTAATTAATTCTAACCATCTTCGTTGTCTCATGTTCAGCTCAGGCTGGGTAAAGATATACTTGAGGCTTTTGTGGTCAGTATAGATATGACATACATTGCCCAACAAGTAATGTCTCCATATCTTTAATGCATGAACAACGGCTGCAAGTTCCAAATCATGTGTAGGGTAGTTGACTTCATGTTTTCTCAATTGCCGAGAAGCATATGCAATTACTCTCCCTTCTTGCATAAGCACACATCCCAAACCTATTCCTGATGCATCACAAAATACATCAAACGGCTTTTCAATGTCTGGTTGTGCTAACACAGGTGCTATAGTCAACAAAGTTCTGAGGGTGTGAAAAGCTGTTTCACATTCTGGTGTCCATTTGTACTTCTCATCTTTCTGAAGTAGTCTGGTCATAGGCTTAGCTATCTTTGAGAAGTCTGGAATAAACCGACGATAGTACCCTGCTAATCCTAGAAAACTCCGAACTTCATAAACCGAAGTTGGGGCTTTCTAATCCATGACCTCTTGTACTTTTGATGGGTCTACTGAAATTCCATCTCTTGATAAAATGTGACCTAAGAAAGGTACTTTGCTCATCCAAAATTCACATTTACTAAACTTGGCATATAGCTTATGCTCCCTTAGTCTGGATAGGACAATCCTCAGATGCTCCTCATGATCTGACTCATTTTCTGAATAAATCAATATGTCGTCGATAAACATGACCACGAACTTATCAAGTTCGGGCATGAATACTGAGTTCATTAGGTACATGAAATAGGCTGGAGCATTTGTTAGTCCGAAAGACATAACCAAATACTCGTATAAGCCGTACCTAGTAGAGAAAGCAGTTTTAGGTATATCCTCTGGTCTGATCTTTATCTGATGGTAACCTGATCTCAAGTCAATTTTGGAGAATACCTTTGCCTTCGCTAGCTGATCGAACAAGATGTCTATGCGGGGCAACGGATATTTGTTCTTGATGGTCACCGCATTGAGTGGTCTATAATCTACACATATTCTCAGTGACTTATCCTTCTTTTTCACAAACAAGGCTGGACATCCCCACGGAGATGAGCTAGGTTGGATAAGACCCTTGTCCAATAGATCTTGCAATTGAACTTTAAGTTCCGCTAACTCATTGTGTGGCATTCTATAGGGCCTTCTGGATATGGGTGCGGTACCTGGCACTAATTCGATCTTAAATTCCACGTCCCTATCTAGTGGTAGACCTGGTAATTCCTCTGGAAATACATCCGGAAACTCACAAACCACGGGGATATCACATATTGTGGTGGTTTGGATAGCACAGGCTAAATGTTGGGGTTCGAAATCGCGGGAGAGTGGGACTAGAAAAGCATTCCCTCCCGTGGGTTCTCTCAACATAATAGTGCGGGTGCTAGTGTCAAGAAGAGCACCATGATACTTCATCCAATTCATGCCTAAGATTACACTTATCAACAACCCCAGCAATATTATCAAATCTGTTGTATACTCCCTCCCTTGTATCAAGATGAGTACATTTTTGACTATCTTTTTGGTAGTAACAGTTCCCCCTGCTGAACTTATGTTAAAACCCCCTTTGCTTACTTCAATTATTTCTTGATCATGTCTAGATACAAATGCTTGACTCATAAATGAATGAGAAGCTCCCGAATCAAATAAAACAACAGCGGGATGCTTGTTGACGAGAAACATATCAGCCGTGACAACTTCTCTGGTGGGCACTTCCTCCACAGCGGTATAATGCACTTGTCCCTGACGTGCCCTGGCATTCACCTGCCTCTAATTGTTCTGATTTGGGTTGCCATTCCTCTTGGGGTGGGGGCATTCCTTGGACTAATGACCCAGTTGGTTGCAGTTGAAACATAGTTGATTACTTCTGAATCCTGTGGAGCTATCCTGATTGCCATTTCCTTTTGGTAAGGCAATAGTGAACGCCTTACGGAATGGTTTCTGTGGCCTATTATTCTGAGCTTTCAGTGGTGGAGGCCTAAACTTGGGTGCAGGTGGACAGAATTGTGGCCTAGCTGTGATAGGCACTTTCGACTGGAAAGATCTAGATGCACCGGCCTCATATGCCCTCTTGCGACCTTTAGCAACTGCATGCATGTTGTTGTGGTTTTCTTGGGTCAAGGCATCACTAATAAACTCATTGTACGTGGCACATCGAGAATTTGCCATAGTCTTCATCAGTTTGGTACCCAAACCTCGCTTGAAACTCTCTATCTTTTTCTCCTCGGTATCCACGAAACTGGGAGCATATCTTGACAAGTTGTTGAATGCGTGCATATATTCTGTGAGTGACTTTGTTCCCTGAGTGAGCCTCATAAATTCGGCTGCTTTCATGCACATCAGGCCCGGGGGAATATGGTGTCCCCTAAAAGCCAGCTTGAACTATTCCCAGGTAACTCGCGCATTAGCAGGTAGAGACGACAGGAAGTGCGTCCACCAGATTCCTGCTGGTCCTTGCAGCTAATGAGAAGCATATTCAGCTTTCAGGTGCTCTATGACCCTTAGCAGATGAAATTTCTGCTCAATGGTATTCAGCCACTCATCGACCTGCAGTGGTTCCTCAGCCACCTTGAAGATCGGAGGCTTCGTGTCCAGAAACTCCTTGAATGTACTGTGCTGATTTGGCTCGGCCCCTGGTTGATGTGGGTGGCCACGAGCAGTGTTTTGCGCGATAAGGCGCAAAGCTTCTTCCATTGTCCTCTGGCTCCCTAGGAACTAGGTAAAGAATTCCTGAGCAGACGGCGGCAGTGGGGGTGGCAAGTCATCATGGTTGCCATCCTGGCTGCCACCAGCTCCAGCACGGGTGCGCGTCATCTGCGAAGTTGCAACAATAAGCGATTATTGGTTGATGCCAAGAGATTGCAGATGAATTAGGTACTCATGCCAAACTGAAATTACTGGAGAAAATTCTCAAAAGCACAATAAAAACAGAGGCATAATAATTCATTCTTGCAACATGACATCCCCAATTTGACCACTTATCGTGCTCATAACGCATGCAAATTTAATCGTGATTACCGACAAAGGACTAGAATTGCACTGATGTTCATCCAAACGTGCGATTAACATTACATAATAGTCTGGGTACTAATGCCAAATTCGAACTATGGGTCCAGTACATGAATAAAGGTGATACATTAGTCCTTCCACTAAGTGTTAAGCGATCTAATCCTCCTCATGATCACTATCGAGGTCGGACGCAGAATCATCTCCTTCCTCAGGTTCTACTTCTTCTTCAGGCTCCACTTCTTCTTCTTCCTCGTACCCTTCTAGATCCATTTCTGTGGCTCCAGGTGGGACATAAGGGTGGAGCTGATTGTTCAGTAGATGAACCTCTTCATGCAGATTATCGTTGTATTCTTCCGCATTGGCCAGCTGCTGTCCCAGCTCAAACTGTCGAGCTCTTAGGACATCTTCCCTGGACCAAGCTGCATTTCGCTGGTGAGTTAACCGAGTCATCTCTTCAGTGAGCCTCTCAATCTCAGCGTCGTGCTCCCTCTGAAGCTGACGTCGATCCTCGTGGGCATGACCAAGAGCACCAGACACACGTCTGAGGCTACCTTCAACTCCATCTAGCACTCTCATCATTGCGAACATGGCGCTCATGGAAGGGTTATCGCTGTTCTGCCCTTCTGCTACACCAATCTCCAAAGATCTTCCTCTTGCCTGCTGCCATGAGTCAGTGGAGGGGTTACCTCTTGGAAAGACTCCAACCAAAGCGGCTGCCAGCTCTTGAGGAAAACGATCCATAATATTCCTCAAGATCCCAAAGGCTGCCCTGCCAGCTGCTTCTTCAGCAGTCCTGCCAGTTGACTCATAACACCAGCCTATCCACTCAGAATCGTCACCTCGGGGATGAACAACGGCCTCCATAGTAACTAAGAGACCTTCTCCCAACCGCTCATTCGCCCAGAAGTAGCGGGGTTCCATTCCATCAGGATAGCCTACATAGCTGAGCACTCTCCACAAAAGTGTAGGCATCCCAAACTCTCCAAGGAACGTGTGACGTTGATGGGTACGTGGAGCAAGCTGACGGCTAGGAGCTCTGCCTCCGGTGGACTTGCGAGCAGTCTGCTTGGTGCGTGCCATCTGCACCATTAACATGTACCCTTTGGTGAGACAATGCCATAATGGATAAGAGTTACATAACCGAGTAAGAATTTTATAAGGGAATGAACAATGTAATTATGTGAATGGTAATTTAACATGATGCATGCTCGTGCCGTACGTCCTCACAAACTTAAGAAAAATTTTGTTTCTAACGGTAGACACGGTGGCATATATACGTTCTCCCATAAATAGCATAACTAGTCGAGCTACACGTTTTGTTGTTAGTGTACCTGCATAAAATTTCATTTCAACCCTAAACCCATAATGAAATATGTAGAATGTAATTGTAAATACTTTCATATATGTATACCCATACATATACTTCCGTATCAATCTACCCGACAATAATTTAAACCACAATTAAATACGTACCATATACACATGCAAGCATGTATACATAGCCATACCAAAGCTAACTCTTCCCGACCGCATGCTCACATCTTGCGGTCATACTCTCATCTTACCTTGGCATAGAGGCATTTGATCCATACATTACCACTCAAGTGAATGGTATCCATACTATAGCACGCCGTATGGACGACGAAGTAAAAACCCCCTTGTTAGTACTTAAATAGCCACCTAATAGTCCTTAATTTGGGCATAAGGAAAGTGATCATTGGCACACTTTAGATTTCAAATACCTATTATATCACTATTAGTTGCTAGAGAAGGGTTTTTGGAAAACAAAAACTTTTGTTTTAAATACACTTGTGACAAATAACGTTGAATCTTGCTCTGATACCAGCTGTCGTAGAACCGACCAATTTATAAGAGTACAAGTACAATGGCAGCTCGCAAGCAGTCGCACTGTCATACTTGAACCCATATAAACCCAGTAGTCCGTCGAGTACCACGACGGGTCTCGATAAATGATTTACAACAACCAAGATCGTACAGGATTCAACATATATGCCACATATTACATAAAGTTCATAGATACATTTCGTCATCAGAGTACGCATAAAAGTTATTACAAACCAAGTTTGATAAATAAAGCGGAAGCAAATAAGTTCGAAGATAAAGTTTCCAACATAGTTTGATACAGTGCCAAGCCAGATCACGGTCCACAAAAGCAAGGATAGGAATTAATAAAGAAGCCTGCCCAAGGCTTACTCCTCATCCACAGCGGGATAGAAGCAACTCTTGCAATACCCATGATACACAGTGCCATCTGCAACAATGGGAAAAATAAACCCTAAGTACGAGAAAGTACTCAGCTAGACTTACCCGTCATGAACCAGAAATAAAATGACTCCAAGGATTATGCAAGGCTATATAAGTGGACGTAACTTGCCAACATTTTGCGTAAAAGCAATTGAGTCATGGTGCAGTTACAAATTCTTTACCAGGTTAATTATGACTATCCATTTCTAGGTTAGCAACTATCCTGTGCCAAACATGTGGTATATCATTTAGAAGCATACAATAGTAACCATAGCAGGTATTGTAATTCCCTTTTTATCCGAACCATCATGTTTTATAACATAGTTGCTACGATGTTGGGACTAGCCAAGTTTCTCACTATCCGGGAGAGACGGCGATTTGAATCGATTTCAACCAGCTGGGAATTTATTCCTAACACAAACCCAGGTCTACCAGCCACGATAGCCTTAGGTCACCTTTGGTACAACTCCGGTACACATTTCACGGGTCCGTACTGCGCCGCACAATCTAGAACACCAGATGCCAGGATGCTCAGGCCAAGCCTGCCCTTGGGCTCAGTCTGATTGTTCCCCGGAAGGAGCGCACAACAGAACGATTCCCGGCCTGAGTTGAATTACTCGGCTTCGCGGTCGGAACGAGTTATCCAGCCAGCTAAGTGAGAGGCATGCGTTCCATCTTGTCAAAAGCGCCAACAACGGTACGGTCCTTAATCAACATAGACGGGGACAAATCCACACCCAAGACCTCCATGTCTTGTCGCTTCTCTATTGACTTCCCGTCCGGTCACAATTTACTTTTACCCCATGGTTCTTGTTCCATGATAGCAAATATAGCCAACCGTGCTCCGGTATCCACCTATATCTCGCAAGTGACAGGACATCACCCGACTTCTACCGGTCTAAGCATGGCTAAGCATATATATTCGATCCTGGACCTATACCGGTTAAAGGTGTAAAATCTGGACAAGGAATGTACATGCATCAAGTGGTTTCATTCAACTCTTATAACCTAATGCATCAATCATAAATACGTAAGTAAACATTTGTAAATTACTGGGAGACTTATAATGCTCCGGGGCTTGCCTCGCAGAAAGGAAGTAGGGCGATGGTCAGGACACTCTGGAAGCTCTTTAGGGTTCTGCTCCACGCCTTCGGGGGCTACGGCTTGCGGATCCTCCTGCTGATTCCCTTCCTCTGCTTCTTCGAATTCCAGCAACGTGATCTCTTCCTCCAATCCTAGATGCATGAGTATGGCATAAGTATCACGAATGCATAATGTTAACAAGTGCATCATGTTTATTGAGTAGGTGCATATCTCTTCTCGATTATTACTGAATCTACTTCGACAATGCATCGACTATGCCACAAATAGTAGCTATTTGTTTCACTCATAACTGGAGTTCTACTAATCCAAAAACAGTGATCCTAGACTTTCTGGAAAGCTTATCAAATTCTCTACAACTTTGTTATTAACCATTTTTACAGTACCCATTAGTTTCAACATGCAACTCATCAAACTCTAGAATCAGTCCGGAAACTATTTAATATGCAACATAAAGTAATAATACTTCTACCTCATGTAATCATTCAAAATTTGACAACATAGAATCTACCAACAGTTTAAGCATACTAAATACATGTAATATAATATAATGATGAAGCCCAAACTATTTATTTAATTGCCTTTATTATTTTATTTAGATATCTAGGTTAAATAATAAACATATATTAGATATACTTCATAAATTCTCAAAAATTTACAGTGCCTTACTAATGCTATCAAAGGACTACTATAAAAATTTCATGTCATTTTACTAAGTAGAACATTCTATACAAAAATGATAAGGCAGCAAGGCTTGAAATAGCATAAATGGAGAATCCTATTGAAAAGTGTCAAGCAACAGATTTCCTATTTTTCTTAACATCAATATGGTACTAGGATTAGCTCCAACAAATTTCATGACTTTTGGACTCATAATAAATTTATGAAAATTCATGCAAGGATTGACTATCCATAAAAGAAAAATCTATAACTATAAATCCACCCATGCACTGGTCCTCAAATTTTTACCAGAGTTCATATATGACAAGAATAGCTTACCACAAAAATTTCATAATTTTTGGAGCGCAGGAACTCTAGATATAAAATAAACAAATTTGAATGCATTCAAAAGCACATTTCAAATCCCTATTTAAATCTCCAAAACTTTCTACTGTAAATGTTAAAAACATATTTTTCCTAAATACTACACTTCCTAAGGAACACTACAAAATTTATTTCACAAATTTAGGAGCTACCAAACTAAAGATACAAAAATAACAAAACACATGAAATTAGGGTTGAAATCTGAAAAGAATGAACGAGCTTTCTAATACAGTCATTGGCAACCGGGGCCCACCGGTCAGCCGGGCCCGCTTGTCATCGACTGAAAACAGGGGAGACTGTAACAGAACCGACCAATTTATAAGAGCACAAGTACAAAAGCAATCACCGGAGTGATCAAACCGTCATACTTGAACCCATATAAACCCGGTAGTCAACTGAAACCACGAAGGATTTCAAACCAACTTGCATACAACCAAGATCACAGTAATTCAACATAACAAGCCACATGTTACATCCATTTCACAAGTAGTTCATAAGTACCACATACATCAGAGTACACATAGTTATTACAAAACGAGTTCACAAATAGCGGAAGCAAAGTAGTTTAACACCATTACACACACTTAGTTCAAATACAAGCCAGTACCATAGTCATATCCAGCAAAAGCAGTAAGATGAGATAACATAGATGATCATGCCCATGATCTAGTCTTCATCCCCCGTAGGGTGGAGACAATACTTGCAGTAACCGTTATATAGCACGTCATCTGCAACAAGGGGGAAATAAACCCTGAGTACGAGAAGGTACTCAGCTAGACTTACCCGTCGTAAACCAGAAATAAATGACACCAAGGATTATGCAAGGCTTTATCGGTGGATCTAGCTTGACAAGCATTTTGCAAAAATGCTTTAGTGATACGAGAGCATAATTTGCTTTATGAGTAAGCAGCAATTTAACAATATTAACCTATCAACTAGATTAGCACCTGTACTAGAGCAAGCAATTGATTAACTCCAAACATTAGTAACCATATCCAGTATAATGTGGTATCATCATCATCAATTTAACCATCAAGTTCAATTAAGTGCATCTACGTTGCCGCTGCTCAGTCAAGTTCTCACTATCCGGGAGAGACGGCGATTCGAATCGATTCCTATCTAGCTGGAGGGGTATTCCTAACACAAACCCAGACATACCTCGCGAAGGCAGCCTTAGGTCACCTTTGGTACATCTTAGGAATCGCGGCTCCGAGCAGCGCCGCACCCTCAGGGAGTCCACTCTGCCAGGTGGTCAATCTCACCTCAGACTTACGCCAATAGCTCCCCGCACATCCTTACTACCGCCAGGGTGCGCACTTTCACTTCTCGGTCTTCTGGCCTGAGTTGAGCTACTCGGCTTCACGGTTGGAACGAGTTATCCGGCCAACTAAGTGATAGGCATGCGTTCAACATGACATGAGGACGTACAGCGAATCGGTCCTTAACCGACACAGACGGGGATAGATCCACAACCAAGACCTCCTTGCCTTGTTGCTTCTCTATCGACCTCCTGCCCGGTCACAATTCATTATTAACACATGGTTATTCTCCACGATAGCAATTATAGCCAACCGTGACCAGACATTTTTCTAATATGCAGGTGACAGGAAATCACCTGACTTTTACCGGTCTAAGCATGGCTAAGCTTTGATTCGCTCTTGGACCTAAATAGGATTCAGGGTACGTATACTGGCCAAGGAATAGATATATATATGCAACAAGTGTTCGCATCCAATTTCCTATCACTTAATGCAGCAATAAATAAAGATACTCAAAGTAACCATTTTGAAAACATAGGAGTCTTAGAATGCTCCGGGGCTTGCCTTTCAGAAAAGATGAAGGTTGGTGATCGGGGCACTCAAGAACTTCTTCGCTGACTCCTTCTTCGGGGGCTTGCACCTCCTGCTCCTGAGCTTGCTGCTGCTCCTCCGGAAGTACTGGCTCGAATTCCAGAAGCGTAACTCCCTCCGGAACACCTATTGCATGCATATGCATAGTAAGAATCGTGCATGCACAAGAGATGGAAGATGATGATGAAATGTATAGCCATGTATGAATGGACGCATGAAAGACATAATGATGCAAGATTAACATTGATTTTTACCGAGTAGGTGCATATCTTTTTTAGAAAACAAGAATGGCACACTCACCAAGTTCTAATAACCTAAGATAAAGTTGTTCATCTTCGGTAAGAGGTCTAGCACCTGCAACTAACAATTTATCTTAAATTAGCCTAGCATCTAAATCATCACATCGACTCATATAAAGCAAACCAGTCAGTTACTGCACTCAATAGTTTTCAGGCTGTAAACAGCAGCTACAAGTTTGATCCATAACTGGAGTTCTACAGATCCAAATACCATGATTTAAGACTTTCTGGAAAAGCTTATAAAATTGTCTACAACCTTGTTATTAACCATTTTCCCAGCAAACCAATTTATCATGGGGAACTTTATAAAGTTCCCAGAATTAGCCAGAAAGACACAACGCAAGAAATAATTATTAACTTACGTTGTAAACATATCAACGGACAAGACCAACTTTACTAACTCATCATACATGTTGAAAGAACACCAGAAAACATAGTGTCCATTCCTAACTAAATTATTCTCATGCCTTTAATAATTTATTTAGATACTTAGGTTAAATAATAAACACATATCCAAAGTGTACATAAAATTCCACAAAAATTACAGTAGCATATACATGTCTCCAATAGGCTACTACATAAATTTCACCTCAATTGAACAAGTATCTCATCCTACACAAAAATGACAAGGCATAAAGGCTTAAAATGGCATAAATAGGAAACTCTAGTGAAAAGTGTCAAGCAACAGATTTCATATTTTTCCTAGCATCCTTAAGGTACTAGGACATTCTCCAATAAATTTCATAGTGATTAGATTCATAAATAAATTACTAAAATTCACACAAGAATTGCCCAATGATAAAAGGAAAATCTATAACTCAAAAACTATACATGCAATGACCCTCAAACTTTTACCAGAGATTCTACTCATCAAGAAGAGCTCACCCACAAAATTTCATAATTTTTGGACCACAGAAACTCAAGATAAAATTCAAACAAGTTTGCATGTATCCAAAAACACATTTCAAAGTCCTATTTAATTTATCCAGAATTTCTAAAACATGTGCTCATATAATATTTTTATTAAATACTAGACATTACTAGGAACACAACAAAATTGGAGCCATAGCAATTGGATCTACCAACTAGGAGATATACATTTTTGAATCTATATACCAATCTATGAAATAATAAAAACAAAACAAATAAGAAGACAGTCTACTGCTGTTGGGCCGGCCCGAAGAACGGCGGCCCGCGAGCGACGCTGGCGTGGCCCAGACAATGGAGCGGCCCACGCTGGGCTCCCGCCTCAGCCACGGCGGCTGACAAGGCGGACCCGCGCGACAGAGAAAGAAGCAGGGGAAGGAAGAAGACGACGGCGGGACTCGTCGTCGGTGGCTTCTCCGGTGAGACCAACGGCGTTACGGTGCTCACTAAAGCAATGCGCAACTAGCCGTGCCCTTGATTGAAGCTTTTGGCACGGCTTCAGGGCTGGCGACGAGCAATGGCAGCGCACGGCCGTGGCATGGCCGGCTCCGACGACGCTACGGCGTCAAGGTTCCTAACGGTGACTCTACGGGCTCCGGTGGTACTCCTATGACCTAAAGCGAGCCAGAGGAGGGAATGGGAGGACGCGAGGAGCACTGGCTGCGAGAAGCGCTACTCCGGCGAGGTCCGACAAGGCGGTGGTGGGGAAAAGATCGGCGATTAACCCATACCGATGCACGATCAACTCGCGAACACGGTGGAAAAGGAAGAGGGGATCACGGTGGGGCTTTGGGTAAGCTGGGCAACGTGTTTTTGCCAAAACGCGGGAGCTAGGCGAGGGCGAAGCTCCGGCGGCAATGGCGGGCGGCTTCGGGCTGCGCTGTGGGAGGCGAGAAAAGCAACTGGGGCTGGCGACTCGGTCGGGCAGGTGTGGGTGGCTTCAAGACGCGGCTGGCCATGCCAGGGTGCCCACGGCGCGTGTCCAGCGCGCTCAGGCGAGCGGCGACGAGTGGCGCCACGCGGCCAGCGGATTCTGAACCGGTCGGCCATGACGGTCACTGACCATTTTCTGAAAACAGCGATTCAGGTTCATCGATGATGACTGACAGCGCCACTTCAACACAATATCCTGACTAATCCGTTGCTCGTTTGTAAAAACAGTATTCATGAAAATTGTAGATGTACCAACCAGCTACATTTTCTTTTCAAGGACCAAGCCCTAAATCGCCATGGATCAGCAGTTACATGAAGCCAAAGTTGACCTGATCCAACTAAAATTTCAGTTTAGGACTTAGACAAATTTTTCAGTGAAAACAACATGGACATTTGACTTGTGGGCCTTGTTTGAACATGTTCCACACATTTTCATGAGTTGGTCATAAAACAACTTTTGTTTCTTAATAAATTAGCTACAACTTTTGTAAAGAGTGTAAAGCCATGCAAGGTTTCTAAGTTGGTCATTTGAATCAGTCAAACCGTGACACTCCAAGGGTCAAATCTAGTCAAACCTTCACTTGAGGGTAATTTGGTCATTTTGATCTACATGAACAATGTTCCAACCAGTAACCTAAGTGTAGTTAAGGTGTAAATAGACCATGATCAACCACTTTACCAAGTTGGTATACCACTTCTAACGATCACATGTGATAAAGCACTAAAACAAGCAATTCACTCATATGTTGCAATGCAATGTTTCATATGTTGCATGACTTTTGTTGCAAGCCTAACTTGCCACATTCCTACCATGGTGCCATGTTTCTAGGTATGAGAAATAAATGTTGCATTCTCATTTTTGCACTACTACCATTCATACGCAAGAAAGTATGAACAGACAGAATATGCGAATGTTGCATATGCATGTTTCAGTGACAAATGGCATGATGACATAGATGATGCACATGTTTATGAAATGAAATGCAATTAAATGGAAGCCAAACACCTAGGGTGTTACAGCCCTCCCCCCTTATAAAAATCTCGCCCCGAGATTTGAAAAGCGTACCATTTTGAATAAAAGGTAGGGTATACATCCTTCAAATAATCTTCCCGCTCCCACGTTGCATCGCTCTCACTACCCTGGTTACTCCACATAACCTTGTGGAACCTGACCACACGATTCCGGGTTACTCTTTCTCTTGTGTCGATAACCCGCACTGGTCTTTCTTCGTAGGATAAATCTGATTTCAACTTGACATCTCGAAGTGAAACTCTTTCTTCGGGAACACGGAGACATTTCTTCAATTGAGATACATGAAAAACATTGAAGATAGCTCTCATCTCATAAGGTAACTCTATCTTGTAAGCTACATTCCCACTCTTCTCTATGATCGGATATGGACCTACATACCTAGGTGCAAGCTTTCTCTTTACTCCGAATCGCTGCACACCTTTCATCGGTGATACCTTCAGATAAACGTGATCACCCACTTCAAACTCAATGGGCTTCCTTCTTTTATCCGCATAGCTTTTCTGCCTAGCTTGAGCGGCTTTCATATGTTTTTGGATAGTGCGGACTTGTTGTTCAGCTTCTTCGACAAAATCAATGCCGTAGTATCTCCTTTCTCCAGATTCAACCCAGTTCAAAGGAGTTCTACACTTGCGACCATACAACGCCTTGAAAGGGGCCATCTTGATGCTTTCTTGATAACTATTATTATAGGAAAATTCAGCCAAGGGTAACCACTTATCCCATGAGCCTTTGGATGATATGACACAAGCTCTTAACATGTCTTCCAATATTTGATTTACCCGCTCTGTCTGTCCGGAGGTTTGGGGATGATAAGCAGAACTTCTAACTAAGTTGGTCCCTATCATCTTATGCAGTTGTTCCCAAAAACGAGCGGTGAACTGAGGTCCTCTGTCAGATACAATGGTCCTAGGAACACCATGGAGACGTACTATCTGGTTAAAATATAGCTCAGCATAGTCACTTGGCCGATAGTCAACCCTAACTGGTATGAAATGAGCAGACTTTGTTAAACGATCCACAATCACCCATATGGAATTAAAATTCTTTTGGGTAGGGGGAAGTCCAACAATAAAATCCATACTAATCTCTTCCCACTTCCATCCTGGTATAGACAATGGTTGGAGAAGTCCAGCAGGCTTCATGTGAATTGCTTTGACTCTACAACAATTGTCGCACCTTGCAACATAAGCTGTGATTTCTTTCTTCATTTTAGTCCACCAAAAGCGGGATTTCAAATCTTGATACATTTTACTACTTCCCAGGTGGATAGATAACTTGGATGAGTGAGCTTCTTCTAAGATTTGGTTTCTAAGCTCTTTGTCCTTCGGTACTACCAGTCTATCCTTAAACCATAGAACACCCTTCTCATCAATACGAAAGTGTTTTGTCTCTTGTTCCTTCATCTTTCTTTTGATGTGGAACACACCCACATCGGTTTTCTGAAGCTCGATGATCTTACTTTCTAGAGAGCAACTAAGGGTAATATTGTGCAACACAGCAGGATGTAACAGATGCGCCAAATGATAATCTGCCTCCAATAGAGAATTACAGTGGGATTTCCTACTCAAAGCATCGGCAACAACATTTGCTTTACCCGGATGATAATGAACTTCTAAGTTATAATCTTTAATCAACTCTAGCCATCTTCATTATCTCATGTTCAATTCTGGTTGAGTGAATATATACTTGAGACTTTTATGATCGGTATAAATATGGCACACGTTACCGAGCAAGTAATGCCTCCATATCTTCAAAGCATGCACAACCGCAGCTAACTCAAGATCATGAGTTGGATAATTAGCTTCATGCTTCCTTAGCTGACGTGAGGCATAGGCGATAACTCGACCTTCCTGCATAAGGACACATCCTAAACTAGTACCTGATGCATCACAAAACACATCAAAAGGTTTCTCGATGTCAGGTTGTGCCAACACAGGAGCTGATGTCAACAAGGTCCTCAAAGTGCAAAAAGCAGTCTCACACTCTGGAGTCCAAACAAACTTCACATCTTTTTGGAGCAACCTGGTCATGGGCTTGGCTACCTTAGAGAAATCTGGGATGAATCGACGATAATACCCAGCCAAACCAAGGAAACTTCTGATCTCATGTACTGAAGTTGGTGCTTTCCAATTCATGACTTCTTGCACCTTAGACGGATCAACCGAAATCCCTTCATCGGACAACACATGACCCAAGAAAGGTACTTTCTTAAGCCAAAACTCACATTTACTGAACTTGGCATAAAGCTTATGTTCCCGTAGCCTGGATAAAACAACTCTCAGATGCTCGGCATGTTCTTCAGCATTTACAGAAAAGATTAAGATGTCATCAATGAAGACAACTACAAATTTGTCCAGTTCTTCCATGAACACAGAATTCATCAGATATATGAAGTATGCAGGAGCATTGGTCAGGCCGAAAGACATAACCAGATACTCATACAACCCGTATCTGGTGGAGAAAGCGGTCTTAGGCACATCCTCCGGTCTAATCTTTATCTGATGATAACCAGCTCTCAGATCAATTTTAGAGAATACCTTTGCCTTAGACAACTGATCAAACAAAATATCAATGCGGGGCAATGGGTACTTGTTCTTGATGGTCACCGCATTGAGTGGACGATAATCCACGCACATGCGTAATGACTTGTCCTTCTTCTTCACAAATATAGCAGGACAACTCCAGGGAGAAGCACTAGGTCGGATAAGACCTTTCTCTAACAGATCTTGTAACTGTACTTTAAGCTCTGCTAACTCATTGGGTGGCATCCTATAAGGCCTTCTAGAAATAGGTGCAGTGCCCAGTACTAACTCGATCTTGAATTCAATATCTCGATCCGGCGGTAAACCAGGTAGATCATCAGGAAATACATCTGGAAATTCACACACTACTGGGACTTCCTCGATTCTCGGGGTCTGGATAGCATTAGCAGTGTTGTGGAGTTCTAGCTCTCTGGGAAGTGGCACAAGGAAGGCTTCATTGCTGATAGGATCCCTCAACATAATGACCCTAGTGGAAGTATCAATGAGCACTCCATGACCGCTCATCCACTTCATTCCCAAGATTACATCTATCCCTAATCCCGGTAGGACTACCACATCGGCCATGAACACTCGGCCCTCTATTTCAATCCTTACCCCCAGCACTATTTGATTGGTCGAAATATTACTTCCAGTTGCACTAATGCAATAACTACCCGTGGATACTGTAATTACCTTCTGATTGTATTTTGATGCAAAAGCTGGACTCATAAATGAATGCGAGGCACCAGAATCAAATAGTACAACTACCGGATGGTGATTCACAAGAAACTTACCCGCGGTGACTACCTCTCCTGAGGGTATCTCGGTCACGTTGGTGTAGTTAACATGTCCTTGACGAGCACCAGAATTCCCTTGCTTCTGATTGTTCTTCTGAGGATACGGACAATTCTTGGACCAATGACCTATCCTGCCACAATTCCAGCAGGGCCTATTAGCTGGCGGAACAAAAGAATTTCTAGGTCCTGTGGTAGCCTTTGGAAGAGGTACAGTGAATGCCTTCTTGAACCCAGTCTTTGCCTGATTCTTCTTTTGTGGTGGCCGGTACCGAACGGCTGTAGTGGGTGGGCGAAACTGAGTCTTCGCTACTGGAGCTCTAGCCTGAGAGACACCTGCCTCAAAGACCCTCTTGCGACTTTTGGAAGCAGCATAGACATTATCGTTATTCTCTTGAGTAAGAGCATCACTTACGAACTCATTGAAAGTGACACTTTTGTTGTTCCCCATGGACTTCATCAGTTTGGGACTAAGCCCTCTCTTAAAGCTGGCAATTTTCTTAGCTTCTGAATCAACAAATTCTGGAGCATACCTTGCCAGATGGTTGAAGGCATGAAGATATTCAGTGAGTGTCTTGGTGCCCTGCACCAACTTCATAAACTCATTGTGCTTGATGGCCATCAACCCGGGAGGAATATAATGACTCTTGAAAGCCTCTTGAAATCGATTCCAAGTGATCTGGGCATTTTCTGGTAGTGTGGACCGATAATGTCGCCACCATATACCTGCTGGTCCTTGTAGCTGATGCGAAGCATACTCCGCCTTCATCAGCTCTGTCACCCTGAGCAAACGGAACTTGTGCTCAAGTGTGTTTAGCCACTCTTCTGCTTGGAGTGGCTCTTCAGCTTCCTTGAAGACGGGTGGTTTGGTATCTTGGAATTCCTTGAAATCACTAAACTGGTTGGGCTCTGGCCCCTGACGTTGATTGCGGCCTTGGGCTTGATGCTGGGCCATGGTACGCATAGCATCACCCAACGCGCGCTGACCTTCCACGAGCATGGCCAACAGATCAGACGGTGTGGACGAAGGTGGCGGTGGAAGATCATCATCGCCACTACCCCCACCATGGCCTGAACGTAGATTGCGCGACATCTGCAGAAGCGCATTTGTGAGTAATGATGGACGATGTCAGATATAATGCAGACGGATTGTAGAATTATGCCAAACTGAACTTATTGGAGAGAATAATTTCATACAATAAACAGAGGCACAATAATTCATCCTCATAACATCGCCATAACTTTACTCCGCACATTCATGTGATGCAGCCGCTCATATGCCAAAAAATTTTTTATCAACTTCAAGTTTCAGAAATTTCATCTACGTATAACGAGACTGCTCCAGGGCGGTAGTGGTAGTGCGGCCATCAGTAGTAGCATGGCAACTTGGGTGTGAGAGGATTACCTTACAGGATGAGAAACTATAATGGAATAATTAGATAAGGGAGGGAGTAATGCAAAAATGTAATGGCATGAGTAAACATGATGCATGCACGTTCCGTACGTCCTCACGAATCTTAAGAAATTTAACATTCTAGCGACATAGGCGGTGGCATACATACGTTCTCTCATATACGTATCTAGTCGAGCTACACGTTGCGTTGTTAGTGTACCTGCAGAAAATTTCATTGCAGCCCATCCCAACAAAAGAAATAAGTACGCAATGAAAGCAGTAAACTAAGATACTCTCCATATATACATCCCCGGATATATATACTTCGGTATCCAAAGCTACCCGATGGATACACCCACAATTAAGTTCCTTCATATGTACATGTGTGCAACATGTAAATATTCCGGTAACCATAACTAACTCTCCCCTAGACCGACAGTTGGACGGTCATGCTCTCACAACTCACTTTACCTGGGTGCAGAGGCAATTGGTCCATACATTACCACCCAAGCGGATGGCATCCATACAATAGCACGCCGTATGGACGACGAAATAAAATGAAAGCAATTATCCCCCAAAAGTTATTACTTAAATAAGCCGCCTGAAAGTCCTTATTTGGGCATAGAGGATATGACAACTGGCACTTTAGATAAAATTTCAGATTTGATCACCTATATAACGATAACTATAATTTTGTCAAAACTGATTTTTGCAAACAAAAGCTTTTGTTTTAAATACACATATGACATGTTTAATGTTGAATCTAGCTCTGGTACCAGCTGTAACAGAACCGACCAATTTATAAGAGCACAAGTACAAAAGCAATCACCGGAGTGATCAAACCGTCATACTTGAACCCATATAAACCCGGTAGTCAACTGAAACCACGAAGAATTTCAAACCAACTTGCATACAACCAAGATCACAGTAATTCAACATAACAAGCCACATGTTACATCCATTTCACAAGTAGTTCATAAGTACCACATACATCAGAGTACACATAGTTATTACAAAACGAGTTCACAAATAGCGGAAGCAAAGTAGTTTAACACCATCACACACACTTAGTTCAAATACAAGCCAGTACCATAGTCATATCCAGCAAAAGCAGTAAGATGAGATAACATAGATGATCATGCCCATGATCTAGTCTTCATCCCCCGCAGGGTGGAGACAATACTTGCAGTAACCGTTATATAGCACGTCATCTGCAACAAGGGGGAAATAAACCCTGAGTACGAGAAGGTACTCAGCTAGACTTACCCGTCGTAAACCAGAAATAAATGACACCAAGGATTATGCAAGGCTTTATCGGTGGATCTAGCTTGACAAGCATTTTGCAAAAACGCTTTAGTGATACGAGAGCATAATTTGCTTTATGAGTAAGCAGCAATTTAACAATATTAACCTATCAACTAGATTAGCACCTGTACTAGAGCAAGCAATTGATTAACTCCAAACATTAGTAACCATATCTGGTATAATGTGGTATCATCATCATCAATTTAACCATCAAGTTCAATTAAGTGCATCTACATTGCCGCTGCTCAGTCAAGTTCTCACTATCCGGGAGAGACGGCGATTCGAATCGATTCCTATCCAGCTGGAGGGGTATTCCTAACACAAACCCAGACATACCTCGCGAAGGCAGCCTTAGGTCACCTTTGGTACATCTCAGGAATTGCGGCTCCGAGCAGCGCCGCACCCTCAGGGAGTCCACTCTGCCAGGTGGTCAATCTCACCTCGGACTTACGCCAATAGCTCCCCACACATCCTTACTACCGCCAGGGTGCACACTTTCACTTCTCGGTCTTCCGGCCTGAGTTGAGCTACTCGGCTTCGCGGTCGGAACGAGTTATCCAGCCAACTAAGTGATAGGCATGCGTTCAACATGACATGAGGACGTACAGCGAATCAGTCCTTAACCAACACAGACGGGGATAGATCCACAACCAAGACCTCCTTGCCTTGTTGCTTCTCTATCGACCTCCCGCCCGGTCACAATTCATTATTAACACATGGTTATTCTCCACGATAGCAATTATAGCCAACCGTGACCAGACATTTTTCTAATATGCAGGTGATAGGAAATCACCTGACTTTTACCGGTCTAAGCATGGCTAAGCTTTGATTCGCTCCTGGACCTAAATAGGATTCAGGGTACGTATACTGGCCAAGGAATAGATATATATATGCAACAAGTGTTCGCATCCAATTTCCTATCACTTAATGCAGCAATAAATAAAGATACTCAAAGTAACCATTTTGAAAACATAGGAGTCTTAGAATGCTCCGGGGCTTGCCTTTCAGAAAAGATGAAGGTTGGTGATCGGGGCACTCAAGAACTTCTTCGCTGACTCCTTCTTCGGGGGCTTGCACCTCCTGCTCTTGAGCTTGCTGCTGCTCCTCCGGAAGTACTGCTCGAATTCCAGAAGCGTAACTCCCTCCGGAACACCTATTGCATGCATATGCATAGTAAGAATCGTGCATGCACAAGAGATGGAAGATGATGATGAAATGTATAGCCATGTATGAATGGACGCATGAAAGACATAATGATGCAAGATTAACATTGATTTTTACCGAGTAGGTGCATATCTTTTTTAGAAAACAAGAATGGCACACTCACCAAGTTCTAATAACCTAAGATAAAGTTGTTCATCTTCGGTAAGAGGTCTAGCACCTGCAACTAACAATTTATCTTAAATTAGCCTAGCATCTAAATCATCACATCGACTCATATAAAGCAAACCAGTCAGTTACTGCACTCAATAGTTTTCAGGCTGTAAACAGCAGCTACAAGTTTGATCCATAACTGGAGTTCTACAGATCCAAATACCATGATTTAAGACTTTCTGGAAAAGCTTATAAAATTGTCTACAACCTTGTTATTAACCATTTTCCCAGCAAACCAATTTATCATGGGGAACTTTATAAAGTTCCCAGAATTAGCCAGAAAGACACAACGCAAGAAATAATTATTAACTTACGTTGTAAACATATCAACGGACAAGACCAACTTTACTAACTCATCATACATGTTGAAAGAACACCAGAAAACATAGTGTCCATTCCTAACTAAATTATTCTCATGCCTTTAATAATTTATTTAGATACTTAGGTTAAATAATAAACACATATCCAAAGTGTACATAAAATTCCACAAAAATTACAGTAGCATATACATGTCTCCAATAGGCTACTACATAAATTTCACCTCAATTGAACAAGTATCTCATCCTACACAAAAATGACAAGGCATAAAGGCTTAAAATGGCATAAATAGGAAACTCTAGTGAAAAGTGTCAAGCAACAGATTTCATATTTTTCCTAGCATCCTTAAGGTACTAGGACATTCTCCAATAAATTTCATAGTGATTAGATTCATAAATAAATTACTAAAATTCACACAAGAATTGCCCAATGATAAAAGGAAAATCTATAACTCAAAAACTATACATGCAATGACCCTCAAACTTTTACCAGAGATTCTACTCATCAAGAAGAGCTCACCCACAAAATTTCATAATTTTTGGACCACAGAAACTCAAGATAAAATTCAAACAAGTTTGCATGTATCCAAAAACACATTTCAAAGTCCTATTTAATTTATCCAGAATTTCTAAAACATGTGCTCATATAATATTTTTATTAAATACTAGACATTACTAGGAACACAACAAAATTGGAGCCATAGCAATTGGATCTACCAACTAGGAGATATACATTTTTGAATCTATATACCAATCTATGAAATAATAAAAACAAAACAAATAAGAAGACAGTCTACTGCTGTTGGGCCGGCCCAAAGAACGGCGGCCCGCGAGCGACGCTGGCGCGGCCCAGACAATGGACCCGCGCGACAGAGAAAGAAGCAGGGGAAGGAAGAAGACGACGGCAGGACTCGCCGTCGGTGGCTTCTCCGGCGAGACCAACGGCGTTACGGTGCTCACTAAAGCAATGTGCAACTAGCCGTGCCCTTGATTGAAGCTTTTGGCGCGGCTACAGGGCCGGCGACGAGCAATGGCGGCGCACGGCCGCGGCATGGCCGGCTCCGACGACGCTACGGCGTCAAGGTTCCTAACGGTGACTCTACGGGCTCTGGTGGTACTCCTATGACCTAAAGCGAGCCAGAGGAGGGAATGGGAGGACGCGAGGAGCACTGGCTGTGAGAAGCGCTACTCCGGCGAGGTCCGACAAGGTGGTGGTGGGGAAAAGATCGGCGATTGACCCATACCGATGCACGATCAACTCGTGAACACGGTGGAAAAGGAAGAGGGGATCACGGCGGGGCTTTGGGTAAGCTGGGCAACACGTTTTTGCCAAAACGCGGGAGCTAGGCAAGGGCGAAGCTCCGGCGGCAATGGCGGGCGGCTTCGGGCTGCGCTGTGGGAGGTGAGAAAAGCAACTGGGGCTGGCGACTCGGTCGGGCAGGTGTGGGTGGCTTCAAGACGCGGCTGGCCATGCCAGGGTGCCCACGGCGCGTGTCCAGCGCGCTCAGGCGAGCGGCGACGAGTGGCGCCACACGGCCAGCGGATTCTGAACCGGTCGGCCATGACGGTCACTGACCGTTTTCTGAAAACAGCGATTCAGGTTCATCGATGATGACTGACAGCGCCACTTCAACACAATATCCTGACTAATCCGTTGCTCGTTTGTAAAAACAGTATTCATGAAAATTGTAGATGTACCAACCAGCTACATTTTCTTTTCAAGGACCAAGCCCTAAATCGCCATGGATCAGCAGTTACATGAAGCCAAAGTTGACCTGATCCAACTGAAATTTCAGTTTAGGACTTAGACAAAATTTTCAGTGAAAACAACATGGATATTTGACTTGTGGGCCTTGTTTGAACATGTTCCACACATTTTCATGAGTTGGTCATAAAACAACTTTTGTTTCTTAATAAATTAGCTACAACTTTTGTAAAGAGTGTAAAGCCATGCAAGGTTTCTAAGTTGGTCATTTGAATCAGTCAAACCGTGACACTCCAAGGGTCAAATCTAGTCAAACCTTCACTTGAGGGTAATTTGGTCATTTTGATCTACATGAACAATGTTCCAACCAGTAACCTAAGTGTAGTTAAGGTGTAAATAGACCATGATCAACCACTTTACCAAGTTGGTATACCACTTCTAACGATCACATGTGATAAAGCACTAAAACAAGCAATTCACTCATATGTTGCAATGCAATGTTTCATATGTTGCATGACTTTTGTTGCAAGCCTAACTTGCCACATTCCTACCATGGTGCCATGTTTCCAGGTATGAGAAATAAATGTTGCATTCTCATTTTTGCACTACTACCATTCATACGCAAGAAAGTATGAACAGACAGAATATGCAAATGTTGCATATGCATGTTTCAGTGACAAATGGCATGATGACATAGATGATGCACATGTTTATGAAATGAAATGCAATTAAATGGAAGCCAAACACCTAGGGTGTTACAGAGACGGTGCCGTTCGACGTGGCACAGCCCTAGCTCATCGCTGGTGAACTTGCCGGCGGTAGCGACTACACCTACTGGGTCTACTCATTCACCTGCACCCGGTGGTGGCCTTCGTATGGATGGAAGGAGCACCGAAGCACTTCACCGCCGACCATGGCGGACGGCTATGATGGCACGGCAGGGCAGAACAACGGCAAAACGCCGGTGATGACCTCGGTGGCTTGATCTAAAGCTCGGACGAGCACCAGTGTACTACGGCGGACCTAGCGCATTAGCTATCGCGTGGAATGGTAGACTACAATGGCGTGGTCACGATGACGGAACACGGTGGCGAACTTCGGCAAAAGCGTGTGCGTTGCTGCGGCTTACCAAGCTGGAACAGCGGGCAATGGGGGACATCTGGAGTTGCTAGGGTGACGGTGGTGCTGTTGCGGTGGCGGAGGAGCAGCGAGGATGAGCTATCGTCGGCAATGGCGCCAGCGGCTCTTGGTGCGGGAATGGCTGCAGCAGCGGGCGAGGAAGAAGGCCGAGGAAATGAAAAACGGAGCGTGGAAGGGGTCGGGCGGACGTTGGCGGGGTTAAGGCCGCGCCCAGGCACATCGTGGCCTACGCGAACAGACTGGTGGCGATGCGCGGCCGTTTCCCACGCCACGTGGTGTGCGAAGCCTACCGGTGTCGGCCACTGAACGGCTTCGTTCAGTCGATTCAGAGAAGCAAGCTGAGCCTGACGACGCGTTTTGACGGTGAATTAACTGCTAAACCGAAGCTCCAAAGTGCAAACGATCTAAACAAAACTCATAGCCCTATGTACCAGCTACAACTTTTGTTAAGGGATCATGTGCCAACCCTCAACTAAACTCGAGTTATATCATCACAAAGATTGGTTTGTCAGGCTGTCAGCGAACTTGACTTAGAAAAAATTTGTTAAGTGTTGCAATGAGTGTTTTACTGATTTTTGTGATCCAATTTCAAACATGTTAGGAGCTGAATCAGTCCAAAACCCAAAAATCAAAGTTGTTCCTTATGTCAAACACTACAACATTGCTTTAGTGAACTCCTCCATGCAAGGTCTCTAACACCTAGTTCCAAATTGGTCAAACATGTCACTTTTAAATGATGATACACATCAAAGCATGGCTTAATGACCAAACTAGCCCTAGCCCTAAATACCAAAGTTGTTCATAAAGATATCCTAAGCATGTTTAAGCAATTTGCAAGGCCATTCAATCATTTCATGTAGTAGTCACTCATAGAGCTATTTAAAGTAATCACATGAAATATGCCTTAAAGACTTGACCATGAAAAATGACATTCATGATCCATGTTCCATTTGTGAACCTAAGCATTGCCAAAATATTTTGGTGCCTCAAATCTACCAAGTACATGTTTACATTCATGATCATTTGCATATGTACAAAGAAACATGCAATAACAAGCAACGTTGCATATGTTTCAATTCAATGTTCCAATTGTAAATGCTTGTTTATGAATGCGTGATGATCATGCTCATGTTATGCAAGTCAAGTTATGCAAGGCTAACACCCGAGGTGTTACAGTCAGGGTCCCAGGAAGGCGCTGAGTTGATGCTCTAACCTCCCATAGTCAAAGTCAAGGAGCTGGTCGCTTATGGGGGCGTGGGCCTCCGGTGCGTGCAGCTGTAACTCCTCAAGCGCCTCAGCGATCGGGTCGAGGCCGGTGGAGTGGAGAGGTCGGACGACGGCGGGAGCCATGCCAACTCTCCCTCCGTCATGACGATGAAGTCCAGGTTCTCGAAGTGCACGTGCGCGCCCAAGACCCAGTTGAGGTTGTGACTAGCCATCCGAGGCCTAGTGTGGATGTCAAGACATGTAAAAGGCCCCTACCTGGCGTGCCAACTGTCAGTGTTTTGAGTTATCACCAACAAGTAAATTTCTAATATTGTGCGTCTGGCTCAGATGGTGTGCTTAGAGGACATGGGGTTTATACTGGTTAGGGCAGAATGTCCCTACGTCCAGTTCGTTGCTGCTGCTCGTGTTACTAGCACTGAAAGTTCATAGTAGGGGTTACAAATGGGTGAGAGAGGGACATGTCCCAAGTCTCTAGTGAAAGGAGTGAATGGGTGCTGAGAGAGCTTGGTTGCTACTCCGCCGTGTGTTCGAGTTCGATGGGTTCATGATGGTTTGATCGGATCTAGCCTAAATCAATGTGATGTGTTGCGATGCCCCTTATGGAATGCCCTGCTTTCCCTTTTATAGGCCAAGGGAAAGCATGGGTTACAGCGGAGGAAAAAGAAGAATGAGAGAGAGAGAGCCAAAGGCCTTCAGGATCGTTGGGTCCTTCTTCTCCTTCATGCAGGTCCCGCCGACCCTATAGATGTCAACAGGGATGGCTTCGCGTCGCGGTCCTGTCCGTCTCTAGCGCCATGTGCAGACGTCATATGTTGGTCATGGCACTCCACTCTGTCCTGGCGAACGTTGTGGTGAACTAACACACCCATCAGTGTTCATACGGGGGTTAGGCAGAACAGCACCGGTACGCCCGATGTTGTTCTTGATGTGAATCCTCCGGTATGGCCCGCCAAGGCCACGGGTTACATCAGGGCGTGCTGGTCTCTTCCTTGGTGTCAGAGCTTTGACTCAGGGCCATACGCTTGGACCTAGAGTGGTTGGCGACGGTATGGGTCTCCATCGGGCGAGGCAGAGCCCGTGACCTCAGGGTTGGGTGAGGTGGAGTCCTCCCCCAGAGGTCGGGCGAGGCAGAGCCCGTGACCTCAGGGTTAGGCAAGGCGAAGTCCTTCCCCCAGAGGCCGGGCGAGGCGGAGCCCACGGCCTCAGAGTCGGGTGAGGCAAAGCGCAGACCCAAGGGTCGGGCGAGGCAGAGCGCAGACCCAAAAGGTCAGGCGAGGTGGTCCCTCTCCTAGAGGCCTGGCAAAGCGGAGCTTGCGCGCTGGGTTGTCGGTTAGAGCCGTAGTCGTGCTGTTGACTGCTCGGATGAGTCAGTGTTGATGGTCATTAGCTCCTCCTCTTCGGGTACCCTAGTATTGGTGTCCGACACCGGGTCTGAAATATCCGGCTGCTCTGAGATCGAACTAATTTGAATTGCGTTCCAAAATGATAGTCATAGACATTTTAAATTCACTAATTTTTTTGATGAAAAATTCACCAATTTATTTAAATGCTTATTTGTCGGCAGCTCGGAGCGTCTGTTAGCTTCGGCTCTACATAACTATACCGTTCATCCATTGTGGTATTCCAATTGTGTATGCCTTTGCTCAGTGCTCCCTTGACTCCCTTTCTTCCATGCATTTTTTTCATGTTGGCTGGCTCTATCCCACTTTCTGCAAGCTAGCTATGGTAAGCAATGTGGGTTTAAAATCTTGATGACACTGAAGTTATATTGTAATTTGGCTGCCGAAGATTATTATTTTGGTATCACGTGTACTGAGCAATCAACTTCGTGATGCTACCTGATATTGTTCTTATCTTGATTTGGTCAGTTTTGTCAGAGGATATGGCGAAGGATGGTTATGAGGACATTGTAAACATAGACATTTCATCTGTGGTCATCGAGCAGATGAGAGAGAAACACAAGGAGATCACATAGCTAACATGTAGTGCTTGTGATAGTTTCATCTTCATAACTTAGGGCCTCTATATTAGTCTATTGACTTCGTTTTCTTATGCTTTAAGATATGCAGATGGATATTAGGGACATGGGTTTCTTTGGTGATGAATCATTTGATTGTGTCCTTGATAAAGGTAAATTATTAGTATCACATTTACTCCAAAGCCATTAAAATGGAATTACTTCATTACTTTAGTGCTCAATTGAAATCTTTTTTTACGAATGTCATACAAATCGATCCATTTTGTGCTACTTCATTTATGGGTTAGTTTGTTGAACCTTTCTCTTTAGGAACCCTGGATGCTATGGTGGTAAGCACTATCTACCAAGTGAAGTACATATCAGCTTTCTGATTAGGCATTTGTTGAGATCGGTATTGCTATAATTTTCCAGTGTGCTGATGATGCTCATGGTGCTTCCAAAATGCTAGCAGAAGTGGCAAGGTTTAAGGCAAAAGTTTTCTTCACTCTTTGCTTATCAAACAATCTAGACTGATGCATCAGTTTTCCTGAATTTATGTATACTGTATATATTCGTGCAGGCTTCTGATGCCTCATGGGGTCTACTTATTGGTACATCATTTGAGTTCAAAAACCACTATGTTCTGAATCCTAATGAGATTATTATATGAAGAGAGATTGTCTTCTGGCATATAACATATGGTACTCCTAAGGAACGAGTCCCACTTCTGAACCAGTCTAGATGCAGCTGGAGTATTACACTCTACATCATGCGTAAGTTTGAATCACTCTCCCTTCCGCCAGAGCACTCTGCCCTAGTCTGTTGTTTCTTAATACATGTCCTCTGTTATGACTAGTAACATGGGATCCTTATTTTTGAGGATTCTCTTCACTAAATGATAAAAATTAAATGAATATTCTTTTCATTCGCTTCTATTCATATCTGTAAAACTCAAAGGGTCTAATTGGTTCCTTGCATTATTATTGCATCGTATTAGTTATGCAGCATATCCTTATCTGCATAAGGATACACAATTAGCTGTTGTTTGGTTCGTGTAAATAGGAGGTTGTTCGGTGTTATATGTGTGATAGGTTCCATGCACGCCTTCGGCATCCAAGGGTCATGGACCAACTATAGATCCTGTTCAATAAGTGGAACACATTAGCCATCCACTCTCTGGTTGGGCAGTAAGGGTCGGAGAAGGGCAATCACTCATTCTTAAAACTAGTATTCTTAAGTTAAGATCAAAGAGTCAGGCGGCAAAGGGGGAGAGCTCTCCATTCCTGGTTCTCCTATAACTGGATTCCTCGGAACCAAAAGAATCCTTAGAATGGGATTGCAACTCATCACCTTTTGTTTTGGGATTTTGAGAAGAAAGAGTGGGTGTGGGAAGGAGGGTGCATAGAAAGATATGTAGGATTTGGCCTAATTGTGGGATGCAGGTTGGGCTTGGATTGAGGATAGTGATAGCTTGCATATGGATTTGTGCATGTAAGAGCAACTCTAGCAGGAGCCCTCAAATTAGGGCCCTTACTTTTGATTTGAGGCACTTTCCTATTTTTAAAGGCCTAATTTTTTTTACATCTACTCCAATAACTCCCCTCAAATCAAAGCCCTCAAATCTATTCTGCCAAACGCACCCCTCATTCTCTCCCATATCCAGCGTCGTACACTCCTCATTCTCTCCCATATCTAGTGTCACTCTATTCAATAGAGCTATGGGCAACATAGAGAGATTTATGCCGGTGGAAGCGTCACTGCGAAGGGAAGGAACTATGCCGAGCACCCCATGTCAGGTCGACGAGGGCGAAGGTCCCTTGTGGAGGTGCATCGAGCGTCAAGGTCCCTTGGCGGGAGCTATGGAGGTCCCTCAGCGGGGAGTTGCGTCGGGCGAAGGCGAGAAAGGGAGGAGCCACACTGATGCGTGTCCCCATCGGGCCGAGGACCCTCGATAGGGGAGCTACGTCGGACAATATTCCTCGCTAGGGAGCCATGCTAGAGGTTGTCGCGCTGAAGGTCACCGCTAGGAGAGAGGTTGCCAGTGTAGAAGAGCCAGGAAAAAGGGAGGGTGGCGCGAGGTGGATGTGGAAGGCGCGGATGCAATTCTACATGGGTGGAGAGGGAAACAAGCATAACTATTGTTTGAGGGCTTGGAGTAGGGTCCCTAGGAATGAGGGGTGGGAGGGTGATTTTGTAAAGTAATTTGCTGTTCTCCCTCTATACGTGCGGTAGGGGCAGGCGCCAAAAGGGCTCCCCTGCTGTTGCACTGTAGCCACGGCAGGGGCAGGCGCCGAAAGGCTCCTCAAAGTTAGCCCTACTGTCACATCTAGTCACTATAGCAGCATGACATTATGGCATATCTGTGTACTAAGATTAGATGGGTAGAGTTGTATATATAGCTTTCCATTGCAACTCAGTGAAGGCAGTTCAGTTTGCCACATCCAGAAACAGAGCTTTCAGCCAGCGTTGGGCTTGTGCTATGTGTGTGTGAGTTGTTCTCAATACCTTCTTCTACCTCTAGCCAGAGTGAGTGAGTGTGCTAGTAAGCTTACTGCTTACCTGTGTAGGGCAGCCGAGGGACCAACAAGTGGTATCAGAGCCGTACATGCGCCATCACCGGACTAACCGCTGACGAAGATGGACGGTTCGAAGATGGGCGACAGCAGTGGCGCTGCTGTGGCTACCCAGCCACGATAAGAGGTCGTCATGTGCATGGTGTGAAAAGGTCAGTGGCACTAGTTGGCTGATGCTGACTCGCACCAACTATGGCGAGTGGGCGGTGACCATGAAGGTCAAGCTCAGAGCCCGATGACTCTGGAATGCCATTGACAAGGGCACCGACAATGAAGAAGATGACATGTCAGCGTTGGAGGCTATCCTCGCTGCTGTGCTAGCGGAGTACAGGGAGCCGTTGGGGCAAAGAACTCTACTAAGGAGGCGTGGGAGGCCATTACAGCGAAGCCCGTCGGCTTCGACCGTGCAAAGAAGGCGATGACCTAGCTGCTGAAGCAGGAGTATGCCAACCTCAAGTTCAAGAATGGTGAGGTGGTGGAGGACTTCTCCCTCTACTTGCAGTCGCTCATCAGCAAGCTGAGGAGCCATGGCGTCACCATCAACAAAGAAGAGATGGTCTCCAAGTACCTCCACTCCATGTCGGTGAAGTACATCCAGATCGCTCTCTCCATAGAGACGATGCTGGACTTGTCCACCCTCACCATTGAGGATGTGATAGGCCATCTGCGGGCGGTGGATGAGCGCATGGAGCAGTCCATTGCAATGACGGACAACGGCAAGTTGCTGCTGATAGAGGAGGAGTGGGCTACCCTGGATTAAGGAGAAGAAGTCCAAGGAAGCCTCCTCCAGCCACGGTGGCGATGGCAAGTGCCGCGGCAAGGCTTCTTTAGAGAAAAAGAAGAAGAAGGTCGACCCCAACGCCTACCGACGCTGCGGGAAGACGGGCCATTGGGCAAAGGAGTGCCCAAATCACAAGCAGGAGAAAAAAGCTGAGGCTCATTTAGTGCAGGCAAATGAGGATGATGAGGCTACTCTCCTGATGATGACATTCTATGCACTGCACGACATTGAGGCCAAGGAGAAGGGAGAGGTGATGGTGGTGGAAGGGCATGGCAAGGCTCTGAAGGCTGTCAACCTCGACGAACCATGCGTCCAAGTCCACCTCAGACATGTGGGCGATGAGCAGGAGCAGCGGTGGTACCTGGACTTCGGCACCGACAACCACATGATGGGCTCCAAGGAAGCCTTCTTTGAGCTCGACGGCAATGTGACCGACACGGTGAAGTTCAGTGATGGCTCAAGGGTGGTGATCTGAGGGCACGACACCATCATCTTCAGGTGTGTATATTATGAGCACCGCGGGCTAGTGGATGTATATTACATCCCGCAACTACGTTCAAGCATCATAAGCATTGGATAGCTGGATGAGCGCGGCAGCGAGATACTGATCAAGGGCGGCATTTTAGGATCAGGGACCGGGAGCAGCGGCTTCTTTCAAAGGTGAAGAGGTCTTAGAATCAGCTGTACCTGCTCGACTTGAAGGTGGAGCAGCCCATCTGCTTGGCTACACGACACACGAAGGAGCCATGGCTGTAGCATGCCCAATATGGCTATCTCAGCTTCGATGCTCTTGGTCAGCTAGAGAAGATGGTGACTGGGTTGCCTCATATCGAACACGTAGACGTGCTGTGTGACAGCTGCCTGGTCGAGAAACAAAGAAGGCTGTCATTCTCGAAGATGGCAAAGTACCACGCGGTAGAGGCCCTCAAGCTGGTCCATGGTGACCTCTGTGGGCTGATCACACCGTCGATGCACGGCGAGCACAAGTACTTCATCTTGCTGATGGATGACTACAGCTAGTTCATGTGGCACCACACCACGCCGTACTCGCCATAGCATAATGCCATGGTGGAGCGGTGGAACCAGACGGTGGTCGACATGGCTCGATCCATGATGAAGGCCAAAAGCATGCCGGCAAAGTTCTAGGGAGAGGCGGTGACCACGGTGGTGTTCATCCTCAACCGTGCGCCCACCAAGGCCCTGAAGGGCAAGACGTTATTCGAGGCTTGGCATGGACGCAAGCTGAATGTGTCCTTCCTCAGGACATTTGGCTACGTTGGCCATGTGAAGAACACCAAGCCTCACCTCGACAAGCTGGAAGATAGGAGCACGCCGATGGTGCTCCTGGGCTATAAGGAGGGCACCAAGGCATACCAGCTCTACAACCCACATGGAGGCAAGGTGGTTGTCTCGCGCGACATCGTGTTCGACAAGAAGGTGGCCTAGGACTAGGATAGTCCGGGCATGGGGGAAGCTGGTGGCTTCACCAGCACCTTCGTTGTCGAGCACTTGGTCATCCACGGTGGTGGAGACGCTGGAGAGGAGGTGTCGACCACTCCAGCAAAAGAGCTGAGCACTCCAAGAGGGGTGTCGGGCACTCCAGGAGTGGTGCCAAGCGGTCCTACAGTGGTGCCGACTACTCCAGGATGGGTGCCAAACACTCTCGTAGCGAAGCCGAGAGGTCTTGTAGTGGTACCGACCACTCCAATTCTGGTGTCGAGCACTCCTATAGTGGTGCCAACCACTCTAGGAGTGGTGACGAGCGGTCTAGGAGTAGTGCCAAGCACTGCAGCCAGGGTGCCGAGCACTCCATGTGCTGTGCCGACCACTCCAGCGGAATAGGGGACTCCATCGACATCGATCGAGTTCGCCTCACCTCCAAGCGACATCACCGAGTTCATGGATGCCTTCCACGGTGGTGAAGAGGTGCGGTTCCACAAGCTAGACGACATCATCGGTGGCACAGTGTCCTCAAGCCTGGTGAGTCGGCTGCTCAATGACCCAGAGCTACTTCTCATCAGTGTAGAGGAACCATCCACATTCACGCTGGCTGAGCGTGATGCAAATTGGTGACGGGCGATGCTGGAGGAGATGAAGGCGATCGAGGAAAACGAGACTTGGGAGCTCATCGATACACCTCCAAGATGCCGTCCGATCAGCCTAGAGTGGGTGTACAAGGTCAAGCGGGACGAGTGTGGTGCCATTGTCAAGCACTAAGGCATGTCTCATCGCCTGAGGCTTTGTCCAGCGTGAGGGCATCGACTTCGAGGAAGTCTTTGCGCCGGTAGCGCACATGGAGTCTATCTGACTGATGTTGGCTTTGGTAGCAGTGAAAGGACTGGCGCATCCATCACCTGGACATAAAATTGGCCTTTCTCAATGTCGAGCTGGCGGAGATGGTCTTTGTCAGGCAACCTCCGGGTTTCACCGTCAAGGGAGTGGAGCACAGGGTGCTCCGACTGCACAAGGCGCTCTATGGGCTATGGCAGGCCCCACGAGCATGGAACGCCAAGCTTGACACCACGCTCGGTGAGCTTGGGTTCACGCGGTGTGCAACCGAGCACGCGCTCTACACGCGGTGACGGAGGAAGGAGGAGCTCATCGTCGACGTGTATGTGGATGACTTGATCGTCACCGGCGCGTGTACGGAGGACATCGGTAGCTTCAAGCGCGAGATGGTAGCTCGTTTTCGAATGAGCGATCTTGGCACGCTCTCCTACTACGTCATCATAGAAGTGAGATAGGGGAAGGAGGCACTCACGCTCGGTCAGAGCGCGTACCCCTCGAAGCTGTTGGAGCGGAGCGGCATGGCTGAGTGCAAGCCGTGTGTGACTCCGATGGAGGAGCGGCTGAAGCTGACGAAGGCCAGTACCATGGCGAAGGTAGATGCAACACTCTACCGGAGCATCGTCGGTGGTCTGTGGTACTTAGTCCACACAAGGCCGGACATTGCATTCGTCGTGGGCTACGCCAGCCGCTTCATGGAGGATCCCCGAGAGGATCACTGGGCCGCGGTGAAGCGGTTGCTATGCTACATCAAGGGGACGGTGGATCAGGTGATCGTCTTCCCCAAGACCGGTGGAAGTGGGATGCAACTCACTGTGTTCTGCGATGCAGACATGGTGGGGGACATCGACGGACGGCGGAGCATCTCTGACGTGCTCGTCTTCCTCGGGTCGGCTCCAATCTCATGGCTGTCACTGAAACAAAAGGTGGTGGCGCTATCCACGTGCGAAGCAGAGTACGTGGCGGCGGCCACAGTGGCATGCCAAGCTGTGTGGCTGCGCCAGCTGCTGGCCGAGCTGACCGGTGTGGAAGCTCACCCACCAGCACTGATGGTGGAGAACCAGCCCGCCATCATCCTCGCGAAGAATCTGATTCTCCACGACCGGAGCAAGCACATCGACGTCAAGTTCCACTTCCTCAGGGACTGTGTCGATGGAGGCAGATCGTCATCGAGTTCGTCAAAACTGGTCGGCAACTCGCGGACGTCCTCACCAAGCCGCTCGGCCATCTTCGGTTCACGGAGCTAAAGAAGATGATCGGCATGGTGGAGGTTCTAGGGTTAGCAGCAGGATTAGGATTCTCCCTCTGTACGCACGGCAGGGGCAGGCACCGAAAGGACTCCACAACTACTGCACTGTAGCCGCGGCAGGAGCAGGCGCCGAAAGGCTCCCCTGCCGCACTGTAGCCACAGCAGGGGCAAACGCCAAAGTCAGCCCTGCTGTCACATCTAGTCACTGTAGTAGCATGGCAGCCTGACATATTTGTGTACTAGGATTAAATGGGTAGAGTTGTATATATAGTTTCCCACTGCAACTCAGTGAATGCAGTTCAGTTTGCCACATCCAGAAGCAGAGCTTTCGGCCAGCGCTGGGCTTATGCTGTGTGTGTGAGCTGTTCTCAATATCTTCTTCTACCTCTAGGCATAATGAGTGAGTATGCTGATAAGCTTACTGCTTACCAGTGCAGGGCAGTCGAGGGACCAACAGATTTGAGGGGCCTCTCAAATTTAGGGTCCTAGCAGGAGGTCTGTTGGAGCTGTTTTTTTTTTCTATGACCCTCAAATTTTGTTTTATGGCTTAAATAAGGGTCCTACTGGAATTGCACCAATCAGGGGTGAATTGCACTACAAGGTTTGGATAAGGGGTCACGCAAACAACCAATCAAAGCCAAAAAGCATTTGAAATTTTCAAAAGGTTCTTTGATAATGAAAAAACTTCTTATTGCAACAAACAATATTGAATGAAAAAAGTTATAGCGAAAGCAAATGGATACCTTAATGTTGGAATTGTACAGACTTGACATCAGATCTATTTTTTTTGTTCACAGCCACACCTGGATACCAACTGAGAATGAGTAAAGGTGCTCCACAGCCTATCATGGAGGAAGTTGCACTCACAGACGATGGTCAACTACCACCTGACTATGTTCTCAAAGATCCAGAGTCGCATTTCATTTGTGTTTGTCACAAGTTGGCGGAGAAAGGGGCTAATTGCAGAGATACTGATCCCGAGGAAACAGCAAATGCAAATTAATTCATTTCCATCTTTAATTTTCATTTTGTTTACTGCTGGGGGAGTTCATTGTTGTATTGGCGTAGTCGGAGCTCGTGATTTGTGTCCTGTGTTACCCTTCGTATGAATAATACATTACAGTATTACACCCTTCTTGCATGAGAGCGATCAGATAATATTTATAGGGTGTTTTGTTTGAGAAATGAGTTATTTATCATATTTTCATTTCTCGCTTTTTTGTTTGGTTGTAGAATGAAATGGGTTGATCCTTCTTCAGCTCATTCCTCGTAAACTAACAATTAGTACTAGTCTTATGAATCTCGTCATTTCATCAAATTTGACAAATGAAGTCATGATGTGCCTGTTCTTAGAATTTGGAAGATTTGACATCGTGCATGTGCTTCTATCTACTCAAGCTGAATTATGTTTATTACTCTCACTTCTTTGTGCCCTCCCATGATTTGGCACATGGTGCGTATGATGAGCTCAGTTAGTCGTTTTTTAAATTTTGACCTTGCATCTGAGTAGTTTCAGTAGGAGCTCCATATATCCAACGCATAGCATGACGTGGCCATTACATACCAAAGATAGGACAACCCCAGTACAATTTCATATCCGCAAATGTCACTGGAAAGATGTGCTTCTCGTCCAAACACTGTGAGTGTGATTGGTTGGGTGGCTTAGCCCCCAACCAGGCTTCCCTAGTACAACCTAAACTTGTTTGGTTGTCTGTTTTACGGTTGTAGCCAGATTTACTAGTGCAAATGGAACACCTTGGCCAGGCTTCCTGGAAACGAGAGAGATGGCCGTTTCCAGTAAGCCATGCTTGTGCTAGCTATCAGTGCTCTTGTGCTAGCTATCAGTGCCTTCGGACAAGAATCCCGTCACCTCCCTCTCGGCCCGCGATGTCTCTGGCGGCGGTCTCCTGAGTGCTCTTGTGCTAGCTATCAGTGCTCTTGTGCTAGCTATCAGTGCCTTCGGACAAGAATCCCGTCACATCCCTCTCGGCCCGCGATGTCTCTGGCGGCGGTCTCCTGCGTCTCCGTAGGCGGTCTTAGGCCTTGTTTAGATGCCATCTAAATTTTAAGTTTTTTCACTCTCTTTCCATCACATCAATTTTTAGCCGCTTACATGGAATATTAAATGTAGGTAAAAAAATAACTAATTGCACAGTTTAGTTCGAAATCACGAGATGAATCTTTTGAGCCTAGTTGGTCTACGATTGGACAATATTTGTCAAATAAGACGAAAGTGCTACTATTCATCGGTTTGAAATTTTTTCGCAATCTAAACGAGGCGTTAGTATCTTCGGCCCATGCTGCCCATGTAACCAAACACATCCTATGAATCTAGAATCGCCTTGTCCCATCCGATCCTGCCCCATGAAGCAACACAAAAGCTAAAATCATGTAATAAACACATGATGTACCACCTCATTCCAAATCATTTCTTATTTAAGGCCTTATTTAGATTCCAAGTTTTTTCACTCTCTTTCCATCGTATCAAATCTTTGGACACATGCATAAAGTATTAAATGTAGATAAAAAAATAACTAATTACATAGTTTGATTGTAAATTACGAGGCGAATCTTTTAAGCCTAGTTAGACCATGATTGGACAATAATTATCAAATACAAACGAAAATGCTACAGTGTCGAATACTGATTCCTAACAGTTATCTAAACAAGGCCTAAACCAAACAACCTATCTACATGCTCACTTCCGTCTATATATATATACAGAATAACTTATTCTGTAGCCACTTTGAGTTACGATAATTACTATGTTAATTTACGAGATTATAGTAACTCCTTACTAAGTAGTTTACTCTAACGTTATGGTAAATACCCTCATGTATTATAGTAACCCAACTATCATAAATATATATTGACATTATCGTAAATTAGTATATAAAATTATCGTAAATGGAGGTGGCTACGAAATAACTTATTTTGTAACTGGCTACTGAATATACTCTTCATATATATATATATATATATATATATATATATATATATATATATATATATATATATCATTTCCGTTTAGATAGAATCGTTTGACCAATTATTGACCCATTCCGTTTAGATAGAATCGTTTGACCAATTATTGACCCATTTTATAAATAAAATATAAGACGAACAATCCATATAAAATCGGACTTTGCTAGCGCTCGGACATCTGATTCGAGCACTAGCGTTCGGACGATGCCTACATAGGGAAGGAGCGAGTGCCTAGCGTTGGGCTCGCAAGCGAGCGCACTAGCTGTGGCCCATGCTGCCCTAGACGTCGTCCACGCCGCCCCAAACATCCCCTGCGCCATCAGCCGCTTCACATGCGTATCCCATGTGTAACACTCGATCTAATCTAGAAACATCCAGATGCAACAGTTGTAACATAAAAAAAAAGATGAAACACTTGAAACAAGCATCCGAAACACTTGCAAAAACGCCTGAAAAACATTTGAAAACCATTGAAAACAAATGAAACACTTGAAAACATACATATGAAATACTTGAAAACATATGCTTGTAACATGTATGTATATGCAACATTCAGATCTAATTTTGCAACGTCCAGATAAAACACTTGCAACGTACGTCTGAAATAGATGAAATATTTAAAACATACACTTAAAACATACGTGTATATAGCCATTACAACACGTGCAACATTGATATACAACACTTGCAACATATCTCTACAGTATCTGAAACATTTGAAACATACTCTTTCAATATGCGTTAGTCGAGGGATGTCAATGGCCCAACGTACACCCCAGCACAAGCCTCCCTTTCCTACCGTCATGCGAGATTGATGGGGGCGTAGGCACAACCTCCCGGGCGCAAGCGCATGCCTCCCCTTCGCAATGGGTGAGGTGGATGGTGGCGCGGACCGCGGAGCAGTTAGAGATGGGGCGTGACTGCGGCACCGCTATGCTGGAGAAGACCACGACGGAGGGTGCGCTGCCTGCAATGAGTGACCCTGCCGGAGAAGATGAGCGATTTTTTTTTAATACGCAGATGGAGTGCGGCGCGCTTATCATTAGCGATACAGAATACATTGTCCTTCTGCCTCTATTCGGTTTAGTATCAAATGGGTCCCAACGGTCAGGGAGCAGGTTGCGCGAAGAACCGGTCCCAACGGGCAACGGAACGGAACGCAGCCACCTCACACTGCCCACACATCCGTCGAACGGTCGAAACTACTCGTAAAAAACGAGAAAGGAAAAATCAGAACTAGAGAGCCGGAATCAATAAAGTGAACGTAAACCAAAATCAATTCATCGCCGGTGCCGAACGCCGAACGGCAGTGCTGCGGCTGCCGAGAGTCCGGACCACAGCTCGCGCCGCCCGCCGCACCCGACCCGCCTCGCCCAGGCGTGCGCTCCCTTCTCCCGCGCCGTCGCCTCCGGACCCGCTTGGCCCAGCGCGCGCCGCCCCACTCGGACGCGCCGCCGCCCTCCCGGTGTGAGGCGGAGGTGCTTGGGGACCCGCTCCCCATGGCGAGCGCCGGCAACAGCGGCAGCGGGGACGACGATGCAGGAGGGAAGCTCCTGGCGGATCGCTACCAGAAGGGCGAGGTCCTCGGCGAGGGCACGTACGGAGTCGTCTTCAAGGCCATCGACACCAAGGTCCCCTTCCCACACCAATCTCCTAAACCCTCCCTTTCTGATCTGCCGGCGGCCACCAAGTCGAGAATTAGAGCTTTTGCTAGTCCGATCCATGCGGCTTCGAGCTTGGCCAGGGTGGTCGCGGGATTTAGCTTTAGGGGTTAGAGGGTTTTGCACGGTGTAGCTCATGAATTGGCGTCATTGAGTGGTTGGGGCTTCGCTCTGGATTGACTCGGACTCGGGTAGTTCTACTGCGATTCGCTCTGATGAGAATAAAATTGGTGATTTTGTGTTGCTTTGTTTAGCCGTGCGTTGATTGAACTGTTAGTGTAGACACTACGATGTGAATGGTTCAGCTGTAGTTCTCGTGTTCTGTTGGATACCGGGATTGATTTTTTGGTGGACTTGTGTATTGTTCCAGGTGTGTAAGGGTGACAGCAGATGTGGGGTGTGTTCTCACTGGTCTTAACTCTTAAGTGGTGTTGTCACGGTTTATTCTTTTCTCAGTGAAGTATATGTGGCTGCGATAGCATCACCACAGTTTAGTCTTCCAGCTGTTCTTAATGCTCACTCATATTTTGTACTCCCTCCATTCCAAATTATAAGATGTTTTGGCTTTTCTAGATACATATCTTTTGCTATGCACTTAGATATACATTATGTCTAGATACGTATGTACTGTACGTAACGTCTTTGGTCTAAAAAATGTCTAGATACGTAATAAAAACAATGTACCTAGAAAAGCCAAAATGACTTATAATTTGGAATGGAGGGAGTAGTAGTTTTTCATTCTGATTGACCTGTTTTGTTCATGAGTTGCTGGATGCTGTTCCTTTTCAGACTGGAAATACAGTCGCAGTAAAGAGAATCCGGATTGGGAAGGACAAGAAGGAAGGTGTCAACTTCACCGCATTGAGGGAAATTAAACTACTTAAGGAGCTGAAAGATCCTAATATTATAGAGCTGATTGATTGTTTCCCTTACAAGGAAAATTTGCACCTTGTATTTGAGTTTATGGAGACTGATCTGGAAGCTCTCATAAAAGATAAGAACATAATACTATCTCCAGCTGACACAAAATCATATGTCCAGATGATGTTAAAAGGCCTAGCATTCTGCCATAAGAAATGGGTGCTACACAGGTACCTACTATCTTGCTAATCCCCTTCTAACAAAAACAGCATTTGATAAGCTGTGTTGCAGGGATATGAAACCAAATAATTTACTCATTGGTGCCGATGGGCAGCTCAAGCTTGCTGACTTCGGTCTGGCCCGTATGTTTGGGAGTCCAGGAAGGAACTTCACTCACCAGGTATTTTTATAGACTTATGTATATGTGCATCTAGTTAATTGTTCCCTGAACTTAGGAGCTAGTTGCAGAAGCAAGGTTCACTTAGAGCACCTTCTTTTATCATTATGTTTCTGATGCATATTCAGATAAATGGATTTAATTTTCCTTTTACCAAGGAAAACCATGACATGTGCATGCCAGAATTTGTTGATTCTATGCAATTTCCTTGCAAGAGCAGTGATAATTGGAACTGTGTCAGTAAATTTATTTTAGTTCTTTTTGTACTTTGTTTAATGTAATCTATTTTGGAGCTTTATTATAGCCCTTTTGCTAGAAATTGTCTGCTAATACAAACGATGCAATATCTTAAGCCACCAAAGTATCTTTGTAACTGCTGACTTCCTTAAATAGTGAAAAATGCTTAATCTGGTACGGAACAAAATACATATACGTGAGGAAGATCTTAGTGTATTTCCAGGATATCCCAGTGGACATCCTACTTCATATACAAGCTTTTAGATTGCTGTTTTCCTTGCATAGCACTACTAGAAAAAATGCTGATTTTTTTTTATTTGGGAAGTTGCTTCCAGCTAGTCAACTTTTCTGATTAGCGAAGATTCTAGTGTATTATTCATTTGTGAAGGATATCATTTTTCATACATAATTACCATCACTGGTTTTCATCTCAGCATTACAGACCTGGAAGGTCTGCTAATCATAGTTCCTATTTAGAATATTTTATGCAGTCAAAGGCCAGCTCTAGTTTTCTCTGTGTTGAGTAGTTATTTAGCGTTTTCCTTGTATTTCATTCCTTTATTAACTAGACTAGATTTATTTTGTCCTGGTAGTGGCAGGCACGTGGCTTTAACTATTTTTACATGTAGGTCTTTGCTCGTTGGTACCGGGCACCAGAATTATTATTTGGCTCGAAGCAGTATGGATCTGGGGTGGATATTTGGGCTGCTGGATGTATTTTTGCTGAACTGCTTACTCGCAGAGCCTTTCTCCAGGTTAAGAACCTCTTAATTTTTTCAATGGAATTCACCCTGCTCCATTTAAACTAAGAAATGCTTGTATGCTGAGAAGTTAATGTCCATGGCTAAGTCTCTGTTCATTGATGATGCACTAACTACATGTGTTAACTAGATTTGTACATCAGCTGTCATTTTTGCAGCAGGACCAGACTATTTTTTATGTGGAAAACTGTATGTTCCTAGTTAGGTGAAAGGACTGATGCTGCAACCAGCCTGCTTTTTTTTTCTCGAATACGCAGGAGAGCTGCGTATCATTGCATTAAGAAGAAGAGTTGTAAAATACAACATGCACACCACCCACACACCCCTTAACTTTCAGTTACATTCGCGCCTGTCAAAATAAAACACGACCAACTACTAACAACGGTGATGGGCCTAACCGTTTGCTACAGGGAGCCTTGCAAGCTCCCTTGCTCCAGCTAAACACCACAGATGCGCTTCCTCTTCGATGTGTGTTAGGATTCTCTGCACGTTTGGCGACGCCCCATTGAATACACAATCGTTTCGCTGCTTCCAAATCATCCATGCTCCCAAAATAATCAGGGAGTTGATTCCCTTTCTGAAGACTGTAGGGGCTAGCTTGTCTATCTTGGTCCACCAATCCTCAAATGAAGTGTCCGCAGCTTGAGGGGCTAGAACTGAGAGTCCCACTTTACTGAGCATTTGAAACCACACTTGTTTAAGCGAAAACACAGCCAATCAGGATGTGTTGGATGTCCTCCTCGACTTGATCGCAGAGCACACAACAGGTTGGGTGGGCTAGTCCTCTTCTCGCTAGTCTGTCTGCTGTCCAGCAACGTTTGTGAACTGCCAACCAGATAAAGAATTGACATTTCTTAGGCGCCCAACTCTTCCAGATGAGTTCCCATGGTTCAAAATGTACTGCTCCAATAAATAAGGTCTCATAGGACGATTTTGACGAATATTGTCCAGAAGCTGAGAATCTCCATTGATGCTTGTCTGGGACGCCCGATAGTAGCTGCACTTCCTCCAGTAGACTTCTAAATAATGAAATTACTAGACCACTGTAGTTGCCTCTGTGATATCAAAACTCTGACCACAGGTTCTGTAAAATGGGATTTTAATTTTACCCAGCCACTAATTCCTAGCATTTTTTTGGCCAGATGTGCCAACAGAAACAAATTTAGCAACCCATACTGCGTGTATTAAATCTGAATCTAACTTTGCCTACTCACTATCTACATACATCATGTTTGGGGTACAATTCTCTACAAACTTCCATAATAATATTTTGGTTCGACATTTTGAGCACCACTAGGACCTAGTGAAAGGGTTGTTGCTTCAGCTGGTGAATGACTGGTATAATTTTTTAACTGGGTGGTGGCTGACTTCCGCTTTCTGGTGCAAGCTCGTGGGAACAAACAAGCTAGGGTTGCTAGAACGAAGTGGTGGAAATTAGAATGGGAGGCATCGAAGGTCTTTAAGGAAAAGGTCATTGAAGAGGGCCCTTGGAATGATGAAGGCGATGCAAACAGCATGTGGGAGAAGATGGCAACATGCATTCGGAAGGTTGCTTCAGAGGTGCTTGGAGTGACCAAAGGGAGCGGATGCGACTCGAAAGACACTTGGTGGTGGAATGAAGATGTGCAAAAGGCTATTAAGGAAAAGAAGGAGTGCTATAAGCGCTTGTATCATGACAGGTGTGCAAACAACATAGAGAAGTACAAGGTGGCAAAGAAGACTGCAAAACGAGCGGTGAGTGAGGCAAAGGGGCGGGCCTATGAGGACCTTTACCGACGTTTGAGTACGAAGGAATGAGAGAATGACATTTATAGGATGGCTAGGGCTCGCGATAGGAAGACAAGGGACTTCAACCAAGTCAAGTGCATAAAGGATGAGAGGGAGTAGCTCTTGGTGAAGGAGGATGAGATCAGACATAGATGGCAAGAGTATTTTGATAAATTGTTCAATGGTGAGAACGAGAACACCACCGTTCAGCTGGACGACTCGTTTGATGACACTAACAGGCGCTTTGTGTGGAGGATTCAAGAATCAGAGGTCAGAGAAGCCTTAAAAAGGATGAAAGAGGGGCAAAGCGATGGGCCCTGATGGTATCATCAAGGTGTGGAGATGTCTCGGGGTTATAGCTATAGTATGGCTAACCAAGATGTTCAACAATATCTTTCGATCGAACAAGATGCCTGAGGAGTGGAGAAGAAGCATATTGGTATCAATCTACAAGAACAAGGGAGATATTCAAAGTTGTACTAATTATTGGGGAATTAAGTTGATGAGCCACACTATGAAGTTATGGGAGAGAGTCATCGAGCAGCGCCTGCGAGGAACGATGCAGATATCAACAAACCAATTTGGTTTCATGCCCGGAAGGTCAACCACAAAAGCAATCTTCTTAATAAGATATGTTATGGAGCGGTTTAGAGAGCAGAAGGACCTCCACTTGGTTTTCATTGACTTGGAGAAGGCTTATGACAAGATACCAAGAAATGTTATGTGGTGGTTTTTGGACAAACATAAAGTCCCATCAAAGTACGTGACCCTCATCAAGGACATGTACAACAATGTTGTGACTAGTGTTCGAACAAACGATGGTAACACATATTACTTCCCGACTAAAATTAGACTTCATCAAGGGTCAGCCTTAAACCCGTACCTCTTTGCCTTGGTAATGGATGAGGTTACCAGGAACATACAAGGGGATATCCCTTGGTGTATGTTGTTCGCTGATGATGCAGTGTTAGTGGACAAAAGCCAGGCGGGAGTAAATAGAAAACTAGAGTTATGACGGCAGATCCTTGAGTCTAAAGGTTTTAGATTGAGCAGAACTAAAACCGAATACATAAGATGCGACTTTGGCGGAGTTGTACAAGAGGAGGGAGATGTGAGTTTGGAAGGTCAAGTAGTGCCTAAGAAGGATACCTTTCGGTATCTAGGATCGATGCTACAGAGGGATGGAGATATTGATGCGGACGTTAGCCATAGAATCAAAGCAGGGTGGATCAAGTGGCTACAAGCTTCTAGCATTCTCTGTGACAAGAGGGTACCACAAAAGCTAAAAGGCAAGTTCTATAGAATGACGATTAGACCGGCTATGTTGTATGGAGCAGAATGTTGGCCTACAAAGATTCAAGAGTGATTCAACATGTTCAACAACTGAGTGTTGCAGAAATACGTATGTTGCGATGGATTTGCGGTCACACAAGAATGGACCGAGTTCGGAACGATGATATACGTGATCGCCTAGAGGTAGCACCAATTAAAGGAAAGCTTATCCAACACCGGTTGAGGTGGTTTGGCCATGTCCAAAAAAGACCTCCAAAGGCACCAGTGCATTGTGGAGTCCTAAGCCAAGCTAATAATACGAGGAGAGGTAGAGGAAGACCGAAATTGACACAGGGGAGGCAATAAAAAGAGATTTGAAAGCTTGGGATATACCTAGAGATCTATGTTTGAATAGGACTACTTGGAAAACAGTTATTGAAGTGCCGGAACTGTGACTTGAGGCTCTTGGTGGGTTTCAACTCTAGCCTACCCCAACTTGCTTGGGACTGAAAGGCTATGTTGTTGTTGTTGTTGTTGTTGTTGTGTTATTGCTCTGTGTTTTCTTGTTCTTATTCTTGTACTTGGTTGTGCATGCTTGCAAAGTTGCAGCATCTAAGAGTAAAATACCTAACTTGTTTAAGCGAAAAAGAAAAGAAAAGCAGTTGAAGTGTTGTTTTTAGTTAGCGAAAATTCTTCAGGAATTCTACCATTGAAAATCAAGTTTTTACTTGCTTACTGGTTATCATTCTGCATATAGTTTAAATTTCGTGGACTCAATCTGTCATTGAGAAGAAATGGTCAAGGATATTATTAACCCAGCTGTAGCCTGTAGCCAGCCTGTAGGAATGTCCAATCCCTGTGCCGCCTACGGGAAAAGCTCACGTGAGGGAGAGAAGAGGCCTTCCGGCCTCGTGCTTGGGCGGCTGTGAAGAGGAGAGGGGTGGGGATGGAGGAGGGGGTTAGCGGCGGCGGCGCTGCTTCTGCCCGTGTCGCCCCAAAGGGACTGGTGCGGGTCTTGTATACAGTTCAAAGAATTCTCAAATGAACCATATATATCTACAAGAAGATTGTGCAAAATATCTATTTGTGCATTTAAAAATAAAGATACATATGTTTATCTTTTGTGCAAACAAATATTATCTCTTGTTCTCTTATGAAAACATGTCTATGCGTTCTTTTGGTAGATATACCTGTTTCAGCATGTTGTAATGATTTTTACAGAATCTCTTGAAGTGTACAAGTAAAAAGTTACAAATATGTGTGTATCTCCACAGGTGGTGTAGGTAACCCATGTCCTTTTATGGGTTTAGTTTTTGTCCAGGTTCATGAGTTGTTTATTTTAGTTTATATTAGGGTGATTTCTTTCATAAATTGTAAGTTGATATGATCTGGAATGAAAAAAAAATCCTTCATCTGTATGAGGAAAGTAATCTTGTTGGCTTGTTGCACCGTTCAGTTTTTGGGTGCAAAATTGCAGCAGATTGATTTTTTTCTTAGATTTATCTCTCTCTATATTTGCCTTTTTTAAATACAACAACAACAACAACAAAGCCTTTAAGTCCTAAACAAGTTGGGGTAGGCTAGAGTTGAAACCCATCAGAAGCAATCAAGGTTCAGACACGTGAATAGCTGTCTTTCAAGCACTCCTATCTAAGGCTAAGTCTTTGGTTATATTCCATCCTTTCAAGTCTCCTTTTATAGCCTCTACCCAAGTCAACTTCGGTCTTCCTCTGCCTCTCTTCACGTTACTATCCTGGCTTAGGATTCCACTACGCACCGGTGCCTCTGGAGGTCTCCGTTGCACATGTCCAAACCATCTCAACCGGTGTTGGACAAGCTTTTCTTCAATTGGCGCTACCCCTAATCTATCACGTATATCATCGTTCCGAACTCGATCCCTTCTTGTATGACCGCAAATCCAACGCAACATACACATTTCCGCGACACTTAGCTGTTGAACATGTCGTCTTTTCGTAGGCCAACATTCTGCACCATACAACATAGCAGGTCTAATCGCCGTCTTATAAAACTTGCCTTTTAGCTTCTATGGTACCCTTTTGTCACATAGGACACCAGACGCTTGCCGTCACTTCATCCATCCTGCTTTGATTCTATGGCTAACATCTTCATCAATATCCCCGTCCCTCTGTAGCATTGATCCTAAATATCAAAAGGTATCCTTCCTAGGCACTACTTGACCTTCCAAACTATCATCTTCCTCCTCCCGAGTAGTAGTGCCGAAGTCACATCTCATATACTCAGTTTTAGTTCTACTGAGTCTAAAACCTTTGGACTCCAAAGTCTCCCGCCATAACTCCTAGTTTCTGATTCACTCCTGTCCGGCTTTCATCAACTAGCACTACATCGTCCGCGAAAAGCATACACCAAGGGATGTCCCCTTGTATGTCCCTTGTGATCCTCATCCATCACTAAAGCAAACAAATAAGGGCTCAAAGCTGACCCTTGATGTAGTCCTATCCTAATCGGGAAGTCATCTGTGTCTCCATCACTTGTTCGAACTCTAGTCACAACATTGTTGTACATGTCCTTAATGAGCCCGACGTACTTCGTTGGAACTTTATGTTTGTTCAAAGCCCACCACATAACATTCCTTGGTATTTTATCATAAGCCTTCTCCAAGTCAATAAAAACCATGTGTAGGTCCTTCTTCTTCTCCCTATACCGCTCTATAACTTGTCTTATTAAGAAAATAGCTTCCATGGTTGACCTTCCGGGCATGAAACCAAATTGGTTCATAGAGACCCGCGTTATTGCTCTCAAGCGATGCTCGATAACTCTCTCCCATAGCTTCATAGTATGGCTCATCAACTTAATTCCTCGGTAATTAGTACAACTTTGAATATCTCCTTTATTCTTGTAGATCAGTACCAATATACTTCTCCTCCACTCATCAGGCATCTTGTTCGATCGAAAAATATGGTTGAACTAGCTTGGTTAGCCATAGTATAACTATGTCCCCGAGGCATCTCCACACCTCGATTGGGATACCATCCGGTCCCAACGCCTTACCTCCTTTCATCCTTTTCAACGCCTCTCTGACCTCAGATTATTGGATTCTCCGCACAAAGCGCCTATTGGTGTCATCAAAAGAGTCATCCAACTGAAAGGTTGTGTCCTTATTCTCACCATTGAACAATTTGTCAAAATACTCTTGCCATCGATGTCGGATCTCATCCTCCTTCACCAAGAGATGCTCCCTTTCATCCTTAATGCACTTAACTTGGTTGAAGTCCCGTGTCTTTCTCTCACGAACCCTAGCCATCCTATAAATGTCCTTCTCTCCTTCCTTCGTACTCAAATGTTGATAAAGATCCTCGTACGCTCTACCTTTGCCACACTTACAGCTCGCTTTGCAGTCTTCTTTGCCACCTTGTACTTCTCTATGTTGTCCACACTCCTGTCATGGTACAAGCGTCTATAGCATTCTTTCTTCTCCTTAATAGCCCTTTGGACTTCCTCGTTCCACCACCAAGTATCTTTAGCCTCGCCTCCACTTCCTTTGGTTACTCTACACACCTCTGAGGCCACCTTCCGAATGTTGGTTGCCATCTTCTCCCACATGTTGTTATGTCGTCTTCTTCCTTCCAAGAGCCCTCTTTGATAACCCTTTTCATGAATACCTCTGACGCCTCTCCTTTCAGTTTCCACCACTTTGTTTTTTCAATCTTAGCTTGTTTATCCCTACGGGCACGCACCTGAAAACGAAAATCTGCCACCAAAAGCTTATGTTGAGAAACAACACACTCCCCTTGGTATCACCTTGCTAATCCAAGCATGCTCGTTTGTCCTTTCTTCTTGCGAGGACAAAGTCAATCTAGGCTACTGTGTTGTCCGCTACTGAAGGTCACTAGATGAGATTCTCTCTTTCTAAAGAAAGTGTTGGCTATCATCAGGTCAAAAGCTACCGCGAAGTCCAGAACTTCCTCCCCCTCCTGATTCCTACTACCATACCCAAAACCTCCATGAACTGCCTCGAAACCTGCGCTTGTAGTACCTACATGCCCATTAAGATCTCCTATAAAAAGCTTCTCACTACTAGGTATAGCTCTAACCAGGCCATCTAAGTCTTCCCAGAACTGTCTCTTAGCACTCTCATCGAGGCCTACTTGGGGGGCATACGCACTAATTACGTTCAAGACCATATCACCAACGACAAGCTTGACTAAGATAATCCTATCTCCTTGCCTTCTCACTCCCACCACACCATTCTTGAGGCTCTTATCAATCAAAACTCCTACTCCATTTCTATTCGCGACTGTCCCTGTGTACCAAAGCTTGAAACCTGTATTGTCCACCTCCTTCGCCTTCTGACCCTTCCATTTAGTCTCTTGAACGCATAATATATTTACACGCCTCCTAGTCGCGGTATCAACTAATTCTCTTAACTTACCTGTAAGTGACCCTACATTCCAACTACCTAAACGGATCCTAGTTGGTTCGACTAGCTTCCTTACCCTTCGCACCCGTCGACTCAGATGCGAAGACCCTTGCTCATTTTTCACTACATCCGGGCGCCGATGTAGCGTGCCACTAAGGAAGCGACGACCCGATCTTTGCTCACTTGACACCATGCCCAGATCACGACACGGCGCGTCACGGGGGTGACGACCCGGCCCTTGCCCATTTAACACCATACCCGGGTTCCGATATGGCGCGTCGCTAAGAGGGTTACGCCCAAATGATTTTCTTTCGGGTTTCATCTCCATTAAAGTGGCTAAGTTTTTACATTGGCTCGCCACGCCTAACACAACCCTCCTCCTTTACCAGGGCTTGGGACCTGCTATGCTGGGACACCAAAAGCGGCCCACCATAGGCGGAGTTATTTGCCTTTTTTTAAATATGTAACATTTTCAGGGGACGTGTTTCTAGTAACTAAAAATATTGTAACCTAAAACTTCCTTGTATAGAATATGTAGAAGGCCAGTAATGTTTTGAGTTAAGCTACCGCTTGACTGGGATTAAGAATACTTGTTCTTATTTATGGCTTTTTTTCCTGGAACACATTGGCATATCAGATCTTTTGCCGTTTTTTTTGTACGTGTGCCACTAGGCACATTGATTTGCAAAAAGAGACTTTAGGCGTGCATAGAAATAGTGTAGATGATTTCATTTCTTCGAAATTTTGGCAGTAATGGCCTTTACTGGGTGGTCCTAGCAAAAGTTTATACTGGCCAAAACTTCTCACTGTTGTTTGAATTCAATAATACAGTAGAATTTAAATAAACCAACATAATATTACAGTTAGTTCTGCTCACCTTGTCCTGGTCTGCTCCCTGCTTAAGGTGATGTTTTTCTCAAATATTTTTAGCTGACATGGTTCTCAAATTTGTAAATGGAAAAATTATATATTCTGTTCAGGAGGTGAATAGAACCAGTGACCTCAACTATGGGCTTGAAGCATGCCTCTCACCAATCGAGTTGCACTCCTTGGTTTAGTTTATAGGGTTTTGTTTCTCTTTATTCTTGCATCAAGAGATTTAAATTGAACAATGATTTAAACAATTTGAATTAAAAACAAAATCGGTAAGCAAGCATTACTGATGCGTGATGCCCAGCAATTACTTTTACTAAACTGTAGAGTTTGCACTACAGAGAACCATCATTTGGTTTTTTCTTGTTGAACGGTGTACCGTGTACCTAGATGTTGGGATTGGGAAACTATGTTATAGTCAGTGGGTGGCAATTCCATTATTGTAGCGACAATTCAAGCAGCTTTATTAAGGGATACCTGAGTCAAAAAAAAGTTATTTTGCAGGGTTCTAGTGACATTGATCAACTTGGGAAGATTTTCGCAGCACTTGGGACCCCAAAGTCTTCTCAGTGGCCTGACATGGTTTATCTTCCTGATTATGTTGAATACCAATATGTTGCTGCACCTCCACTACGTACATTGTTTCCAATGGCCAGCAACGATGCTTTGGATCTTCTGTCAAAAATGCTTACATATGATCCAAAAGCAAGAATCAGTGCTCAGCAGGCTCTAGAACACAGGTGCAACGAAACAACTGATTGGAAACTCTGTTCCGTTCTCTTGCTTCATTTGCTTGTATGGATGACAAATGTTTATGTTTGGTTTTAAGGTACTTTTCATCGTTACCTGCTCCAACAAGACCATCGCAGCTTCCAAGGCCACTGCAGGAAAGGAGATCAAGGGAATAGCAAGATACCTGATCTGAACCTGCAGGATGGCCCTGTGGTGCTCTCCCCGCCAAGAAAGTTACGTAGGGTGACAGCGCATGAAGGGATGGAAGGTATGTACAGGGCAGATAAAGTGGACGAGCATCCTTCTGGGATGAGGCATACAGATGACATGCCCAGTCAGAGTTCTAGAATTCCAATGTCAGTTGATGTTGGAGCTGTGTTTGGCACACGACCTGCACCTAGGCCAACATTGAACAGGTAAACAGCACTAGCCTTGCTGAGTAAAGCTTGTACTACTATTTATATGAACAATGCAGCTGTTCTCGATGCATATTAGATTCGATGTACTTAGCTCTCATGTTGTGGGAAATAATTGAACTTGGCAACCTCCTGTTTTGCAGTGCAGACAAGTCTCGTTTAAAACGGAAACTTGATATGGACCCAGAGTTTGGATATGCGGAGTAAAAGAAACATGTTTACATGCGCCATTCTTTTCTTACTGGAATGTTGATTTTTAAAATATTCTTTGGGAGATATTTCCACAATTTACTCAGAAAAGAGGATTGCATTGAAGCCACAAAATTGCACCGAGGGATTCTGACACAATCAACTGAGCTGTTACCATCATCGGCTCACGAAGAGGAAAACTAAAGAGATTATTCTAATTTATTCTGAGTCGCATAGGGCAAGGAAGGCTCTTAAAACAGTATGCTCTATGGGATGCATGAGTGGAGAGTGTTATGGGGAATTGGGGGATAGAAGAGCTTGCTCCAGTTAGAATGTGTGTTTGTACGTGTTTGCCCAGATTGTGCTGAAGCATCTGATCTACTGGTCCTCTATTCTCCGTGGTGTCAATTTCCGTTCAATTCTTGTATGGACACAGAGCTTTGTGCATTTTTCAGCCAGACACCTTAGGTACAGTGATTTTTTATTGTAACTAAGAGCAGCTTATATTATCTGACATTTCCTGTGAGATGATTAAACAATGCATGAAGAAAAAGGAAAAAGTGGTTTTGATTTCCTGACCTCCGATTACAATGTGTATTTTCTTCTTTTTCTGAGATGGAAAATTCCATTACTCAGATATCGCCATGCTGGTGGCATAGCGTTGGCAACATGTTTACACCAAAATTTAGAAGAAGAGTCACAGGGACTCGAAGGCTCCCAAGGTTATGTCGTTAGGGAATCAATTGCGTGCAGATCGGAACTAACTGATTCGAGCGTAAAACTAGAATCGGCTTTCTTCAGATAGCGTCAGCGGATAATGACGAAGGTTATGATCGGCGTCAGGACGAGACATGCTGGACTCTACAAAAAGAGAAAGATTAGAGTTTAAGTTATCTTAAATTAGGAATATTTTCGTTTATATCAAGGATTGTAACGAATCGTGCTCGAGTAGTATTCATGTTTAGGTCTCGGGTATAAATATCAAAGCCCTGGCTATTCTAAAGACAACAATCAATCAAATACAAGTCCAATTACTTTTTTCCGGCTCCGCCACCTCTTAGGAGTAGGAGTAGAGTAGATCTCGGCGAGTTCTTCAGCGAGTATGGCTGCATCGATCCGATCGACCTCCACTGCTTGTCTGTAAGTACCGTCATGGTTTATACCTCTGTTCGTATGGCTGCATCGATCCGATCGACCCCCATTGCGACTCTGGTATAGGCTAGTTATCGACTCTTGTTTAATTCAAGTATGGCCTGTGTGATTCTGCCTCACACCCCACTGCTTGAATTAGATCAAGGTCAAGTTATCGGCTCTACCTTAGTATGGTAGTCTTTGGTATATTCATTAAGTTACCGATATTGCTTATTGTTTTCATCGTTTATCTAATTACAAGCAATATCACTCTGCCCGATTAAGATTGATCTGGATCGGCCTTATATCTTATTTAACTCATCGTTTGCTAATTTAAAGTTGATCTAATCTACACCTTAAACGATGAATTATGCTTTTATCGGTTGTTTTACATCAATCTTAATCACGCATAGCGTGCAGTTAAGGCATGTCCGATCTCGAATAGATCTATTGGTTAATAAAAACCATTCCATGGCCCGTCATCACGGCCTGTGGGATTCTACCTCTCACCCCACTGTTGGCACCATAGAGTGGGAATCGTTAGTTGGTGGACCCGTTCCTGAGGAGGCATGACATTAACCGTGCGCTATGCCTGAAATCGGCTATTTAGCCGATATTGAGTGCTTTCACGAACAGTTCACATTACGAGATCATTAAAGTAGAGATAAGTTGAAAGATATGTTGGCCCCATGATTTTATTATTGTATTACGGCTTGCATGATTATGCCTCATGCCCCACTGATATTAGTAATGAGTTAGGGTCGTCGAGTCTATTGTTGTTACTACGGCCTGCATGATTCTGCCTCATGCCCCACTGGTCATGGCGATAGGATGAGATCTAACATGTTCATTAGATTTATCTTTATTAAATGGTTAAGTGGTATTGAATTATCTCTTTATATAAAAAGGAGTTCGGTTACTTGTAATCATTGGCTCAGTATAAACTGATCATCATTGATATCTTATTGCCATTGATTAATATTTGCTTAAATAATATTTATCCTGAATGATAACCGGTTCTTCTTATACGATCCCCATGAGCTTTAATCGATTTATTTTTATGAATATGCTGGAATCGACTATTTAGTCGATCTCCTCTCATATCGGCTCTCAGAGCCGCACATTCGGAACTGTCTGGCAACACTGGCACGTTCTGCCCTTAATTACTGATGAGCTTTCTCTCCTTGTCAATTGCAGGGTCAAATTGACTGGCATGTCTCGGGAGGATTGCGCAGGATCGACCACCCTTACGCTGAAGCTAGGTGGATCTGCTCCATCGAGCGGACCCTTCCGGCTTGCTGCGTGTGTCCTCGGCACGGAGACAAAAATTATGTGTCGACACATGTTTCTGGCACGTCCGGTGGGACCCCACAATCGTCATGGCGGCTCACAACAACGACAACATCCTTATGGTACATTATGAAGACCTACCTGATGAAGATAAGGATACCATCAGCAAAGCTACAGAAGAATTTTAGAAGAAGTGTTAGCTGTCCTACACCAAAACACGTGACAGCACAATTATTCAGAAATTTCCACTACCAAGAGTTCTACTACACAGGCAGACAGATACAGTCGAAGCTGAAGACAGGCGTTTCTTTATGGAAGCCATAGACAAATATATTTGTGATGCCATATCAAGCCGCAATGAAGCTTTTGTTGACTGCATTTCACAACGCCATGAAAGAGGCGATTTATGGAATTCCAGTTGATCAGGTTGGATTGACTTGTTACAACATTCCAGATCCTGTCGACTCAAGGGACTAATCAAGTCGGTACCAGCCATCAAGAAGCAGCACCAGCTGATAATGGTGACGTCCAGACACTTCAAGGTTCATCTGAACAAACTCTAGGTACTACTATGAAATCAGATACAGTACAATCCTGGACCATCAATACAGCATGTACAACAACCTGACGGGGCAAGGTCGGAATTAGGTGATCAATTTTGGCACATCAGGCCACATACCATCAGTCGGCTCAAAAAATAGCACAATCAATTCAAAGGATTCCGTAGAGATATAGATCCTTATGTCTATAATCAGAGACTTCAAGCAGCGAGCCTATCAAAGGACCCAACATATTGAGATTCCACAAGGCTATCACTATGGCACGGATTATAACACCCTCCACATGATGCCAAATTCAGGATATCAAGGCACGCGTGATTTCAATCCACAGATGGGTCAGCAAGTACCGAAAAACCTAAATCTGCAAGCTGACGAGTTGCTGCTGAAGGTGACCGAGATGATGAAGAATCAGTTCAGTCTGAAGCCAAAGGGGCTGACCTTTTTGTACAAATGCCCATATCTAGAATGGTATGATTTGATTGCTCTTCCTACAAATTACAGGCTCCCAGAGTTCATCAAGTTCACCGATCAAGATAGTACAAGCAAAATAGAACATGTCAGTCGGTATGTTACACAATTGGGTGAAGCGTCAGTTGTGGATGCCCATCGAGTTCGTTTCTTCTCCTTATCCCTGTCAGGGCCAGCCTTCACTTGGTTTTCAGTCACTACCAGTCAACTCCATTGCCAATTGGGCTGACCTAGAAAAGAAGTTTCATACATATTTTTATGCTGGGACTGGAGAAAAGAAGATAACTGATTTGACAACCATGAGATAGAGGACTAATGAATCGAGCATTGAATTTCTTCAGAGATTCCGAAGAGACTAGGAACTTGTGCTTCTCATTGAACTTGGCCGATGATCAGCTAGCTGCTTTAGCTGTCCAAGGAATGTTGCCAATGTAGAAAGAAAAGCTTACTAGGACAAGAATTTGACAACTTGGGTCAATTGGCTCAATGAGTAGCAGCGCTCAATAGCCAATTTCAGAGTATGCGCATAGATACCCGATTCTAGAAGAGTACCACCAGTAGCCGAAGCTTATGATCCATACTCAGTAGATGATGGCTATGAAGATGAAGAAGAGGAGGTTGTTGCTAGCTGAATGGAATTGGGGCAAGAAGACAGTAGTGGTGCCAAATCCTTAGGGGAAGAGGAGTCGAGGAGAGCTATGACTTTGATTGTCACAAAATCGGACAAGCTCTTTGACTTCTTACTTGAGAAGGGCCAGATCAAATTGCCGGACAATCATGTTATGTTGCCCCCCTGAACAGTTGAAGAATAAGAAGTTCTGCAAGTTCCATAATGCTACTTCTCATTCCACCAATGAATGTAGAATTTTTCCGACAGCAGATACAGAGAGCTATTCAGCAAGGGAGGCTCAAGTTTGATACACCTTGGAAGATGAAGGTGGATGATAATCCTTTCCTAGGAGATCAAAATATGGTTGATGTTGGGCTATTCAAATGAAAAACTAAGGTCCTAACATTGGCCAAATCGAGAGAAGCTAGAACAGTTGATCCCAAGATGCAAATATTGGCTAATGAATACAGAGAGATTAGAAAACATCATAATCAGCAGAGGAGCCGATATGAATAGGGGGAAACGTCAAAGGATGGAGCGACAAAGCTGTGAGTCACATTTCAGATCCTGTTAAACAAGTGGCAGCGGTAGAAGGAAAAAATTATCAGCAATGGTTAGAGGATCAAGAATACCAGTGTCAACTAGGAAGAAGAGAGGTATAAAAGGAAGCAAGCCGAATCACACTGGAATTATCCTTTCTTCAGATACTACTAGAACAAAGGTTTGAAATTGTCCTACCAGACATAACTGTCTAGAATGCAACAATCAATATTGGGAATTTAGGCAATCTTAAGTCAATCGCCGGTCTATCCATGCTTAGGATACATATCATCATAATAACATGGATCGGCGCTTAAAAAATAAAAGTATTCACGATCAGCTAGAAAAGAGAGTTGTTGACCAAGACTAGGCTGATCATGAAGAAGGAAACAACCAGAGGGAATATGTTTGGTAGGAAGGCCAATGGTGCCCCGGAGGTTTAACAAGAAGCCAGAAGAGAGGAGTGCAATGCCTAAGGAATAAGGAGATAGAACAGGCTTAGTCCATCCGGTAAAACTCAAGTATGGCATACCAAGCGAATAACTAATAGAAAGCAACCATCGACTAATATTCAAATGGTTTTTCTGTTGCCATCAGAATTTAGAGTCAATGGTGAAAGCCCACAGCCGATCCAAGTAGTCGACTTTGAAAATTTGTTTTAATGAATAATCCAATAGATGGTACAGATGGTAAACTAGGACACGGCTTCACAGTCGGCTGATGAATTGGAAGAAGTGGATATTGGTTCTAGAGATAGACCTAGGCCGATGTACGTAAGTGCTAAATTGGATCCGGAGTGTAAGCGAGAATTAATTAATTTATTGAAAGAATTTAAAGACTGTTTTGCTTGGGAATACTACTGAGATGCCTGGTTTGGACCGGTCAATTGTTGAGCATCGGTTACCAATTAAACCTGGATATCGGCCATTCAAGCAAGCTCCAAGGAGATTCAATCCAAGCGTGCTTAATGATATTAAAAAAGAGACTGAAAGGCTACTAGAGGCAAAGTTCATCCGACCATGCTGATATGCAGAGTGGATATCGAATGTTGTCCCTGTATACAAGAAGAATGGAAAATTAAGGGTTTGCATTGATTTAGGGATCTAAGCAAAGCCACACCCATGGATGGTTATCCAATGCCGATAGCCAATATGTTAGTAGATACAGCAGTCAGGCATAAGATTATTAGCTTCATGGACTGACAATACAGGGCTATAACCAAATTTTCATGGCTGAAGAGGACATAGCGAAGACCGCTTTCAGGTGCCTCAGCGCAATCGGCTTGTTCGAGTGGGTTGTGATGACCTTCGGTCTGAAGAATGCTGGTGCCACTTATCAAAGGGCAATGAATTATATTTTTCATAAGTTGATCGGCAGGATTGTTGAAATCTACATTGATGATGTGATGATAAAATCAAAAGGGTACAAAGAGCATCTAGCTAATTTGCGGGAAACTCTAGAATGTACGAGAAAACATGGTCTGAAGATGAATCCTAATAAGTGTGCCTTTGGGGTATCTGCTGGGCAATTCTTGGGTTTTATGGTCCATGAGAGAGGGATTGAGGTCGATCAGAAGAGCATGAAAACAATTGACGATGCGGTGCCCCCGACTACTAAGACAGAGTTGCAATCTTTGCTTGGCAAGATTAATTTCATCAGAAGGTTTATTTCAAATTTGTCGGAAAGGATTCTTCCATTTTCTCCCTTGTTGAAATTAAAGAACGATCAAGAATTCAGATGGGGTGACATACAACAGAAGGCGTTTGAAGAGATAAAAGAGTATATGAAGCGTCCACCCGTGCTAGTTCCTCCTCAGCAGGGTAAGCCTTACAAGTTGTACATATCGGCCGATGAACAAAACAATTGGATCGGCCCTGATGCAAGAGATTGAAGGAAAGGAGCGAGTGGTTTTCTATCTAAGCAGGAGACTTCTAGATCCAGAAACAAGATATTCTCCCACCGAAAAGTTATGCTTGTGCTTATATTTCTCTTGCACCAAGTTGAGGCATTACTTATTGTCGGCCGAATGTATGGTTGTTTCCAAGGCTGACATAATCAAGCACATGTTATCGATGTCAATACTAAATGGGAGAGTGGGAAAATGGATTCTCGCGTTATTAGAGTTTGACTTGAGGTACTGAATCGGCTAAAGCAGTCAAAGGGCAGGTAATAGCCGATTTTGTCACCCAGCATCGTAAACCAAGCATGAATTATGTAGAGCCAGGTACCTTGGATGTTATTCTTCGATGGATCATCTTGCAAGCAAGGTGGTGGCATTGGTATTGTGATTATTTCACCTCGGGGGGGGCAAATTTTGAGTTTGCCTTTCCAACCAAGCCAATGGTTACCAACAATCAAGCAGAATATGAAGCTGTTTTGAGAGGGATTCAACTTCTTCATGAGGTAAAGGTCGAAGCAATTGAAATATTTGGAGACTCACTGTTAATTATTAATCAGTTAATTGGCCTATATGAGTGCAAAGAAGACACTTTGAGGAGATATTATGACAAGTGTCAGAGGTTGCTCAAAGAGTTTTCTCATGTCTCATTTCAACACATTCCTGAGGGCACAAAATCAAGAAGCTAACCGTTTGGCTCAAAGTGCATCAGGTTATCGAGTAATTCAAGAAATCTTAGGCAATGAAACCTTGGATAATGACTGGAGAGTTGAGATAGTCGACTACCTTAGAGATCCGTCATGAAAAGTTACCAGAAAACTAAGGTATAAATCGAACTAAATACATTCTGCTGGATGATCAGCTGTATTACAAAATGATCGATGGGGCCTTATTCAAATGCCTGAATCAAGAAGAGGCTAAGGTATTGATGGGTGAAGTGCATGAAGGGATATGTGGAGCTCATCAATCGGCTTATAAGATGAAATGGATTATCCGCAGAATTGGATATTTCTGGCCAAAAATATTAGAAGATTGTTTTGAATATTACAAGGGATGCCAAGACTGTCAACGTTTTGGTAATATCCAGAAGTCGCCTGCATCGGCCATGAACCCAATAATCAAGCCATGGCCGTTTCGGGGTTGGGGAATTGATTTAATTGGCCAGATCTTTCCACCCTCGAGCAAAGTACATAAGTTCATATTGGTAGCAACTAGATTACTTCACCAAGTGGGTTGAAGCAGTCCCCTTGAAAACGGTAACTTCAAAAAACTATGGTTGATTTTGTCAATGAGCATATTGTGTATCATTTTGGGATTCCTCAAACCATCACTACCGATCAAGGGACCATATTCATATCAGAGGAATTCAGAGATTTTGCTGCCAGTATGGGGATCAAGCTGCTAAATTCGTCTCCTTACTATGCTAAGGCTAATGGTCAGGCAGAGGCGTCCTAATCAGATTATGATTAAGCTGATCAAGAAGAAGATTGAGGAACAGCCCAGGAAGTGGCATTCGACGCTTAATGAGGCACTATGGGCATACAAGATAGCCTATCATGGATCAATTAAAACATCACCTTATGAGCTTGTGTATGGCCATAACATAGTCCTTCCTTGGGAAGTTTCAGACCGGATCGAGACGTGTTATGTTGCAGAATGATTTGTCAGCTGAGGTTTACAAGAATCTGATGATAGACTGATCTGGAAGACTTGAGTTGCCTTCAACTGCGCTGTTCTTGAGAATATCGAAGCCAATAAACTGAGGGTTTGCAAAATATTATAATAAAAATGTCAAGATTAAGCAATTCTCGAAGGAGACTTGGTTGGAAAGTGAAATTGCCGATCGGATCAAAGGACAGTAAATTCGGCAAATGGTCACCTAACTGGGAAGGACCCTATCGGATCAAACGTTGTGCGCCTGGTAATGCTTATATTTTGGAAATGTTGAAAGGAGAGCAAGAATTTGACTGAGCAATCAACGAGAAATATTTAAAGAAATATTATCCTAGCGTTTAGATCAATACTTAATAAACGATCTGTTCGGTTGATAGCTTTAATAGTCGATATTGAAAAGATATCGCCTCCAGTACAAAAGGTGAACCCAAAGGAGTAAAAGCCGATACGGTGTGTATCGCCTATAGAAGCAAAGCAAACACAAACAAAGTGAAGGGTATGAAGCACGAAACAATGGGAAACCACTCAAGGCGAGGAAGTTATTTGCTAAACATCACCTATTACAAGCTACGGGCCAGAAAACACTTTGCCTACTATGTCGTCGGCTAGGGTATTGAAAGCTACAGAGTTGGCGGCGTTCATAAAATCTTCAACCAAGCGCTCATGCTCCCCAGGGTGCACTGTGTCTAGAAAACCATGGGGAAGAAGCCAAAGATTATGGCCCAAACGGGCTTGTGCAGCAGCCAACGCCATGGCAGCGCCATGATGAACGCCATGAAGGGCGACCTCCCTAACATGGTTTGAGATGTCATGCAAGCGAACCACCAGAACGGTGCCCCTAGCATTGACAAACCCCGCCACATGATTTGTGGTTGATCGAAGACTCTCCAACTGAGCAGTTAGATCTAAGATATTCAAGGAAAGAGTGATCATAGATCTTGAGGGTAAAATTAAGAAAGAACAAAGAAATAATGGCAGACATCTCACCCATGATTCTAGCTTCAGCCCTAGCCAACCTTTCCCTCACTAGGCCGACCTCAGGGGGAGATCGGTCTTCAATCATGGCCAAAGCTGATTCTGCTAGTGAGAGGCAGTTGGCTAGATGCTGGTCGGTCCGGTCGATGGAGGCCAGTAGATCGTCATTGCTGATCTATCGCCTCAGGTGATGGGGAAGCTGGCAGCAGATTGGTACCAAAGATGACCCCAAGGGATGGGTGGAGTTGGCCCTTTGATCCGAAGCGATGGGAGCACCCCAAGATGCGTCCTCTTGATGATGAGGGCGTTGGCGTGATGGTGTGGATCCGTTGCGGGCTTCTTCAGCAGACCTCTGTTGTTCTCCATGACCTCAAACCTACGGAAAGGTGGAGGATGTACTAAAGACAAAGAGGAGTTGAGACGAATAGGGTTGTTTTTTGGTTCACAGCCATAGCCCGTATATATAGCCTGGGAAAGCGAGAAGATAGATTTCAATGGAGGTATGAAATTGAAATTGGAAACGGAAACAGATCAACACTCTGGGAATTCAGGGGACGGATAACAAAGAGATAACGGATTCACATTTATTGCTTCCCCAGATTACAAAATATCGTGGGATGGATACATTGACTAAAGATTAACCCACCAGAACTTCTTTGGATTGAAGGGAGTCTAGATTTTCGCAAGGCTGAAACTCATTGTGAGCCAAGTCGCATCAGCCCATCAATAAATTATACCAGAGAAGAAGAAAGTTCACCCGCCTAACATATGGTCAACAGATTTCTCGATAAATTGAGGAACTATGGGAAAGAAGCCTGAGGCTTTCCTGATGGGCATTTGGAGGAGCAATAAGGGGAAGGTGATCACACCCTCTAGCCCTCGCAAACACTAAAACAACCTTGTGAGCATGAAGAGAAGACTCAGGTGATATCACAAGAATTCTTCTAACCACAATGACTGGTCTTCTTGCCCAACGAGGCGCTAGAATAAGTGACACAATCACCCTATGCACAAGAATTCTTCTAACTGCTCAATATCTTCATAACAAGACCATGGAGGGTCCAGTGGAGTCGGAGGCACTCGAAGAGACAGGAAGAAGAAAGACATGGCTGAATTGTTGAGTTGCTCTCGTCAAGGTCGGATAGGTATTTGATAGCTGGCCCGTAAAGATGAATCCAAGTGCTCGTGAAGCAGTGATAAGTTTTGAGGCATAGGCTCATGAGTGGACGCAAGCGGCGACAAGCAGTAGACCCCTGATCAAGGTTCTCTACCCGTGACTGTGGACCAATCAGGGATACAGACATGATAATTTTAGAATAAAATTACTTTTATCCCAAAATTGGGGGGCATGTGTTTACACCAAAATTTGGAAGAAGAGTCACAGGGACTCGAAGGCTCCCAAGGTCATGTCGTCAGGGAATCAATTACGTGCAGATCGGAACCAGCTAATTCGAGCGCAAAACTAGAATCGGCTTTCTTCAGATAGTGCCAACGGATAATGACGAAGGTTATGATCGGCGCCAGGACGAGACATGCTGGACTCTACAAAAAGGGAAAGATTAGAGTCCAAGTTATCTTAAATTAGGAATATTTTCGTTTATGCCAAGGATTGTAACGAATCGTGCTCGAGTAGGATTCATGTTTAGGTCTCGGGTATAAATATCAAAGCCCTGGCTATTGTAAAGACAACAATCAATCAAATACAAGTCAATTACTTTTTTCGGCTCTGGCCACCCCTTAGGAGTAGGAGTAGAGTATATCTCGGTGAGTTCTTCAGCGAGTATGGCTGTATCGATCTGGTCGGCCTCCACTGCTTGTCTGTAAGTACCGTCATGGTTTATACCTCTATTCGTATGGCTGCATCGATCCGGTCGACCCCTACTGCGATTTTAGTATAGGCTAGTTATCGACTCTTGTCTAATTCAAGTATGGCCTGTGTGATTCTACCTCACACCCCACTGCTTGAATTAGATCAAAGTCAAGTTATCGGCTCTACCTTAGTATGGCAGTCTTTGGTAGATTCATTAAGTTACCGATATTGCTTATTGCTTTCATCGTTTATCTAATTACAGCAATATCACTCTGCCCAATTGAGATTGATCTGGATCGGCCTTATATCTTGTTTAACTCATCATTTGCTAATTTAAAGTTGATCTAATCTACACCTTAAACGATGAATTATGCTTTTATCGGCTGTTTTACATCAATCTTAAGCATGCATAGCGTGTAGTTAAGGCATGTCCGATCTCGAATAGATCTATTGGTTAATGAAAACCGTTCCATGGCCCGTCATCATGGCCTGTGGGATTCTGCCTCTCACCCCACTGTTGGCACCATGGAGTGGGGATCGTTAGTTGGTGGACCCGTTCCTGAGGAGGCATGACCTTAACCGTGCGCTATGCCTAAATCGGCTGTTTAGCCGATATCGAGTGCTTTCATGAATAGTTCACATTACGAGATCATTGAAGTAGAGATAAGTTGAAAGATATGTTGGCCCCATGATCTTATTATTGTATTACAGCTTGCATGATTCTGTCTCATGCCCCACTAATATTAGTAATGAGTTAGGGTCGTTGAGTCTATTGTTGTTACTACGGCCTACATGATTCTACCTCATGCCCCACTGGTCATGGCAATGGATGAGATCTAACATGTTCATTAGATTTATCTTTATTAAATGATTAAGTGGTGTTGAATTGTCTCTTTATATAAAAAGGAGTTCGGTTACTTGTAATCATTGGCTCAGTATAAACCGATCATCATTGATATCTTATTGCCATTGATTAATATTTGCTTAAATAATATTTATCATGAATGATAACCGATTCTTCTTATACAACCCAATGAGCTTTAATCGATTTATTTTTATGAATATGCTGGAATCGACTATTTAGTCGATCTCCTCTCATATCGGCTCTCAGAGCCGTACATTCAGAACTGTCTGGCAATACCGGCATGTTCCGCCCTTAATTACTGATGAGCTTTCTCTCTTTGTCAATTATAGGGTCAAATTGACTGGCACGTCTCGGGAGGATTGCGTAGGATCGACCACCCTTGCGCTGAAGCTAGGTGGATCTGCTCCATCGAGCGGACCCTTCCGGCTTGCTGCGTGTGTCCTCGGCACGGAGACAAAAATTCTATGTCGACACAACCAAATCAAGCATACAACTTGGAATATTGGCAAACACAGTACACTGACTCAAATTTGACCCTCACACAAGCAACGAGGCCGTGGGCTACCTGATTACAAGTTGAAAGTTTCAAACATTTCTGAAATTGTGAGCTAACATATCTTTCATCTCCCACGCCAAACCAATTGTTGAAGTCTTATCAAAGCTTGATGACATCTTGTTTTAGAGCAAGGCTAATAAGAATAGCAATGCCAGCATTGGGCTGCACACAGCGCCGCATGTCACCTGAAGTCTTCATCAACAAAGACTTGGATAATGGACAAACCGATAGGGTTGGCTGTAGAGAAGATTTAATAATGTTGGATGTGCACATTAGCTCCTATGATCTGTGTATGCTTGTATATCTCTATGGCCATCTACACAAACTACATACATGCATACTCAGCCCTGCCATCAGCACATATGACGGCACAAAAACAATACCAAATCATAGTACCAATATAAATAATTATTTTCAATTCGAGCAACATGACAACCAAGATAACTGATTGCACATAGCACTAGGGCGTAGATGCTTAAACATCTGACACTTGAACATTACATGAGTCAATATAGAAAAAGAATATTGACAAAACGCAATAGGTAAGTCTGGCAAAGAAGCCATAATTATTGATCCACCAAGATAAAGGCATAAAGCCATGGTTGGAACTTCAACACAAAAGTCCAGCCAGCCCATTGCACCAACATTGAGTCACTGTATGGGAAAAGGAGAAAAAAAGATAAGGTAAATATTTATTCATTGTGTGCTATCAACAAAGAGCATGTTATATATGAATATCTAACTATAGAATGATTTTTTAGTTGGTGAACATATCAAGTTCATCTTACAAGTTGCATACCTGTAAGTAGCACCAACAGTAGTCATTGCATCAAAGCAGTCCTGAAATAAAGTATATACGAAGTATAAGATATCATGCCAATGCTCAATGGTCATGATTAAAAGGAATAGAAACAAGCAGATTTCAGTATCCTACCATAACTAATTATATGATTAATATTTCCAAGCTATGCCAAATGTGCTCTACTAAGTCATTTTTCAGTTGAGTATGTTGTGGGCGAGCACATATGGCAGCTTTGGTACGCAGCACGTCAACAAACACACAGATTACCACCAATTTTGACTTTAGCATGAGGTACAGCAAATGATGCTCCTGGACTCACATTCAAGTCAATATGAATGATGGCCTCCTCCCTCTCATCTTCAACAATCATATTGTGGAGAACCACATAAGCTAGCAGGATCCTTCCAACACTATTTCTCTTCCAAAGTCTTGCAGGCCGGCGAACAATGATAAACCAGGACTGTAATACCCTAAAAGTATGATCCACATCTTTCCTTGCCCCTTCTTGGTGCTTGGAAAACAACTTATGCTTTTATGTTTGGGGGAAGTGCTATAGTCTTCATGAAGGCAATCCATTCTATGTATATCCCATCAACAAGGTAATAACATGTGGTATGCTCATTCCCATTGAATGAAAACTGAAATCGAGGGGCTTCTTCATTGTTTGATCTCGTAACTCCAAACAAAGCATGCCAGATATCAAGGTCCGCCAATGCATGCAATCTATTCCTAGCATTCCAGGAAAACCACAAGACTCAACAACCTGAAGTAAACACTCAACCATGGTGTGCGCAAGCACTGATCGAGTGGCAAGAGGCAAGGGGTGAAGCTTAAGCAAGACTTGGTGCTGATGGAAGAAGGCAATGGTGAAAAGCAAGTGAAGTCAAGATCGATGAACCAATATGATCACATGATGATATGAAGTGGATCATATCATTGTTGATCATGTTGGTGCATGTGTTGCATCGACATTGGAGGAGATGGAATGGAATGCTCAAGGCAAAGGTATAACCTAGGGCATTTCATTTCACCGGTCATAGGTGTGTAGAGAAGTTGATGACCGGGTTTAGGATAGATGGCCATACTATCAAGAGGGGCAAACTTTTTTGCATATTAGTCATCTAGTGCCACTCGAGTGATCTAACTTTGCATCGTCGCTAGGATTGAGTGGTGTGGCAAGTTGAGTGGCTAATCCTTTGGAAAATGATTGTGAAAATGCTAACACACATACACATGGTGGTGCACACTTGGTGGGGTTAGCACATTTACAAAGGAGATGAAGTTGGAGTTGATGTGGATCAACTCGGTGATGGAACAGAGGTGAGAAAGGTTCAAAACTCCACTGGCAGAGTGTCCTATATAGAAAAGATAGGGTTTCACAGTGTGCACTGGACGCTGGTCACGCAATGACCGGACATGGGGGTCTTGTGTCCAGTCAGTGGCAGCAGTGAAGGCGCAGGCGTTGGTCTTCGACTGGATGCTGGGTCACTTCATGACCGGATGCTAGGTGGCTACATCCGGTCCCGCTGATATGGCAGCATAGAGAAGAGGAGAAATGACCAGACGATGATGCTACGTCTGATCGTGACTGACCGGATGTGTTCGGTCATGAATTTTCACCTCTGGAAGCTTACTGGAAGTGACCGGACGCTAGGGTCCTGCGTCTGGTCACTTTGAGTAGCTGCGTCTGGTCATCACTTGACCGTTGAGATCAAGTGACTGAGGTTGAACAGAGGCAACACATGGCGATCATCCATTGACCGGACACTGAGGTCCTACGTCCGGTCGATATGACTGGCGCATCCGGTCAACCCGAAAAACGCCCAGTGAAGGGGTAACGGTTGTTTTAGCCCGTGGGGCTATAAATAGAAGGGGGTCTCGGCCATGGCTTGGTATGAGCACCTCGAGGGACTTTGTGTCCATGCTTGAGAGTGCTTGGGAGCCCTCCATCTCACATATGCTTAATAGTGATCATCCGATTGTGTGAGAGAGCGATTCTAGTATGATTGCATCATGAGGTTGCATCTAGTGGCACTAGGTGATCGAGTTGCAAACCATTGGTGCTTGTTACTCTTGGAGGTTGCCACCTCCTAGATGGCTTGGTGGTGGTCTCTATCAAAGCCCGCAAGAAGCTTGTGCGGTGCTCCGGAGAAGAGCTTTGTGAGGGGCATTGTGCTCGCCGCACGAGAGCCATGAAGAGCAACTCTAGTAAAGCGTGTCATTGAGATACCCTCACTTTTGGGGTAGGTTCTTGCGGTGCCAAACGTGCGGGCTTGGCGGGTGCTGCTAATTAGCCACCGAACCACCAAGTGAGCAGTCGACACAATGAGGACTAGCGTGTTGGCAAGCACGTGAACCTCGAGAGAAAAATCATCGTGTCAACTTTATTCTTCCCGTTGGTTTTCATCCTTGTTACAGAAGCTTGTAATTACTTTCATATACATTGTGCTTGTGTAGTTGCTCTTGTAATTAGTTTGCTTGTATAGCTCACTAGTTACCTTCCTGCTTGTGTAGCATAGATGTAGCTCCCTTGCTTGACTAATTTGGTTTGTGTAATTTTGTTAGTCACTTTGCTTAGTTTGTGTAGCTAAGTATTTGCACTCTCTAATTTGGCATTGGTTGTCTTGTTATTGAGCATTGCTAGTGAACTTAGTTCGCTTTGTGCTTTTGCTTACTAGCATGTGTAGGAGCTCCCTGTTGGTTAAAGTACTAGTGGCATAGGTTTGTGTGTCCTTGCTTCTAGAATTGATTAGGTGAGCTCTAGCTAGCCCGACACCTTTGTTGCTTAATTAGAATCTTTGCAAGGTGCTAGAGAACATAGATAGAGGAGTGTAGTCTTGGCTAGACCGATAATTTTAGTTCCGCACTTGTTTTGGTTAGCCGACGCAATTAAGTTTTAGAAATGACTATTCACCCCCTCTAGTCGCCATCTCGACCCTACACCTGCACACCTACAGGACGGTGCCACCAGGCCATGCCAGAAAGGCACTATGCAACCTTCTAGGCGTGTCAGAACCCAAACAGTATTGTAGGCGCCGACATTTGCCATACCAGGTGAACACAGTGGAGCCTACCACATGCTTCTAGACATGAACAGTATTGTGGCGCCAAAGACCGTCTTGTACCCGATAGCGTGGGCAACAAGACTAGGTAGCACACATATACATTCTCTCTCTTTCTTTGACTTGTAAGAACCCATCCCCTTCGACTATAAAAGGGGATGAGCTCTCTCCTAAAAAAGGATTTGGCTATTCTAACTCTGGCTCTTTGGCTCTCCTCAAAAAAGAGAGCTCGAATAGCTCAATAGCTCTAGAACTCTAAAGCTACATAGAGCATACGCTCCAATACTTAGCACACGTTAGAGCCCCCGTTACTCTCGGCCCTTCGGTTTAGAGTCTGACTGAGCCTTTAACACCCCCTTCTCATTCCTACTCGTTTGTAACCCCACATCAAACTTCGAGCACTTGGGCTTAAGAATAAAGTCACCGACCGACTGAAACTAGACATAGGGCACGCTGCCTGAACTAGTATAAATCCTATGTCATTGAGTGCTAGGCCACATCCGATCATAATGCATGGCAAAACTACAAATATTTACTTGGTCACTTTTCATACCGATAGTAGGCGCCATTCGTGGGGAGGACGTCGTGTGTTCACGCGTTTGGTCATCGGATGGCCCATCTTTCCACCATCTTAGGCATGGCGGGCTCAAGAGATACGATTCACTTTGGCTCGCTGGAGTTTCCCACGCTCCCACATGTTGGGATGTGGGTTCCTCCCATCTTCGAGCCGCTCCAGACCTTCCTCTTCGGAAGTCTAGACTTCGTCGTCGGCCAGCTCAGCGTACTCCGCCTCCAAGAGGAGGCACTTGTCTCGATACCCACTGGAGGAGGAGCACCCTCTGCCAGCCTCGGGCCACTCGACGACCTCAACGTCGAGACACCCACGCTTCGCCTCAAGCCCATGTTGGGCTCAAACTCTACAGTGAGTAACATAGATATTGTTCTTTATTCACCATTTAACACCTTCTGTTGACTCTCTGGAGGGACCCTGTTGTCCTCACCATGACCGCCATACGACCAATTCCCCTATGGCTTTGTGTCCCCTGTGGACCCATGCGTGCGGGGGCACCAAAGGATGCAGACGCTGCCCCCTCTCACATCCAAATTCGTGGGGATGGCGGGCTACGCTCCCGTCTCCTTTTGTTGTAGAACCGACCAATTTATAAGAGCACAAGTACAATGGCAGCCCGCAAGTGGTTGCACTGTCATACTTGAGCCCATATAAACCTGGTAGTCTGTCGAGTACCACGACGGGTCTCGATAAACGATCCACAAACAACCAAGATCGTACATGATTCAACATACATGTCACATATTACATAAAGTTCACAAATACATTTTCATCGTTAGAGTATGAAACAAAGTTATTACAAACCAAGTTTGATAGATAATAGCGGAAGCAAATTAAGTTCGAAAGTAGCTTTTGCCAACATAGTTTAATAGAGTGCCAACATACGATCACAGTCCACAAAAGCATATAGAGGGATTAGTAAAGAAGCATGCCCAAGGCTTACTCCTCATCCATAGCGGGATAGAAGCAACTCTTGCAATAACCATGATATACCGTGCCATCTACAACAATGGGAATAAAACCTTTTGTACGAGAAGGTACTCAGCTAGACTTACCCGTCATAAACCAGAAATAAATTGACTCCAAGGATTATGCAAGGCTGTATAAGTGGAGATAGCTTGACAACATTTTGCATGAAAAGCGCTTAACTCAGTTATACAATTATAATTCTATTCATAAGTTAATTATAACTATCCATCTATAAATTAGCAACTATCCTGTGCCAAACATGTGATACATCATTTTAAGAGCATACAATAGTAACCATAGTAGGTATAGTAATTCCATGTTTATCCGAACCATCATATTCCATAATACAATTACTACGATGTTGGGGCTAGCCAAGTTTCTCACTATCCGGGAGAGACGGCGATTCGAATCGATTTCAACTAGCTGGGAATTTATTCCTAACACAAACCCAGGCGGACCAGATCAACGGTCACCTTAGGTCACCTTTGGTACAACTCAAGTACACATGTCGTGGGTTCGCCTAGCGCCGCACAATTAGGGACAACCAACTGCCAGGACGTTCAGGACTATCCTGCCCTTGGGCTCATGTCTGGCTTCCCCGCACATCCTTACTACCATCCAGAGTGCGCACTCTTACAAAGCAAGGCCTGGCCTGAGTTGAGCTACTCAGCTTCATGGTCGTAATGAGTTATCCGGCTAGCTAAGTGATAGGCATGTGTTTAATCTTGTCAAAAGTGCCAACAACGGTACGGTCCTTAATCGACACAGACGGAATCACATGGGTCAACCTACGCATAGACTCCGCCCAGCCTCGATTTATATTACCCCATGGTTCTTTTCCACGATAGCAAATATAGCCAACCGTGCTTTGGTATCCACCTATATCTCGCAAGTGACAGGAAATCACCCGACTTCTACCAGTCTAAGCATGGCTAAGCATACAGTCGATCTTGGACCTACACCGGGTTAAAGGAGTATTTCTGGACAAGGAAATTATATGCATCAAGTGGTTCCAATCAACTCTTATAACCTAATGCATCAATCATAAAGGACTCGAGTAATATTTTGTAAAACATTGGGAGACTTAGAATGCTCTGGGGCTTGCCTTTCAGAAAAGAAGTGGGGCGGTGGTCAGGGCACTCCAGAAGCTCTTCTGGGGTCTGCTCCTCTTCTTTGGGAGTTGCGGCTTGAGAAATCTCCTACTGGTCCCCTTCCTCTCCTTCGTTGAACTCCAGCAACATTATCTCCTCTGTCGACCCTAGATGCATGAATATGGCATAAGATATTGCGAATGCATACATGCTGACAGGTATAGTATGATGAATGCATTCGTGTAAGTATTCTTAACATCATGGTATTAAAGTAATAACAAGTGCATCACATTTTACTGAGTATGTGCATATCTCTTCTGGATTACTTAATCAAGCACTTCAACAATTCATTTACTACACCACAAAATAGCAGCTAATTGTTTTTACTCATAACTGAAGTTATACTTATCCAAATGCTGTGATCTTAGATTTTCTGGAAAGCTTATAGAATTGTCTACAACTCTTATGTAATCACCAAAAGCTAATTCACATTCCATCCTAACCAAAATAGGCAATCAATCCAGTGCTGTCCAGAAATTCTAGAGAGCGAGCATTTTGGAATAGTACTTTAAACAGCTATAACTCCTAAACCCTTTGGCCTATTGTCCTGAAATTTTAACACAAGATATATGAAGAAGTTACCTACAACTTTGTTATTAACCATTTTTACAGCAAACATTATTTTTACTATGCAGCATACCAAACCACAGAATCTGTCCGAAAACCATTCTCACCCGAATTATAAAGCAACGATATTTTTACTGTATATAAACATTCCAAATTTGACCTCACCAAGCATACCATCAGTTCAAGGACATCAAATAAACTCAAGAAAACATAATGTCCACTCCCAAACTATTCATTTAAAAGCCTTTATCAATTTAACTAGATAATTAGGTTAAATAATAAATATATACCCAATGTGCATAATAAATTCTTAGAAAATTACAGTGGACTCCTAATGCTCACAATAGACTACTGTGAAAATTTCATATCATTTGCACATGTATAACATCCTATGCAAGAATGATAAGCTAGCAAGGGTTATTTTTAGTGAAAATAGAAAACCCTATAGAAAAGTGTCAAGCAACAGATTATATATTTTTCCTAGTTTCACCTTAGTGCCATACTACTGTACAAAAATTTGCATAGGAATATCTTTCATATTTTTATCCCTACAAATTTCCTTAGAAAATGCCATTTATTAATAAATAAATAGAAAGACCATTTTTAAATCAAGTTTACAGCAAACTTATTATTTTTCCTAGCTAGAGCATATCAATATAAAACCCACAAAATTGGAATCACAATTTAGGAGTTTTCTAGCTCAAGATATCTAATTTACAAAATTGTAAACATACAAAAAGCATTTATCTAAATGCATTTTAATCCTTAATAAAAACATCAGAACTTTACCTATCATATTTTTTATAAAATACTACACTTCCTAAGGAACACTACAAAATTTGGTTCACAAGATTTGGATCTCTACAACTCCACTTATCATTTTTCAAAGTTTGCATCAAATCTAAAAACAAATGAACTATCCTTCTCAACCGAGTCACTGACAGCTAGGGCCCTCGGGTCAGTCGGACCCCATAGGTCAGCGACACAGGAAGCAGGGGAGCGGCGTAGCTTGATGCGGCCTGACCCCAGCTTGTCGCCGGCGAGCTCTCCGGCGAAACCAATTGCACCGACGTGATCTACAGAACATACCGCATCTAGTGACCTAGGTGGTGGCAGCGCAGGTGCGCCGGATCGTGCTCGTTGCCGGCCATGGCGGCACGACGGCGCTGCTCTGCGGTGCGCCATCCATCTCCAGCCTTGGCGAGTCCAGGCGAGGAGCGCACCAGCATAACGGTGACCCTACTAATCTATCTAGGTGACCTAGGTGGCGCAAGGTGGTCCAACGAGCTCCGGCCACGTGCACAGTGGCGCGGAGGTGTGAGCGCGGCAGCGTGGGTCGTCGTGTTCCATGCCAGTGAGACCTCTAACCATGGTAACATCATGCACAAAGAAAGAACACACCATAGACTAGCCCTAACGTAAGGAATCAAAGCAAATGCCTATGCGAGCAACGTGGCGGCGAGCTCGCCGTGGATGCGGCCATGGCACCCAAGAACTCTGGCGAGGAAGAAAATGGCAAATACGCCCTCACCGAAGCTTGTCAGCTGCTGCAATCAAGTCGAGGAGGTAGAGGGGGACGTGGCGCAGCTGTGGGCAAGATGGAGGCGACAACGGTGCGGTGGCGTGGGTGCTAGGAGATGGCGGAGCTGCGTTGTGCTTGGCGACGGTGCTCTGGTTCCACGGCGAGAGAAAGGGCGAGCACTAGAGAGTGAGAGAGCGGGCAGGAGTGAGCGGAAATGAGGCACGCGGCTCTCAGATATCAGCTGCCAGCGCGCGGCGTCGGCCAACAGCGGCCATGCTCTGTCCATGGTCGGCCACGTCCGGGTGTGGCGCGGTGTTCTTCAGTGCCAGAACCCGAGCCTGACAGAGCGATTTCAATCGTTTAAATCTCCTAATCTGTAGCTTGTTAGTGCAAACCAACTAAACAAAACTTGTAGACCTAAGTACCAGCTACAATTCTTATTAAAGGATCACATGCTAATTCTCAACCAATACCGAGTAAAGTCAACCCAAAGTTGAGCTTGTCAAACTATCAGTGAAACATGACATAGCAAAAATTCTAAGTGTTGAAAACAGTGCAAAGCTGGTTTTTTTGTGAGCCAATTTCAAGCATGTTAGGAGCTAAACTAGTCTATGACCTAAAAATAAAAGGTGTTCCCCTCATCAAATACTACAACTTTGCTTTAGTGACCACATCCATGCAAGGTCTCTATGACATAGTTCAAACTAGGTCAAACCTACTACATTCAAATGATGGTATACACTTAAACTATGACCTAGTGACCAAATTAGCCCTAGCCAAGAATACCAAAGTTGTTCCTAATGACATTCCAAACATATTTAAGCTATTCCTAGGGTCACATACTCATTTCATACACTGATTACACATAAAGCTTTCCAGGTCAACATACATAGCATCACTTAAGGACTTGATCATGCAAAGTGACCTTCATGAACATTGTTCCACTAGTCATCCTAAGTGTAGCTAAGATGTTTTAGTGACTCACATCAACCATTTACATGTATTCACTCATGATCATATGCATATATACAAGGAAACATAAAATAACAAGCATGTTTCATATGTTTCAATCACATATTTCAATTGTAAAAACTTATATATGAATGCTCGATGCTCATGCTCATGCAATGCAATTCAAATTATGAAAGTCTAACACCTAGGGTGTTACAGCCCCTCCCCCTTATAAAAATCTCATCCTGAGATATGTAAGACCTACCATTCTTGGAAAAAGGTGGGATAAACCTCTCGTAAATAATCCTCTCGTTCCCATGTAGCATCTTGTTCACTATGATTATTCCACACCACCTTATAGAACTTAATGATCTTACTCCACGTTACTCTTTCCATCTCTTCTAACACTCGGATTGGCTTTTCTTCATAGGTCAAATCCGATTGAAGCTTTATGTTGGTGGGTGCAATAGCTTCCTCAGGTACACGAAGACATCTCTTTAACTGAGAAACATGGAAGACATCGAATATTGCACTCATCTCTGGTGGAAGTTGTAACTTATAAGCGACATTCTCTTTCCATTCAGTAATCTTGTATGTCCCTACATATCTAGGCGCAAGCTTCCTTTTCACTCCAAATCTCTGCACTCCTTTCATGGGTGACACTTTCAAGTATACATAGTCTCCCACTTCAAAAGCCAATGGTCTTCTTCTTTTATCAGCATAACTCTTTTGTCTGGATTGAGCTGCTTTCATATGTTGTTGGATAATACGCACTTGCTCTTCAGCTTCAGTGACAAAGTCAATACCAAAGTATCTCCTTTCACCGGGCTCAATCCAATTCAATGGAGTTCTACATTTTCTGCCGTACAAGGCTTCAAAAGGAGCCATCTTGATGCTTGCTTGATAACTGTTATTATAGGAGAACTTAGCTAAAGGTAACCATTTCTCCCATGAACCCTTAGAAGATATAACACAAGCTCTCAGCAAATCTTCCAAGATCTAGTTCACTCGCTCAGTCTGTCCTAAAGTTTGCGAATGGTATGCCGAACTTCTAATTAGCTTAGTTTCCAAAGCCTGGTGCAAGTGCTCCTAGAAACAAGCTATGAACTATGGTCCTCGGTCTGAGATTATGGTCCTAGGTACCCCATGTAGCCTCATAATCTAAGAAACATATAGCTCAGCGTACTTCACCATGTGATACCTTATGTTCATAGGTATAAAATATGCTGACTTGGTGAGACGATCTACAATGACCCATATTGAATCGTGACCTTGCTGTGTCATCGGAAGGCCTGTGATAAAGTCCATACTAATTTCTTCCCATTTCCAACCTAGGATAGGCAATGGCTGAAGTAATCCAGTGGATTTCATATGAACAGCTTTTACTCTACTATAGTTGTCGCACCTAGCGACATAGGTTGCGATCTCCTTCTTCATCTTAGTCCACCAAAAACGGGTTTTCAAATCTTGATACATCTTACTGCCACCTGGATGGATAGACAATTTGGATGAATGAGCTTCATCTAAAATTTGATTTCTAAGCTCATGGTCTTTTAGTACCACAAGTCGGTCCTCAAACCATAGCACATCCCTTTCATCTAATCTGAAATGCTTGGTTTCTTGCTCTTGCTTCTTTCTCTTGATGTGAAATATACCTACATCTGTCTTTTGCAGTTCCATGATTTTGCTCTCAAGTGAACAACTGATAGTGATATTGTGCAGTACAACAGGATGTAACAAATTAAATCCATCTTCCAACAATGCTTCCATGGTGTTGCAATGAGATTTCTGACTAAGTGCATCGGCTACAACATTGGCTTTCCCTGGATGGTAGTGCACTTCCAAATTGTAGTCCTTAATAAGCTCTAGCCATCTTTGCTGTCTCATGTTTAGCTCAGGTTGGGTAAAGATATACTTGAGACTTTTGTGGTCAGTATATATGACATACATTGCCCAACAAATAATGTCTCCATATCTTTAATGCATGAACAATTGCTGCAAGTTCTAAATCATGCGTAGGGTAGTTGACTTCATGTTTTCTCAACTGTCAAGAAGCATATGCAATAACTCTTCCTTCTTGCATGAGCACACACCCCAAACCTATACCCGATGCATCACAAAACACATCGAAGGGCTTTTCAATGTCGGGTTGTGCTAAAACAGGAGCTGTAGTTAATAGAGTCCTGAAGGTGTGAAATGCTGCTTCACATTCTAGTGTCCACTAGAACTTCTCATCTTTCTAAAGTAGCCTAGTCATGGGATTAGCTATCTTGGAGAAATCTAGAATGAAACGACGATAGTAGCCCGCTAACCCTAGAAAACTCCGAACTTCATGAACCAAAGTCGGGGCCTTCCAATCCATGACCTCTTGTACTTTCGATGGGTCTACAGATATTCCATCTCTTGATAAGATATGACCTAAGAAAGGTACTTTACTCAACCAAAATTCACACTTGCTAAACTTTGCATATAGCTTATGCTCCCTCAATCTGGATAGAACAATCCTTAGATGCTCTGCATCATCTGCCTCATTCTTTGAATAAATCAATATATCATCGATAAACACGACCACGAACTTGTCGAGCTCGAGCATGAATACTGAATTCATCAGGTACATGAAGTAGGTAGGAGCATTCGTTAGTCCAAAAGACATAACCAAATACTCATACAAGCTGTACCTAGTGGAGAAAGCAGTTTTAGGTATATCCTCTGGCCTGATCTTTATCTGATGATAGCCTGATCTCAAGTCGATCTTGGAGAATACCTTTGCTTTTGCTAACTGATCGAACAAGATGTCGATGTGAGGCAATGGGTACTTGTTCTTGATGGTTATAGCATTGAGTGGCCTATAATCCACACACATTCTCAAGGACTTGTCCTTCTTCTTCACAAACAATGTTGGACATCCCCATGGAGATGAACTAGGTTGAATGAGACCTTTGTCCAATAGATCTTGTAGCTGAATTTTAAGTTCTGCTAACTCATTTGGTGGCATCCTATAAGGCCTTCTTAAGATAGGTGACGTACCTGGCACAAACTCAATCTTAAATTCCACATCCCTATTAGGTGGTAAACCTGGTAACTCATCTGGGAATACATCAGGAAACTCACAAACCACGGGGATATCACAAAGGGTAGTGGTTTGGATAGCACAAGCTAAGTGTTGGAGTTCAAAATTTAGGGAGAGTGGTACTAGGAAAGCATTTCCTCCTTTGGGTTCTCTCAACATAATGGTACGAGTGCTAGTGTCAATGAGAACACCATGATCTTTCATCCAATTCATGCCTAAGATTACACTTATGGATAACCCGGGCAATACTATCAAATCCGTTGTATACTCCCTCTCTAGTATAGAGATGAGCACGTTTCTAACTATCTTATTTGTAGAAATAGTAGCCCCGGCTAAACTTATATTATAACCACCTTGCTTACTTCAATTACTTTCTGATCATGTCTAGATGCAAATGATTGGCACATAAATGAATGAGAAGCTCCTGAATCAAATAAAACAATAGTAGGATGCTTGTTGACAAGAAACATACCAACTATGATAACTTCTCCTGCGGGCACTTCCTCAACAGCGGTATTGTGCACGTATCCAGGACGTGCCCTTAAGTTCGCCTACCTTTGATTGTTCTAATTCTGATTGTCATTCTTCTTAGGGTGGGGGCATTCTTTGGCCCAATGACCCACTTGATTGCAGTTGTAGCAGGGTTGATTGCTCCTAGGTCCTATGGAGCTTCCTTGATCGCCATTCCCTTTAGGTAAGGCAATAGTGAATGCCTTATGAAATACCTTCTGAGGCCTGCTGTTCTGAGCTTTTGGTGGCGGAGGCCTAAACTTAGGTGCAGGTGGGTGGAACTGTGGCCTAGCTATTATAGGAGCTCTAGACTATGAAGATCCGGAGGTACCTGCCTCAATTGCCCTCTTGCGGCCCTTAGCTGCCGCATGCATATTGTTACGGTTTTCCTGGGTCAAAGCATCACTAATAAACTCGTTGTAGGTGGTGCACTTGGAATTGGCCATAGTCTTCATCAATTTTGTGCCAAGACCCCGCTTGAAGCTCTCTATTTTCTTTTCTTTGGTATCAACAAAACCTAGAGCATACCTAGACAGGTTGTTGAAAGCATGCATGTATTCAGTGAGGGTCTTAGTCCCTTGTGTGAGCCTCATAAATTTAGCCGCCTTCATACGCATCAGCCCTAGGGAATGTGATGTCCCCGAAAGGCCAACTTGAACTGCTCCCATGTTACATGCGTATTAGCAGGTAGAGAGGACAAGAAATGTGTCCACCAAATCCCTACCAGTCCCTACAACTAATGGGATGCATACTCAGCCTTCTAGTGCTCGGTGACCCTTAGTAGACGAAACTTCTGCTCAATAGTGTTGAGCCACTTGTCCGTCTATAGCGGTTCCTCTGCCACCTTGAAGATAGGAGGCTTTGTATCCAGAAATTCCTTGAAGGCACTGTGCTGGTTTGGCTCAGGCCCTTGTTGTTGTGGGTGGGCACGAGCTGTGTTCTGCGCAATGAGGCGCAGAGCTTCCTCCATAGTTCTTTGGCTCCCCAAGAATTGGGTAAAGAACTCCTGAGCAGATGGCGCTGGCGGTGGTGGTAAGTCACCATCGTTGCCATCATGGCTGCTGCTAGCTCCTACACGGGTGTGAGTCATCTGCAAATTTGCAACAATAAGTGATTATTGGATGATGTCATGAGATTACAGATGAATTTTATAATCATGCCAAACTAAAATTACTGGAGAGAATCTTAAATTCATACAATAAGAACAGAGGCATAATAATTCATTCTCACAACATGACACCACCAATTTGATCACTTATCGGACTCATAGCGCGTTAACATTCAAATCATGGTCACCGATAAATGAACTACAATTGCATTAGCGTTTAACCAAACGTGAAATAACATGCAAATACCAATATTACATGATAGTTCAATCACCAATACCAAACTCAAACTATAGGTCCATTACATAGATAGCGATGATACATCAAGCATTTCCACTAGCCACTAAGCAATCTAATCCTCATTATGATCACTGTCGAGGTCAGAGATAGGATCATCTCCCTCCTCTGGCTCCACTTCTTCCTCATCCTCATTGTCATCTTCTTCCATATTTGGACCATCTTCTTCCCCATCAAGGATTGGGTTCAGCTGGTTGTTCAGATAGTGCACCTCATGCTGAAGGTCCATCACTCGAAGCTGAGCTTGTGCAAGCTGCTGACGTAAGTCCCTTTCAGCATGGTCCTATGTGGTACTTATGGCACGGTGCCTATCTCGTTCTATTCTTGCTACAATGGCATGATTGTTTGCTGCATCCCGCTGGTGCGTAGTTGTGGACGCCTCAGCATGGGCGGCCTCTAGCTGCTCCTGTAGTCCTGCAAGCAATGCTTGATCATCAGCTCTTGCTTCTTGGGCTACTGCTCTCTGTTGATCCACTTGCTCCATTTGGGTATGGAGATTGCCCAAAGCTACATAGGCTTGGTCAGATTCCCATCGGGCTTCACTTGCTGCTTTCTTATGCCTGCGCACACGCTTCTTGAGCTTACATTGTGCGGCTTCAGCTCTCATGAGCCTATCCATGCAAGTGGTGTATGATTCCTGCCAGAAATTCCTGGTGTCCTGGCATGTACAAAACATCTTCATCACCGCAAACATGGCACTCATAGCGGGACTAGAGCTATTTGCCCACTCATCTCGATCTCGGATCAATGCATTTTGGTTGCATTGTTACCATATTGCTATGGATGGATCCACCCAAGGAAACATACTAGCGGCACTACCGGTAAGTGCATCCCCATGCTGCTGATAGATCCGACTCAAAACCTCAAAGGCCACTACTTGGGTAGCCTCCCAAGGAGTTTTCCCTTCGGATTCTGCCTTCCACTCCTGCCAAAAAGGTGCTTGTGTGTGGGCTGGTATGGTTAGCCTTACTTCATACCATGGTTGTCCCTCTAGGTACTCTTCATTCCAATGATAGAGGGGCGGTTCATGATACCCCACAAAGTGCAAGACTCTCCAAAGCAAAGCAGGAGTTCCAAACACCATCAGGAAATTCTCACATCCAACTGGTGCTGCCATCTACCCCATCAACATGTACATCTTTTGTGAGACAAGGCCATAATGGATAAGAGTTACATAACCGAGTAAGAAATTTATAAGGGGAGGAACAATGCAAGTATTGATTAATTATTATCATGATGCATGCACGTTCCATACGTCCTCACAAACTTAGGAAAAATTTATTTCTAACGGCATACACGGTGGCATACGTACGTTCTCTCATATATAGCGTAAATAGTCAAGCTACACATTTCGTTGTTAGTGTACCTACATAAGAGTTTCATTTCAGCCCAACCCCACAATTATATATGTAGAATGTAAATCTAAATACTTCCATATATGTATACCCATACATATACTTCTGTATCAAAGCTACCCGATGACAGTTTATACCCACAATTAAATACGCACCATATACACATGCAAGCATGCATACATAGCTATACCAAAGCTAACTCTCCCCAACCGCACGCTCACCTCTTGCGGTCATGCCACTCATCAACTTACCTTCTTACCTTGGCGTAGAGGCATTTGATCCATACATTACCATTCAAGTGAATGGCATCCATACAATAGCACGCCGTATGGATAATGAAAATAAAAACCCCCAAGTTAGTACTTAAATAGCCACCTAATAGTCCTTAATTTGGGCATAAGGAAAGTGATCACCGGCACACTTTAGATTTCAAATACCTATTTATATAGCTATTAGTTGCTAGAAAAGGGTTTTGGAAAACAAAAACCTTTGTTTTAAATACACATGTGGCAATTAATGTTGAACCTTGCTCTGATGCTAGCTGTCGCAGAACCGACCAATTTATAAGAGCACAAGTACAATGGTAGCCCGTAAGCGGTCGCACTATCATACTTGAGCCCATATAAACCCGGTAGTCTGTTGAGTACCACGACGAATCTCGATAAACGATCCACAAACAACCAAGATCGTACATGATTCAACATACATGTCACATATTACATAAAGTTCACAAATACATTTTCATCATCAGAGTATGAAACAAAGTTATTACAAACCAAGTTTGATAGATAATAACAGAAGCAAATTAAGTTCGAAAGTAGCTTTTGCCAACATAGTTTAATACAGTGCCAACATATGATCACAGTCCACAAAAGCATATAGAGGGATTTGTAAAGAAGCCTGCCCAAGGCTTACTCCTCATCCATAGCAGGATAGAAGCAACTCTTGCAATAACCATGATATACCGTGCCATCTGCAACAATGGGAATAAAACCCTAAGTACGAGAAGGTACTCAGCTAGACTTACCCGTTATAAACCAGAAATAAATTGACTGCAAGGATTATGCAAGGCTGTATAAGTGGAGATAGCTTGACAACATTTTGCATGAAAAGCGCTTAACTCAGTTATACAATTATAATTCTGTTAACAAGTTAATTATAACTATCCATCTCTAAATTAGCAACTATCTTGTGCCAAACATGTGATACATCATTTTAAGAGCATACAATAGTAACCATAGCAGGTATAGTAATTCCATGTTTATCCGAACCATCATATTCCATAATACAATTACTACGATGTTGGGGCTAGCCAAGTTTCTCACTATCCGGGAGAGACGGTGATTCGAATCGATTTAAACCAGCTGGGAATTTATTCCTAACACAAACCCAGGTGGACCAGATCAACGGTCACCTTAGGTCACCTTTGGTACAACTCAAATACACATGTCGCGGGTTCGCCCAGCGCCGCACAATCAGGGACAACCAACTACAAGGACGTTCAGGACTATCCTGCCCTTGGGCTCATGTCTGGCTTCCCCGGACATCCTTACTACCATTCAGAGTGCGCACTCTTACAGAGCAGGGCCTGGCCTAAGTTGAGCTACTCGGCTTTGCGGTCGGAATGAGTTATCCGGCCAGCTAAGTGATAGGCATGCGTTCAATCTTGTCAAAAGTGCCAACAACGGTACGGTCCTTAATCGACACAGATGGAATCACATGAGTCAACCTATGCATAGACTCCATCCGGCCTCGATTTATGTTACCCCATGGTTCTTTTCCATGATAGCAAATATAGCCAACCGTGCTTCGGTATCCACCTATATCTCGCAGGTGATAGGAAATCACCCAACTTCTACCGGTCTAAGCATGGCTAAGCATACATTCGATCATAGACCTACACAGGGTTAAAGGAGTATTTCTAGACAAGGAAATTATATGCATCAAGTGGTTCCAATCAACTCTTATAACCTAATGCATCAATCATAAAGGTCTCAAGTAATATTTTGTAAAACATTGGGAGACTTAGAATGCTCCGGGACTTGCCTTTCAGAAAAGAAGTGGGGCGGTGGTCAGGGCACTCCGAAAGCTCATCTGGGGTCTGCTCCTCTTCTTTGGGAGCTGTGGCTTGAGGAATCTCCTACTGGTCCCCTTCCTCTCCGTCGTTGAACTCCAGCAATGTTATCTCCTCTGTCGACTCTAAATGTATGAATATGGCATAAGATATTGCGAATGCATACATGCTGACAAGTATAGTATGATGAATGCATTCATGTAAGTATTCTTAATAGCATGGTGTTAAAGTAATAACAAGTGCATCACATTTTACTGAGTATGTGCATATCTCTTCTGGATTACTTAATCAAGCACTTCAACAATTCATTTACTACACCACAAAATAGCAGCTACTTATTTTACTCATAACTGAAGTTCTACTTATCCAAATGCTGTGATCTTAGACTTTCTAGAAATCTTATAGAATTGTCTACAACTCTTATTTAATCACCAAAAGCTAATTCACAATCTATCCTAAACAAAACAGGCAATCAATCCAGTGCAGTCCAGAAATTCTAGAGAGCGAGCATTTCAGAATACTACTTTAAACAGCTATAACTCCTAAACCCTTTGGCCTATTGTCCTAAAATTTTAACACAAGATATATGAAGAAGTTACCTACAACTTTGTTATTAACCATTTTTACAGCAAACATCATTTTTACTATGCAACATACCAAACCACAGAATATGTCCAAAAACCATTCTCACCCGAATTATAAAGCAACGATATTTTTACTGCATATAAACATTCCAAATTTGACCTCACCAAACATACCATCAGTTCAAGGACATCAAATAAACTCAAGAAAACATAATGTCCACTCCCAAACTATTCATTTAAAAGCCTTTATCAATTTAACTAGATAATTAGGTTAAATAATAAACATATACACAATGTGCATAATAAATTCTTAGAAAATTACAGTGGACTCCTAATGCTCACAATAGACTACTGTGAAAAATTCATACCATTTGCACATGTATAACATCCTATGCAAGAATGATAGGCTAGCAAGGGTTATTTTTAGTGAAAATAGAAAACCCTATAGAAAAGTGTCAAGCAATAGATTATATATTTTTCCTAGCTTCACCTTAGTGCCATACTACTGTACAAAAATTTGTATAGCAATATCTTTCATATTTTTATCCCTACAAATTTCCTTAGATAATGCCATTTATTAATAAGTAAATAGAAAGACCATTTTTAAATCAAGTTACAGCAAACTTATTATTTTTCCTAGCTAGAGCATGTCAATATAAAGCCCACAAAATTGGAATCACAATTTTAGGAGTTTTCTAGCTCAAGATATCTAATTTACAAAATTGTAAACTTACAAAAAACATTTATCTAAATGCATTTTAATCCTTAATAAAAACATTAGAAACTGTACCTATCATATTTTTATAAAATACTATACTTCTTAAGGAACACTACAAAATTTGGTTCATAAGATTTGGATCTCTACAACTCCACTTATCATTTTTCAAAGTTTGCATCAAATCTGAAAACAAATGAACTATCCTTCTCAACCGAGTCACTGACAGCTAGGGCCCTTAGGTCAGTCGGACCCCATGGGTTAGCGACATAGGAAGCAGGGGAGCAGCGCAACTCGATGCGGTCCGGCCCTAGCTCATCGCCGATGAGCTCTCCGGTGAAACCAAGTGCACCGACGTGATCTACAGAACAAACCACATCTAGTGACCTAGGTGGTGGCAGTGCATGTGCGGCAGAGCGTGCTTGTTGCTGGCCATGGCGGCACGGCGGTGCTGCTCTGCGGTGCGCCGGCTATCTCTGGCCTCGGCGAGTCTAGGCAAGGAGCGCACTAGCATAACGGTGACTGTAACACCCTAGGTGTTAGACTTGCATAATTTGAATTGCATTGCATGAGGATGAGCATCGAGCATTCATATATAAGCTTTTACAATTGAAACATGTGATTGAAACATATGAAACATGCTTGTTATTTTATGTTTCCTTGTATATATGCATATGATCATGAGTGAATACATGTAAATGGTTGATGTGAGTCACTAAAACATCTTAGCTACACTTAGGATGACTAGTGGAACAATGTTCATGAAGGTCACTTTGCATGATCAAGTCCTTAAGTGATGCTATGTATGTTGACCTGGAAAGCTTTATGTGTAATCAGTGTATGAAATGAGTATGTGACCCTAGGAATAGCTTAAATATGTTTGGAATGTCATTAGGAACAACTTTGGTATTCTTGGCTAGGGCTAATTTGGTCACTAGGTCATAGTTTAAGTGTATACCATCATTTGAATGTAGTAGGTTTGACCTAGTTTGAACTATGTCATAGAGACCTTGCATGGATGTGGTTTCTAAAGCAAAGTTGTAGTATTTGATGAGGGGAACACCTTTTATTTTTAGGTCATAGACTAGTTTAGCTCCTAACATGCTTGAAATTGGCTCACAAAAAAACTAGCTTTGCACTGTTTTCAACACTTAGAATTTTTGCTAAGTCATGTTTCACTGACAGTTTGACAAGCTCAACTTTGGATTGACTTTACTCGGTATTGGTTGAGAATTAGCATGTGATCCTTTAATAAGAATTGTAGCTGGTACTTAGGTCTACAAGTTTTGTTTAGTTGGTTTGCACTAACAAGCTACAGATTAGGAGATTTAAACGATTGAAATCGCTCTGTCAGGCTCGGGTTCTGGCACTGAAGAACACCGCGCACCTCATTTCCGCTCACTCCCACCCGCTTTCTCACTCTCTAGTGCTCGCCCTTTCTCTCGCCACGGAACCAGAGCACCGCCGCCAAGCACAGCGTAGCTCCGTCATCGCCTAGCACCCACGCCACCACACCGTCGCCGCCTCCATCTCGCCCACAGCTATGCCACGTCCCCCTCTACCTCCTCAACTTGATTGCAGCAGTTGACGAGCTTCGGTGAGGGCGTATTTGCCATTTTCTTCCTCGCCGGAGTTCTCGGCCGCCATGGCCGCATCCACGGCGAGCTCGCCGCCACGTTGCTCGCTTAGGCATTTGCTTTGATTCCTTATGTTAGGGCTAGTCTATGGTGTGTTCTTTCTTTGTGCATGATGTTACCGCGGTTAGAGGTCTCGCCGGCATGGAACACAGCGACCCGCGCCATGGCGCTCACACCTCCGCGCCACCGTGCACGTGGTCGGAGCTCATCGGACCACCTCGCGCCACCTAGGTCACCTAGATAGATCAGTAGGGTCACCGTTATGCTGGTACGCTCCTCGCCTAGACTCTCCAAGGCTAGAGATGGTTGGCGCACCGTAGAGCAGCGCTGCCGTGCCACCATGGCCGGTGATGAGCATGCTCCATCGCACCTGCGCTGCCACCACCTAGGTCACTAGATGCGGTTTGTTCCGTAGATCACGTCGGTGCACTTGATTTCGCCAAAGAGCTCGCCGATGACGAGCTAGGGTCGGGCATCGTCGTGCTGTGCCGCTCCCCTGCTTCCTGTGTCGCTGACCTATGGGGTCCGACTGACCCGAGGGCCCTAGCTGTTAGTGACTCGGTTGAGAAGGATAGTTCATTTATTTTCAGATTTGATGCAAACTTTGAAAAAATGATAAGTGGAGTTGTAGAGATCCAAATCTTATGAACCAAATTTTGTAGTGTTCCTTAGGAAGTGTAGTATTTTATAAAAATATGATAGTTATAGTTTCTAATGTTTTTATTAAGGATTAAAATGCATTTAGATAAATGTTTTTTGTATGTTTACAATTTTGTAAATTAGATATCTTGAGCTAGAAAACTCCTAAACTTGTGATTCCAATTTTGTGGATTTTATATATTGACATGCTCTAGCTAGGAAAAATAATAAGTTTGCTATAAACTTGATTTAAAAATGGTCTTTCTATTTATTTATTAATAAATGGCATTTTCTAAGGAAATTTGTAGGGATAAAAATATGAAAGATATTGCAATGCAAATTTTTGTACAGTAATATGGCACTAAGGTGAAGCTAGGAAAAATATATAATCTGTTGCTTGACACTTTTCAATAGGGTTTTCTATTTTCACTAAAAATAACCCTTGCTAGCTTATCATTCTTGCATAGGATGTTATACATGTGCAAATGGTATGAATTTTTCATAGTAGTCTATTGTGAGCATTAGGAGTCCACTGTAATTTTCTAAGAATTTATTATGCACATTGGGTATATATTTATTATTTAACCTAATTATCTAATTAAATTGATAAAGGCTTTTAAATGAATAGTTTGGGACTGGACATTATGTTTTCTTGAGTTTATTTGATGTTCTTGAACTGATGGTATGCTTGGTGAGGTCAAATTTGGAATGTTTATATGCAGTAAAAATATCGTTGCTTTATAATTCGGGTGAGAATGGTTTTTGGATAGATTCTGTGGTTTGGTATGTTGCATAGTAAAAATGATGTTTGCTGTAAAAATGGTTAATAACAAAGTTGTAGGTAACTTCTTCATATATCTTGTGTTAAAATTTCAGGACAATAGGCCAAAGGATTTAGGAGTTATAGCTGTTTAAAGTAGTATTCTGAAATGCTCGCTCTATGGAATTTCTAGATAGCACTGGATTGATTGCCTATTTTGGTTAGGATATAATGTGAATTAGCTTTTGGTGATTAAATAAAAGTTGTAGAAAATTCTATAAGCTTTCCAGAAAGTCTAAGATCACAGCATTTCCGAAATGCTCGCTCTATATGCTTTTGTGGACTATGATTGTATGTTGGCACAATATTAAACTATGTTGGCAAAAGCTACTTTCGAACTTAATTTGCTTCCGCTATTATCTATCAAACTTGGTTTGTAATAACTTTGTTTCATACTCTGATGATGAAAATGTATTTGTGAACTTTATATAATATGTGACATGTATATTGAATCATGTACGATCTTGGTTGTTTGTGGATCATTTATCAAGACCCGTTGTGGTACTCGATAGACTACCGGGTTTATATGGGCTCAAGTATGACAGTGCGACCGCTTGCGGGCTGCCATTGTGCTTATGCTCTTATAAATTGGTCGGTTCTGCGACACCTTTCACTACCTCATAGATGACGAGGTCGAAAGCGACGGCTCCAGCATCGGTGACATCGTGGCATCTGGACACCCTCTATCCTGGGAGTGCGCTATGGCGGATGCCCTGGGACAGCCACCGGTGGTAGCGGAATCTCTATAGACTCACACACCTCTAGACCCTCGTGCGAAGGCCCTTGCACATGCATAGGAGCACGGTAAGGAGTTATGACAAAGGCGGTAGAGTCTGCTACCGCCTACGCTAGCGCGCTCGGCGCAGCACACTGCGCCACGTGTGCGTAACTCGGTGAGCGGCGCTTGGGGTCGCACCCGCCAAGTCCAACGTACCATCCTAGACGAAGGAAACAATCCCCCACAGTTTGCTTGGGTTGGCCAAAACATCACTGCTGTGGTGATGCTTCTATGTGGCCTTCCTGAGCCTGCCGACCCCCAGGAACAGGCAATCCACCAGAACCTCCAGGTGCTGGTGGAAACCACCACCATTCAATAGCAGAGAGCTCCACGTTGTGACACCAGATCATGGCCTCTTGCCCCACCAGGGGAATGGGGCCACACCAGTCGAATCGCTCCATCCACTCACCACTATAGTTGTCGGGTGTGGGGCAGGAAGCCGCGACTGCACCATAGCCCGACCCAGCACCTACTCCACACTGACCACCTATGTGTGAACGGCTTGGGCCAAACTGTGATGCTCACGGCGTCATCAATAATCGACGCCATGCCTGGCATGATGATGACGTCCATCAAGTGGTGTTGGGAATAGGCGGCATGGGCCTCGGCCTAACCATCGAGGAGTATGGGGACACGCATCATAGGCAGGGTGGCTGATGAAACAACTGGAGCCCTAGCCCAGATGGCATAGGGCCATGGGCCTTTTGTCGTCACATCCAGAGAGCACCGTTCCCACCGCGCTTTCGACCACCCACCAACATCGCTAGATAAACCGGTGAAACGAACCCCGATATATGGCTCGAAGACTTCTGGCTCGCCTACCGAGCCAGAGGAGTGAATGATGACCACTTCATCATTTAGTATCTCCCCATATGCATGGGAGAGCATGTTCAAGCATGGCTCGAATTCCTCCTGCCCAACAGCATCCGCCACTGGGCGGATCTCAAGAGGGTCTTCGTTGAAAATTTCCAGGGGACATATGTCCATCCTAGGAATTCCTAGGACCTCAAGAGCTGCCACCAGGAGCCCAACAAGTCCCTACGGGATTACATCCATAGGTTCTCAAAGCGGTACAACTCCCTTCCTGAAGTCATTGACGTAGACGTCATTAGCGCATTCCTCTCTAGGACAACCTATGAGTCCTTCATCCACAAGCTCAGCTGTCTGAAGCTCCATACCACCCTTGACCTACTTGACATCGCCATGAACCATGCCTCTAGTGAGGCAGCGGTTGGGGCGGTCTTCAATGGTGGTCAGGACAAGGGCAAGGCCAAGCGCGAGGACCAAGGCAAAGGCCCCACCACGCAAAGGGGCAAGAAGAACAAGAAGGATCGGCACCAACCGTCCAACCTAGCTTTGGTCATCGCAGCCGATCATGTGGGCAAGCAACCCCAGTAGGGCCAGCCCGACCACTTCAATAAGCTCATGGAGAGTCCATGCACCAACCATGCCTACCACATCAAGCACCTCTACAAGGATTGCGAGCTCCTCAAGCGCTTTTTGCGATAGGCCGGCAAGCCGAAGGAAGGGAAGGGCAAGGAGGAGGTGGCCAAGAAAGGAGGCACGGCGGGCAAGGATGATGGTGGCTTCCCCAACCCCAAGGAATGTCTCATGATCTTTGGGGGATTTGATGCCATCCACTCCAAACGCCAGTGCAAGGTACGCTACAAAGAGGCATGTGCCACCGAGACGGTCGTCCCCTCATTCCTTAGCTGGTTGGATTCCCTGATCACTTTTGATCAGAGAGACCATCCTTCCCATGTCACCCGACCGGGTCGCTACCCGCTCGTTGTCGACCCCATCATCCACAAAAACCACCTCACCAAGGTGCTGATGGACGGAGACAGCGGCCCCAATATTCTCTATGTCGACACCCTTGATGCCATGCGTATCCCCCGGTTGGAGCTCCGCCTAGTGAGCTCTTCCTTCCATGGCATGATCCTAGGGACACAAGCATACCCACTCAGGTAGATCAACCTACCCATCATGTTTGGTGATTGAGCCAACTTCCGCTCGGAGGTCCTCATCTTTGAGGTGGTGGACTTTCCAGGGTCCTAACATGCCATCATAGGGCAGCCAGGCTAGGCCAAGTTCATGGTGATCCCCAACTACACCTACCTCAAGTTGAAGATGCCAGGACCAAACGGCGTCATCACCGTGGGTAGCACCTTTTCGCACGCCTACACGTGCGACCACGAGCATTACGAGCTCACCACGGCCGTCATCAACTCCGCTGAGCTCCTAGAGCTTGGGAATTCGTCAACTCCAGCAGTCCTAGACTACAACAAGTCAACCTCCTCAAGTGCCTTCCACCCGACCGAGGAAACCAAGGCAGTGGGGATCGATCCCGCCGACTCAACCAAGACGGTGCGGATCGGGACCAAGCTCCTGGCCAAATAGGAAGGCGAGCTCGCCGACTTTCTATGTGCCAATCGTGATGTCTTCATGTGGAAACCTTCTGACATGCCAGGCATACCAAGGGAGGTCGCCGAGCATGCGTTATGCCTTGTCCCGGGCTCGAAGCCCACCAAGCAGCATTTGTGTTGCTTTGACGACAAGAGGCGCAAATCCATAGGCGAGGAGATCGCCAAACTCCTAGCAGCCGGGTTCATCAAAGAGGTATACCACTCGGACTGGCTAGCTAGTCCTGTTCTTGTGAAAAAGAAGACCAGGAAATGGAGAATGTGTGTTGATTATACTAGCCTCAACAAGGCATGTCCAAAGGACCATTTTCCTTTGCCACGCATAGACCAGATAGTCGACTCCACCTCAGGATGTGAAATCCTCTCCTTTCTGGATGCCTACTTAGGCTACCACCAGATCACAATGAAAGAGTCCGACCAGGTCGCGACTTCATTCATCACCCTGTATGGTTCATACAGCTATGTAACCATGCCTTTCGGTCTGAAGAACACCGGCACCACCTATCAATGGTGTATGCAGCGATGCTTTATCGACCAAATCGACCCACCCAACTAGCCTGACCAAGTTGAGCGACTAAAACCAAAAATCGCCATCTATGTAGATGACGTAGTGGTGAAAATGGCTCAAGCTAGCGACCTAATCGCAAATTTGGCCGCAACATTTGTGAATCTCCGAAGGTTCAATATCAAATTGAATCCCAAGAAATGTGTTTTTGGAGTTCCGAAGGCGAAGCTCCTTGGATACATCGTGTCTGAGAGTGGCATCAAAGCCAACCCTAAAAAAATCACGGCCATCTCCAACATGGGCCCTATATGCAACGTCAAGGGCATACAGAGGCTCACTAGCTATTTGGTTGTCCTAAGCTAGTTCATCTCCCGACTAGGGGAACGGGGGATGCCTCTCTATAAACTTCTCAAGAAGATAGATGCATTCATCTGGACAGAAGAGGCACAACAGGCCTTGGAAAGCCTCAAAGCTACACTGACGTTAGCCCCAGTCCTCATCGCTCCTAAACAGGGAGAACTCCTCCTCCTCTACATCATGGCAAACAACCACGTTGTGAGCGTCGCCCTCGTCGTTGAAAGGGAAGAGTCGGGACGCCCCCTGAAGGTGCAATGGCCGGTGTACTTCGTTGGTGAGGTACTCACCGATGCCAAGGCTCGATACCCTTAGGTGTAGACACTTCTATACGCCATTCTAATGGTGACCCAGAAGCTCCTGCACTACTTCACCGACCATGAGGTCATGGTCATCACCTCATACCCGCTGGGAGACATCATCCGCAACTGTGATGCTGTAGGACGAATCTCCAAGTGGGCTCTCGAGCTCATGGGTCACGACATCAGGTATGTTCCTTGCACTGCTATCAAGTCTCAAGCTTTCAACGACTTCATCGCCGAATGGACAGAAGTCCAGCTCTCGACCCTTGATGACACCCACGAGTACTAGACAATGTACTTCGATGGGCCAGTTATGGCGCCTGGCTCAGGGGCTAGAGTGGTTCTAATATCCCCGGATGAAAGTAGGCTCCGCTATGCGATCTGTCTCCATTTTTTGGCCTCAAACAATGCTACGGAGTATGAGGCCCTCATTAATGGACTGCGCATTGCCGTCGAGCTCAGCGCTATGTGGCTGTACGTCATGATGACTTAGAGTTGGTCATTGACCAAGTCATGAAAGAGTCCTCCTACAAGAGCCCTCTCATGGTGGCATACTGCCAAGAGGTGCGCAAGCTCGAGGACAAGTTCCAAGGGATCGAACTGCATCATGTCCCACGAAAGGACAATGATGTCACCGATTTCCTCGCCAAATTGGCTGCCAGGTGGGTTCTGTTTCCAGATGGGGTCTTCATCAATGATCTCCACAAGCCGTCTACCCACATTCTAGAGGATCCGATCTAGACACACTTTGACACCAATCTGGCCCTTAGGGGCTTTGACCTCCCGACATGCCCCAACCCCGACCAAGTGCTCAGGGGCTCCGATCTTGGTGCCTCCATGATGATGTCACCCGCCGATGTTGTCATGGTGGCACTCGATCAGGCTGACTAGAGAGCACCACTACTCACCTACCACCTCGAGGAGGTTCTCCCACCAGAAAGGACTGAAGCGTGATTAATCACTCGACGCATCAAGATGTTCATCGTCATCGGTGATGAACTTTACAAGCGGAGTCCATCGGGAGTACTCATGAAGTGCATCCCGACCGACCAAGGGAAGCAGCTCCTCCTCGAGGTCCATGCCAGAATCTGCGGACATCACATAGCCCCATAGTTGCTGGTTGGGAAATCCTTTCACCATGGTTTTTACTAGCCCACTGCGCTACGAGATGCAGAGGAGGTTGTCCGTAGGTGTGTAGGATGACAGTTCTATGCTCAGCAAACTCATCTACTGGCACAAGAGCTTCAGACCATCCCCATCACCTGGCCATTCATGGTCTGGGGCCTCGACATGGCTAGACCCCCTCAAAAAGGCCCTGGGCGGCTTCACTCACCTGCTCGTAGTGGTCGACAAATTCACCAAGTGGATAGAGGCGAAGCCCATCACCAATATCCACTCAGAAGAGGCGGTCAAGTTCTTCCTCGACATCATCTATCGGTTTGGTGTTCCAAACTATATCATCACTGACCATAGAACAAACTTCACCGAGAAGAAAGTCCTGGACTTCTATGATGGATACGGCATCAGGATCGATTGGGCCTCGGTCGGGCACCCACGTACCAACAGTCAAGTCGAGCGGGCCAATGGCATGGTCCTCCAAGGACTCAAGCCCCGCATCTTTGACCGACTCAAGAAGTATGTCGAGCGATGGGTTGTAGAAGTTCTAGTGATCCTCTGGAGCCTAAGAACGACACCAAACCAGTCTATAGGGTTCACCCCTTTCTTCCCTGCATATAGAGCTGAAGCAGTGTTGCCCTCTGACCTCGATCATGGTGCCCCAAGAGTAAAAGCCTTCAACCAAGACTAAGCCGCGGAGGCTCAGTACGATGTAGTCGACCTACTCGAGGAGGCTCATAAGACGACTGTCATCCGCTCCGCTTGTTACCAACAAGCTCTCCGTAGGTACCATGACAGAAAAATGAGGGGAAGGATCCTCGAGGTCGGTGACCTCATACTCCGAAGGACCCAGTCAACCAAATAGAAACATAAACTCTCTCCACCATGGGAAGGACCCTACCCAGTGACTGAAGTGATCCAGCTGGGCGCCTACCGGCTAAAGGACGATAATGACAATGTTCTCAACAACACATGGAACATCAAACAGTTACGTTGTTTCTTCCCTTAAAACTCGGTCTTACTGTTCTCTTTCCATTCAATGTTTGATCCTACAGCACCCCAGCCCAAGCACTCTCAGCCTAGGTCACTCGGGGGCTCCACGGGGGTATGATACCACCCTCCTCTTTTACTATCATATAGTAATACTTTTTCACCCAAACAAAAGGGTGTCGCCCAAACAAAAGGGCATTCCGTTCCTTTGATTACCCTATGTAACTTGCGTTTTAACCTCCTGACTGATCACACCCCGCCACAACCTATGGTTATGAGCAGTTGAGCCTCGTGGGCCATGCTCAGGTTCTTCAAGTTGCAGCCTATGGGTCAACGGGCAGGTGTGAAAAAGAAAGGACAAAAAACAAAGCTACACTAGGGTAAAAATAAGGATGGATGGGACAAGCTTCCCCTCATGAGTGATTTCATCACAAAACAAACTTAGAATATTCATGAATGTAAAGCTGTTCACATGGGGGCTCCCCCACGAACTCATCTCTTACATGAACTAACTATTTCTACTCTAAACTCTATTATGGCCTCCCAGCGGCATCGGCTATCAGTATGGTCGACAAGGACGAAGGCAGCTCGCTTCTGGTCAGGACGACATTTGGCTCTGTTGGGGGTAGGACGACGCTTGCCTCTGACCTGGTCTCCACTCCCACCACAGGCTGGACGACATCTTCCCAGCGCATGTCTTTAGCCATGGATGAACGGCAAGCCTCCATCACCCACTGCGCGGTGACCTACTCGGCAACCATCTACGCATGTGGCACCAAACTCTCCCCTAGTGCATGGATTTTGTCTATGCTCCACCCATCGGTGTATCCTTTGTAGATGGCCGTGAAGTCCAAATCGGGGTGATGGGTCACCACCGAGGTCAGCACCCCCATTGTTCCATAGAACATGCCATCGGAGATGAGTGCCCAAACTTCATTTAGGACCTCCACTAGCTGGACGACGGGCGTACTAGTGCTCGGTCCTGACCCGAACACCTCGTAGATGACCACCTGCATGATGTTACAAATCTGGTCGAGCTCCCCCTCGAGAGCGTGTCGCTCCTCAAGGGACTGGGCTAGCACCTCCATGCCCCGCCCGACCGCTGCTTTGACAGTCTCCAGCTCTTGCTCCAGAGAGCCAATCTTTCCACCCAATTCTAGAAAAAGATAACAAATTCAGAAGCAAAGGAAATGAAAAATCAAGGTATCAACCAAGGATGGAACAGGTACGTACCAAGCCGAGTGCTTTTGAGAATGGAGAGCCATTCCTCTTGCTAGGTTACCCTCTCAAGTAGTCGAGCGTTTGACTCCTCTACCCCGAGCATCTGCCCCCTAGAGTGCAACCACTTCTTGTTCGGTGTCTGACTGGACCTTCTGCTCCACCTCCATAGCCTCCAAGGACTTCTAAAGCACTGCCTTGGTCTCCGCCAAGTGGACCTTCACCACGTCAAGATCCTGCTCGGTAGCAGTTGCCCACTCAACCACACATAGCTCCGTCGCTCGTGCTTCGGTTGCCTCAGCCACCTGGTTTTGGGACTCACAGTGGACGGACTCTAGCTGGTGTCTGAGCTCGTTATCTAGCCATGACATCATTGCTTCCTGCTCCATCTGACCATGCTCCTCCTAAAGAAATCAGGACTTATGGATCAACGTCATCTCTAGATCCTATGAGACAAGAAGCAAGCATGCTGAGACAACTATTGAAAGGCCAAGGAATCAAGGACAACACCAAAAACATAGAGAACTTACCTCTTCAATGTGTGGCAGGTCTATGTTATAGCCTGGTGGATGAGCTCAACCCTCTCCAAGGCCTTCTTGAGCCTCGCCTTGGTAAGGGCGAGATCAGACTCCATCGATAGTCCTCTCTCCCCAACAAGGTGCCAGAGCTTCACCTCCTCATCATCACGAAGGATGAACCAGGCCTTTCCCGGCTCAATAGGGCAAGGCCACACTAGCTCACGGGTCATCCCCAACTCGCTAGAAGATCCAGCCATCATAGTATCATGCGACGACCAGATCATCACCAGCTCTCAGGATGGCAGGATAGCCAGTGGCTCCACCCTAGTATCTTCCTTGCCAGAGAAGGGGATGTCCATCGCTAGCACTCCATAGCTCGCCGGCGGATGCACTACCTTTGGCCTGGCCGCAATTCCTCCTGACCCCTCCAGCTCTGACCAGGCGGGCGAACCATGCGCTCCTCCACTAGGTGAAGCAGGGAGCCCGGTTTCCCTCCTCTCCTCCTTCGCAATTGTTGGGGGAGGGACCACAAGAGTCACATCTGACCCAACCTCCGCTGTCACAATGGGGATCATCGCCATTACAGCCACCGCCACTGCCGCCGTTCTTGCGACTGGCTAGGAAGACGTAACCCCCCAATGGGGAAGGTCGCATCGCCACCAACCTACTTCCCCGCCACTCATCGCGACCCACTACAGGCTAGGTCTCCAATCTTCTTGCATGAAAGGTGGGGAGATTCCTAGTCCTGCCAGCCCCTGGCCGCTGTCAAACAGGCGCAGGTTAGTCTCACTCAAAAACTCAACTATGAGAACAAAAAGGGGCATGAATACACACCTAGATGAAAGCGACAGAGCCCTAAAAATCTGATTGGCTAACGACGAATCAATCAAACGAGGACCACTCATGGGTCACGACCTGCGCCCCCCTCACAACGGCCGAGGGAGGGGTCGACCTGGCCGGTCCCTGATCAGCCCGCGAACGGCCATGACCGCTAGCTCGTGGTGAAACCACCGGAGCAACTCATGGGGCATCCCCCCATTGGGGGTCACACACACACGTCGACCCGAAGATGCAGGGGAATGATCACATCCTCCTGACCGACCAGCGTGCTCCACCACACTTGGAGTAGAGGGGCACGAAGCCGATGATGCCTCCAAAGGGCGTGGTGACCACGCCCGCCTCGCCTCTCCTTCAAGGGTGGTGTCTTCACTCGTAGCACGCTTCCTTGACTTAGGAACGTCGCCGCGCGTCTCCACATCACGCTAGCCACCGACGGACGTAGCTGTGGGCTCATGGTGCTCCACCAAGGTCACAATAGCGCCCCTGATTTCTTCATCCTCTGAGGCACTTGTGTCATCACCCATCTCTGTGGGCTCCTCTTACTCGAGCTCCACCTCAACATCACTCCGATTCTTGCCCCCCACCCCTGGACCCGCCAGTTGATCTCCTTCTCTTTATCGAACCTCCTTCGGGCCTTTTCGGTTTTCTTCTTCTTCTTAGCAAGTGCCGCCTCCCTCTAGTTAGCTTGTCGAGCCATGCCTTCTGGTCCTCTTGGAAGATGTGGCCATGATTTATAGCCTACGAGTCCCATCAAAACGGGCAACTTAGAATCAATCAAAAAATCAAAACAAGAAGGAAAAGGTCACAAAAAGGGGGGCATACCAAATTGGATAGCTTCGTGGCATGAAGGGGATCAGGTGTCCCTTTGAGGGAGTGTTTTTCCCTCACCTGCAGCACCTAATCGAGATGACTCTAGACTTCATCCTTTGGCAACTCCTCTAGTGACCCACGGTCAGGATCTATCGGGCCGGAGTATTCCCACATCGGACGCGTCCTTTCCACCAACGGGGCGACCCGATGGTGGAAAAAGGTATGGAAGACCCACAACCCATTGAGGCCATGCTGCACAAGCCTCTGAAGCTCCATCTCGATAACCTCTAACTTGGTCTGCCGACTGGTGGGAGCCCACGACCAGCTTTCCCTCCTCTTTGGCCTTTTTCTGGTGAATGTTAGGAATGGCACTTCTTCTGGGTTCCTAATGTAGAACCACTCACCGTGCCATCCCCGGTTGGAGTCATAGGGGGAGTACGTAGGGTAGGGGACCAACAGCTTTGGCTTCTTCTGCAAGGTGAATCCCCCAACTAGCATGATTCTGGGTGGCTTCCCCTTAGACAGGGCTCGCCCGCTGAAGATCCGTCAGAAGAGGTCCACGACGGCTCCATCCTGCGGAAGGCCTCATAGACAGTAACAAAGTTGGCAATGTGCAGTACCCTAGTCGGGTTGAGGTGCTACAGCTCTAGGCCCCACTCATTGAAGAGCTCGCGTAGGAACCAGTGAGCGGAATACCTGAGCCCGCGCTCGTGGAAGGCGAGGAAGGAGATGACCTCGTCGGCCTGGGGTTGCGGAACAACTTCCCCGAGTGCAGGAGCCCTCCAATGTGCCACCTCCTTCAATGGGAGCAGCCCCTTCTCGACAAAGGCGACCAGCACCTCCTCATCCACATTAGAACGCCTCTAGTTCGACATCGTGCCTCAGATTTATGAATGAATCTGTGAGTTCTCTTCCTCACTCTACCCTCCTCTCTCCTAGAAATCGCTGCGGCACACGAATAGACTTGGTGAATGGGAGGAAGGAGGAATGGCAGCGGTTGAAGGAAGGCAAAAGAACAGGAGGAAAATCCTCTCCCTTCCCCCTATTTAATGCGGAAAAGCGTGCGGCGGGATGTGGCCCTGGCTAAAGGGACGCGCCCTACCCGACAAAACATCACCCGGTTAGCGGGACATGGCTTGGGCAGGGCCCACCACTACCACAACCCAGGCATGGGAAATAAGGCACAACTGCACGCAAACAATCCTCCACCTTCCCAAGCAGGATTTGGAAGGGCCCACCAATGGAATCTCCATCAAGGAGAGGCCAACGGGCCACCCGAGTCGATCGGATGGCTCGAGCAGCTACTGAGATACAGATAAGGAGCAACGGGATGCCTCATCTAGGTTATGCCAACCCCATCATGAACGATGGACATGGATCCGATTCGAACATATCCGATAGGAGCTTCCCATACCCATCACTTGAGCCATCGAGGTAACCTTACCAAACCACCTTTTTTGTTTTCTAGTGCATAATCATTCATTCATCCATTCTCATGCATGCATTCATACATTCATTCATACATTCATCCCACACATCCAAGCATTGCATATGCAGTTGTTGCATCACAATGCTTCGTGTGGCGTCACGAAGCGGTAGTCACCTCATTCGATATGAGCGACGATCGATCGAGGTTCAAAGGCCGACCTGCAAAGGGCTTGAGGCCACCTCGCGTCAAACAAAGCTAGGGGAGAAAACATAGATGAGCCCCAACAGCCCTTGTCCGATCCGCTTAGAAGCGGACAAGGTCATCTTGACCTTCTCATTAGATCCAAACCTCGAGCCATGCCCATAGAATCTCCATCAAGGGGAGGCTAGCGAACCACCTGAGTCGGTCTCTGGAATGGCTTGGGCATCTACTGGGAGGTGGGTTAAGGAGCAGTGGAATGCCACATGAGGGCTATGTTGACCCCGTTACAAATAATGGACCCAAATTCCACTCGGACGTACCCGTTATTAATCTCACCGAGTGCGTCACTCGAGCCATCGACGCAAGCGGTCTTAGCTCAATCCCTCTGGTTGTGGAAACCGTGGACAGAGTAACGCATGAAACTAGACCAACCCCTCAGCCATGCCCAACACTTGGGTTGGTGCCTGACACTTGTGTTGGTGCTCCATCTTGCCTGACCCCTCAGCCACGCCCGACACTTGGGTTGGCGCCCTATCTCGCCCGACCCCTCAGCCGCGCCTGACCCCTCGGCCACACCCGACACTTGGGTTGGCGCTCCGTCTCGCCTGACCCCTTGGCTACGCCCGACACTTGGGTTTGTCGTATTTAGATTTGTACTTTGGGAGATATGCATTTTTCTTTGAAGAGTACAAAATCTGCCAGAAAAGTGACAAATGTTGGATTGATCTAGAGTCACTTTGATTGAAAGGTCCTCAAGTTTGAAATATGTTTATAAGTAATTGAGGCACCTAAGTTTGGTTTTGAGATAATCTAGAAGCATGACAAGCAAAGAGTACAAGGCCATTTCATTGTGGAGTGTACTTTGCACACTTTTGGTACTCAAGATGAAGATCAAGATCAAACTCAAGTTGAAGATGAAGTTTAAGTTCTAGATATGATTGGAGATCATTTGGTAGAAAGAAAATGACTTAAACAAGTAGAAAGAAAAGGACTTAAAGAAGGAATCAAGGTTACTCATCAAGTTAAGTCCATCACTTGGATCAATCAATCAAGCTATTTCAAGTGAGTATCAAGAATGGTTCTTTAGAAAGAGGTCACTTCTCCCTAGTGTAGGGGCTTGCCACCTATGTATAGGTAAACCAAGTATGGTACTTGGAAGGCTAACATGAAAGTGGTGATCCGAGGGACATTTGAGATGCTTAGTTGAAGCAATAAAAAAGGATTGATCAAGAAAAGCATGTAACACCCAAAAGAGAGCTAGTCATGATATTTCAAGTGGTATTCCAAATAGTTCTCTCATGCAAGCAAAGATCAAAAGATGAAGCAAGCCAACCACAACAAGAAAGTGCACTTGATCATAAGTGGTATTCATTTTATATGGGTGAAGAGTGGAATTCAAAATGGTGTCTATTGGTCTTCACCAAGCTTATAATTGGACTTCACATTGCTATTGGAGTAATGAATTGGAATATATGTGACTATCCTCTACTCCAACATTGCAAAGGTATCATTGTAATGTGCATAATCATTTCATCCCTTACTAGTATGTGGTTAGTGCATATAGTTCATACTTCATAGGATCATGCATAACAAATGAAATGTTTAAATTCATAGCCTACCACTATTGCTTGAATAATTAGTTGATCTAGTGGTTAGTATATGAATTTGTTCATGAGCTAGTGAACCCAAGTACTTGACTCAATTTGGATTGCTAACAAGTGACAAGTACAACATTGGCAAGATAACCCTTGCAAGAGGTGTGAAGAAGCTTGTCATTGGTTCAAACCGGACTTGGAAGCTTAGGCAAATCAATTTAGTTCAAGTCAATATTAGAAGCTCATGATAATGATAAGAGTACAAGCACAAGACAACAATGCAAATGGATATCTAGTTTGGTTGTTTTAAGTGATATCTAGACTCAAGTATTTCATCAAGAATTCACAAGTGATGTCTAGATCAACTCACAAGTGATATCCTATAAGTGGTACTCATGAAGATAACAAAGGTTCAAGAAATGGTTTTTATTGATAAATCCAACAAGTGGTTCCATACTAGAAAATTCTTTCAAGTGGTATCACATCTACACATGGTATCAATCATACGAGACGATGGTTCCACAAGTGATCCTCAACTTTAAGTGAACATCAAATGAAGAATGCATCCCTCACCTACAAGAGCTCAGGTGTATCAAATGGATGACCCATGCTATCACATAGGGGGAGATGTCCCACTAATTGATATCAAGATCAAAGATCCTATGTGTGGTATCTCAAGAAGCCCTACACAAGATACAAGTGGCACAAGTTACAAGTGGTATCTACAAGTGGTGTCATTCCAACAATCAAGTGATGTCCATAAAAAATGCAAGATTCAAGCCTCAACCATCTACCCCAAATGCATACCTTTGCATCAATGAGAAGCATACCTTTTATGGAAATTGATGACAAAGGGGGAGAGATTGTACAAAGATATGAAAGCCTTGAGATTGACATTATACAAGGGGGAGAGATAAGATATGAAAGCTTTGGGAGAGATTGAGACAAAGAAGTAGAGGTTGGACATGGACATGGACAAAGAGGGAGCAATATTGAAGAAAAGAGATGGATCAAAATTCTTGGACAAGAGAAGCACACAAATAGGGGGAGCAAGCTCATGAACTTTGATTGATTGCATTTGATATGTGCATATTCATGTGCTTGCTTGCATTGCATAAGTTCTTAAATTCAATATGAATGCTTGTGTGAGGTATGCTAGTTGTAGAATTTGATTGATGAAAGAAAAACTAGCATGCATAGGATGATAGCTAGACACTTGGTATGCTTTTCCAGTAATGCTAGTACCTTGCTTTTAATGTTGATCTCACGAGGTATCTAGTGATTTTATTTCCAAGTGATATCTAGCTAACCATGGTGATAAGGATGAACTTAAAGGTGCAACTCCGATTGGTATCACGCTTCAAAGGTTTACTTTATACACCTTAGCATCATTTAGTAGTAATTACTCTCCCACAATTTCAATCTATGCATATGTGCGAGCTTCAAAACAAATACTCTAGCACATATGTAGGGGGAGCTAATACTACCATTTCGGATTTGTGGTACTTGTCCAAAATCATTTACACGTGGTAAAATTGCTTAGGCAAGCAACATGAATCCAAAAGAGCTTAATTTCCATATCTTTGTAGAGTTGTCATCAATTACCAAAAAGGGGGAGATTGAAAGGTCCTTGTGTGGTTTTGGTAATTGAGTGACAACCCTAGGTGGACTAATTGTGTTTATGTGAGATACACAGGTGATTAGTCCACAAGTACATGTGTGAGCAACATATGTCGTGAAGGTGAAAATGGTTTGGAGATGTTGCAAAGCTCACACATATGATGATGAAGGAGCTTATTGCACATGAGACATGACATTGAGTCATGTGATCAAGGTGGAGAAGATCAAGACAAGACTTGGCTTGATGGACCGGTTGCAAGCGTGAAGGGCAAGTTGGAGGCTTTGGAGCGATGGACCACGTGGTGGTGAAGCTTGAGCAAGACTTGGCGCCAATGGATGAAGGCAACGATGAAAAGCAAGTGAAGTCAAGATCGATGAACCAATATGATCACATGATGATATGAAGTGGATCATATCATTGTTGATCATGTTGGTGCATATGTTGCATTGACATTGGAGGAGATGGAATGGAATGCGCAAGGCAAAGGTATAACCTAGGGCATTTCATTTCACCAGTCATAGGTGTGTAGAGAAGTTGATGACTAGGCTTAGGATAGATGGTCGTACTATCAAGATTGGCAAACTTGTTTGCATATCGGTCATCTAGTGCCACTCGAGTGATCCAACTTTGCATCATCGCTAGGATCGAGTGGTGTGGCAAGTTGAGTGACTAATCCTTTGTAAAATGTTTGTGAAAAGCTAACACACATACACATGGTGGTGCACACTTGGTGGTGTTGGCACATTTGCAAAGGAGAAGAAGTTAGAGTTGTCGTGAATCAACTTAGAGAAGAGAAATGTTTTTTGGTGTACTCCGAACTATAGGATGGTCCTTGGTTTGGAATACTGTTTTTATCCATTGTGATTTGGATCAAATATGCATATGGGATATGTAGCCCTCTAAGTAAGCTTTCTAAAATGTCCAAGATCATCAAAATCGGAGTTTGGAGCTAAGAGTTATAGCCGTTTTAGCGCTGAAAGGTCTGTGACCGGACGCTGGCATGAAAAACAACCAGACACTCAGGGTCTGCCTCCGGTCAGCACCTGTGAGTCCGGTCACAGCATCTGGTCAGTGTTTTTAGCGTGTCCAGAAGTGACCGGACGCTGGGAGAGTCCGGTCAGTGATGACCGGACGCGTCCGGTCGCTGAAAAACATCTTTAGAACCTTTCTGTAAGTGACCGGACGCTGGGGTCCAGCGTCCGGTTGTTATGACCTACGTGTCCGGTCAGTACGCGCTTTGCCCAGTGAAGGGGTAACGGCTATTTTAGCCCTTGGGGCTATAAAAGGAGTGTGTGGCAGGCCTTGGGCTGGTTGCTGAGCACCCCCACGCCTATATGGCTTGTGTAGGAGTGCTTGGATGCCCTCTAACTCACTTGTGCTCGCAAGAGTGTGAATCGATTGCGAGTGAGTGTGATTCTAGTGTGTTGCATTATGAGATTGCATCGAGAGGCACTAGGTGATCGAGTTGCAAGCCGGTGGTGCTTGTTACTCTTGGAGGTTGCCACCTCCTAGAGCAACTCTAGTTGAGCGTGTCATTGAGCTACCCTCACTTTCGGGGTAGGTTCTTGCGGTGCTCGACGTGCGGGTTTGGCGGGTGATGCCAATTAGCCGTCGAACCACCAAGTGAGCGGTCGACAAAACGGGGACGTAGCATGTTGGCAAGCACGTGAACCTCGGGAGAAAATCACCATGTCAATCTTGTTCTTCCCGTTGGTTTGCAATCCCCTTACACAAGCTTGTGATTACTTTTATATACATTGTGCTTGTGTAGTTGTTCTTGTGATTAGTTAGCTTGTGTAGCTCACTAGTTACTTTCTTGCTTGCGTAGCATAGAAGTAGCTCCCTTGTGTGGCTAATTTGGTTTGTGTAACCTTGTTAGTCACTTTGCTTAGTTTGTGTAGCTAAGTATTTGCGCTCTCTAATTTGGCATTGGTTGCTTTGTTATTGAGCATTGCTAGTGAGCTTATTGTCTTTGTGCTTTTGCTTACTAGCATATGTAGGAGCTCCCTCATTGCTTGAAATACTAGTGGCATAGGTTTGTGTAACCTTGCTCCTAGAATTGGTTAGGTGAGCTCTAGTTAGCACGTCACCTTTGTTGCTTAATTAGGATCTTTGCAAGGTGCTAGAGAACATAGATAGAGGGGTGTAGTCTTGGCTAGACCGATAGTTTAATTCCGCACTTGTTTCAGTTAGCCGACGCGATTAAGTTTTAGAAACAACTATTCACCCCCCCTCTAGTCACCATCTCGACCCTACATCGGGCCGGCCCAGATACATGATGACAAGTCGGGAGAATGATCTGGTCCCCGACCAAAAGGCCTAGCCAAGGTGGGGACATAGTCCGACTCCGACCTCCTTTTCTGACCAGGGATACGCCGGACCTCTGCTTGAAGCTCTTCCCCGACCGACACGGTCGGGGCTGACTAGGAACAACCAACCAGGGATGCCTACTCGGTGAGGGCCCAGGGATCAGGCAAAGCAGATAAGGTAAGGCGCTCAAGTCAAAACCGCAATACCGAGGACCATAACCTGCCATACCCTGCACACCTACAGGACGGTGCCACCAGGCCATGCCAGAAAGGCACTATGCAACCTTCCAGACGTGTCAGAACCCAAACAGTATTGTAGGCATCGACATTTGCCATACCAGGCGAACATGGTGGAGCCTACCACATGCTTCTGGACATGAACAGTATTGTGGGTGCCGACGACCGTCTCGTACCCGACAGCGTGGGCAACAAGACTAGGTAGCACATGTATACATTCTCTCTCTTTCTCTAACTTGTAAGAACCCATCCTCTTCGACTATAAAATGGGATGAGCTCTCTCCTAAAAAAGGATCTGGCTATTCTGACTCTGGCTCTTTAGCTCTCCTAAAAAAGAAATAGCAACGGGTCTTTGCAACCCCACAGTTACTCTCGACCCTTCGGTTCAGAGTCCGACCGAGCCTTTAACACCCCCTTCTTATTCCTACTCGTTTGTAACCCCACAACAAACTTCGAGCACCTGAGCTCAGGAATAAAGTCACCAACCGACTGAAACTGGACGTAGGGCACGTTGCCTGAACTAGTATAAATCATGTGTCATTGAGTGCTAGGCTACATCCGATCACAACGCACGACAAAACTACAAATATTTACTTGTTGGTCACTTTTCGCACTGATAATTAGGTAGCAATAAATTCTTACTTATATCGTTACGTAAACTTAGGAACAAGCTCACCTTGTGTTTAACTTTCATGGACAGTATCATGTCATTAGAATCTCATTCTTCAATGAAAAATATGACTCGGTAATCTGCGGGGCTCTTGTTTGTTCTCTACATAGCCGCGAGGGTGGAGAACGAAGGTTGCCCATAGGAAAAGAAATCACAAACATGATCGCATAGGAACAACATTTAGATTAAAGTGAAGTAAATGGCACTAGATGAGTTAATCCGTCTCAATAGTTCTAGTGCTCCAATATTTATAGTCAAAACTAGAGTGCGACGCACGCAAGGACACGGGGACTTAGGAGGGAATATTCTTAGTACAACAAAGAATATTTTGGTCTTCTCCTACTCTGGACCCAACCACTCTCCTGACATTGGCCCTGTTCGGCTGGCTAAAACTTACTGAATTGGCTGAAAAACACTGTTCTGGCTGAATTGTTGTGACAGAAAAACATAGTTCCGGCTAAAAAAACAAGCTGAATAATACGGATTATAAGGTAAGCCGAACAGGGCTATTATGGGGCCTTCCTATCCATGGTGCCTTTGCCTGGCTGCACTGTGAAGGCCACCCTCGCTGGTCTTGGATGATAACCGGAAAGAGTGGCGGCGAAGGTGCTTTAGCTACGCGACCACGCAAAACAAACCTTAGAGCAACCACAATGTTGGCAATAAGCAGTCCATAGGGAATTAAATATTCACTACCAGCTACTAGTATATTGTGAGGCTGGTCCATAGCAAAGAAATAGCAACGGGTAACCGTAGCACTATGGCCAGCCCACAAGGCAATAAAAAAGTACAAAGTGCACTGTACATCTAACAGATACATTAAAGAAACATGTAGCCGTTGGCTTGCAGGTAGCCATTGGCCCTCTTCCACCTCCATGTGTCTCTCCACACCATCTCTGTCTACACACCACATTTGCTGAACTCCATCCTCTGCCTACAAAAGTGGATGACCTTGCTGCACAATTCACAACAACTGAGATTGGAGTCTATAACACTAGTAGTTTCAATGGAACCCAACCCTAGAAGCTTTTCAAACCTCCTGAATCAAGATTCTCCATTCCAGTACTCTTTAGAGGGTAGTGGCCAAATCTCACCTCCTACACCCCAATCCTAGTTTCCCTTTGGAACATCCAATTTTCTACAGAACCTCAATCCTTTTGGTCCTCTAGGAATCCACCCACCATATGGCCATTCTCCTCCTAGATTTCAAGGTGTTCAACAGCAAGGGAGTTGGCTACAAGCCCCACCACCGAGCTTTCAAGGATTTCATCTCCATGAAAGTCTTAGTCCTTTGGGTGCACCTACAGTCAATAGGCCTCCACAGTGCTGCAATTTGGCCATTTGGGCAGAGTTGCAGCCAACACTTCTTCCCATAGATCCAAGTCTAGTTCTCGATGCTCTGCACAACAAGAGAAGCAATCAGTGAACATTGAAGAGTTAAGTGATAGCAGTGAAGAAGAACCAAAGAGGTGTCAACGCATCAACTGGAGTGAAGAAGAAAATGATCGGCTATTCAGTGCATGGACACATCACTCCACTGATCCCATAATCAGCAATGACAGGAAATTTGAGTACTATTGGAAAGTGTTGCTGCTGAGTTCAATGACAATGCGCCAAAAAATAGCCACAAGAGGTCAGTCAAACAATTGAAGACACATTGGGGTGATGTGAAGAGTGTAATAACCCAAAAATCCACACACCAAAAATCACAACTAATTTTTTTTGTTTTAGCCCTATGTGATGTGGAGTGACACATGTAGAAGCCAAACACTAGTTTTGGATTGGATGTGACCCAACTAGGTTAAAATTATAAGCAGAGTTTGGTTTTATGCCACATGTGTAATTAAATTCCTAAATAAATAAATCATGCATGCATCCTTAGACCCACTTGTGATTTGGATTCTTTTGCCTTATGTGATGTTTACTAACTTACTTAATATTTATGATAAACCTTAACCAAATGGGCAACAAATAAAAGAGAAAGGAAAGAAGAGGGAGCAGCAGCAGCCCAGGCCTGCTCGGCCTTGTGAACCAGTCCCGCCTGCCCTCCCACTTGCACGCGTAGCCCACGAAGCCGGCCCAACAACACCCTACCGCCCACGCGTGCACAAGTCGCTGACAAGCCAGACCCGCTTGTCAGCTATCACGCGCCGCACGCAGCCACATCGCGCCAAGCGCCTGATGACCCGACACCGCTTGTCAGCACAGTAGCATCTTCTTCCCCTCGCCCACGCCAACCTCTCCCACGCGACCGGGAGCCAACCAGCATGGCAGACGCGGGCCTAGGGTCACACAAATCACATGACCTTGTTCCCCCTTGCGCCGTGCTTATGCTACCACACGTGAGCCGTTGGATGTGCTGCACGTATCACCACCACCCAATCGCCGTCCACCATTGGAGCCCTTGGAGCTCGGCTATAAAAGCCAATGTTCGTGAGCCCTAACCCTCAACCCGTTCGCTACTGCCGCTGGTGGCATAGCACCACATAGCATCAAGTCGAGAGAGAGGGAGGAGGGATAAGCAAGGTGGAGAAGGAAGTCGCTACGGGGAGGACCTCGCCGGAGCCGGTTGCGCCGCCCCGATCAGCTACAACGATGTAGCTGCTCGGCATGGCACTGCATCGCCTCATCGCAGCCTCGCCTCGCCACTACACCGCCATCCTACCACCACGAACCCTACGGTGAGCCATCTTGCTGAGACCACCTCCCAAGCAAAATGGAACGTGCACCACCATGATCAAAACCTTACTGAAGCTTCTAGCTCCAGCCTAGCCCAACTGGTTAGCTAGGGAGACCGCCATGGGCATGCTTGCTAACCAAGTTGGGTGTGTGGAGGGTGAGGGTTGTGTGACTTGGGTGTGTGGAGGGTGAGGGTTGTGTCGACCAAGTTGGAGTATACGACGAGCCTGGGGCAAGTCTTGCCATGGGGTGCTACCTGGGCACCCCTGGAATGGATACCTATGGTGGGTAAAATGGCATATGAGGTGGCCCTGGGTGTGAACCTATGATGGGAGGAGCCCGGGGTGGAGGTGCTATGGTGGCACGATAAATGGAAACCCTGATGGAGACATTCTATCTTGGTCAACCCTAAGGACTTACTAGTACTCAGATTCACCGAGAAGCCTTACGTATCACTCGCCCTATATGGTGCAGGACGGCCGGACTACTTGGTAGGATTTTGCCACTACTGCTAGGTTGATAGCGGACAGTGTAAGGAGGTATGGGGCACGGAGGATTTCCCCCACACCCTTCCGAGACTTCATGGAGACCTTGTGGACCCAGCTCATGACTCACAGTTTCAGCCACCCCAGACTAGACATGGGGTGTACCAAGGTTAAATGGTAGGGTGGCATTATCCTAGGCTAGCAAGCGGCCGAAATTAGCCTAGTTGATGACGGTCAGCGAAGAAGGAAGATCTTGTGGTTATGTAAAACCTCTGCAGAGTGTATGGTTGATCGATCAATACATGTGCTGACTTGTCGGCTATGGACCTTTCCTGGGTTTTGCTTAAACTAGATAATGAGATGAGTCCTTCTCTTCTTCCCCCGTGAGAGTGTCGGTCGTAGCCAGGGGCTACGGGCCTTGAGACAGTGCCGAGAGGGAGTTGGCCTGTCGACTGAGCGATGGTATGGTGATGGCATGGAGATGGTGGTATATTGATCCCAGGATCGAAACCTAGCTCTGGAAAGGGAATGGGGTGGAATGTGTGTGGGAATGGTGTTAAAACTTGACTCTACAATAATATACTTGATATGCTAATACATAGGAAACCCCAACCTTATAGGTTCCTTTTGATTATATCCAACTTGCATCCAATTTCCACAAAGCATAGCTCATAGGGTGGGAGTGGCCAGTACAAATCATACTGATAAATTTTGGCACACAAGTTCTGCTGAGGAGTATAGCTCCGAGGAGTTTGACGGTTGAGGGGTTCATTCCTACGCTCGAGTTTGGCGATCTTATCTTCAAGATGTTCTGAATGAATGCTACTTTTGATTCCGCCAATGCGGCGATGTAATAATTTATGTAATTCTGCACTTTATGTACTCTGATATTATCGTTGTATGGATGTGGTATTCGACTAGAATTTGGGTAATATGATCTACAACGGTCATAATACACTTTGACTCTATGGATTTTCCCTTCGCGAAAATCAGGTCGCTTCAGTTGGTATCAGAGCCATACTTGACCATAGGATAAAACCCTCAGAAATGGACGATAGAATAGGACGTGAACAACCCTTCTTTTGGTTATATACCGACCCTACATTTACTTTTATGCAAGGCTTATCTATTATTGACCTGCTAACACCTGTTCCTTAAATCATGCAGATGGCAATGAACGTTGATTGGCCGCCTCTAGGACCGATACCTCTAGACCATGCCAAGCTTACCTTCGACCTACGTGAGCTCGAGGGTTTTGCACAGACCCTCTGCCGAGTTCTCATCATGTTAGGAGTCCCCGACGAGCTTGTCAAGGTCACCTGCACCGGGAAGCCAGCTCAAGAAGGAGGAATCGAAGGACCGGTTGTCACCTCAGTCGAGTTCCCAGCTAGCACTACCTTACCTTCTGTCCCAGCTTTCACCGAGTTGACTATAGAGGACACAGTCGAGGAGGGACTGCAAGCTATCTCACACAAGGCACTTCGCAGAGTGATGAGGGACCACTACGAGCACCTGAAGACGATAGAGTTCTATTTACTTCCCCAGGCCCTCGACCTCAGCCTTACCCCTAGTAAGTAGAGTTTCGTAGCCGGCAAAGTTATCCTTACCGAGGAGGATAGGTGCCTTCGCATCTTGGCTATCCACCTACTAGAGTAGGACAGGTACGTGACCCAGCTGGAGCAGAGGAAACGTCAGAACTAGGCCCTTCTATGGGAGTACTAGGAGCGAGACTCGCAGGGAGCATAGGAGCGAGCTAGTCTACTAGAGATAGTTGCCAAGCTATAGGACGAGCTCAACCGTCGTGAAGAAGTCCATAGAACTGAGGTTGCAGACTTATAGGACAAAGCCACCGACCTAGGCAACAGGAACTGCTACCTCGACAGCAAGGTCTTGGAGTTGCAGAGAGAGTTGGATGATAGGAAGGCTGAGTTCAACCATAGAGGAGACAGAGAAAGGTCCAAGGGGATTGATATGCTGAAAATCTAATCTCAGAACAAGACCATGACTCAGGATTTAGAGGAGTTCAGGAAGAAGGCCGTTCGCAACCAGGGTCACCTGATCGAGGCACTCAGGCAGAACGAGTACCTTCAGGACAAGTGTGAGAGGACATGGTAGGCTTGGCAGAAGTCTGACAGAAAGTGCCTCAGGGAGATGAAGGGTATGTGGGATCAGCTACCCAAGGAGATTCGTAGCAAGACAAAGCCTAGGATAGAGGAGTTTGAGTTAGCCTCGACTCGCCTCAACCTAGATGCCTGCCCTACCCTACCTGGAGCCAAGCCTACTGAGGAGCTCGCCGAGGCCTTGAAGTACGTGTCCCGACTTCACAAGTCCGACGAGGAGATCGAGATCGAGAACAGTCGTATCCTAGCCGCGGTGTACGAGTTAGAGTAGATGACCCTGCGTGGTCATGAGTCATGTCAGTGGCTTCCATAAGTTGTACCCCATGATGTACCCCTTATGAGATGTAATATGAGACACTATGCGTAGTACGGTCTTCGCGAGTCTCCAAGTGTATCCACTGGAGATGATGCTATGTAATAAAACCCATGTAATGAATGTTTTGGATCTTATTGCATCTTATGGATCTTATTGCTTCTTTGTAATGAGTGTTGGATAGTATAAATGTTTTTCTTTAAATCGTCAAATCATGTAATCGTACTAAATTATAAGCACTTATGGCACAAGCACTAAAATTCCCATGATCCGTGTTGCAGATGCCGAACCGCCGATCTGATCGCCTAATGAACCATGGACGTGCACCCAACCCCGAACCAGTCGAACCAAATGGGGGGCGTGGTGGCAACAATTGTGGCCGTGGCCATGGACATGGACGTGGAGGGATACCCTTCAACCTGGAGAATACCCCGCTGCCTGAGGAGAACATTCTGCCACCACCACCACCGAACCTAGCAGAAGTGATGGCACAACAGACCCAGCTTCTTATAGCTCTGGTTAACGAAGCAAACCGTCACTAGGGAGATCAGCAGAATGACTTCCAAAGGAAGTTGGAGGGATTTCTAAAGCTAAGGCCACCTACCTATGATGGCACCGACCTTGACCCGCTTGTAACCGATGACTGGCTCAAGGAGATGGAGAAGAAGCTTGACCTCACTACTTTCACCAACAATGAGTGTGTTGGAGCTGCCGCACACCAGCTCATAGGTGCAGCACACACCTGGTGGGACAGTTTTAGTGATTCCCATGAGGACCCTGCCAACATCTTGTGGGATGAGTTCGCCGAAGCATTCACTGAGTATCACATTCCCAAGGGTATCATGGAGGCCAAAGCTGAGGAGTTCTATAACATCAAGATGGGAAAGGACAGGGTGACTGAGTACACTACTCGTTTCACCAATCTTCTTCGCTATGCACCTTCCTATGTTGTGAACTCTGAGAAGGAGAAGCTATACTATTACCGCAAGGGACTTAACCCACACATCAAGCTGAAGTTTGGTGGTATTGAGAGTAACATGTTGCGTGCTCTGGTGGAACGCTGCATTCAGATCGAGAAGGACCGTGCTAAAGCTAGAGAGGAGTATAGGGAGAGGAAGCGTAAGCCTAAGGAGTCCTTTTGTGGACGTGATCGCAAGAGGTTCCGTAGAGATGCACCATCCAGGGAATGCTCTCGCCACAACAGGGATGACAACCCTAGATCGAGTAGGGGTAGTGGAGGCTACACCACCAAATACTCCCGCCCTGCTCAGGATCATTACACCCAGGACCGTTATGCTCAAGACCGCAACACTCGGGACCGTTTCAACTGTTCCTGCTCTGTGAATGAACGCCCAGCATAGAACCAATCCGCACCAAGCACTGGAAACTAGAAGGCACCTGCGCCAAACCCTACAGGTGGTATGCCTTTCACCTGCTTTGCTTATGGCCAACCGGGTCACAAAGCCGCTGAGTGCCCTCAGAACTCAGCCACTCAGAAGTCTCAGTTCAAGGGATCTGCTACCCGTGGACGTCTCAACCATCTAGACGTCGAGGAAGCACAAGCTGCCCCTGACATTGTGTATGGTATGTTTTTAGTTAATGGCAATACTGCATCAGTTCTATTTGACTCTAGAGCAACTTGTTCTTACATATCATCCAAGTTTGCACGAGAGCATGATCTGCCTGTAACCCTACATGGAGAACCTATCATCACTAGTTCACCTTTAGGAGACCTAAAGTGCACACACATCTATAAGGGAGTAAGTCTTACCATTGAAGGTCTTATCTTTAAAGCTGACTTAACCCTGTTACCTTCCACCAACCTAGATGTCATCTTAGGCATGGATTGGCTAACCATTCACCGAGGTATTATATCATGTTCACCTAGATACGTCCAAGTGACCCACCCATCAGGCCAGGTTATTAGATGTGAACCCCAGTCCAAGAAGTCCACTTCTATCCTATGTGCCCTTAAAGCAAGTTTAGAATCACAGAAAGAGGAGAAGACAGTTCATGATGTGCCTGTGGTCAGAGACTATCCTGATGTATTCCCTGAAGAATTACCGGGTATGCCACCAGACCGTGATGTAGAGTTCATCATTTATCTTTTGCCGGGAACAGGACCTATTGCCAAGAGACCCTATCGCATGTCAGTTGATGAACTGGCCAAGCTCAAGAAACAGCTTGATGAGCTCATCTCGAAGGGATATATCAAACCCAGTGCTTCACCCTGGGGATCTCTTGTTCTGTTCGTTAAGAAGAAGGATGGCTCAATGAGAATGTGCATTGATTACCGGAACTTGAACGTAGTCACCATCAAGAACAAGTACCCCCTGCCAAGGATTGATGATCTGCTTGATCAGCTTCGAGGTGCCAAGTATTTTTCCAAGATCGATCTCAGATCTGGCTATCATCAAATGAAGATTCAAGAGAGTGACATCCCGAAGATAGCTTTTGTGACTAGGTATGGGCAGTTTGAGTTCACCGTGGTGTCCTTTGGACTCATGAATGCTCCTGCATACTTCATGAACATGATGAATAAGGTTTTCATGGATGATCTGGATAAGTTCATGGTAGTATTCATTGATGACATCCTTGTTTATTCACCCATAGCCGAAGAACATGAACATCATCTAAGAACCGTGCTTGAGAAACTAGCACAACATTAGCTCTACGCAAAGTTCAGCAAATGCGAATTTTGGCTACAGGAAGTTACCTTCCTAGGCCATGTACTATAAGCTGAAGGTGTCGTAGTTGACCCAGCCAAGATTGAAGCTATGAAAGAGTGGGATCAACCCCGTAATGTGACAGAAGTCAAAAGTTTCTTAGGATTGGCTGGATATTACCGTCGATTCATCGAAAACTTCTCCAAGATAGCCTATCCAATGACCAACCTTCTAAAGAAGACTAAGGAGATTGAATGGATGGCCGAGTGCGAACAAAGCTTCCAGGAATTGAAATAGAAGCTTACCACAACTCCTGTGCTAGCATTGCCTGATATCAGCAAAGATTTCGTGGTCCATTGTGATGCATCCCGTCAAGGACTTGGTTGTGTATTGATGCAAGGTGGAAGAGTGATTGCATATGCTTCTCGATAGTTGAAAGAACACGAGAACCGTTACCCAACCCATGATCTTGAGTTAGCAGCAGTTGTGCATGCCTTAAAGATCTAGAGACACTACTTGATAGGCAACAAGTGTGATATCTACACCGATCACAAGAGCTTGAAGTACTTTTTCACTCAAGAAGATTTGAATATGAGGCAACGTCGATGGCTAGAGTTGATCAAGGACTATGACCTGGAAATTCACTATCATCCGGGAAAAGCTAATGTAGTTGCAGATGCTCTCAGTCGCAAGAGTTACTATAACACTCTGATCACTGAATCCGTACCACCTGAACTCAAGGAAGAGATTGAGGATTTCCAACTTGAGTTACTCCCGCATGACTTGTTGAATGAACTCCGCATACAGTATGATCTCACAGATCGCATCCGTCAAGCTCAGAAAAGTTGTGAAGAGATCGAATATCTCCGTGGTCTAATGAAACTAGGCTACAAGACCAACCACCAAGAAGATGAACAAGGAACCATCTGGTTCAAGGACAGAATCTGTGTCCCTTCCGATCCAGCACTACGAGAGGAAATTCTATCAGAAGCTCATGATTCCAAGTACTGTATTTACCCTGGAGGTTCAAAGATGTATCAAGACTTGAAGAAACACTTTTGGTGGAAAGGTATGAAGTTAGACATTGCGGGACATGTGGCACGATGTGACACCTATAATAGAGTCAAGGCTGAACATCAAAGGCCTGCAGGATTGCTAAAACCTCTTGATGTTCCCGAGTGGAAGTGGGAGAGCATATCCATGGATTTTATAGTTGGATTGCCCTGATCACAGAAAGGCAATGATTCCATCTGGGTGATTGTTGATCGTTTGACCAAGATTGCCCACTTTGTACCAAGACCGATGCCAAAAAATTAGTAGATCTATATGTTGAGCATATTCTTAGACTGCATGGAGCTCCCTCTAGTATTGTATCTGATCATGGTCCTCAGTTTGTGTCCTGATTCTGGGAAGCTCTTCACAAGTCCATTGGAACCAAACTTGATTTCAGTACCGCTTATCACCCATAGATAGATGGACAGACAGAACAAGTAAATCAGATCTTAGAAGACATGCTTCGGGCTAGTGTACTGAATTATGGCTCTGATTGGGAGAAATGCCTACCCTATGTAGAGTTCTCTTACAATAACACCTACCAAGCCAGTATCAAGATGTCGCCATTTGAAGCTCTATATGGTAGACCTTGTAAGACACCTTTGATGTGGTCCCAATTGGGAGAAAGATCGTTCTTTGACTCCGCTAAGATTCAAGATGCCGAAGAAGGAGTTGCTCAAGTGAAGGAGAATTTGAGGATTGCTCAAAGTCGGTACAAGAGCTATGCTGACAAAAGAAGAAGAGAACTTGAGTTCAATGTGGGAGACTTCATCTATCTCAAGGTATCCCCGCTACATGGAATAGTCAGATTCCATGTGAAAGGAAAGCTAGCCCCTAGATTTGTTGGGCCATACAAGATCCATAAAAGGATTGGAAAGCTCATCTACAAACTTGAGCTACCTAAGGAATTGGCGGGTGTACATCCCGTATTCCATGTCTCTCAGCTACGCAAGTGTTTGAAAGTGCCTGATGAAGTAGTTCCAACTGATACACTTGACATTCAAGATACTCTTGAGTATAAAGAACATCCTATCAGAATTCTAGGAAGAGATACCAAAGAGACTCGAAGCAAAACTATTCCTATGTGCAAGATCCAATGGAGCAACCACACTGAGAGAGAAGCAACATGGGAGAAAGAGTCTGACCTCTGGCTATGATATCCTTACCTCTTCGAAGAGTACGTTACGCTTTAATCTCGGGGACAAGATTCTGTTAAGGGGGTAGGACTGTAACAACCCAAAAATCCACACACCAAAAATCACAACTAAATTTTTTTTGTTTTAGCCCTATGTGATGTGGAGTGACACATGTAGAAGCCAAACACTAGTTTTGGATTGGATGTGACCCAACTAGGTTAAAATTATAAGCATAGTTTGGTTTTATGCCACATGTGTAATTAAATTCCTAAATAAATAAATCATGCATGCATCCTTAGACCCACTTGTGATTTGGATTCTTTTGCCTTATGTGATGTTTACTAACTTACTTAATATTTATGATAAACCTTAACCAAATGGGCAACAAATAAAAGAGAAAGGAAAGAAAAGGGAGCAGCAGTAGCCCAGGCCTGCTCGGCCTTGTGAACCAGCCCCGCCTGCCCTCCCACTTGCGCACATAGCCCACGAAGCCGGCCCAACAACACCCTACCACCCGCACGCGCACAAGTCACTGACGAGCCAGACCCACTCGTCAGCTATCACGCGCCGCACGCAGCCACATCATGCCAAGCGCCTGATGACCTGACCCCGCTTGTCAGCACAGTAGCGTCTTCTTCCCCTCGCCCATGCCAACCACTCCCACGCGATCGGGAGCTGACCAGCATGGCAGACGTGGGCCTAGGGTCACGCAAATCGCATGACCTTGTTCCCCCTTGCACCGCGCTTACGCTACCGCACACGAGCCGTCGGATGCGCTGCATGTATCACCACCGCCCGATCACCGTCTGCCATTGGAGCCCTTGGAGCTCGGCTATAAAAGCCAACATCCGTGAGCCCTAACCCTCAGCCCATTCACCGCTACCGTTGGTGGCACAGCACCACACAGCGTCAAGTCGAGAGAGAGGGAGGAGGGAGAAGCAAGGTGGAGAAGGAAGCCGCTGCGGGGAGGACCTCGCTGGAGCCGGGAGCGCTGCCCCGATCAGCTACTGCGACATAGCTGCTTGGCACGGCACTACATCGCCTCATCGTGGCCTCACCTCGCCACTGCACCGCCATCCTACCACCACGAACCCTGCGGTGAGCCATCTTGCTAAGACCACCTCCCTAGCCAAATGGAACATGCACCGCCATGATCGAAACCTTGCTGAAGCTTCGAGCTCCGGCCTAGCCCAACTGGTTAGCTAGTGAGACTGCCATGGCCACGCTTGCCGAGACCCAGGACACGCCGTGCGCGCTGCCATCAGCCAAAAGGAGGACCTCAGCCATGATGTTGTACATCGGAGTAGGAGCGCACATGCATAAGCACGCTCACCATGACCGAGAGCACAACCATGGCGAGACCACCGCATCTTCTACGTTGCGGTAAAGGCGACGCTGACACCATGATTGGTTCCACCATGACGAGAGACACACCACGCTCACCTTAGCTGAAGAAGAAGCCCACCAGAGCCCTACGTTGCCGCACCGCACCTCGTCGGAGCGCCACCGCCTCTATTTTTGCCCCCACCACCATGGCCAGAGCCACTGGGACCACCAGGAACTCCTTCAACATGCCCACCATGGCCGTAGAAGCACCGAGGAGTTCACACGCTCCCCCAACTAGGCTCTCGCTACCACTGCAGCCCTGTCCATGCATGACGACGAACCCACGCCACCGTTCACTATGGCCAGAACCCTAGGCAGCCCTAGCCATCACCCCAACCACACCGTCACAATCGCCATGGCATGGGGAAGCTATTGCCTACCCTAATCGGACGCTAGCACCGCCGCGGGGGCTTGCCGGTGACCTTACCGTCGGTAGGAGCCCCGTCGGGGAAGAGATGGGGATTTTCCCCCTCGTCGACCACATCCCGAGCACCTCCGCCGAGCTCCGACCACGATCACACCGACCACGACCTCATCGACCACATCCCGAGTGAAACAACCCCAATTTCCACAAAGGAAAATCCACAGAGTTGAAGTGTAATAAGACCGTGGTAGATCATATTACCCAAATTCCAGTTGAATATCACTTCCATACAACGATAATATCAGAGTACAAATAGTGCGGAATTACATAAATTATTACATCGCCGCATTGGCGGAATCAAAAGTAGCATTCATTCAGAACAGCTTGAAGATAGGATCGCCAAACTCGAGCGTAGGCATGAACCCCTCATCCGTCAAACTCCTCGGAGCTAAACTCCTCAACAGAACCTATGTGCCAAAATTTATCAGTATGATTTGTACTGGCCACTCCCAACCCTATGAGCATTGCTTTGTGGAAATTGGATGCAAGTTGGATATATGCAAAAGGAACCTATAAGGCTGGGGTTTCCTATGTATTTTAGCATATCAAGTATATAACAGTATAGTCAAGTTTTAACACCATTCCCACCCACATTCCACTCCATTCCCTTTTCCGAGCCAGGTTTCGATCCTAGGATCGATATACCACCGTCTCCACACCATCACCATACCATACCATACATCCTCAGTCGACAGGCCAACTCCCTCTCAGTCACTATCTCAAGGCCCGTAGCCCCTGGCTACGACCGAACACTCACTTCTAGGGGGAGAAGAGAAGGACTCGTCTCACTATCTAGTTTAAGCGAAACCTAGGAAAGGTCCATAGCCGACAAGTCGGCACATGTATCGCTCGATCAACCATACACTCTACAGAGGTTCTACATAACCACAAGATCCGCCTTCCTCACTGACCGTCGTCAACTAGGCTGATTCCGGCTGCTTGCTAGCCTAGGATAATGCCACTCTACCATTCAGCCCTGGTTCACCCCAAGTCAAGTCTGGGGTGGCTGAAACTGTGAGTCATGAGCTAGGTCCACAAGGTCTCCATGAAGTCTCGAAAGGGTGTGGGGGAAATTCTCTGCGCCCCATACCTCCTTACACTATCCGCTATCAACCTAGCAGTAGTGGCAATATCCTACCAAGTAGTCCAGCCGTCCCGCACCATATAGGGCGAGTGGTACGTAAGGTTTCCCGGTGAACCTGAGTACTAGTAAGTCCTTAGGGATGACCAAGCCAGAATGTCTCCATTAGGGTTTCCATTTTACCGTGCCACCATAGCACCTCCATCCTAGGCTCCACCCGTCATAGGTTCACACCCAGGTCCACCTCATATACCATTTACCTACCACAGGTATCCATTTCTAGGGGTGCCTAGGTAGCATCCCATAGCAAGACTTGCCCCAGGCTCGTCATATACTCCAACTTGGTCAACACAACCCTCACCCTCCACACACCCAAATCACACACGCAGCACTCTCCCCGTAGTCCAGAATACACCACGCATTAATGTAGTATAAGCGTAGTAGAAGTACAAGCGATAAAATATAGCAGTAAGCATGTGTCTAACCTAATAGCAGGGTATGCAGGGGTAAGGTTGCATCAAGGTAAAGGCCATCAAGAAAGCATACTACCATGCAAGTCCTATCATAGTATGATTATAACAGTAAAGTAAAGCAATAGCAGTTCTACATTAGCCATGCGTAATAGGTGCTACGAGATTGGGTGGGATGTGGCACCTTCAGTGTAGTCAGTCTTCCGTACTCCTCACTGGTACTCACGATCCTCGTCCGTTAGGTTTCTCCTCCTAGTCTGCAACGTTTGCATTATAGTCACGTTAGCGACGTCTATAGAGTAGCACAAAGAAGTAATGAAAATTCAAAAGAGCCAAATGCACTCAAACATGGGTTCATTGCGTAGAGCTTGATTTTAGATGAATTTTAGTCCTGGTTTCATATTTTTCTGAGGTCATATGAATTAGTTATGAATTTCCGAAGTTTAAATCTATTTCTAAAAATGGAAAAAGGCTGAATTAATCCTAGGCTGACATGTGTCATGTTGTGGTTGGTCCACGTGGCTTGCTGACGTCCGCATGACATCAGCATGATGTTGGTATCACGGTTCCAAGCTGACAGGTGGGGTCTAGCTGATGTCAGCATGACGTTAGCGTGATGTCATCAACGTCGTCCACACCGCTAGGTAGGGCCAAAGGCTATTGGGTCACTGACAGGTGGGTCCGGTCAAAGTCGATGTCGGTCAACGGTCAATGATCAATAGTCAGGGTCACTGACATGTGGGGCCTGGGCTACTGATGTCAGCAACTGATGTCAATGTGACGTCAGCATGACGTCACCCTAGCTATGGGGGCTGCTGACATGTGGGTCCCGTGTGACGTCAGCATGATGTCAGTACCTGTCGTGTGTGTCCAAAATGTTCGTGTCACTGACATGTGGGGCCAGGTCAATGGTCAACGTTGACCAGTCAACGATCAACATGGTCGGGTCTCATACGGGCTTCGGGTTGGGCTGGATTTGGGCCAGGCCGGGCCGAACACGTGGCAAGCTATGGCGTTGCCATGTCACATCCATGGGCTCTTACTGGGCCTTGTGTTTCAGGCTATGGGCATGAGCGTGGCTCACGGTGGACCCATGTTCACGGTCCATGGACCGTAGACTGGTCTACGGTGGACCGAGTCCACCCTTCATCTCTTAGGAGCGGTCCATGTACATCGGGTGCACTCGCAGATGACCGGCGAGGGGGGGTCTTCCCCTATTTTTCCTATGGTGGCGCTCCTGCCGACGGCGAGCTTTGCTGTGAGCCTCTTATGGCAGCGTTGGTGTCCGATTGGGGTGGGGAAAAGCTTCCTCTCACTGTGGTGACTGCGTCGGTGGGGTCAAGGTGGCAGTCGAAGCTTTCCAAGGCACTGGCCACGGCGATCAGCGGCTCAAGCTCCACCGGCGTGCGGGAATGGTGCGGGTGCTGCGGCATAGGCTGATCTATGGTGCGCGTGGGTGACACAACACACCAGCGAGTATGTTGGGCAGGTCGAGGGGTCCTCCAGGGCCTCTGGTGGCTTTGGCCAAGGTGGCGCCCTTCTGAGCATGACGGCGACGTCAGTGAGGTGGCTACGGTCATGGTGAAATGTCTCGATGGGGCGTGTATGCTTCTACAGATGCATGGGGATGCAGCGGGGACATCCAGGCTCAAGGCGAGGCTATGGGTTCTCCTGTGGCTGGTAGGGCTTCCCGGCGGCCACGGCGGTCATGAAGATGACGGCGAGGCGCATGGGTGATCAAGGGGGCTCCCGCAGGGTGGTCATGGCATGGTCACAGGGTGTGCATGGGTGTGTGTGTTCCTAGTGGCCGGAGACAAGGCGCTGGCCTACGTACTCTCGGGGTGGAGCGCCATGGCCGACGGTGAGGTTCGGCGGCAGAGAGAGATCGAAAGGGGGGCTCACCATGGGTGGCGTGGAAGAATGGATGGTGGTGCCGTGTCGATTCAAGGCCATGTAGCTCCGGTAGCCATGCAGTGCCATGCCGAACCACGTTGGTGATGAAACGCCGATGTCGTCTTCGGCTCCGATGACCTCCTCCTCCGTGGTGGCTTTGGTGTTTTCTCCCCTTCCCCTTTCTTCCCCTTCTCTCTTGGTTTAGATGTGCTGTGGACAGCCACCAAATGGCAGCGAGCGACTGGACGAGTGCTAGGGCAATCGAGGCCGTGGCTTTATAGCTGGAGCTCCAAGCTCCATCTTCGGTAGACGGGCGGATAGTCGGTGATGCACCGTGGGCATCGAACGGCCTTGCGATGTGGGGTGGTTGGCGCAGAGGTCATGTGGGTGATGCGCCAAGGGGGAGATAGGACCATGCCCCGGGCATGACCCCTGGCCCACCCCTGCCACCGCTGTCGGCTCTTGGTCACGCGGCGGTTGAGCGTGGCGTGGAGAAGAAGAACAGGAGGGCTGACGGGTGGGGTCCATTGGCAGCGACTGTGGCGAAGGGAAAGGGGCGTGCGGGTGAGCAGCACGCGGCTGATGTGTGGGGCCAAGTGGTAGTGACCACAAGCGAGCTGAGGGTGCGTGGGCATCGCTGGGCCGCAAGCTGGGCTGTTGTGTGTGAGTTGGGGCCGGCCTGCTACTACGCGCGCATGGGCCAGCGGAGAGGAGATGTGAAGGGCTGGGCCGGTAGTTGGTTGCACGGGTTAGGCCAAGCAGCTGGCTGGGAGGCCTTCTTCTTCTTTTCCTTTTTATGTTTTTCATTTCTTTTCCATTTGTCTAAATTCAAATTTGGTTTATTACTTTAAAGGGGTTGTTGGGCATTACATGAAACAATGAAAATCCAACTCACAATTTGAGTTAACAATGTATGCAACACTTTATTTGTTAGAAATTAAATATTCATAATCAACAAATGACATGCTATGCTTAGGTGATGACTTGGGTTGGGTTACTTCTAATGCAACTCTTAGGTTGGGTTTCTATACATGACACTCATCATCACATGGGTGTTTTTAAGAAAAAATTTTGTAGTTGGTATTTTTGGTGTATGGATTTCTGGGTTGTTACACCGAGCAGCTCCGCCGAGCTCCGACCACGATCACACCGACCACGACCTCGTCGACCACATCCCGAGCAGCTCCGCTGAGCTCCGACCACAACCTCGTCGACCACATCCTGAGCAGCTCCACTGAGCTCCAACCACGATCACGCTGACCACGACCATGTCCTGAGCAGCTCCGCCGAGCTCCGACCACGACCACATCGTGCACGTGAACCAAACCCTAGGAAGGAGTAAGTGGACCAAGTCCTTCATAGACCGGCTCTGCAGTCTATGGACCAATGCAGGCAGGTTCACCATGAACCGCGCCTCACCTGCGCCCATGGACCACGGCCCGTTGTGGCCCAGTATGACGACATGGCCGCACCAGCGCACGCCACGTGGCAGGCAAAGCCAGCCCATATCCAAGCCTAACCGGCCCAGTCAAGGCCCGCCCTGTATTGGCCATTAACCGGTCAACCTTGACCATTGACCGGACCCACATGTCAGTGACCCGAGAGCCTCTGGTCCCCACCTGTCAGCTCGGAACCAAGATGATGATGTCATGCTAATGTCATGATGACGTCAGCGGGACCCACCTATCAGCCGCGGTTTAGCTCTGATGATGTCATGCTGACGTCAGCATGCCACGTGGACCAGCCACAGCATGACACGTGTCAGCCCAGGATTAATTCGGCCTTTTCCATTTTCAGAGATGAATTAAACTTCGGAAATTCATAACTAATTCATACGACCTCAAAAAAATACGAAACTAGGACCAAAATTCATCTAAAATCAAGCCCTATGTAATGAACCCATATTTGAGTGCATTTGATTCTTTTGAATTTTCATTGCTCTTTATGCTACTCTATGGATGTCGCTAATGTGACAATAATGCGATTGCTGCAGACTCGGAGGAGAACCAGACGGACGAGGATCGTGAGTACCATGAGGAGAATGGAGACAACTACACTGAAGGTGCCACATCCCACCCAATATCGTAGCACCTATTACACATGGCTAATATAGAACTGCTAATGCTTTACTTACTGTTATAACCATACAATGATAGGACTTGCATGGTAGTATGCTTACTTGATGGCCTTTACCTTGACGCAACCTTACCCCTGTATACCCTGCTATTAGGCTAGACACACGCTTACTGCTATATTTCATTACTTACACTTCTACTATGCTTATACTACCTTAATGCGTGGAGGAAACTGGTGTTAACTGGACTATGGGGAGAGTGCTACGTGTGTGACTTGGGTGTGTGGAGGGTGAGGGTTGTGTCGACCAAGTTAGAGTATACGATGAGCCTAGGGCAAGTCTTGCTATGGGGTGCTACCTGGGCACCCCTGGAATGGATACCTGTCGTGGGTAAAATGGCATATGAGGTGGCCCTGGGTGTGAACCTATGATGGGAGGAGCCTAGGGTGGAGGTGCTATGGTGGCATGATAAATGGAAACCCTGATAGAGACATTCTAGCTTGGTCATCCCTAAGGACTTACTAGTACTCAGATTCACCGGGAAGCCTTACATACCACTCGCCCTATATGGTGCGGGATGGCCAGACTACTTGGTAGGATTTTGCCACTACTGCTAGATTGATAGCAGACAGTGTAAGGAGGTACGGGGCATGGAGGATTTCCCCCACACCCTTCCAAGACTTCATGGAGACCTTGTGGACCCAGCTTATGACTCACAGTTTCAGCCGCCCTAGACTAGACATGGGGTGTACTAGGGCTGAATGGTAGGGTGGCATTATCCTAGGCTAGCAAGCGACCGGAATCAGCTCAGTTGAACGATGGTCAGCTGAAGAAGGCAGATCTTGTGGTTATGTAAAACCTCTGCAAAGTGTATGGTTGATCGATCGATACATGTGCCGACTTGTCGGCTATGGACCTTTCCTGGGTTTCGCTTAAACTAGATAATAAGATGAGTCCTTCTCTTCTTCCCCTGTGAGAGTGTCGATCGTAGCTAGGGGCTACAGGCCTTGAGACAGTGCCGAGAGGGAGATGGCCTATCGACTGAGCGATGGTATGGTGATGGCGTGGAGATGGTGGTATATCGATCCTAGGATCGAAACCTGGCTCTAGAAAGGGAATGGGGTGGAATGTGTGTGGGAATGGTGTTAAAACTTGACTATACAATAATATACTTGATATGCTAATACATAGGAAACCCCAACCTTATAGGTTCCTTTTGATTATATCCAACTTGCATCCAATTTCCACAAAGCATAGCTCATAGGGTGGGAGTGGCCAGTACAAATCGTACTGATAAATTTTGGCACATAGGTTCTGCTAAGGAGTATAGCTCCGAGGAGTTTGACTGGTTGAGGGGTTCGTTCCTACGCTCGAGTTTGACGATCTTATCTTCAAGCTGTTCTGAATGAATGCTACTTTTGATTCTGCCAATGCGGCGATATAATAATTTATGTAATTCCACACTTTATGTACTCTGATATTATCGTTGTATGGATGTGGTATTCGACTGGAATTTGGGTAATATGATCTACAACGGTCATAATACACTTCGACTCTGTGGATTTTCCCATCGCGGAAATCAGGTCGCTTCAAAGAGGGATATCACAAAGTTCAGTGGGGCTTATGCTCGAGCTATGAGTGCACGCAGCGGTGGCCAATCTGATGACATGGTCCTAAAAACAGCCCATGAGTGGTTCAAGGGACAAAACAAGGATAAGTCTTTCATATATGAGTATCTGTGGAAAGTGGCCAAGGAGATGCCCAAATGGCGTAGAATCATCCAAGAGGAGAGCACAACAAAAAGGACCAAGCTATCTAACTTAGGAGCATACACTTCTTCGTTCAACCAAGACATAGAGGGGGAAACCATAAGTAAAGAGGAACGTCCTGAGGGGCAGAAGAAAGCGAAGGCAAGGATCAAAGGGTTAGGAAAATCTGCTGCACCAACTCCTTTGAGCAACCAACCAAGTCAGAATATGGTTATGTATCATGAAGCTATGTCAATGAAAGCAAAACAGCAAGAGACAAAAAGTATAAGACCTATTTAAAACTGTTGGCAATAGATACCTCAAACTTCAATTAAAAAGAAAAAAATAGGCATGACAGCATACTGGACCAGATAGCAAAAGACTTGGCTGAGTAGAAAAGCAGCAAGAGATGTATGTATCCCTAATATTTAGTGTAATTGTTGTTTTCAAGTGTTGTTAGTGTATCTATACATTAGTTCAAGTATTAGGTTGCATGTCTGTACCCCTAGTATTTAGTGTAATTGTTATTTTTCTTAGTGTTGGCAGTGTAATTGTTATTTTTCTTAGTGTTGTCAATGAAAGCAAATATAGCTGTTGAGGTCATGCCAAAAGCTGCATATGGCTATTGAGAAAAAGATAAAAAAAATAGTTGTTGTATAGAAGGTGATCACAACATAATATTTGCTAAATATTTTTCAGATACTCCCTTGTACACAGATAATCAGTTTCGTAGAAGATTTCGCATGAGGAAGCATTTATTTCTACGCATAGTCGAAGCTCTAGGTGTTTGGTCTCCATATTTCTGTCTACATCGAGATGCATTTAGCAAAGTGGGTCTATCACTATTACAAAAATGTATTGCTGCCATTAGAATGTTGGCATATGGTTCACCAGCAGATTTTATGGATGAAACATTCGATGTTGCTGAGAGTACAGCAATGGAGTGTTTGATTCATTTTGTTCATGGTGTTCGAAGCCTATTCGGTGCGCAATATCTACGCAAACCTACTAGTGAAGACATCAAATGCTTACTGCAAGTTGCAGACCAGCATGGTTTCCCTGGGATGTTGGGTAGTCTTGATTGTATGCACTGGGAGTGGTAGAATTGCCCGGTTGCTTGGAAAGGACAATTCACTCGAGGTGATTATAAGGTACCTACCATAATGCTAGAGGTTGTTGCATCTTATGACCTATGGGTTTGGAATGCATTTTTTGGAGCTGTTGGTTCGAACAATGATATTAATGTGCTTGACTAGTCACCGTTATTCACAGAACAGCTACAAGGCAAAGCACCTGAGGTTCAATTCACTATTAATGGGTCACAATACAGTATGGGTTACTATCTAGCTGACGGTATCTATCCAGAATGGGCCACGTTTGTCAAGACAATCAATAGACCACTAAGTGCTAAGCATAAATTGTTTGCAAGCTTTCAAGAAGGAGAAAGAAAAGTTGTGGAACGAGCTTTCGGGGTGTTGCAAAAGTGTTGGGCTATCATACGTCACCCAGCTAGACTCTGGGAATGAGAAGAGCTCGCCAATATTATGTATGCATGTGTTATTTTGCATAACATGATAATAGAGGATGAGAGAGGCATCAATGACATACCAGATGATAACACATACTGAGCAAGCGCAATCTTCCCCAAATTTAACTGGGCTTGCACATGGACCAATCTATGGATTCACAGATGTACTAGACAAAGACATGGAAATTCATAATCGATCAACTCACATTCGTCTCAAGGAAGATTTGATAGAGCACATTTGGCAAAAATTCAATACACAGTAGCATGAAGTAGACCAAGAGTAGAGTCTCATCCATGTAATTTTAGGACTGTGTGTTTCCCTTTAAATGCTTTGTAATCGTATCTAAAGTACACAACAACATTAATTTAGGATTATGTGTTTCCCTTCAAATGCTTTGTAATCGTATCTAAAGTAAGGCAATTGTACTTTCTTTGTTTCATTGTTCTCAGTTTACAAAAGAACTAGAAGTACTGTCTTGAACCAACTGTAGTTTATTTGGCTAAGATTCTAGTTTTGTCCAACTAAAAACTAAAGTAGTAACATAGAAGAGAATGGATGTAGAGATACCTGCTGAGCTGTAGAGGCACAGAGAGGGCGAGGTCTTCCGCTTGGGAGTCCCCCGCGATGTCAATGCCTATGGAGTCCGTGCGACCCAGCCGTCCATGTGCCTAGCGTGGAGGCTTGTCCAGGTGGCTACGCCGAGGGTCCACGCGCCATGCGAGGTTGTCGCGCCGGGCGTTCATGGCCAGGTCGTCGCGCCGGGCGTCCACGGCCAGGTCGCCGCCAGATCTGAGAGCCACCTGAGGTCGCGTCCTCTAGAGTCCATGTGACCCGGCCGTCCGAGTGCTTGTTGTGGAGGTTGCCGCGCCAAGCGTCCATAGCCAGGTCGCCGCCCGATCTGAGAGCCCGTGAAGGCACCGCCTCTGGAGTTCGCATGCCACGGCAGGGCACTGCTCGATCTGAGGTCGTAGGCATCAGGTCAGGGAAGTTGGGGATCTTAGTACAAGCAATACTTGAGGAGGTAGACACAGAAGGCCGTGGTCGGATTTGGTAGAAGGAGTGAGATCGGGGACGGAGAAGATGGCGCCGGCGGTGGTGACGAATAGGTTACGTGGACGGAGTCTTCATCCACTCGCGCTGAACGATACGGGAGGTTGAGGGCCGAGATTTTTTATTTTACCGTGGGACCCACTCATATAGACTGGTTCGGCTGGATACACTGTGGCTTGCAATTTAACTATAGAGAATTCCTTATTTGACACCAGACAAATGACCTGTTTCTTTCTTGGGCCTTAAAAAATTTTCATTCCCTATTTGACACCGAGTTTAACTTTTATTCCTTACATGACACTCCGTTGCATTTTCCATCCGGCCACCGTTAACTGCGCTGTGAAAAGACGATTTTGCCCCTGTGGGCCCCACCACCCTTCTCCCTCCTCTCCTCTCTAGGCCACCGCGTCCTCCCCAAGCCCGCGGCCAACTGAAGCCGAAGGGGAGAGCACCTACCGCCGGCGAGGAGGAGGCCGAAGGGGAGCACGCCTACCGCCGGTGAGGAGGAGCCCAAAGGGGAGCGCGCCTGTCGTCGGCGAGGAGGAGGCCGAAGGAGAGCGCGCCTGCCGTCGGCGAGGAGGAGGCCAAAGGGGAGCGCACCTGCCGCCGGCAAGGAGGAGGCCGAAGGAGCTGAGGCTCCTCCGCCGCGTCTATGCCTAGAAGGCGATGCAACCGGGGACTCGGCGCTCCTCTGCCACCGTCCAGGCCTCAGCTGAGCACGGAGGACGTCCTTCTCCCCTTCCTCAGGCACCCTCCTCCCCATCCTCTTCCTCGCGAGACAAGAGCTTGGTCCGGTGGCGGGAGAAGGATGCGACCACGGGGCCTTAGCGCTGGCGGCGTGATGGGAGCTGGGAGCGGCGGCAGGATGCAGGACGCGGCCGTGGCCACGTGACCTCGATGCTAGGGAACCATCGACGACGGTGAGGAACGACCCGTGGTGAAGTGCGAGACGAGTGGAGGTGACGCGATTCAGAGGAGGGAGAAGGGTGGTGGGGCCCATAGGGGCAAAATCGTCTTTTCACAGCGTAGTTAACGGTGGTCGGATGGAAATGTAACAGTGTCATGTAAGGAATGAAAGTTGAACTCGGTGTCAAATAGGGAACGAAATTTTTTTAAGAGCCAAGAAAGGAACATGTCATTTATCTGGTGTCAAATAAGGAATTCTCTCATTTAACTACTGCCCCCTGCTGTGAGCCCCACTCCAGGTGACTGGTTCGGCTGGATACATTACGCTTGCTCTTATGACATTATTTTCTGCCAATCACATGGAGGAAGGGACAAGTGAGCGGAGGTGCGGAGGGGAAAGGGGCTTCATGTCGAGGGTATCCACCCCCAACACAATCTTTCCTCCATAGAATTCAGTCTCTTTCAACGCACTCCCTCCTGTTCCGTTTTTACAAGGCGATGATTAAAATGTTAAGTCTCCTAAATTTCATTTAGATCATTTATTTATATTATATTATTTATTATATTTATAAAATTATGATTATTGGATACAATTACTTAGAAATCTAATTGTATCAAGTTATATTATAATGGTTATGAATTGTTAGCTGTATTATTGGTCAAAGTTTTAAAATTTTAAATCTTGATATGTGTGTCTTATAAAAAGGAACAAAGATAGTACTCCTTCCGTTCCTTAATATAAGCCATATAGTTTTTAGCACCTAATATTAACACACGGCCTTGGGAAAGATGTGAGACCGAGGAAAAAAAGGAAAATCAGGTCATCTTCTCTCTCCCAATCAGATTGCTTTCTAAATCTAAAGGTTTGGTTGTGGCATGTGCTATGTATGGTGGGAATGTTTCTAAACTAATTGGTGTGGGAGCTGATATGTATCTATATTTTGGAATTTTTTTTAAAAATCTATATGGCTTATATTAAGGAACAGAGAAAGTATTTTTTAAAACTGGGAGTAGGTACGAGTCACGGGGCTTTGGTCTATATGTTCAGCTAATATATGGTGCATGCACGCAACCTTCCCTCTGTTCTACACTTTTCATATGCTCTTGCAGATCCGCCAGGCGATCACAATTGGCACACACACGTTTGTAGTAAGCCTATAATAACATGAAATCGTTACTTTTGACACTAATTGATTAAACTTAATGCACGTTCGGTACAGTGAAAACTTGTAACTTCTGTTATTTTGACAACAACCTTGAAACTGAATATTCCAATCGAACGGCAATTCCTCCACTAATGACGCGCCAGAATAAGTAGGCCATTCATGCTTCCATTGACTACTTCCAAAATCAGCTGAGAATCGAATAAAGTGTGGCTATCAAATTCTTCAGAATCCACTGCCACTGCAGGGGTTCGCAGCGGCGGAAAAGGGAAAAGCACTGCCACTGCAGGGATAGCAGCATCCCGGCATGATTGATGCCACGGCAAGTCGGCAACCATGCTCGCCTCCTCGGAACACCATTCAGCCACACTGCGGCCCAGGGGAAAGCACGGCCGCACCCGATCCGGCCGCCTCGGGGCTCGCCCCCCGCACCCGCTCCCGCCCCCGCCCGCCATTTCCAGGGCTTTTCTCTCTCCTTGTCGTCCGCCTCTCCATGGCCCCATCCCTCCGACCCTCCCGGCCCCGCGCCCGCTCCACGGAGCGCTCCTCCCCAAACCCCTACAGGGCCCACCCGTCATGGTCCCTCCAGAGGGCCATAAACCTCCCAGCCCACCGTACTGTCAACTACCCCCTTCAATTCCTCCGTGCGCGTCCGCGCCGTTGCAGCAGCAGAATCTGCCGCCCCCACCCCACGCATGGATCGCGCCGCGCCGCGCGCTCGCGGCCGCCGCGGCGTATCCCAAGCGGCGGTGGAAGCGGCGCCGTCCTCCTCCCGCGCGCGCCGCCGCGATAGGGCGCCCGTCGTTGTCATCGACCTCGGCGACGACGAAGACGAAGACTGCGGCGGTGGTGGCGGGGCCAGGAAGACGGTGGGTGGCGCTGCAGGCAGGCGCGGGGGCTCCACGGAGGTTCCTCCGCCTCCGCCGCCGATGATGGTGCCGGCGGGAGCGGTGGCGATGCGGACACGATCGAAGAGGCGGGCGATGCAGGCGGCGGCCGTGGCGGAGGAGGCGCCGACGACGAAGAGGAGGAAGAGAGGAGCGACCCCAGATGCCGCGGAGGCGTCCCGTGGCCGGGGGAGCAAGGCCGCTGCGGCCTCCAGGGCGACGTCGAGAGATAAGCGGCGCGCTGGGGCCTCGAGGTCGAACGTCGAGAGATAAGCGGCGCGCGCACTCGGGACGAGCCTCGGAGCGAACTCGCGCGGGCCGCGCGCGCAAGCGCAAAGGCAACGAGTCGGGGGCGGAAACAGAGGTGGAGGCCCCCGCTCGGAGGGAACGTGCGAAGGCGCCATGTGTCAGTGAAAGTGATGACAACGGCGGGCGAGGCGATGACGCTTCTGATGACAGGAACGCGGAGCCTCGCGCCGGGGTCGCCATTGGCGCTGCTGATCTGGTTAACGGGGATCGTCGGATAGCTAAAGGTGAGGATCATATCGAGGAGCATGGCGGAGACCAGGAGAACAGTGCTGTGAATTTGAATGATGACTTGGTCTCAGGTGATGCTGGGCCAGTGGAAGGTGCTGGTGATGAGGACACAAGAGGGAACAGTGGCCTGGCATCGACTGCTGATGTGGCTGCTGAGGAGATGGCACCCTTTGAAGATGACTACGATGATGAGATGTTGGAGGAGCAGCTTGTTGGAGATGTGATCCGTGCTTACAGTAATGGCAGAAACTTTGATGCAGATGGAGTGGATTGGGAGGCAGAGGATGAGATGGAGTTTGATGATGATGCTGACAATAGTGATTTTATGGATGATGCTCACGATAGTGATTTTGTGAATGATGCTGATGAAGGTGGCAAGTCCGGTGATGATGCTGACAATAGTGATTTTATGGATGATGCTCACGATAGTGATTTTGTGAATGATGCTGATGAAGGTGGCAAATCTGAACCAATGCAAAATCATGCTAAGATGGAAATACAAGAGTTGGTGAACCAGAAAGTTGTTTTGGGTGGAGGGGGGTGTGAGGAGGAGGGGGGCGAGGGGGGTCAGGAGGAAGAGTTGGGTGTGGGAAAGGAAGCAGATAAGGAGGACGTGGAACCAAAGAGTGAAGCAGCTCCAGGTTCTGATCAAGGGGGCTTGCACTCAGAAATTCTGGGCTCTGATGAGGAAATCAAGGTGCTTGAAAATATGAGTAGTGCCCCCTCCAGGAAGGCGTCATTTCAATCGAAGTTACCAACTATTCCATCTTGTGTTGCATGGAGGACTCGATCCTCGTGGGGGATAAATCAAGATAGACTATCATACAATACATATTTTGAGGCATTATCTGATGAGCCGAAAGAGGGTGATGATGATACAGAGGTGGAACTTGATGAAGATGAGGATGACAACAATGACGACGACAGTAGTGACACTTATGATAAAGATGACGAAGAGAAGGAGGAAGAGGAAGAGGAAGAAGAGGCTGAAAGGAGAAAACTCAATAACGGGATTTACACATCAGATGATGACATGATCAATATTACTGTTCCTACCTCAAGGTATGATATGTTCGAGAGAAAAAATACCTCAAGATATGATATGTTTGAGAGAAAAAATACCTCAAGATATGATGTTTTCCAGAAAAACAATACCTCAAGATATGAGATGTTTGAGAAAAAAAATACCTCAAGATATGATATTGAGTGGGTGGAGGATGAGGATGAAGATGAAGATGCAAATGTTGATATGTTACAGCCAATCTCCTTTAAGAAAGAAAGCTGCTGGAACCCTGTGGCTGTTGGCAATGACACATTTACTGAGCAACAAAAGCAATCACGATTTACTTGGGAGCTTGAGAGGAGGAAAAAGCATAAGCTTGGGATGAAGACAAATCCTTTGTATGAGCAGGATTTGAACTCAGATTCGAACTCATCAGGTTCTGACCAGATCAGAAAGTATGGCTTCAAACGTGATAGGAGTCATAAAGTTGATAGGAAAAAGAAGCATACATCGTCCAAATCGGGCAAGAAATCCAGCAGTGCAATCATGCTAAAGCGGCAGTCTCTTCTGAAGCTTTTGGTAGATAAAATGAGTGGCGATAAAAGTTTAGAATCTTTTCCATTTGATCAGAATCCTCAGCTCCATTTTATTTTCAAAGAAATGCATCCGTTGGTATTTTCATTTGGAGATGAACATCTAGTAGCAGCTGACAGGCCAGAACAAGATGTTGGATTGGATATGTTATGGGCTGACTTTGACTTTGCTTTAGAGTCTGAGAATATCGGCACTTATTATGATGATGAGGTACATTTAAATATTTGCAGATGTGTGGTACTGGTTTTCATTTTCTTTTTATCGATCAAAACACATGCAGATTTAAATGTGTGGCTTATTTATTTGAACACTGACTCTACAACTAGAACTATGATAAAATTAACAATGTCCAACTGGAGATGCACTATCATGCTATTCTCAGCAAAACGATTGTCACTGGCCACAAACGCAAAAAGTTTGATTTGATTACAAGCACATCCTAGGAAAAATAGAGAAACAATCTCGATCAAACAAAAAAAAAACTCCCACTATTCACCGTCTGGCACAGGGGCAAAGATGTAGGAGATGCCCCTTGCTCTGGTCAAACCCCAATCATGCAACTCCTCTCTAGCGAGCAGAAGAACTCCAGCCATTTTAGGAGATGCACCATCAAACACATATCGTCTTTGATGTTTCCAAATTGCCCATGCTCCAAGGGTGATGACAGAATTAAGCCCATTTTGGTCCTCACTTTCGAAGGACCTTTTGAGTCCTCACCATCAACCCTTGTTTCTCCCCTTGCCCATCATTCATCAAAGGAAACATCATCTGGCTGTGGAGGACCTGCAGGCTGCAGCAGGCTAAACCAGAATTCTCATGCAAAAACACACAAGGTGAGCAGGTGGTTGATCATCTCAGCTTGATCACAAAGAGCGCAGCAGGCAGGGAGCAGAAGACTCATCGTGCAAGCTGATCGGCGGTCCATTACCTATTAGGCTATTATGAGTAAGTAACCACAAAAAGAACTGACACTTTCCTGGAGCCCAAGATTTCAGATTCTTTCCCAAGGCCCAAGAGTACAGCACCCTGAAATAAACCCTTATAAACTGACTTGCCTCAATCATCTACATCTATCACTAACATAACTAACAAGAGAAGAAATAAACCATTTGAACTCTCTTTGATAGTGCAACACTTCTGTGAACAATATGTGCATGTGACACTCAACCTATAAAATATAGCCTTGTTTTCTCATAATGCATATATGTTTGGTGTTTGTCAAGGACCTCACACCGCTGTCATGTCCATAAAGAAATCAAAGGAATCAGAAATCCTTCTTCAGGAACACTATTGAAGCTCGAACCTAGAAATGTACACAAAAAACTATTAGGGCGTGGAAAGCATTCTCTCTGCATTTTCTTCAGTTTGATCTGGCTGAATTGTTTCTCAGAGCATGTCTATGTCAGATAGTTTGCAGCTAACATGCAGGAAACATCATTTGTCAGAACAGAGTAACTTAGTAAACATTAGAAATGCTTTTTGCTGGTCAAGAAATCTAGTTCACTTAAAGGAGTTATTACTTATTAGACAATAGTTTATAACTGTAACTTTAAGGGGCGATTCAGGTAGCCTTGAAGGTCAAGAGAACTTTATTATGGACTGTGGGCATGGAAATCCTGAATTCGGCAAACATCGTCCTCCTACCAAAAAAAGCGGAGTCCTTAAGGATCACTGATTTCAGGCCCATCAGCCTTATTCATAGCATCGCCAAAATCTTCTCCAAATTATTGGCCAACAGACTTGCCCCACATTTGAACTCCCTTGTCTCCAACTGTCAAAGTGCGTTCATTAAAAAAAGAAGCATCCATGACAACTTCCTCTATGTCCAGGGAGCAGTACGGAGAATGCATAAGCTACATCTGCCGGCCCTATTCATGAAGCTTGACATCCACAAAGCATTTGACACTGTTAATTGGAGCTATCTTCTGGAAGTCCTTCAGGCTTTGGGGTTTGGGGCGCAGTTGGCGTGAATGGATTTCCATCCTGTTCCGCGTGGCCTCCTCCTGCGCATTGCTCAATGGACAAAGGGGTCCCACCTTCAACCATGCGAGAGGCGTCCACCAGGGTGACCCCCTCTCCCCCATGTTTTTTATCTTGGCCATGGACCCCCTTCAACTCCTGCTTGACATGGCGACCCACCAAGGAATCTTAACTCCCTTGCCTCCGGTAGCAGCCAAATGGAGAACCTCCATGTATGCAGATGACGCGGCAATCTTCATTAACCCAATAAAAGAGGACGTTGAGGCGATCCAAGCAATCCTAGAGGCGTTCGGAAATTTCTCGGGCCTTCACATAAACCTGCACAAAAGCTCCATTCATCTGATCAGATGTGAGGAAACAGACCTTGATTGGGTGCTGTCCCCATTCACAGGTACTAGAGGCACCTTCCCTTGCAAATATTTGAGGTTACAACTACATGTCAGATCGCTCCAGAAAATCCATGTTCAGCCACTGATTGAACGCATTGGACAATGACTGCCTGGATGGAAGGGGAGATGGCTAGCAGGACGCCTCACGCTCGTCTCTTCAGTCCTCTCTGCCATGCCAACCTATCATCTAACTGTCTTTCCCCTGGCGGCATGGGCAAAAAAGAAAATCGACAAAATCAGGAGATTGTTCCTATGGAAGGGAGAGGAAAATGCAAATGGAGGACACTGCCTGCTGGTTAATTGGCCAACAGTCACCCGTCCAAAGGATCTTGGTGGGCTTGGCGTGCCCGACCTTGAAAGGTTTGGTCGTGCCCTTCGACTTCGTTGGCTGTGGCAGGATTGGACTGAAGATTCCAAACCTTGGGCTGGAATGGATCTTCCTTGTAATGACATCGATCGTCTCTTGTTCAACTCCTCAACCAGTCTCCCTAGGTGATGGCGCAAAGGCTCGCTTCTGGCATAATAATTGGCTTGATGGAGAGGCTCCCAGATACCTGGCCCCAAACCTCTTCCAACTGGTTTCCAGGAAAAACAGAACAGTGCAACACGAGCTTCGCAACAACAATTGGATACGCTCCTTGAGAAGACTCATTACCACTGCAACCCACATAGAGGAGTTCGTCTCTCTTTGGATCAGGATCCAAGATGTGCACTTGGCCCAAGGCGTCGAGGATTCCATCACTTGGAAATGGACTCCAGATGGTAATTATTCCACCCGCTCAGCTTACCGGATCCAATTCAGAGGCTCCTTCGCAAAATTCCCAAGGGACCACATTTGGAAAGCACAGATGGAAAACAAATGCAAGGTGTTCACCTGGATCCTAATTCATGGAAAAATCCTAACGGCGGATAATTTGCAAAAAAGAGGATGGCCGCACCAGGAACACTGTGTTCTATGCAATGGACCCTTGGAGACCAGTCTTCACTTGTGTATATGCTGCCCTTTCGCAAAGGCGGTTTGGAACCATGTTCTCACTTGGGAGCACTTTGACGGTATATTGGGCCAGCAACAGGAAGACCCACTACAGATTATGCCTTGGTGGGAGAAGGCAGCTAGCAAAGCGCCTCCGGCTGATCAAAAGAGGTTCAATGGCCTAGTAATCCTTGTGGCAGGTAGCTGCGAGGATCAAAGACGACATTGAACAGAGGAAGAGAGCGTTTGGCTAGGAGGGGTTTCCTTTTCTGAGTGGGCTTCCACCCTTCTGTTGTGCCCACGGGGGCGTGTATTATTTCCTCTACCTGCTTGTACATAAACTTTTTTCCTCCTCTATCTTAATTGAAAGGCAGAGCTCCTGCCAAAGTTTTCAAAAAAAAAACTTTAAAAAACAAACAAAAAGGAAGCAGAGATGTTTGTTCTTTGTTAAAAGTTTCATCATCAGTGTGTTTCATTTGCTGAATTCCCTTCTTACCCAACATTAATGACTCAATTCCTTGTTCTCTTTGGGAATGGAATTTCCTAACTTGGCATCATTACATTGACTCAAACATGCGTAGTATTTTGCATACCTGATACCACTGGTAGATTTCTACTCTTTATTCGGCAATCGGCATGAATAGTTTCATCTTTTAGAAACTATACATCCCCTACTGTTTTCATGTAAAAGTTAGATAGCGCTTCAAGGTCATGCATCCATGATATGCTACTCGATTTTAATGTTTATTTTCTTGAATGCAAGAGTTTGTACATTGCAGATACTTTGATTTGCCACTTATATCTAGCGAGAGTGGCCAAATTGAACTTATTAGCTTATGTTGTATTGTAGGGTCAAGAAGAAGGCAATCAGCTAGATTTTTCTCTTGCCCCAGTAACACCCTGTTCTCGTGGGAAGCATGAGTTTATTATTGATGATCAAATAGGGATCAGATGCAAATACTGTTCCTTAGTAAACCTGGAGATCAAATTCATGTTTCCATCATTGGTAAGCTTTCTTATGGCCACAAGTCATGGCATCCTTTCTATAGTACAAGCTTCTAAATCTGGTCATTTAACTCATCTTTTCTTCCAGGTCTCAGGCTTTGCCGAGAAATCTGCATGGCCAAATGCCAAAGGTGTGAAGGATACATTGGTGTTTCATGATCTTTATGAACAAGCAGGCAGTGACATTGAACAATCTCAAGATCTTCATCAATATGGAACGGTGTGGAATCTTATTCCAGGGGTCATCAGTACTATGTATGAGCATCAGCGTGAAGCATTTGAATTTATGTGGACAAATTTAGTTGGTGATATTAGGCTTGATGAGCTAAAGCATGGAGCAAAACCTGATGTTGTTGGTGGATGTGTGATCTGTCATGCTCCAGGAACAGGAAAGACACGATTAGCTATTGTATTTATCCAGACATACATGAAAGTATTTCCAGACTGCCGGCCAGTGATTATTGCACCACGTGGGATGCTCTTTGCTTGGGATGAGGAGTTTAAGAAATGGAATGTTGATGTTCCTTTTCATATAATGAACACAACTGATTACACTGGAAAAGAGGACCGGGACATATGCAAGTTAATAAAGAAAGAACACAGGACGGAAAAGTTGACAAGACTAGTGAAACTGCTTTCATGGAACAAAGGCCATGGTATTCTTGGAATAAGTTATGGCCTGTACACAAAACTGACATCTGAAAAACCTGGCTGCACAGAAGAAAACAAAGTAAGAAGCATTCTTCTTGATAACCCTGGCTTACTTGTTCTTGATGAAGGACACACACCTAGGAATGAGCGTAGTGTCATGTGGAAAACTCTAGGAAATGTGAAAACTGAGAAGCGTATAATTTTATCTGGAACTCCTTTTCAGAACAATTTTCTTGAGCTTTACAACATTCTTTGTCTGGTAAGGCCTAGGTTTGGTGAAATGTTTTTGACGAAAGGAAGAGTGGGTCGAAGGCACTATGTCTCAAAGAAGCAAAAGGATAAGTTTTCTGATAAATATGAAAAAGGAGTTTGGGCTTCACTAACTAGCAACGTAACTGATGATAATGCAGAGAAAGTAAGATCAATATTGAAACCATTTGTTCATATACATAATGGTAATATTCTTCGAACTCTTCCAGGGCTCAGAGAGAGTGTGATTATTCTGAAGCCTCTTCCCCTTCAAAAGAGTATCATTAGAAAGGTGGAAAACATTGGTTCTGGTAACAACTTTGAACATGAATATGTCATTTCTTTAGCTTCTACACACCCTTCCCTTGTAACCGCCATTAACATGTCTGAGGAGGAAGCTTCACTTATTGATAAACCTATGCTTGGAAAATTGAGATCAAATCCCTATGAAGGGGTAAAAACAAGATTTGTAATGGAAGTTGTTCGTTTGTGTGAAGCATTAAGAGAGAAGGTTTTGATTTTTAGCCAATATATCCAGCCTCTAGAGTTGATAAAAGAGCATCTTCGCAAGTTCTTTAAATGGAGAGAAGGGAAAGAAATTCTTCAAATGGATGGAAAGATCCTTCCAAGATATCGCCAGGCTTCCATTGAAGCCTTCAATAATCCAAATAATGAATCCAGGGTGTTACTTGCATCTACAAGAGCATGCTGTGAAGGGATTAGCTTGACAGGTGCTTCAAGAGTTGTGCTTCTAGATGTTGTTTGGAACCCAGCTGTTGGAAGGCAAGCCATCAGCAGAGCATTTAGGATAGGTCAGAAGAAATTTGTATATACATATAATTTGATAACTTATGGAACAGGTGAAGGTGACAAATATGACAGACAAGCAGAAAAGCATCACTTATCCAAGTTGGTCTTCTCTACAGAAGACGAGTTCAATAATGTTAGGAACATGCTATCTAAAGCTGAAATGGAGCACTGTTCTAAGTTGATTTCAGAAGATAAAGTTTTGGAGGAGATGACTTCCCATGATCAACTTAAAGGAATGTTTTTGAAGATCCATTATCCACCAACCGAGTCAAACATTGTCTATACTTACAATCAAATTACTCCTGAGTGAAGTCGATGGTAATCGTCAGCACCAGATTGTTTTAGTCTATATCTATGGTATGCTCACAACTTCTGACTTCCTTCTTCCTATGGATGTTGTAGGTTTACATTAGTTCTGTTATTGCAAGCACTATCTTATATTTTGTTTTCTACCTGATTGTCGCCGTATCTTGTATATGTAGTGTTTGTGAACCAAATTGTTTATGAGAGGTTAATGCCTTGCTATCTTGATAATTTGGTTGTCATATCGACATCTCCTATTTTCTATGTTGATTTTATGTTTCGGGACATAGCATGAAGCAATAATTTTGTCCTCTCCTACTAAACTGCTTTATTTTGATTTTGCTTGTCATCCTATTTGACTACTTGTAAAGTTGGAGCTCTCTCGGCATTTGCATTAAAGCTAACTTTATGTTGCCATCATACACACATGCAGTTATGCACGCTATCGGGTTTAGTGTTGTTTATTGTTTTGTTACAAACTAAGTAAATGTTTAAAATTGCGTTGTCTTTGACTGACTTGCGTTTTCCCAAATGTTTTCCTGCAGGCTAGGCATGCACAGGAGGATCCCCCGCAGGCTTCTTTTTCTTTATTATTGTCTAACGCACAATGAATCTGCAAGTGTATCTTGGAGAGGACTAAAAGCAGAAGTTAATAATGGGTGGTAGAGCCTCAATGTATTTGGTGGTTCACAAGGTTGTGGGCTTTTCGAAGTTCATGCCTATATCCAAATGTGATGTATAATAATACCATTGGACCTTTTCAGCGGTTTAATTTTATTTAAATAAAAGACTGCCTCATTATTAAAGGAGGTAAGGTGATGGGACCGGATGGTAGGTTAATCGAGGTGTGGAGATGTTTCGGGGACATAGCTATAGTATGGCTAACCAAGCTGTTCAACCATATTTTTCGATCGAACAAGATGTTTGATGAGTGGAGGAGAAGTATATTGGTACTGATCTATAAGAATAAAGGAGATATTTAAAGTTGTGCTAATTACCGGGGAATTAAGTTGATGAGCCATACTATGAAGCTATGGGAGAGAGTTATCGAGCATCGTTTGAGAGCAATAACACGGGCCTTTATGAACCAATTATGATAAAATACTAAGGAATATTATGTGGTGGGCTTTGGACAAACATAAAGTCCCAACGAAGTACGTCGGGCTCATTAAGGACATGTACAACAATGTTGTGATTACTGTTCGAACAAGTGATGGAGACACGGATGACTTTCCGATTAGGATAAGACTACATCAAGAGTCAGCTTTGAGCCCTTATCTGTTTGTCTTAGTGATGGATGAGGTCACAAGGGACATACAAGGGGACATCTCTTGGTGTATGCTTTTCGCGGACGATGTAGTGCTAGTTGATGAAAGCCGGACATGAGTGAATCAAAAACTGGAGTTATGGTGTGAGATTTTAGAGTCCAAATGTTTTAGACTCAGTAGAACTAAAATTGAGTATATGAGATGTGACTTCGGCACTACTACTCGGGAGAAGGAAGATATTAGTTTGGAAGATCAAGTAGTGCCTAGGAATGATACCTTTCGATATTTAGGATCAATGCTACAGAGAGACGGGGATATTGATGAAGATGTTAGCCATAGAAGCAGGGTGGATGAAGTGGCGCCAAGCATCTGGTGTCCTATGTGACAAAAGGGTACCATAGAAGCTAAAAGCCAAGTTTTACACGACGACGATTAGACCTGTTATGTTATATGGTGCAGAATGTTGGCCTACGAAAAGACGACATGTTCAACAGATAAGTGTCGCGGAAATACGTATGTTGCGTTGGATTTGCGGTCATACAAGAAGTGATCGAGTTCGGAACGATGATATACGTGATAGATTAGAGGTAGCACCAATTGAAGAAAAGCTTGTCCAACACCGGTTGAGATGGTTTGGACATGTCCAACGGAGACCTCTAAAGGCACCGATGCGTAGTGGAATCCTAAGTCAGGATAGTAACATGAAGAGAGGCAGAGGAAGACCGAAGTTGGCTTGGGTAGAGACAATAAAAGAAGATTTGAAAGGATAGAATATACCCAAAGACTTAGCCTTAGATAGGAGTGCTTGGAAAGCAGCTATTCACGTGCCTGAACCTTGATTGCTTCTGCTGGGTTTCAACTTTAGCTTACCCCAATTTGTTTGGGACTTAAAGGTTTTGTTGTTGTTGAAAGGATTGCCTCAATTCGAATACACGGACGCTGCCTCCTTTTGGCATTTTGGGTGTTCCACTTTCATTTTGTGTTATTATTATTATACATGCCACCATGAAACTACCAAACGTAGTCCTCTTGTGAAGTAGACTAGTACATGTGTGCACTTTTTTTAGGTTTCTCTACTACAAATATGTTATTTATAGATCATATGCTCTCACGGTACAAGGAATACTGAAAAATGGCATCCTGCCTTCTTACCAACAGTATGCTCTCCTCAGGGCGTCCGATGCTCTGTATGGGTCTTTCGTGGGCCTGTGGATCCCAATACGAAGCTTGCTCTCGGCTTCTCCATAATAAAAAAAATACCGATTCCCCATTCCTCCCCGTTGTGGCCTTCTTTCACCGTGAGCATGCATCTTCCGTGGCCGACTCCACCATGTCACCCGCCCGCTGCGCACCTTCTTAGCGCGGGGGACGCTCACCGTGGGCAGTGATGAGGACATCGCCACGCTGGACACACTGACGCCATGGTCTTCCCCAAGTTGCAATTCGTTCCCAACTCAGCTGCCACGTCACCCTCGGATTCAGCAGACACGTCGTCACTGTTTCGGTCATAACTTCCTCATACGACGTCGAAACGGGCTGTTCTTGGATGCGTTGGAAAGGGGACGACGACGCCGTCGTTTTGGATCTGGTCCCAGCTCCAGAAGGTCCGTGGATCATTCTGTGTGACCACGGCAAGGTGCTGCGTCACCTATTTGGGCCAACTTAGCCATGTATCGTGTCGGGCCTTAAGCCCAAGTTGTGGGCGCCCAACCCCTGGCCGTCCCCAACCCTAGGTCGAGTCTTAGACTATAAACACAGCCGCCGCCGCTGCTACACAATTGGGTTTTGTTTAGAGTTTAGTTTTCCATCGAGAAACTGAATCGTTCATTGTAACTGTGGTGACAAATCCTTTTACAGTGATCCAGGGCCCCCGTTCTTGATCTCCTCCACTGTGTCGATTAGTCCTTTGGAACCGAGTTCTTGAACCCTCTATTGATATTCGCGTCATTCATATTTGCAATATCAGATTGCGTGTTTTACCTTCTTGCTTGTGCTCTTCGATTCGCTTGCAGGAAAAGCCTTCTTGGCGAGGTCAATCAAGTTGTGCTTGGTTGATAACCAACGGAGCAGTGGTGTAACGGTTGCAGGGTTCGAATTGCGTCTGATTTGAAGCCGGATCGCCAATGTTGAGATCTCCACATATCGAACTTACCGGCTACCTCTCGGAAGATCGGGCCTGTACTCATCAATTGGTATCAGATATTTCAGGTTTACCGCGAGGTATAATCTCGTTTGCCTTAGATTCATATTTGTTCATTACCTAGAGTCCACAAAAAGCCCAAAAATATTTCAATTTCCGCTGTCCTATCGCCTTTGTGCCTTTGCAATTTCGTTTCAGATTCGTGTTGTTGAGTTTGTGTCCGTGGTCGAGTCTTGTTGCTGGTTTAGGATTGTGTTCGTGGTCGTAGTTCAATCGCCCGTTGCTGTGATTTTTGTTTTCCGCCGCTATCCCATCCACCGTTCCCAAACAACAAGTCGAAGCCACCACATTACTCGACTTGCCCCGCTAGCCGCCTTGTGTAACTTCTTGCTGCCGTGTTGTGCCTCCCGGAAAACATACTTTGAGATACCTTCGGTAAAACAGGCATAACTTTTCGCTCGTTTATCAGAAAAATCTGAAATTTTTTGAGCAGCTTCTTGACACCATTTGGACCCGACCCAAACTAGGCTTTGCCCTGTTTGGTTTCGTAAAAATTGCCAAAAAAATTCAGGAAAATAAAGAAAAAAAATTGTCAAAGTTTTTGCACGCTTTTCAGAGAACGTGCTGAATTTCTGTAGACCACATCCCACCTCAGTTGTAGGTGCCAATTTTTGTTGTTGCATCTTTTGTGATCCTTGTTCAGAGAAAAGTATAAAAAAATAGTAAGAAAAAAAAAATTTGTTTCCTACTAGTGCCTTTTGGAAAAATTCAGGAAAAAGGAGAAATCCGGGCTATTTGCTTGTTCTGTGAGTTCTTTCGATCGTCCTTTGTTTTCACCTTGTTGCGCTACGTCTCGACACGTCTTAGCCAGCACCTGTGACTTGTACTTTGGATCCGGATTGAACAATCGTTACTCTGCACTCGTTAATTGCTAATCCTTGCTGTCATATTGTGTGCCTACCCATAGCTCCACATATTCTTCTGTCAGCACAGGTTCATCTTGCAACTGTTACCCACGCTCCACAACAGATTGCTTCGCCACTTTGGTTTTGCTCCTGTTTGGCGTTGGTAAGAATACAGGCAAGACGGTGGTAAGCCGCTTGTGATTTTGCATTCCACTTTCACCACCATCACCACCACCACCACTTGTTTCCTTTTAGTTGATAGGGATAATACTTTGGTGTTGTCTTTTTCTATCTTCTAACCATGGCAGGAACTCCGACGGACTTCAATGAGTGCGTGTCCAAGGGCGAGCTTACAACATTCATGACTGAACAACGCAATCTTATGACTGAGCTGACGCCCAACGTGAACAATCTGGTCACCCGCATTGAATAGCTTGAGCAACGCCCTCCACCTTATCGTGCTGATGATGAAGATGCGGATGCTTTTCATGATGAAGATGCGTATGCTGACGGTGGTGGCCGTCGCCGCCTCAACTTCAATCGTCGCGGCATGGGAGGTAATAATCATGGTAATAATGATCCTTTTGCTAAAATTAAATTTAGTCTACCTTCTTTTGCTGGTAATGTTGATCCAGAGGCATATTTAGATTGGGAGCTTGCTGTTCAACAAAAATTTGATTCTCATAATGTTCCTCCTGAGCATAGAGTTAGACTTGCTACTAGTGAGTTTACTAATTTTGCTTTGTTCTGGTGGAGTGATCTTTGCAATGCTAATAATGCTGCTGCTGTGCCTCAAACTTGGAATGTTTTAAAGCAACGTATGAAATCTCGTTTTGTTCCTCCTTATTACCAACGTGATTTACGTTTGAAACTACAAACTTTAAAACAAGGTGATAAAGGAGTAGAAGCATACTATCAAGAATTGCTTATTGGTTTAGCACGTTGCGGTATAAATGAAGATGATGATGATGCTAGTGCTAGATTTTTTGGTGGTTTAAACCATGATATACAGAACATACTTGATTACAAAGAATGGCGCAATTTTTCCCAATTGTATCATCTTGCTATTAAGGCAGAACGAGAAGTACAGGGACGCAAACAACACCAGCCTTTCAGGTCTCACAATGGGAGGAATTTTCAGCAGCGTTCCGAGCCGGAGACGCCTAAGCTTCCTGTTGCACCACAGCCATCTACACCTCCATTTTCTTCTAGGGTAAGTAAATTGTCTAATGTGCAGTTTCCACAGCTGAAGAAAGGTGGAACTCCGGGTGCTTCTACTAGTTCCTCCTCGTCCAGCTCTAAAATCATTTGCCACCGATGCAAAGGCATGGGACATGTCATGAAGGAGTGCCCCAGTCGTCGCGCTTTCATTGCTACCGAGGATGGATATGTAAGTGCTAGTGATGTTGAAGATGATTTAGCCCTTGCTGCTAACATTGATGCAGATCCCACCGAGGGCGATCAAGACAAGGAGACCATCACCATTGATTCCGTGGCTGCTGCCGCGGACTACCCTAGCCTTCTTGTGCAGCGTGTGTTGAGTACACGTGTGGGACATGAAGAAGAGATGAAGATCCAATGCCACAATTTGTTCCACATGTATCTCATTGTGCAGGGTTGTCGTGTTCTCACTATCATTGATAGCGGGAGTTGCAACAACTTGGTGAGTTCAGATTTGGTTGACAAGCTTGGCTTGACCACACGACAACATTCGTATCCATATAAACTTCAGTGGTTCAATAATAGTGGTAAGACTAAGGTAACTAAATCAGTACGCATTAGCTTTTTCACAGGCTCTTATCATGATACTGCTGATTTTGATATTGTCCCTATGCAAGCTTGTTCCATTTTGTTAGGTCGACCATGGGAATTTGATAATGATGCTTTACACCATGGTAGAACTAATACATACACTATCATACATAAGGACAAGAAAATTACATTGCTGCCTTTGTCTCCTACGGATATTATTAAACATGCTAATGAGATTAAAAATAAACCTCCAGCAGACATTGCTAAAAATAATGGAATTAAGTTAAAAGGAGGTGCTTTTCTTGCTACAACTTCTGCTACTGCTGAGTTATGTGATAATCCTGATGCACCATGTTATACTATGTTTTGTCAACCTTTTATGTCTGGTGCATTGCCTGCTGTCACTAACCTTTTGCAGGAGTTCGCTGATGATGGGATGGAGTCGAGGACGACTCCAATTCTACAAGGAGGGGATGATGAGGACATCGCCAAGATGGAGTCGAGGACGACTCCAATTCGAGAAGGGGAGGATGATGAGGACATCGCCACGCTGGACACACTGACGCCATGGTCTTCCCCAAGTTGCAATTCGTTCCCAACTCAGCTGCCACGTCACCCTCGGATTCAGCAGACACGTCGTCACTGTTTCGGTCATAACTTCCTCATACGACGTCGAAACGGGCCGTTCTTGGATGCGTTGGAAAGGGGACGACGACGCCGTCGTTTTGGATCTGGTCCCAGCTCCAGAAGGTCCGTGGATCATTCTGTGTGACCACGGCAAGGTGCTGCGTCACCTATTTGGGCCAACTTGGCCATGTATCGTGTTAGGCCTTAAGCCCAAGTTGTGGGCGCCCAACCCCTGGCCGTCCCCAACCCTAGGTCGAGTCTTAGACTATAAACACAGCCGCCGCCGCTGCTACACAATTGGGTTTTGTTTAGAGTTTAGTTTTCCATCGAGAAACTGAATCGTTCATTGTAACTGTGGTGACAAATCCTTTTACAGTGATCCAGGGCCCCCGTTCTTGATCTCCTCCACTGTGTCGATTAGTCCTTTGGAACCGAGTTCTTGAACCCTCTATTGATATTCGCGTCATTCATATTTGCAATATCAGATTGCGTGTTTTACCTTTTTGCTTGTGCTCTTCGATTCGCTTGCAGGAAAAGCCTTCTTGGCGAGGTCAATCAAGTTGTGCTTGGTTGATAACCAACGGAGCAGTGGTGTAACGGTTGCAGGGTTCGAATCGCATCTGATTTGAAGCCGGATCGCCAACGTCGAGATCTCCACATATCGAACTTACCGGCTACCTCTCGGAAGATCGGGCCTGTACTCATCAGGCAGCACCGTAGCAACCATCACGGAGCCCCGCAGCCACCCGACCGCTGGCATCCCCCTCCCTCCCTCCCCACCCCCTACCCCCACCCCACTCCGTGGCATCAACCTCTGCACCAGCCTCGAGCTATGCTACGTTGAAAGCGTATGTTGCAAGAGTATGTTTTAAGTGTTTTAGATATTTCAGAAGTATGTTGCAAGTGTTGTATATTGATGTTACAAAAGTAGATTGGGATGTTGCACATGTTATAATGGATATACACGTATATTTCAAATGTATGTTCCAAATGTTTCATCTATTTTAGACATATGTTGCAAGTGTTTTATCTGGATGTTGAAAAAGTAGATCTGGATGTTGCATATACATACACGTTGCAAGCATATGTTTCAAGTGTTTCAGGTGTTTCATACGTATGTTGCAAGTGTTTCATCTAGATGTATGTTTGTAATGGTTTTCAAGTGTTATCAGGCATTTTTGCAAGTGTTCCAGACACTTGTTTCAAGTGTTTCATCTGTCTTCTTTTGTATGTTGCAATTATTGCATCTGAATGTTTCAAAAGTAGCTAGAGTGTTGTACATAGGATGCACAAGGGAAGCGGCTGGCAGTGCCGCGATGTCCGGAGCGGCATGGGCCCGTTGATGGGGCGCTCGCTCGTGAGCCCGACATGCTAGGGTGCTCGCTCGCTCGCTGTGCGGGCCCCATCTAGACGCTAGTACCCCGGATGGAACATTCGGGCACTAGCAAGTTCATATCAGAAGAGGAAATATTCTTGTCATGTTTGTCTTGTCAAACTACGCACCTCAAAGTTTTATTTTCCTTTGCCTTTTCTGGTGAAATACTCGGTTAGATTATGTTTGTTGCAAGGGCGAGGTGTCTTACCTAAACGGTCAAGATTGTTAGCCTGGGCAATCGGTTTTAACCAACTATTTGGTTTGGTTTCGTCGGTTTCTACAAACTTTGGTTTTTTGGATCCAACCGATCGGTTTGTCTCAGAAGAAGGAACCGACGAGTTCGGTGTCTGGTTTCTTGGTTCTGTTTTTGGTTTGAACCAAGCAAACCGATCGACACAGAGAAGAGAGAGAGAGGGAGAAATAGAACTGCGCAACGAGGCCTGAGCAGCTGCGCTGCATCACCAGTCCGCCACCACCGAATGGACGCCGCTCCCACCAGCCGCCCCAACCCCATCCCTACAGCGCGCGGACACGCTCCCGCCGACCACTGCCAAAGAGCCTCCTATAGGCCACCCTATAGCCACACCAGCAGGCCGCCTCCTCTTGCTCGCTACCGCTTGCCCACGCTCGTTGCTCGCAGTCACGTCGCTTGCTCGCACAGTCGTGCCATCGCACTACACAGTCACGTACTCCCTCTCTTCACCGCACGCTGGATTGGATAGGGTTTTAGTGTGTGTTGGGCTGATCGGCTAAGGCAGTGGGGGCTTTGGGCCTATTTGGTAGAGCTCCATCTGATTCTGATTCTTTAAGGAAGTTGATTCTCTGAGAGAAGTGATTCTATGGCTGAAAGTGATTCTCTTTGATTCTTTAGCATAAACTCTTGAAATCATGATGGAGAATCACTTCATGGATTCAGAAGAAGCTACTTTTTTCAGCTCTCATCCTCCTAGTTCATTTCAGATAATCACTTCACAGAATCAGCAGAGAATCACTTCTCTCTGAAAAACTGTTTGGCAGAGCTCATGCTGGATTCAGTAGAGAATCAGCTCTCAGAGCTCTGCCAAACGTGGCCTTACGTGTGCGCATTGGTCATGGGCCATTGGGCTGCTACTATCTGGAGAAGAGGGATACGGCTATGCTTTGCTCTTGAGGATCGGTTCCTTCGGGTGTTCGGTTCTTAGGACCCTAAAATCGAAGCCGAGAACCATAGCTGAACTTCCCAAGTATAAAAACCGAAACCGAACCGAAGAACAGAAAAAACGACACTTCGGTTTGGTTCGGTTCGGTTCGTTTCGAGTTTCGGTTTTCGGGTTAAATGTGCCTAGTCTGACAAAATTGTACAGCTGGACTATACCAAGTGTATAATCTTTCAAACTTGAAAATGCAGAAGTACCATTATGAAGATGGTCATCAGTAGTTTGTAGAAGATGAGCTTTTATTATGCTCGGGTTCAACCATTCAGCATGTGGTCCAATCAGGTAATATGATAACCAAGCTATCCCAGTCCATGTTGTTCATCTTTAACATCAAAATATGCTGCAATTTTGTGCAAGACTGGAACTGGGCCACTTATATGGTAACCAATGCTTCAGTCATGTTTAGGTGAAGATCATCTTTTGCCGAACATCATTATTGCACTAGTTTTGGAGTTGGAAAAAGGTACAAAGAAAATGTTGAATTTTCTTCCTTCGTGTGTACGGAGTATTATGTATTTGGGAGTTCTGCTGGGGAAAATTCAAGTGAAATGAGCTTAAGTTTTTTCTTTATACACAAAACCTTAAGGTGCGTTTGTTAGGGATTCAGATTCTCATATAAACGTTTGGGATGATCCAAATTGTCTCAAAAATGTTTCAGATGATGATTCAGAATCACTTCATCAAATTGTTTGGCTGGTAGGCTAGATTCTGGTTCAAAACTGTTTTTCATTATAATTATATAAATGAACATATTTTCAAAAAAAATCAAAACTTTTTTATGGGAGAAGAACAACTTAAATACAACCTATTTAAACTTATTTCAATTAAAAAGAATTAACTAAAAATTATAGTTGCTAATACAATAAGGGGGCAACAATTAGAATCATGCGAAACCAACTAACAACCATTTGCTAGGCATAAAACTAGAAATGTTTGTAGTGATTCTCGAGTGAAACATTTTTCACCTGACCTATTTGGCAATGATTCTACCAATTCTCTCAAGAATTAGAAATGTTTTTGGTTGCCAAAGGGACCTTGTAGTTTCCTAACTGAGTCGCTTGTACAAAATGCAGGTCGATGACTAGATGAATTGATCGCAGAGGCATGCATTACAATTTATAGCGAGATAGAGACTACTATATGAAACAACTACAAATATTGATGAACTTGTGGTGTGTTTTACAAGCCCAAAAGAGTTTATGCGCTTTGCATATGCAGGGCTTCTCATTCTATTCTGGGGACATCTGCAGGACTGTTGTCAGGTAGAGTAATTGTTTAAGTTCTAACTTGAGTCATACTCTTCGCCAAAAATAGTATGTGTTTTTTGTTCTTCATGGAAAACAAAGTTATTTCTTATCTTATGTCCTAAATATAAGAAACCTTCTAGTGTTCTAAATCAAATCATCCTAAGTTTAACCATGTTTGTAGAAAAGATTATTAACATAAACGATGTTGTAAGGGACCATGACGCCTAAGAGTGGGGTGGGTTGTTAATTAGGCAACTTAAAATTCTACTTCTCACTAAGTCCTCTAATTCCACCTAGTCAAAACATATACAAGAAAGTAATCTATCTAAATGTGCATCTAACTAAGGCCTCTAATTCCACCTAGTCAAAACCTATACAAGAAAGTAATCTATCTAAATGTGCAACTACGGTTTTGCTAGGTGTATTGCTATCTCTACGGCAAAAGCGTTATGCAACCTAGGTTTCAATCCTATCAACTAGCCTATCAACTAAGCTAGGGAAGTAAAGCACACAATCAAGGTAGCAATGTAAATGCGGAAGGTAAAGATGAGGTAGAGATGCAAACTCCCGTCGATGACTCCGGCATTTTTATCGAGGTATCGAGAAGCGCTCAAGCTTCCCCCTAGTCCTTGTTAGAGCCCTCGCAAGGAATCCCTCGCAAGGGCCAAGCTCCTGGCCGGGTAACTCCGTGGATAGCCCCAGGCCTTCCCCACATGCAAGTGGGTCTCTGGTCTGCCTTTCGACAAGCCTCTCCCGGACCGCTTTCTGTTGTTTTCACTATCAAGCTTCCAGTCGAACCACCGTGGGCCTTGTTCCCTTTGGTATACGGTGGCAGCCACACCACAAGCACGGTTGGTGTGGTCTCGCAAGACTACAAGCCCCGTCGAGTACAAGCACGATGCGCACAAGCACCTTTGGATGAGAGGTATGCAAACCTCACTGGCAACTAGACCTAAGCCTAGATCAAGCACATATGAGCGTGGTCTAACTAACCTAAGCACTTCGCAAAGCACCTACGTTAATCACCAAGTGATCTTTAAGCTCTATGCATGTAGAGAGCACAAATGAGGTGTAGCAACACCTTCCTAACTTCCCTCAGCTCCCACACTACTCAAATGGCCGGTTTGAGTCATATATATAGGCCACAAGTGGAGATATAGCCGTTGGGGCTGAGCTCCACTTTTCTGCGTGGGCACCGGACATGGCGGTGCCAGGCACCGAACAGGGTGGTGCCAGCCACGTCAGCTAGCCATTGGTCACTGACAACCGATCATTGTTGTACTGTTCACTGAGGCGGTGCACCGCCACCCTAAGGGCGGTGACTGGGGCGGTGCCCGAGTCCCCCTTCGCTGCTCTCTAGAATTTTAGGGTGGTGGCACCGCCACCCCATGGTGGTGACTAGGGCGGTGCACACGGTGTTGTCCGATGCCCCCCTCTTCTTCTAGCTGCAATAGCCCTTCTCTAGTGGCACTGCCACCCCTAGGGCGGTGGCACCGCCTGTAACATCCTAGATGTTAAAAGCAGTTAAAATCTTGACCATAAGCATCATCAAGCATAATCACCAAGTATCATGGCATACATGTACCATATATTTCAAATATAGCATTCATATGTTTCATATGTTGCATATGTGGTGTTTCTTTTGTTACATAAAATGATGTTAATAATAAGTGATTAAGGTTCTTTGTGAATTTATATATGAGAATTTGCTTAAGCAAGTAAAAATTCGTTAAAATAAAGTTTGTACTACAAGTGAGTGTTTTCTTATAGAATCAACATGTGACTATGTTTCTAAGTTAAACATGTGTGAATCTGAGCTCAAGGATTGGATCCTATAACTAATTCTCCTACTTAGTTATTTTTGCCTAAGTGTTTGGTATTAGTTATAAGATTCAATGTTTGGGATTTTATTAAATGAATTTTCAAAAATAAAATGTGTCCAACCTTTGATCCATTGTATAGTGCTGTGTTTGAGCTATGTGTACCATGTAATTGGTTGATATGTTAGATTATTGATTGCTCTTAATTAAATTCCCAAGGTTGCTAACAAAACTATTTTGAAAAACCCTATCTAAAAGCAGCCTTTCAGTTTCAAAGAGTCCATCTTCAGCTTTCAAAATCTTCAAAACCAAGGATCCTTTGGTGTTGGGTCTTTAAGCAAAGCTGTAGAGCAAGGATGGTTGAAACAATTTTGTTAATGAAGATCTTTGGACTTCTGTTCAAAATTGTGAGAACGAGGGAGGAGAAGATCGGGGTTTCAGTCGGTTTCTATTGGTCGGCAAGCAGCTGCCACACACCTATGTGCTCGCCGCCGACCCCACCGCCTCCGTGACCGCTTCCCAGCACGCGGACACGCACCTGCTTTGCGGTGGCGAGCGAACCAGCTGTTGTCGCCCTCTCACATGTCACCCTTGCCGATAAGAGCCGAGGTCGCCAATGCTCTTCTCTCTTCTCCCTCTTCCTCGCCATCGACCGCCTCTGCTCGTCGGCCAAATTGGCCGTAGTCGTAGCCCCTCTGCCCAATTCCTCATACCTACAGCTCTGTTCCATCCTCGCGCATCTACCGAGCCCGCTCGTATTGTCTCTACCCACTGAAGTCGGCTGTTGGCCATCATCTCCCTCGCGATCGTCCAGAGCACCGCCGCGTAGCCCTCCGCCATGGCCAGGCCACACTGGAGCACCCTCCACCCTCCCGTTTGCTATTTTAGCTTTGTCTTGACTCCTTGATGCTCACCAGCTTCTCGTTTTTACCTCTACCGTACAGGTTTCGCCGGAACGCCGCCATGTCTGGCTATGTGCGCCGCCGCACACGCCATGACCGGCGGTAGCTCTCTCCGTTGCATTACCAGCTACTCGTTTAGGGCTTGGGGGTGGTACGCAAGAGAGAGAGAGAGAGAGAGAGAGAGAGAGGAGCAAGCCGGGGTAGTCCACGCCGCCGGGGACCTCGGCGGCGACGAGTACCCATCGGTGCGCCCGCGATCAACGTCGGAGTGGATCGGGTTTGACCTAGTCCCGCGCGTTAGTGAGGGGGTAGGAGAGGGGTGAGTAAGAAAAGATTTTTGCGCAGAAAATGAATTTATCTTTTTAAGAAATGATTAAATGATGCTGATTTTGTTTAATTCATAACTAATTCCTTGCATGTGATAAAAATATGAAATTTTTGTGTAAGTTTATATTTGTATGTTGTACCTAGAAAAATATGAAATGATGAAAATCAATAGTTTTTCCATGCTTAAAAATTACCTATTTTAATTAATAAATGTACATTCCATGATTTTTATAGGCTAAAATATTATGCTTTAATCATGAAACTTTGTGTGTATGCTTTACATGCTTAGACCTGTCTTCACAAAAAAATTGGTACTCTTTTGATAATTCTAAATTGGTTAATTAATTTAGGTATGTTTAAATATCTTTTATGGATTAATTAAAAGAACAAATAATTTGTATAAATCCCTAAATGACATTGCTGTGATTTTGGACTTGATTGTGGACCTTGGAACACTAAACCCCTGCTATTCCTTGGCAGCTCTTTTACTTCTTTGTTATGCTCATGATTAACTTGTTAGTTAATAAATAAAATAGTTTACTCATATAACTAGTTAATAAATGCATGTGATTAGGTCATGTGATGATCCTTATTTGCCCTCAGTGGTTAAACTTGTGTAATGTTAGGTTAAATACATTGCCTTGATTGACTAGTATAATGTGATAAGTGTTGCTTTCTTAATAACCACATTATCAACTTGTTATAATAATTAATATGCCTTAATTATTAGTTCCTTTTAATGATCATGGTTTAAGATAGATGTTAATCTCTTGCTAGTTCATGCTAGTGTGGTTCCTTTCATAATAGATTACTAATTAACTTGGTAGTTAATTAACTAACATGCTTTTATGATAACAACCCTCGTTCTTTGGTGAAGGAAAGTTGTACTCAACTTTCTTAACTTTGTTTATCTTCTGTTAATGCACTTGTATGTCTCTCATCATGCATCATGGCATGTAGTCCATTATGTTAAGCAAAACATCATTTATTACATGTAGTGTACGAGAGTGAGAAGATTCGTGTTGATCAAGTTCCGGAGAAGGTCCATCCACTGTGGAGTTGGTGCCTAGTCTAACCCTTGTGATCCAGTCTGTGAAACTAACCTTCTCTGCAACGCAGGCAAGTCCCCAGTGCATACCACCCTTCTATAGCATTTACAAATCTTTATTACACTTTAAGTCTTGTGAGATATACATTAAGTAATTAGGAGTTAATCGAATACCAGTTGCTGCATGATTACCTTGATATATAGGCATCCTTAGTTATACCCTACTAGTATGGATAGGTCGATACCTCTTATGCTTAGTAATGCTTAGACTTTGATAGAAGTCGAATGATGGTTTCATCGTTCGAGAGGAACAAGTTTACCTTGCTCTTCTCAACTATGGTTATGGGTGGTGAATACCATGGTTATGATAATGTTAAATTGAGACCTGAGCGGGTGGCTTGCATCAAGAATGGAGTCTCCATGTAGTGCTTCCACCTGTGTCGATTGAGGACCGTTCATTGTAGGCTTGCTTGTTCCAAAACTTTGCAGTACTGGCCACATACTCCGGTAAGCCTAATACCTCAGGCTATTCCATTATAAGAAAGGACAACCATGCACTGGGAGTGGAGAGATGGTGAGAGTAGCGTGTACCCATCCTGTGAATCCACCAGGAGTGGCGTAGGGAGGTGGAGCACTATGCTCTTGGGTAGCGTAGGACCCGTTCTTGTTTTGGAGGATCCGCGTGAAGGTTGATATATGCAAGTCCAAGACCAGGGACCTGCATATGTCATGTGGTAAGGAAACCCCAGCTGGGCCTAATCGATTCGAATCATCATGCTTCTCGGTTATGGAGACTCGATCAACTGCCCTGCATCATAGTTAATCAATGGAAACATGGTTACTTAGGGATATAAATATGAGAAGAGATGAGATGCTTAATGAAGTGATTGATTTAGACTAGGTGCAAATTGGATACTGATAATGACCTAATACTCAGCTAAAACATTGAAAGTAACGATCCACTTGTAGTAAGCTTTTCTGTAAAAGTTACTTCTTGCTTCTACTTTACCTTTAAGCCAGCATACCCTTGGAGTATTTTCTTTTGGTCAGGTAAGACTTATTGAGTACCCTCAAGTACTCTAGGGTTTGTTAACCCCTATTGTAGGATCTGACTTGTGCTGCTAATCGAGGTCATGTTGGTGGGCTCGACATGATCTGGTTGTCTCTTCTACCTTAGATGTTTCACCTAAGTTGCTTCCGCAGTTCTACTCATCATTTGGAACTTAGTTAATGATTCTACTTGAACATGTTTAGTAAACTAGTGTTATAATTCTTTCGCACTCTGATGTAAGTTATTTTTGTATTAAATGTTATAATGTTGTGGCTGCTCCATGTTGATCCTAGTATGAGTTGTAAAATATGGATGATTCGGGGTTCCCCGAGGACACCCGACAAACTACTTGAGTTATCTAGGCTCTCATGTGCAGCCGTCAAAGGTCTTAAGGACAATGATAGGTGCATGTGGGTCATATAATTTGGGTGGTTCTGCCACACCGCCACTCCTAGTGTGGTTCCCACTCAGCCACCATCCGCTTCTGTTTCTTCGCGTGGCTTTGTTTGGGCCTCAAAATCTTGACGTCTTGGACTCCTTGCTTCACTTCTAGGCTATCAATAACTCCTCCAATGTCTTCTTTTGAGTGTTGATCATTTTCCTCATGTTCCAAAGTTGATCCAAGTCTGCGTTGCATCCTATTGAACTATAAAATAAACACTAGCAAACATATTAGTCCAATTTGGTTGTGTTGATCATCAAACACCAAAATCCAAAGTAAATGGGCCTAGGGTCCATTTTCCTTACAATCCCCCCTTTTTGGTGATTGATGACAACACGACCAAAGCAACCAAATAATAATAGATGCAAAAATTTAAAAACTATGTACTTGCTAGGATGCAATGCAAAGGTAAGATCATATGATGCAAAAAGATATTACTTGTGAAAAACTTTAGAAACTTATCTTGCCCTTACAAATGTCCCCAAATGGCATTATGGACTTAAGCCTCCCCCTAACTCCATAATCCACTATTGTTCCTTTCTTGGACCATTACCACTTGTAAATTATTATGGTCGTGCTTGCTTTTGGTCCTACAAATTCTCCCCCTTTGGAATCAAACACCGAAAAGGAAGGCATTAGTAGCACAAGTGAGGGTCAAACTTTGTGATCCTTTGTATGTGGAGTGGAATAGATCACAAAATTTGACTCTGACATTACATAGACTAAGCTCCCCATAAATATATGCATACATATAATGGAGGAGTAGTATATGCATAATTAGCAAATTAATGCTCAAGGGAGTTTAATCTATATAATGCATGGAGAAAGCATATAAATACCAAAGTGAAATCAACATGATGATATCGGTTTAGAAATACCACATGTGGAAATCAATTTGATTTATACCACTTGCAATAGGTGGTAGATATTTGAAGTATGATGCTTAACTCCAGGGACTCCATTTTCCTTGCAATGAGACTACTACACACATGATAAGCTTAAAATAGTGTTAGTCTTAAAGCATCCAACTTATAGAGTAACCTCCCCCTAAATTTGTGCATACAAGCATGAAATACTTGTAGGAGACATGCACATTGATTTTAGAATAAAAAATACCACTTGAAAGATGACATCACATGCATGTAATAATCATTTTCAAAAGTGATATTCGGGAGAAATTATCTACAATTTAGACTTTGGCACATATTAGATAAACAATTGTAAAACAAGCTATGCGCCGTGCTCCTAAGCAATTTAAACTATGTAGGTTTGCTCCAAGGGTAAGAGTGATACCGAGCAAGCCTACCATAAGATATACCTAGTGTATGCAAGACAAAAGATTAAACATGCAAATGCAAACCTAGGCATGAAAAGAAACTAGATGCTAATTGAGATTGTAAGAAATTAAATCTAGTTACCTAGCATGGGAAGGGGAATTTAGGTCCATAGTATTCACTAACCCACTTGGCAATTACATGATCCGATATGATGCACCCCATAAAATGCACCCAACTTTGCCAAATCTCCAAATTCCTCGAAGTCCATCGGACTTCTCACTTCCCCTTCGGGATCCAAACCTTCTTGGTGCTCTTAATGTTGGAAATGATCTCCTTTGGCACCCAAATGCACGTGGCCCCATTGTTGGCTTGCTTGTTCACCTTGATGGCCACCACCTTGTCATTTTTCTTCTTCTTCAAGAGATAAGGTGTGGAGGCCTTCTTGTCCAACTTGTTGGTGTAGGTGTTGGAGAGCTTGCTTGTTTAATTTTTGTTTTTCTCTTTCTTCTTAGCTCCTCCCCCATTCTTCACCTTGCACTCATAGGACTTGTGGCCTTCTTTGTGGCATACGTAGCAAACCATGGGTTGTCCTTCATCAAGCTTCTTCACTCCCTTGATGGTGTTATCTTGATGGGGGTTTGCTCCATCTTGCCTTGCACTTGAGTCAAGTCCTTGGTGAGGCGAGCCACTTATTGCTTGAGTTGCTCATTCTCAATTGCGACCCCTTGTGTGCATGTTTCTACAACAACTTTCTCAACACAAACTTGGTTGCACAAGGGTGAGTCTAAACATAAATCATTGCAAGAAGTAGAGGCATCCTTTTTAGGCATGTCAAAGATTGAACTTTTCTTTTTAGGTGCCTCGGTGGGGGTTGTACCGACGGCTTCAAGATTAGCAACTTTATTAGTTAGCTCATCACAATGTTTGCACATGGTTTCTATTTTAGCAAGCAAAATTTTATAGGCATCTTGTGAACTAGCTAACTTTTCTTTTAATTTTTCATTTTTCTTTACAAGTCGCTCATCATTGATTATGTATGCATTTGTTGTTGCACTAGCCTCAAGTTGTTCAATTTTAGTTGATAGCTCCATATTAAGATTGGCAAATGTTTCATATTGTTCAAGCAAAGTAGCATAAGCTTGTTTTGAGCTATCTAGTTTTACTTTCAATTTTTCAAGCTTCTTTTGTTGACTAGTGCAAACATTAGCGAAGTTAATATTTTCTTGCACAATTTCATCATAAGAAGGTAGCTCATCATCACTATCACTGTCATTGTTACTATCACTAGGGATAGGCTTTTTGTTACCTCATGCCATAAGGCACACACGTGAAGTGCTTGATGATGAGTGCTTGTGCCCACGCCTCTTGTGGTGGTCTTCTTCTTCTTCACTTGAAGAATTATCCCATGACCTTATTGATGTGAGGGCTTTGTCCTTACATGCCTTAATCTTTGTCTTGGGTGTGGGCTTGTTTGGACAAACTTCCACAAAGTTCCCCAACTCACCGCATCCATAGCATCCTTTCTTCCTTTGCTTATTTTTTTGATTGGTGAAAATGAAATCTTGAATTTAGATGGACGCACCCTTGACATTGAGCCTTTAGATCATCTTCTCCACCTTGTTGATAAGTTTGATTGATTCTTCATCAAGGTCGAAGGAGGAAGATTGATCATCATCACTTGATTATCATCATCATCATTCTTCTTCTTCTTCACTTGAGGAGCTTGAGCTGGTCTCAACTTTCTTGCCCTTCATCTTCTTGTGCTCACTACAAGCAAGAGCTTTGCCTTTGCTTGATGAAGAGGCTTCTTCTTGACCCATCTTACGTGACATCTCAAATGCCACTATCTTGCCAATGACTATGACTGGGGTCATGGTGCTCAAGTCCTCCATGTTGTGAAGGATGGTGATGATGCTTGCATATTTCTTTTGTGGTAGCATGGAGATGATCTTCCTCATGATGTCCTGCATCACCTAGCTTTGTTAATCCTATAGAATTGAGCTCATTGATAATTAGATTCAAACGAGAGTACATATCAAACGAGAATACATCAAACGAGAATACATCATCATTAATTTCAAAAGAATCATAACTTTGTTGAGCTAGGCAATGTTTTTGTTCATGGACATTACTTGTGCTATCATGGAGCTCTTGTAATTTTAACCAAATTTCATGTGCCATATTTAAAGTGAACACTTGGTTAAACACATCCATGCTAAAAGATTCAAATAAGCAATTTTTAGCTCTAGCATTAAAATGAATTTCTTTTTCTTCACTCTTTGTGGGTTTATCGAGATTCTTAATGGGTTTCATCCTGTCACGAGTGACTCTCTAAACACCCAAATCTACCGCCTCAAGGTGACAATCCATTCTAGCTTTATAGTAGGGGAACTTAGTGCCGTTAAAGTACAGAGGCCTAGAGGTATCCATCTCAACCACTCTAAATAGTGTAAGCTCAACTGGCTGTGAAGTCAAAGGTCCAAATTGAGCCAACTGGCTCTGATACCACTTGTAAGGGACCATGATGCCTAAGAGGGGGGGATGAATTAGGCAACTTAAAATTCTACTTCTAGCTAAGGTCTCTAATTCCACCTAGTTAAAACTTATGCAAGAAAGTAATCTATCTAAATGTGCAACTACGGTTTTGCTAGGTGTGTTGTTATCTCTACCGCAAAAGCAGTTATGCAACCTAGGTTCTAATCCTATCAACTAAGCTAGGGAAGTAAAGCATACAATCAAGGTAGCAATGTAAATGCGGAAGGTAAAGATGAGGTAGAGATGTAAACTCCCGTCGACGACTCTGGTATTTTTACCAAGGTATCGAGAAGTGCTCAAGCTTCCCCCTAGTCCTCATTGGAGCCCCTCGCAAGGAAATCCCTTACAAGGGCCAAGATACCAGGGCGGGTAACTCCGTGGATAGCCTCAGGTCTTTTCCATGCGCAAGTGGGTCTCTAATGTGCCTTCCAGCAAGCCTCTCCTGGACCGCTCCCTGCCGTCTTCACTATCAAGCTTCTGGCCAAACCACCGCAGGCCTTATTCCCTTTGGTACACGATGGCGGCCACACCACAAGCATGGTTGGTGTGGTCTTGTAAGACTATAAGCCCCGTCAAGTACAAGCACGATGCTCGCAAGCACCTTTGGATGAGAGGTATGCAAACCTCACTAGCAACTAGACCTAAGCCTAGAGCAAGCACATATGAGTATGGTCTAACTAACCTAAGCACTTCACAAAGCACCTACGCTAATCACCAAGTGATCTTTAAGCTCTATGCTTGTGGAGAGCACAAATGAGGTGTAGCAACACCTTCCTATCTTCCCTCAGCTCCCACACTACTCAAATGGCCGATTGGAGTCATATATATAGGCCACAAGTGAAGATATAGCCATTGGGGTCGAGCTCTACTTTTCTACATGGGCACCAGACAGGGCAGTGCCAGCCACGGTAGCCATTGGTCACTTCGACTGTTGGGGTACTGTTCATCAGGGCGGTGCACCGCCACCCTGAAGGCGGTGACCAGGGCGGTGCCCGAGTCCTTCGCTGCTCTCTGGAATTTTAGGGCGGTGGCACTGCCACCCCCTATTCTGGTGCATCGCCACCCCATGGCAGGTGACCAGGGCGGTGCACATGGTGCTGTCTAGTGCCCCCCCTCTTCTTCCAGCTACAACAGCCCTTCTCTGGTGGCACCGCCACCCCTAGGACGGTGCCCACTCAGCCACGGCCCGCTTCCGTTTCTTTGCGTGACTTTGTTCGGGCTTCGAAATCTTAGCGTCTTGGACTCCTTGCTTCACTTCTAGGCTGTCAATACCTCCTCCAATGTCTTCTTTTGAGTGTTGATCATTTTCCTCATGTTCCATAGTTGATCCAAGTCCGCGTTGCATCCTATTGAACTATAAAATAAACACTAGCAAACATATTAGTCCAATTTAGTTGTGTTGATCATCAAACACCAAAATCCAAAGTAAATGGTCCTAGGGTCCATTTTCCTTACACATGTCAAAGAGGTGAATTATGAAAATATATCTCATAATGTACTAATTGAGTTTGTCTAATATCGTGAATTTTATTATTCTTTTCTTAAAACTTGGACAAACTTAGAATGGTTTGACTTAGGGCTTCAATTTTAGAATAGAGAGAGTAGCTTTAGGCCAATTTTTCTTCTCAACATGTTATGTGAGAACATGAATCTTTTTTGGTCCAAATAAAGAAGTAATCATTCATATAATTGCAGAAATATTGCCCCCAAGAAAATCAACATTAAATTGAATTTGGCATACTTGTCGTTTTCAAAGCAGTAAAACTCACACATGTACTTTGTTGGTAATTAGTATCTGTAGTGTCTCAAAACACATATCTAGTACATCCAATAGAAAATGGATTATATTGCGTGTTGGAAAGGAACATGAGACTAGTGTACTATCTGCAGTTTGTTGATGCTAAGATGCGCCAAATACCTAGCACGTGCAGCACGCAGAGGAACTCAATGCTAAGTTCTGTGTGAAGGGAACATGACGTCTAAGAGAGGATGTTGAAGTAGGCTTCTAAAAACTTCTACTATAAACTCGGTCTCTAATTTCTATTTATCAAAACCTATTCAATAATATAATCTATCTAGATGTGCAATTAAGGTTTTGCTAAACCTTAGTTTGATATAAGAGTTTGATATACTAAGCTGAATAGATGTACAAAGATGAAACTCTAGAGATATGGATCAATACTTGATGGAACCATGTGCCAAAAAGACGAACGAAACCCTAAGCTATGCAAGCTTAAGGAATTAGGTTCAAACTCAAATTCAAATACCACATAGACCTCCTCCTAGGGCATTGAGTCATGAATTTGAACCAATTTAACAAGTTAATTGCACAAAAAGAATTCATAAGATGATGCCTAAGGTTTAGGGTACTGACCTTCCAATCATTAAATAGGGGTACGAAGGGGTACATTTGATCAAAGAAGCTCACCTAATCTAGGATCTTGAATTTTGCTAGAGCAGTGTTTTCCTAAAATACTAAATTATAAACAGTCGGTCACCTATCATTTAACCATTATCCAAGCTAAACGGCCAATAGATGGGATAAATGAACGATTAAACGGAGATAGCGTACGACCGTGCAGCATGTACATGGTGTTCAAACGAGCTAAACGACCGTTTAAGAAAATAGTGTGCCAGAGAGAGAGAGAGAGAGAGAGAGAGAGAGTGGACGATGGCAACGGCGAGGGCATACAAAGGTGGTAGCTACAGCACAAGCGGCTTGGGAGGTGCTTAGACGATGAGGGAGAGAGACGTGTGGCTGTTGCAAGTGAAGATACGCGAGGTAGTAATGCACTAGGCAAAGTAGTTGTTTCTTATGTTCAACTAGTTAATTTTGCAAGCATATAAAAGAATCGTTATAGCACTTCACCCTGGAGTATTCTAGCGTATCATATTTATATCCTTAGGGAAAGCGATGGCTAAGAGTTGTTTGATAAATAAGTTGTTCTTGATTATATCACAATCAATATACCAAAGTCTAGTTTGGGTAACGATACATAAAAGAGTAGTGTGATAGAAGAAGATGTAGGTAGCTTGGGAGGGCAACGACTGAGTGCTAAAGTTCCCATATGCTCCTCGACTACTATGGTTGTAGGACCAGATCACACACAAGAATACTATGGGGGCATAGACCCAACCCAGCAGCGGAAAGGGATGAGAATGGTATTGGACAGTTATTGCAAAGAGTCCTATGTTTTAGTGACTTGCTCAAACGTGGTGGATTACAAAGGTTAGACAAGGCTATCACCACCTGTTTACTACCACAATCATCTGTGGGGTAAGCCGTATCCTCATATACACGTTAGCCTAAACAGCACATTTATGCTAAAGAATACTACTCTAATCCCACATGAAGATCATACTAGAGCATTCAATACGAACAAAGAACCAGGGCGAAGGTGATTTCACCTAATTCTAGCCACACAAAGTTGTACAACTATATGGTCTATACTAAACAATCAAGATACTACAACAAAGGTAGTGGTAGTATATAACTAAGCATGCAAGTAACTAGAGAAGATACTTATATCGATAATCAAAGTCATAAAAAGAGAATACACAAGAGCTATACCAAACTTCCAAAAACTACTTTGGGAATCCGAGACTAGCTTGACTTCACTTGCTCTAACTCCCATACTAACTAGCCTAGTAACCAAAGACTAAAGAGATCAAATGAAGAGCTTCTTCTGAATGTGTGTCAAGAGAGTGGATCCTTCTAAGGTAATAGGCTCTAGGTAGCATGAGGTACGTATAGCCAACGTTTGGAGTCCGTGTGGGGTTGGGTGACCTGTAGAGGATCGACTGACCTTTAGATTCACCGACTTTGCACATGCATGGCTGAAATGCATTCCTAGCATCGGTTGGAAGGTACCTGAGGAAGTTGAGGCCGTTTGGTGGGATATGGGTGGTTAGCCAACCATAGGGGGTTGGCATGACCACCTCGTGTCACCGATGCTATCCATCTTTGTTAGTGTGTTGATCCATAGCTCATGGAGCGTGTACACGGTGGGTACAATACCATTTGTCCTATCCTTTGTTCAACCATCATACAGTATTTTTATAAAACTTTACAAATAAATATTAAGTTCCTAGGATGATACTCTTAGGTCTTCCACAGCGTGGAAGTGATGCCCACCAAAATCTAGGCCCCACCTGAAAAAAAATTGGCATCACTCAAGGACGCTGCAGTGTGCACTTTGATTCTTGCAGCCTGATTTCTGGAGAAAGAGTCAGAGGTGCAGAGGCTCATGTACGGTCTCCCTCTCACATGTGCATGGCTCAATAGCGAACAAAATACTTGTTTAATGAATGGGCACCGCTGCTTCAACATGCTGTCGCTCCAGAATCTTTCATTTCAGGCATCGGTGTTGGCACCGGCTCACAGTGTGCCCAGTAGTGCCCCAAGTGAAAGAGAAAATTTTAGCATCACTCTATGAAGCACACTGCAGAAGGCCTTAAATCGCTCATTTTGTGGTGTATGATTCTTTACCAAGGCAAACTTAACAATGCCCTCTTTATCGTACTTCTAATGCATGTGGAGTTTTATGGATAGGGAAACTTTAAGGCATACTGACATTGCATATGTTGCTAAATCAAATCTCAGATCCAACAAAAAAGATGTCATACACTCAAATGGATGAACATAAGTTACCAATCATGTCTTCTCCCGTAATATAAAATGGTTCCAGCTCCTTCAAAGCTTCGTTGCTAAAACTGTTTCCTACACTGCCATTTGATACGGCTCCATGCAGGCTGAAGCCGTTCGGAAAGCCATACCGAACTGATTCATGCGTCTGAGAGTCACCATCAAATGCAATAGGGGAACGATCGACAACACATCTTACATCACACTGCGAATCAATTCATTTTCTTTTAAGAGAAGGGAATAGTAACACGTCTGCTATTTTACACATTACAGAGAACAAACGCCAAAAATACACTCCAGTTTCAGATCCGTGCAACACCTATGTCACTAGCTATCAGAGATTCAGAGAGAAAAAAGAAGGAATGAACAAACTTATTGAAGAGCCCTCTGATGCTATCGATCCCACATACACATCACTCTTTTTTTTGGTTCAGTATTTCTGCTCATTATTCCTCAGATTTATTCCTTGGCATAACCTCTTTCGAAGCACCATGTCACTATGTGTGCTAGTTTGTGTTTTGGATCTATCGTATTTATACAGTTACACTCTTGATCCTCTTCTGAGAAACGAAGAGATACCGCCGCATGGCAAGCAGTGAGACCCAAGTGAACTTCGAGATCTTCTCCTTTATCATCAGCAGCAAGGCGGAGCTCAAAACTGTTTTAAGGATCTGAGCATTCAGGCCTTTGAAGAAGCCTGGAATGCCTTCCTTGGTCCAGATAGCATGCAAGGCACCTAGCATTGTTTTTGGTGCTCTTGATTTGCTTGGCCTTTCAGATTCATTGTCATCATCTTCGTCTGGGTCTGCAGCCTGAATCATCACCTTGCACCTGTTTGACAATTTTTTGTAGTAAGAGACAAATCATTAGACAGCATTAACAAGCAGAAGCAGGTGGTGAGGCCCAGATGCACTTATGTTGTCAAGTAAAAGTTTGCAAACCTGATTAATGGATAAGTTAATACTGTAGCAATACTTTTGGAGACGGCACCAAGCAGAAAAGCTGAGAAAGCAGAAAGAGCAACTCGGGAATTATCCTCTGCTGATCCTGCATTTTTGCGTCGCTGCCTCTGAATTATCCTTTGCTTGAGCTGATCAAATACGGTGTACTGCAGAAGACAGATACGGACAATCATGAAACAATCACTTGACCCTTTCTCCTTTTATTTACTTCGTTGGCCATCATTACAATCTAATCTGACTGCTGCTACTTCTACAAATATGTCAGTAAAATACACTAAAAATCTAAATGTCTGAAAAAACTTTTCATATTAATTCTACTAGCATTATATACTGAAATGACATGCAACTCTCCTGGCCATTCCAGCAAAGAAAATAATGGTGTTGTAATCATCTGGTCTTCTCCTTTCATCAAATGACACACCTTTCTTGTGCGTTCGGAAATTGTTTTCACATGACAAATCTCGAAACTTTTTAATGTTTGTCAGCATGCATTCTTGAACCACATAACTAACATCTACAATACCAAATAAATGCACGATCGAGATATATTTCATGGTGAATTTATAAAAACTAATTTGAGGTTATAGATATTGGTGTATTTTCTATAATCTTGGGTCAAAATTAGGAAACCTTGACTTCGTACAAAACAAAAACAGCCTACACTTTGGAATGGTGGGAGTATTTCAGTTTTGTCTCCTTGTATAAGTTACAAAATATAGTTTAGAACAGACAGTTATGCTGTAAAGGTGATCTTTGATTAGACATGCACTTTTTTTTTTACTTCTCGCTTCAAATAAGTAAAGGCAAATACATGCAAAGTTGATGATACTGGAAAATGGTTTGAAGGAAGCACTGTTATAGAAGTAGAACATTTATGCACAGTTGTTTTGATGACTGAAAGGAAAGGCAACAAAAATTGCAATAATTTTGCACAACATTTTCCAGAACCAAGATCTTGGTGTACATATTTTTATTAGTGAAAAATCTTGACAGTAGAAGATGTCTAAGTGCTCCCATTACTGCTTCCTTAGCAAATTAAGTTCTGGGTTTTCCCTCTTGTAGTTCAAGAGGTTCTCCCGTTTTTCTTTATGGAATTCAGGATAGCCATATTCCTATCATCACATTTGATAATTTATGATAATATTGCAGAAGCAGAGTATATACGTGCCCGAATCAATAGTCCCAAGATTTTTTTCCCTTGCCTGTGTTTGTTTGTAATGCGAAAAAAGTCTGGTTTCAGACAATAAAACTGAGGACCTTCAGAGTCTGTTCGGAGTATAATATCCCTTCAACACAATCTTCAGTATCTATGTTTAATTGTTTAAAAACAAAAATTTGACACAATTGGACACCATAGCTCATATTATCAATTTGAAGTCCTATACAACATTCATTGTACAAGAACCTCGCCAAGTTTAATACCTGAATAGCAGGATTGCAAGTCAATATAATGGAAATGCCCAAGCCATCGAATGCTTCCATCCAAGTACCTTCTGAAAGAGTTTCCCTCAGACCTTTAGACTTTCCAAAGGCACTTGTCTGCATCCTAGAAGCTGCTGTATCTAATGGCTGGTAGGAAAGAAGCACAAATAAGATCAGGGAGCCAAGATTAATTTTCAGCAAACCCATAGCATTTTTTCAGCAAACCTATAGCATTACTTACCTGTGTCACGATAACGGTGCAAGCACCAGCAGCAGCTGCAACTAACAAGTTGGCTGTTGTTCCAATAGACTTTGCTCCACTCTTCTCCAAGTAGAGTCTTTTAAAATAGCTATACCCATAAAAATAAAAAAACGAGGAAACAAAAGACTGAATGTTCTTCGTGTTAAGGCCCTGATATAGAGACAAAAATTGCCTTTTACGAATCGCTTCCCAAAAGACATCTGAAAGGTTCCTGAAAAAACATTTGAAGCCACTTAGTTTGTGTGGAGTAACTAGACATGCACAAGATAGATGCTGGAGATGTAAGTATGTAACATACAGGAACAGCATGAACAACAAAACCCGGATGGAGGGGAAATACCAGCCTTACAGTATTGTTCGGAAGAAGAAATCTCACTCTTCAACCAACCAAGAAACCCCCCGAACCCTGACAGTGCAGACCCTATAGGGCCGCACGATAACCTAGGCCGGCAGCCACAGCCACCTGGTTCAGCGCCTACCTAACCAGGTAGGACCGCACAGCTCATACAGGCCGATTGCCACCGTTATCATAGACCAGCGCCCTGCCACTATTTATCGGTTGTCAACAAGGGAGGTTGTTAACCAGCCCTGACATTCACTCCCAGGGAGAGTCGAACCCAGGCGTCACAACCAGTAGGCTATGAACCCTTTCGCCAGCATCAACGACAGAAGGCCAAGTAAGAAATACATGAACCACAAGGAAAAAAAACGCTTGGTCATAAACTCCAAAAAATGCTCGTAAAATTGAAGTCAATTAATCTCAACATATCAAAATGTTATGGTCAAAGGATGACCGCTCTAAGACAACTGTTTCAGCTTAGCTTTTCACACCATAGTTGTCTAGGCGATTGGCCATATAATTCTTTCCCAGCTAGCTTGGTTATGATAGTTGCTGACCATATTTAGCTTTTCTCACCAAAGGTGATTAGGCGTTAAACGCAAAATTCTTTCCCTGTTAGCCTGGTTATGATAATTGCTGACCATATTGTCAATCCCTGGATCCCAGGAGAAACGAATTTATTGTGAACCCCTGTTAGCCTGGTTATGATAATCGCTGACCATATTGTCAATCCCTGGATCCCAGGAGAAACGAATTTATCGTGAACCTAATAGAGTAAGGGACTCATTCACGTGCCCATCTCACGTAAGCAATTCAGTCTATCACTAGTTCTAAAGGTTACAACGACTCCGACACAGGAAGGCTAGATAAGCACGCATGAATTGTGACCCCATGGGCAGACGGTTCGATTCGATCGCAATCGCAGAGAATTTGGGACCAACTAATGTCAAAAGTCCTGACTGAAGCAAGACTCTTTCAAGCCGTCCCAATCACTCTCATCGCGCACTGCACAGTTCAGGAAATCTCTCTTAATAATACAAAAGCCCAAATTGCAAAGCACGATCGTGAGAGGAAAAAAATATCAGGAAACCTCTATCATCCTCTGCAGAGTCAGATCCAAATCCTCACGGACCGACTCTCGAGAGAGAGAGGAAGACAGAGAGGCAGGCACCAACTTCCGACGAGCCAGGCACACAAGCCCCGTCGTACGGATCAGGCGACCAGAGAAGAGCGATAAGGAAGGGATGAATCAGCAGCAGTACCTATACTTCTGCGCGCCCTGTTGCGTCTGGAGCTCGGCCTGGAACTTGGTCTTGCAGGTGTCGAGCGGGTAGAGCACGGTGGTGCTGACGAGCGAGCCGATTGCCCCGGAGGTGGCCTCCGCCAGGCTCTCCCAGTCCACCCCGCCGCCGCCACCGTCCCCCGCCATCGCCCCTTCCTCTACCTGCCGACGAGATCCCTGGGAATCTCCTCGCTCAGTTATGTTCTCCCCTGCTGCCTATTGCCCCTTTGAGTCCAACAAACAAGTTGCGAGCGAGGTGCGTCTGCGACTCTGGTCACTCTGCGTACCCGCGAAGCGAGGGGGCAGGTGCGGGGGCCTGCGGCCTGCGAGTAATAGAAGGGCGATGGAGAAGCGGGAGACGTCACGGCAGATGGGCGACGAGTGGGATGGGGATTGGGGACGCCAGCCGCCACGCCGGGCGGGGCGGGCGTGTGTGTGTGTGTGTGTGTGTGGTGGGGGTGGGGGGGGGGGGGGGGGGGGGGGGGGGGGGGGGGGGGGGGGGGTTTGCTATGCGAACTGACTGCTGGTACACCGTGCGGCGAGATGGTTTCGAGATGCGGTGTTTGGTGCCGTCGTGCGTGCGCCGTTGCAAATTCGCCATTTGCCCATTTGCTTGTACAGGCGCGCTGAGTTGTTCGGTTGGTGTGGACTCGGTGGCAAACGCCGCGCGCACGCTGTGCTACCGGGCTGCCGCCGGCTCCACGGCCACGCACGATGGGGTGCAGCCTGCAGGTGCTGGATCAGGATCAACAACAGGCTGGGCAGCGGGGGCGGCTTTTGACGGAATGATGGGTGTTGGGTGGGTGGAGAGTGGAGACGGCGAGGACGGACTCGGAGGAGGACCGGCGCGCGCGGCAGGTCCAGGTCCGGTCGCCTCCGTGGTCAGTCGTCTGCAGGTTTCCACGCGGTGAGGCCAGGAGCGCCCGGACGAAATGGGGGCGCCAACGCCAACAACATGAACCTAGTGCCATGTGCCGGCGCAGCTTGGCACTCGTGGCCGTCGAATATGATGATCGATGGCTAGGCAATATCGGTTTCAGTGCGTTCGCGTCTCAACTCTCGAGCGTCTGTGCGCTCATCGGACTGCCGTTGCCACAGGAAAAGGAATCAGTAGTGACTGTCCATGAAGCAACAAGCAAATCATAGACACATGTTGCGGATTGATGGTACAGTGTCTATGCAATCATCACATGCATGTATAAAAGAGCTATAGTTTTTTTTCTTCCCAATTACTTGTGAATTTATACAGCAATTTTATGTATTGATCTACTGCACATGGACACATGTTGTAAATCCGTTGCAGGTGTTCACGGCTGCCCCACCATACTAGATTTTTTCCCATTGCTTACATGACGGTTGTGACTCTGATGTGACGACACTTGCGGGGCCGGCAAATTCTCAAGAATAAAGAAGTTACCTAAGACGTCTCGCTGTCGACGAGTGAAAGGTCCTAATGGCTAGAGGGGATGAATAGTCTATAAAAAAATTTTACAACAACACTAAGCAAAATAGTTAGACAAATACGAAGTGAAACGAATGTTACACTAGCCTACTAAAAATGTAAGCCACCTATCATAACTCTAGTATCTATAGTCTCTATCCACACAATGGCTATGTCACTACACTAAGTTAGTGAGATCTCAAAGACTAACTAAAGAGCCTCACTAACCACTAGAATCGACGCAAGCTAGCTCTCAAAACTAGTTACACTAAAGAGCTTTGCTTACGCACTAGAAATGTAAATGCACAAGAGAGGATGGTAATGATTATACCGACGTGTCGAGGTATGAGCCAATCACAAGATAAAGCCAATCAATCACAATGAATACCAAGAAATCCTCGGCCCGGGAAGTACTTGCTAGTCTGTGACTCGAGCTTGTACTTACCAGACAACCACTTCTGTTTCTCTCTAGCCCAAGGCTCGAACTTCCCCCGCGAGGGCTAAGTCCTTTTCCTTCAGTGTTCTTTTGGTGTTTATTCGCTCTTCCTGTGCTTTGTTGCCTCTTTATTTGCGGTCTTTTTTGGTTAGTGGTTGATTGCTCCTTGCTTTGTTTGTCGTACGAGCGAGGTAGTTGCATCGGGGATGACGTTGATCAAACCGGAATCCATTGGAGGGAGGAGACGTAGATGACAACAGGACTTTGAGGAGGACGGCTACGAGTACACTGAGGACCTCGGAGATAACCAATCAACAGGTGCCATGTTCCACCCAACCTCGTAGAATCCTATTAGACATGCAATAATGTAGCTGCTAGTGCTTTACTTTCATGCAAATGAACTGTGATAGATTGCATGGTAGAATTGCTTGAAGCCATTACCTTGACGCAACCTTTACCCCTGCACACCCGCTATTAGGCTAGACACTCGTTTACTACTTACTGCTTACTTCTACTACGCATTATATTTGTGATGTGATGCTTGGTGGAGGATTGTTTATGAGTGGCTAAGGCACATGGTGCCACTAAAGCTGGTGATAACTTAGGGAGATCTTGGCGTGTGTCTTAGATGTGTGGTGAGGGTTGAGTCGACTGGATAAGATTCTACGATGAGTCTTTAGACGAGTCTTGCCTAGAGGGATGTGACCTGGGCATTCCCTACGAGAGGTACCTATGGCGGGTACATGTGTGAGGAGTATATTCTGAGGAGGCGACTCTTCAGGATGGAGTTGCCATCGAGGCACGGGGTGATGGTTATCCCCTTTGAGAAGATGTCCTGTCTGGTCCTCCTAAGGACTGGTATGTCAAGAGAACTAGATCATAGGGCTCTACGTACACACCACTCGCTCCTGAATGGGCGGGGGACGGTTACCCGACCAACTAGGACGATGTCATTACTGCTAGGTTGGAAGTGGATAGTGCAAGGAGGTACTGGGCGTATGGCCCACACCCTCTAAGACAGGGTAGTGACCTCTGGGGCCTAGTACTATGTCTCACTGTCTCAGTGTACCGGTGGACTCTAGGGTGGCCTAGGGCTGAGTGGTAGGGTGGCACCATACTAGTTGGGAGGCAGTCGGTATCAGCCTAGGTGGGGCACCACCGATGATTTTGATCTTGTGGTTCCAGGTGTACATGCTCTGTAGTGTTGATCAATCTATACGTATAGTCGAGTCCTCGGATATGGACATTCCTATGACCTACGCTTCCCTTGATTAGTGAGAGGTGTCCTTTCTTCTTCTCCCCTAGGTTTGGTGTTGGTTTCTGGCTTTGGCCGTTGAGGCAAGGCACGAGAAGGAGTCATCCTTGCCGCCTAGAGAGTGAGAGTGTGGTGAGATGTGTGTGATGGGATGGGTGAACGTGTGGATGAGATAAAACTTGATGAAGTATTATAAAATATTGATGAACTTGCATATGAAACCTACAGCCATATATAGGCCTTTTGCTCTACCCTTGCATTTCACTTACCATAAAGCAAACGCAAAGCATAGGGTGGGAGCCAGTGGACAGTATAAATCATACTAAAAGATATTTGGCAGGTTTTGGATGTCATCGATGACGACGACGGAGATTAGAAAAATTAAATGGTCTCATTCCTACGCTTAAGTTTGGTTGAGGAGGTGAAGTCTATGCCCGCTGACATTCTACGCCGACTTGTGATGATTGCCCGTGAAGGAGGAGTCTTCACCCACTGACGCGCTACGTCGACTCTGATGAAGATCTATGTGCAGTTTCCGCTAGAATAATGATGTACCTAGGTGTGTTACCAAGTGTTGTAGTGTCTTGTAGTCATGTAATTCCACGATGTATGAACTATGGTATCAACTGAATAATGATAATGTGATAGTTTGGTCTTCTTGGACTACCACATTATGATGTAATCTGTGGATTTCCCTTCGAGGAAATCGTGGATCGTTTCACTAACTAAAGAGCCTCACTAACCGCTAGACTTGACACAAGCTAGCTCTCAAAACTAGTTACACTAAAGAGCTTTGCTTACACACTAGAAATGTAAATGCACAAGAGAGAATAGTGATGATTATACCGATGTGTCGAGGTATAAGCGAATCACAAGATAGAGCCAATCAATCACAATAAATACCAAGAAATCCTCGGAATAAGATGGCACAAGATTTTTTACCGAGGTTCACTTGCTTGTCGACAAGCTAGTCCTTGTTGTGGCGATTCACTCACTTAGAGGTTCACGCGCTAATTGGCATCATACGCCAAACCCTGCAATTGGGTGCCACACAACCAATACAAGATGATGATCTCACAAGCCACTGAGCAATCCACTGTACCTTTTGGCTCTCCGCCGGGAAAAGGTCAAGAACCTCTCACAATCACCATGATAGGAGCCAAAGATAATCACCAACCTCCACTCGATGATCCTCGCTGCTCCAAGCTGTCTAGGTGGCGGCAACCACCAAGAGTAACAAGTGAATCCCACAGCGAAACACTTACACCAAGTGCCTCTAGATGCAATCACTTAAGCAAAGCACTTGGATTCACTCCAATCTCACAAAGATGATGAATCAATAATGGAGATGAGTGGAAGGACTTTGGCTAAGCTCACAAGGTTGCTATGTTAATGCAAATGACCAAGAGAGTGAGCTTGAGCTGGCCAAGGGGCTTAAATAGAAGCCCCCATGAAAAAGAGTCATTGGCTCTCTGCTGTCTGCTGAAATCAGTGATGACTGGACACGCTAATTAGACTGATCGAACGTAGCGCCCCCAGTGTCTGGTCACACGATCTTTGCCATGTGTCACTTCCTTCAAATGAGAGCCACTGATCTCCAACAGATATCTCCTAGCGCTGGTTAAAGAGTGACCGGACACGCCGATCAACAAGACCAGATGCGTCGGTGCACAGTTAGCCCACGCGCGCGTGCCACTACCACGCCATGACCGAACGCACCGCTCCCCATGAGCCCTCGGCGTCAGGTCACTTACAAAGAGCATCTAGAGCGTCCAAACCTAGATCCGGACGCGTCAAATGTGCCATGACTGGACACACCTAGCGTCAGGTACTCCTTCTGCTCACTGTGTGCCACCACGTCAGCGTACGTCATCCCTGACCGGACGTAGGCCCTACGCGTCTGGTCACTTTTACTATGCTGAGTCTAGTCATGAACCAACACAACCCAAGTGCACCTAACACTTTTATAATTGACCGGACGCTCACGGCCGAGTCCGGTCAACACGAGGACAGCGTCCGGTCATTGATTTTTAGTGAAAATCAACTCCTCCACTTCACCAACTTCTCCACCCTTTCTCAAATGTGCCAACCACCAAGTGTGTCACCTTGTGCACAGTGTGTTAGCATATTTTCACAAAATTTTTTAAGGCTGTTAGCACTCCACTAGATCCTAATGCATATGTAATGAGTTAGCGCATCTAATGGCACTTTGATAACCGCATTTCACGATGAGTTTCACCCCTCTTAATAGTATGACTATCTATCCTAAATGTGATCACACTCGCTAAGTGTCTCGATCACCAAAACAAAATGGCTCCTACCACTTATACCTTTGCCTTGAGCCTTTTGTTTTTCTCTTTCTTCTTTTCCAAGCTTGAGCACTTGATCACCATGGTCACACCACCATCTTGATCACGTCCATCCTTACTCACCACTTGGAATGTGCTACCCTATCTCATGAACACTTAGAGCAAAGGGTTAGCACCTAGGGTTTCATCAATTCACCAAAATCAAACTAGAGCTTTTAATCTCCCCCTTTTTGGTAATTAATGACAACCCTTTCATAAAGATATGAATTGAAATTCATTTGAATCCATGTTGCTTGCCCATGCATATTTACCATGTGTAAAAGGATATGGTCAAGTTTCATGAACCCCAAATGGTAGCATTAGCCCCTACATATGTGCTAAGAGTTTGGATTGAAGCTTGCACATATGCATGAATTTGAGTTGTGGAAGAGTAATGTCTACCAAATGATACTAAGGTATAAGAGATGGACCTTTGAAGCGTGATACCAATCGGAGTGCACCAAAAATACCATCCTTAGCACCATTAGTAACTAGACATTCATAAAAACTAGAATACCCGGTGAGATCAACATTAGAAGTAAGAATCTAGTTTACACAAAATGAACACAAGTCTAGTTACTCAACCTATGCATGCTAGTTTTTTATTTCATCATTCAAACCTACAACTAGCATACACCACACAGGCATGAAATCTTAATTTAAAACTTGTACCATGCAAGCAAACATATGAAATGCACATTCAAATGCATCAATCAAGTTTATGAGCTTGCTCCCCCTACTTGTGTGCTCAAATTTTAATTGATCCCCTTACTTTCATATCTTTCCCCCTATGTCAAAGTTCTCTCCCTTTGTCATCTTTTCACTATCTTTGTGCACTATTTTCCCCCTTTGCCATCAATGACCACAAAGGTTCAATTTTAGATAGGTTAAGATTATCAATGTCAATCAATGGGGTGATGATCATTTTCTCAAATTTGGTTCAATCTAGATCACTTGCCTAAGATATTTAACTCGGTTTGATCCAAGGACAAGCTTCTTCACATCTCTTTTCAAGGGTTGTCTTGTACCATGTTGAGTTAAATACTTATAGCTCATTTTCTAGATCAAACTCTAGGTTCACAAGCCCATAAACATGTCATATGCTACCACTAGATCAAGTCAAGCATAGAAGCAATAGTGGTACCATACAAGCATCAAATTCATTTATTTTTCATGAATGAGCCTATAACATGTGAGGAATGACTAGATGCATTAAACATGTCCTTAGAAAAGGATGTATGCATGCCAATCAACTTTTACCTTGGATAGCTCGAAGGAGAGGCATGTCATATGAGTGGGGGGTGCATCAACACATATTTGAGAAATCCAATATGTTCAACTCATTCCTTAGTGTCAGGGACCAATACTAGGGTACCCGAAGAGGAGGAGCTAATGGCCATCAAACATTGATTCATCCGAGTAGTCAAGAGCACGACTACAACTCTGACTGACCCCTAGGCACGCGGGCTCTGCCTCGCCTGACCTCGAGAGGCGGGCTCCACCTCACCCGACCCCAAGGCCGCGGGCTCCGCCTTGCCCGACCTCCGACCGTGGGCTCCGCCTCACCTGACCTAAGGCCATGGGCTCTGCCTCGCCCGACCCCTCGGGCGAGGGCTCCATCTAGCCCAACGGAGTCCCATACCGCCGCCAACCACTCTAGGACCAGGCATATGGGTCTGGGTCAAAACTCTGACACTAAGGAAGAGACCGGCACGCCCGACATAACCCATGGCCATGACGGGCCATACCCGAGGATTCACATCAAGAACAGCGTCGGACATGCTAGTGCTTTTCTGCCTAACCCTCATATGAATGCTGACAGGCGTGTTAGTTCACCACAGCGTCTGCTAGGATGAAATGGAGCACCATGATCGATGGATGACGCCTATGCATGGCGCCAGTGATGGACAGGGCCACGACATGGAGCCATCCCTATTGACATCTATAGGGTTGGTGGGACCCACATGAAGAAGAAGGACCCGGCGATCCTAGAAGCCTTCCTCTCTCTCTCATTATTCTCCTTTCCCTCTGCTATAACCCACGCTTTCCCTTAGCCTATAAAAGGGTAAGCAGGGCGACCCATGAAGGGGACCGATCCAATCCGACCCGATCGATCCAGATCCATACAAGAATACGACACGAGCACACGGCTGAGCAGCGATCGAGCTCTTAGCACCCACTCACTCCTTCCACTAGAGACTTGGGATCATTTCCCTCTCTCGCTCGTTTGTAACCCCTACTACGAATCTTCAGTGCTAGTAATATGAGCAACAGCAACGAACTAGACATAGGGACTTTCTATCTAAACTAGTATAAACCTCGTGTCCTCTAAGCACACCATCCGAGCCAGACACACAAAACTAGAAATTTACTCATCGATGGTTACTCAAAACACTGATAGTTGGCATGCTAGGTAGGGGCCTTTTGCATGTCTCGATGTCCACACTAGGTCTTAGATGGCTAGTCATGGCGTCAGTTAGGTCCCGAGCATGCACGTGCGCTTCAGGAATCTGGACTTCATCATCATGATGGAGGGAGAGTTGGTGTAGGCTCCCACCACCATCCAACCTCTCCACTCTGCCAACCTCGACGTGATCGTTGAGGCACTTGAGGAGCTGTAGCTGCACTGCACCGGAGGTCCACGCCCCTAGGAGCAACTAGCTCCTCGGCTTCGACTATGAGAGGTTAGAGCGCTAGCTCGGTGCCTTCCTAGGACCCCAACAATCCTTGGAGGACCAGGGCCACCTCACCTTCTCGTTTTCCAACGTCATGACATAGCTTTCTAGGGGAGAGTCGCTCTCCCCATAATACCTCATCCAGAGTGCCCCGATAGTGCTCCTATTCGGTCTGCGCCACACCGCAAAGATCGTTGGCCACCTTGTGGCACAACGCACGCCCCCATCCGCTACGAATGATGAGTTTATGGGGATGACCAAATATGTCATGGAATCTTTCCATGACCTCCTCGCAAGAGAGTCAGAGTCGTCCTCTAGTTCTGACTCTAGTAGGAGGAGCCATCACCCCTCTTGTGAATATTTCATGGCAGGTACCCCCGAGGGACATGTTGAAAGCATCCATGAGGAAGAGGCTACCCCAATGAATGACTTTGACGACAAGGTTGAGAGGGATACAGGGGCCCCACCTCGCCTATGGGTGGAGCAGCTGAAGGCCCGACACTAAGAGCTCAAGGAAGCACGACTCCAGCTCGAGCAGGAACACGCAGAGCTTGAGCGAGAGATCAAGCACCATAGAGACGGCGGGCGTGCGTTAGTTGATGTGTGTTGGTCTGAAGTAAATAGACCAGCGGGGGGGGGGGGGGGGTCACTTACAAGTGGAGGTACCTTAGTTGATGTGTGTTGGTATATATTAACGCACACAGAATAATCTGCAAGCGCACGGATATTATATTGATGTAGCACTTCACCGAAGTATCCCAGTTTTATATCAAACTCAAGGAAACGTGGGTGAGAATAACTAAATCTAACTTAACCCAACTTTGCAACAAGGCTTAGATAACAGCAGTATAAAGGAGATCACAAAGGTCTTCTAGTTCTAACTTCGGTAAGCTTTTGTCTTCTATTGTTCAATTCTGAGGATATTACTAAAGAAAACACCGGTAGAGTATGTTTCCTATAGTAACAAGATCCTGCTAGGCCTACCAATAGGAGGTGAACTATAAAGGATTCAACGAGACTATAAGAGTCACCCTCGCAAGCTACCACCAATCCAGAATATAGGGTACATCCATGAGTAACTGAGTCTAAGCACCACGCTTACACTATGAATACTCTTTAACCCATGAGGCTACAAGGATTAAAGTACTCAAAAGAGAGCCATAAACCTGAAGAACAATATAAACAAGATGCTTACTTGAATTAGAACTTGATTACCAGAGAAATCTCAAAAGCAGGCTAAAAAAGAACTTGATTCCACTAGGGTACAAGCCATAGAGAGAGCACTGATAGGCCGACACTTACTCCAAACTCTTCCCTCACACTCTATCCCTAATACAAGACTAGATCCTATTGAGGACTAATCTTCTCTTGATTGCTAGCTCTGATCCTGGTGGAAATATGAATTAGGGTTTCTGGCCTTCAAGCTCTTAAGATCAAATGCATTGCTCTAGAGAGAGGGGTATAGGCAGGTATATAGGGGCCTTCAAACATCCTGGATGCTTGGATCAAACCAACTTAAAAGGATGGCATAGATGCAAACCCTAAGGCGGTGGAGAACCGACGTAGCGACAGGAGGCTGACATAGGGTGCCCACAAGCCAGCCAGCCTGACAGTGGCTTAGGGTCTGCTTTGGTGATTCGCCTTCTAGAGTCTTCTAGAGTCTTCCCACGTAGATACCGTTGTGGATAAACATGATTTCCTTTGACGAATAGGTCCTCCTTGGTGGTTTTCTGAATAAATCTTGCTAAAAACACAGATTCACCAAAACTCATGGAAATTGTTAGTTTAAACCCCTAAGTTTATGTTGGTGATCAATTTTAGTCATTTATGCAAGGTATATTGATGGTTTATAATTAACATTAACTACCATCAACAAACTCCCCCACACTTAGGCTTTTACTCGTCCTCGATAAAAGAATGGATTACTTAAGACAACCTTGGAACAAGACATCAACATAAAACCATTTCTAGTCATACATGCACTGCAGGATTTAATGGGTCTACCACAAAACTTTGGGCGGTTGAAGAATGGAACAACTTGAAATAGATCACTATCTTTCTTCAGTCAAATCAATTAGAGAAACATTTTAAGATTTGTGAAAACAAAACATAGCTTACCTTCTCCTTTCGTGGTACTCTCAAATCACACAATATATGTGGTATTTTTTGGATCCTTACCAAGGCATTGATGTTTTTACCTTCTTTTTACCTACTTCTAAAAATCTTATGTGGAGCTCAGGTAGGGATAAATATGATAACATACTTGCATTGCATATATTATAAAGTCAAAACAAGGATCCAAGGAGAAAAATGTCATACTCTTAGATCAAGATGTGCATGTGTGTGTATATGGTGGCTAATGTAAATCTACTATGCTCCTTAAAACATATCTCTCTTGTTTGGAACTTTGAAACACTTTTGCAAGAAAACATGGGCTATCTTATTCATCTTTCTTCTCTTCTTTTTTTCTTTTTTAGGCAGGCATCGAAGTACCCATTGTTTTAAATATCTCGGACACTTGTCCATTTTTCAATTCTTTTTCTTTTTTGTTTCTTTTATGAATAACTCTTGCATAGTCCATGCCTCTTTTTCAGCAATTGGAATTTTTTAATAGAGACATTTACAAGAACTTGGAGCATTTATCCTAACAATCATATTTTTATGTCTATTCCCGGTGTAGGACTAGAATATTTTTGAGTGGATGGAAAACATGTTTGTGTGTACCCATAGTGTAGGAGCAAGTAGATATATGTGGGGTGTACGTGACCTTGATCTTGGGAGCATGATAAATTTCTCAACAAGGATCACAGGGTTTGACCAAACTCAATACAATAACAAGTAGTATATGTAAAAGGTTTCCCATATTATGTATGGCTCTGGTAGGACATTGCTTTACCACAAAGGAGAGGTGTAACTATTCTTTTTAACTTTTCAAAATAAAATTCTCCAATGATGAGACATCAAGAATCAAGTTCTCATTATTCTATTATATCTCAATCCACAACAACATAAGTAACATGGGGTCCCAAAAAATAAGTTCCCAACAGTAGCATGACTTCTAGGAAAAGTATTATGTGAATCTATCCTTTAGTCATGACTGAATAATCTTTCCTCAGGTTTTAAAGTTGTTTATCATAGGATTTCCATTTCGGTTCGAAACAAAAAGTGAGATAAGCGAAAATAAAACATATTGGACTCAAACCTGACCATGGAAGAAGCACAAGGTGAAGCGAAAGCTGGGCTAGGTCGGCCTTCCCATGTAGGAGGCCGAGCAGCCCACTCTCAGGGCCCATTTGGGTCCAACTTTGGTGAGCATGGTATTTGGTCCATTGCCTTCTGAATTTCATGATCGGATCTCGTTTTGTTGTCGTGGTGTACTTCCCCCACATTTATTTCCTGTTTACCTTTATGCACAACATGTGGAGACACACATATACAAAAGAAATAGAGAGCAAGTAGTAATAGCAAAATTTCATTGATAGGGCACTTTATTACACAATCCAACCTAAACACAAACTTTGAACTAACTAGCACAAACTTCAATCGACCTAACCACTGAGCTAAGTAAACAACCTAAATATTAACCTAATTGTGCCCTATCGATCCACAACCTAACTCTTAATTCTTAAACTTGTCCTGATTGACAATGTAGTGGCTTAATATAGTAAGCTCATATTCTAGGTTCCTACGATGGATGTGCTCTTTATCGATCCTATGTTGCAGAGCATGGGTATACTCGGTGAGGGTCTTGATCCTGTCTTGCAGCATAGCAATGGTCGGCCATTGGCATTTCTCCTCATTCTCTAGGGTAGAGGGTGGTGCCCCCTTCTTCTTCTCCTTTGACAGCACGACCTTGACTTGCTCAGGAGCAGCACTGAGCACCATCTATGGTCAAGTGAGGCATGATCGACTTGTATTTAGCACATGTAACGTCTCCAAACTTATTGGTCTTCACCTCAGTTGGCGTCTCATTTGCATTTGGAGGAAGGAGGTTGATCTCCTTTGGGACCTTGATCTTTGGCACCTTTGGCTAGGCATGGCTTGTCTTGGAGTAGACGCGGCAGTGGCCGAGCAATCACCGGACGACAAATGGCTTGGGCGAAGTAAGATTGGTTGGAGGGGACAGGAGCTACTTCTCACAGTGGGATGATGCTTAGCGATATGGCTTCTTCAACTCTGTAGGGGATGATCTCTCTACCGGCCATTGGAACTTGAGAGGAGGAGAGCTTGGGTGCTGCTAGAGATGGAAGGCTTTGATGGAATGGCTATGGAGGCACACAGGGGCTTGTTTATATAGGGGGGGAAAACTTGCAGCAGGGGTCAAGATCTATCTATTAGAGGTCTCGTAACAAGGAAAAACTAAATGGCATCAGAAAATTGGATATTCTTGTGAGAAATCTCTAGAAGGTTCACGAAACAATCGAGCAATGGCAGGGTGACAGACAGGTGGGTCGGCCAGCCTATAGGTGGGGCCAAACAGCCCCACATGTCATCACCTCATTGTGATTTTTCACGCGGCAGTTTCTAATGTTTATCTAATCCCAAAAAAGATATTCCCGCATTATGAATCATAAGGTGGAGGGTAGAGGCGTAAATCTATGGTAAAATAATAAAATCTACCTCAACCAAATCCTTAGTTGGTTTTTCAGGTTCAAGAAAGATCTTGAGATGATGACCATTTACCTTAAATAACATACCTTCATCATTTTGAAGTGTCACCACTCCATGCAATGAAGTGCTTATAACCTTGAATGGTCCTTCCCATTTGCCCTGAAGTTTTTTAGTACCCAAATAATTTAACCATAGAATTAAAAAGTAATACTGTTTACACCAAAATTTGGGAAGAAGAACTGTGGGAACTCAAAGCTTCCAAGATCATGTCAACCAAGGAATCAATTGCATAAAGATCGATATCAGCTCATTCAGATGCGGCATTGGAATTGGCTCTCTTTGAATGACATCAGCAGATAACGACAATGAGCTATGGCTGGCGTCGGGAAATACATGTCGGACTCTACAAAAAGGGAAAGATTAGGGTCCAAGTTATCTTAAGTTAGGAATATTTTCTTTTATACCAAAGATTTTAATGAGTCATACTTAAGTAGGATTCATGCTTAGGTGCCGGTTATAAATATTGAAAACCCCGGCTATTATAAAAGGACATCCAATCAATCAATACAAAGTTACTTTTTTTGGCTTTACGCCAACCCTTAGGAGTAGGAGTAGTGTAGATCTCGATGAGTTCTTCAACAAGCAGGGCTGCATCGGTCCGGTCGACCTCCAGCTTGTCTGTGAGTACCATCATGGCTTATACTTCTATTTGTACAGCTGCATCGGTTAAGTTCTACCTCCACTGTGAACTCTAGTATAAGCTAGTTATCGACTCTTATCTAGTTCAAGTATGGCTGCATCGGTTAAGTTCGACCTCCACTGCTCGAATTAGATTAAGGTCAAGTTATCGGCTCTACCTAAGGGTGGCGTCCTTCGGGTAGATTCATTAAGTTACCGATCTTGCTGATGTTCTTATTGTTGTTAGTTTTTAGTAACATCAATTTGCCCGATCGAGATCGATCTAGATTGGCCTCACATCCTTTTAGTCTATCATTTGCTTTGTTATAATATGATATTTCTTACATTGAGCGATGGGTTACATTTTATCTGCTGTTCTACCTCGATCATGATCGTGCATAGTATGTGGTTAAGGCACGTATGATCTTAGAGAGGTTTACTGGCTAGTTAAATCTGGTCTATAGTTCGCTATTATGACTGTAACGATCCGGTCGATCCCCACTGATGGCACTTTAGATTGGAGAATGCTAGTTGGTAGATTTGTTCTCGATCAGGCGTGACCTTAACTGTTTGCTATGCCTACATTAGCTACATAGCCGATCACCTATGCTTTAATGCCTATAGTGTGTCTCCATGATACTCTTAAATGTGAATAGATCTATGTACTTTAAAGGTTTGATTTGTTGTCTTTTATCATGGCTGCTATTGATCCGGTCGAACACCACTATTAGAGATGACAGGTTAAGTCTAATGAGTTCATAGATTTGTCCATGTTAAATAGTCGATTGTTCACATGTTGTAGTCCCTCTTTACCTAAATCGGCTATTTCAACCGATTCGCCTGAGCGTCCACACATATAGCGTGTCTTTCGGAAAGCCTGTCAATGTATAGATGGTTTTACAGATTCTTCGGTTTTGGTTTGTTATTATCATCATAGCTGACATCGATCTAGTTGAACCTCATTGTTGATGGTAATAGATTAGATTCAGAGCGTTCGTAGATCTATTTGTACTAAATAGTCGATTTATTCGCATGCTATATCCTTTCTCGTTAGATTCATCAGCTCAATGCTTTACACTGGCAATACTCACCTAGCTGATGATTTTACTTACATATGCATGTATTATACTTGTCAATATAAAATCAATCGTGACCCACGAGCTTCACAGTCCGTAAACAACTGATTTCTTCATGTATCGACCGTTTAGTCATTTTTTTCTCGTTTAGCTGCTCTCAAAGCAGCACACTTGGAACTATCTGGGTGAAGACCGGCATGTTCCACCTTAAATTACTGATAAACTTTCTCTCTTTGTCAATTGCAGGTCAAATTGACTGGTACGCCTTGAGAGGAATTCATAGGATCAGTTAGCCCTATGTTGAAGCCAAGCGGATCTCCAGCCTTGCTCCATCAAGCAGATCCTTTTGGCTTGCTGTGTGACCGGCACATTGACACATTTTTGTGCCGACACACGTTGTGGCACGCTCGATGGGACCCAAACCCATAGTCGCCTGATGACTTACAATAACAATGGCATCCTTATGGTGCCTTATGAAGCCCTACCTAATGAAGATAAATATGTCATCAACAAAGCTATAGAAGAATTTTAGAACAAGTGTTTATTGTCCTACGCCAAGACACATGACAATAAAGTTGTTTAGAAATATCCACTACCAAGAGTTTTGATGCATGGGCAGATAGATGCAGATGAAGCTAAGGATAGGCGTTTCTTCATAGAGGCTATAAACAAATCTATTCATGATGCCATATTAAACCCCAATATAGTTTTCTTGAACACATTCCACAACACTATGAAAGAGGTGTTTTATGGGTTTCTAATTGGTCAGGTTGGGCTAGCTTATTACAACATTCCACATCCATCGACTCAGGGGACTAATCAAGCCTAGTACTAGCCATCAAGAAGTGGCACTAGCTGGTAATGATGATGTCTAGGTAGTTCAGGGTTCATCTGAACAAGTTCAAGGTGCTACTGCTAATCAGATACAATATAATCCTAGATCATCAGTGCAGCATGTGCAACAACCGACGAGGCAAGTTTAGAATCAAATGATTCATTTTGGCACATTGGGCCAAATACCATTGTCAGCTCAAAAAATAGAGCCATCAGTTCAAAGGGTTCGTAGAGATATAGATCATAACATCTACAATCAGAGACTTCAAGCGGCAAACCAGCAAAGGACCCAACAGATAGAGATTCCATAAGGATATCATTATGGCATAGATTACAATACCCTTCACATGATTCCAAATCTGAGGTATCAAGGTACCCAAAATTTTAATCCACAGATGAGTCACCAATTGTAGAGAAATTCAAATTCAAATGCTGATGAGTTGTTGCTTAGAGTGACCGAGATGATGAAGAATTAGTTCAGTTTAAAGCCAAAAATTGTAGACCTTCTCGTACAAATGCCCATATCCAGAGTGGCATGATTTGGTCACTCTTTCTACAAATTACAGGCTCCCAAAGTTTGCTAAGTTCACTGGTCAAGATAGCACAAGTACAATAGAACATGCCAGTCGGTATCTTAAACAGTTAGGTGAAGCATCCATTGAAGAGGCACATCGAGTTTGTTTCTTCTCCTTGTCTCTGTCAGGGCTAGCCTTTACTTGGTTTTCATCACTGTCAGTTAACTCCATTGCTAATTGGGCTGACCTAGAGAAGAAGTTTCATACATATTTTTACATTAGGACAGGAGAAAAGAAAATTACCAATTTGACGACTATAAGGCAAAAAACTAATGAATCAGCCACCGAGTTTCTTCAGAGATTCTAAGAGACTAGGAATTTGTGCTTCTCATTGAACTTAACCGATGATCAGCTAGCAGCTTTGGCCATTCAAGGAATGTTGCCAACGTGGAGAGAGAAGCTGCTTGGGCAAGAGTTTGATAATTTGGATCAGTTGGCTCAACAAGTGGCAGCACTCAATAGCCAATTTTAGAATATGCGCAGAGATACCCGATTCTAGAAGATTGCCACAATTGCCAAAACCTATAATCCATATTTAGTTGATGACGGCTATCAGGACGACGAAGAAGAAGAGGTTGCTGTAGCTGAATGGAATTGGGGTAAGAAGATAGTAATGGTGCCAAATCCTAGGGGAAGAGGAGTTGAAGAGAGCTATGATTTCAATGTCACAAAATCAGACAATCTCTTCAATTTCTTACTTGAGAATGGACAGATCAAGTTTCCCAACAATCATGTTATGTTGCCTAATGATCAGTTGAAGAATAAGAAGTTCTACAAATTTCACAATGCCACTTCTCATTCTACTAATGAGTGTAGAGTTTTCCGGAACCACATACAGATGGCTATTCAGCAAGGAAGGCTCAAATTCGATACACCTCGAAAGATGAAAGTTAATGATAATCCTTTCCTAAGAGATCAGAACATGGTTGATGCTAGGTTGCTTAAAGAAAAAACTAAAGTCCTAACATCAACTAGATCAAGAGAAACTAGAACAGTCGATCCCAAGATGCAAATATCGGCTGATGAATATAGAGAGATTAGAAGGCATCGTGACCAACAAAAGAGCCGATATGAGCAGGGAGAGACATCAAGGGATGGGGTGACAAGGCCGCGTGTTACATCTTGAATTTTGTTGAATAAATGGCATCGACAGAAGGAAAAAGATTATTAGCATTGGTTAGAAGAGCAAGAACACCAGCGTCAACAAGAAGAGGAGAGGTATGAAAGAAAGCAAGCTGAATCACATTGGAATTGTCCTTTCTTCAGACATTGTTGGAATGAAGGTTTGAAATTGCCTACAAGAAATAACTGCTCGGAATGCAATGAGCAATATTGGGAGTTTAGGTAATCTCAAGCCAACCGTCGGTCTATCCATGCTCGAGATGAGTATCATCATAATAATATGGATCGGCACTTAAAAATTAGAAGTGTTCATGATTGGCTTGGGAAGCGAGTTATTGATCAAAATTGGGCTGATTATGAAGAAGAAAGTAATGAGGAAGGATATGTTTGGCAGGAAGGCCAATGGTGTCCAGGAGGTTTGACAAGAAGCCAAAAAAGGAGGGTGCAATGCCTAAGGAACAGATAGTTAGAATAGGTTTAGACGTCCAATAGACCTCAAGTGTGGCATGCTAAACAAACAGTCGGTAGGGGTCAACCATTAGCTAATATTCAAATAGCTTTTCTATTACCATTGGAATTTAGAGCTCCAGCAGACCAAGAAATCTATTTAGATTTTGATGAATCAGAGTATGAAGAGATAATTGCCAAGTTAACAGTGATACAATAGGCTATATTCGATAAGCTAGTCAAATGCCAGCACTTAAAGGCTTTATATGTAAAAGGTTTTGTTGATGGGAAGTCGATGAGCAAAATATTGATGGATGGATGTGCATCTATCAATCTTATGCCTTATACTACTTTTCGCAAGTTTAGCAAGGGACCAGGAGATTTGATTGAGACTGACATGATGCTTAAAGATTTCAGGGGTAATGCATCTAAGACAAGGGGGGCAATGAACATCGAACTAACAATCAAATGTAAGACTTTACTCACCACATTCTTTGTCATTGATGGAAAAGGTTCATATAGTCTACTCCTTGGTCATGACTGGATTCATGCAAATTGTTGTGTGCCATCAACCATGTATCAATGTTTGATTCAGTGGCATGGAGATGATGTTGAGCTAGTTCACGCTGATGAATCTATGAGTATCACAACAGCCGATCCATTGTATTGGGAACTAGAAGATTTTGAGTGTTTTTCTAGCAAGCTATGGGAAGGAGGCTTCATTAAGATCAATAATAAAAGCCAACAACCGATCCAAGCAATTAGCTCTGAGAGTTTGTTTTAATGGATAATCCAATAGATGGCACAGGTGATAAGCTAAGACTTGGCTTCGTGTTGGCTGGTGGATTAAAAGAGATAGAAATTAGTTCTAGAGATAGGCCTAAGCCGACATATGTAAGCGCTAAATTGGATCCTGTATACAAGCTAGACCTGATAGATTTATTAAAGGAAATTTAAAGATTGTTTTACTTAATGAGGTGCTTGGCCTAGATTGGTCAATTGTTTAAACTTTGGTCTGAAGAGTTCTGGTGCAACCTGTCAAGAAGCGATTAATGGAAAATGTTTGAAGGAATGTTATCCTAGTGTTTGGATCAACACTTTACAACCAATTTGTTTAGTCATCGGCTCTAATAGCTGGTACCAGAAGGGTATCGCCTTTAGTTCAAAATTAACCCAAAAGGGGAAAAGCCGATATGAGATGTATTGCCTATAGAGCGAGAATAAAAATAGAAGCAACCATGATGTATACAAAGGCATTGTAGAAAGTACACAGAAACAATCATGAAAGGACAAAAGATTTGGTTCATTGATCAGTTTGCCCTAAATACAAACTAATCGAAGACATTGTTTATCACATCTGGAGCGGATGTGATGTCCGCGATGGCCTCTACTGCATCGACAAACTCCTCGATCAAGTCCTCGTGCTCCTTAGGGTCGTCGCCCATCGGGAAACCGGTCTCCAAGGTATGGAGCTCGTACCCGGTCTGGACCTGTGCCACGGCCAACACCATCGATGCGTCATGACGGATGCCATGAAGGGTGATCTCTTGGGCATGGGTTGGAACATCATGGAGGCAGGCATTGATGAGGGGCCTCGGGCGTTGACGGCCACTGTGGCCATGTTCACCGCCAGTTGGAGGGACTCCAACTGCACCGTCTAGGCTAGCGATCATAGAAACAAAGGAACTATCAAGATAAAGACAGTAGAAATCTAAGTAAAGATGTTCTTGGAGTCCATCTTACCCGCCACCATGGAGTTGGATTTGGCCAACCACACCCGAGCAGCGCTGGCCTCTTCATCAGCGACATAAAGAGTGGCTTGAGAGACCTCGAGGTGGATCTCAAGCTGACCGTTTTCCTAAGTTACCTCGGAATAATGGTCTTGGGCTGCCCTCCACTCCTAGAGGAAACACCAGGCACCGACGCCGTTATAGGAATTGGAGGAGTCCGATGATGAGTCTGGCGCAGAGGCAGCATCAGATACAACATTAGAGGGCTCGCTGGCCCTGGGAAGAGGACAAAGGCTATCATTCAAGATGAACCTATAAACAAGTTAGAAAATTTCATCGCCATGAGCAGAAGATATTGATCTCACCTCATGCGTTGAAGGCGCTAGGTCATCGGCATGTCCTCCTTCAGAATCTCCTCCACCACAAGTTTGCCTCAGTTGTCCTCGCTAGCCATGAAGTTTGGTTGGATCTACAAGAAGGGGGAAGAAGGCCGCTATAAGGTTTGCGAGGGTGGAGAAGTGCAAAGTAATAGGAGCGGTTGCGAGTATAGATGTGTTCGAGTCCGGAGCCCTCGGTCGATATTTGAAGCCACGAAGTGAGGTGGTGGGTGTCTCTGGATGTGCAAAAGGCAACCACAATTAATAGGAGGCGAAGTGCCACCACACTAATGCCAAAGAGAATGCGGTTGATAATAGGAGATTGAGGGGTTTTTCTTAATAAAGGTCGTGTTTTCAGACTTAATTAGATCAAAGTTAGAAGTCTGGAATTGGCTATTTACAAATTGGCTCTTTAGCCGAGATAGGAAATACAATAAGGTGACAGATAATATGGTTATCACTGGTGCTACACAAGATACATGTTGATACACAGCTTACAAGTCTAGAACATCTTGGATTGCTTTCAATGCTTCTAGACAGATAGCATTGACTTCCACGATTTGTTGCTTATCCTCTTCGGCTGATCTAGGAATATCCTCAAGGCTGCTATAGATGACCTTGCCTTCTCTAACCTTGGCCAATAGTTTTTGTTTCTTCTGCTTGATGACATCGAGTATTTGAGCCAGATTGGACTTGTGGCGATCAATGGCAGCCTTCACATTCTCCAATTCCTTCTCAAGTTCTGCACACCTAGCTTCTAATTGGGTCAACTCTAGATTGATCCTGAGAGAAGAGTTCTTTAAATCATCGATCGACTGTGTCAGCTCTTTGGCGTCTTGCATGTTGGAGTTCTTCTTGGCCAATAAAGCTTCATGGTTAGACAGGTTCCTCTAGGCCTTTTTCACCTTTGGGGCTTGATCTTCGATGACAGACAAAGATGACAAGGCCTTGGTAAGAACTGAGGATGAATTATCCTTAAAGGCCAAGGAGACTCTCTGTATTGAATCTACATCTTGGACCAAATCGGCTATATTCTTCTCAAGCAGTGGCAATATATCCCTTAGCTGATTTTTGGTCTCTTCTGATAAAGCTTCCTTAGAAGAGATGGCTGATGAACTGATTTTGTCTTCATCTAAATACTCTTCAAGGTTGAATGAGTAGCTCGGAGCTGGAAGATTAAGTGCCTACATATAGGGAAATCTTGTTAGGAGGATTGAATCAGTTGATAATAAAATAAATGATGAAGTAAATGTGGTACCTTCTCTGAGATAGCTTCCATCTGAGAAGAAGGATTGATGATGCACCAATGGTATCTAGTTGAATCGGCTCTAAACTCTCAACATTGGTATCTACAAACAGCAAGGAAGATTTTTAGTTAATGATTGTTGCAGAAGGATAAAATGGATATATGATTTTCTTACCATCAGTTGTGTGTTGAACTAGGGAATCGACGGTCTGAGTGTCAACAGCAACAGGATCATTCTCAACGCCAATAGGATCATTATCAATAGGTGGACTATCAGACTCCTGCTCTTGCATGGGTGTTTCCTCAGGGAGTATCTAGCATGATAAATGGTCAGATGAAGGTTGAAAACTGAATAAAAATTGAGAATTTTAAGAAAAATACCTTGGCAACATCAGGGGGTGAAATAGAAGGACTTACATCTTCTGCTGTCTTGGAAGCATCAGTTGTTTCAACTGAAATTAGCTCCTTTTGAGGATCGATCGATGAAGGTTCAGTTGATGCTGGCTTGAATGCCTGGGACAACAGTTCCACACCCAGAGCGGGTTGAGACACAATGATTGATAACTGTGAAGAAAGGAACGTGATTAGAAGTTGAATATCACTTTGAGATGAGGGGTAATTATTTTACCTAGGGCAGTCGATGGTCTCGTTCTATGAAGTTTTTTCCCAGTAATGGTTTTCTAGGTTGTCCCTTGGGCCATCTTGCACATTAAAGATTGATACGTTACAATTGTGGAGACAGCATGAGTTTTCATCAGCTTCTTCAGTGGAGGTGCAGCTGATCCTATTCTTGAAACTAGGCATGGTGGCTAATAATCTATAGGATGCCCCTTCCTGTTCAAGCTTGGGGGATTGAATTTGATGTCCTAAAAAGGTCTGTTAGAATAGTTAGTGGGAGAATTCATTGAATATTTTTTTTCTAAAAAAAGGATGGTAAGTTACCTTACTATCAGAAGCAAACTCTCCATCCAGAGCTATGCATCTAGGATGGACCAACCCATAGAAGAGATGGGAGTGTCATTCTTGCCACCAAGAGTCAAAAAGGTTGGAAGAGAAGTTGACTCTTGTCTAGTCATGCAAGCAAAAGGAAGGAAGATTTGATCCTTGTTGGAAGACTCTGGAGGATTCCAGTACTTCACTAATACCCTCTCTTGGCTTCAATATATCCTTGAAGAATAGTTGAGGAGGCAGTTGACCAAGACTAAAATGACAAGCTACAAAAGAAGGGTTGTAAAACTTCATAGGTTGTAAGGTTGCCTAGAAGGAAGGAACCTATAGACATTTTGCCTCGGCCATGGTGAAATTCGGCTAGAAGAACACAAGGTTTGATGAAGGACTTGAAGATTACAGCTACCGTTTAGTCTGAGCAACCTGATTCAAATCGAAATTTGAATGGAAAGACTAGCTCACTGTTCTCATCCTCATCATTGGGTAGCCAAGGAATGGTATCGGCATCAAACCCTCTATAAAACCTCTTAAAGAGATGGCCAACATTGGTAGCAATTGTTATGGCCGATGTGGCTTCACCATAGTTCATGCACTGGTGGGTTCTTCCTTCTTTGCCTTTGTATTCCTCATCGAAGTTGGAGGAAGGGAAGCTCAAATTCTAGAGATTTGGCCTTACAATCTTATGCATATACAAGTTTAACCACATTTGTATTAGCCACCAAGGGTCGCTGATGGTGTGCACTGCTTCATTCTTCAGCAGCTGAGTGGCCACCTGATGCATCAAGTGGTAAGTTGATCCCAATAGATATTTGCCAAGAGGGATTTCAGCGCCTACTGCCAGATGCTCTACCATGAGCTTATGGTTGTAAGTCGGACTACAAGATGACCCACAGAAGATGAATCTTTCTAACCACATGTTCAGGAAGGCTATATATTTTCTTTCGCTAACAATTGAACCATCTCCAACATGGTTCAGAATGTAGCTTGCCCATCCTATGCAGTCGATATTTTGGCTAATTTCTTAGATCCAACACTTAAAAAGTCATAAGGTTGCATTGATCCTATTATTCTAAGGCCAGTCAACATGTAAACATCGATCAAAGTGATTGTAACACCCTAGGTGTTTGGCTTCCACATAATTGCATGTCATTTCATAAACATATGCATCATCTATGTCATCATGCCATTTGTCACTAAAACATGCATATGCAACATTCGCATATTCTGTTTGTTCGTACTTTATTGCTTATGAATGGTGGTAGTATAACATGTGAATGTAACATGAAATTCTCATACTTTGAAACATGGCAACATGGTAGTAATGTGACAAGTATAGAATAACAACAAAGTCATGCAACATATGAAACATTGCATTGCAACATATGAGTGAATTGCTTGTTTTAGTTGCTTTATCACATGTGATCTTTAGAAGTGGTATAACAATTTTGTAAAGTGGTTGATCATGGTCTATTACACCTTAACTACATTTAGGTTACTTGTTGGAACATTGTTCATGTAGATCAAAATGACCAAAATGCCCTCAAGTGAAGGTTTGACTAGAATTGACCCTTGGAGTGTCACTGTTTGACTGATTCAAAAGACCAATTTAGAAACCTTGCATGGCTTTACACTCTTTACAAACGTTGTAGTTAATTTATTAAGGAACAAAAGTTGTTTTATGGACAACTCATGAAAATGTGTGGAGCATGGTCAAACATGGCCCACAAGTCAGATTTACATGCTGTTTTCACTGAAAAATTTGTCAAAGTCTTAAACTGCATTTTCAGTTGGATCAGGCCAACTTGGGCTTCATTTAACTGCTTATCCATGGTGAATTAGATCTGGGTCCTTGAAAAGAAAATGTAGCTGGATGGTACATCTACAATTTTCATGTACACGGTTTTTGCAAACGAGCAACGGATTAGTCAGGATAATGCGTTGAAATGGCGCTGTCAGTCTTGGTCATCAGCACTAAATCGCGTTTTCAGAAAACGTTCAGTAGCGTCATGGCCGACCGGTTCAGAGTTCACCGGCCATGTGGCGCCACCCATCGCCGGCCTTCTGCTCATGCAGGCCACGCACCGTGGACGCCCTGGCACGGCCAGCCGCGTCTTGAAGCCACCCCGCGCCTGCCCGACCGAGTCGCCCACCCCTGTTCGCATTTCTTTGCCACCCACAGCACAGCACCGAAGCCGTCCGCCATTGCCGCTGGACCTTCGCCCTTACCTAGCTCCTACATCTTGGCAAAAATGCATCGCCCAGCTCACCCAGAGCCCCACCGTGATCCCCTCTCCCTTTTCCACCGTGCTATCAAGTCAATCGAGCCTCGGTAAGGGCCAATCGTCGGTTTTTCTTCCACCGCCGCCATGGCTGCCCGCACCAGAGTTAGCACTCCTCGCGGCCAGCTCTCCTCGCGTCCTTGCCATCCCACCTCTGTCTCGCACTAGGGTCTAGGGATGCTACCGTAGCTTGTAGGGTCGTCCTATTGGGCTGCGACGCCGTAGCGTCGTCGGAGCCGGTCAAGCCACGGCCGTGCGCCGCCATGGCTATCACCATTACCCTTACCGGTGATGATAGCTTCAATAGACAGTTCCACTAGGTGCGCACGAGGAAGGCAAACACAGTAGCATCGATGGTTTCGTCGGAGAGGTCACCGGCGATGACCTTCGCCGCCGCCCTGTTCTTCTCCCCTGTTTCTCTCGCTGACGCGTGGGCCCCTCCAGTCAGTCACCGTGACTGAGGCGAGAGCCCAGCATGGGCCGCGCCATTGTCTGGGCCGCGCCAGCGTTGCTCGCGGGCCACCGTTTCCTCAGGCCAGCCCAGCTGTGGCTGCGTTTGTTTCCTTATTTTGTTTTGCTTTATTATTTCACAGATTTGTGTTGATATTCAAAAATATGTATTTCCTAGTATATAGATCCAAATGCTATGGTTCCAATTTTGTTGAGTTCCTAGTAATGTCTAGTATTTAATAAAAATATTATATGAGCACATGTTTTAGAAATTCTAGATAAATTAAATAGGACTTTGAAATGTGTTTTTGGATACATGCAAACTTGTTTGAATTTTATCTTGAGTTTCTGTGGTCCAAAAATGATGAAATTTTGTGGGTAATCTATTATTGCTTAGTAGAATCTCTGGTTAATATTTCAGAGCTAGTGCATATATAGTTTTTGAGTTATAGAATTTCTTTTTATCAATGGATGGATCTTGTGTGAATTTTCATAATTTTTCTATAGATCCAGTGTAGGTAAAATTTGGTGAGTAAGGTTCTTATGCTAGAATGATGCTAGGAAAAATGATAAATATGTTGCTTGACACTTTTCATTAGGGTTTCCTAATTATGCTAAAAATGGACATACCACTTGTTATTTTGGATACAACAAGTTTTGCTTGCTCAGTGGCTTTGAAATTTGTATGGTAGTCTATGTGAAGCATGAGATAGCTACTGTAATTTTTGTAGATTTTTATGAATAGTTTTACTATATATTGCTTTAATCACCTAATTAACTAAATAAATTGGAAAAGGATATTAAATAATTTATTTAGAAGTTAGCACTATACTTTCTAGTGTTCCTCTGGTATGTGCAACAAGTTGGTAAGCTTGGTTTGGTCAAATTAGGCTTTTGCATCATCATTAAATAATTAAGTTAGTAACCCTGCCGTTCTGGATAAATTCTAGGTTTACTAGAATTCGATTTAGTTAACGTAAGTATCATGCTGTGATGTTTACAATTGTTTTGTAGAGAATTTCATAAGCTTTCCAGAATGTCCTCATACAAGTCATTTGGAATTGTAGAACTCTGGTTGTGATTGAATTAAGGGACTACTTGTATGCATACGAAGCTTTAAATGTTAAATTATGTATACATTTACTATTTCTAAGTTTATGGTAATGTTCTTAGGTGTTAGGCCTTTAACTGAAGATGAGCATCTTTACCTTAGGTTATGCAAGTTAGGTAAGTTGATCTTGTTCTTCAAGTTAAGATTAGATACATGTTTTAAAGTGATTTGAATAGAGCTATTCTTAATCGGTAAACGAGTGTCCAGTGATGTTTCGTTAAACACTTACTGTGATTCATTCATCATGAGCATCATATCATTCCTTATGCATCCATGATATTTATCTTGTGCATTGACATGCAATAGGTGTTCTGGAGGGAGTTACACTTCTGGAATTCGAGCCAGTACTTCCGGAGGAGCAGCAGCAAGCTTAGGAGCAGGAGGTGCAGGCCCCCGAAGAAGGAGTCAACGAAGAAGTTCTTGAGTGCCCCAATCACCAACCTTCATTTTTTCTAAAAGGCAAGCCCCAGAGCATTCTAAGTCTCCTATGTTTTAAAAATGGTTATTTTGAGTATCTTTATTTATTGATGCATTAAGTGATAGGAATTGGATGCAAACACTTCTTGCATATATATCTATTCGTTGGCCAGTATACGTACCCTGAATCCTATTTAGGTCTAGGAGCGAATCAAAGCTTAGCCATGCTTAGACTGGTAAGAGTCAGGTGATTTCTTGTCACCTGCATATTAGGAGAATGTCTGGTCACGGTTGGCTATAATTGCTATTGTGGAGAATAACCATGTGTTAATAATGAATTGTGACCGGGCGGGAGGTCGATAGAGAAGCAACATGGCAAGGAGGTCTTGGGTGTGGATCTATCCCTATCTGTGTCAGTTAAGGACTGATTCGCTGTACGTCCTCATGTCATGTTGAACGCATGCCTATCACTTAGTTGGCCAGATAACTCGTTCCGACCGCGAAGCCAAGTAGCTCAACTCAGGCCAGAAGACCGAGAAGTGAAAGTGCGCACCCTGGCGGTAGTAAGGATGTGCGGGGAGCTATTAGCGTAAGTCCGAGGTGAGATTGACCACCTGGCAGAGTGGACTCCCTGAGGGTGCGGCACTGCTTGGAGCCGTGATTCCTGAGATGTACCAAAGGTGACCTAAGGCTACCTTCACGAGGTAGGCCTGGGTTTGTGTTAGGAATACCACTACAGCTGGATAGGAATCGATTTGAATCACCATCTCTCTTGGATAGTGAGAACTTGACTAAGCAGCGGCAACGTAGATTCACTAATGTTTGGAGTTAATCAATTGCTTGCTCTAGTATAGGTGCTAATCTAATTGATAGGTTAATATTGTTAAATTGCTGCTTACTCATAAATCAAATTATGTTCTCGGATCACTAAAGCTTTTATGCAAAATGGTTGTCAAGCTAGATCCACCGATAAAGCCTTGCATAATCCTTGGTGTCATTTATTTCTGGTTTACGATGGGTAAGTTTAGCTGAGTACCTTCTCGTACTCAGGGTTTATTTCCCCCTTGTTGCAGATGACATGCTCTATAACGGCTACTACAAGTATTGTCTCTACCCTATGGGGGATGAAGACTAGATCATGGGCATGATCATCTATATTATCTTATCTTACTGCTTTTGCTGGAGATGACTATGGTACTGGCTTGTATTTGAACTAAGTGTGTGTGATGGTGTTAAACTACTTTGCTTCCGCTATTTGTGAACTCATTTTGTAATAACTATGTGTACTCTGATGTATGTGGTACTTATGAACTACTTGTGAAATGGATGTAACATGTGGCTTGTTATATTGAATTACTGTGATCTTGGTTGTATACAATTTGGTTTGAAATCCTTCGTGGTTTCAGTTGACTACCGGGTTTATATGGGTTCAAGTATGACGGTTTGATCACTCCAGTGATTGCTTTTGTACTTGTGCTCTTATAAATTGGTCAGTTCTGTTACAGCTGGTATCAGAGCTAGATTCAACATTAAACATGTCATATGTGTATTTAAAACAAAAGCTTTTGTTTGCAAAAATCAGTTTTGACAACTTATAGCTACATATATATAGGTGTTCAAATCTGAAATTTTATCTAAGTATGCCAGTGGTCATATCCTCTATGCTCAAATAAGGACTTTCAGGTGGCTTATTTAAGTAATGACTTTTAGGGGATAATTGCTTTCATTTTATTTCATCGTCTATACGGCGTGCTATTGTATGGATGCCATCCACTAGGATGGTAATGTATGGATCAATTGCCTCTACGCCCAGGTAAAGTGAGTTGTGAGAGCATGACCGTCCAACTATCGGTCTAGGGGAGAGTTAGTTATGGTTACCGGAATGTTTACATGTTGCACACATGTACATATGAAGGTACTTAATTGTGGGTGTATCGATCGGGTAGCTTTGGATACCAAAGTATATATATCCGGGGATGTATATATGGAGAGTATCTTAGTTTACTGCTTTCATTGCGTACTTATTTCTTTTGATGGGATGGGCTGCAATGAAATTTTCTACAGGTACACTAACAACGCAACGTGTAGCTCAACTAGATACGTATATAAGAGAACATATGTATGCCACCATTTATGTCGCTAGAATGTTAAATTTCCTTAAGATTCATGAGGACGTACGGAATGTGCATGCATCATGTTTACTCATGCCATTACATTTTTGCATCACTCCCTCCCTTATCTTTAATTATTCCGTTATAGTTTTCTCATCCTATAAGGTAATCCTCTCTCACCCAAGTTGCAATGCTACTACTGATGGCCGCACTAGCACTACCGCCCTAGAGCAGCACATTCCTTCATGTGTTCGGCACCCCAACCCTGTTGCGGATGGTGCTACATTCAGTAGGATACACGGAGCAGTCTCGTTATACTTAGATGTAATCTCTGAAACTTGAAGTTGACCAAAAATTTGGCATGTGAGCGTATTCATCGCATGAATGTGCGGAGTAAAGTTATGGCGATGTTATAAGGATGAATTATTGTGCCTCTATTTATTGTATGAAATTAATCTCTCCAATTAGTTCAGTTTGGCATAATTCTACAATTCATCTGCAATGTATCTGACATCGTCCATCATTACTCACAAATGCGCTTCTGTAGATGTCGCGCAATCTACGTTCAGGCCATGGTGGGGGTAGTGGTGATGATGATCTTCCACCGCCACCATCGCCCACACCGTCTGATCTGTTGGCCATGCTCTTGGAAGGTCAGCATGCGTTGGGTGATGCTATGCGTACCATGGCCCAGCATCAAGCCTAGGGCTGCAATCAACGACAGGGACTAGAGCCCAACCAGTTTAGTGATTTCAAGGAATTCCAAGATACCAAGCCACCCGTCTTCAAGGAAGCTAAAGAGCCGCTCCAAGCAGAAGAGTGGCTAAACACGCTTGAGCACAAGTTCCATTTGCTCAGGGTGATAGAGCAGATGAAGGCAGAGTATGCTTCGCATCAGCTACAAGGACCAGCAGGTATATGGTGGCGACATTATTGGTCCACCCTACCAGAAAATGCCCAGATCACTTAGAATCGATTCCAGGAGGCTTTCAAGAGTCATTATATTCCTCCTGGGTTGATGGCCATAAAGCACAATGAGTTTATGAAGTTGGTGCAGGGCACCAAGATACTCACTGAATATCTTCATGCCTTCAATCATCTGGCAAGGTATGCTCTAGAATTCATTGATTCAGAAGCAAAGAAAATCGCCAGCTTTAAGAGAGGGCTTAGTCCCAAACTAATGAAGTCCATGGGGAACAACAAGAGTATCACTTTCAACGAGTTCGTAAGCGATGCTCTTACTCAAGAGAATAACGATAATGTCTATGCTGCTTCCAAAAATCACAAGAGGGTCTTTGAGGCAAGTGTCTCTCAGGCTAGAGCTCCAGTAGTGAAGACTTAGTTTCGCCCACCGACTACAGCCGTTTGGTACCAGCCGCCACAAAAGAAGAATCAGGCAAAGACTGGGTTCAAGAAGGCATTTACTATACCTCTTCCAAAGGGTACCACAGGACTAGGAAATTCTTTTGTTCCACCAGCTAATAGGCCCTACTGGAATTGTGGCAGGACAGGTCATTGGTCCAAGAATTGTCCGTATCCTCAGAAGAACAATCAGAAGCAAGGGAATTCTGGTGCTCGTCAAGGACATGTTAACTACACCAATGTGACCGAGATACCCTTAGGAGAGGTAGTCACCGTGGGTAAGTTTCTTGTGAATCACCATCCGGCAGTTGTACTATTTGATTCTGGTGCTTCGCATTCATTTATGAGTCCAGCTTTTGCATCAAAATACAATCAGAAGGTAATTACAGTATCCACAGGTAGTTATTGCATTAGTGTAGCTAGAAGTAATATTTCAACCAATCAAATAGTGCTGGGGGTGAGTATTGAAATAGAGGGGCGAGTGTTTATGGCCGATGTGGTAGTTCTACCGGGATTAGGGATAGATGTAATCTTGGGAATGAAGTGGATGAGCGGTCATGGAGTGCTCATTGATACTTCCACTAGGGTCGTTATGTTGAGGGATCCTATCAGCAATGAAGCCTTCCTTGTGCCACTTCCTAGAGAACTAGAACTCTACAACACTGCTAATGCTATCTAGACCCTGAGAATTGAGGACGTCCCAGTAGTGTGTGAATTTCCAGATGTATTTCCTAATGATCTACCGGGTTTACCGCCGGATCGAGATATTGAATTCAAGATCGAGTTAGTGCCGAGCACTGCACCTATTTCTAGAAGGCCTTATAGGATGCCGCCTAATGAGTTAGCAGAGCTTAAAGTTCAGTTACAAGATCTGTTAGAGAAAGGTCTTATCCGACCTAGTGCCTCTCCCTGGAGTTGTCCTGCTATATTTGTGAAGAAGAAGGACAAGTCATTGCACATGTGTGTGGATTATCGTCCACTCAATGCGGTGACAATCAAGAACAAGTACCCATTGCCTTGCATTGATATTTTGTTTGATTAGTTGTCTAAGGCAAAGGTATTCTCTAAAATTGATTTGAGATCTGGTTATCATCAGATAAAGATTAGACCAGAGGATGTGCCTAAGACCGCTTTCTCCACCAGATATGGGTTGTATGAGTATCTGGTTATGTCTTTTGGCCTGACCAATGCTCCTGCATACTTTGTATATCTGATGAATTCTGTGTTCATGGAAGAACTGGACAAATTTGTAGTTGTCTTCATTGATGACATCTTGATCTTTTCTATAAATGCTGAAGAACATGCCGAGCATCTGAGAGTTGTTTTATCCAGGCTACGAGAGCATAAGCTTTATGCCAAGTTCAGTAAATGTGAGTTTTGGCTTAAGAAAGTACCTTTCTTGGGTCATGTGTTGTCCGATGAAGGGATTTCAGTTGATCCGTCTAAGGTGCAAGAAGTCATGAATTGGAAAGCACCAACTTCAGTACATGAGATCAGAAGTTTCCTTGGTTTGGCTAGATATTATCGTCGATTCATCCCAGATTTCTCTAAGGTAGCCAAGCCCATGACTAGGTTGCTTCAAAAAGATGTAAAGTTTGTTTGGACTCCAGAGTATGAGACTGCTTTTTGCACTTTGAGGACCTTGTTGACATCAGCTCCTGTGTTGGCACAACCTGATATCGAGAAACCTTTTGATGTGTTTTGTGATGCATCAGGTACTAGTTTAGGATGTGTCCTTATGCAGGAAGGCTGAGTTATCGCCTATGCCTCACGTTAGCTAAGGAAGCATGAAGCTAATTATCCAACTCATGATCTTGAGTTAGCTGCGGTTGTGCATGCTTTGAAGATTTGGAGGCATTACCTGCTCGGTAACGTGTGCCATATTTATACCGATCATAAAAGTCTCAAGTATATCTTCACTCAACCAGAATTAAACATGAGATAGAGAAGATGGCTAGAGTTGATTAAAGATTATAACTTAGAAGTTCATTATCATCTGGGTAAAGCAAATGTTGTTGCTGATGCCTTGAGTAGGAAATCTCACTGTAATTCTCTCTTGGAAGCAGATTATCATTTGGTGTATCTGTTACATCCTTCTATGTTGCACAATATTACCCTTAGTTGCTCTCTGGAAAGTAAAATCATCGAGCTTCAGAAAACCAATGTGGGTGTGTTCCACATCAAAAGAAAAATGAAGGAACAAGAGACAAAATACTTTCGTATTGATGAGAAGGGTGTTCTATGGTTTAAGGATAGACTGGTAGTACCAAAGGACAAAGAGCTTAGAAACCAAATATTAGGAGAAGCTCACTCATCCAAGTTATCTATCCACCTGGGAAGTAGCAAAATGTATCAAGATTTGAAATCTCGCTTTTGGTGGACAAAAATGAAGAAAGAAATCGCAGCTTATGTTGCAAGGTGCGACAATTGTTGTAGAGTCAAAGCAATTCACATAAAGCCTGTTGGACTTCTCCAACCATTGTCTATACCAGGATGGAAGTGGGAAGAGATTAGTATGGATTTTATTGTTAGACTTCCCCCTACCCAAAAGAATTTTAATTCCATATAGGTGATAGTGGATCGTTTAACAAAGTCTGCTCATTTCATACCAGTTAGAGTTGACTATTGACCAAGTGACTATGCTGAGCTATATTTTAACCAGATAGTACGTCTCCATGGTGTTCCTAGAACCATTGTATCTGATAGAGGACCTCAGTTCACCACTCGTTTTGGGAACAACTGCATAAAATGATAGGGACCAACTTAGTTAGAAGTTCTGCTTATCATCCCCAAACCTCCAGACAGACGGAGTGAGTGAATCAAATATTGGAAGACATGTTAAGAGCTTGCGTCATATCATCCAAAGGTTCATGGGATAAGTGGTTACCCTTGGCTGAATTTTCCTATAATAATAGTTATCAAGAAAGCATCAAGATGGCCCCGTTCGAAGCATTGTATGGTCGCAAGTGTAGAACTCCTTTGAACTAGGTTGAATCTAGAGAAAGGAGATACTACGGCATTGATTTTGTCGAAGAGGCTAAACAACAAGTCCGTACTATCCAAAAACATATGAAAGCTGCTCAAGCTAGGCAGAAAAGCTATGCGGATAAAAAAAGGAAGCCCATTGAGTTTGAAGTGGGTGATCACGTTTATCTGAAGGTATCACCGATGAAAGGTGTGCAGCGATTCGGAGTAAAGAGAAAGCTTGCACCTAGGTATGTAGGTCCATATCCGATCATGGAGAAGAGTGGGAATGTAGCTTACAAGGTAGAGTTGCCTTACGAGATGAGAGCTATCTTCAATGTTTTTCATGTATCTCAATTGAAGAAATGTCTCTATGTTCTCGAAGAAAGAGTTTTACTTCGAGATGTCAAGTTGAAATTAGATCTATCCTGTGAAGAAAGACCAGTGTGGGTTATCGACACGAGAGAAAGAGTAACCTAGAATCATGTGGTTAAGTTCTACAAGGTTATGTGGAGTAACCAGGGTAGTGAGAGCGATGCAACGTGGGAGCGGGAAGATTATTTGAAGGATGTATACCCTACCTTTTATTCAAAATGGTACGCTTTTCAAATCTCAGGGTGAGATTTTTATAAGGGGGGAGGGCTGTAACACCCTAGGTGTTTGGCTTCCACATAATTGCATGTCATTTCATAAACATATGCATCATCTATGTCATCATGCCATTTGTCACTGAAACATGCATATGCAACATTCGCATATTCTGTTTGTTCGTACTTTATTGCTTATGAATGGTGGTAGTGTAACATGTGAATGTAACATGAAATTCTCATACTTTGAAACATGGCAACATGGTAGTAATGTGACAAGTATAGAATAACAACAAAGTCATGCAACATATGAAACATTGCATTGCAACATATGAGTGAATTGCTTGTTTTAGTTGCTTTATCACATGTGATCTTTAGAAGTGGTATAACAATTTTGTAAAGTGGTTGATCATGGTCTATTACACCTTAACTACATTTAGGTTACTTGTTGAAACATTGTTCATGTAGATCAAAATGACCAAAATGCCCTCAAGTGAAGGTTTGACTAGAATTGACCCTTGGAGTGTCACTGTTTGACTGATTCAAAAGACTAATTTAGAAACCTTGCATGGCTTTACACTCTTTACAAAAGTTGTAGTTAATTTATTAAGGAACAAAAGTTGTTTTATGGCCAACTCATGAAAATGTGTGGAGCATGGTCAAACATGGCCCACAAGTCAGATTTACATGCTGTTTTCACTGAAAAATTTATTTAAGTCTTAAACTGCATTTTTAGTTGGATCAGGCCAACTTGGGCTTCATTTAACTACTTATCCATGGCGAATTAGATCTGGGTCCTTGAAAAGAAAATGTATCTAGATGGTACATCTACAATTTTCATGTACATGGTTTTTGCAAACGAGCAACGGATTAGTCAGGATAATGCGTTGAAATGGCGCTGTCAGTCTTGGTCATCAGCACTGAATCGCGTTTTTAGAAAACGTTCAGTAGCGTCATGGCTGACCAGTTTAGAGTTCACTGGCCGCATGGCGCCACCCGTCGCCGACCTTCTGCTTGCGCAGGCCACACGCCGTGGATGGCCTGGTACGGCCAGCCGCGTCTTGAAGCCACCCCGCGCCTGCCCGACCGAGTCACCCGCCCCTGTTCGCATTTCTTTGCCTCCCACAGCACAGCACCGAAGCCATCCGCCATTGCCGCTGGACCTTCACCCTCGCCTAGCTCCTGCATCTTGGCAAAAATGCATCGCCCAGCTCACCTAGAGCCCCGCCGTGATCCCCTCTCCCTTTTCCACCGTGCTATCGAGTCAATCGAGCCTCGGTAAGGGCCAATCGTCGGTTTTTCTTCCACCGCCGCCATGGCTGCCCACGCTGGAGTTAGCGCTCCTTGCGGCCAGCTCTCCTCGCATCCTTGCCATCCCGCCTCTATCTCGCGCTAGGGTCTAGGGATGCTGCCGTAGCTCGTAGGGTCGTCCTATTGGGCTACGACGCCGTAGCGTTGTCGGAGCCGGTCAAGCCGTGGCCATGCACCACCATGGCTATCGCCATTACCCTTACCGACAATGATAGCTTCAATAGACGGTTCCACTAGGTGCGCACAAGGAAGGCGAACACAGTAGCGTCGATGGTTTCGCTGGAGAGGTCACCGGCGATGACCTTCGCCGCCGCCCTGTTCTTCTCCCCTGTTTCTCTCGCTGACACGCGGGCCCCTCCAGTCAGTCGTCGTGGCTGAGGCGGGAGCCTAGCGTGGGCTGCGCCGTTGTCTGGGCCACGCCAGCATTGCTCGTGGGCCACCATTTCCTCGGGCCGGCCCAGCTGTGGCTGTGTTTGTTTCCTTATTTTGTTTTGCTTTATTATTTCACAGATTTGTGTTGATATTCAAAAATATGTATTTCCTAGTATATAGATCCAAATGCTATGGTTCCAATTTTGTTGAGTTCCTAGTAATGTCTAGTATTTAATAAAAATATTATATGAGCACATGTTTTAGAAATTCTAGATAAATTAAATAGGACTTTGAAATGTGTTTTTGGATACATGCAAACTTGTTTGAATTTTATCTTGAGTTTCTGTGGTACAAAAATGATGAAATTTTGTGGGTAATCTATTATTGCTTAGTAGAATCTCTGGTTAAAATTTCAGAGCTAGTGCATGTATAGTTTTTGAGTTATAGAATTTCTTTTTATCAATGGATGGATCTTGTGTGAATTTTCATAATTTTTCTATAGATCCAGTGTAGGTAAAATTTGGTGAGTAAGGTTCTTATGCTAGAATGATGCTAGGAAAAATGAGAAATCTGTTGCTTGACACTTTTCATTAGGGTTTCCTAATTATGCTAAAAATGGACATACCACTTGTTATTTTGGATACAGCAAGTTCTGCTTGCTCAGTGGCTTTGAAATTTTTATGGTAGTCTATGTGAAGCATGAGATAGCTACTGTAATTTTTGTAGATTTTTATGAATAGTTTTACTATATATTACTTTAATCACCTAATTAACTAAATAAATTGGAAAAGGATATTAAATAATTTATTTAGAAGTTAGCACTATACTTTCTAGTGTTCCTCTGGTATGTGCAACAAGTTGGTAAGCTTGGTTTGGTCAAATTAGGCTTTTGCATCATCATTAAATAATTAAGTTAGTAACCCTGCCGTTTTGGATAAATTCTAGGTTTACTGGAATTCGATTTAGTTAACGTAAGTATCATGCTGTGATGTTTACAATTGTTTTGTAGAGAATTTCATAAGCTTTCCAGAATGTCCTCATACAAGTCATTTGGAATTATAGAACTCTGGTTGTGATTGAATTAAGGGACTACTTGTATGCATACAAAGCTTTAAATGTTAAATTATGTATACCTTTACTATTTCTAAGTTTATGGTAATGTTCTTAGGTGTTAGGCCTTTAACTGAAGATGAGCATCTTTACCTTAGGTTATGCAAGTTAGGTAAGTTGATCTTGTTCTTCAAGTTAAGATTAGATACATGTTTTAAAGTGATTTGAATAGAGCTATTCTTAATCGGTAAACGAGTGTCCAGTGATGTTTCGTTAAATACTTACTGTGATTCATTCATCATGAGCATCATATCATTCCTTATGCATCCATGATATTTATCTTGTGCATTGACACGCAATAGGTGTTCTGGAGGGAGTTACGCTTCTGGAATTCGAGCCAGTACTTCCGGAGGAGCAGCAGCAAGCTCAGGAGCAGGAGGTGCAGGCCCCCGAAGAAGGAGTCAACGAAGAAGTTCTTGAGTGCCCCGATCACCAACCTTCATTTTTTCTGAAAGGCAAGCCCCAGAGCATTCTAAGTCTCCTATGTTTCAAAAATAGTTACTTTGAGTATCTTTATTTATTGATGCATTAAGTGATAGGAATTGGATGCGAACACTTCTTGCATATATATCTATTCCTTGGCCAGTATACGTACCCTAAATCCTATTTAGGTCCAGGAGCGAATCAAAGCTTAGCCATGCTTAGACTAGTAAGAGTCAGGTGATTTCCTGTCACCTGCATATTAGGAGAATGTCTGGTCATAGTTGGCTATAATTGCTATCGTGGAGAATAACCATGTGTTAATAATGAATTGTGACCGGGCGGGAGGTCGATAGAGAAGCAACAAGGCAAGGAGGTCTTGGGTGTGGATCTATCCCCATCTGTGTCGGTTAAGGACCGATTCACTGTACATCCTCATGTCATGTTGAACGCATGCCTATCACTTAGTTGGCTAGATAACTCGTTCCGACCGCGAAGCCGAGTAGCTCAACTCAGGCCGGAAGACCGAGAAGTGAAAGTGCGCACCCTGGCGGTAGTAAGGATGTGCGGGGAGCTATTGGCGTAAGTCCAAGGTGAGATTGACCACCTGGCAGAGTGGACTCCCTGAGGGTGCGGCGCTGCTCAGAGCCGTGATTCCTGAGATATACCAAAGGTGACCTAAGGCTACCTTCGCGAGGTAGGCCTGGGTTTGTGTTAGGAATACCACTCCAGCTGGATAGGAATCGATTCAAAATTGACCAAAATGCCCTCAAGTGAAGGTTTGACTAGAATTGACCCTTGGAGTGTCACTGTTTGACTGATTCAAAAGACTAATTTAGAAACCTTGCATGGCTTTACACTCTTTACAAAAGTTGTAGTTAATTTATTAAGGAACAAAAGTTGTTTTATGGCCAACTCATGAAAATGTGTGGAGCATGGTCAAACATGGCCCACAAGTCAGATTTACATGCTGTTTTCACTGAAAAATTTATTTAAGTCTTAAACTGCATTTTTAGTTGGATCAGGCCAACTTGGGCTTCATTTAACTACTTATCCATGGCGAATTAGATCTGGGTCCTTGAAAAGAAAATGTATCTAGATGGTACATCTACAATTTTCATGTACATGGTTTTTGCAAACGAGCAACGGATTAGTCAGGATAATGCGTTGAAATGGCGCTGTCAGTCTTGGTCATCAGCACTGAATCGCGTTTTTAGAAAACGTTCAGTAGCGTCATGGCTGACCAGTTTAGAGTTCACTGGCCGCATGGCGCCACCCGTCGCCGACCTTCTGCTTGCGCAGGCCACACGCCGTGGATGGCCTGGTACGGCCAGCCGCGTCTTGAAGCCACCCCGCGCCTGCCCGACCGAGTCACCCGCCCCTGTTCGCATTTCTTTGCCTCCCACAGCACAGCACCGAAGCCATCCGCCATTGCCGCTGGACCTTCACCCTCGCCTAGCTCCTGCATCTTGGCAAAAATGCATCGCCCAGCTCACCTAGAGCCCCGCCGTGATCCCCTCTCCCTTTTCCACCGTGCTATCGAGTCAATCGAGCCTCGGTAAGGGCCAATCGTCGGTTTTTCTTCCACCGCCGCCATGGCTGCCCACGCTGGAGTTAGCGCTCCTTGCGGCCAGCTCTCCTCGCATCCTTGCCATCCCGCCTCTATCTCGCGCTAGGGTCTAGGGATGCTGCCGTAGCTCGTAGGGTCGTCCTATTGGGCTACGACGCCGTAGCGTTGTCGGAGCCGGTCAAGCCGTGGCCATGCACCACCATGGCTATCGCCATTACCCTTACCGACAATGATAGCTTCAATAGACGGTTCCACTAGGTGCGCACAAGGAAGGCGAACACAGTAGCGTCGATGGTTTCGCTGGAGAGGTCACCGGCGATGACCTTCGCCGCCGCCCTGTTCTTCTCCCCTGTTTCTCTCGCTGACACGCGGGCCCCTCCAGTCAGTCGTCGTGGCTGAGGCGGGAGCCTAGCGTGGGCTGCGCCGTTGTCTGGGCCACGCCAGCATTGCTCGTGGGCCACCATTTCCTCGGGCCGGCCCAGCTGTGGCTGTGTTTGTTTCCTTATTTTGTTTTGCTTTATTATTTCACAGATTTGTGTTGATATTCAAAAATATGTATTTCCTAGTATATAGATCCAAATGCTATGGTTCCAATTTTGTTGAGTTCCTAGTAATGTCTAGTATTTAATAAAAATATTATATGAGCACATGTTTTAGAAATTCTAGATAAATTAAATAGGACTTTGAAATGTGTTTTTGGATACATGCAAACTTGTTTGAATTTTATCTTGAGTTTCTGTGGTACAAAAATGATGAAATTTTGTGGGTAATCTATTATTGCTTAGTAGAATCTCTGGTTAAAATTTCAGAGCTAGTGCATGTATAGTTTTTGAGTTATAGAATTTCTTTTTATCAATGGATGGATCTTGTGTGAATTTTCATAATTTTTCTATAGATCCAGTGTAGGTAAAATTTGGTGAGTAAGGTTCTTATGCTAGAATGATGCTAGGAAAAATGAGAAATCTGTTGCTTGACACTTTTCATTAGGGTTTCCTAATTATGCTAAAAATGGACATACCACTTGTTATTTTGGATACAGCAAGTTCTGCTTGCTCAGTGGCTTTGAAATTTTTATGGTAGTCTATGTGAAGCATGAGATAGCTACTGTAATTTTTGTAGATTTTTATGAATAGTTTTACTATATATTACTTTAATCACCTAATTAACTAAATAAATTGGAAAAGGATATTAAATAATTTATTTAGAAGTTAGCACTATACTTTCTAGTGTTCCTCTGGTATGTGCAACAAGTTGGTAAGCTTGGTTTGGTCAAATTAGGCTTTTGCATCATCATTAAATAATTAAGTTAGTAACCCTGCCGTTTTGGATAAATTCTAGGTTTACTGGAATTCGATTTAGTTAACGTAAGTATCATGCTGTGATGTTTACAATTGTTTTGTAGAGAATTTCATAAGCTTTCCAGAATGTCCTCATACAAGTCATTTGGAATTATAGAACTCTGGTTGTGATTGAATTAAGGGACTACTTGTATGCATACAAAGCTTTAAATGTTAAATTATGTATACCTTTACTATTTCTAAGTTTATGGTAATGTTCTTAGGTGTTAGGCCTTTAACTGAAGATGAGCATCTTTACCTTAGGTTATGCAAGTTAGGTAAGTTGATCTTGTTCTTCAAGTTAAGATTAGATACATGTTTTAAAGTGATTTGAATAGAGCTATTCTTAATCGGTAAACGAGTGTCCAGTGATGTTTCGTTAAATACTTACTGTGATTCATTCATCATGAGCATCATATCATTCCTTATGCATCCATGATATTTATCTTGTGCATTGACACGCAATAGGTGTTCTGGAGGGAGTTACGCTTCTGGAATTCGAGCCAGTACTTCCGGAGGAGCAGCAGCAAGCTCAGGAGCAGGAGGTGCAGGCCCCCGAAGAAGGAGTCAACGAAGAAGTTCTTGAGTGCCCCGATCACCAACCTTCATTTTTTCTGAAAGGCAAGCCCCAGAGCATTCTAAGTCTCCTATGTTTCAAAAATAGTTACTTTGAGTATCTTTATTTATTGATGCATTAAGTGATAGGAATTGGATGCGAACACTTCTTGCATATATATCTATTCCTTGGCCAGTATACGTACCCTAAATCCTATTTAGGTCCAGGAGCGAATCAAAGCTTAGCCATGCTTAGACTAGTAAGAGTCAGGTGATTTCCTGTCACCTGCATATTAGGAGAATGTCTGGTCATAGTTGGCTATAATTGCTATCGTGGAGAATAACCATGTGTTAATAATGAATTGTGACCGGGCGGGAGGTCGATAGAGAAGCAACAAGGCAAGGAGGTCTTGGGTGTGGATCTATCCCCATCTGTGTCGGTTAAGGACCGATTCACTGTACATCCTCATGTCATGTTGAACGCATGCCTATCACTTAGTTGGCTAGATAACTCGTTCCGACCGCGAAGCCGAGTAGCTCAACTCAGGCCGGAAGACCGAGAAGTGAAAGTGCGCACCCTGGCGGTAGTAAGGATGTGCGGGGAGCTATTGGCGTAAGTCCAAGGTGAGATTGACCACCTGGCAGAGTGGACTCCCTGAGGGTGCGGCGCTGCTCAGAGCCGTGATTCCTGAGATATACCAAAGGTGACCTAAGGCTACCTTCGCGAGGTAGGCCTGGGTTTGTGTTAGGAATACCACTCCAGCTGGATAGGAATCGATTTGAATTGCCGTCTCTCTTGGATAGTGAGAACTTGACTGAGCAGCGGCAACGTAGATTCACTTAATTGAACTTGATGGTTAAATCGATGATGATGATACAACATTATACCGGATATGGTTACTAATGTTTGGAGATAATCAATTGCTTGCTCTAGTACAGGTGCTAATCTAATTGATAGGTTAATATTGTTAAATTGCTGCTTACTCATAAATCAAATTATGTTCTCGGATCACTAAAGCTTTTATGCAAAATGGTTGTCAAGCTAGATCCACCGATAAAGCCTTGCATAATCCTTGGTGTCATTTATTTCTAGTTTACGATTGGTAAGTCTAGCTGAGTACCTTCTCGTACTTAGGGTTTATTTCTCCCTTGTTGCAGATGACATGCTCTATAACGGCTACTACAAGTATTATCTCCACCCTGCGGGGGATGAAGACTAGATCATGGGCATGATCATCTATATTATCTTATCTTACTGCTTTTGCTGGAGATTACTATGGTACTGGCTTGTATTTGAACTAAGTGTGTGTGATGGTGTTAAACTACTTTGCTTCCGCTATTTGTGAACTCGTTTTGTAATAACTATGTGTACTCTGATGTATGTGGTACTTATGAACTACTTGTGAAATGGATGTAACACGTGGCTTGTTATGTTGAATTACTATGATCTTGGTTGTATACAAGTTGGTTTGAAATCCTTCGTGGTTTCAGTTGACTACCGGGTTTATATGGGTTCAAGTATGACGGTTTGATCACTCCGGTGATTGCTTTTGTACTTGTGCTCTTATAAATTGGTTGGTACTGTTACAGTGATGGTCATTGGGCCGTGACAAAAAACAAAAGCATTTAGGGTGTTAGACTAGAAATAAGATGCAGAAATTAGGAGTGAATCGTTCTGCTCCATCTCAGACAACGAGAGTGTTAAGCATTGATTCAAGCCATAAACCTACTAATCTCCAACCTTTTTATCGGATACCCTATGAAACCAGTCTCTCCATCCCCTAGGCATTTTGGGCCAGTTTCTAAAGGGAGTTTTGGTGTTCTAGGAGGACAAATCCACTATAGATTATTTAAAGGGGATTTGGTTGGTTTCTTGACATATAAAATCAGATGGATTAGGGTCACCCATAGGCCTGAGAAAATAGACATTGGGAATAATAGTCGATGGAATCAAGATGTTGTTCCTCATTTCCTAGAAATCAAATTAAATAAATGTGAGAAGAAAGGAAATGCAGGGTAGCGGCTGGTACTTGGAAAGCGGGAACTTGGAAGCATACCTTAGGGACATGGTCGCTGGTCGCCATTGTAGCCGAAATAGATTTGAATCTAAGGAAGATCGCTTGAATAAAAGCTTGATAGGATAGAAGACTTGCTAGGGTTGAGGCTTTGGTGATGGCAGCATCGGCTGTTAAGGTTTGCTCGAGAAAGAAGGGGAAAGCAAATGGGCTGAGTAAGTTGGAAAAGATACTGTAGGGGTATTAACCCCTATACCCTTACAGCTAGGCTTGGGCCGGCCCAGATCAGAGGGTCCGGTCCACCAAAAGATGACGCGTGGCCCGGCCAACCTATTTGGAGTCCCGCGCAAGGAGTCAACATAGATTTGGCGATCAAGCAAGATCCTGGTTGGTTAGAATAGGAATCATTATCCGGTCACCTATGGCAATTGTTACTAGCTAGGATTAGTTTCCACATCTGTAACCCTACCCCTCGGACTATATAAGGCAGACAGGGGACCCCTCTAAAAAACATCTCTCATTGCCATACAACAATACAATCAGACACAGGACATAGGTATTATGCCTTCTTGGCAGCCGAACCTGGATAAAACCTTATGTCTGTCTTGCGTCACCGTCTTGTTTGTGGCTTGCGCATCTGTCTGCCAATAATCTACTACCTTGGGCATACCTCTGGGTAGACTGCCAACCATATTTCGTCGATAGTGGCGTGCCAGGTAGGGGCTGTGCGTACTGCTCTCCAAATGAACAAGACGGTCATCATCCCCGGCTCCATGGCTACACCGAACGGCCTCACGTTCACTGTCGGTCAGATCACCTGGACCACCGGCTCTAATGACTTCATCGCCATGACCACGGAGGAGGCGCGGATTCAATCTGCATCGACCACTGCTTCACCTACATCGGCTACGTCTCTGACCACGGTGGATACAGCTCCAACCACGGTGGATATGGCTCTGACCACGGTGGATATGGCTCCGACCATGGTGGATACGGTTCCAACCACGTATATCTAGCTCCGACCACACCCGCGTCATCTTCAGCCACGCCGACCACCCGTCATCCGCTTCCCCGCTACAAAGGGAAGCAGATCGACAACACTGACCTGCTCAACTCCATTGATCGGGTCAGCACCAAACTCGCTGAAACCCTAGCTCTGGTAAGTTCAATTCAAAGTCAACCTAATGAGTAGGTAACCGCTCCCCACAACAGATCTACCTGACCAGCTTGGGCCAATCGTCCTGCATGACTTGGTACAGATCTTGTGGTCATATCTACTCCTGAAGGGCGCTCCGCTCATCGCTAGCCAGCCTCCGTGATGGGTCTCCGGCTCTCCAAGTACGAAGCCTCAACAGAGAACTACCAAGCCTAGCCCTATGGCCTGTGAAACGCTACCTCCAACTATGCATATAATATACAACGCCGCTCGGATCTATGTTTTATACATTGACCTCGCCCGAAGCCACGCAACTTTGTCAACATGATCTAGATTGAGGACTATCAAGAAGGATCCATCCGCACAGTCCAAGAGGGTGACCCTAGCTCCTCATCTGGCATTGCATCTAATGCCTCTGTCCACACTGAGCTCCAGCATCACGACGATGAAGGCGTCGAATACGATCTAGATATCCTAGACCACGCCCTGGGGTTCCCACAATTCCCATCTTTTCCACCAAGGCAAGGGGATTTGATCAATGTTGTCAGTAATGACGAACCACCAGCAGTCGGCAAAACAGAACAAGAAAGGATTGCACGCGAAGCACGCAATATTGACCAGTTTAATCGCTGACAAATCGAAGCCGAAGCAAAAGAGGAGGCACGACGCATAAGGGTCCAGCCACGCGACCTCAACAATGCCTTCGACAGGGTGGGGGACAAACAGGTCTTTAGGACTCCAAGTGCCAACATAGCTGTTGCTATGGCGATAATGCAACGGCTATCCAATACCCCAAAAACTCAGGTAGTTCACGATGAAATACAAGCCTATCTGACGGCTGCTATGGCCCAGACTGCAGAGATTGTAAATCAAGCCCGAGCTCCATCCATCTCAGTCGAGTCAAGCCATAGCCGCCAGTACTCAAGTCACTCATAGCCACCCAACCAACGTGGCTTGTGCAACAACGACCCATCAGACAACCGTCAAGGCAGAAACGGTGGCCATGATGGTGGTCAAGATGACAACCGCCGCAACGTCCGGGACGAAAACCGTCGAGACAACCACGATAATCGCTGCGATAACCACGGTCGCAGGGCTAATCTAGATGGCAACTGAGATCGCCGCGATGGCAATAATGATCTCCGCCATTACCTCAGAGGATGTGATCTGCGCGATCGCATCAACCAGAGAGCCAATGATCGTGCATCCCATGAAAGCTATCGCCGTATGGAATATGATACTGCCCATGGCCCGTCGGGTTTGAAGCAGTTTACTCCGCACCTTCACCAAGTCATATGGCCCAAGAACTTCAAGCTCGAAAAACTCCAAAAGTACAATGACAAGGAGAACCCTGAATTATGGGTCATGCTCTATGAAACTGCGTGCAGATCAGCCATGGCTGATGAGCACGTCATGTCTAACTACTTTCTAGTCGTTGTTGGCCATGTAGGTCACCAATGGCTGGTCAGCTTGCCGGTGAACTATTTTGATTCTTGGCAAGAGCTCAAGCAAGCCTTCATCGACAACTTCATTGCTACTTGCGAGCAACCTAGCAACAAATATGATCTGCAGCAGATCCGAGATCGAAAGGATGAGCCACTGCGAGAGTACGTCCGACGTTTCTTGGAGATACGCATCAAGGTCCCATCAACCTCCGACAATGAGGCAATCGAGGCTTTCATCACTGGCCTATGCTTCCACGATGCCCTAAAGGATAAGCTCCTCCGTAAGAGACCTGAATCAGTTACAGTGCTCCTGGCCACTGCTAAGAAATATGCGGACACTGACGATGCTAAAAAGATAATTGCCGAAGAAGCTGCAAGGGTTCCGCGCTCCGACCACCCCCCACACCACGACGACTACCGCGGCAACCATGGTCGGAGCAACAATTTTGACCGCCACAACCAGCGTCACGACTCCCATGACCACCGCGACCAACATAATCAGTGGCATAACTGCCGTGACGATTATAGGGGCAAGCATGCTCGAGAAAACGATGGCGAGGTCAACACCGTCAAAAAAGGTTGCGGACGTCGTAACTACGAAGAAGACTACGCCAAAGCATTGAAAGGGCCCTGCCAGCTCCATCCCAAGTCAAACCACACCATGGAGAATTATTGCGTTCTCAAGTCTATCTACATGCGTCAACAGGCTTTGGATCCCAAATAGGAAGACGTGCTCGTTAGGTTCTTGAGGAGCAATGTGGAAGTGTTTGCATGGAAACCTACTGACATGCCTGGTGTACCTTGGAACTTGATCGAGCACTCCTTGAATGTCAACGGCAAGGCCAAACCTATCAAGCAGAAGCTACGATGGTTCGCTCACGACAAAAAGGAGGCGATTAGGGTAGAAGTTACATGGATTTTGGCAGCCGGATTTATCAAAGAAGTGTATCATCCAGAGTGGTTAGCTAACCCGGTTCTTGTATGTAAAAAAAATAATGAATGGAGAATGTGTGTTGATTACACTGATCTCAACAAACACTGCCCTAAGGACTCCTTCGGCTTACCTCACATAGACGAGGTTGTAGATTCAACCACCGGTTGTGAGCTGCTTTCCTTTCTCGATTGCTACTCTGGTTATCACCGGATCGCTCTCAAAAAGGATGACCAAATCAAGACATCTTTTATCACGCCTTTCGGTGCCTACTACTACACGACCATGTCGTTCAGGCTCAAGAACGCCGGGGCTACCTACCAACATGCTATACAGGCCTACCTCAAAGACGAGATAAAAGACGACATCATTGAGGCTTATGTTGATGATGTAGTTGTCAAAACCAAGGAGGCACATACCCTTGTTGACAACCTAGAACGCACCTTTGCAGCCCTTAATACATTCCAATGGAAATTAAACCCAAAGAAGTGTATCTTTGGTGTTCCTTCTAGCATACTACTTGGCAATGTCGTCAGTCACGATGGCATACGCCCTAACCCAGAGAAAGTCAAAGCTGTCTTGGACATGAAGCCACCCAAAAAGGTGAAGGATGTTCAAAAGCTTATCGGATGTATGGCCGCTCTCAACCGTTTCATATCAAGATTAGGCGAAAAGGGATTACCGTTCTTTAAACTGCTCAAAGCATCCGAGAAGTTTGAGTGGTCGGAGGAAGCAGACGCTGCCTTCACACAGCTAAAACAATACCTTATGTCACCTCTGGTCCTCACTGCTCCTAGAGAAGATGAAACACTCCTGCTTTACATTGCGGTGACTAATCGAGTGGTCTCCACTGCCATGGTGGTCAAGCGTGACGAGCCTAGCCATGCCTACAAGGTACAATGACCAATCTATTTCATCAGTGAGGTGCTCAATGAATCCAAGACCAGGTACCCATGGATCCAGAAATTGATCTATGCCATACTAATAACATCCCAAAAGTTGAAACATTACTTCGATGGATATCGTGTGGTGGTCATGACTGAGTACCCTCTACGAGACATCATTAGCAACAAGGATGTGAATGGGTGCATCATCAAGTGGGCAATGGAGCTATGCCCCTTCTCCTTAGAATTCGCAAACCGTACTACAATCAAGTCTTAGGCACTCGTCGATTTCATCATCAAGTGGATAGACTTAAGCATGCCTACCTCTCAGGGGCCCGATGAGTTTTGGATGATGTACTTCGATGGTTCTCTCAACATCAATGGCATAGGAGCAAGAGTCCTTTTCGTGTCATCATCCAAGGAGCAGCTCTGGTACGTCCTCAGGATTTATTTCCCAGCATCTAATAATGCCGCCGAATACGAAGCATGACTACATGGTTTGCGCATTGCGATCGAGCTCAGTGTTAAACGTCTCTATGTCTATAGAGACTCGGCTCTGGTCATCAACCAACTCAACAAGGACTAGGACACGACCAGTGAAAGGATGGATGCATACTACAAATCGATCAGAAAGCTGGAAGGCAGGTTTTATGGCATTGAGTACACACATGTGGTCTGGGACAAAAATCAAGCAGCAGATGCGTTGTCAAAGTTAGGATCATCCCAAGCCAAAGTCCCACATGGCATATTCATCCAAGACCTGCTCATGCCTTCCATCGAGGAGGAAGATCCCACGGTCGACAAGCCTCTAGACAAGCAATTGGTGGCTACGGTTCCAGCGTCAAGCACCACTGAGCCACCTCCGACCATGCATGAGCCCGACTGGAGAGAACCTTTCATCAAGTACCTGATAGATGGCAGTGGTTACACTGATCGGATAGAAAACGAGCGCCTGATGCGTTGCAGTAAGCAGTATCTGCTCGTCGATGGCAAGTTATGGTGCAAGAATATAAAGGAGGAAATCTTGATGAAGTGTATAACCCGGGAGGATGGCGAACATCTCCTGGACCAAATCCACTCCAGCTCCTGTGGCAACCACGTGGCCTCAAGAACGCTGGTCGGCAAGGCTTTCCGAGCAGGGTTCTATTGGCCATCAGCGGTAGCTGATGTAGAGAAGCTAATCCGGCACTGTGAGGGTTGTCAGTTCTTCGCCAAGAGAATCCATGTACTAGCACATGAGATCCAGACAATACCAGCCTCTTGGCCCTTCGCATGCTGGGGACTAGATATGATCGGGCCCTTCAAACCGGCACCTGGGAAATTTACATGTGTCTTTGTGCTGATCGACAAATTTTCTAAGTGGATAGAGTATATGCCTCTAGTACAGGCATCCTCAAAAAAGGTTGTTACGTTCCTCGACCAGGTCATCCACCACTTTGGCATACCCAACAACATCATCACTGATCTGGGTACTCAGTTCACCAGGAACACTTTTTGGGACTTCTGCGATGAAAAGAGCATAGTAGTAAAATACGTCTCGGTGGCGCACCCTAGAGCTAATGGATAGGTCGAGTGGGCAAACGGTATGATTTTGGACGCATTGAAGAAGAGGATGTATAGAGAAAATGACAAAGCTCCCGGAAGATGGCTCAAAGAGTTACCAGCCGTGGTCTGGGGCCTCAGAACTCAGCCTAGTCATAACACCGGTGTCTCACCATACTTTATGGTTTATGGCGCTGAGGCAGTCCTCCTAGCAGATATAGCTTTCAGATCAGCACGGGTAGAGAACTTCGACGAAGGCAAGGTCAATGAAGTATGGGAGCTAGAAGTGAATAGTGCAGAAGAGAAGCGGCTCGATTCTTGCGTACGTACAACCAAATACCTTGCTGTTTTACGTAGGTACTACAACAAGAACGTTAAAGAGCGATTCTTCATGGTCGGGGACCTGGTCCTGAAGTGGAAGACAAATCAGGCTGGTGTCCATAAACTCGCAACTCCATGTGAGGGGCCCTTCATGATCAAGGAAGTCACACGACCAACGTCTTACAGGTTAGCTCACCTGGACGGTATGGACATACCAAATTCATGGCACATCGACAAGCTTAGGCGTTTCTATGCTTAACTACTGAGATATGTACTCCTCTTGTACTTTTGATTTAATTCAATAAAGCTATTATGATTTCTCCGACCACTATGATTGTGTCACTTCGAATTTTACGGTTATTCTAACTTAGCCAGTCAAAGCCGACCATCATTCCTTCATGGGTTTTCAGAGCAGGCCCTGTCTCTGGTTCCTCTCAACATGTGCATGGGATCCACTCTCTATGCTACGGGTGATCGTTAGGTCCCCCCTAGTTTGACTTGTTCGCGTCTACGTGTGCATAGGTCACGCACCTCACACTCCGACCACATGCCAAATCAGGGCTGTACAAACTTTTTAGGATGACGTGTCGAGTAAACTGGTACAACTAAACAGAACGCTAACATGTTCTCACTTAGTTATGCCAACATGAGTTTCAAGCTTAAATATGTTTTATACAAAACAAATAAGCTTATAATGATATACAGTTATGTTATTACAAGCTTGCCTGAAGAGGTACAAGTTTACAATAACACAACTACATCCTTCTTCTACAGCTCTAGCCTATCCTATTGGCTGGTCGGGGCACGCGGCACCTGCTGCTCGCTACTTCTAACATCTCGCTCGAGTCTCGGGGACTCTTGTACTGGTCGAGCTGAAGAGGATGGCCCCACCGATGCCTGGCTGGTCGAGACCGCATGCTTCGCCGGTTGGCTCACAACTGATGGCGTTTGCAGCTGGCTTGTTGATGGCGTACCCTGTACAGGTGCTGTCCCACCTCCACATAGGTTAATGTCACCAATTATCTTCGAAGATAGGTCTAGCTGGGTCATCTAAAGCTCCTCAGCCTTGTCTGGATTTACCTCCTTTGGGTACCTAGCCTCTAGGCACTTGAGATCGATCAGGGGGTAGTGGGCACACACCATGCTTAGCACATGTGTGCCTATGTACTCACCCGCCTCCTTCATGAACTCTTGGAACCATTCCCATGCCTTTCGGCATCTCTCGACCAGTCCGAGCTATGGCGTCCTTGGCGCTTCCTCTGTAAGCGCTGGGTTGATAAGGTTGAGGATGGGCAAAATGCCAGTTGCCACTTCCTGGCACCGGTTCTTCCATGTGTCCTGATCCTCGGTGATCTCTAGGCATCACGCCTTCCAGCCATCATGATCTTTCATCATGGTTTCCAGATGCTTCTTGGCATTGACTTTCAAAACTGCAAACCGCACAAGATATTAAAATGTCACGCCATGACAAGATAACACGGGCAACAGAATGAGCAAGGTGGTCTAGAACACTTACTTTTCAGTTCCTCCTTCATCTTGGTTGTGCAGTCCTAGAGTTGTGACTGGTCATGCGCTAGTTTCTTGTTGTCCTCCTTTAGGCAACCACACTCTACGGCCACATGGCTATTCTCCTCTTGGAGACGGACTACTTCGGCTTCTAAGCCTGCACTACAGCTGTTACTACCAATAATGCAACAACATGTGTCATGCACTTGCTGTGATAAAGTGATAACTTACTTGTTTTTTTCCTGCTCTTTGTTACTGAGCTGGATGACCAGGTTCTGGTTCTGTGCCTCTTGCTTCGTCCTCTCCTAGTCGACAGCTTCAAGTTGGTGGCGCAAGCGTTCCACCTCGGCTGCCAGTTCTCTATTGCTTGCTGTGATCCCCTCAATCTGGTCGAAGCACTTCTTTCGGTACCTTGCGGTCTTCATCAAGTCCTACATGTAAAAAAGCTAAGTCAGACAGTTTGACTAGATAGCAGGATCAAGTGGTCAAGCCAAACATACCTGGACTTCCATCACCAGACGTTTTGCCGCTCGTTCAACTTTCATGGTCTCTTCGACCTCTGGGATTTCCTTATGCATAACCCATTGGTTGTTCCGCCAGCACGACACATATACATGTTGTTGCTTGTCCTAGGGATGGCCCAGGACCTCTTCTACTTTGTCCTCTTTGGCCTCTTGTTTGGGTAGCGACGCTGGTCTAGAGTTTGCAGTCTCTGCGATCACTATGGCTTTCCCACGGGCCATAGAATCGGCAAACGTGCTCTGTGCCACCTCCGGCTGCTGCTCCTCGGTTTGGTCTGATACCCTTGGCGCCGAAGTATCCCCCTCAGTAGGGTTAGTGCTCAAAGCACTTGTACTTGGCTCGGCTCTCCCCTCGACCAATTGCTCAGGGACTGTCGTCTGGCCACTCGTCTGCTGAGGCTCCGGTGGACTTTCTGCTACAGGTTCCTCCATAGCCGGCTGCTGGGTAGTTTTCTCCGCCATTGCTGGCGGAGCCATGCCGCACCTGGCTAGTTGGTCGAGATTTTTGTTGGATGCCGACCTAATATATCAGAGATAAGTTCAGAAGACAACAGTATTCAATATAAATTGTAAGCTTACATCAAGGTTACAAATACTTATAGCTTGGAAGCACGGAATGATGTGGCGAAGGCACGTCTCTTCGTCCGTGCTTGCTCCACGTGCTCTACGGGTGCCACCGGGTCTCTTTCCATGACCAGTACTGGCGCTGGGGCTTGATGCTCGACCCCTTTGCCGCTTGTCCTCTGCATTGCAGTGGTCGGTGATGCGAGTCCCACTGGCATGGAGGAGCCACCCTGCTCCGTCGACTCCAGTTGTCTCCTCCTCTTTCGAGGGATGAGTCGGAAGATGTCTGCATCCTTTGTTTCATCATCTGACAGTGTAAAGATGGCCTAACAACGCTTGTTGGCTGCTGGCCGCTTGCTAGTAGCCCTAGCCATTGCCTCCTCCCCAACCTCAAGTACGGCCCAGTCGACGTCTTTGATCCTGGCGCTGGTCTGGGCGGTTGGGCCGGCAACTTGCGGCCAATCCACACCAGGGGGTGGAGATATGAACACTGCTGCTCTGTCACGACCATTACTCTGGGAAACATAAAGGCGACAACATAGTAAGTTTCTGTTACAACATAACTCTATGGGTACAAGGCAGCATAATTTACCTTTGGGGGAGGTCGGGCCAGCTTGAAAGCATGCTCGATATCGCTCAACCTAACATAATTTGGATCAGCTAAGTTGAATAGCTCTCCAATCCTGGCTTTGACTTCTATCTTGTCAAGCGCCTCTTGCCTAGTCCTAGTTGGGTCTACGCTACCTTGGTACTCGTAGTCAGGAAGTACCCTCCTCTGGTAAGGCTGGATCCTTCGACTGATGAAGTTCCTGACCATGCTTGGACCATCCAGTTTCTTCCATAGGATCATCTCAAGAAGTTCTGAGATCTGTTCCAAGTGCTTGGGCTTCTCCGACCAGCTGTTCTTCTTCTCCAGAATGAACCCCACGTCGCACAATGTGATCGTGTTCAGCTCTTCACGGATGTAGAACCACTTCTTGTACCAGTCATCCAACGATGTGTTCCAAGGGCAGTGCAAGTACTAGGCCTTCATCTCATCATGCAGATTGAGGTACACACCTCTGGCTATCTTCGAGCCACCGCTTCCTTTCTTCCGCAGACAGAAAAGATGGCGAAAGAAGTCGAAATGGGGCTGGAAGCCACCATATGCTTCACAAAGATGAATGAAGGTGGAGACAAGAAGAATCGAGTTGGGATGTAGATTGCAAATCCCAATCTCGTAATACAAATAGAGCCCCTGAAGGAAAGGGTGCACTAGAACCCCAAAACCCCGCTTGAAGAAATCTTCAAAAACCACAATCTCACCTGGTTGTAGATCGGGGTACCCTTCTCCTTCCGGCGTGCGCCATCCTACGAGTGCCTTGTTGTGGAGTACTCCCATGATGACGAGGTCTTCGATGGTCTGCTCATTGCTTCTTGACTTCCACCACTCCTTCGCCATGACTCCAGCTTTCTTCTGGGCGTCACTCTTCGCCATGAATCCACCCTTGTTGATGGAGGTGGATATGGTGGAGGGGTGATTGGTGATGATTTCAGAGGTATTAGGGTTGGCAAGAGGAAGAAGAAGGCTGCGGCGGCGAATGGTAATGGGGATCGGTAAAAAGTAACTTACCAGTTCTATATTATAAATAACCAAGAGTTCCGCCGTTTCGTCCACCCAAGATTCTTGGGAGACGTGCACACACGCCGCAGACGGTTGTTTTCACAACCTCAAGATCTATGCCAATATACGTGCCCCTTCATTACCAGTGTATGCGCCTCTTCGTTGCTAGTGTGAGAGGGCCCACACTGACGCACCTCCTTATAGGTGCCAAGCGACTATTTGCTTGAAAGGACAAGAAGGCAGTATGACGTGCTATATCCATCTACTTTTTTGACCAGGCATGTCAGATTGGACTAGACAGAGTAAGAAGATAAATAAATACACCAAAAAATAGTACAAGTGGCATTCATTTCTTCGCTGCATGTCTCGTGCTCAGGGATGGTCTAGACCACTACTATGCTCGGGGACTGCTCCGACCACTACCGTGCTCGGGGACTGCTCTGACCACTACCATGCTCGGGGACTGCCTAGACCACTACTATGCTCAGGGACTGCTCTGACCACTACCATGCTCGGGGACTGCCCCGACCGCTATCGTGCTCGAGGACTGTTCCAAAGAATGCTCGGCGATTGCTCTCCTTGGCTACATGTGATTTGTACTCACATACAGTTGAGAGACATTTATTTAGACCTTGCTACAAGACTTATATTTTGTCTTCCAGCAAGCTCAGGGACTACATCGGTACGATGCACCTACCGGTGCATCTCGTATTGATTATACGACGATTGGATTCTTAACTCCAGTAGAAATTCTTTCTAGACCCTAGCACCATGTGCCTATGTCACCTACTACCAGGCTCAGAGACTAAGTGGGCACACTTCACCTTGCGGTGAATGTGTTTATTTAATCGACCCCTATGCTTTGACTAATTGTCAGGATTACTATCGTGCTCGGGAACTATCCCAACCACTGCTCGGAGACCGCTCTCCTCGGCTACATGTGATTTGTACTCACATACAGTTGAGAGACATTTATTTAGACCTTGCTACAAGGCTTATACTTTGCCTTCTAGCAAGCTCAGGGACTACATCGGTACGATGCACCTACCGGTGCATCTCGTATGGCTTATATTATGATTGGATTTTTGACTTAACTAGGAATTCTTTTTAGACCCTAGCACCACATGCTTGCGTCACCTACTACCAAGCTCGGGGACTAAGTGGGCACCCTTCACCTTGCGGTGAATGTGTTTGTTTTTCGACCCCTATGCCTCTGGTGATCAAGGACGCTACGCTTCAAGACGCACTTACATTTCTTTTTAGAATACAAGTGGGCACACTTCCCAGGATGGAAATCTTTTTCTTTTTTCTTAAGAGCACCATACATTCTTCGGACAACCTACTTCTCTGATGACAACGATGGTTAGAGATGTCAAGAACTCAAGCCTCACTGTTCGGAGAAGGTTAAAATGGCGTGTCGCAGCATAATACATGGTGCTCGGGGACTAGCTGTGGGGGTATTAACCCCTATACCCTTCACGGCTAGGCTTGGGCCAGCCTAGATCAGAGGGTCCGGTCCACCAAAAGACGACGCACGGCCTAGCCAACCTATTCGGAGTCCCGCGCAAGGAGTCAAGACAGATTTGACGATCAAGCAAGATCCTGGTCGGTTAGAATAGGAATCCTTATCCGGCCACCTATGGCAATTGTAACTGGCTAGGATTAGTTTCTAGATCTATAACCCTACCCCCCAGACTATATAAGGTGGGCAGGGGACCCCTCTAAAAAACATCTCTCATTGACATACAACAATACAATCAGACGCAGGACGTAGGTATTACGCCTTCTTGGCGGCCGAACCTGGATAAAATCTCGTGTCTGTCTTGCGTCACCATCTTGTTTGTGGCTTGCGCATCTGTCTGCCAACAATCTACTACCTTGGGCATACCCCTGGGTAGACTGTCGACCATATTTCATTGATAGATACTATTAAGATATTATATAAGACTCAGACCAGGAAGTCAGGAGTCACGCGTATATCTCGGAATAAAACAGTTGCGACATGGTAAACAGGTAAATAGGAATTTTGGAATAAAATCATTTTTATCCTAAAATTGGGGGGCATGTGTTTACACCAAAATTTGGGAAGAAGAACGCTGAAACTCAAAGCTTCCAAGGTCGTGTCAATCAAGGAATTGATTGCATAAGGATTGATATCAGCTGATTCAGATGCGGCACTGGAATTGGCTCTCTTCGAATGATGTCAGCAGATAACGACAATGAGCTATGGTTGGCATTGGGAAATACATGTCAGACTCTACAAGAAGGGAAAGATTAGGGTCCAAGTTATCTTAAGTTAGGAATGATTTCTTTTATACCAAAGATTGTAATGAGTCGTACTTAAGTAGGATTCATGCTTAGGCTCCAGGTATAAATATTGAACCCCGGCTATTATAAAAGGACATCCAATCAATCAATACAAGTTACTTTTTTTGGCTTTATGCCAACCCTTAAGAATAGGAGTAGTGTAGATCTTGGCAAGTTCTTCAACAAGCAGGGCTACATTGGTTCGGCCGACCTCCAGCTTGTCTATGAGTACTGTCATGGCTTATACTTCTATTTGTATGGCTGCATCGATTAAGTTCGACCTCCACTGCAAACTCTAGTATAAGCTAGTTATCAACTCTTATCTAGTTCAAGTACGGCTGCATCGGTTAAGTTTAACCTCCACTGCTCGAATTAGATTAAGGTCAAGTTATCGGCTCTACCTAAGGGTGGCATCCTTCGGGTAGATTCATTAAGTTATCGATCTTGCTGATGTTCTTATTGTTGTTATTTTTCAGCAACATCAATCTACCCGATCGAGATCGATCTAGATTGGCCTCACATCCTTTTAGTCTGTCGTTTGCTTTGTTATAATACGATATTTTTTGCATTAAGCGATGGATTACATTTTATCTGTTGTTCTACCTCAATCATGATCGTGCATAGTATGTGGTTAAGGCATGTATGATCTTAGAGAGGTTTACTGGCTAGTTAAATCTGGTCTATAGTTCGCTATTATGGCTATAATGATCCGATCGATCCCCACTGATGGCACTTTAGATTGGACAATGCTAGTTGGTAGATTTGTTCTCGATCAGGCATGACCTTAACTGTTTGCTATGCCTACATCAGCTAAAAAGCCGATCACCTATGCTTTAATGCCTACAGTGTGTCTCCATGATTCTGTTAAATGTGAATAGATCTGTGTACTTTAAAGGTTTGATTTGTTGTCTTTTATCATGGCTGCTATCGATCCGGTCGAACACCACTGTTAGAGATGACAGGTTAAGTCTGATGAGTTCATAAATTTGTCCATGTTAAATAGTCGATTCTTCACATGTTGTAGTCACTCTTTACCTGAATCGACTATTTCAACCGATTCGCCTGAGCGTCCACACATATAGCGTGTCTTTCGGAAAGCCTGTCAATGTATAGATGGTTTTATAGATTCTTTGGTTTTGGTTTGTTATTATCATCATAGCTACCATCAATCTAGTCAAACCTCACTATTGATGGTAACATATTAGATTCAGAGCATTCATAGATCCATTTGTACTAAACAGTTGATTTGTTCACATGCTATATCCTTTCTTGTTATATTCATCGGCTCAATGCTTTACACTAGCAATACTTAACTAGCTAATGATTTTACTTACATCTACGTGCATTGTATTTGTCAATATAAAATCAATCATGACCCACGAGCATCACAGTCTGTAAACAGCCAATTTCTTCGTGTATCGGCCGTTTAGTCGATTTTTCTCGTCTGGCTGCTCCCGAAGTGGCACACTTGGAACTGTCTTGGTGAAGACCGGCATGTTCTTCCTTAAATTACTGATAAACTTTCTCTCATTTTCAATTGCAGGTCAAATTAACTAGCACACTTTGGGAGAAATTCGCAGGATCGGTTAGCCCTGCATTGAAGCCAAGCGGATCTCTAGCCTTGCTCCATCAAGCAGATCCTTCTGGCTTACAGTGTGCCCAACACATTGACACATTTTTGCACTAACAAATACCTTAAATCCTAGGGCAAGCTCCTTCTTGATCCTCTTATCATACCATCTCCTTGTTCTCTCTTTGTATATTTTGGTGTTGTGATATGCTTTTTCACGCCATTCATCAAGCTCAGAGAGTTACATCTTCCTCTTGATTCCGACAGCTTCAAAGTCAATGTTCCATCGTTTGATGGCCCAATGAGCTTTGAATTCTAGCTCCACAGGTGGATGACAGGTCTTCCCATAGATGAGTTGGTATGGTGACATCCCAAGTGGTGTTTTATAGGCTATTCTGTAAGCCCATAATGCATCAGGTAGTCTATCCTTCTATGCAGTCCCCATCTCATTTACCGTCTTCTGCAAAATATTCTTGATTTGTTTGTTCAATGTTTCTGCTTGGCCACTTGTCTGAGGTTGATATGGAGTAGCGATGTTGTGATGGATCCCACGTCTTAACAAGTACTTGTGAAAGTTCTTGTCAGTGAAGTGAGTGCCTCCATCACTAATCACCATTCACGGAACTTTGAATCGTGGAAATATTATTTCTTCAAACACCTTCTTGGAGTTCTTTGCATCAGCGGCTCTACATGGCATGGCTTCAACCCACTTGGAGACATAGTCGACTGCCACCAAGATATATTCATAGTTTTTTGACTTTGGAAATGGTCCCATGTAGTCAATTCCCCAGACATTGAAGAGCTCAATTAGGAGGTTGTTGGTGAGTGGCATGGCATCTCTTGAATTGATGTTTTTGTGCCTCTAACACGATCCACACCTTTGGACAAAATCCTTCATGTCTTCATACATGGTTGGCCAGAAGAATCCACTTTGTTAGATCTTTAAATGAGTGAGGAATGCACCATAATGGCCTCCATATGGTGATGAGTGGCATTGTTCGATGATTTTGATGCCTTCTTCGACTGGTACACATCTTGTAAGTAGACTATTGGAGCAGACTTTGAAGAGGTACGACTCATCCCATATGTGGAGACCACTTTCATAGATGAGCTTCCTTTTATTCTTTCCTGGTGGTACATAACCTGCAACCATAAAATTAACAATATTCGCGTGCCAAGGGTCAGATTTTGTGATCTTGAAGAGCATGTCGCCCCAAAGCGAGTCATTGATGGGCAATTCCTATGGATTTTCAAACTGCATTCTGGATAAGTGATCGGCAATAGAATTTTCTACTCCCTTTTTATCTTTTATTTCTAAGTCAAATTCTTAGAGTACCCAAATTCATCTTGTAAGTCGAGGTTTAGCATCTTTCTTAGTGAGCAAGTATTTTAAAACAACATGATCAGTGTAAACAATTACCTTAGCTCCTACTAAGTAAGATCTAAATTTATTTATAACAAAAACAATAGCTAGGAGTTCTTTTTCAGTTGTTGCATAATTAAGTTGAGGTCTTGTCAGAGTTTTGCTAGCATAAGCAATTGCATGATGCTTCTTATCTTTTTTGTCCCAAAACTACCCCCACAGCATAACCACTAGCATCACACATAATTTCAAAAGGTAACAACCAATCAGGGGGTTGAATGATTTGTGCAGAGATGAGTGCTTTCTTAAGAATTTCAAAGGATTTCAAGCATGTGTCATCAAATTCAAAGGGAACATCCTTGGCCAAAAGATTTGTAAGTGGTCTAGCAATATGTGAAAAATCTTTTATAAAGTGGCGGTAAAACCCCGCATGATCAAGAAAACTACAGATCCCTCAGATATTTATGGGAGCAGGTAACTGTTCAATTACTTCAATTTTAGCCTTATCTACCTCAACCCCTCGTTTGGACACCAAGTGTCCAAGCACTATGCCTTTTCTAATAATGAAATGATATTTTTTCCAATTATGGACTAAGTGCTTTTCTTCAAACCTTTGCAAAATCTTCTCTAAATTTTTAAGACAATCATCAAAAGTTTTTCCATAAACAGAAAAATCATCTATGAAAACTTCTATGATTTCTTCAATCATATCAGAAAATATAGACATCATGCATCTTTGGAAAGAAGCTAGAGCATTACATAGTCCAAAAGACATTCTACAATAAGCATAAGTTTCATATGGACATGTAAAAGTGGTTTTTCTTTGGTCATCTGGATGGATTGGTATCTGGTGATAACCCGAATACCCATCAAGAAAATAGAAGAAAGAGTGATTTACCAATCGCTCCAACATTTCATCAATGAAGGACAATAGAAAATGATCTTTCCTTGTTGCCTTGTTAAGTTTTTGGTAGTCAATATACATCCGCCATCCAGTGAAGGTTCTTTGGGGGATTAATTCATTCTTTTCATTTTTAACAATAGTAATGCCTCCCTTTTTAGGCACAACTTGAACAGGGCTAACCCACTCTCTATACGGCACGGGGTAGACAATCCCGACGTGCAAGAGTTTCAAAACCTCTTTCTTAACAACCTCTCTCATCACATTATTAAGCCTATGTTGTGGCTCCCTAGAAGGTATAGAATCAGGATCTGTAGGGATGCGATGGGTGCAAAGAGCAGGGCTAATTCCCTTAAGGTCTTGGAGTGAGTAGCCAAAAGCAGAGTGATGGTTTTCTAAGATAGTTAGCAAGCGAATGGATTCTTCCTGAGAGAGTTTATCACTTATGATCATTGGAGAATCCTGATCATTATTGATAAAAGCATATCTAAGACCAGAAGGCACGGATTTAAGCTCAATGGTGGGCTTAGGTGGTTCCAGCAATTCATCTATAGGTTCAGGCTCTGTAGGATTTTTGTCTTCTTCTTCGATGAAGAACTAGGTATCATCTTCAAGGTTGGGTTCGATCAAGTCATCAAGAGATGCCGCCTTCACCTCTTCCATTGGATCTTGCTCAGGAATCAACTCAGTCTCAACATTTAGAGAATGAGTAATGGGTATAGAATGTAACACCCTCGGTGTTACACTATAAATCATTTACTAAAACATGCTATGAGCATCATGTTTATGTGTTAATGCATGTAATAAAGTGTGTAGATCAATTTCTATAACTCAAAATGATCAATAGAAATGCAAAACGAAAGTTGATTCGATAGTCATGTTATATCACTTAGGGTTTAAAACCAATTTTTATTAAGCAAAAATGCTATAGAACATGTATGTGATACTTAAATAAAGTTTGAAGTACAAACTTTGTAGATGATAGTGAAATACTTGCAGTCAAAAAATGATATTATTAGCTAATATTTTCACTAGCTTAGAAATCACAAATGGAAATCAAATTCAGCTCAAAAACTTAGAAATTTTCAAGTTTGCCAATAGCTAGACATTGCTATGTTTAGCAATTTATTGTGAGAGATTGAATTAAAGGGTGGTGTAGTGTTATAGCTTGATTTGGTAGTGTCATGTGCCATCTTGAGCATGGTGAAGACGGGTTACGTTTAGGAGCAACCGTTTGGTCGTGTTGAGCGCTTTAAAATTTGTGTGTTACCGGTTTCGGGCTGGTTGGTCGTGTGGCCACGTTGGTTGTGCGTGCACGTGCTGCCGCGTGCGGACGGCTATGGCCACCTCTGGCTTGGCCATGGCTTGGCTGCCGCTGGCCCACCACGTGGAGCCGCTGCTTCTGCCACCTGCCCTATCCCATGCTACGCTGCCAACGCGTCCGCCACTGCTCCTCGCATCATGATGCTACCACTGACATCACATCATCGTTGTGTTCGTGCCTATCCACTGCACCTCTATGCTATTGCTGCCCCTATGCGTGTCACCTCTACCACACGCACATGGGCGAGTCATCGTCGCTATGCCATTTAGGGCACTGCAGCCCATGAGCCACGTCGGTCGAACACGCACACACGTTGTTCGTAGCACTGGCGCATGGGCCTCCCGAGCTTGCCGCTCGTGTCCTACCAAGGCGTGGACAAGCTGAGCCCACCTGCCATGTCATCTATCTCTTTCCCTCTTTCTCCCTCTATTTTCCACCGCCGTCGCTTCACGTCATGGTGAAGCCAGAGAGCGAGCACCTTTCGTCAATTCCTCATGCTCGCGTCTCCGCCTTTACGTCCCCTCTCCAACCGACCCCACCCTGCCTTGACTCACATCACACTGAGCTCCAATTTTGGAGTTTTGCCCTCCACCATGCCGTTAAGGCCCATCACCGCCCGCGCTGTGGCTAGCCTCCACCACTTCACCCCGCGCTAATTCCTCTGCACCACTAGCTCGCCTTGGCTCCCTCTTCATCATGCGCACGCTAGTCATAGCTCTAGTGCTGCCTCCTCACCGCTGATGCAGCCATGCCTTTGTGGTCCATCATTTGCCTTGCAGCACGCACATGGCCAGCCTCACTCGGGTCGTCTCTAGCTAAGCCAACTTCTCGGTAAGGTCACTGGTGAGTTGTCGTTGCTCACCCGCTACCCCTACCACCTTGTTGTTGCTGCGGCTCACCTAAACACCATCACCATTGCCATAGGGTGCCTGCTATCATGGAGAGGTCCTCTACGGTGTCCTGGCTCGTGCAATTGCTGCCCATCGTCTCGTGTCGAACCCTAGGTGAGCGTCGACCTCATAGATAGGTCAGCGTTGGTCCCGTGTGGCCAACGTCAGTGCTAGTGTTGTCGCTCGCCGCGCTGGCGCACATAGGGAAGGTCGGGGGACTTGTCGTTGTAAAGAGGAGAAAGTCCCGAGGGTTCTGTTGCAAAGTCGTTGTATGTAGAAATAGTACATGTAGTGTTTGCGCTATTGTTTGATAACGCGAGGGCATTTTTGCAAGAATGCCAGCGCATGCGGGCTTCCTCGCCGCGGCCCGCCTCGTGCTGCAGGCCGGCCTCATGTGGGCCACACTTGTGGGCCACCGTGCGCTCGTGCATGCGTGCATTGCGTCGCATGTGGGCCAAAATCAGTTAAGCTTTTTTTATGGAGAATAGAAATAGCTTTTCATTTGTATTTCTGAGTTGATATTCGGTAAATCATATAAAATCATGTAGGTATCCAAAAATTATGAAATCAATTTTGTTGAGTTAGTAAAATTGTGCTCTATCTATTAGTGTATTTAGTTCATATATATACTTGTCAATACCAGGAGCTATTAAATCATTTGAGAGTGCTTAATATTATTAGGTTAAATATTGTAGGAATTTTTGTGGCAAAATGGTGATAGCTTTAGCTTTGAAAATTTTACAGTAGCTTCATGGTATTATTATGTTCTCATTGTAATTTTTGTAGCTTTAGAATAGACTAAACATAAGGGTAGTTAAATGCTCTTTGTTTCAAATATACATTAAACCATTAGTAGAAATAAAGATATATCCTTCAATTGTAAAGCTTGGTGTTTGTTAGTTGAACTCAACACTTTGCTTGGTAATGATGATAGTTAGCTTACTGCCTTAGTCATTAGAGCTAGCTTAGTGGCTTAGTAGATGTATTCTTATTTTAAGAGTTGCTACTGTCAAAATACTAAGTGTTGCATCATCATCGCATGCATGTAGAGAACGAGTTGGCGGAGGTCGTGACCATCGGAGATCATGAGTTTGAGGAGGTGATCGAGGAGTATGAGGAGGAGATCCTCCTACAATAAGAGGTCCTAGAGCTACCACTGACTGACTAAGCTAACACCATGCCTGCCCAAGGCAAGCCTCGGTTCATAACCCATATTTTGAATAATCACAGGATATATATGTGATGTCCATTTACATTACAGGATTTATATTGAAACTACATGCATAGATAACCTACCTATGAGTCCTACTAGATTAGGTCGAGTAGCTGCTATGCTTAGGTTTTTGGGTAGCATGAGTAACCTACCATTACTCATAATAGGTGATTATTATTATCACTCATCAGAGGTTGTGTCCTGCGGCCAACGGGGCATAGCTTGGTTACACTATTTTCTCTGTCCATGTCGGTTAAGGACCGACCATTGCATTGGATTCTAGTCAGGTCACAGACTTATTATCCTGAGCACATACTTGCTTATGGGAGCAAGAAGGCTCGTTGCTCTCTTATCATGGGTTTTAGCTCTTTCTAGACTGACTGATTGAAGGTGGGGATGGTGGAGGTCTAAGCACCACACTGAGTCTGGGACTTAGGTGTGGGGGCTTGGAGTCCAAGTTTAGACGGGGACCTAGACCCCTTGATAGGAGAGTGGTGGGTTAGCCCTGCTTGTGCCTAGGGTACAAGTGGGGCGTGTGTTTTGGGGTACCCAGCTGGGCTACATTGGTTCACGAATCACCGGGTAATCTAGTATGACTTGTCTATGATCTAGCACCATAGTAAGAACTGGAAGATGAAAGGGAATGAATGGATCTAATTGCTCAACTCTTGCTTGAAAGTAGAATAGGTGCTTACATAGAATGGTTAACTAATGAACTAATCATGACTGTTGATAAAATACAAACATAAGGATTCACTACTAGTAATGCTTTTTGCAAAAAGGAAACCCAACAAACCATAAAGCCTATCGTATTCTTTGGAGTCGGGTAAGTCTTGCAAGTACATTGTGTACTCAGGGTTTATTTACCCCTATTATAGGTGCAGTTTGAGGAATGGCTGTTGTGTGGAGGATTCTTCTGGTGGGCACAGACAAATCCTTATATCTTATCGTTAGATGTTTATTTTAATTCCGCTATTAAATTTCACACTCTGAACTTGGTACTGTAATAATGTATTTCTAAGAACTCTTGTTGTATAAAATGGACTAAGTGTTGTAAACTCATTCTCATTATTGGACCCTAGAGGGAAAATGTGGATTATTCAAGTTCTCCCTCAGGGTGTGCTCGACGGAACTGTCTGATGTAGCCAGCTTTTGGGGTGCTTAGTGTCTGGTGGAAGACGAGCGCCTCTGGAAGCGTGCTATTCCTAGTGGTTCTACCACATAGAAAGTTTAAAGTTTTTTTGACACTAATTTTTAGTTTCCCTGTTTGTCCTTCTTGAATAAGTCTTTCAATTGGTTGTCCTATCAAGAGGTTGAACTCTATGATATCATAGATATAAAAGCTCAAATGAACCATGGTTCCTTGTACCTGGATAGGGAGGACATACAGAATTCCCAAACTTGGGAGAATGTGTCCTGAAAGACTTTTCAATAACTTTGTTGTTGGGGTAAATGGCATGTCTTTTAATAAATCATGAGCAAAAGATGTAGACATGATATCTTCGTATTCATCAAAAAGTTCATCCTCGAATTCAAGCATAAAATCTAAAATTGAAGTTTTCTCCTTTTCGGTGGTTCGGGATTTGAGATAGCTGAAGTTGGTGATGGGTTAGGCAAAAGTTCTAGTTTAGCTATCTGGGGTTTCTCTAACGGCTTCTTTTCTACTTCTTCAGGGGTGTTCTCTAGGATTTTAGTAAGAATGTTTCTCTCTGAATTAGCGAACACATGCAAGAACGATCCTCCTAAAGTTGTATCAAGATTCTTCAAGGTTTTTCTATCAAGACCCATATAAAAGTGTTGAAGAAGAATGGAGTCTTAAATGGCAACGTCAGGGCCAGTATTAATGAGAGCATTAAAATGATCCCATGCCATGCCTAGAGATTCTTTTTCTTCTTGTTTAAAAGTTAGAACCTCTGAACGAAGGCTGACTACTCTAGAGATGGGAAAGAATTGCAAGCAAAAGCTAGAACACAAAGCTTCTCAATCTCCTTGTCTACTCCCTATAGTTTTCTTGTACCAACGTTTAGCTCTTCCCTTCATAGAGAAAGGAAAAATCATCCATTATAAGGTTTCATCTAACATGCCTACAATGTGTAGGCATGCACAGGTTTGCTCAAACTCATTTAGGTGGGAGTATGGATTTTCATAATCTTCGCCCAAAAAAGATTGATTTTGGACCATGTTAATTAAGCACGGGCGTAGCTCATAGCCAGGTGTTAGGATAGGATTTCAACATTTTGGTGACTCTAGGCGTGCTCTCGTAGGTGCGGTATATTGGTGGATAAAGATGGATTCCAAATCCATAGTGAAAAGAATAAAAAAGATAAAAGATAAAAGAATAATGATACAAGGTTAAGCTAGGTTCAAAGTTAACTCAGCAACCGTTTCCCCAGCAACGGCGCCAGAAATGCTTGTTGGTATATATTAACGCACACAAAATTATCCGCATGCACACAGATATTATACCGATGTAGCACTTTACTAGAAGTATCCTAGTTTTATATCAAACTCAAGGAAACGTGTGTGAGAATAACTAAATCTAACTTAACCCAACTTCACAACAAGGCTTAGATAATAGGAGTATAAAGGAGATCGCAAAGGTCTTCTAGTTCTAACTTTGGTAAGCTTTGTCTTCTATTATTCAATTCTGAGGATATTACTAAAGAAAACACAGGTAGAGTATGTTTCTTATAGTAACAAGGTCCTGCTAGGCCTATAAATGGGAGGTGGACTACAAAGGATTCAACGAGGCTACAAGAGTCACCCTCGCGAGCTACCACTGATCTAGAATATAGGGTACATCCATGAGTAACTGAGTCTAAGCATCACGCTTACACTGCAAATACTACTTTAACCCAGGAGCTACAAGGATTAAAGTACTCAAAAGAGAGTTGCAAACCTGAAGAACAATATAAACAAGATGCTTACTTGAATTAGAAGTTGATTACCAGAGAAATCTCAGAAGCAAGCTCAAGAAGAACTTGATTCCTCCAGGGTACAAGCCATAGAGAGCATTGATAGGCCGGCACTTCCTCCAAACTCTTCCCTCACACTCTATCTCTAATACAAGACTAGATCCTATTGAGGACTAATCTTCTCTTGATTGCTAGCTCCGATCCTTGTGAAAATATGAATTAGGGTTTCTGGCCTTTAGGCTCTCAGTATCAAATGCATTGCTCTAGAGAGGGGGGTATAGGCAGGTATAAAGGGGCCTTCAAGCATCCTAGACCCTTGGATCAAGCCGACTTAAAAGGATGGCATAGATGCAAACTCTAAGGTGGTGGAGAACCGACGTAGCGATGGGTGGCTGACATGGGGGGCCCATAGGCTAGCCAGCCTGACAGTGGGGCCAGCCAGCCCCACATGTCAGTGGCTCAGGGTCTGCTTTGGTGATTCATCTTCTGGAGTATTCTAAAGTCTTCCCACGTAGATACCATCATGGATAAACAAGATTTCCTTTGACGAATATGTCCTCCTTGGTGGTTTTTTGATTAAATCCTGTGGAAAACACAGATTCACCAAAACTCATGGAAATTATCTGTTTAAACCCCTAAGTTTATGTTGGTGATCCATTTTAGTCATTTATGGAAGGTATATTGATGGTTTATAATTAACATTAACTACCATCAACAATGTGGTAGATGTTCCATCGAAGGTGAAGACTTGTAGATTGATTTGCTTATCTTGTTCAGCCACCTTACTTGAACGGTCTTGAACAAGCATGCTGCCAATGCAACCGCTACATTGGCAGCGTTCTTGGCCTCCACATCTTTGCGAAGATACTCTAGAAGTTGATCCAAAGTAGTAGGACGGATGATGTTATCCTCACTAGACGACTTGGTGATTTTACCATCCTTGGGCTTATCGTCTGCCATATGGGCTTCTTGACTGATCTTCTTCCCCATCGGAGTCATCAAAAAGTATGTTGACGTTAGATTGTGATCTAAGCCACACACCAGTGAAAGGTCCTAATGGCTAGAGGGGGGTGAATAGCCTATTAAAAATTTCTACAACAACACTAAACAAACCGGTTAGATAAATATGAGGTGAAGCGAATATTGCGCTAGCCGACTAAAAATGCAAGCCACCTATTACAATTCTAGTAACTATAGTCTCTATCCACACAAAGGCTATGTCACTACACTAAGTTAGTGGGTTCTCAAAGACTAACTAAAGATCCTCACTAACCACTAGACCCGACACAAGCTTGTTCTCAAGACTAACTACACTAAAGAGCGAAGCAACACTAAAAATGTAAATACAAGAGAGGATGGTGATTATACCGATGTGTCAAGGTGTGAGCCAATCACAAGATGAAGCCAATCAATCAATCACAAGATAACCAATGAAATCCTTAGACAAGATGACACAAGATTTTTTACCAAGGTTCACATGCTTGCCGGCAAGCTAGTCCTCGTTATGGAGATTCACCCACTTGGAGGTTCAAGCGCTAATTGGCATCACACGCCAAACCACAATCGGGTGCTGCACAACCAACACAAGATGGGGATCACACAAGCCACGAGCAATCCATAAGAGCTACCTTTGGCGCTCCACCGGGGAAGGCACAAGAACGCCTCACAATCATAATGATCGGAGCTAGAGACAATCACCTTCCTCCACTCGATGATCCACCAATCATCAGGCCATCTAGGCATCGGCAAACACCAAGAGTAACAAGATCTCCACCAGCCCAAATCGCCCAACTAGTGCCACAAGATGCTAGACCACTAAGCAATGCACTAGAGGCTCTCCAAACTCACTCAAGATAATCAAATCAAGTGTGCAAGAGAGTGGAGTGGTGTGCTCAGTTCTTAAAGGGTGTATACAATGTTAGAAGTGCCAAGAGAATAACCAAGGCTGACCACTAGCTCTATTTATAAGCCCACAAGCAAATAGAGTCGTTACCCCTTTGGAACAGCTTTCTGCGGGGGCACCGGACATGGCGGTGCCCCTCCCAACGGTCACTTTCCAATGGCTAGAAACTAGCCATTGGGGCACCGGACAGGGTGGCGGTGGCACCGCCCCTAGGGTGGCAGTGACCACCCAACCAACTGCCCGGAGTACCACCTCTCTAGAATTTTATGGTAGTGCACTGCCTTTAGGGCAGCGGTGCCCGCGGTGGTGACCAGCTCGGCTTCCCTCGCTCTTGGGTGAAAAACAGTAGTGGCACTGCCCCACCAATGGTGGTGACCAGGCAGTGCACCGCTGTGGCAGAACCTCCTAAGTTATAGGGCCCACATGCACCTGTCACTGTCCGACGACCTTTGACATCTATGCATATGTTTCCATGAACTTAAAAAGACTGTCGGGTGTCCTCGGGGAACCCCGAATCATCCACGATTTCTGAGCAGGATCACGTTACAGAGTCATTGCAGTATTACAACATTTATTCAAGTATCAATACCAGAGTAAAAACAGCGGAAGTCTTACGATAGCATAGTTTACAAACCAGTTGTTTCAAACCTTACAAACTAAGTTCGATAATTATTACAAACCATAGTAGTAGTGGAGCGGCATAATTAATATATACATAACACACAAAATAAACATCCTGCCCAAGGATCACACATTTTACTTCTCATCGTCAGAACGAACGATAGTCATGCAGCACGATCCAAAACAGATCTGCTCATGAGGCTCACCTGCAACAAGGGGTCAACGAACCCTGAGTACAAAAGTACTCAACAAGACTTAACCGAAACAAAATTGAGAAGACTCAGGAATGCAGGCTCAGGGATTCAAGGTATAGCTTTAACAATAATCAAAGTTCTTTTGCGTAAAAGCTCTTTAACAAAATTCTTCATATAGAAAACTTCATAAAAACATATACAAAGCTGACATGATCCATGTTGAGATCATGAAACTTCATATCCAACACCTTCACAAGCCTTATTTGAGTTCCAGTTATTAATACTACGATGATGAACAGAGAAGTGAGTCTCCATAACCGAGGAGCAACGACGATTCAAACCGATTAAAACCCAGCTAGGGATTCCAGACCACACGATATATGCAGGTCCCCGACCTACATATACCAACCTACCCTCGGATCCTCTAAACAAGAACGGGTCCGCGCCACCCGAGAATACAGTACTCCACCAATCCAGCCCATTGCCACGTGGGTACATGCTATTCCCGCCATCTCTCCACTCCCAGTGCGCGAGTAGCCATTCTCGTAATAGAATCGCCAAGTTCAGGCTTACCAGAGTATGTGGTTAGTACTACAAAGTCTCACCGCACACAGTTCAACAACGGACATGCCTTAATCGACCCAGGCGGAAAGAACCCGCTCACAAGACCTCCATGTCTTGTGGCTCACACACACTGAGTCCACCCGGTCTAGATTTATTACTCCACATGCTCATATTTCATGATAACATAAGTAACCAAAGATCCATTTAAAACCTGCAGGTGACAGGTAATCACCTGGCTAAGCATGACTAAGCATATCTAGTCATTTTCGAATTAAAACTAGTAACAAGGTAGATATGGAAAAACAAGGTTGGTAATGCACCAATTAGGTTTCCACTTAACTCCTAATCACTTAATGCAGTAACGGAAAGCAAAAGCGAATTTAATTTGTAAAACACAAGGTAGGGTTGTATGCATCCGGGGCTTGCCTTCGTTGATGGAAAAGTCCGGCTCCTGCGACGTTACACAAGTATTCGATCCCACCTCAACAGATGGATTAACCTCCTCCACAACTTGATTAACTACCACGTGCTCACCTTCGTTCACTACACGTAGTAACATTGCCATGTTTAACATGATGCGAGATACAAAATATGATGCTCGATGATGGATGCCAATTAACAACTAATTAAACATATTCATAAAACTTATTTCAATTGAACTCAAAATTTTTCTTTTTGTAAAAGTTCATCACATGATAACTAAGTGGCAAAACAATTTTCATAATTTTTGGATAATTAATTAAGCCTAGAAAAATCATGAAAACTCATTTATTAATTAATTAAGCAATTTTTATCACATTCAAAAATGACTGAAAAGTAACATTTAATATTTTTCCTAAATAATATACATCACAGAGAGGTCACACAAAAATTTTCATAATTTTTGGAGCTCTAAATAAATCTACACAAAAATAACAAATTACAGCACTATTCAATCATTTCTGAAAAAGGAAAAATTCCATTTTGAACTCACCCGCTCACACAAACAACTCGGAAAGAACCAGGAGTCACACAAACAACTCGGAAAAAGAACCTAGAGCTCACATAAACAACTCGGAAAAAGAACCTGGAGCTCACACAAACAACTCGGAAAAGAACCTAGAGCTCACAAAAACTACTCGGAAAAGAACCTGGAGCTCACAAAAACAACTCGGAAAAGAACCTGGAGCTCACAAAAACAACTCAGAAAAAGAACCTAGAGCTCACACAAACAACTCGGAAAAGAACCTGGAGCTCACAAAAACAACTCGGAAAAGAACTTGGAGCTCACAAAAACTACTCGGAAAAGAACCTGGAGCTCACAAAAACAACTCAGAAAAAGAACCTAGAGCTCACACAAACAACTCGGAAAAGAACCTGGAGCTCACAAAAACAACTCGGAAAAGAACCTGGAGCTCACAAAAACTACTCGGAAAAGAACCTGGAGCTCACAAAAACTACTCAGAAAAGAACCTGGAGCTCACAAAAACTACTCGGAAAAGAACCTGGAGCTCACAAAAACAACTCGGAAAAAAAAACCTGGAGCTCACAAAAACAACTCGGAAAAGAACCTGGAGCTCACCCCGAACGCACTGGAGCATAAAGCTGGATCAAAAGCGCAATGGATGAGTGGTTCGACGTGCACAGGAAGCACCAGTAGCTCACCCTAAACTCGATGGAGCAAAGAACAGGGCTGGAGAAGCAACGGTGAAGCAGGTCGACGATCCGAGCAACCACGGCGGAGCAAAACGTCGATGGTGGCGGTGCTCCGGCGACTGCGGTGGACAAAACTACCAAGCAACAAGGTATTAAGCACCACGGCATCAAAGCAAAGCTGGAGCTACGCCGAGCAAGGACAAATACGCACCAGAGAGCTCTGGCCACGGCGACACGCTCACGACGGCGGTGCTGCCGGCCGCGAGGAAGAAGAGCAACGAACAGGGGTTCCCGATGAAATCAAGTGACCAAAACTAGCTGGCTGGGTACGCAAGGATCAGGCGAAGCTAGGACAGGCTTTGCTGGGATGGCAACGGCGCTGAATCGATGGTGAAAGCTCGACAGAGCAGCGACGATGGCGACGGGAGAAAACAGAGAAGGGAAAACGAAGAACGACGACTGCACAGGCTTTATAGGATGGCCAGGAAGCAAAGAGAAGCCACGCAGGGGCCTTTCCCATGCCAGCGCAAAGCCAAGGACGGCCACAGTCGCGTCTGGAAGCAGAAGGAAGATCGTGGATGGTGATTTGGCTTCCGCGGTTACTGTTCATCAGAATTACCAAACTGCCATTCGATTTAAAAATCCAAATTACTCCCAAATTTATGTAACAACTCAAAAATCTCCAAAAATAAAAGTTGTTCCAAATTTAAAGTTCTACAACTTTGCTTTTATAACCATACCCAAATTCGGTCTACATTTTGAAATGCAAATTTGAATTCGAAAAGGGAACATTTAAATAATCTCGCCTTTTCAAATTACATCAATTTTTTCTAAACAACTTTGAAAACTCCAAAAACAAACTTTGTATAACTTGACAAGCTCTACACTTTTGCTTTTAGGCTCAACCCCAAAATATGCTTAGATTTTGAAATGAGTTTTTCAGGGTAGGCTTTAAATACTGAAAAATCAAGGTTTTCTTGAAAATTCAAAATCCAAACCAAATTTTTAACTCAATTCAAACCATACAAGGCAACACTCATAACATAAATGTAGACTTGTTTTAGTGAATGCATATCAAAGTTTTCCATATAACCAAATGCTTTGCAATGCATATGATGACATGTCCTGTTTTAGTATTTAAACACCCGAGGTGTTACAATCCTTCCCCCTAAAAGAAATCTCGTCCCGAGATTCAAAGTCATAGGGTAAGTAATGGAAAAGGAAATGTGTCAGTCCAAAAATATCCAAAATTTGTTCATAAAACAGCTGAGGTTCCTTTACAAACTTGATTGGTAACAACATAGTACACTAACATTATTCTATATTGCCGCAAGAAACTCTGGAAATTTTTCTAACAAGTAATCTTCGGATTCCCAAGTAGCTTCTTCTTCTGAATGTTGATTCCATTATATTTTGTAGAACTTGATTGTCCATCTTCGAGTAACACGATCTTTCTGATCTAACACTCGGATAGGATATTCGGAATAAGTTAAATCCGGTTCTAGTTCCACTCCTTCAACTTCAACATTCTGTTTAGGCACTCGGAGACACTTTTTCAATTGAGAAACATGGAACACATCATGCACAGTTGCGAGATGTTCAGGTAATTTCAAGCGATATGCCACTTTTCCATACCTCTTCAAAATTTGATATGGTCCAATGTATCGGGGTGCCAACTTTCCTTTAACACCAAAACGGTTGACTCCCTTCATTGGTGATACTTTCAGATATACAAAATCTCCTTTGTTGAATACCAATGGTCTCCGCCGTCTATCCGCATAACTCTTTTGGCGGGACTGAGCTATCTTTAGATTACTTTGTATTTGTCTAACCTTGTCTTCTGTTTCATTCACAAGGTCAACTCCAAAGAATCTTCTCTCTCCCGGCTCAGACCAACTCCATGATGTTCTGCATCTACGACCATAGAGTGCTTCAAATGGAGCCATTCTAATGCTTTCCTGATAACTATTGTTGTATGAGAACTCAGCCAAAGGTAAGCACTCATCCCACTTATTGGAATAGTTAAGGACACAACACCTTAACATATCTTCAAGTACTTGATTGACTCTTTCAGTCTATCCATCAGTCTGTGGATGATAAGTTGTACTATACAGAAGTTTGGTACCCAATGAAGAATGCAATTGTTTCCAAAAGTTGGAGACAAACTGTGTACCCCTATCTGACACAATAGTCTTGGGTACTCCATGGAGACTCACAATTCGCTCTAAATACATCTTGGCATACCGTATAGTGGGATATGTATTCTGGACTGGAAGAAAATGTGCTGATTTGGTTAGTCGATCTACAATAACCCATACTGAATCAAATCCCTTTGATGTCTTGGGTAGACCAACAATAAAATCCATACTTATGTCCTCCCATTTCCAAGATGGAATAGGTAATGGTTGTAATTCACCAGTAGACCTCAAATGTATTGCTTTCACCTTTTGACAAGTATCACACTTCGCTATATATCTAGCAATCTCTATTTTCATTTTAGTCCACCAAAATCTTTGCTTTAAGTCATGGTACATCTTGTTGCTTCCCGGATGGATAGATAACCTAGTAGCATGTGCCTCTTCTAGAATTGACTGCCGCAACTCAGGAACTTTTGGTACCACTAGGCGATCCTTGAACCATAACACATCTTCATCATCTATGCTAAAGCATTCTGCTTTTCCATTCTTGACTCTTTCCTTGATATGGGCTATACCCTTGTTTTCCTTCTGAGCAACAATAACTTGATCTCGAATAGTGGCTTCAACAATTATGTTGGTCAAACTACCTTGTTGAATTACCTCTACATTCAACTTCTCCATTTCTTGACATAGCGTCAAACCCATTGTTCTCACTGTCAGACAATTGCAATAACTTTTGCGACTAAGGGCATCTGCAACCACATTTGCTTTACCCGGGTGATAATGTACTTCCAAATCATAATCCTTAATCAGTTCTAACCATCTTCTTTGTCGCATGTTCAAATCCGATTGAGTAAAGATATACTTTAAACTCTTGTGATCTGTATAAATATGGCACGTATTACCAAGCAGGTAATGCCGCCAAATCTTCAGAGCATGGACAACTGCGGCTAACTCTAGATCATGAGTCGGATAGTGTTCTTCATGTTGCTTAAGTTGCCTAGATGCATAGGCAATGACTCGGCCTTCTTGCATCAACACACATCCAATACCAATACCTGAAACATCACAATAAACATCAAATGGCTTCTCGATATCAGGTTGGGCTAATACTGGTGCAGTAGTCAACAGCCTCTTTAAAGTCTGGAAAGCCTCCTCACACTCTGATGACCAGACAAACTTGACTTGATTCTTCAACAACTTAGTTATGGGCTTTGATACTTTAGAGAATTCTGGAATAAACCGACGGTAATACCCCGCCAATCCAAGAAAACTCCGAACTTGATGAACTGTGGTTGGCGGTTTCCAATCAAGCACATCCTTCACTTTGCTAGGATCAACTACAACTCCTTCGGCTGACAAGACATGTCCAAGAAATTGCACTTCCTTAAGCCAAAAATCACACTTGCTGAACTTGGCATATAGTTGATGTTCTCTCAAGCGGGTCAGAACAATCCTAAGATGTTCCGCATGTTCTTTCTTATTCTTGGAATATACTAGAATGTCATCAATAAACACCACTACAAACTTATCTAGCTCAGGCATGAATACTGAGTTCATCAGATACATAAAATGAGCTGGAGCATTTGTCAAACCAAAAGACATTACCAAGTATTCATACAATCCATATCTTGTGGTAAATGCCGTTTTGGGAATATCCTGAGACTTAATCTTGATTTGGTGATAGCCTGACCTCAAATCTATCTTGGAGAAAACTTTGGCTCCAGCCAGTTGATCAAAAAGCAAATCTATCCGAGGTAAGGGATACTTATTCTTGATAGTCACTTCATTCAACGGGCGATAGTCAACACATAACCTTAGGGTCTCATCTTTCTTTTTCACAAATATTGCCGGACATCCCCAAGGTGAGGAACTAGGTTGGATAAACCCCTTCTTAATCAATTCTTGTAACTGAGTCTTCAACTCGGCCAATTCCTTAGGTGGCATCCTATAAGCCCTCCGAGAAATCGGAGCTATTCCAGGTTGCAATTCTATGTTAAACTAGACATCCCTATCAGGTGGTAGACCGGGTAGATCTTCTGGAAACACATCCGGAAATTCACACACTACCGGAATATCTCTAATCTCTTTGACAACAGTTGCACAAACCTTACCCATTGATCTTCTTAGAGTTGGAAGTTGGATGACAAGTTGAGAATTACTATCAGGCAAACTTACTCTTAAAGTCCTATTCAAAGCATCTATAACAGCCTTATGCTGATACATCCAATTCATTCCCAAGATTACATCTATATCCTGATCCTTAAGGATAATCATGGTAGTGGGAAAAATATGCCCACCCAGGTTTACGGGTACCTGGTATACCATTTCCTTAGTACACAGACGTCCCCCGGGCGACTGTATAAAGAAACTTTCCTTTGTTGCCCCAATTGAAATTTCATGCTTCACGACAAATGTTCTATTGATGAATGAATGCGATGCACCAGAATCAAAAAGTATAACTGCAGGGTGATTGGCAACAGGAAACATACCCATCATCACTGGCTCCCCTTCTGGAATTTCTCCAGCTTGAATATAGAACACCCGTCCTGTCTTCCTCTCATCTTTGCCCTTCTGAGCATTCTAATTGGGGTTCTTGTTTGGTGCCTGACCCTGTTGTCGATTGGCAGGGGCCTTCTGATAATTTTGATTAGCCTGCCTAGGATATGGACATTCCCTGGAGAAATGACCAGTCCTTCCAAAATTGTAGCATGGGTAGTTGTGACCCTGGGACGTTGGAGCATTGCCACCAGAAGCATTGGTTGACTGTGAATTCGGATAGGTTATAGCAGGACGGACATTTGACTGTTGCCCAGCCTGAAACTGCAGCGGACGATAAGGAGGACGATTATGATGTACTGGATGATAAATCACCCTCTGCCTCTTCTGATTTCCCCCAAAAGATCCAGACAGCACACTCTTTTTCTTTTTGAGCTCCTTATGCTGCCGATACTTTGACTCTGAAGCAATTGCAATATTTACTGCCTCATGATAAGTGACATTGGTGCAAGTTGTCATCATTGTTTGCAGCTTGGTATGTAAACCTCTCATAAACCACCTCTTCTTCTTGGCATCAGTATTAACATGTTCGGATGCATATTGTGACAGGTGATTGAATCTTCCCACATACTACATCACTGTTTGATCTCCTTGTTTCAAAGCAAGGAATTCATCTAGCTTCATTGCCATCACTCCTTCAGGGATATAATGGGCTCTGAAGGCAGTACGGAACTCAGCCCAAGTTATTGGAATGCCAGCTGGTTGCATAGCCACTAAGTTTGCCCACCAAGCACTTACTGCTCCTCTAAGTTGCTGGGCGGCAAACGTAGGTTTCTGATACTCCGTGCATGGAATAAGGTCAAATTTCTGCTCCATGGTTCGAAGCCAGTCATCAGCCTCCAATGGTTCATCTGCCTCGGTGAACACCGGTGGTCTTGTGTCTGTAAAATCAACATATGTAGCCTCCTGTCTATTATGGTGACGACCACAGTTTCCTTGCATCTGATTTTGATTACTTAGGGCGATCTCATGAAGCAAACGGGAATTTTCAGCCGTCACATTGACAAGTGCAGTTATAGCATCAGCTAGATTTGTTGGAACTGGTGGCAGATCTGGAATACCATCCTCATCTTGTGAAGTTCCAGGAACATATGAACCCCGCGTACGACGAATCTGCTCATAACAAACCAAACTTTACTCACAAGCCTTTATTGAATTGCACAAAAGCTTACTCCAGACATATTACATAGGGTGTACTACTATAAACACCAGACCCTATAAGTACCAAAACAAGATACATAGCTTAACCATAATTAACTATTATACAACTCTACTCTTTTCCGTGATTACTTCAAACTTCAGGCTCGGTATCCATTCCGGAATTATTACCGCCTTCATCATCACTTTCATTGATCATTACTAATTCTTCAGGATCTTCTTCTTCTTCCTCTTCCGATTCGTTATCATCGGCAAGGATGACACCGGGGTCCATGGCATCAGCTTGAGGCTCATGATTTGGATTTAGTAAATTGCTAAGCCTATGAACTTCCTCATGTAGATAGGTATTATGTTCTTCTAAATCTTCTACATAGAATTCTAGCTCATGAGTTCTAGCTCTAGCTACATTTTCCCTATGCCAAGCCTCATTTCGTCCCTCCACCATACGAACTAACATGCTTTCATAGTTCCTGTGTGCGGTGGTGAGACGCCTTAATTGATCCTGCAATTCTCCTACCTGTATAGCATCCAAAGCCCTATCTCTAGTAGCTTGTGCTAATTCTGCAGAAATTCTCTGTATCTCCGCCTGGGGATCAGGCCTAGAGCTGCTACTACTAGCACCATCATTCCTAGGGGCAAGTTGGTGATGAGGAACTCCTTTGGGTCCAGTGGACTTACGGGGCGTCATCTTGGTACGAGCCATACTGTAGGAAGCTAATTTAATCCAAGTAAGACCACTTGATCAAAGTCTAAAGAGCAGCTATGATGGATTACATTACTTAAACCAGACTCACTACTCAACTCTAGACTCAGAGGTGAAGGAAGTAACGAGTGAATTAATAATGATGCATGAATCGTTCTTACGAACAAAATCATCAAAGCTTATAATGCACATAAACAACATTTATTTTTATGTAGGGCATCGTAATATTACTACTCCACCACACAAAACCTTTTTAATCAAATAAGGAATGGTGAGAAAGAAATAAGATAAGTCAGAAGCAATTTGGACCAAATTAGCAAGTTAAATTTAGTTATCCCAAATCATTTTGAAGTTTTTGTAAATCAATACAACAAAAACCTTATAACGATCGCTCTGATACCATTCTGTGGCAGAACCTCCTAAGTTATAGGGCCCACATGCACCTGTCACTGTCCGACGACCTTTGACATCTATGCATATGTTTCCATGAACTTAAAAAGACTGTCGGGTGTCCTCGGGGAACCCCGAATCATCCACGATTTCTGAGCAGGATCACGTTACAGAGTCATTGCAGTATTACAACATTTATTCAAGTATCAATACCAGAGTAAAAACAGCGGAAGTCTTACGATAGCATAGTTTACAAACTAGTTGTTTCAAACCTTACAAACTAAGTTCGATAATTATTACAAACCATAGTAGTAGTGGAGCGGCATAATTAATATATACATAACACACAAAATAAACATCATGCCCAAGGATCACACATTTTACTTCTCATCGTCAGAACGAATGATAGTCATGCAGCACGATCCAAAACAGATCTGCTCATGAGGCTCACCTGCAACAAGGGGTCAATGAACCCTGAGTACAAAAGTACTCAACAAGACTTAACCAAAACAAAATTGAGAAGACTCAGGAATGCAGGCTCAGGGATTCAAGGTATAGCTTTAACAATAATCAAAGTTCTTTTGCATAAAAGCTCTTTAACAAAATTCTTCATATAGAAAACTTCATAAAAACATATACAAAGCTGACATGATCCATGTTGAGATCATGAAACTTCATATCCAACACCTTCACAAGCCTTATTCGAGTTCCAGTTATTAATACTACGATGATGAACAGAGAAGTGAGTCTCCATAACCGAGGAGCAACGATGATTCAAACCGATTAAAACCCAGCTGGGGATTCCAGACCACACGATATATGCAGGTCCCCGACCTACATATACCAACCTACCCTCGGATCCTCTAAATAAGAATGGGTCCGCGCCACCCGAGAATACAGTACTCCACCAATCCAGCCCATTGCCACGTGGGTACATGCTATTCCCGCCATCTCTCCACTCCCAGTGCGCGAGTAGCCATTCTCGTAATAGAATCGCCAAGTTCAGGCTTACCAGAGTATGTGGTTAGTACTACAAAGTCTCACCGCACACAGTTCAACAACGGACGTGCCTTAATCGACCCAGGCGGAAAGAACCCGCTCACAAGACCTCCATGTCTTGTGGCTCACACACACCGAGTCCACCCGGTCTAGATTTATTACTCCACATGCTCATATTTCATGATAACATAAGTAACCAAAGATCCATTTAAAACCTGCAGGTGACAGGTAATCACCTGGCTAAGCATGACTAAGCATATCTAGTCATTTTCGAATTAAAACTAGTAACAAGGTAGATATGGAAAAACAAGGTTGGTAATGCACCAATTAGGTTTCCACTTAACTCCTAATCACTTAATGCAGTAACAGAAAGCAAAAGCGAATTTAATTTGTAAAACACAAGGTAGGGTTGTATGCATCCGGGGCTTGCCTTCGTTGATGGAAAAGTCCGGCTCCTGCGACGTTACACAAGTATTCGATCCCACCTCAACAGACGGATTAACCTCCTCCACAACTTGATTAACTACCACGTGCTCACCTTCGTTCACTACACGTAGTAACATTGCCATGTTTAACATGATGCGAGATACAAAATATGATGCTCGATGATGGATGCTAATTAACAACTAATTAAACATATTCATAAAACTTATTTCAATTGAACTCAAAATTTTTTTTTTGTAAAAGTTCATCACATGATAACTAAGTGGCAAAACAATTTTCATAATTTTTGGATAATTAATTAAGCCTAGAAAAATCATGAAAACTCATTTATTAATTAATTAAGCAATTTTTATCACATTCAAAAATGACTGAAAAGTAACATTTAATATTTTTCCTAAATAATATACATCACAGAGAGGTCACACAAAAATTTTCATAATTTTTGGAGCTCTAAATAAATCTACACAAAAATAACAAATTACAGCACTATTCAATCATTTCTGAAAAAGGAAAAATTCCATTTTGAACTCACCCGCTCACACAAACAACTCGGAAAGAACCAGGAGTCACACAAACAACTCGGAAAAAGAACCTAGAGCTCACACAAACAACTCGGAAAAAGAACCTGGAGCTCACACAAACAACTCGGAAAAGAACCTGGAGCTCACAAAAACTACTCGGAAAAGAACCTGGAGCTCACAAAAACAACTCGGAAAAGAACCTGGAGCTCACAAAAACAACTCGGAAAAAGAACCTAGAGCTCACACAAACAACTCGGAAAAGAACCTGGAGCTCACAAAAACAACTCGGAAAAGAACCTGGAGCTCACAAAAACTACTCGGAAAAGAACCTGGAGGTCACAAAAACAACTCGGAAAAAGAACCTAGAGCTCACACAAACAACTCGTAAAAGAACCTGGAGCTCACAAAAACAACTCGGAAAAGAACCTGGAGCTCACAAAAACTACTCGGAAAAGAACCTGGAGCTCACAAAAACTACTCGAAAAAGAACCTGGAGCTCACAAAAACTACTCGGAAAAGAACCTGGAGCTCACAAAAACAACTCGGAAAAAAAACCTGGAGCTCACAAAAACAACTCGGAAAAGAACCTGGAGCTCACCCCGAACGCACTGGAGCATAAAGCTGGATCAAAAGAGCAATGGATGAGTGGTTCGACGTGCACAGGAAGCACCAGTAGCTCACCCTAAACTCGATGGAGCAAAGAACAGGGCTGGAGAAGCAACGGTGAAGCAGGTCGACGATCCGAGCAACCATGGTGGAGCAAAACGTCGACGGTGGCGGTGCTCCGGCGACTGCGGTGGACAAAACTACCAAGCAACAAGGTATTAAGCACCACGGCATCAAAGCAAAGCTGGAGCTATGCCGAGCAAGGACAAATACGCACCAGAGAGCTCTGGCCACGGCGACACGCTCACGACGGCGGTGCTGCCGGCCGCGAGGAAGAAGAGCAACGAACGGGGGTTCCCGATGAAATCAAGTGACCAAAACTAGCTGGCTGGGTGCGCAAGGATCAGGCGAAGCTAGGACAGGCTTTGCTGGGACGGCAACGGCGCTGAATCGACGGTGAAAGCTCGACAGAGCAGCGGCGATGGCGACGGGAGAAAACAGAGAAGGGAAAACGAAGAACGACGACTGCACAGGCTTTATAGGACGGCCAGGAAGCAAAGAGAAGCCACGCAGGGGCCTTTCCCATGCCAGCGCAAAGCCAAGGATGGCCACAGTCGCGTCTGGAAGCAGAAGGAAGATCGTGGACGATGATTTGGCTTCCGCGGTTACTGTTCATCAGAATTACCAAACTACCATTCGATTTAAAAATCCAAATTACTCCCAAATTTATGTAACAACTCAAAAATCTCCAAAAATAAAAGTTGTTCCAAATTTAAAGTTCTACAACTTTGCTTTTATAACCATACCCAAATTCGGTCTACATTTTGAAATGCAAATTTGAATTCGAAAAGGGAACATTTAAAGAATCTCGCCTTTTCAAATTACATCAATTTTTTCTAAACAACTTTGAAAACTCCAAAAACAAACTTTGTATAACTTGACAAGCTCTACACTTTTGCTTTTAGGCTCAACCCCAAAATATGCTTAGATTTTGAAATGAGTTTTTCAGGGTAGGCTTTAAATACTGAAAAATCAAGGTTTTCTTGAAAATTCAAAATCCAAACCAAATTTTTAACTCAATTCAAACCATACAAGGCAACACTCATAACATAAATGTAGACTTGTTTTAGTGAATGCATATCAAAGTTTTCCATATAACCAAATGCTTTGCAATGCATATGATGACATGTCCTGTTTTAGTATTCAAACACCCGAGGTGTTACAACCGCTCTCATGGCGGCGGTGTACACCAAACGCACCGGTGCCCACGCTCATGCTGCTGCTCAATGGCCAAGTCCAGGTGGGCACCGCCCTAGCAATAGTGGTGCCCCTAGGGCAACTCGCTGCTCTCAGCCTCCCAGCCGATCACTACCACAGGGATGGTGGTGCACCGGATAGGGCATGTCGGTGCCCCTATGGCAGCACCCCAAGCCCAACAACGCCTCCTTTTCTTCACCTTTTTACCTTTGTAAATGTGCTAACACTCCAAGTGTTTCACCATCATGTGCAAGTGTGTTAGCATTTTCACAATTATTTTTCAAAGGTTAATCACATCTCACTAATTATGCACTAGGCCTAAAATGCAATGCAAGTATTCCAACACCTAGTGGCACTAGATGATCAAGTTGTCCGATAAGAGCTCCCCTCTTAATAGTACGACCATCTATCCTAAATTTGATCACACTCGCTAAGTGTCTCGATCACCAAACCAAAAAGCTCCTATCAAGTTTTATCTTTGCCTTGAGCTTTTTATTTTTCTCTTTCTTCTTTTCCAAGCCGAGCACTTGATCATCACCATGGTCACACCATCATCATGATCTTCACCATTGCTTCACCACTTAGAATAGTGCTACCTATCTCATAATCACTTTGATAAACTAGGTTAGCACTTAGGGTTTCATTAATTCACCAAAACCAAACTAGGGCTTTCAACCAGCAAGGACTAGCTCGCCCTAGGTTGCAAACAACCTGAACCACGTAGCAAGTGACTTGAAGAATGACTAAACCGATCTAGAGAATGGTTAGGCCGATCTAGAGCTCGTCCAACGTCGCAAAAGCATAGGAACGCGTCCTGGGAGGACCCATCGGGGAGGACCACACCTAGGGTTGTTCTAGGACCAGCAAAGCCATCGAGAATGCCGATGAATCTCGTGGAGAGATGCAATGAATAGCAAGAGGGTTGGAAAAGGGTAAAACTAGGTAGTAGATGTATTTTTTAATGATTGAGTTGAAAGTGCAATCAAGCCTTAATTGTGGGTTTTGGTGATAATGACAACACAATTAGAGAACTAATGAGATTTATCGAGATGACAAACAGGGAACTTATATTCGAGGATGCTACACAGAACGGAGGAGTCCCCAATTACAAATGTAGATGGCTTCAAACTCAAAGGAGGTTTAAATTCTTTTATATATTGAATTTGAGTATAGGAAAAGCCGTACTATAAAGGAGGGCACAATGCTTAAGCTAATATGTGCTACCAAGTGCTCAAACAACCACAAGCATCCTCAGATTCACAGCTAAGATAGTCTACACTTTACTATTACCCTTGCTATCTTGTGTGGTGCGGCACTGCTGCACTTGAAGAGAGGCTCACCCGACCCCTTGGTCGCGGGCTCCGGTTGACATGTGTTTGAACTTTTATTAGTCAAACGAAGTGCACCCATGATATGCTCAAGAAGTTTGACATGGTGAATGCCTAGCCTATCAAAACTTCCATGCCAACCAATGGACATCTTGATCTCAACATTGAAGGGAAAGCCGTGGATACCAAGGTATATTGTTCCATGATCGGCTCTCTACTTTATTTGTGCGCATCTAGGCCCGATATTATGCCTAGTGTGTGCATGTGTGCTAGATTTTAAGCTAACCCAAAAGAGTGTCACTTGGTGGCCGTTAAGAGAATCTTGAGATATTTAGTACACACTCCTAACCTTGGTTTGTGGTATCCTAAGGGCTCTAAGTTTGATCTACTTGGGTATTTGGATTCTAATTACGTCGGTTGCAAAGTAGATCGAAAAAGCACTTTGGGGACATGTCAATTCCTTGGACGATCCCTAGTGTCTTGGAGTTCTAAAAAGCAAAATTGTGTAGCCCTTTCCACTGCTGAGGCCGAGTATGTTGTGGCTAGTGCATGTTGTGCCCAACTACTTTGGATGAGGCAAATTCTTTGTGATTTCAGATGTCTTTTTACCAAAATCCCATTATTATGTGACAATGAGAGTGCCATTAAGCTTGCAAATAATCCCGTAAGCCACTCTAGAACCAAGCACATAGACATCCATCATCATTTTTTGAGAGACCATGAAACCAAAGGAGATATCAAAATTCACCATATGAGCACAGAAATGCAACTAGCCAATATCTTCACAAAACCCCTCGACGAGTGAAGATTTTGTGCTTTGTGTAGTGAGCTAAATATACTTGATTCTCGTAACATGGTTTGAATTTTAGCATGCCTCTATTTGATAAACTAGTATCTAGACAAAAGAGTTGAAAATTTTCATATTATGCTTGAAAATTATCTCTAAAAGGCAACTTATGCATCATGATCATGGTCTATATTGATTATATGTTTCTAGTCATGGTATATAAGTGATATGTGTCCATATCTTATACAGAGAGAGTCATATAGATTATAGCTAACTCCCACTATTTTGGAGAGTGTGGCAGTGCCGCGCCTGCCGTGCGGCAGTGCCGCACTTTGAATCTCAATTGAGATTCGGCCCAAATGGTTTTACTACTGGGCCCATTCATTCTTCCTCTTATCCTCAGGTCCATAGTTACTTCTTTCCCTCTCTCTCTCTTACCCCTGATGCCGACGCCCACGCCTCTCTCTCCTATCGCGCCCGCGCCATCGCCATAGCTTGGCCACGCGTTGCTAATCTCAGGCAGTGCCGCGGTAGCTGCTAGACCTCTCTCAACATCGCTGACGACTGCTACTACCCCTGGCCTGAGTAGTTTCTTCCCTCTCTTCTCTCATCCTCGTTTGAGAAGATGGAGCATGGAGATAATGGCCAAAGGGGGAAAAGAAAGATGAATGAGCAAAGAGACAATGATCCACCTTGCTGTGGTCAAGGGAGGTCAACAACAGCAGGCAGTAGTGCAGCTCTAAGGGGACTTGGTGATAGGGGGAGGCACGAGCAATACATTGAAAATGAGGAGAGGCTGGAGATGACAGGTCATACCATTGATGCCATTTCTGACACCCCACAACATCTCTCTTGTTTTGATGGCAGATACATGAGAGATTTTGAGGGTGAGATCATCATGAGACCTTCAAATGACTCTCGCCAGCATGCAGTTGTCAACTATTCCAAGAGTTGGAAGCTGGTGGAAGAGGCAAGGAGGATCAATCCCTATGAAGTGCGCAAGGATTTGGGCATTGATTATAGATTCTGGAATGAGTTTCATTCCAACTTTTATGCCACTGCCATTCTTGCATCCAAGAAAACCAAGATCATCAAGATACAGTACATTGATTAGGATGAGATGTAGGAGGAGGAGCCTGAGTTTGACAAGGTAATCAAGATTTGTGACAGGTTCCAGCTTTTAGACATCATGGGTTTCTAGTATAACTAGAATGAGGAGTTTCTTGCACAGTTTCATGCCACATACTTCTATGACCCGACCTCTAATGAGATTCACTAAATAACTGATGGTCGGCACTACCGAGTCAATTTTATCACTTTCAGCTGGATTCTTGGCTTTGGGGAGGAGCACAAAGGTTACACTTACATTCATGATGAGCCTCGAGCTGAGATCCGTGACATCAGTTACATGTGGAGAGACAGAAGGATTATAGATGGCAAGAGGAGTGGTCTACACAGCTTCTATTACATTCTCAACAACCTCATCAGGAACACCATCAACTCAAAGGATGGAGCAGCATCAGATATTAATGGCTATGTGAGAAATGTGTTGGCTAGATTTGCTCTAGGTGGGGATAGGTTCAATGTCCCTAGATTTATGTGGACTGAGTTGAGATTTGCAGTGGAGGATGGGAGGAGGGATCTGTCCTGTGCCCCTTACCTCATGTTCATGATTGAGAGGGTCACTGGATTTTATTTTTTGAAGGATGGGATGCACACCGTCTACAAAATTGAGAAGACCCAGCTAGCTGTAGCTACTCAGGGAGTGGGGAGCTCTCATGCTCATGTAGATATCCCTGAGTCTTCCCGCTCTAGGTCTTGTAGAGGAGGAAAGATGAAGAAGTTTGGCAAGTGGTTGAAAGCAATCTTTGGCAAGTGCACCTATGCAGCTGACATAGCATATGAGACACAGCTTGAGCAGTGTCAGCAGCGTGGACAGGACCTTCCACCACTTCCTCCTATAGTCCTATTCCACCTCCTCCACGGTATGACCTTCCGAGTCTCTTCGACACAGATTCAGATGATGAGGATGATGATGATGATGAGGAGCAGCAGGGACGAGCAACAGATTGGGATGAGACCCTAGAGGGATACCGTCAAAGACAGGAGTCAAGGCATTCCACTCGTTCCACTCACTACACTACCACTACTCACCGTTAGGGCCATGCACGTATTGACTCTGACGACGATGATGGTGATGGTGGTGCCAGGACTGCCGCAGGAGGTGCTAGGGCTGCAGGAGGTGATGATATTGATTGGATGGACATCCAGGAAGATGACGAGTATGTGTTGATCTTTCTTCTTTTCTTCTCTTTTTGGTGCTTTATGCCAAATGGGGAGAAAATTAGAGGTGTCAACAACATTTTCGACGCCATGGAGGTTGCTGTAGCTAGAGTCATGTTCGTATCCGTTTAGGGTAGTCTTCGTTAGGTGAAAGTTTGAGAGTCGCTCAAAACTCTAAATTGTGAAATAATGCTACTATTTGACTCTTTGTGTGGGATATGGACATATATTAATCTATGCTGTCACTTGTGATACAATTGTGCTAGAATGTATATCGTTATATGTATCACATGTTGTGTGGTGTTTGTTCTGATCTGTGCTGTTACAGCAAGTGCGGCAGTGCCGCACTCTGCTGCAACAGCAAACCATATTGTGCATAAACTGTCATTTGCATCACATTTTACATACCTGACACAATATGCAGCACTTCATAGAAGCATGGATGTAGGAGGAGCCCCATCACTTTCACTAAAATATGAATCTTGGCTTCTTATGCCAATTTGAGAATTCAATTGTCTATTCACATACTTAGGAGGAGGCTCTACACCCATGGCTCGAAAGTCTCAGTATTTATTTCGTATCTTTTGTAAGCTCTAATTGGGTTGTCATCAATCACTAAAAAGGAGAGATTGAAAATGCAATCAAGCCTTAATTGTAGGTTTTGGTGATAATGACAACGCAATTAGAGAACTAATGAGATTTATCGAGATGACAAGCAGGGAACTTATATTTGAGGATGCTACACGGAACGGAGGAGTCCCCAATTACAAATATAGATGGCTTCAAACTCAAAGGAGGTTTAAATTCTTTTATATATTGAATTTGAGTATAGGAAAAGTCATACTATAAAAGGGGCACAATGCTTAAGCTAATATGTGCTACCAAGTGCTCAAACAACCACAAGCATCCTCAGATTCATAGCCAAGACAATTTATACTTCACTATTACCTTTGTTGTCTTGCGTGGTGCGGTACTGCCGCACTTGAAGAGAGGCTCACTCAACCCCATGGTCGTGGGCTCTAGTTCGCCCGACCCCTTGGCCGTGGGCTCCGGTTCACCCGACCCCTTGGCTATGGGCTCCGGTTCGCCCGACCCCTTGGTCGCAGGCTCCTTCTCCCCCGACCCCTTAGTCGCGGGCTCTGGTTCACCCGACCCCTCGGTCGTGGGCTCCATCTCGCCCAACCCTAAGGTCGCGGGCTCTGGCTTGCCTGACCCTTTGGTCGTGTCCTCATCTCGCCCGACCTCTTGGGTGAAGTGTCCATTGAGAGCTAGGGAAATATATACTTTTCCCTTTCCTTCCCAACAGCTATCTGCGATTTTAGTGACCATTGGGGACCAGGGGTATATATACATTTCCCCTTCCTTCCCAACGGTAACAAACCAACTCTCTTCTTCCTCACTTCAGCATGTCCAAAATAGAGCAGGAGCTCTCTCTCTCTCACTCCATTGTTGACCTCAAGCCCTCAAGCAAATCCATTGATTTTCCCATCAATCCTTGAGGAAAAAGGGTTCCAAACTCGATTAGAGAGCAGCTCCATTGATTCCCAAACTTCAAAGAGCACTTGGTTCACGTTTTGGCCGACGGTTGTGTTTGTTACTCTTGGAGCTTGGCTCCTAGCCGGCTAAAGCGTTGCCCATGGAGCTTGCCAACTTGTGTGGCAGTCCCGGGAGGTTTGTAACCATCTCTTGAAGTTAGTAAACTCACCTATCATCTCAAGAGTTAAGTCTCTTAACTTAAGAACGAGGAAGGGCTAGAAAGCTCTAAGCTTTAGTAGCTAACCTCTACAACGTGGAGGTAGGCAAGCCTTGGTGGCGAGCCAAACCATGGGATAAAACATTGTGTCACTCGTGCTTGATTTATATTACTTGCATGACATATTTGTTGATTGAGGTGATTTCTAGAGTTTAAGGCTGATCTACTTGTGTGTAGTGTTCCCACCACTTTTAGCTGTCGATCTGTGATCTACTACTCTGAAGAAAACTAAGAAATATACCCGATCTAAATTTCGTTGGGAAGATTTTGAACTGTGAATTAATCTCTTCTACAGGTGCGGCAGTGCCGCGCTCACAGAGCGGCAGTGTCGTGGGTGAATTTGACTTCGGTTTGAGTTGAATTTTTACAGGCCTATTCACCACCCTAGGCGTACCAGAGATCCTACATGAGTGTTGGATCTTTCAATCGGTCATGATCTTCTCGTATATATAGAGGGGATGGTCTTATCCCAATAGGTAACATCTCCAGATTGTGATCTTCAAGTTCCCTATACGAAAACACGTACAAAAATCAATTTGTAAAGCGTTTGGTTCGGACTTGCACATGCAAACCGGCCTAGCCAGTTCACGAACTGGCCTAGCCTGTTTTTGCGGGGGCTGCGCAGCCCTACAGCCAGGCAAACCGGCCTAGCCTGGCCCGGCCGATTCTGCTATGCATCTAGTGCAGAACGGCTTCCGAATATTATAATTAATTCGTCCGGACTCCGAACAGGGTAAACCATATATGTTTTTCGATCGGCTCGACGAGAGGAACACAATGATACTGTTCAATCTTGCATTTGAAAAGCTTGCCTGGCCGGTTTCTAAACCGGCCAGGTTTCTAAACCGGCCCGGCCGGTTCTGGCTGAACCAGCACCCCTAAATTGAACCAGCACCCCTAAACTGTTGTTTCTTTGTCCAGGCTCCAAATAAGATCATGCAAATATGTTTTCTAACCATTTTAACGATAGAAATATGATAATGGAGTCCATTATAAACTTTAACCAGTTTTGGTTGTCTACACTTGGCCTCTCTCAGTTTGCCTTTCTGAACAGCCTTGCTTCCTAGGCTTTTAGTCAATTGGCATGCCAGTCAGTCGGTTTCAGTGGATCCCTTCTGGGGTAACAATTGGGAGGCCTCTTCCTCTGCTTCCCATTTTCTGCCTTCGCAGGAGAACCGTCACCAATTGGTCCTTCATGATCCAAGCCAACCGCAGGTTCAGAATGTCAAGAGCGCAAATCAAATGGCTCCTCAGGGTGGGATCCCCAGCACCCAGAATCCCTCCCCTCACCAGGATGCTCCTCAAGAGGCGGAACAGAAAGCTCCCCACTCCAATTGTGGATGATATGGTGCGAAGGAGTACCAGAAGGCATAAGTCCAAGCTATTTAAGCATGAGGTGTTGGAGTTCAAGAAGAGCCAAGGAAGGACAAGAAAGTGACGGCATAAGCAGAATTGGAGCAGTGTAATACTACTTGAGTGCTATACTGCTAGTAGACTTTACTTGTGTTAATGCTTGCCTAGTGCTGACAATACATGTATGTCTCTGTTGAGAAACTAAGAATTCTGATATTGTACACTGAATGAACCTGCTTTGTAAATTCAGCTTGAATGTTAACGATTCAATAAGAGATGTCTGATACTCTGATATGCTCGACATGCTAAGCATCCATACTGAAGGCAACTACTACTAACGTGCTCTATAATGAATGTTTCAGCCATGTATTGAATGAAAGTATAAGACAGTACGCCAAGGTTGAATGCATGCACTAAATCTGCCTTTAGACGAGGAATGCTGGAGCCCTTGGATGGAAAACAACCATTGAGGATGGAGATAAAATCACAGCGTGAAAAAGTCATTCAATCCATGTCCGTCGCGGATAGTGAATCATTTCTGGTTTTGGTCCTACTCGAGAATAAAATAATTTGGCGAGATTTTTCTAGTGGTGGTTGTTGTTATGCTAACGTGGTGACTTTAAAAAATGGAGAGGTTGATTTAGAGGTTTTGTTGTGGACCGTCCCTATTTTAAGGATATAATTAGTTTTGGACAGCTACTTTGGATATCCAAATTTCCAACTATTTACCAGTCCTAAACTTGCTGACTGTTCTCGAAGTGGTTGATTCAAGAAAATCAAAGAACATAACTAAACATGATCATGGAACTACCAACCCGACTACTCCGTCTGAAAAAACACTATCCAATTCGACCTATCAATACATCGGGTGAAATCAGGCTATAATTTCTAACTTGTAACCCGATCTAACTCTAAAATACCTGACTCATCGATTTATGAAAATATAATAAATAGCTTGACCGGACATATCCGGCCTGTTTGGCTATCTGTTAAAACAACTTCTGCTGGTTGTTTTAACAGTGTTCAGTGAGCGGTCGCAGCCTGTTTTCGCAGCTGTTGGGGCTGCTGCTGTAGCTGCCTCCTCTCACCGAACACAGCCATCATTGATAGTCGTGGAACAAAATTTTTGAGCCAACATTTTTCTCGTGGTCCAACCCAAATTCGACATGACCTAGCACTTAATCAAGGTCTAGAACTGGTCGCGCACCCACGTCACCGTGCAACTAGATCGACACCGAGCCGACGAGACAACATTGCAACTACTCCGGCTACGACCACACCCGCTTTCCCCGCCGGGCGCTAGTCGAGTCAACGACTCTGCTACCGCCCCCATATGTACATAGCTTCGAAGCACCGTGCAGAACACCGCCTGGTCCGCAGGCCTCACTTCAAAATCTTTTGTTTTTTTGGCACCAGTGAACCAACAACCAGGGACGGAGCTAGGTTTTGACCATAGGGGGCAGGCCGCTTTGATATACCAATGATAACCACGTATGATAAAATATACGTGCATACATACACATATATGTATATTGAGTTAGAAAGAGTATAAATAATAACAAAATCAATATTTGTTTTGCGATACAAAAGAAAGTTAAAAGTCTAAAATGATACTGAAAATTATATCGAAAGAAAAAAAATAGCCCAGTCTCAAATCTCTACCTAACTAATCTAATTCATAGAACAAAATCACTGTAATAACTAGAATAAAAGAGAGGGAAAAGATAAAACACTAATTAACGTCATAACTAGCTAATTAGCCGTATATTATGCAGATCAACTAAGATGTTGTGTAGGAAAAACTACAACAAGAACAACATAGAGAGAGAATATAACATAAATATTAGACAAATCTCATAGATATCAATAAAGACTAACACAAAGAACAGATGATAAATAAAAACAACACTAATTAGTAATTTTCATTAACTAATTAAGGGGTTATATAGTGGGGTACTAGGAAGTTGGGGGGATGTGTGGCCCCCCTGGTCCCCTTCCCTCCGTCCTTGCCAACAACATTAGCTCCATTAGGTTGGTGCCACTTATTCATATAACTTTATAATTTCTTTAACATTTTATAGATTCGATATATAATTTATGATTGTATTTTTGTATTTAAAGATATTATTGATAATATATATGAATTGACATATCGAGGATTCAATTGATATTACCATCGTATTCAAAATAGTTTTTATAAATACATACTTAAGATATTATATGAAAGTCGAATTTCTTGTATTATCATTTGAGAATGTGAATACAATGAGGTATTTTGTGTTTGGGAAAGTCCGAAGAAAAAAGGATTTGGAATCTACCTTTTTTTTGCTTTTCCCTTAGAAAAATAACTCAATCAAAATCCAATTATCTACTCTACAAGAATGACCGCTTGTTATGCCTAATATACTTAGTTTAACCTGTATCTGTTTTAATTCTGTTCTTTGTTTGACTAATTTTTTCTTCGCAATTAAAAAAATGTTTTTTCTTCGCCAAATTACCCGAAGCTTATGCCATTTTCAACCCAATCCTAGATGTTATGCCCGTCATACCAGTACTCTTTTTTTTCTATTAGCGTTTGTTTGGCACGCTGTTGTAAAGTTTTCGATGAAATATTTACTATTTACTTGTTGAATATCATGTTTTTGTAACTCATTGATATTGCAATAATTTATATTGAAAAGATGATAGCCAATTTACTGGCTAATTCGAATTAGTATGTAAATTTCGTATAATTATGACTGTTGAAGCCTTAAATTCAAGTCTCTAGGCTCTTTCTCATAAACAGATTACAAAATATATTGCATTATTTGTTAAAGTTTGGATAAACCATTGCTTCGGCCGGTGCCTGAGTCGCACGAGCATTATTAGTTTATAATAAAGAATCTATGAAATAGCTTGATCTCACATATCATCGATAGCCGGAACAAAAATTTTGAGCCAACATGGTTTCTCGTGGTCCAACCCAAATCCGACCTGACCTAGCGTTTAATCGAGGTCTAGAACTGGTCGTGCACCTGCGTCACCGCGTAGCCCGATCGACACGGAGCCGCCGGGACGCGCAATGCGCATTGCAGCTCCTACGACTATGACCGCGTCCGCTTTCCTCGCGGGGTGCTAGCCGAGTCAACGACTCTGCTGCCCTGCCGCTCCCACCTGCATACACGCCTCCGAAAACTCCCGATTCCCTTCCATTCCCCCTCAAAATTCCAGCGAAAAAGCCCAACCAAAATGCCGCCTGCCCGCCCCCACCTCGTGGCCGCCGCCGCCGTCCTCCTCATCCTCCTCCCTGTCCACCTCGGCCTCGCCGCCGCGCAGGGGTTTCGCGGCTTCTCGTACCTCCTCAACTGTGGCGCGGCGTCCCCCATCACCGACGGCCGCGGCCTCCGCTGGGATCCCGACGGGAACTACGTCTCTGCCGGCACCCCCGGCACGGTCTCGCTCCCGGGCCTCATCGATCCCACGCTCGCCACGCTCCGCAGCTTCCCGCTCCGTCACGGGGCCAAGTTCTGCTACGAGCTCCCCGTCGACCGGAACCGCCGCTACCTCGTCCGCCCCACCTTCTTCTACGGCGCGCTCTTCGCCTCCTACTCCGCGCCGCCGCCGCCCGTCTTCGACCTGATCGTGGACGGCACCTTCTGGACCGCTGTCAACACCACCGACGACGTGCGCGCCGGCGCCGCGTCGTCCTACGAGGGCGTGTTCCCTGCGAGTGGCAGGAACATGAGCTTCTGTCTCGGGGTGAACCCGGACTACACCGACGCCAGCCCGTTCATCTCCGCGCTGCAGGTGATCCAGCTCGACGATTCCGTGTACAACGCCACGGATTTCTCGACCAGCGCCATGGGCCTCATTGCTCGCACCAAGTTTGGCTCCACTGGCGGCATCGAGAGGTGAGTGACCGGCCTTTGTGGCTTAAACGGGGTGTCTCAAATTGTTGAATTGTTAAACGGGGCGGCATCGAGAGTTGAATTGTTGAACGGGGTGTCTCAAATTTAGTGATCTGTAGTCGACAGGACTATTTTAAGTCTGTAACCGATAGCATCATTTGGGCTAATTTCTGCTGCACCTAAATACCTACTACTTTCTGGTTTTAGCCTTTCTTATTAGAGTTTAATTTACATCATCTGTTGAAAACATTTATTGGGTAGGCATAGGTCGATCGGACTGCTTTTGTTCTTTCAGAACTTTTAATGCTGATGTGCTCCCACATAATTTAATTCTTCTGTGTGAGATCATCTGCGATGTATCATAGAGATATGCTCTTGATTTTCTAGTAGGATTTCTTTTGTATTAGTTGGTAGATATTACTTGGAGGAGAGATGCTCTTTCACTTGTTTATTTTCTTAAATTGTTTTATCTTTTAAGACCTATGGTCATGGTGCGTCTTACTCATAGAGTATGGGGGGGAATTATTATATGGCCAAAAAATATCAAAGAGATGGAATTTGCGACATAGGATTGATTAAGAGTGCAAGTACTATATCTGTTTATTAATTTCCTGCATGCGTACGAATCATGGTATTTGTTTGGAGTTCTGACTTGATTCCTCCTTGTGTTTAATGTTAGGTACCCTAATGACAGTTTTGATCGCTATTGGCAGCCATTCCCGGACAACAAGCATGCTGTCAGTAGCACCCAAAATGTTACATCAGCTGACTTCTGGAATCTTCCCCCTCCTGATGTGTTTAACACAGCTTTCGTAGCAGAACAAGATGCACCCCTTGTGTTACAATGGCCTCCAGTGGCTCTTCAAAATGATAGCTATTATGTTTCCCTCTACTTTGCTGATACTTTGCCTGATAATTCAAGGACCTTTGACGTATATATAAATGATTACCTCTTTTTCAAAGATCTAAATTTCACGTCAGCTGGTCTTTCTGTCTTTGCAACGCAATGGATTCTCTCAGGCTTGACCACAATTATATTGAAACCTGCTTCTCCTTCTGCTCTTCCTCCACTTATTAATGCTGGCGAGGTCTTTGGGCTTTTTCCTGTAGGAAGATTGACACATGCCCGGGATGGTATAGCAGTTGCTACACTTATTGCCTCTTATCATTTTCTTTCTGTAGAAATTTCATGGCAAATGTAATATGATGCATATTAAGTTCATAATCCCTTGCCATGTTATGAGTCACCGGAAACTCTTGTATGGCTAGCACAGCAGTGGCATTACCATCAATGTGATACCTTGAGGTGTAATGCATTATGTTTCATTAACACCACCTAGTTGTCAAATAGTTCCTGTAATTTATCAGTGCACACATCTTTTAGGGAGTCACATGGATTCCAAAATATGATTGCAGGAAAATAAATCGGCACTGCATATAACATTCTGCATAAGTTGCCTTGCATCATGTAACTAGTCTATTAATTACTTCTAGGATGCTTTTGCAGTGCTTGCCCTGGAGAGTATAAAGAAAAACCTTCAAAATATACCTGAAGATTGGAATGGAGATCCATGCATGCCTTCAGGATATTCTTGGACCGGAGTTACATGTGATGAAGGATCAAAAATACGTGTCATCTCATTGTGAGTTGAACTCATTCTGCTTCCATCTGTGTAGCATGGTTCTTCCCCCTTTTGCAGTGACATCATTGTATTGATTTATAACAGGAACTTTTCAAGTATGGGTCTCTCTGGATTTCTTTCACCTGATATTGCCAATCTGACTGCTTTGACTAATATGTATGTTTTCTTTTAAAAAAGTAATTGATTATTGAATAAAATAGCAAAAATTAAAAATAAAATAAATAACACTGTTACCATTTCCAGATCTTTCGCACACAACAGACTGGGTGGGTCTATTCCAAATCTTAGCAACCTAAGAAATCTCCAACGACTGTAAGACCCTATGTAATTTTCAAGGTCATTGTCAAAGTTGTATGTGTGTCTGTACATTACTTAGGAGAAGGGTTTATCTTGTAGGCACCTGCAAGAAAACCAGCTATCTGGATCGGTACCTGAGACATTGGGGACAATCAATACATTGCTTGAAATGTGAGTTAATTTCATCACTTTGTGCTTATAGTTTGTTATTCTCATTTTCAACAATTTGACATGAATATCTTTCATGTTGAAACAAATTATCAGCACCAGCATAGTGGGTTGATGATCTTCAATTTAGTTGTGTTTTCATGCTTTGAATTGCTGCACATCTATTCTGACAAGTAAATATGTGTTGCATGCTTGAAGAACACAAGAAGTTGACAGTAGATGTAAACCTGTGACATGAGTTAGTGTTATATGATGTATTTTAGTCCTTAGTTTGTATGGGTATGCCTTTCAAGTTTGTTATTATACATATAACGGAATGATATAACATATCTCTGCAAGTCCCGCAGTATACAATATTTGTCCAATTTATGGGGATTTACTTCTTACAGTATCTCTCTGTTCGGAGTATGCCAATGGTTTGAACAAGCCATTGAAAAGGAGAATAGCATGTTATAAAATTTTCTTTTGTTAGTTACATGATTTGACATCCTCCCCTTTGCTCTACATGAGCAATTGTCCGACAGATAATTCAACCTTAGTTTATGGGTGGGAATGGTTTTGTTACACAGTCTAAAACCTAGCTTCAGCAAAATACTGGGGATATGGTGCAATTGTTTGCCCCATTGTTTTTGTAACACAGTCTTACAAAATTGTGGTCAACTGACCATTTATTCCTTCTTTCAAGAGAATGGTGCTGCTGTGACTTGTACTCTGATGCAAACTTTAATAGCAGCTAGCTGGAGATATAAATAGGAACTGGAATTGGAATAGAAAACAGGAACAACTTTGCTAGTCAGGCCATGCTTCAATTCTCTTATCACCACTACAATTTTGAATGGAAAATCCTATGAAGGGCCATGGGATCTATGTGCTAGCATTATAGTAGACAAATTTCTTGGTGCGGATCGAATGTCAGCCCAGTACATCTGCAGAACATGTGCAATGAAATACACTACATCCTGCCAAAACGAAAGAGATAAACTTGTCGGATACTACCTTAACCCCGCTTGAAAGTAGCTGAATTTGTTTGTAACTCTATCCACGAGTAATGCAATATGAGTTCCCAGCACCAAAAATGGAAGTGTCCCAAGTACCAAGTCAATCCTGGAGTTTGTGACATTTAAATGTAACGCTGCCATGTTGTTGGTTAGGTGTAGAGTGCCCGAGATTGGTGTTATCTCTTCATGCACCTTGTATCTGGATGCCAATACTCCAGTCAGCATATGCTTTTGAATTAATCTACAGTAATGCCACTTACCAGATGATTTTTTTTCTTCATTAATCAGATTTTTACAGCACAATAATTTAAATGGAACAGTTCCAGAGAACTTACTGAACAAGACAGGATTGACTTACGCGTAAGTTCAATGTCACTTGAACTCAATTAGCGGTTGGTTTACATGTGTGTGTTTGTGTGTGTGTTAATTGGACTTATCTTGATCATGTTTCAATATTCCATTCAACTAGCAGATTTCTGCCAGGGAATAGCTTCTCTCCACGACCACCGCATTGACAACCAGGCATTTTGTACAACCAACTACTCTGTGTGTACACAACATGATTCAGAGGTAGCAGGAAAGTTGTTGATTCTTTTAGGGTAGCTGTAGCAAAATTTTGTAACCATTCTGTGCATAAAAGCGAGAAAGCAGTAAAGTATTTCAAACCAATCAAGGTTGGCAACATGGTGCCAATGTATGCTTGCAGAAGCTAAGCATGTATTTAGAATGCTGGACTTTGTACATTAGGTATTGGAAATGAAACGTTTCTTAGAAGATCTTCAGCAAAAGGCAAAGAGTTTTCTTTGAGCAGTTCAGGTATGGGAAAGTTTCCTGGCGGTTCTTTCATATCCTTACTTTGCTAATGCCCTTCCTTAGCAGTAACGTGATCTTAGGCAGAAGGGACTGTATTCATGTGATATGAATGGTCTAGTTCAGGCTGCGTTCCTGTTAGGGTTTATTCTTTTTAAGTTTTTCGCTCAGAATTCTTGGGTCAGACTCTGATGTGGAACTGAAATTTATGGGAACTCTTCGATAGAAGTTGCATTCTGGGCTGGTTCCAGCGTGGCTAGCTGTTCGATAGCACCAAAGAGGTTGCCATAGGACGTCTGGACGTGGCACTCTGCAAATCAGTTGAATCAATAACTCTAAAAAACTTCCTTCTCATCGGTACATGATATAAACACTTAAAATCATTTGTTTAAGTCAAAAACTTTTCTTCTTGCAAATATTCATATATAACATTGTAACGTATTAGGTGTAAACCAATCAACTATTGTAAACTTAAAAACTATTAATCAGGACCACTAGATGCTCATTCAATGGATGTGGTGATAGATGCTCATTCAATGGATGTGGTGAGAGGTTGGATTTTTTTTTGCGCTCAAGCCCTTCACCAGCTGGCCTTTTTTTTTTTGCGCTTAAGCCTCCTCATCCCATCCATTGGATCAACATCTAGTGGTTTTGATCGGTAGTTTATAAGTTTGCACAGGTTGGTTGGTTTGCACCTGATATGTTACCCAAATTTAAACGCATTGTTGTTGCTTCTTAAAAAAAAGTCTTTAACTATTACTCCCACCTAATAAAAAGAATACAATGTAGCGTACTCCAGAGTCAAACCATTTTAAACCTAAAAATTCATGACAAAAAGTATCAATATTTATGGTACCAAAAATATACATTTATATAGTATAACTATATGGTGTCATAAATATTAGTATTTTTTATAAATTTAGTCAAATTTTAGATAGTTTTTCTAAATAAATAATTAGAATTGCATCGTTTTTAGCAGAGGTCGTATTAATTAGTACGACTGTGGTGGGCTCATAAAACCACTACTCCCTTAGTTCAAAATTATAGACCACTTTAACTTTATGCTAAGTTAAATTTCCTAAAGTATGGCCAAGCTTACAAAAAAATGCACCAAGATCTCTAACATTAAATTAGTTTCATTGAAGTTTTCAATAAAATATGTTTTGACAGTGCATTTTGGAACACGATGAACCAAAATGAAACATTTGAGGCGCAACAAAAGATCATTAGAATCTAAGATACAAGGATATAGTCGAGAGGGAAAGGAATTTGAATTCTAGAAAAGTCTAGAAAAATTCCTAAAAAAAGATACTCATCTCCTAAATGTATTTTAGGGCCTACTTGGTTCACTTTCAAAATTTACCAAGCAAAGGATTTGGCAAGTTGTGATTTTGGCTAGTATTTGGTTGGCTATCAAAACTTGCCAACTTCTCACATTTGACTTGCCAAATTTTGGTCGCGAACCAAGCAGGCCTTTAAAAACTTATACATGCATAACACCAAACACAACCAACATGAAAGCAACACATCAAACAAAAACCTGTGAAATTAATTTTAAAAAATAAGAAATCTTTTTCTCTCACTAAATTGACAACAATATAAATTAATATTGCATTTTTTAAATATTGAAATCATAAATTTTATCTAGCGCTTTCTATTCATATCCCAGAATTGAAATTTTAGGGTGACATGGGTGGACCTTAAACTTGCTAGCTAAAGTGAGTTAGAATGGCATACCAAGTAATTAATTTAGGAAAAATAACCTAAGTTAACTGACTAAGACTATTGGATACACACTTCCATCCCTGGTGCAAGGCCTTGGAGCATCTCCAACAGTTTGGTAATCCACTTCCAATCTTGTCTTTTGGCAAGATGAAAAAACTTTCTCCAACAAATCTCTATCCTAACCCCCAATCTAACCCCGCTTAGGAAAACACAAACAATCGTGACTCCCAATTGGTGTTGGGGTGCCCCAGTACCGTCGCACTTGACTGCCGTCGCTGTTTGGAGGTTTGCTAGAATTGAATCTCTCGGCCACTATTCTTTGATCTGAGGTAGAGCAGACAATGAAGATTCTGTTTTGGATGTGAGATAGGATGCTAGCTATGGATGACCATGACAACCATGATCGGCCATGAAGAGTTCCACCATTCTACTGCCTAGGAGGTTCACAAAATTGGATACCTACCACTATCTTCAAATATGAGAATACTAAGAGGTAGAGAAGGCAATGGAGATTCCAGTTTTAGTGTGCTGAGAAACTAAAATTTTATTATAAAAACCAATAGCAAAAAGCCAACAGCTCTCGAGCCAACCTTTTTTTTTAGATAAAAATCTAAAAGAGTAAAATGCATGTAGGGTCCTCAAATTTTTGAGACATTTCCATCTACATCATCCAACTAAAAAAAGCAACTATTTGGTCCCTGATCTACTGCCGCAGTGCATGGACGATCCAAAAGCAGCCACGCCAGCCCCAAAAGCTGCGTCGGTGCTGCCATCGTTCGTTGTGCGCCCTTTGACAATTGAAACCGTCGGCAGATCACGTTCTGGCGCATGGGGCATCAGCTCGCCATGGCTCCTCACGATGTATGTTTGGCAAGGCTGAGGATGTCGTCTACTACAAATGAGAGTTTCATTTCCTGATTGCAGGGGATTTTGGGGGCATCTATTTTCTGCTGGCCCATTTTTAGTCAACAGGGAGTTCTAGAAGCAGTGAACAAGGGGCTCTGCTTCGTCCAGCCACATAAGAACTGCGCCTACGAGCAGCAGCCCCATGTTTAGTATCTCATGGAGTCCTGAGGGGAACAGCAGATGGTCGTCAAATTGCCTCCTTGTGAGACGTGGCGTTTCATGGTGTTCCAAATGACGCGAACTCAAGACGACAGATCCCGGTCACATAATCTACACTTGGCTCATGGTGCCTTGACCCGTTTGGCGCTGCTCCCGGCGGCTCCGGCTCCTCACCTTGAGGTACTGTAGCAACACTGTAGCACAAAATGAACTGAAAAGAAGCCGAAAAGAGGAGGAGCCGGCGAAGCCACAATTTCGAGCTCCGCCGGCTCCATGCTACAGTGCATGAACAGCCCCGGAGCCGGAGCCTCTAGGAGCTCCTCCAAACGGGTCCACATACTATTCGTTGGAAAGGGTTGTTCAACATCATACGAGGTGACTGATTTCCTTGGGTTCGACACCGGAGTTTACACCTTGGACAACTTGGACATGTCATAACTTTCAATGCACATGTCATTTGGAGTTGAATGCGTTTCTATCTATTGTGTTGTGTTGTGCCATTAAATTGTTTTTAGTTAGGGTAAAGTCCAATTTACACCCTCCAAATTTCACCAAAGTCCGGATTTCAACCTCGAACTTCAAAACCGGATAACTTTGGCCCTCCAACTCTCAAAACCGTTCAACTTTCAACCTGCTGGGCGGTTTTGTGGGTGAACAGTAACTTTTGATATTTTCGGATGGCGCCGAAATTTTATATTATTTTTTCAAGCATCTTAACATCCTCAAATGAAAAAACTCAAAACTACAAAGTTGTAGATCTCGTCGAGGTCTATAATTTACATATAAAAATTAACTTCATCCGACATCCTATTGAAGGGTTTTCTATTTTTTGAAATTTGAGTCTCATCACGCGACAAAACAATTTGTCATGTGATGAGACTCAAATTTCAAAAATAGAAAACCCTTCAATACGATATCGGATGAAGACAATTTTTATATGTAAATTGTAGACCTCGATGAGATCTACAACTTTGTAGTTTTGAGTTTTTTCATTTGAGGACAGTAAGATGCTCGAAAAAATAATATAAAATTTCAGCACCATATTTTATCGCGTGATGAGACTCAAATTTCAAAAAATAGAAAACCCTTCAATAAGATGTCGGATGAAGATAAGTTTTATATGTAAATTGTAGACCTCGATGAGATCTACAGCTTTGTAGTTTTGAGTTTTTTCATTTGAGGATGTTAAGATGCTTGAAAAAATAATATAAAATTTCGGCGCCACCCGAAAATATCAAAAGTTACTGTTCACCCACAAAACCGCCCAGCAGGTTGAAAGTTGAACGGTTTCGAGAGTTGGAGGGCCAAAGTTATCCGATTTTGAAGTTCGAGGTTGAAATCCGGACTTTGGTGAAAGTTGGAGGGTGTAAATTAGACTTTACCCTTTTAGTTATGGTAAGCAATGTATTCCCATTTTGCTAACTTGGTTTCACAAATTGAATCGAATATAATAATAGCATCTCATCTTTGTGTCAGCTTATTTGCACAAAGTAGAATGTTACACATTAACTCTTCCTGGACAATGGATGAAAGGATACTATGCATTTACATTTTACTAGTCGTTCCAACTTTGAACTAGATTTATCTTGTAATTGTCCTCTTTGTTTCTTTAGACTGAACCCACCTACACTAATCATCTATTCCTTAAGCACTATTGGTCCCAAGAGCACTAGAGGGAGCATCATCTCCCTTGATATGTCCCTCAACTCCTACACACCTCAAATGCCCTATTGAGGGTGGTATTTATAGCCTCCAACTCCAAAACCAACCATTGGCACCAGACTGGATAGTCTGTGCACTCACCGGACTAGTCTAGTGGTGGTACCAAACAGATTTGGTGCAACCACATTAGCTAGCCATTGGAAAATGACAGTTGGAGGTTGATTGATCCGGTGTACCACCGAACTGATTCGGTGCATTGAAGCCACCTCTTTCCCGCGTTGTAACATGTCCGGTAGAATGCTCTATTGAGCATTCTAGTGATGCCACTTTACGTATCTGGTGAAGTCTTCAGCCTTTGTATTCTCCACTGGCCGATACCTCGTGTTCTAGTGCATCTCATCACTGTGCACCGTACCAATCCAGCGCTCCTGTTGCAGACGCCCAAGAACAATGCACAAGCATAGTTTGGTGCTCTTTCTTAGATAACACCAAACAGATCCGGTGCTGCACAACAACCTCCATTTAACTTTGTTTCTTGGTGTGTCTTTGTTCGAGCTTCTTCTAAATTTGGATCCAGGGGCTAGAGCCAAGGAGAAGCCATCGAGCTAGGGAGCCAACGCATCTAGCCACCACCAAAGAAGCTACCCTACACCCAACGGATCTGGTTTTTATAGAGAGCTAGAGCAGCACCCCCGCTACTCTGGCAGCTACGCAACCCTCTACTTGGCACCGCTCACAACACATGTGTGCTCCACCGAACCACTTCACCTCGCTCTTGCGCTGCCTCACCTCAACACGCTGCTCCACTCAAAATGCCCGCGTGCCACCAGGTCACATTGCCCCGACCAGAGATCTGCTACAATGCCGCTAGGTAAGTCCCCGCCGCCGCTCTCCTCGTGGCCACTTGTATCAGAGTCCAGGGTTACTCTGGTGGCAACGAGATGGAGGCCCCACAAGAGAGAGCCTGGTGCTGTGACGGGATCGCCACTGCCTGAGTCACCCCTCTGGGAACAACGTCCATGGCTGCTTTTTTTTCTTTGTTTTCCTCTTCAAGGTCATGTTCTTTTCGACCAAAGGCCACTTTCTAGTGTGGCCTACTTTTCTAGACTTATTTGGATAGGTACCATTACAATCTTCCCCAAAAGAAAGAAATACCATCATAACTCATGTATTCTGAAACATGTCATTGTTGTTCCCTCTTTCTTTAAAATATGCCACTCTATATGTTCAGGGAGGTCTTGGACCCAGCTGCAGGCCTACGTGGCATACAGGTATTTCCATATGGATAGTATTGCCCTCCGACTTCAAGTGGATAAGGGTGTTGGTTCACTTTAGAACCACCGTCGTCGGCCCTATGCGCGGGCACCACTGCCACACTGGGTGCACACACACCACCACTTGCCCAACGCGTGTGGAGCTAACTTTGAGCGCATTAATGGCCTAAAAGTTTGGTGCTTTATGATCGGAGAAGCTAGACAAGTGGAGATTGTTGGAGGCCAGGTCCCATGGCGCTGACAGTGCTCTCTTGCAATTTAAGGTCATGGGCTCCGATGTGTCGACGTTCATGCCATTCTTCTTCAAACGGAAGACAGGGCTACACATGTCGGAATCCTAGATCTGTCAATGCTTCCACCGCTGGCGACCAAGAGTATTGTCGATGCTGCCAAGGAGAGCTGATGCCAGGTGGTGGGGTTTTCATAGGTAGTGGCGAGGGCGGCCGCCAAGGCACCAGCTGATGGAGATATTGGCAGTGGCACTGGAGTCGTTGATGACTTGGCCCCTTGCCTACCGTGCGACATGGCAGTGTCAGATCCGGCCGTGCTGCCGAATGTGGACACTTACTATGGCAAACAAATAAATACGCAAGTGCACGGATATTAATGTAGCCTTTATGCAGGAGTATTCCAAGGTATTGAATTTCCACAAAGAACGTAAAGTGAAGTAGTTTAGAAACATGAGTGGCAACTTGTCTTGATGGTTTGGAAGCCTTGCCGACGTGTTCTTGAGGTCAAACCAGATCCATTTGAAAGCTTATCAAATAAGCTTTTCATTATGTACTCATTTGCCTCAATCGCACTTAGTATGAAAGAGTGATGGCCATCGAAATGAAGTAGTGCTGGGCTACCGACAAACCGAATGTTCTACTTAGATGGACTTGCACTTTGAGACCAATCTTGTTCATGGCATATTTATACTCCATCATCATAATCATCATTTGTTCCTAAGCACATTTAAAATATCAATATTAGTTAACAACCAATTCTTAGTTTTATCATTATGCAAACATATGAACGAGCTCCCATTATAATCAATGTTTGTATTCGAAGGTCGTATGTCCTCATCTTACCCCATTCTTGACAGCAAACCGTCCTCGTTTTAAACTTAGTTGGAGGACATGTTGTACGTAGCAGCCAAGAATGCTCTCCTTTTTGTGACTTATCATATTTCTTTAAAACAAAACCAGAGGAACTCAACATGATAAGATTATAACTACTGCAAGTCTGCAACACTCTAGTTGATTATATTTTTGCAAAATAAAAGGAAATTTCAGATCTAAAAAAATGTCGACACGATGCACCATATAGTATCCTTTACAATTATATTTGCCAATAAAGTGATATGTACATCTAGATAACCATAGCAATTCGGCGCATACAAATTTCTCTTTCAAACTACTCAGAGCACACAGAGTATCGAACTCAATATAACCCAAAGTATTTAAAGAAGACGATAATTTTAGCTCACCCTTTTCAGTAGCAATGGGAAACAATTGTTTATTTTCAGCACAAGTATTTTGATCCAAAACAGAAGAATCAATTTCCTTCACAAGTTGTGGCACAGGAATAACAAAAGCGCTATCATACAACTCTTCTTTATCACAAAGATCAGCAAACGATCATCACGTGACAAAGGTAAATCAAGAGAAGATTCTAATATAGCATCATTGATGGACAAATCCAACACACCAAGAGAGCTCTTACCTGAGATAATTACCTGTTCTTTTTTTTATCACATTGTTCTTTTTTTTGTACACGCTGCAAAATGTTTATTTTGTAAAAAAATCAGATTTGGATGAAAATATTATATCATCTGAAATTGCTCGTTCTTTGCTAAAAGGCTCATTCTTTCTTCTCTCTACTTTTATGAGATCTTTTAAAATTTCAGTAGCAGCCATAGGTTTAAGTATAATTTTGCTACCATTGTATTCGAACGAATATTTATTATTGACCATATTATGACGTTGAGCTCTATGTGCCCAGCGCCACGCCGGCTACGGCGCCCGGCGTCCTATCTGACGTGGCAGGGTTCAGCATGGACTGACAATACGTCGAACCACGAACTTCGGTGTGTTCTATGATGTCGAGCTTGGGGTCCATTGTTAGAAAAGATTTGCCGGGGTCTATTTGTATAAAAAATCCAAAAAAGACCAAAATGCAAAATTTTCACTTATCTAAAAAATCCTCATGACCACTTGACCATAGAGTGTTTTCAGTTTTTTGTGCCTTAACAAGTGAACAGCGTTCCACAGTCAACACACAAGCTAGACAGTTTTAGGATAATGCAACCACCTGTTTGAAATGTCCACTTGCACGTACATGATCACGTTCTACTGTAGATGTACAGACGATGAATGAATTCTTTGATTGATTCTGGGGAGGTCAAATTCGTCACTGACTAAGTCAGCACTGAAGCATTATATACCTTTACTTACATTTACAGCAATACAATAAAATAATAAATCAAAATAAAAGAAATGTTGATTATTCGACGTCACGCTGTCGACCAGACAGACAGACTACAAACTTTGATCCGGCCGGGCACCCCACGCGACACGTACAAAAATTAAGCACTCGCGCGAGGACTCCTGCTGCAGTGCTGTGCGGCGTGTGCGCTCGGCGCCATGCAGCGGCGACGACCACGAGCAGCGCACCGCCGCCCCTTCCTCACGGCGGCGGCCGCCTCGATCCACATCCACCTCCTCCTCCTCAGCGCCGTGTCCGCTGCCGGCGCCGATGACGCGGGCACGCCGGCGATTCTGGACACGGTGTGCGCGGCAACGCAGACGGCGGACCCGGAGGCCTTCGACGTGAGCTTCGACACCACCATGGTGATGATCTACCCGAACGTGAAGCGCTCGGGCTTTGGAGCCGTCAGCTCCGACGAGGGCAACAACACGGTGTTCGGCCTCGGGCAGTGCATGAGCTACCTCTACCCCCCGACTGCCTGCTCTGCTACGCGCAGAGCCGCGTCAAGCTGCCGCACTGCCACCCCGCCGACGGAGGCCGCATCTACCTCGACGGCTGCTTCCTCCGCTACGGCGGCGACAACTTCACGGCCGCCGCCACCGACTCCAGCGACACAGCAGCGTGCTCCAACGCCACCGCGTCGGTCGGGTTTGCTGCGGCCGCCGCCGCGCTGGTGCGGAACGTCACGGCGGCCGCGCTGGGCGCCAAGGACTACTACTACGCGGCGGCGTCATCAGCGTCCGTGCTGGAGGTCGCTCAACGCCGGCGCGTGCGACGCGTGCATGGCCAGCGCGCACGACCAGCTTGCCCGCAAGTGCCTGCTCGGCCTCAACGCTGGGTGCGCCGTCAGGTACTCCACGCGGCCGGCCTCAACGCTGGGTGCGTCGTCTACTCCACGCGGCCGTTCTACCTGCCGGCGGCGGCGGGGACGGTGGATCGTCAGGTGATTACATTTTCTACCACATACCTGTAAACTAATCTGCTACTCTCTCTCTGTACGTGCAGTAGGAGTAGGCACTGAAAGGGCTCATCTGCTGCTGCACTGTAGCCATGGCAGGGACAGGCACCGAAAGGCTCCCTTACCGCACTGTAGTCATAGCAGGGGCAGGCGTCAAAGTCAGACTCAGCTGTCATATCTAGTCGCTGTAGTAGCATGGCTGCCTGACATATCTGTATACTAGGATCAGATGGGTAGAGTTGCATATATAGTTTCTCACTGTAACTCAGTAAAGACAGAGAATTCAGTTTTGCCATCTCCTTTGCAGAGCTCTGGCCAGCGCTGAGCTTGTGCTGTGTGTGTGAGCTGTTCTTAATATCTTCTTCTACCCATAGCCATAGTGTACGAGAACACCGGTGAGCGGTTAGCTCAACCATGCGGAAGATCTCGGGACCAACAAGTGGTATCAGAATCATACAAGCGTCGTCGCCGGACTAACCGCCGGCGATGACGGACGGTTTGGAGATGGGCGACAGTAGCGGCACTGCTATGGCTGTCCAGCCACAATAGGAGTTCGTCGTGCGCATGGTGCGGGAGGTCAACGGCACCAGTTGGATGACGCTGACTCGCACCAACTATGACGAGTGAGCAGTGACTATGAAGGTCAAGCTCAGAGCCCGACGGCTCTGGAATACAATTGACAAGGGCACCGACAACGAAGAAGATAACATGTCAGCGTTGGAGGCTATCCTCGCTATTGTGCCAGCAGAGTACTGAGAGTCGTTGTGGGCGAAGAACTCTGCTAAGGAGGCGTAGGAGGCTAGGCGTAGGAGGCTATTACAGCGATGCGCGTAGGCTCCGACTACGCAAAGAAGATGACGGCCCAGCTGCTGAAGCAGGAGTACGTTAACATCAAGTTCAAGGATGGTGAGTCGGTGGAGGACTTCTCTCTCTGCATGCAGTCGCTCATCAGCAAGCTAAGGATCCATGGCATCACCATCGATGAAGAAGAGGAGGTCTCCAAGTACCTTCACTCCATGCCGGTGAAGTACATCCAGATCCCTCTCTCTATGGAGACGATGCTGGACTTGTCCACCCTCACCATTAAGGATGTTATAGGCCATCTGCGGACGATGGACGAGCACATGGAGCAGGCCACAGCAACGACGGACAACATCAAGCTATTGCTGACAGAAGAGGAGTAGGCTGCCTAGATGAAGAAGTCTGGGGAAGCCTACTCTAGCCGCGGTGGCGATGGTAAGCGCCGCGGCAAGGCGTCTTTGAAGAAGAAGAAGAAGAAGAAGGTCGACCCCAACACCTATCGGCACTACGGAAAGACAGGCCATTGGACAAAGGAGCGTCCAAATCGTAAGTAGGAGAATAAGGCTGAGGCTCATTTAGCGTAGGCTGATGAGGATGATGAGGCCACACTCCTGATGGTGACGTTCTGTGCACTGTACGACGTTGAGATTAAGGAGAAGAGAGAGGTGATGGCAGTGGAAGAGCACTGGAAGGCTCTGAAGGCTGTCAACCTCGACGAACCGCGCGCCCAAGTCCACCTCGGACGTGTGAGCGGCGACCAGGAGCAGCGGTGGTACCTGGACTCTAACGCCAACAACCACATTACGGGCTCCAAAGAAGCCTTCTCTGAGCTCGACGGCAACGTGACCGGCACGGTGAAGTTCGGTGACGACTCAAGGGTGGTGATCCGAGAGCGCGGCACCATCATCTTTAGGTGCCAGAATGGTGAGCATCGCTCGCTGACGGATGTGTACTTGAATGGACCTAGGATGCCGCCTAGAGAGGGATGAATAGGCGTTTCTAAAAATTAACACCTTTAAAAGCGAAAACAATTTAGTAATAGAAGTTTTCGAGTGGAAACTCCAAATCAGAGTAATACAACCCCTCGCAAGTTAGCCAACGAGTAAATAAACAATATTAAATAATCGTAGGAGCCTAGAACCTATAACACAAGAGTTAGAATACGGATCAAATAAATTCAGCACTGAGCTCTAACCAGTGGCGTAGCTAGGATTTGTAGCTAGGGTGGTCCATTGTCTAAATTTTTTTAACCGCTATAAATTTAACTTATCAGTACACAAGTATATGAATTACAAAATACAATTAAGGGAAAAAAGGACAAATAGAGTTCGTAAAATAGACGAGTATAGCTTTCTTAACGTAGAATTGATCGAAATATTACATACCTATAATAGTTGAAAAAAAAATATGTCACTACTTCTTCTTCTTGTCAGGCCTTCGCCTTCTAATAGCCATGAAAGTGTTGATGATCTCTTCTTCACTCAATTGTAAGAACATATCTCGCTCAATAAAAGTCACTAAACAATCATCGAGAAGATTATCACCCATCTTATTTCTCAACTTATTCTTGATAAAGGTCATTGCAGAAAATATTCTTTCAACACTTGCAGTAGCCACCGGTAGAAGCAATACCAATTTGATAAGTAAATAGACCCAATGATAAACTTTATCCCTCTTTGTTTCAACAAGTTTTACTGAGAGGTCAACAAGATTGTTTAGGCCTTTGAACATTTCATCTTTCCTCATGTCATCAATAAAAGTTTCAAGTTGCAGATCGAGTCTTAGCAAGTCAGAGCTTGAAAAATCATTAGGGTAAAATTTAGCAAGTCTATGTACCTTGTTTGCATCAAAAGAAGCGAAGGAATCTGCTGGATTCAAAGCAGCCATACAAGTAAGCAACTCCATATTTACCTCATCAAACCGACTGTCAAGCTCTTGACTAATTTTATCAATGACTCCAATATATACTTCTCTTCTGAAGTGATCATCATTTGTTTGGTCCTGAGCAAAACGTGCTGATCTTCCATATGGCACATAATTATGTTCCATTCCAGGAACTTGAATACCATATTTGTTGCAAAATATTGTAACCCTTTGAAAAAATGAAACCCACCCTTCAGACCTCATTTGCTGCATTTTACTTTTTGCCAAACGGACAAGTGACATTGCATTAAGGATATCTTGGTCTTTTCTTTGCAAACACTCAGATAATTCATTTGTATGTCCAAGAATATCAAGCATCAAATGAGCACTGAAAATGAAATCAAATGACTCAAACACTCCAACCATAGTATGTATTTTTGGCCATTCACCCCTTTGTGAAGTATCTCGTCCAAGAGCTATGAGTACATCACGAATTGTGGGATACATAGCAATCATGTTGACCACAGTTTTATAATGAGAGCCCCACCGAGTGTCACCAGGTCTAGGCAGCCCCATCTCTTGATTTAACCCACTTCCAGATTCTAATATACCACACTCAAGTGCTTTCATGACATTGGCATATTGGTGATGTCGAAGCATGCCATGACGCTTACAAGAGCTACCAACAATATTTAGCAAGAGTGATACTCGATCAAAAAACCACACACAATCATCATTGTCTTTGGCAACAGCAACAAGAACCAATTGGAGTTGATGTGCAAAACAGTGAACATAATAAGCAGATGGTGATTCTTTCATAATCAAGGTTTTCAGCCCTTTAATCTCTCCTTTCATGTTACTAGCCCCATCATAGCCTTGACCACGGATTTGAGTTATCGTCAAACCATGACTAACTAGTAAAGATTGAATTGCTTCCTTAAGTGATGAAGAAGTAGTATCATCTACATGAACAATTCCAAGAAACCGCTCACATGGCCTTCCTGATTTATCAACATAACGCAAGCAAAGGGCTAGTTGTTCTTTATGAGAGACATCACTAGACTCATCAGCTAAAATTGTATAGTGATCATCCCCAATTTCCTTAATGATTTGATCTCTAGTCTCCATTGCACAACATTGAATAATTTCTTTTTGTATGTCTGGGCTAGTTAATGTGCAATTACCTGGAGCATTCTTCAAAACAAACTTGTCGACCTCTTCATTATTTGCTGCAAGCCACTTCAAAAGCTCAATGAAGTTCCCTCTGTTGCTAGACTCTTCACTTTCATCATGCCCACGGAATGCTAATCCTTGCTGCAAAAGAAATCTCAAACATCTAAGTGAATAAGTCAACCTAATCTTGTAGAGACGGCGCTCCTCATTATCCACCTTCACAATTTTATCATCAATTGCTCCATGGGGAGTCATAAATAAGTTATATCTTTCTTGAGCTGCGTTGTGAGCACTTGTTACACCTCCCACATGTAAATCAAGTGCATCATTTCTATTCCAATTTCTCCAACCACCTTCAACAAATGCAGATTTCTTACTTTTCTCCTTTCCAAATAAGTAGCACACAAAGCAAAATGATGCTTCCTTCTTGACACTGTATTCAATCCATGGATATTTATAAAACCACATAGGATTGAATTGTCGATCCCTATTTCCAATTTTTCTACTTTCAAATTGATGTGCATAAGGTTGGAATGGACCTTTAATAATATATGATCGTCGAACTGCATCTTGATCATTGACTGGATAATTTGCAATGGGTTGTCTTTCCCCCGGATCAAGTGGAAGCCGACTGATATCATAAATAGGTTCTTTTTGGGCAACTGGAGGTGGATTTGGAGGCATTGGAGTTGGAGTTACATTTTCTTCAATCACTCTATCTTGATCTGTACCATCTTCTTGTTCAGACATTGGAGTTGGAGTTACATTTTCTTCGATCACTCTATCTTGATCTTGTCCATCTTCTTGTTCTTCCATTTGCTCTTCTGGAACAGCTGCAGCCACAGAAGGAGATTGAGAACAAGCCTTCTTCTTTGATTCATATTTCTGGAAAAGAGAGGCAATATCACCACTCCTCTTCATTTTTAACAAATCTGCATGAGAATTATATGACGCTTCAATTTACCAAACCAATAATCCAGTACCATAAAAAATATATAATTAAAATTAAATCAGTTTTATATACCCATACCCTGTGCACTTTTGCTGTTCCTGGCTTGCCAATTGCAGAAACGTGGATCCTCCAAATCTCCAATCCTGGCTGAAAGAAAAAGAAGCTGAAAGAAAAAGGAGAAACGTGAGTACAGAGTAGGGCTTTAACTTAGCAAATAGCAATTGAGTCTTCATCTTAGGTTTTTGATGTACTGATGTACGTACGTACCTGATCCTGGCTGCTGGGGTGCTGGTTGCTGCTCACGGAGACGGACCTGCTCACGGCTTAGTGAGTTAGCGTTTGCGTTTTGCCGTCGTTTTGCCGTCGTGGACTCGAGGTCTCGTGAGTCGCCGCTCCCTGTGCAGGCTGTGCTCGATCCGATCTTGATGGCTGCACGCCCGCACCCGCGCCGTACGGAGGAGAATACGTGATAACGTGAACCGTCGGTCTCTGCAATTCCAGAAGGCCGTCCAAGCGTGTACACGATCAATTCGTATAGCATGGATGGGCTTCGGTTGGGCCGAGCGCAGGGTGGTCCGTGGCCCACAGGGACCACCCTGTAGCTCCGCCCCTGGCTCTAACACTGGACGTGTCTGGTAGGTGTCCGTCCGGTATACATGTGTTCTACAGAACAGCCTCAAACTTGTTCCTTTTGATTTCAATATTTAGACCAACCTATAGGCACCCACTAAAGATAGTGCCACACATAGGTAACCTACACAAGAGCTAGAGCAACACAAATATCAAATGAAATACGAATTGAGACACGATATTTGTTTTACCGAAGTTCGGACTCCGTTGAGTCCTACTCTCCATTGAGGGGGCTACGGGTGACCCAGCAAAGGTCATCCCTAAAGGGTACCATGAAGGTCACTCTAGCAGAGTCTTTTCCAATTCCTTTTCCTCCATCCACTAGATGATTCCTTCCCTTGTGGTGGCGGAATCGATCGTTATAGACTTTCTGAGGCAACCACAATCTCTCGGGTGCTCTCCGGCGACGCCTAGCCATCTAGGACCAAAGAGTCCAAGAGTAAAAAATATGAATCACGAAATAGACAGTATGCATAAGTGCTCAAGTGGTGACTTGCTCTCTTTTTTGAATTCTCTCTCAACCACAAATGGATTTTGTGATTTGGATCACACACTTACTAAGAAAGGGTTGAGAGAGTTGACAAGGCTTAAAAACGTGTATTGCAACCAGTAGAATTAGTAGTCTCCAAAGGTGGAGGCTAAGGGGTATTTATAGCCCCTTTGAAAAACTAGCCGTTATGTAGCCGTTGCCATACCGAACACGTCCGGTATGACTTGCACTGCGTCAATGGTCACTGAGTTAAAGTATGCGAGGTGTCAAAACTCCCGACGCTTTCTGAGACTTCCGACTGCTCGAACTCCTGACCAACTCAAGTCGGAACTCCTGATCCTCAGCTCATTTGAAAACTAGCCGTTGGACTCTAGCCGGTATGAATACCGGACATGTCTGGTATGACCAGGATAGTGAACTCTCAAGTCAGTAAGGTGTTGGGACTCCCGACGCTTTTTGGGACTTCCGACCCCCCCCCCCGAAACTCCCGACACATGTTAGTACTTCCGACACACAACTCTTCCAAAACTACAAAGATAGAAAAGTGCATACCCCAAATACTGGACACGTCCGGTACTGTGCAAAGAGTTAGAATCTCTTGTCTCTCTCAATCAAACCTCATGTAGGTTGGCTTGAGCACTTATGAATAATCATCTATCAACATGATGCATCCCTCTTAATAGTACGACGTTCCTATAAACTCAAGAAAGGAAAAATGAGAATATACCGCTTGAGTTGATTTCTTTCGAATTGATGCCGTCTCTTTCAATCTTCATCTAGTGAGGGTGCCAACATGTTGATATTGATCTTTTTACTTGAGCATTGCCAACTTGAGCATGTGACTTGATTCCATTCATCAAATATGAATAACTCCAAATGCATCAAGTCACTTCCATCAACTTGTCTAATATAGATTTGATCCTCCACATCAATATGACCTTCATAGCTTGATTAGTACCTCAACTAAATGTAAGTACTTCCTTCTTCACCCTAGCTAGGTTCTTCGGCCGCCAAGCCATCGCTTGCCCTTCACCCTTGCTTAGTACCTCGAAGCCTTTCCCTGCTATCTTCATCATCTCAAGCCATCAAGTCACACCTTGTGTTGAATCATACAATGAATTCCATATAACACCATCAATCATTGATATCCCACCATAATTAAGCCTTTGCATGAATTACATTTGCATTATTGTCTTTTGCTTGAACTAGACTGCTTATACAATAACACATCATTTTGGCTTCATCAAGCATCTGTGAGATAACCAATTTCCTGTTTCACACTTAGAGAAAATGTTAGATCTTTAACCATGTTGACATTCAATCATCCAAAATCCACTAAAGGGCTAGATGCACTTTCAATCTTCCCCTTTTTGATGATTGATAACAACCCGATTAAAGCTTACAAAATGATATAAACAATTAGGATTTTGGGTTCAATGATTTATGGAAGGCTCCCCCTTAATATGTGCAATATGAATTGAATTCACAAATGACCACAAATGTTGATTTGCACATACTAAAACACATAGGAGACTCCCCCTAAATCATTGCATACGTGGGATGCAAGTGTGTGTGACAAAATAAAAATCAGGATGCATATGGCATGATATATCACATAAGAATAAATAGAAAGCATCACACCATACATTTTCAATCTAAAACATGCATGGTCCTTATGAAAGTAAATACATCATATATATCACACACATAGCACTCATCACAAATATTTCTCAAGTCCACAAGCCACTAATTTAAATCATGTCTCATGAGATACATAGATAAAGCTCATAAGCTGTCCCGTCTCAACAAGATATAACAAAGATGATACCACTTGAAAAGACTACAGTTGCAGTATATATCTTTAGGTATAAAAGATAAACTCATAAAGCACAACCCAGAAGCTTTAATCACAAATTCTCCCCCTTTGTCATCCATCACCATAAAAGGTTTGACAAAAAGAACTAAGCACAAAGAGGGGCTGCAAGCTGCATCTAATCACTGAGATCACTCATCATCATCATCATATCTATCTCTACCTTCTTTGTCATCATCTAAGTGTAGAGCACTAGGTGGGAGAGAAGAACTCTGACCTAGAGCACCAAGACCTTTGTAGAAGCCCTGACCACCTAAGCCATAGTCGCTAGTCGAGTACCCGGGACCACTACCAAAAATATCTTGCCAGAAAGTGGAACCAAACTCCTCTCTAGCACTAGGACGTGGTTGTTGCTGTGCCTGCTCCTGAATCTACTGCTGTTGAGTCTCCTGCTGAGCCTACTGACGCTGAAAGAACTCAGTAAACTATCTGTCATACTAGGCCTACTGCTGCTCCTTAGTCTTAGGCTCACTAGCTGTGTCATCTGATAGTGGAGACTTATGAGGATCAAGCTCAAGTCTAGCAGCAATCTACTTAAGAGTCCGAGTGTCCTTTCTCCTATCCTCCCTCTCCTTCTGCTGCCTAACCTATGTCTTTGCACATTCCAAATATGGAGCTAAAAAACCTGTGGATAGGTGAGGAAGGATCGCCACAACGTGAAGAAGAACGTGGAGAAGCACGTGGCGGAGGGGAAGCTCCTCCTGCTATTGCACCACCTACAGGTGCATCTGCCTCTACTACTACTACTTCCCCTTGACCTGTTGGAGGTACTCCAATCTTAGGCAAATCTACAACTATCGTTAGGCCTTATGAATCTTATCATAGTCAAAGGTATGCCCTATCACCTGCTCAATCATATGATATAGTACAGAGCAAAACCATAGCCCTTGAGGGGCCTCTCTCCAACACTCCTAATCTCACACCAGATGAAGTCAAATACACTAAAGGGTCGTGCATCTGGTGCCATCCTATTGAGTAAGTTCCTAGAATAGTCTGTTATGTTGCCCTTGTATCCACCCTTGCAGTCAATGGTCTTCCTAAACATCATGTCTAGCTATCTATAGGTAGGGTGAAGACCTAGAACCTTCCCTATTGCTCCTTTCTCACCCCTGGTGGATACATGTAGGCAAGCTGCTCTAGAGGTAGCACCTGCTCTAAGTGGATCCTATCTCTTTGGAGATCATCCTCTGAGAAACCAAGTAGAGCTATGAAGGTGTCGTAATCAACAATGTACCACTGACCCTCAAGCATCTAGTGCATCCACCTCTCATCCTCCTCAACAAATAGGGTGGCATAGAACTGAGCTATCACCTCTGTGTTCCAGTCATGCTAGAACTCCATGATCTCATATACCCCTATATGCCGACAAATGGCAACTACATGATCTATGGAGGGCTTCTACAATTCTCTAACGTACTGCCAGTCAATCCACTGAGATATAGAAACCACTAGATTCCTGGTGAGTATCACACTAGAGTAGAAATCCATGTGAAAGGTTGTCTAAAATCGATGATCAAACTAAATCCTAGGCAAGCTCCTTGGATCAATTCTCCTCTCGTCTCCGGCTCTTCTGGTCATGCCTTTCCCTCGATAGTCAACCTAGAAACATAAGAGGGTACACTAGGTGGATGTGTCTCAAGTAAGCCATAGTGCATACCCTAACCTAGTTGGTGCTGAACCAGAGGTACTGCATGCTCCTCCTCAATCTCTTGCTCATCATCTGAGCTACCACCATCAGAACCTCTGTCAGTGCTCTTCCTCTATCTCTAGGATCCACTCTATACTCCTCTGTATCTGTGTCAGAGGATGAACTGCTATCTCCCTCTTTATACTGTGGAGCTATGCTGGCAGCTGCTCTAGCAGACCTCCTGCTAGTCTGCTCACTCAGTCTGGGGTGCATATCCTGCCTTACTTTCTTGTATCTATCCAAAGCTGGATCATGCCTATGCTTGGATATGGGCTCCTTTCTCCCACTCATGTCTGTTTCCCTGTATCCAAATGAATTTGTAAAGAATTTTAGATACATGCCCAAGAGATAGCTTATTTCGGTTGAAATATAGAAATAAGATTAATTATCCTATACTTTGCAATCACCTCAACCAAACTAGGTCACAAGGTTCACAAAATATAAGACAATTAAACTTAGTCCTAAGAATCAACCACTGAGAAGATTGAAACAAGGGAGCAAAGCTTGCTCTGCTGCCTCATACCGGACGTCCGGTATGAGCAGACAGCAACCCTAACCTGGGCCCTTGGCTCAATCTTCAACCAATCCAATTCAAACTCTAGACATTGCTTCTAGATAGGTAATGTAGCATCTCTACCAAAGGAATTTGACTTTGAAGCATTAACCACTGAGATCGGATGAGGTATGGGATTAGGGTACCTTGATAGTGAGGATGAAGATGAGATTCGAAATCCAAGTCCCAGAGCCTTCAATCTAGATGCAAGCCTCCTCCAATCCAATCTCTACTCTCCTCTTTGCACGGTTGAATCAATGGATCACCAATATGGGGAGAAGAAAGGGTGGCTAGGTGTTTTTTCTAGGAGAAAGAAGGATAGGGCAGACAGTGGCCAAACAGGTACGTTCAGTTTTATTACCCTGCGCATACCGGACACGTCCGATATTTGCGGGCTGGCTATCTTTCTTCCAAAATTCATTCTCTTGATTCCAAAACCCCTTCTAGGTCAAAAACTTAGTCCAAAAGATATACAATCTTGATCCAAACTAAGTATAGTTATTTTCCTTATCCAATGACATGATTTGATATTCTCTTTTCCAAATATTTGGCATATTTATGATTTTAAATATTTGAGAGAGACTTAGTGAGACATTGAGATATGATAAAGAGATATATATGAGTTTATGGACTTGAGAGAGTCATTCCATTTGTGATTAGTTAAGCAAGCAATCAATGGGAGCAATAATCACAAATGGCATGACTTAGGTCACAAAGACCAAGAACCAAATAGGTTTTCCAAAATCACACCACCTATGCATTCTAGTTAGGGATTTTGAAATACATCTATCCTATGTCACACAAATGCACATTCTAACATATAAGGGGCCTTAGATGCACTTACAATGCATGTATGTAAATACATACCTTTGCCTTGAGCCCATAATATCACCACTGAGATACATAGCATGATAATCATTATGTTGACCTCATTTGCCAAGTAGTCATGTCATATATGAAATTGGTTTTCATCCAAAGGACTACAAAGAGTGCTAGATAAATTTATTAGTCCATAGTGGTGTAAAATAAAAACTGAGCTCCCCTTAAATAAGCGTCTCAAGTAATTTGAATGACTTTCAACAAGCACTTTATTCTATTAAGAATTGTGGGAGTCAATTTTCTATTTTGACCAACACGAAGTAATAATGCCATATTTAGAATTGAGTTCAAGAGATGCTCACAATCCACTTAGATTTGATAAATCACACGCTTTGGAGTAAATTAAGGATATATGAAAATATATGGATGAAAGACTCAGTTGCAATCCAATCAATGTTCTGGTTCCTGCAATACCAAACACGTCCGGTAGACATACCAGACACGTTTGGCATGTGCAGAACATAAACACTTCTCTTTCTGTCCCTAGCCATACCGGACACGCCCAGTAGGTACAGGACAGAAACAATTAAAGCACTACTTGTGATTCTTTGTTTTATATCTAGTATTTCTTATATGCCCTGCATCTCAACAAATGAATCGCTATACTAGAGAGCCATTAAAAGCATCATATGGCAAAATAAAATACTTTTCAATTGAATCTAATTAGTCACTTTCAATATTTCACAAATAGACCAATTTGTGAGCTATTGAGCGCAAAACACACAAAGTGGCTATCCTAAAAGGTTTAGGCACTTGTTACCAATGGTGAGGATGAAGTAGATGATTTGTTTAATAATTTATCTTTGGGTCAACCATATAAGATATTATGATAAGAATTGGTTGATAGATTGAGTGAATATTTTCAATTTGCTTGCTCAACCACCTCAAAGCCTTCATCTCATCACCAAGTACCTACATCATTAACCTAAGCACACTTTGGTACCCAACTCTTGTTGGGTCCTTTTGGGTTAGTCAATAAGTGCTTAGGTACCCAAACGACTTTAGTACTAGTTTGTGGTGAACACATCATCTTGCTAGTGCTAACTCCATTTGTGGTCTTCCTAAGCATATCATTATAAACAAATGTGTTTGGCTTAGGAGTGTTACCATTTGGGCATTCATAGCTTGGATGCCCCTTTCTTCTACAAGCATAGCATATGTGGCCTTTGTTTGCTCTATGCTTATTTTGCTTGTATGGACATCTATCAACCTTGTGGCCTATCTCATTGCATCCATAGCATCTTCTTGTTGCAACTTGGGCTTCCTTTCTTGTCTCTTTGTACATTGGGCATTTCCTGGTAGGATGCCCCAATTTCTTGCACATGAGACAAGCGCTTTGTCCATCACTTTTCTTTTGGTTGGCCAACTTGTTTGAAGCCTTTTGTTCGGCCGCTTCACACTTGTCGGCCCAACTCTTATATGGACACATAGCCCACTCATGTCCATATAATACACAGCCATAGCATAACCTTTTTCCATGTTTCTTGCTCTTGGTTGTGTTGGCCTTGCTTGAAATGTGATTCTTTTGTTGGGCTTTGGAGGAAGCAAGGTTTGAACCCTTCTCAAGCTTCTTTACCATGTTATCACAGTTATCTTGAGAAGGTTGTGCTTTCTCCTTACCCTTCAACTGACTCACATCTTTCTTTAATCTTTCCACCTCTTCTTTGAGCTCTATTGTAACACCCAAAATTTTTACCACAAATTAGCAATTAATTCTTAGCCTTTATTACATTTTCTAAGTATTTTTTTACTTAGGCCAAATAATAAATGTTGGTTAAATAAAATAAACTATAAGGTTTAGAAACATGTTTGTTGCATTCATGCCGAAGCATATTGTGTTTGGTTGAGTGTAGGGCTAGTTGATTTGAAGTTGAATTCAAATTCCATTTGAAATTGGCTTAAAATTTAAAATGGAGAAATAGATTTGGAAAAGGATTTGATTTTGAAAAAAATTCATCTCCTTCCCTTTTCAGCCCAACTGAATCAGCCCAGCCCTTTTCTCTTTCATTTCCCCCCCCCCCCCGCTGGCCTGTCTCGGCGGCCTGTCACACCGGCCCGCACCGCCCGCGGCCCGCATCGGCACACTGGCCCGCACCGCATGTGACCCACATCGGTGCGCTGGCCCGCACCCTGTGCGGCCCAGTTTGCCAGCCCACCAGCGCAGCCAGCTTGGCCGCGGCCCACCTTGGCTTCACCCGCGAGCGCATTGCCTTCTCTCTCTCTCGCTGCGCGTCTGGACCCACTCGTCAGCCACGTCGTCCACCTTCCATCCCCGGCGCCCCCTTCCTTCTATTGCCCGGCCATGGCACGTCACCGATGGAAAGCCACCAGCGCTATTTGGAAGGTGCCGAGCCCCTCCCTGCTTCCCTTCCTTTCTTGCCGCAGCCGCCCGCCTATAAAGGCCGAGCCTCCCCTCAGCCCTTCTCCATCTTTGCCCGCTACCGAGAGCTACCGCCACCGGTGAGAACCCCCCCCCACTTCCGAGCACGAACGCCGACGCCAAGGCCACCCGAAGCACCGCCGGATCTTCCCGCGCCTATAGGTACTCCCCATTTCGCGTTTTGGCATTGTTTTGCCTGGCTACACCCTCACCTGCGCACCTTTTCTCTCTCCAGCTCGCGGCCGCCGTCGACGACCAGCCTCGGAGCCTCCCCGGACGCCGCGTTCCCCTCCAGGCGACTCACGGTGAGCCCCTCCACCTTCCTGTGCCCTCAGATCTCGCTTTGGCGCCCTAGGAAGCCGTAGCTCAAGGTCCCGACGCACCGGCCATGGCGCCGCCGGCCTCTCTTTCTTCCCCGGCGAGCCACCGCCCGGATTTCGCCCTGCGCCGTTGGATCTAGCGTGGATGGCTAGGATTAGGTACCGGTTGGGTTTAAGTGGTCGGTCCACTATAGACCCGTGGACCCGGCGCACCGTGCCGCGTCAGCGCGCCCACGCCCGTGTGGTGCACCGCGCCCAATGAACAGCCGCCACGTGTCGATGAGTCAGCAGCCTGGTCAGCCATCGGGTCAAACCCCAGTCAACCAAGCGCGTTTTGCAGAAAAGCCCCCGTTTTTTCCAGTAATCAACCCGCGGTCCAGTCCAGTTCAAACTAATTTTTATTTAGTCCTGTTTTTATTCATTCAAGTCCCTGAAGTTTCCAGAAATAGTAAGCCCAGTCCAGATTTCATTTAAATTCAGATTTTTAATTATTTTAATTCGAAAATAGGTTAGTTTATTTACAGAATTGCCATTACATCTTATTTCATGCATAACTTTCACGTTTTAAGTCCGATTTGAGTGATTTTTTTGCTCATGTGTTCGTAGAAATGCGTAGAACAGATCTGTAAGCTTTTCAACATATGTTTTCACTGTTTGGTGTACTGTTCTAATAGAGTTCTATCTTGTATGCATGTAATGATTGGAATGATGCTTGATTGATGATTGGATCACGGTTAGAGGGTGAGCCATTCAAGGTGACTGAGGACCCCCAGCAGGATCAGCAGTATTCCTAGGACGACTTTGAGGAAGGCAAGTGTACCAAAGGCCCCTTGTTACCTATGAACTACTACCACTTACATTTATGCATGAGTTTAATTTGAATTGCCTTTAAGGACTTTACCTAGATGATTCATTGTATCACATATCCTTGATACTTGGGTTTATTGGGTAGGCATTTTGGATAGATGTTGCAGCGCTTAACATGAAGTAATTGTTAAACATATTTAAAGACTATATGCAATGTGATAAAATGGAACTTTTTAGCAATAGATAGGGGCTGGAGTACGGGGTTGAGTACTCTAGTGCCTCTCTATAAGGACTTTATCCTAAAGCGGCAACCCAGGAGGGACCGTACAACCCCGAGTGTCAAATGGCTCTGACTTTAACCTATTATCTAGTTTGTACTAGCTTGTCTGTAGCTCCAGTAAGGGGTAAGAGGGTATCTTTCCTTTTTCTGTTAGGGTGTGCACTGTGCTGCGATGCCCACGTGTGCCATTCCTTTGTAGCTACGATTTGTTAGTGCAACTAGCTAAGGGTTTCATAGTGAAACTCTGCCACACTTCCTGGGAAGAGGTGTAGTGGGTCTCACGAACCCCGGCATTGGGAATCACGGCTCGGTGGGTAAAGATGTACAATTTCTACAGAAATAATTAACCTGTTATAACAGCCGTGCTCACGGATACGAGCGGTCTGGATCCTTCGAGATTAGTGGTTACTGTGGATGATGGATGGTTGGGAATTGAGACAAAGCTGGATGATACTTTAATACCACTTGGGAATTGGGACTGTTCATTAAAGTAGTAATTCAGGTTGCTAAAAATTGATCAACTAAAATTGCGAACCGCAGTCAAACAGTGTCAAGCCTGTTTTGAGCCTCATAGATCCCTTTGTTATACTTGCTAAGCATGGTGAGCTTACACTTGCTTTACATCCAATGAAAATCCTGGATGGGTAACAGATAATGGATATGAAGAGTTTCCAGAGGATGTCCAAGACTACTAGGAAGACGTTCACCAGTTGGAGTCCCTGTGGCAGTTGGGCTAGTTTTTTCCGCTGTGTTTGTAATAATATTGCCTTCGAGCAAACTTTGTATTTAACTTATGATGAGATATGCGATGTAATAAGTACTTTACTTTGATACTACTGTAATTTGTGATATATGTGTGTGATTGGACATCCTGGGCGCACATATATGAGTACTTGGTTTTGCTTTGCAAAATTGGGTGCAACAAATTGGTATCAGAGCTATAACTGACTGTAGGACGAACAACCTAGATAGAAATAGACGTTTTTAGGATTTCATTATCTTTATTTTACTACTTTTACTTTGCTATAAAATTTTTGCTTATATCCTGTTCTTTATCTGTTGCCAAAATTATTTTGTTCTAATACTCAACCTTTTCATTCTTGTAGATGGCCCGTACCAAGAAAACCCCACGCAAGAGGACCATTCTGATGCCCACTAGGAGGACCAGGTTCACTTTGGGCAAGCGTGTCCCGACACACCTTGTGGAGGCTCTAAGGAACCAAGAGGAGGAACCGCCTGTGGAGGTACCCATGGGGGAACCTCTAGAGGACTTGTTGGAGGATCCGATGGATGAAGAAACAGAGGAGGGACCCATGTTCGAGGGACCCATTGAGATAGAGGAGTCTAAGGAAGATCCCGAGGAAGTATAGGAACAAGGTGGCCAGGAGGGAGCAGGTGACCTCGATGATGGAGATGGTTCTAATGATTCTGATGCTGATGGAGGTGATGATGGTAATGGTGGAGATGGTGGAGATGGTGGAGACGATGGAGACGGTGGAGACGATGGGGATGATGACAATGATGATGATCATAATGCACCGTTAGCTCAGGGATGGACTGCGGAGATCCACTATGACTTGGAGGGTGATGGCTACTACCACCCTAGGCTTCTCGCACTTATGCATCGCTACCACCCTAGAGGCACTGTTCAGTACAGGACGGAGCATTGGACCCACCCCGACTACACCGGCTTCTGGGAGACAGAAGTGTACATCCGAGAGGGGACTCGGGTGCGCTACATCCACCGCGCCACCACTGCACGGCTCACACGTGCGGCCGTCATCAGGGATGCAGCTCGACAGGCATTGATGGTCAACCGTGACCGTCACTTCGACGACATCGCCTGGGAGGATGACCGCTATCTTCCCCGCCGTCGGAGCGGACAGTCTACGTGCAACATCGCTACCCCACTTGGAGAGGCAAACCTGAGACTGAGGCCTACCCTGTTGTGCTTGGCTGAAACCCACACTGACTTGGATCAGGCCCTGGATGAGCTCGATGTCATGGGAAGGGCCTACATGCAGCTGGCTCGTGAGAACGCTACACTGAAGCAGCAGCTAGGAGGTCCAGATGTGGAAGATTCAGGAGTACCCGCTCAGTCATCCCCGAGGACCAGAGGAAAGTTTGGAGACCCCAGCACCAGCACCACCATCGACCCGTACCCATAGGAGAGTCATAAAAATATGTAATAAGCACGCGTAGCTACGCGAGAGAGTATTTAGTTTCTTTCTTTTTAATGGTTGGACAAGTGTTAGTTGCATGGTTGGATGTTTATCATTATGATTAATGTTTGATTTGGATCTTTGATATGATTGTGATGACTTGTGGGCATGTCCACGGTCATTTAGTTAAGGTTAAGGTTTAGGGATATTATGAATAAATAGTTGGGTTTCGTTTTATCATGCTGTCTATTCTGTATCTTTTGGAACAGTCTGTCTTTATCGGTTCATATCTCGTAATCTAGATACTCAAAGGTCATGAAATTTTTTTGGAGATAAGTAGACTTCAACATCTTTCTTCTGGCTCTGGAATCACCTCAATAGCTATTATAAATTGTGAGATACAACTGTTGTAAGTCGAGGTTTCTGTGCTGTCAGGATTCCGGAACAGTACTTCTTATCGTCTGAAATTGACTAAGTAAACGTTGGAATCTAAAAAAGTGTTCTAAACGAAAGTTGTAGAGAATTTCATAAGCTTTCCAGAAAGGTATGCTAAGCAATCATATGATAAACAGAGACTGAGATATGCTCGTTTTACAGCACTGCTGTTATCCAACTCGCTGGAAAAATTCAGAACAAATATCTTCTTGCATACCCTACATATATCTCTTGTCTACACCTACTCTTGTTACACCAGTATCTTGTAAGAGTTATATGCTTGGACATGTAAGACTTATATGATGCCTCTACAGATGGTGAACACCAGGAGGAACCACCAGGGAGGCGAGGAACCACCACCACCACCCCTAGTCTCCATGGAGCAGCTGATGATGATGCAGACCCAGTTGCTTCAGCAGATGGCCCAGAACATGCAGAACATAGGGCAAGGGAATGGAAATGCACCCCTCATATCAGGGATAAGAGGGGAGAGTTTCTGAAAGGGCACCCACCTGTATTCAAGCACTCTGCCGATCCACTCCAAGCTAATGATTGGCTACGTGCCATTGAGAGGCAACTGGAGATTGCCCAATGTGATGATAGGGAGAAAGTTTTATATGCTTCTGGACAGTTGCAGGGAGCTGCACAGGATTGGTGGGACTCATTCCGCTTCGGCCGCACCGAAGTTAATCCCATCACTTAGGCTGAGTTCCGCAGTGCTTTTCGCACTCATCACGTGCCTGCAGGACTGATGAAGCTGAAGAAGAAGGAGTTCTTAGCTCTCAAGCAGGGGGGCATGACTGTTGCTGAATATCGTGACAAGTTTATACAATTGTCACGGTATGCACCTACTGAGGTAGACGAGGATGGAAAGAGGCAGGAGCTGTTTATGGAGGGCTTGAATGATGGTCTCCAGTACCAGCTGTTGTCCCATACCTTTGCTAACTTCCAGCAGCTGGTGGACAAAGCTTTAGTGATTGAGAACAAGCGCCGCCAGATGGAGGACAAGAAGAGAAAATTTCAAGGACAGCAATCTGGGAGCAACTCTCTCTTCCGTACCAACCCTCAACAAACTCAATCTCAGCAGCGCTATCAAGGTCAGACAGGTCTCAACCACAACCAGTAGTAGCAGCGTGCACAGCAGCAGCAACAGCAGTATAAGGCACCAGCTCAGCGCCAGCAGCAACCCAACAATGTACTAGTGAGGAATAATGCCCCCAATGCTCCGCAGAGGAATGGCGCACCAAAAGCGCCAAATGCAGTTAATGACAACAAGTGCTTCAATTGTGGAGAGCCGGGACATTACTCTAATAGATGCCCCAAGAAGACTAACACACAGCAGAACTACGTTTGGGGAAAGGTGAACCATGTTACTGCTGAAACAGCTCAGGAGGCACCGGATGTGGTGATCGGTATGTTTTCGGTCAACTCAAACTCAGCTACAATACTTTTTGATTCTGGTGCTTCGCATTCCTTCATAACATATACATTCATAAAGAAGCATGGTATTCCAGTAAGTGTTATGAAGAAACACATGTTAGTAAGCTCACCTGGTGGGATAATGAAAGCAGAATGGATATGCTTAGCTGCTAGTCTCAGCATAAGGGGGGTAGAATTTCAAGCAAATCTTGTAGTCATAAATTCCACCGGTATCAATGTCATCTTGGGTATGGATTGGCTAAGGTTGCAGAAAGCAGTTATTAATTGTGATAATAGCTCGGTGAATCTTATCACTTCAACTAGAGAAGAAGTGGTGTTTGTGGCAACTCAGTCTGCTACAGAAATCTGTCGGGTTAATCAGTTGGAGGGCACAACCTTAGAAGATATAAGGATAGCAAATGAGTACCCGGATGTCTTTCCTGAGGAATTACCAGGTATGCCACCTGACCGAGACATCGAGTTTATAATTGAATTTTTACCTGGAACTGCACCCATAGCTAAGAGACCCTATAGAATGGGAGTGAATGAATTAGCAGAACTTAAGAAACAACTAAGGGAATTGTTAGGTAAGGGTTATGTTCAACCTAGTTCATCACCATGGGGTGCACCAGTACTATTTGTAGAAAAGAAGGATGGTACACAAAGGATGTGCATAGACTACAGGTCACTTAATGAGGTCATAATTAAGAACAAGTACCCATTGCCTAGAATTGATGACCTATTTGACCAATTGAAAGAGGCTTGTGTGTTTTCCAAGATTGATCTTCGATCTGGATACCATCAGTTGAGGATAAGGCGTATTGACATCCCCAAGACCACCTTTGTGACCCGCTATGGACTGTATGAGTTCACAGTCATGTCTTTTGGTCTGACTAATGCACCTGCATACTTCATGTATTTGATGAACAAAGTATTCATGGAGTACCTTGATAAGTTTGTCGTCGTGTTCATTGATGACATACTAGTGTATTCTAAGAATGAAGAAGAACATGAAGGACATTTGAGATTGGTGTTGCAAAAGCTTAGAGAACATCAACTTTATGCCAAGTTCAGCAAATGTGAGTTCTGGTTAAAAGAAGTATCTTTCCTTGGTCACATAATCTCTAATGGAGGAGTAGCAGTAGATCCCAAGAAGGTTAGAGATGTGTTGAGTTGGAAGCCACCTAAAGATGTTAGTGAGATTTGGAGCTTTCTAGGTATGGCTGGGTATTATAGGAGATTCATCGAGGGATTCTCTAAGTTAGCCAAGCCCATGACTGCGTTGTTGGAGAAGAATGCCAAATTTGTATGGACTAAACAATGCTAGGACAGTTTTGAGGAGTTGAAGAAGAGACTGACTTCTGCTCCAGTGCTCATCTTACCTAATCTCACCAAAAGTTTCTCTATCTATTGTGATGCCTCACGGCAAGGTCTAGGAGGTGTTCTTATACAAGAAGGCAGAGTTGTTGCCTACGCATCTAGACAGCTGAGAAAACATGAGCTAAATTATCCGACTCATGATCTGGAATTGGCAGCTGTGGTGCATGCTCTTAAGATTTGGAGGCACTACTTGATTGGTCATAAGTGCGAGATTTACACAGACCATAAGAGTCTAAAGTATATATTCACGCAGTTAGATCTGAATCTGAGGCAGCGTAGATGGCTCGAGTTAATCAAGGATTATGATTTGGATATCCACTATCACCCGAGAAAGGCTAATGTTGTAGCAGATGTCTTGAGTAGAAGGAGTTATGTGAACATGGCCTATACAATTCAACTACATGAAGAGTTGTGTGAGGAGTTCAAATACTTGAATTTGGGTATTGTGGCCAACGCCATGGAGTTAGAGGTAGAATCCACTCTGGAACAAGAGATTCATAAAGGACAGTTGGGTGATGAGAGGATCAAGGATATTGCAGAGCGTATAGTGATTGGTAAAGCCCCAGGATTCCATATGGATGATCAAGGGACAGTATGGTGCGGTAAAAGGATTTGTGTGCTAGAAGTAAAATCTATTAGGGAGTCTATCTTGAGGAAAGCTCATGACTCAACCTATTCCATACACCCAGGAAGTACTAAAATGTATCTTGATCTTAAAGAGAGGTATTGGTGGTATGGACTAAAGAGAGACGTAGCAGAACATATGGCTATATGTGACACATGCCAAAGAGTGAAAGCAGAACATCAGAGGCCAGCAGGTTTACTACAACCTATGAAGATACCCGAGTGGAAATGGGAAGAAGTTGGAATGGACTTTATAGTTAGATTACCCCATACACAGAGAGGATTTGACTCTATCTAGGTGATTGTTGACCGATTGACAAAAGTGGCCCATTTCATTCTGGTCAAGGTAACTTATTCGAGTGCAAAGTTAACAGAGTTATATATGGAAAGGATTGTATGTTTACATGGTGTACCAAAGAAGATTGTTTCGGATATGTGTACACAGTTCACATCACATTTTTGGCAGAAATTGCATGAATCAATGGATACGAAGTTGAACTTCAGCTTAGCTTACCATCCTCAAACAGATGGATAGACTGAAAGGACAAATCAGATCTTAGAGGATATGCTAAGAGCTTGTGCTCTGCAGTATGGGACAAGTTGGGATAAGAGTTTACCTTATGCCGAATTCTCCTACAATAATAGCTACCAAAAGAGTCTTAAAATGGCACCGTTTGAGGCATTGTATGGCAGGAAGTGCAGAACACCATTGTTTTGGAATCAAATGGGGGAAAGCCAAGTCTTTGGACCAGATGTTTTGCAACTGGCAGAAAAACAAGTGCAAACAATAAGGCAAAACCTAAAGGTTGCACAGTCCCGACAGAAAAGCTATGCAGACACAAGGAGAAGAGATTTGGCATTTGAAATTGGTGATTTTGTCTATCTCAAAGTTTCACCTATGAAAGGAGTAAAGAGATTCCATACTAAGGGAAAGTTGTCACCCAGGTATGTGGGACCATTCAAGGTCATCAATAGGAGAGGAGAAGTTGCTTACCAGTTAGAGTTACCGGAGCAGCTCTTAGGTGTTCATGATGTTTTCCATGTGTCACAACTTAAGAAATGTTTGAGAGTACCTGAGGAACAACTACTCTTGGAAGAACTGGATATCTGAGGGGATCTATCATACAAAGAATATCTAGTAAGAATCCTAGAAACAGCGGAGAGAATCACAAGGAGCAAAATAATAAGAATGTGCAAGGTTCAGTGGAACAGACACTCAGTGGATGAGGCAACGTGGGAAAGAGAGGGAGATCTGAGAACTGACTATCCCAATCTCTTTGAACCATCCGAATCTCGAGGACGAGATTCATCCTAAGGGGGGTAGGTTTGTAACACCCAAAATTTTTACTACAAATTAGCAATTAATTCTTAGCCTTTATTACATTTTCTAAGTATTTTTTTTACTTAGGCCAAATAATAAATGTTGGTTAAATAAAATAAACTATAAGGTTTAGAAACATGTTTGTTGCATTCATGCCAAAGCATATTGTGTTTGGTTGAGTGTAGGGCTAGTTGGTTTGAAGTTAAATTCAAATTCCATTTGAAATTGGCTTAAAATTTAAAATGGAGAAATAGATTTGGAAAAGGATTTGATTTTGAAAAAAATTCATCTCCTTCCCTTTTCAGCCCAACTGAATCAGCCCAGCCCTTTTCTCTTTCATTTCCCCCCCCCGCTGGCCTGTCTCGGCGGCCTGTCACACCGGCCCACACCGCCCGCAGCCCGCATCGGCACACCGGCCTGCACCGCATGCGACCCGCATCGGCGCGCTGGCCCGCACCCCGCGTGGCCCAGTTTGCCAGCCCACCAGCGCAGCCAGCTTAGCCGCGGCCCGCCTTGGCTTCACCCGTGAGCGCATTGCCTTCTCTCTCTTGCTGCGCGTCTAGACCCACTCGTCAGCCGCATCGTCCACCTTCCATCCCCGGCGCCCCCTTCCTTCTATTGCCCGGCCATGGCACGTCACCGATGGAAAGCCACCGGCACTGTTTGGAAGGTGCCGAGCCCCTCCCTGCTTCCCTTCCTTTCTTGCCGCAGTCGCCCGCCTATAAAGGCCGAGCCTCCCCTCAGCCCTTCTCCATCTTTGCCCGCTACCGAGAGCTACCGCCGCCGGTGAGAACCCCCCACTTCCGAGCATGAACGCCGACGCCAAGGCCACCCGAAGCACCGCCGGATCTTCCCGCACCTGTAGGTACTCCCCATTTCGCGTTTTGGCGTTGTTTTGCCCGGCTACACCCTCACCCGCGCACCTTTTCTCTCTCTAGCTCGCGGCCGCCGTCGACGACCAGCCTCGGAGCCTCCCCGGACGCCGCGTTCCCCTCCAGGCGAAAATTGGGTATCCTGGGCGCACATATATGAGTACTTAGTTTTGCTTTGCAAAATTGGGTGCGACATCTATGTTTTCTATGAGATTTAGCTCAATCAAAGATTGGCTTGCTTGAGGAGCACACTCATTAGTACAAGAAATATTTAATTGAGATAGTGTACTAGTGAGTGAATGTGTGAGAGGTTGAGAAAATTTTACCGATGTGATCACAACCTCATGAGCCACCTCAAGCATGATGCTTGATTCTACTACTTCCTCATGAGAGCACTTTAGATGAACATAGTTTGCTTGTAGCACATTATACTTGCTTGATAGTTCATCTAGCCTTGCCTTGAGCTCAAAGTTGTCCTTCTCTAGTTGTGAAACACTAGAAAAGGAGTTAGTAACTAAAGTATGCTCAATTGACAATTTTTCATACCTCTAATTGATTTCCTTTAGTTCTTCTAACTTGGAGATGAGAAACATTTCTTGTCATTGAAGTGATTGCTCTTGCTTCTCATTCTCTTCCTCTAGCTCATCATTCTTCTCAACTAGCTTCATGAGGATGAGCTTATCTTTGCTACTTAGATGATTAAGAGTGTAACTATCTTCAATTTCAATATCATTCTCCACTTGATCATCTATTTGTGCTATCCCCTTGGCTTGTTCTTTCTTGTTAGTCTTCTTGCTTTTCTTGGCCCTGAGACACAAGTGATGAGAATCATGAGATACTAAGGTTGACTCATCACTTGGTCACCACCAGTCTTGCATCCTTGCAAACAGCTGCTTGCTGCTCTGCTGCCTCGGCCATACTGGACACGTTCGGTAGGAATACCGAACACGTCTGGTATGTGTAGGCAGATAGCAGGTCATGCACTGCTTGCACTTCTTGCTCTAGCTCGGCGCTCTTGAGGTCTTGTGAGGCTTCTTCGCTGCATGAAGACATAATGAACATACTTTCCATTGAATTGCACTCAATAGCATCATCACATTTAGATTTTCCATATAATTCAACAAGTCTAGTCCAAATGAGATGAGCACTCTTTAGAGGTGGTTGTCCATTAAAGATTGCCTCATCTTAAACCTCTGCACTCAATGTACTCAAAATGATATTAATAGCTTGAGCATTGAGTTGCACGCATATCTCTTCCTATTTTGACAAATTTTTGTAGTTGCTCCAATCAACTATAGGAAGAGGCATGCTTGCATCCATAATATGCTCAACAACAAGACTAATATCCCTAAAAGCATTGAGTACATTAATTGACCAAGGTAGAAAGTTTGAACCATAATTTTGGAGAAGCACCGGCTCCAACTCGATAGGCGTCGACATCCTTTTCTCACGGCGGTGAAGCTTTAGGTGAGTTCTAGCTCTGATACCACTTGAAAGGACCTAGGATGCCACCTAGAGGGGGTGAATAGGCATTTATGATAATTAACACCTTTAAATGCGGAAGCGATTAGTAATGGAAGTTTCCAAAATGGAAACTCTAAATAAGAGTAATACCACCCCTCACAAGTTAGCCACAGGGTATGTAAAAGATACTAAATAAATCTAGGGAGCTAGACACCTACAACCAAAGAGTTAAATCAAAATACAATTAAGTTTTGCATAGGCACCAATACCGGACGTGTCCAGTATACACATATTCAGTGGAACGGACCCAAACTTGCTCCTTTCGATTTCAATCTTCAATCCAAGCTGCAGGTACCTACTAGAAATGATATGATATACAGATAACTTACAGAAGAGCTAGAGCAACACACATATCAAAAGAAATGTGAATTGAGACACGATATTTGTTTTACCGAAGTTCAGACTCAGTTGGGTCCTACTATCCGTTGAGGAGGCTACGGGCAACCCAGCGAAGGTTAGCCCTAGAGGGAGTCTTTTCCAACTCCTTTTCCTCCTTCCACAAGTTGATTCCTTCCCTTGCAGTGGTGGAATCGACCGTTACAAACTTTCTGAGGCACACCACAATCTCTTGGGTGCTCTTTGGCGATGCCTAACCGTCTAGAACAGAAGAGTCCAAGAGTAACAAATGCAAATCATGAGATTGACAATATGCACAAGCGCTCAAGTGGTGGCTTGCTCTCTTTTTCGAATTCTCTCTCAACCCACAAAAGTATTTGGCAATTTGGATGAATCACTCACTAAGAGAGGGTTGGAGAGTGTTTGCAAGGCTCAAAAACATGCTAGAGGATCAGCAGAATCAGCAACCTCCAATGGTGGAGGCTTGGGGGTATTTATAGCCTCCCTAAAAAAACTAGTTGTTTTCTAGCCGTTGCCATACCGGACACGTCTGGTATGCATATCGGACATGTCCGGTATGACTTGCATTGCGCCAATGGTCACTGAGTTAAAGTATGCGAGGTGTCAGAACTCCCGACACTTTCTGAGACTTCCAACTACCGAAACTCCCGACCAACTCAAGTTGGAACTCCCGACCCTCAGCTCATTTGAAAACTAGCTGTTGGGCCCTAGTCGGCCATACCAGACATGTCCGGTATGATTCGGACAGTGAACTCTCAAGTCAGTAAGGTGTTGGGACTCCCGATGCTTTCTGAGACTTCCGACCCCTGGAACTCCCGACACATGTTAGGACTTCCAACACACAACTCTTCCAAAACTACAAAGACAGAAAGTGCACACCCCAAATACCGGACACATCCGGTATGCACGGGTACTGTGCAGAGAGTTAGAATCTCTTGTCTCTCTCACTCAAACCTCACATATGTTGGCTTGAGCACTTATGAATAATCATCTATCAACATGATGCATCCCTCTTAATAGTACAACGTTCCTATAAACTCAATATTAAAAGGAAAAATAAGATTATACCGCTTGAGTTGATTTCTTTTGAATTGATGTCGTCTTTTTCAATCTTCATCAAGTGAGGGTCCAATATATCGATATTGATCTTTTTACTTGAGCATAGCCATCTTGAGCATGTGACTTGATTCTATTCATCCAATATGAATAACTCCAAATACATCAAGTCACTTCCATCAACTTGTCTAATATAGATTTGATCCTCCACTTCAATATGACCTTCAGAGCTTGATTAGTATCTCAACTAAATGCAAGTACTTTCTTCTTCACCCTAGCTAGGTTCTTCAGCCGCCATCCTTGCTTAGTACCTCGAAGCCTTTTCTTGCTATTTTCACCATCTTAAACCATCAAGTCACATCTTGTGTTGAATCATACAATGAATTCCATAGAACACCATCTTCATCAATCATTGAAATCCCACAATAAATAAGCCTTTACATGAATTCCATTTGAATTGTTGTCTTATGCTTGAATTAGATTGTTTATACAACAACACATCATTTTGGCTTTATATTTGAACTCAAGTGTATGTGAGACTTTCAATTTTCTGTTTCACACTTAGCAAACATGTTAGACCTTTAATCGTGTTGTCATTCAATCATCCAAAATTCACTATAGGTCTAGATGCACTTTCAAAATGCAATTGTTACAAAACAAAAAATCATGCAAGATGTCATATGACACAAACATCAATTCCTTACCATTTTGTTAATGCGGCACTGACGAAGTGTAGGCTCAAACACAAAATTGGAACACATCCAATACCTCTGCCTATACAAGTCCTCTTCATCGGACTTGGCTACCTTGCAAGAATCGCCGCAAAAGAACATGGGCACTGAAACACCACTAGGCAGAGGCAATGGGTCGAAGGCATTTCTGATTATCCAGCCATAACTACAATTTAGCCATTTTCGTTCTAAGAACCGAAAGCAATTAACATTAAACCCTACACCTAGGGTTTCCCATTTGATCCACAACAATAAACCCATATCATAACAACGTGCGCTGAGATTACCTTGGTTTGGTAGCTTTTTCACGCCTTGGCATTCTACGGTTATAAATATTAAAATTGCAAAGAACCCTAAGTAATGACGATTCTTAAGTTGAAAAAATCCGACTAATATATACCGAATCGATTTGAAAAAAAACTAGAAGAGAGCGAGAATACCTTGCTCTCGAAGATCTATGAATCAAATTAAAGTTTTCAAGGTCCAATATGTCAATTCGTGAGGTAGGACGAAGTGGGGAGAGAAAAACCCGAGAGGGAGGAGAAAGAAGAGGAAGAAGGCTCGGACAATAAGGTTGGACGCCGGGTTAAAACACCATCTCGGCGTCATAGATCTTGGCGTCGTTTTCGGCGCTAATAACCACAGCGCCAAGCTTGGCGCCAATAACCACGACGCCAAGCTCGGGGCCAAGATCTACAGCGCCAAGCTCGGGGCCAAGATCTACGGCATTATGGTGCCTGCCAAGTCACCGCCACGTCTGCACCGAGCTCAAGATCTAGACATCAAAATCTATGGCACTGAGATATGTAAGCTCGGCGCCACCAACAATGGCACCGAGCTAAGGGTCCATATTTTGAAAGCATACCTTTAGGAGCATATTTGTGAAAAAAATTCAAAGAAAGGGCTAAAAACAAAAAATTCGGACGATCAAACTACGCGCATGGCGGTAACCGCGAACGACTGCTGGGCGAGCTGACCGGTGTGGAAGCTCACCCACCAGCACTGATGGTAGACAACCAGTCCGCCATCGTCCTCACGAAGAATCCTGTTCTCCACGACCGGAGCAAGCACATCGACGTCAAGTTTCACTTCCTCAGGGACTGTGTCAATGGAGGGCAGATCGTCATCGAGTTCGTCAAAACTGGTCGGCAACTCGCGGACGTCCTCACCAAGCCGCTCGACCATCTTCGGTTCACGGAGCTGAAGAAGATTATCAGAATGCTGGAGGTTTTAGGGTTAGCAGCAGGATTAGAGGAAGAATTGTAAAGTAATCTGCTGCTCTCCATCTATACGCGCGGCAGGGGCAGGCGCCAAAAGGGCTCCCCTGCTGCTGCACTGTAGCCGCGACAGGGACAGACGTCGAAAGGCTCCCCTGCCGCACTGTACCCACAGCAGGAGCAGACGCCAAAGTCAGTCATGCTATCACATCAGTCACTGTAACAGCATGACAGTCTGGCATATCTGTGTACTAAGATTAGATGGATAGAGTTGTATATATAGCTTCCCACTGCAACTCAGTAAAGAGAGAGTTCAGTTTTGCCATATGCTCTACAGAGCTCCGGCCATCGCTGGGCTTGTACTGTGTGTGAGCTATTCTCAATATCTTCTTCTACCTCTAACCATAGTGTGTGAGAATGCCGGAAACAGTCGGTTCACCCGTCCAAGAGATCTCGGGACCAACAATACCGCCCTTTGAATTTCCCCGTTTCACTTGATATAGACGTCATCGGTTAGACTTTGTGGTCTGTTCTTGTTGGTCCAAAATGTTTCACGGGGAAGATCAGACAAGCGTGTCGTGTCTGAATTTGAGCGATATCAACTCCAAAAATCGTGGATGCGAGCTAGTATCATGCAAAAACAAAAGATCGAAAGGACTAAACTGCAAAATCAGTAGAGAAGAAGAACACCAGCCGCCTCCCCTCCAAAGAAATTCTCACAGATGCTCTTTTGGGTTTTCTTCATGGCAGCACGGCGCAATGCTGTCATCGTGGTCGCTTCGGTCTTGACGGCACTGGCGGTCGTCATGAGCATAGCATTCATCTGGACAAGAATGAGGTCCACATCAAGAGACGATCTCCATCATGACGGTATGCAATACAACGCAAACCTGAAACCCCTCCGAGTCTTTGACGCCGCGCGTGAAATAATGAATAAACTCTACGACATATATGATACAGACAAGGACGGCTCCGGTGGGATGATCCGCGCCATCACCGCGTCGCACCTGAGCTTCAAGTACCAGGAGCTGCGCACGGCCACCGACGAGTTCAGCGAGATCAACAAGCTCGGCCAGGGAGGCTACGGCTCCGTCTACAAGGGCGTGCTGGCAGACGGGCGGGAGGTGGCGGTGAAGCGGCTCTTCTTCAACAGGCAGCAGTGGGCGGAGCAGTTGTTCAACGAGGGGAAGCTGGGGAGCCAGGTGATGCACAAGAACCTGGTCAAGCTGCTGGGCTGCAGCATGGAGGGCCCCGAGAGCCTCCTCGTCTACGAGTACCTCTGCAACACCAGCCACGACCACTACCTCTTTGGTACTGTATATGCTACTTGTTACACTCAATTGGGCTCATTGGATGGATTCTGACTGACATTTCGATGCATGTAATGCAATGCAGACGAGTTCAAGAAGACCGCGCTGGATTGGGAGCGGAGGATCGAGATCGTGCTGGGCACGGCAGAGGGCCTCTCCTACCTGCACAGCGCTTCGGAGGTCAGGATCATACACCGGGACATAAAGGCCGGCAACATCCTGCTGGACGAGAGGTTTAGGCCGAAGATCGCCGACTTCGGCCTCGCTAGGAACTTCATGGACGACCAGAGCCATCTCAGCACCGGCCTCGCCGGAACTTTGTGAGTGCAATCAAAAAAATTTTGAGTGATTGCAACCAATTGCATGACTGAATCATCATAAAAGTATCACCAAATTTTTTGCGCAGTGGATACATGGCTCCAGAGTACATCGTCCATGGGCAGCTTACGGAGAAGGCCGACATCTACAGCTACGGCGTGCTGGTCCTCGAGATCGTCACCGGCAGGAAGAGCCACAACTCGGTGGCGTTGTCGGAAGAAGGCCTTTCACTCATGGCACTGGTATGGAAGCAATGCTACGGCACTCCGGTTAGTTGATAAGAAGTAATAGCTCAGATAAATCTGGCGATTGAATTTTACAAGGCATAACAAAATTTAACCGAATCAACAATGGTAAAAGAAATTTAAAAAAAAGTGAGTTTTTGCTTGAAAGGCTCTTGCTGTCACTGTAGCATTTCAGAAAAAAAAATATCTGATAGAGGTATGTTACTTTCTTCAGATATGGAGACACTGCAACGCCGGCACCCTGATGGAGCTGCTGGACCCGGATCTCCGCGAGCAGTGCTCGGAGGAGGGCGCCCTCCGGGTGTTCCACGTCGGGCTGCTGTGCGCCCAGGCGTCGCCGCCGATGTGGAAGGTGGTGGAGATGTTGAGCTGCAGGGATCACACGGTGGTGCTTCCTCGGCCCACCCAGCCTCCGTTCATCAACGTCAAGGGGTCCAACGCCAACGCCAAGAGCGACAGGTGAAATTTTTGTATTTGGGTCCCTTTTGAAAACATTTTTTACAAAAAGACCTACGTCAAAACGTTTGCTCAAAATAGACAATTTTTAGGCGTCTTAGGACATGACGCCGAGGTATGAGGGTCGGCATCGACTGACACGACGCCGAGGTCTTGCCACGTCACGGACGACCCCGGTCGACGGCGACACGGTGACGCATGGGGCCCACTACGTCAGCGTCGTGTCAACCAACGCCACAGGCCCAACCTCGACGCGGTGGGACTACACGCCGAGCTATTGGCGTGTGGTCCAGGCAGCCCAACAACGCTTCGTGGCCCAATAGCTCGGCGTGCGATCAGATGACGCCGAGATGCTAACATCGGCGCGGCCCGACTCAACGCCGAGGTTCGGAGAAGCATGCATGCAGCTCGATCGGTTTCATTCCACTAGTGATGGAGACATAGGTCATGGCGCCGACCACTAAATTTAACCTAACACCCTAGTTTTACCGTGAGATGGATATATAAAATTTTGGCTAAGTCTTTAAATTTACTATGAGATGGACATGCTGAAATTTGCTAAGCCTGGAATTTTACCATGACTTGGACATTGTCAAATTTGATTTTTACCGTGGGACAGACATATGCAAAAATGGCTCTAAAGTCTGAATTTTTGCTATGACTTATAGACTAGAATTACCATGGATATGTAATTTGAATTTTTACCATGGCAATGCCATATTGAATTTTATTGTGACATGGATATGTTACAATCTGTCTAAATCTGTGATTTTATCATGAGATGGACATATGTATATTTACCACGAGATGGTCTGATTTTTTACCGTGGCTAAATCCAAACTTGACGAGACTTGTTTTGTTGTCATATCCTCAGAGAGTACTCAAACTCGTGGTCACTATTTGGAAGATAAAATATCGCAAACATGTTAATTCACTGCTACAAAATAGCACTGTATTCAAACTTGTGGTCACTATTTGGCCATATTAAAAACTGATTTAGGTTTAGGTCCAAAAACAAAGTTTGTTGTACTCAACTCAAACTACAACTTCTATTAAAGGTCAAACTTTATATCTAGAAAAGAAACTATAGTTTTACTGTGGTCAAAACTGCATCATGAAAAATGGTGTTAACTACTGATCCAACACTTAGAAACATTTTTAGGCTCGTTCATCAACATGAACCTTAGATCATTTTTATCCTAAGTATTTCTATGTTGTTTTAAGTGCTCAAATATCAAGTCAGTGTAAAACTCTAGAGTTAGCCATATTTCTCAATATCCAAGTCATGGTAAAATTTTAAATTTGTCAATGTCCAAGTCATGGTAAAATTCTAGTCCATTTTTGCATATGTCTGTCCTACAAATTTCAGCATGTCCATCTCATGGTAAATTTAAAGACTTAGCCAAATCCTACGGTAAAACTAGGGTGTTAGGTTAAATTTAGAGGTCGGCGCCATGACCTATGACGCCGAGACGTTACCTCGGCTTGCCGCAATCCCGCAACAGGCTAGGCAGCGGGCATGCACTACCTCCGGTCTCTGCCGCTCTAAATTGTCTCCCAGCACCCACAGACGAACATGCCATGTGTCCATCACTAGTGGAATGAAACCGATCGAGCTGCATGCATGCTTCTCTGATCTCATGAATCGTGATGCGTGGGGTGGGGTTCTGATCGAACCTCGGCGTTGAGTTGAGCCGCGCCGAGGTTAGCGTCTTGGCGTCATCTGATTGCACGCCGAGCTATTGGGCCACGAAGCGTTGTTGGGCCGCTGGGCCGCGCGTCGGATGGTGGCAATAGCTCGGCGTGACTCCCCACAGCGCCGAGTTTAGGCCTGTGGCGTTGGCTGACACGACGCCGACGTAGTGGGCCCCATGCGTCACCGTGTCGCCGTCGACCGGGGTCGTCCGTGACGTGGCAAGACCTCGGCGTCGTATCAGTCGACGCCGACCCTCATACCTCGGCATCATGTCCTAAGACGTCTAAAAATGGTCTATTTTTCAGCAAACATTTTGGCGTAGGTCTTTTTGTAAAAAATATTTTCAAAAAAGACTAAAATACAAAAATTTCACGAGCGACAGCTACGAGTCGCCCTTCTCGCTGAACCAGCTCTCGTTGACTGGGGTGCAGGCCAGGTAAAAGGTGTGGATGGCGTTGTGTGTTAGTAACATTTTTTTTTCAAAATATAGAAGCTGAGGACATGTTTGACATTAATTTTCTGAACCGTGACCAGGGGCTCATGTTGGGTTTCAACTCTAGCCTACCCTAGCCTACTTGGGATTAAAAGGCTTTGTTGTTGTTGGTGGTGGTGGTTGTGGTGGTGACATACTTTGGTGGCTATGTGTAAGTCTTCAGAGGAAAGATTCCTGTTTCTAAGTAAAACATCCAGAAAAATGTTGATAAACCATTAGTATTCTGAAAACATTCACAGTACAGCTAGTCTTGTGGAATATGGTTGTGAGGAATTTTCGTCTGTGATGTAGTATAATTGTGCACACCTGAAAGAAACTAATATATTTTCAAGTATAAACGTGGACATTTAGTATGGGGCTTGTTCGGCTGGCTTTAAGCCGGCCGGCTGGCTGGTTCTGGCCCTCACAAAATCACTGTTCACGTCCTGCCAGAACAGTATTTTTCTCTCACAACAATCAGCCGGAATAGTATTTTTCAGTCCTGCCGAACAGGCCCATGAAGGTTAATCCTAGAAGGTATAATACAATTTACAAATCAGGCAATAAAGACATATGTGTGTGTGTCTCTCTCTCTCTCTTTATTAAAAACCATCACTTTTGCCATGTACCATTCACAGGGATTGAATTGAGATGTATCACCTAACAACAGAATAGACAGTCCCCAGACTTCTCCATCGTAGACGGAAAAATCACAAGAATCCACATACAGATTGGAGCGTAATACCATCTCATGAATACATAAACCAAGTGGAAAACAGATGAAAACCAATCAGCCGCCGAAGTTTCCGTGAGAAGCTCGAGCCGTAATGAACCCCGGTTTCGGTTTCGGAAAGTCAAGCTGTGGCTGCACAAAGTGACCAATACGTATATTTGTAGTTTTGTTGTATGTTTGTGATCGGATGTGGCGTAACACTCAATGACACAGAGTTTATACTGGTTCAGACAACGTGCCCTACGTCCAGTTTGAGTCGGTCGGTGACTTTATTCCTGAGCCCAGGTGCTCAAAGTTTGCTGTGGGGTTACAAACGGAAGGGAGAAAGATGGGAGGTGCAAAAGGTCCAATCGGACTCTAGTCTGAAGGACCAAGAGTGACGGGAGCTCAGCTGTGCGCTAAGTGTTCGAGCGTGTGCTCGAGGTTTGAACCTAGTGGTTTTGCTGTTGTGTGTGAGTAAACTGATCGGTCTATCTATTGGGAGTGAGCGCATCCCCTTTTATAGATGAAGGGGATGGCCTTATAAGCGAGAGAGAGAGAGAGAGAGTACGCATGTAACTAAGTCTTGTTGCCCATGCCGTCGGGTACAAGATGATGGTAGGCGCCCATAACAATGTTGTTGTCAGACGCATGTGGGAGGTTTTACCGTATTCACCATGTATGGTAGATGACGGCGCCCACAACACTGTTGATGTCCAGAGGCATGTGAGGAGAGCCTGACCACGTTTGTCTGGTATGGGAGTTGATGGCGCCCACAACACTGTTTGGGTTCTGGCATGCCTAGAATGTTGCAGGGCACCCTTTTGACATGTCCTATCGGTTACTGTCCTACAGGTCTGCAGGGTACGGTCCTCGGTATCGCGAACGACTTGAGTGCCCTGCATTACTTGCTCCATCTGTTTCCTGGTCCTCACCAAGCGGGCGTCCCTAGTCGGTTGGTTCCAGTCGGCTCTGACTGCGCTAGCCGGAGAAGAGCTGTAAGCAGGGATTCGGTGCATCCCCGGTCGGAAACGCGGGTTGGAGTTGGAGGTGGTGTTTGGCCAGGCCTTCCTGTCGGAGAGGCGGGCCGGAGTCGGAAGCGAGCATTGTTGCTCCTTGGCCAGGCCTTTCGGTCGGAGATTGGTTCGCCCTTCTGGTCTGTCATTTAGGTATTTGGGCCGGTCCAGGAGTTGTGCGTCGTTTGCAACGTCGTCTGCTGGGCTGAGCCTTTGCTAGAAAGCTAGTCCATGAGGGATCCCGGGTTTATGAACCCGACAGGAACCCCCGAGCCCTGGGCGATTCAGGTAGAATCGTCTGGGGGATTTTTGTCTTGAAGGTGGGTGCGCGTGAACGCACCCACGGGTGTAACCCTTGAGCCCCCGGGCAATTCAGGCAGAATCGTCTGGAGGTTCTTTTTTGTGTTTGCTAGCGAGGGGATTTTTGTTTTGTCAACGGGTGCGCGTGAGTGCACCTGCCTGTGTAGCCTCCGAGCCCGGGCGATTCGGGTAGAATCGCCTGGGGGGTTTTGTCAGCGGGCGTTTTTAGGGATCAGGCGAGGTGGACTTGCGGATCCTGGTGTCGGGCGCAGCTAAGGCAGTTTAGGGATCGGACGAGACGGACGGACTCGTGGATCCTGGCGTCGTGCGCAACCGAGGCAGATTTAGGGATCGGGCGAGATGGACTCGCGGATCCTAGCGTCAGACATAGCCGAGGCAGTTTAGGGACCGGGCGAGATGGATGGACTCACGGATCCTGGCGTTGGGTGTAGCCAAGGCAGTTTACGGATCGAGTGAGATGGACTCACGGATCCTGGCGGCGAGCGCAGCTGAGGCAGTTTTAAGATCGGGCGAGATGGACAGACTCGTGGATCCTGGCGTCGGGCGCAGCCGAGGTAGCTTCAGGATCGGGCGAGATGGACGGACTCGAGGATCCTAGCGTTGGGTGTAGCCGAGGCAGTTTAGGGATCAGGCGAGATGGACTCGCGAATCCTGGCATCTGGTGCAGCCGAGCCAGTTTAGGGATCGGGCGAGACGGACGGACTCGTGGATCCTAGCATCGGGCGCAGCTGAGGTAGTTTTAGGGATCAAGCAAGATGAACGGACTCGCAGACCCTAGCGTCGGGCGTAGCTGAGGCAGTTTTAGGGATCAGGCGAGGCGGACTCACAGATCCTGGCATCGGGCACAGCCAAGGTAGTTTAGGGATCACGTGAGATGGATGGACTCATGGATCCTAGCGTCGGGCGGAGCCAAGGCAGCTTAGGGATTAGGCGAGATGGGCGGACTCACGGATCCTAGTGTCGGGTGCAGCCAAGGTGGTTTAGGGATCGGGCGAGATGGACTCGTGGATCCAAGCATCGGGCGTAGCTGATGTAGTTTAGGGATCGGGCGAGACGGATGGACTCGTGGATCCTGGCATCGAGCGCAGCTGAGGTAGATTTAGGGATCGAGCGAGATGGATGGACTCGCAGATCCTGACGTCAGGGTGTTTGGGCGTCTTGAGCCCCTGAGCCCTATTGGGCTCGGAAGGGGTTGGTTGAGTTTTGTGCGTTACCCCATCCGTGGTTTCTCACAACCGGAGGGGCTGAGCTAACATCGCTTGCCTCGATGGCTCAAGTTACGCGCTCGGTGAGCTCGTTAACGGGCACATTCGAGTGAAATCCGGGTCCATCGTTCATGATGGGGTCAGCATAGCCCTCATGTGACATTCCACTGCTCCTTAACCTACAACCCAACAGATGCCTAGGTCATTCTGGAGACCGACCTGGGTGGCTCGCTGGCCACCCCTCGATGGAGATTCTGTGGGTTTGGCTCGAGGTTAGGATCGAATGAGAAGGTTGAGATGACCCTATCTACTTTAGGGTAGACTAGGAGAGGGCCGCTCAGGGTTCATCTGTGTTTTCTCCCCTAGCTCTATTTGACGTGAGGCGGCCTCGAGCCCTTCGTGGGTCGGCCTTTGAACCCCGGTCGGTCGTTGCTCATGTTGAATGAGGCAACTACCACTTTGTGACGCAACAAGGAGCATTGTGATGCATTTAACTACACATGTGATGCCTCGAATGTATGGAATGAATGAATGTGTGTATAGATGAATGAATGATTATATAAAGAAATAGTGGGGATTGGTAATATTACCTTGATGACTCGAGTGACGGGGTTTGAGGAGCTCCAATCGGAAATGTCCAACCAGGATCTACGCTCGTCGTTCATGACAGAGTCGGCATGGCCCACATGGGGTGTCCCTCTGCTCCTTACCTCTCACTCGGTGTTTGCCTGAGCCGCCCGATTGACTCAGGAAGCCTGATGGTCTCTCCTAGGCGGAGATCCCATAGTTAGGCCTTTCCAAGTCTCACTTGGGAAGGTAGAGGGCCACCTACACGTGGTGGCACTTTGTTTCTTGCACCTAGCGTGTGGTAGTGGTGGGCCATACCCAGGCCATGTCCTGTCTAACTATTCACCATTCCATCGGGCAGGGTGTGTCCCATCGGTTAGGGCGTGTCTCGTCGTTTCCCATCCACATTGAATGGGGGAAGGGAGATGGTTTTTCACCGCAATCCTTTGCCCTTCTTCAACTATTGCATCTCCTCCTTAAATAGGGGAAGGGAGAGGGAAAGGAGAACTCACAGACCCATTCGTGATTTTGGAGCTCAATGTTGAGCTAGACGTCATCTAGCGTAGATGAGGTGGTGCTGGCCGCCTTCGCTGAGAAGGGGCTGCTTCCATCGAAGGAGGTGGTGCACTGAAGGGTACTGTACGTCGCTGGCTTTGTCACCGTCTACGAGGCTTTCATTGGGATGGAGCCGCACGTGGACTCCTTCCGACGAATCTTCTTTGAGCGAGTCTTGTTGGAGGGGAAGATGCTCAGGACTGCGCTGGTGGGGGGTTTCGCCCTTGTAGCTGCTCAGGTTGATCAGTTCATAAAGTTTGGTGAGACATCCTCTAGCCATGGTGGCCATACTTCGGTGGGCAGCGTCCCTACCCAGGAGTTGCCTCGACTGCATGAGAAGGTCCGGACCTCCATGCTCTTTTGTTGGGCATCTATGGGTGTGACAAATTGGAGGTACCCGTTGCGCTCACCGAAGTTGAGGGAGAGGAACTGGGCGGGGCCCTTGCGGTGGTGGTTATGTCTGGTGGCATGTGTCATGGCCTCACCTTTAGCATCAGCCAATGCCGTCAAGCGGCCATAGTAGCATTTGGAGTAGAAGTAGTCAGCAAATGTAATTATTAAGTTCATGGGAGAGCCCCCATGTGAACAGTTGTATCAATGAATACATCAATTCTGCTTTGTGATGGAATCACTATCCGTTCCTTGTTTTTTATCCTAGCATAGCTTTGTTTTTATCCTTTCTTTTTCACAACTACCTGTTCGTTCCATAGGCTGCAACTTTAAGAACTTGGGCGTGGCCCGCGAGGCTCGACTGCTCATAACCATAGGTCATGGCGAGGTGTGCTCGGTCGGGAGTAAAAACAAAGTCACGTAGGGTAATCAAAGGAATGGAATGCCCTTTCATTCGGACAAATTTTTTTTACCTTGTGATAGTAAAAAAAGAGGTAGTATTGTACCCTCATGTAGCCCCCGAGCGACTCGGGCTAAAAGTGTTTAGGCTGGGGTGCTTTATAGGAGCAAGTGTTGAATAAAAAGCAGTAAGACCAAATTTAGGGGAAAAAAGATGTAGCTATTCAATGTTCCATGGTGGGCACATTGCCATTTAGGGGGAAAACTTGGTGAGAACATTGCCATTGTCATCCTTCAGTCGGTAGGCGCTCGGTCGGATCACCTCAGTCACCATATAGGGACCTTCCCATGGTGGAGAGAGTTTGTGTTTCTCCTTCGTTGATTGGGTCCTTCGGAGTACGAGATCATCGACTTCAAGGATCCTCCCCCTGATCTTCTTTTCATGGTACCTATAGAGAGTTTGCTGGTAGCGAGCGGAGCGGATGATGGTCATCTCACGGGCCTCCTTGAGCAAGTCGACTACGTCTTGTTGAGCCTCCGTGGCTCGGTCATGGTCGAAAGCCTTCACTCTTGGGGCACCATGGTCGAGGTCAGAGGGCAGCACTGCTTTAGCTCCATAGGCTAGGAAGAAGGGTGTGAACCCTATGGATTGGTTTGGGGTCATTCTAAGGCTCTAGAGGATCATTGGGACCTCTACAACCCATCACCCAGCATACTTGTTGAGTCGGTCAAAGATACGTGGCTTAAGTCCTTGGAGGACCATGCCATTGGCACGCTCGATCTGACCGTTAGTACATGGATGTCCGATCAAGGACTTGTCAATCCTGATGTCGTATCCATCACTAAAGTCTAGGAACTTCTTCCTAGTGAAGTTAGTCCCATGGTCAGTGATGATACAATTAGGAACGCCAAACCGGTAGATGATGTTGAGGAAGAATTTGACCGCCTCTTCCGAGCGGATGTTGGTGATGGGCTTAGACTCTATCCACTTGGTTAACTTGTCGACCACTATGAGCAGATGAGTGAAGCCGCTCGGGCCCTTTTTGAGGGGACCTACCATGTTGAGGCCCTAGACCGCAAACGGCAAATGATTTTGCTGAGCGTAGAATTGGCATCCCTCACACCTGTGGACGACCTCCTCTGCATCTCGTAGTGCGGTGGGTTAGTAAAAACCTTAGCAAAAGACTTTTCCGACCAGCGACCTTGGGGCCACTAATGTCCATAGATCCTGACATGGACCTCGAGAAGGAGCTGTTTCCCCTAGTTGGTAAAGATGCACTTCATGAGCGCCCCCGATGGACTCCATTTGTAGAGTTTATCACTGAGCGTGACGAATGTCCTAGCGCGTAAAGCGATCCGTTGAGCTTCAGTCCTTTTGGGTGGGAGAGCCTCCTCAAGGAGGTGGGCGAGTAGCGATGCTCGCCAATCGGTTTGATCGAGTGCCAACACGGTGATGTCGGCGGGTGACATCGTCATGGAGGCACTAGGGTCGAAGCCCCCGAGCACCAACTTGGCATCGAGGTCGGCACCCCTAGGCGCCGGCTTGGCATCGGGGTGTGTCTGAATCAGACCTTCTGAGATGCAGGTGGATGGCTCATGGAGATCGTTGATGAAGATCCTGCTTGGAGACGGATCCCACCTGGTGGCCAATTTTGTGAGAAAATCGGTGGCATAGCTGTCCTTTTGGGGGACATGATGCAGCTTGATCCCTTGGAATTTGTCCCTAAGCTTGCGCACCTCCTAGAAGTATGCTGCCATGAAGGGATTTTTGTAGGAGGACTCCTTCATGACTTGGTCAATGACCAACTCTGAGTCGCCGTTGACATAGAGTCGCATAGCGCCAAGCTTGATGGCGATACGCAGCCCGTTGACGAGGGCCTCATATTCTGCGATGTTGTTTGAGGCTAAGAAATGGAGGCAGATGGCATAGCAGAGCCTATTCCCGTTCGGGGAGATCTAAACCACTCTAGCCCCTAAGCCGGGTGCCATTATGGACTAACCGAAGTACATTGTCCAGTACTAGTGGGTGACGTCTGGGGTCGGTAGCTGGGCCTCCGTCCATTTGGTGACAAAGTCCACGAGAGCCTGAGACTTAATAGCGGTATGGGGAATATACCTGATGTCATGACCCTTGAGTTTGAGTGCCCACTTGGAGATCCGTCCTACGGTGTCACGGTTGCAGACGATGTCTCCGAGTGGGTATGAAGTGACGACCATGACTTTGTGGTTGGTGAAGTAGTGTAGGAGCTTCCAGGTCGCCATCAGCACAGCATATAGGAGTTTTTGCACCTAGGGTTACCAGACCTTGGGGTCTGTGGGTACCTCCCCGATGAAGTATACGGGTCACTGGACCTTAAGGTGGTGTCCCAGCTCCTCCCTTTCGATGACCACGGCGGCGCTAACCATATGGTTGCTCGCTGCGATGTAGAGGAGGAGGGGTTCTCCCTGTTCAAGAGCGACAAGGATTGGGGCTGACATTAGTGACACTTTGAGGCTCTCTAGAGCCTACTGAGCTTCCTCGGTCTAGACAAAGGCATCCATCTTTTTGAGGTGCTTGTAGAGTGGTATCCCCCATTCACCGAGCCAGGAGATGAATCGGCTCAGGGCAGCTAGACAGCTGGTGAGCCTTTGTACGCCCTTGACATTGCGTATAGGGCCCAAGTTGGAGATGGCTGTGATCTTTTTGGGGTTGGCTTCGATGCCATGCTTGAACACAATGTATCCAAGCAGCTTCCCTTTTGAAACCCCATAAACACATTTCTTGGGATTCAATTTGATGTTGAGCCTTTGGAGGTTCATGAACATTGCGGCCAAGTTTGCGATCAGGTCATGAGCTTGAGCTGTTTTGACCACTATGTCATCAACATAGACGGCGATTGTTGGTTTTGGCCGCTCGGCTTGATCAGATTGATCGAGCGGGTCAATTTGGTCGTCGAAGCATTATTGCATGCACCTTTGGTAGGTGGTGCCAGCGTTCTTTAGACCGAAAGGCATGGTTATGTAATAGTACAAACCATATGGGGTGATGAACGAGGTTGCGAGTTGATCAGATTCTTTCATTGCAATCTAGTGATAGCCTGAGTAGGCATCCAGAAAGGAGAGGATCTCACATCCTAAGGTGGAGTTAACTATCTGGTCTATGCGTGGCAAAGGAAAGTGATCCTTTGGACATGCTTTGTTGAGGCCAGTATAATCAACACACATTCTCCATTTCCCGGTCTTCTTTTAACAAGAATAGGATTGGCAAGCCAGTCGAAGTGGGATACCTCTCTGATGAATCCGGCTGCTAGGATTTTGGCGATCTCTTCACCTATGGCCCTATGCCTCCCATCGTCGAAGCGACGTAGGCACTGCTTGGCAAGCTTTGAGCCCAGGATGAGGCGCAGTGCATGCTCAGCGACCTCCTGTGGTATGCCCAGCATGTCAGAAGGCTTCCATGCGAAGACATTATGATTGGCGCGTAGGAAGTTGATGAGCTCACATTCCTATTTGGTCAAGAGCTAGGTGCCGATCCACACCGTCTTGATAGGGTTAGTGGGGTCGATTCCCACTGCCTTGGTTTCCTCGAGTGGGTGGAAGGCTATTGAGGAGGTTGGTTTGTTGCAGTCCAGGACTGCTAGGGTCGACGACTCCGCGAGCCGCGGGAGCTCGGATGAGTTGATGACGGCGGTGGTGAGCTCAAAATGCTCATGGTTGCATGTGAAGACGTGCGAGAAGGCGCTGCCCATGGTGATGATGCCGTTTGGTCCTAGCATCTTCAACTTGAGGTAGGAGTGCACCGAACTATCCTAGAAAACATGTTCTGCTAGACTGTCCACCTAATCTAGTGGACTGTCCGCAGCAAACCTGCACTTGGATGAGTTATCCTCATCTCCCTCCCCACGGTCCCACATGTTAGGTCGAGTTAAGCACCTTAACCCATGAGATCTATCCATATCCTCACACCATCCCCCCACTCTCATTCCTCCCTCTAGAAATTGTAAAACTAAAAAGTAGTAATTAATGTCGTCGGCCTTAACACATCTTAGTCCTAGTTCAAACCAGCAACAGGTACAACAATTAAAAGGAATTAGAAAAGGAATTGAGGATACAAGCACTTCTGTAAGAAATAGTTGGATGGATAGAGAAAGTGAATAGCCTATTAAAATTCTACAAGGCACAACACGAGCAAAACTTGTTAAACAAAAAGATGGCCCTAATAAACACTACTAAAGCTTAGTTCCAACTAGAGCACCCCTACACAATTCTAGGAGCAAAGTTAGTAACTAGCACGCCAAACAAGCAAGCTCCTACACAATTCCAATGAGCAAAGTAAAACAACAAGCTATGCACTAGAACAAGGAATCTACTCAAATTATGTACAAGAGCTACTCGATTGCTTTAGTGACTACACAAGCAAGTAATTGCACAAAGTAAATAACAAGTGTAGAAAGGAGCAAACCAAATGAGGAACAAGATTACACGTGATTTTTAGCCTACATCATAAGCTTCGGTGTCTCCCCCTCAAGGAACACGTACTAGACTTATCTGGTGCCTCTACGCACAGAGCTCCATGATGTTCCGGACTAGCGGGTATGAGCGGCCTAAACTCCTGTGCTTGCCATTCAGTGGGCACCGAACTTGTGGTGGTTGCTAGCCAAGCCCTTCTCTCGGACTTTTTTCAAATGACTAACCCCACATGTTGTCTTTTGGGAGAACCAACACCTTTAGCAGTGAGTTAGGATTTTCAAATCATTTTGCAAAGGTTTTCACTTGCTTCCTTTTCATGCATTAGATCTCATATAGTTTTTGGAAACGTACACCTGCCCAATTGGTTGCACAACTTTCTTGTAATGTAATTTAAGTTAGGTTTATTTGGGTCGTGTTGGCTTTTGTCCTTCCACGGTAATCTATGAATTACTTGGGTATGTTGTAACCAGTCAAACTCTGTTTCTGCTTAATGAAATACGTGTCGCAAAGACACGCTCGCGAAAAAAAAGAAACGTAGATCTCATATAGTTGCAGTAGATAATCATAATTGCTTAAGAAATCTACGTTGAGCACTTCTACTACCTTGGCTGGTAGAATAAAAACTACACGTCTATATCTTTGTCTTTGGGCTTTTGCTTCCATCTCCATCCATGTTGAGCACTTGCACCATGGTCATCTTCATATCCCCCATGGTTATAGCCTTGCTTAACACTATTTTGTGGACCCTAGTTTATACATCTCCAATAAAAACATTACTTCACTGATTGCCATTCAATCACTAAAACTAAATTAGGGCTCTTGACTTTTGGTTTTTATCTTTTGCTTCTCTTTTATTTTCTTCTTTCATGCAGATTTTTCTGCGCCTCTTTTCCTTTAGTGTTTCTTTTTTATATATTAGAAAGTGCAGCAAAGATTCTGCAGTACACAGCAAAAGTAAGGCCAAAACTGATTACAATCTGCACCAAGCCTTCCTAATGATGTGATAACTGTGCATGAGCGTGTGCAGTAAACACTAAAGAAGGATAGTAAAAACATGGTCGCAAGAACTTGTTATTTCTCTCATCTAAAACTACACAGGATGTGCAACGAAGGCAACAACTTTTAATTAGACTTTCCAAAGAAACCAGTGTCTGTACAAAGCGGCCCGACCCATCTCCAACAACAGCACCCAAAATACAAGACTCATTCGATGTTTGGGTAGCGCTACAGCTTACAGGCAAAGAGTTCAATACCCATTTTTGTTTTCTCCAACAACAGGACCCCAAAGAGAACTCTTTCTGCAAAATGGTTTCTAGAGAGAGGATGCTCATATTTGGGTTATGCCTCTCCTGCTACCCAAAATAGGTCTCCCGTATAGATACTCTGTTGGAGGCCGATATAGTACCATTGAAGACCCATTTTGAGTTTGGGTGCCCTGATGTGTACTCTGTTGGAGATAGTCTAAGGCAAGCAAAACATGGCGCACAAGCTGGAGATATGGATCAAAGTCAATGATGCGCGAAGATAACTCTCCATTTAGTGGAAATTTGACACACCATCTGTTTCCGATCGCGTCTAACTCTGCAATCATAGCACCACATCTCCTTTAATTATCAACCATGCACTGTCCAGATAACTTCGCAGTGAAGGCTAATCTTTGCTCACAAATTAAGAATACAAGTAAGAACAAGAAAGAACGCAATTCGAATATTGCTAGTATGAATAAGAACACAAATAGGTTCCACAAACCGGTATATGATGAAACAGATAAAAAATGGATTAATCTAAACAAAACTTGAACTCTAGTGTGGCAAAACTGTCCGAAATAGCACGTTTCTAGAGGCCCTCGTCTTCCACTAGATGCTAAGCACCCTGAAAGTAAGCTACATCGGACGGTTCCGTCAAGCACACACCAAGGAAGAACTCGAACAATCCACGTTTTTCATTCAGGATCCAATAATGAGAACGAGCTTACAATACTTAGTCTATTTCATACAACAAGAGTTCTTAGAAATACTTTATTACAATACCAAGTTCAGAGTGCGGAATTTAAACAACAGAATTGAAATAAACATCTAGCGATAAGATACAAGGATCCGTATGTGCCCACCAGAAGAATCCTCCACACAACAACCACTCCTCAAGTTGCACCTACAATAGGGGTAAATAAACCCTGAGTACACAATGTACTCACAAGACTTACCCGACTAGTGGGAATAACTTCCCGACTCCAAAGGATATGATAAGCTTTATGGTTTACTGGGTTTCCTTTTTGTTTGTGAAAAGCATTACTAGTAGTGAATCCTTATGTATGTGTTTTATTAGTAGTCATGATTAGTTCATTAGCTAACCATTCTATGTAAGCACTTGTTCTACTTTCAAGCAAGAGTTGAGCAATTAGATCCATTCATTCCCTTTCATCTTCCAATTATTACTATGGTGCTAGACCATAGACAAGTCGTACCGTATCACACGGCGATTCATGAACCAATGTATTCCAACTGGGTACCACGAAATACACGCCCCGTCTGTACCCCAGGAACAAACAAGACCAACCCACCACTCTCCTTCAAGGGGTCCAGGTCCCCGTCAAAACTCAGACTCCAAGTCCCCACTCCTGAGTCCTAGACTCAGTGTGGTGCTTAGACCTCCACCATCCCCACCTCCAATCAGTCGGTCCAAAAAGAGACAGAACCCACGACAAGAGAGCAACGAGCCTTCCCGCTCCCATAAGAAAGTTTGTGCTCAAGATATTAAGTCTATGACCTAACTAGAATCCACAACGATGGATGGTCCTTAACCGACATGGACTGGGAAAACAGTGTAACCAAGCTATACCCCGTTGGCCGTGAGCATAACCTATTACACCCACCAATACCCGTACCATATCCCTACCCGGTCTCCATTTCCTTTCACTATTTTATCATGAGAGTAATAATAATAATCACTTATTGTGAGTAATGGCAGGTTACTCATGCTACCGATAACCTAAGCATAGCAGCTACTCGACCTATGCTAGTAGGACTCTATAACACCCTTGGTGTTACACCGTAAATCACTTGCTCAAACATGTCATGAGCATCATGTTTATGTGTTAATGCATGTGATAATTTGTGTAGCTCAATTTCCATAACTCAAAATGATCGACTAAAGTGTGAAACGAAAGTTGATTCGATAGTCATGTTATATCACTTAGGGTTTAAAACCAATTTTTATTAAGTAAAAATGCTATAGAACATATATGTGTCACATTAATAAAGTTGGAAGTACAAACTTTGTAGATGACAGTGAAATACTTGCGGTCGAAAAATGATATTACTAGCTAATATTTCCACTATCTTATAAATCGCAAATGGAAATCAAATTCAACTCCAAAACTTAGAAATTTTCAAGTCTGTCGACTGTTAGACACTACTATGTTTAGCAATTTATGGTGATAGATTGGGCTAAGGAGTGGTGTAGTGTTATAGCTTGATTTAGTAGTATCGTGTGCCATCTTGAGCATGGTGAAGACGGTTTAGGTTTAGGAGCAACCGTTTGGTCATGTTGAGTGCTTTAAAATTCATGCGCGTTACCGGTTTTGGGTTGGCGCTGGGTGTGCGATCACCGTGTAGTCTTCTCACGCCGTGCACATGGCTGCGTCCAATGTGGTCAGCCATGCCACCACACTTGGCCGGTCGAGCCGCCTAGGCTTGGACGAGGCCAGCCATAGTGAGCTGTTGGCCCCACGCCCTGCTACCAGCCTCTCGTTGCCGCCATAGTTGCCATCGTGGTTGTGCTGCGCTGCCATCATGTCCATAATGCCGACGCTTCTCGCGTCATGACACTACCACTGTCATCGCATCGTAGTCGCATCTGCGCCAGTCCGCTGCACCTCTACGTTGTTGCTAGCCCTATGCTTGTTGCCTCTGCCATGTGCACATGGGCGGGCCGCTGTCGCCATGCCATTTATGGCACTGCGGCTATGCAGGCCACATCGGTCGGGCGCACATGCCCGTCGGTTAGCGCTGGCACGTGGGCCTCCCGGTCCCACCCCTCACGTCCCACCAAGGCGTGGATGAGCAGAGCCCACTATCGTGTCATCTCTCTTTCCCTCTTTCTCCCTCTATTTTTGGCCACCATCGTGTCATGTCATAGTGAAGCTAGAGAGTGAGTGCCTCTCGTCAATTCCTCATGCTCGTGTCTCCGCCTTCATGTCCCCTCTCTAGCTGACCCCACCCCACCTTGACTCGCGTCACACTGAGCTCCAATTTTGGAGCTTTGCTCACAGCCATGCCATTAAGGCCTGTCACCGCCCGCGCCATGGTCAGCCTCCACCACTTCACCCCACGCCAAGTTCTCTACACCACTAGCTCGCCTTGGCTCCCTCTTCGTCGTGCGCATGCTAGTCGCAGCTCTAGCACTGCCTCCTCACCACTACCGTGGCCGTGCCTTTGCGGTTCACCATTCACCTCGTAGTGTGCACATGGCTAGCCTTAGAATAGGCTAAGTACTAGCGTAGTCAGGTGCTCCTTGTTGTAATATAAGTTAAATCGCTAATAAGAGTAAGATTACATTTTAGTTGCTAAGTTAATATCCGTTAGATGAATCCATACCTATTTTTGTGGAAATGATAGTTAGCTTATTATCTTAGTCATTAGAGCTAGCTTAGCAGCTTAGCATGTGTATTCTTATTTTAAGAGTTGTTGCCAAAATGCTAAGTGTTGCATCATCATCGCATGCATGTAGAGAACAAATTGGTGAAGATCATGACCATCGGAGATCACGAGTTCGAGGAGGTGATCAAGGAGTATGAGGAGGAGGTCCTCATGTAGGAGGAGGTCCTAGAGCCACCACTGACTGACTGAGCTAACACCGCGCCTGCCCAAGGCAAGCCCTAGTGCATAACCCATATTTTGAATAATCACTAGATATATATATGTGTGTGTGTGATGTGCATTTATGTTACTAGATTTATATTGAAACTACATGCATAGATAACATACCTATGAGTCCTACTAGCATAGGTTGAGTAGCCACTATGCTTAGGCTATCGGTAGCATGAGTAACCTGCCGTTACTCACAATAGGTGATTAATATTATCACTCTTATGATAAAATGGTGAAAAGAAATGGAGACTAGGTAGGGATATGGTATTGGTATTGGTGGGTGTAAGAGGTTGTGTCCTGTGGCCAATGGGGCATAGCTTGGTTACACTATTTTCCCTATCCATGTCGGTTAAGGACTGGCCATTGCATTGGATTCTAGTCAGGTCACAGACTTATTATCCTGAGCACATACTTGCTTATGAGAGCGGGAAGGCTCATTGCTCTCTTGTCATGGGTTCCGGCTCTTTCTGGACTGACTGATTGGAGGCAGGGATGGTGGAGGTCTAAGCACCACACTAAGTCTGGGACTCAGGAGTGGGGGCTTGGAGTCCAAGTTTGGACAGGGACCTAGACCCCTTGATAGGAGAGTGGTGGGCTAGTCTTGCCTATGCCTGGGGTACAAGCAGGACATGTGTTTCAGGGTACCCAGCTAGGCTACATTGATTCATGAATCGTTGTGTAATACGGTACGACTTGTCTATGATCTAGCACCGTAGTAAGAACTAGAAGATGAAAGATGGTAAAATGGATATAATTGCTCAACTCTTGCTTGAAAGTAGAACAGGTGCTTACATAGAATGGTTAGCTAATGAACTAATCAGGACTATTAATAAGAAACATACATAAGGATTTGCTACTAGTAATGCTTTTTGCAAAAAGGAAACTCAGCAAGCCATAAAAGCCTATGATATCCTTTGGAGTTGGGTAAGTCTTGCGAGTACATTGTGTACTCAGGGTTTATTTACCCCTGTTGTAGGTGCAGCTTGAGGAGTAGCTATTGTGTGGAGGATTCTTCTGGTGGGCACAGACGGATCCTTGTATCTTATCGTTAGATGTTTAATTTAATTCTGTTGTTAAATTCCGCACTCTTAACTTGGTATTGTAATAATGTATTTCTAAGAACTTTTGTTGTATGAAATAGACTAAGTGTTGTAAACTTGTTCTCATTATTGGATCTTGGAGGAAAAACGTGGATTATTCAAGTTCTCTCTTAGGGTGTGCTCGACAGAACCATCCGATGTAGCTTACTTTTGGGGTGCTTAGTGTCTAGTGGAAAACAAGTGCCTCTAAAAGCATGCTATTTTGGGGTGGTTCTACCACATGTGGTATCAAAGCCAATAATGAGTCTATGAATTTCATAACCCTTTCCAAAACCTAAAATTTAACCAACAAAAGTTTTGTGAAAAGTAGGATGCGATAAAATTATGTAAATAAGTTAAGCCCTAGTAATATGGTCTATCTAGGATAGTGGCACTGGTTTTATCTTATCAAGTTTTTGTAGGAACACTAACTTACATTGTGTAAGAATCATTTAGCAAGCAGAAAGTGAGTGTGTGATGTGCTAAAAAATTTTGCGAATGCCGCTATATTCTGGCTTGAGTGAACGGGTAGGCCGATGCATGCATCATGAAAAGAGAATCTTGTTTAAACTAAACTTTCCCCACATGTATAATTTGGATTAGTGAATTGATAGGATAACCTAAAAGAATGCTTTAATAAAAGCCTTATCATTTCTCTAAGTCTCTTATTCCTAATCTAGAGGGTTGTCCCTAAGGGTTGGTTCTTATCTGTTTATAGATGAACCTAAGGTCTAGTTGCGGGAGCACCAGTGCTGGGATGGGCCATGGTCTTGGTGAAGACCAGGGCAAAAACGGTCATGGTGAGGACAATGGCCACACCAATGGGGATAGCCATGAGGCCCCACTTTTGGCTCCTCCTCCTCCGCCACCACCACCTTCGATGACCCATGCAGAGATGATGGCGGAGATGTTGGCTACTCGGTGTGAGTCCGCCCGTGCCTTGGAGATGCTAGCCTAGGCTATTGGTGGCTTTGCCCGTGTTGGCCCCAGTGGCAATGGCGGGAATGGGGGTGGTGCCCGCAGTCCCAAGGGGCCCTGTTCTTACTAGGATTTCTTAAAGACGCACCCACCCACATTCATGCCGACAGCTGAGCCTTTGGACACAGAGCATTGGCTTCATATTTTGGAGCAAAAGTTTCTACTACTCACCATAACTAAAGAATAGAAGGTGCACTTTGTAGTGCAACAGTTGTTGGGTTCTACCAGTGCATGGTGGCACACGTTCAATGCCATTCAGCAAGTGGACTACCATATGACTTGGTAGGAGTTTACCACTGCTTTTAGAGAGTACTACATTCCTGCTGGTGTGTTGAATTGGAAGTTGACAGAGTTCCTAGACTTGAAGCAAGGGAGCATGTCTGTGATGGATTATGTGAACAAGTTCAACCATTTCTATCATGGCCTCTCTTATAGTCTGCAGAAGGAGCTATACACATGGAACTACTAGACTTTTGGTGCTATGATGAATGCTGCTATTGCCATGGAAGGACTTCAGTGTGAATCTTAGGCTGAGTGGAAGTGCAAGCGGGTGATTACTGGGTCTTCTAGTCACCCCCAGGCTTAGAAGGTATAGGTTGTCAGGTGGGTGCCCTATAAGTCTTTGGGTGGGCAGCCATTCTGTCAGCCTCAACAGACCTACTAGGCACCTCTCACCTAGTACTATGCACTTTACTCAGCAGATGCAACAACAGCCTCAGGGGTAGCAAGTCCTGCCTTGTCAGGGATATGGGAACAAGCCTGGAGCTTGTTTTAAGTGTGGCAAGGAAGGCCATTATGCTTAGGAGTGTCCATAGAACCAACTTGCATAGTCTTCCCAGCCTTCAGCCAACTCCTGTCTGGTCAAGAGGATGATTATCAAGAAGAAGGTGCCCATAAGCCACTCTGGACAAGTCAACTTCACTGAGGCTGAGGAGATCTTACAGAATGAACCTATGATGGTTGGTATGTTTACCATTGATTCCCACCTAGCATACATGTTGTTTGATTCTAGTGCATCACATTCATTTATGAGCATGGGGTTTGCACAGAGGCACAATATATCTCTTATGGCTATTCCTATTTCCTATAGAATCAGTACTCCGAGTGTGCAGTTGTGTGTTAATACTCAGACAGACACAGTCGGATTAGTGCTAGCCACTCACACTTACCGCCTCTAGTTCATGGTGCTACCTAGTCAAGGCATAGATGCAATTCTAGGCATGAACTGGTTGCGAGTTTATGGGGTAGTCTTGAACCTTAAGCAGAGAGTTATTGAGTTATGACTTCCTTCTTCCGAGGATATGATGTCTCTTCTTATACCCTCAGATCTAGTCTTACTAGTTGCTGCTCATATTGAAGCTTCTCCTAACCTTGCCTCTATTCCTGTGGTTTGTGAGTTTTTGGATGTCTTCCCTGAAGATCTACCTAGGTTGCCACCGGATAGAAATGTGGAATTTTCTATTGAGTTAGAACCTAGCACTACTCCTATTTCATGGCATCTCTAAGACATGGCTCCTAAAGAACTAGCATAAATGAAGAAGTAGTTAGAGGAATTATTGGAGAAGGGATTTATCCGTCCTAGCTCTTCACCATGGGGTTGCCCAGCTATTTTTGTGAAGAAAAAAGGATGGTACTTTGTGGATGTGTGTGGATTACCGCCCTCTCAATGCAGTAACCATTAAGAACAAGTATCTTTTACCTCATATTGATACTTTGTTTGATCAGTTGGCTGGTGCCAAGGTGTTTTCAAAGATTGATCTTCATTCTGGGTATCATCAAATCAAGATCCAGCCACAAGATATACCAAAGACAACTTTCTCTACTAGGTATGGGCTATATGAATACCTAGTCATGTCTTTTGGTTTCACCAATGCTCCCATATTCTTCATGTATCTCATGAATTCAGTCTTTATGCCAGAGTTGGATAAGTTTGTAGTGGTGTTCATTGATGATATTTTGATATACTCCAAGAACAATGAAGAGCATGCACAACATCTTCGGATAGTACTGACTCGATTAAGGGAACACAAGCTATATGCCAAATTTAGCAAATGTGAGTTTAGGTTAGGTTGAGTGTAGTTTTTGGGACATGTTCTGACACCTAAAGGTATCTCTATAGACCCAAGCAAGGTGCAAGATATGTTAAATTGGAAGTCTCTAAAGTCAGTGCATCAGTTCCTTGGTTTTTGTTGGGTATTATCGGCGCTTCATTCCTGACTTCTTCAAAATAGCCCAACTAATGACCAAGTTGCTCCAAAAATATGTCAAGTTTGTATGGAGTCTAGCTTGTGAAGAATCTTTCCAAGCCCTGAAGGAATTTCTTACCTCTGCTCATGTTCTTGCCCAACCAGATATTGATAAGCCATTTAATATGTATTGTGTTGCCTCAAGGACTAGATTGGGATGTGTGCTTATGCTGGATGGACGTGTGATAGCTTATGCTTTATGCTAGCTGAAAAAGCACGAGGTGAATTATCCCACCCATGATTTAGAGATGGCTGCTATGATGCATGCTCTAAAAATTTGGAGGCATTATTTGTTGGGAAATAAAGTGCATATTTTTATAGATCACAAGAGCCTCAAATATATTTTCACTCAATCCGAGTTGAATATGAGGCAACGGAGATGGCTGGAGCTAATCAAGGATTATAATTTAGAGGTTCATTACCATCCTAGAAAGCTAATGTGGTAGCTGATGCTTTGAGCCAGAAGTCGTATCAAGTTGAAGAAGCACCTTTGTCTCTCAACCATGCTGGGGTGCTAGCTCATGTTGCTCTAGTCTCGGATTTACTTGAACAACTTATTATAGAGCAAAGGCAAGATGTTTTGGAAATCCCGCATATCAAGGAGTTAGTTGCCAAAGGGCGTGGTCCACATTTTAGTATTGATGATCAAGGTGTAGTGAGGTTCAAGAATAGATTGGTTGTTCCATCAAGTGAGGAGCTTAGAAGAAAGATTTTGGATGAAGCTCATAACTCCAAGTTATCCATTCATCCAGGAAGTAACAAGATGTACCATGATTTGAACCACTTGTATTGGTGGTCAAATATGAAGCAGGATATCACCAAGTATGTCACGGAATGCAACACTTGTGGAAGAGTTAAGGCAGACCATATGCATACACTAGGATTTTTGCAGGCCCTTGCCTATCCCTGTATGGAAATGGGAGGATATCTCCATGGACTTTGTTGTGGGTTTGCCCCGCACGACAAAGGGGTATGACTCTATTTGGGCCATGTGGATCGCCATACCAAGTCCGCTCATTTCCTTCCAGTGGATACAATGTATTCAGCCAAGAAGTATGCCAAGTTGTATTTTGACCGGATTGTGACCCTGGTTGCGAGTTGATCAGATTCTTTCATTGCAATCTAGTGATAGCCTGAGTAGGCATCCAGAAAGGAGAGGATCTCACATCCTAAGGTGGAGTTAACTATCTGGTCTATGCGTGGCAAAGGAAAGTGATCCTTTGGACATGCTTTGTTGAGGCCAGTATAATCAACACACATTCTCCATTTCCCGGTCTTCTTTTTAACAAGAATAGGATTGGCAAGCCAGTCGAAGTGGGATACCTCTCTGATGAATCCGGCTGCTAGGATTTTGGCGATCTCTTCACCTATGGCCCTATGCCTCCCATCGTCGAAGCGACGTAGGCACTGCTTGGCAAGCTTTGAGCCCAGGATGAGGCGCAGTGCATGCTCAGCGACCTCCTGTGGTATGCCCAGCATGTCAGAAGGCTTCCATGCGAAGACATTATGATTGGCGCGTAGGAAGTTGATGAGCTCACATTCCTATTTGGTCAAGAGCTAGGTGCCGATCCACACCGTCTTGATAGGGTTAGTGGGGTCGATTCCCACTGCCTTGGTTTCCTCGAGTGGGTGGAAGGCTATTGAGGAGGTTGGTTTGTTGCAGTCCAGGACTGCTAGGGTCGACGACTCCGCGAGCCGCGGGAGCTCGGATGAGTTGATGACGGCGGTGGTGAGCTCAAAATGCTCATGGTTGCATGTGAAGACGTGCGAGAAGGCGCTGCCCATGGTGATGATGCCGTTTGGTCCTAGCATCTTCAACTTGAGGTAGGAGTGCACCGAACTATCCTAGAAAACATGTTCTGCTAGACTGTCCACCTAATCTAGTGGACTGTCCGCAGCAAACCTGCACTTGGATGAGTTATCCTCATCTCCCTCCCCACGGTCCCACATGTTAGGTCGAGTTAAGCACCTTAACCCATGAGATCTATCCATATCCTCACACCATCCCCCCACTCTCATTCCTCCCTCTAGAAATTGTAAAACTAAAAAGTAGTAATTAATGTCGTCGGCCTTAACACATCTTAGTCCTAGTTCAAACCAGCAACAGGTACAACAATTAAAAGGAATTAGAAAAGGAATTGAGGATACAAGCACTTCTGTAAGAAATAGTTGGATGGATAGAGAAAGTGAATAGCCTATTAAAATTCTACAAGGCACAACACGAGCAAAACTTGTTAAACAAAAAGATGGCCCTAATAAACACTACTAAAGCTTAGTTCCAACTAGAGCACCCCTACACAATTCTAGGAGCAAAGTTAGTAACTAGCACGCCAAACAAGCAAGCTCCTACACAATTCCAATGAGCAAAGTAAAACAACAAGCTATGCACTAGAACAAGGAATCTACTCAAATTATGTACAAGAGCTACTCGATTGCTTTAGTGACTACACAAGCAAGTAATTGCACAAAGTAAATAACAAGTGTAGAAAGGAGCAAACCAAATGAGGAACAAGATTACACGTGATTTTTAGCCTACATCATAAGCTTCGGTGTCTCCCCCTCAAGGAACACGTACTAGACTTATCTGGTGCCTCTACGCACAGAGCTCCATGATGTTCCGGACTAGCGGGTATGAGCGGCCTAAACTCCTGTGCTTGCCATTCAGTGGGCACCGAACTTGTGGTGGTTGCTAGCCAAGCCCTTCTCTCGGACTTTTTTCAAATGACTAACCCCACATGTTGTCTTTTGGGAGAACCAACACCTTTAGCAGTGAGTTAGGATTTTCAAATCATTTTGCAAAGGTTTTCACTTGCTTCCTTTTCATGCATTAGATCTCATATAGTTTTTGGAAACGTACACCTGCCCAATTGGTTGCACAACTTTCTTGTAATGTAATTTAAGTTAGGTTTATTTGGGTCGTGTTGGCTTTTGTCCTTCCACGGTAATCTATGAATTACTTGGGTATGTTGTAACCAGTCAAACTCTGTTTCTGCTTAATGAAATACGTGTCGCAAAGACACGCTCGCGAAAAAAAAGAAACGTAGATCTCATATAGTTGCAGTAGATAATCATAATTGCTTAAGAAATCTACGTTGAGCACTTCTACTACCTTGGCTGGTAGAATAAAAACTACACGTCTATATCTTTGTCTTTGGGCTTTTGCTTCCATCTCCATCCATGTTGAGCACTTGCACCATGGTCATCTTCATATCCCCCATGGTTATAGCCTTGCTTAACACTATTTTGTGGACCCTAGTTTATACATCTCCAATAAAAACATTACTTCACTGATTGCCATTCAATCACTAAAACTAAATTAGGGCTCTTGACTTTTGGTTTTTATCTTTTGCTTCTCTTTTATTTTCTTCTTTCATGCAGATTTTTCTGCGCCTCTTTTCCTTTAGTGTTTCTTTTTTATATATTAGAAAGTGCAGCAAAGATTCTGCAGTACACAGCAAAAGTAAGGCCAAAACTGATTACAATCTGCACCAAGCCTTCCTAATGATGTGATAACTGTGCATGAGCGTGTGCAGTAAACACTAAAGAAGGATAGTAAAAACATGGTCGCAAGAACTTGTTATTTCTCTCATCTAAAACTACACAGGATGTGCAACGAAGGCAACAACTTTTAATTAGACTTTCCAAAGAAACCAGTGTCTGTACAAAGCGGCCCGACCCATCTCCAACAACAGCACCCAAAATACAAGACTCATTCGATGTTTGGGTAGCGCTACAGCTTACAGGCAAAGAGTTCAATACCCATTTTTGTTTTCTCCAACAACAGGACCCCAAAGAGAACTCTTTCTGCAAAATGGTTTCTAGAGAGAGGATGCTCATATTTGGGTTATGCCTCTCCTGCTACCCAAAATAGGTCTCCCGTATAGATACTCTGTTGGAGGCCGATATAGTACCATTGAAGACCCATTTTGAGTTTGGGTGCCCTGATGTGTACTCTGTTGGAGATAGTCTAAGGCAAGCAAAACATGGCGCACAAGCTGGAGATATGGATCAAAGTCAATGATGCGCGAAGATAACTCTCCATTTAGTGGAAATTTGACACACCATCTGTTTCCGATCGCGTCTAACTCTGCAATCATAGCACCACATCTCCTTTAATTATCAACCATGCACTGTCCAGATAACTTCGCAGTGAAGGCTAATCTTTGCTCACAAATTAAGAATACAAGTAAGAACAAGAAAGAACGCAATTCGAATATTGCTAGTATGAATAAGAACACAAATAGGTTCCACAAACCGGTATATGATGAAACAGATAAAAAATGGATTAATCTAAACAAAACTTGAACTCTAGTGTGGCAAAACTGTCCGAAATAGCACGTTTCTAGAGGCCCTCGTCTTCCACTAGATGCTAAGCACCCTGAAAGTAAGCTACATCGGACGGTTCCGTCAAGCACACACCAAGGAAGAACTCGAACAATCCACGTTTTTCATTCAGGATCCAATAATGAGAACGAGCTTACAATACTTAGTCTATTTCATACAACAAGAGTTCTTAGAAATACTTTATTACAATACCAAGTTCAGAGTGCGGAATTTAAACAACAGAATTGAAATAAACATCTAGCGATAAGATACAAGGATCCGTATGTGCCCACCAGAAGAATCCTCCACACAACAACCACTCCTCAAGTTGCACCTACAATAGGGGTAAATAAACCCTGAGTACACAATGTACTCACAAGACTTACCCGACTAGTGGGAATAACTTCCCGACTCCAAAGGATATGATAAGCTTTATGGTTTACTGGGTTTCCTTTTTGTTTGTGAAAAGCATTACTAGTAGTGAATCCTTATGTATGTGTTTTATTAGTAGTCATGATTAGTTCATTAGCTAACCATTCTATGTAAGCACTTGTTCTACTTTCAAGCAAGAGTTGAGCAATTAGATCCATTCATTCCCTTTCATCTTCCAATTATTACTATGGTGCTAGACCATAGACAAGTCGTACCGTATCACACGGCGATTCATGAACCAATGTATTCCAACTGGGTACCACGAAATACACGCCCCGTCTGTACCCCAGGAACAAACAAGACCAACCCACCACTCTCCTTCAAGGGGTCCAGGTCCCCGTCAAAACTCAGACTCCAAGTCCCCACTCCTGAGTCCTAGACTCAGTGTGGTGCTTAGACCTCCACCATCCCCACCTCCAATCAGTCGGTCCAAAAAGAGACAGAACCCACGACAAGAGAGCAACGAGCCTTCCCGCTCCCATAAGAAAGTTTGTGCTCAAGATATTAAGTCTATGACCTAACTAGAATCCACAACGATGGATGGTCCTTAACCGACATGGACTGGGAAAACAGTGTAACCAAGCTATACCCCGTTGGCCGTGAGCATAACCTATTACACCCACCAATACCCGTACCATATCCCTACCCGGTCTCCATTTCCTTTCACTATTTTATCATGAGAGTAATAATAATAATCACTTATTGTGAGTAATGGCAGGTTACTCATGCTACCGATAACCTAAGCATAGCAGCTACTCGACCTATGCTAGTAGGACTCTATAACACCCTTGGTGTTACACCGTAAATCACTTGCTCAAACATGTCATGAGCATCATGTTTATGTGTTAATGCATGTGATAATTTGTGTAGCTCAATTTCCATAACTCAAAATGATCGACTAAAGTGTGAAACGAAAGTTGATTCGATAGTCATGTTATATCACTTAGGGTTTAAAACCAATTTTTATTAAGTAAAAATGCTATAGAACATATATGTGTCACATTAATAAAGTTGGAAGTACAAACTTTGTAGATGACAGTGAAATACTTGCGGTCGAAAAATGATATTACTAGCTAATATTTCCACTATCTTATAAATCGCAAATGGAAATCAAATTCAACTCCAAAACTTAGAAATTTTCAAGTCTGTCGACTGTTAGACACTACTATGTTTAGCAATTTATGGTGATAGATTGGGCTAAGGAGTGGTGTAGTGTTATAGCTTGATTTAGTAGTATCGTGTGCCATCTTGAGCATGGTGAAGACGGTTTAGGTTTAGGAGCAACCGTTTGGTCATGTTGAGTGCTTTAAAATTCATGCGCGTTACCGGTTTTGGGTTGGCGCTGGGTGTGCGATCACCGTGTAGTCTTCTCACGCCGTGCACATGGCTGCGTCCAATGTGGTCAGCCATGCCACCACACTTGGCCGGTCGAGCCGCCTAGGCTTGGACGAGGCCAGCCATAGTGAGCTGTTGGCCCCACGCCCTGCTACCAGCCTCTCGTTGCCGCCATAGTTGCCATCGTGGTTGTGCTGCGCTGCCATCATGTCCATAATGCCGACGCTTCTCGCGTCATGACACTACCACTGTCATCGCATCGTAGTCGCATCTGCGCCAGTCCGCTGCACCTCTACGTTGTTGCTAGCCCTATGCTTGTTGCCTCTGCCATGTGCACATGGGCGGGCCGCTGTCGCCATGCCATTTATGGCACTGCGGCTATGCAGGCCACATCGGTCGGGCGCACATGCCCGTCGGTTAGCGCTGGCACGTGGGCCTCCCGGTCCCACCCCTCACGTCCCACCAAGGCGTGGATGAGCAGAGCCCACTATCGTGTCATCTCTCTTTCCCTCTTTCTCCCTCTATTTTTGGCCACCATCGTGTCATGTCATAGTGAAGCTAGAGAGTGAGTGCCTCTCGTCAATTCCTCATGCTCGTGTCTCCGCCTTCATGTCCCCTCTCTAGCTGACCCCACCCCACCTTGACTCGCGTCACACTGAGCTCCAATTTTGGAGCTTTGCTCACAGCCATGCCATTAAGGCCTGTCACCGCCCGCGCCATGGTCAGCCTCCACCACTTCACCCCACGCCAAGTTCTCTACACCACTAGCTCGCCTTGGCTCCCTCTTCGTCGTGCGCATGCTAGTCGCAGCTCTAGCACTGCCTCCTCACCACTACCGTGGCCGTGCCTTTGCGGTTCACCATTCACCTCGTAGTGTGCACATGGCTAGCCTTAGAATAGGCTAAGTACTAGCGTAGTCAGGTGCTCCTTGTTGTAATATAAGTTAAATCGCTAATAAGAGTAAGATTACATTTTAGTTGCTAAGTTAATATCCGTTAGATGAATCCATACCTATTTTTGTGGAAATGATAGTTAGCTTATTATCTTAGTCATTAGAGCTAGCTTAGCAGCTTAGCATGTGTATTCTTATTTTAAGAGTTGTTGCCAAAATGCTAAGTGTTGCATCATCATCGCATGCATGTAGAGAACAAATTGGTGAAGATCATGACCATCGGAGATCACGAGTTCGAGGAGGTGATCAAGGAGTATGAGGAGGAGGTCCTCATGTAGGAGGAGGTCCTAGAGCCACCACTGACTGACTGAGCTAACACCGCGCCTGCCCAAGGCAAGCCCTAGTGCATAACCCATATTTTGAATAATCACTAGATATATATATGTGTGTGTGTGATGTGCATTTATGTTACTAGATTTATATTGAAACTACATGCATAGATAACATACCTATGAGTCCTACTAGCATAGGTTGAGTAGCCACTATGCTTAGGCTATCGGTAGCATGAGTAACCTGCCGTTACTCACAATAGGTGATTAATATTATCACTCTTATGATAAAATGGTGAAAAGAAATGGAGACTAGGTAGGGATATGGTATTGGTATTGGTGGGTGTAAGAGGTTGTGTCCTGTGGCCAATGGGGCATAGCTTGGTTACACTATTTTCCCTATCCATGTCGGTTAAGGACTGGCCATTGCATTGGATTCTAGTCAGGTCACAGACTTATTATCCTGAGCACATACTTGCTTATGAGAGCGGGAAGGCTCATTGCTCTCTTGTCATGGGTTCCGGCTCTTTCTGGACTGACTGATTGGAGGCAGGGATGGTGGAGGTCTAAGCACCACACTAAGTCTGGGACTCAGGAGTGGGGGCTTGGAGTCCAAGTTTGGACAGGGACCTAGACCCCTTGATAGGAGAGTGGTGGGCTAGTCTTGCCTATGCCTGGGGTACAAGCAGGACATGTGTTTCAGGGTACCCAGCTAGGCTACATTGATTCATGAATCGTTGTGTAATACGGTACGACTTGTCTATGATCTAGCACCGTAGTAAGAACTAGAAGATGAAAGATGGTAAAATGGATATAATTGCTCAACTCTTGCTTGAAAGTAGAACAGGTGCTTACATAGAATGGTTAGCTAATGAACTAATCAGGACTATTAATAAGAAACATACATAAGGATTTGCTACTAGTAATGCTTTTTGCAAAAAGGAAACTCAGCAAGCCATAAAAGCCTATGATATCCTTTGGAGTTGGGTAAGTCTTGCGAGTACATTGTGTACTCAGGGTTTATTTACCCCTGTTGTAGGTGCAGCTTGAGGAGTAGCTATTGTGTGGAGGATTCTTCTGGTGGGCACAGACGGATCCTTGTATCTTATCGTTAGATGTTTAATTTAATTCTGTTGTTAAATTCCGCACTCTTAACTTGGTATTGTAATAATGTATTTCTAAGAACTTTTGTTGTATGAAATAGACTAAGTGTTGTAAACTTGTTCTCATTATTGGATCTTGGAGGAAAAACGTGGATTATTCAAGTTCTCTCTTAGGGTGTGCTCGACAGAACCATCCGATGTAGCTTACTTTTGGGGTGCTTAGTGTCTAGTGGAAAACAAGTGCCTCTAAAAGCATGCTATTTTGGGTGGTTCTACCACATGTGGTATCAAAGCCAATAATGAGTCTATGAATTTCATAACCCTTTCCAAAACCTAAAATTTAACCAACAAAAGTTTTGTGAAAAGTAGGATGCGATAAAATTATGTAAATAAGTTAAGCCCTAGTAATATGGTCTATCTAGGATAGTGGCACTGGTTTTATCTTATCAAGTTTTTGTAGGAACACTAACTTACATTGTGTAAGAATCATTTAGCAAGCAGAAAGTGAGTGTGTGATGTGCTAAAAAATTTTGCGAATGCCGCTATATTCTGGCTTGAGTGAACGGGTAGGCCGATGCATGCATCATGAAAAGAGAATCTTGTTTAAACTAAACTTTCCCCACATGTATAATTTGGATTAGTGAATTGATAGGATAACCTAAAAGAATGCTTTAATAAAAGCCTTATCATTTCTCTAAGTCTCTTATTCCTAATCTAGAGGGTTGTCCCTAAGGGTTGGTTCTTATCTGTTTATAGATGAACCTAAGGTCTAGTTGCGGGAGCACCAGTGCTGGGATGGGCCATGGTCTTGGTGAAGACCAGGGCAAAAACGGTCATGGTGAGGACAATGGCCACACCAATGGGGATAGCCATGAGGCCCCACTTTTGGCTCCTCCTCCTCCGCCACCACCACCTTCGATGACCCATGCAGAGATGATGGCGGAGATGTTGGCTACTCGGTGTGAGTCCGCCCGTGCCTTGGAGATGCTAGCCTAGGCTATTGGTGGCTTTGCCCGTGTTGGCCCCAGTGGCAATGGCGGGAATGGGGGTGGTGCCCGCAGTCCCAAGGGGCCCTGTTCTTACTAGGATTTCTTAAAGACGCACCCACCCACATTCATGCCGACAGCTGAGCCTTTGGACACAGAGCATTGGCTTCATATTTTGGAGCAAAAGTTTCTACTACTCACCATAACTAAAGAATAGAAGGTGCACTTTGTAGTGCAACAGTTGTTGGGTTCTACCAGTGCATGGTGGCACACGTTCAATGCCATTCAGCAAGTGGACTACCATATGACTTGGTAGGAGTTTACCACTGCTTTTAGAGAGTACTACATTCCTGCTGGTGTGTTGAATTGGAAGTTGACAGAGTTCCTAGACTTGAAGCAAGGGAGCATGTCTGTGATGGATTATGTGAACAAGTTCAACCATTTCTATCATGGCCTCTCTTATAGTCTGCAGAAGGAGCTATACACATGGAACTACTAGACTTTTGGTGCTATGATGAATGCTGCTATTGCCATGGAAGGACTTCAGTGTGAATCTTAGGCTGAGTGGAAGTGCAAGCGGGTGATTACTGGGTCTTCTAGTCACCCCCAGGCTTAGAAGGTATAGGTTGTCAGGTGGGTGCCCTATAAGTCTTTGGGTGGGCAGCCATTCTGTCAGCCTCAACAGACCTACTAGGCACCTCTCACCTAGTACTATGCACTTTACTCAGCAGATGCAACAACAGCCTCAGGGGTAGCAAGTCCTGCCTTGTCAGGGATATGGGAACAAGCCTGGAGCTTGTTTTAAGTGTGGCAAGGAAGGCCATTATGCTTAGGAGTGTCCATAGAACCAACTTGCATAGTCTTCCCAGCCTTCAGCCAACTCCTGTCTGGTCAAGAGGATGATTATCAAGAAGAAGGTGCCCATAAGCCACTCTGGACAAGTCAACTTCACTGAGGCTGAGGAGATCTTACAGAATGAACCTATGATGGTTGGTATGTTTACCATTGATTCCCACCTAGCATACATGTTGTTTGATTCTAGTGCATCACATTCATTTATGAGCATGGGGTTTGCACAGAGGCACAATATATCTCTTATGGCTATTCCTATTTCCTATAGAATCAGTACTCCGAGTGTGCAGTTGTGTGTTAATACTCAGACAGACACAGTCGGATTAGTGCTAGCCACTCACACTTACCGCCTCTAGTTCATGGTGCTACCTAGTCAAGGCATAGATGCAATTCTAGGCATGAACTGGTTGCGAGTTTATGGGGTAGTCTTGAACCTTAAGCAGAGAGTTATTGAGTTATGACTTCCTTCTTCCGAGGATATGATGTCTCTTCTTATACCCTCAGATCTAGTCTTACTAGTTGCTGCTCATATTGAAGCTTCTCCTAACCTTGCCTCTATTCCTGTGGTTTGTGAGTTTTTGGATGTCTTCCCTGAAGATCTACCTAGGTTGCCACCGGATAGAAATGTGGAATTTTCTATTGAGTTAGAACCTAGCACTACTCCTATTTCATGGCATCTCTAAGACATGGCTCCTAAAGAACTAGCATAAATGAAGAAGTAGTTAGAGGAATTATTGGAGAAGGGATTTATCCGTCCTAGCTCTTCACCATGGGGTTGCCCAGCTATTTTTGTGAAGAAAAAAGGATGGTACTTTGTGGATGTGTGTGGATTACCGCCCTCTCAATGCAGTAACCATTAAGAACAAGTATCTTTTACCTCATATTGATACTTTGTTTGATCAGTTGGCTGGTGCCAAGGTGTTTTCAAAGATTGATCTTCATTCTGGGTATCATCAAATCAAGATCCAGCCACAAGATATACCAAAGACAACTTTCTCTACTAGGTATGGGCTATATGAATACCTAGTCATGTCTTTTGGTTTCACCAATGCTCCCATATTCTTCATGTATCTCATGAATTCAGTCTTTATGCCAGAGTTGGATAAGTTTGTAGTGGTGTTCATTGATGATATTTTGATATACTCCAAGAACAATGAAGAGCATGCACAACATCTTCGGATAGTACTGACTCGATTAAGGGAACACAAGCTATATGCCAAATTTAGCAAATGTGAGTTTAGGTTAGGTTGAGTGTAGTTTTTGGGACATGTTCTGACACCTAAAGGTATCTCTATAGACCCAAGCAAGGTGCAAGATATGTTAAATTGGAAGTCTCTAAAGTCAGTGCATCAGTTCCTTGGTTTTTGTTGGGTATTATCGGCGCTTCATTCCTGACTTCTTCAAAATAGCCCAACTAATGACCAAGTTGCTCCAAAAATATGTCAAGTTTGTATGGAGTCTAGCTTGTGAAGAATCTTTCCAAGCCCTGAAGGAATTTCTTACCTCTGCTCATGTTCTTGCCCAACCAGATATTGATAAGCCATTTAATATGTATTGTGTTGCCTCAAGGACTAGATTGGGATGTGTGCTTATGCTGGATGGACGTGTGATAGCTTATGCTTTATGCTAGCTGAAAAAGCACGAGGTGAATTATCCCACCCATGATTTAGAGATGGCTGCTATGATGCATGCTCTAAAAATTTGGAGGCATTATTTGTTGGGAAATAAAGTGCATATTTTTATAGATCACAAGAGCCTCAAATATATTTTCACTCAATCCGAGTTGAATATGAGGCAACGGAGATGGCTGGAGCTAATCAAGGATTATAATTTAGAGGTTCATTACCATCCTAGAAAGCTAATGTGGTAGCTGATGCTTTGAGCCAGAAGTCGTATCAAGTTGAAGAAGCACCTTTGTCTCTCAACCATGCTGGGGTGCTAGCTCATGTTGCTCTAGTCTCGGATTTACTTGAACAACTTATTATAGAGCAAAGGCAAGATGTTTTGGAAATCCCGCATATCAAGGAGTTAGTTGCCAAAGGGCGTGGTCCACATTTTAGTATTGATGATCAAGGTGTAGTGAGGTTCAAGAATAGATTGGTTGTTCCATCAAGTGAGGAGCTTAGAAGAAAGATTTTGGATGAAGCTCATAACTCCAAGTTATCCATTCATCCAGGAAGTAACAAGATGTACCATGATTTGAACCACTTGTATTGGTGGTCAAATATGAAGCAGGATATCACCAAGTATGTCACGGAATGCAACACTTGTGGAAGAGTTAAGGCAGACCATATGCATACACTAGGATTTTTGCAGCCCTTGCCTATCCCTGTATGGAAATGGGAGGATATCTCCATGGACTTTGTTGTGGGTTTGCCCCGCACGACAAAGGGGTATGACTCTATTTGGGCCATGTGGATCGCCATACCAAGTCCGCTCATTTCCTTCCAGTGGATACAATGTATTCAGCCAAGAAGTATGCCAAGTTGTATTTTGACCGGATTGTGACCCTGCATGGAGTTTCTCTTACTATTGTCTCTGATAGAGGGTCAGTTTTTGTCTCTCATTTCTAGGAGCAACTTTAGCTATGTCTTGGCACTAATCTCCTCAGAAGTTTAGCTTATCATCCACAAACTGATGGTTAGACAGAAAGAGTTAGTCAGGTACTTGAGGATATGTTGAGAGCTTGTGTCATCTCTTTTCCTGAGAAGTGGGATGAATGCTTGAACTTAGCTGAGTTTTCTTACAATAATAGTTATCAAGAAAAGCATTCTAATGGCACCATTTGAGGCCATGTATGGCAAGAAATGTAGAAACCTCTTAACTAGGTTGAGGTGGGTGATCGTGGATATTTTGGGCCTAATTTTATCAAAGAAGCTCGAGAACAAGTTAGCATTATTCAGAGTCATTTGAAGGTAGCTCAGAACCGTCAGAAAACTTATGCGGACAAGCAAAGAAGGCCCTTGCAATTTGAAGTTGGTGATCACGTGTATCTCAAGGTATCTCCCATGAGAGGTGTACATCGATTTGGTGTCCGTGGAAAGCTAGCCCCTCGCTATGTTGGACCTTACAAGATTTTAGCCCAGTGTGGTTCTGCAGCCTACTGTATCCAGCTCTTGGATATTTTGTAAGTAGTGCATAATATCTTCCATGTTTCCTAGTTAAAGAAACGTTTGTGGGTCCTCAATGAAGCTATGGGAATTGAAGGACTTCCTCTCCGGCCTAACTTGTCTTATATTGAGTATCCTGTCAAGATCTTAGATGAAAAAGAAAGAGTGCCTAGAAACAATGTGTTGAAGTTTTATAAAGTTCAGTGGCAAAATCACTCAGAGAATGAGGCAACATGGGAGCAAGAAAGTTATATCTTGAAGCATTATCCCCACCTTCTTTCTAGTTCACTGAGGTAATTGTTTAAATCAGAATTTATTTCTTATCTCTTTTCCCACACTAGGCACATGAAATCTTGGGATGAGATTTTTATTTAAGGGGGCAGATTTGTAACACCCTCGGTGTTACACCATAAATCACTTGCTAAAGCATGTCATGAGCATCATGTTTATGTGTTAATGCATGTGATAATATGTGTAGCTCAATTTCCGTAACTCAAAATGATCAACTAAATCGCGACACGAAAGTTGATTCGATAGTCTTGTTATATCACTTAGGGTTTAAAACCAATTTTTATTAAGCAAAAATGCTATAAAACATATATGTGTCACATTAATAATGTTGGAAGTACAAACTTTGTAGATGATAGTGAAATACTTGTAGTCGAAAAATGATATTACTAGCTAATATTTCCACTAGCTTAGAAATCGCAAATGGAAATCAAATTTAGCTCTAAAACTTAGAAATTTTCAAGTCTACCGACTACTAGACACTACTATGTTTAGCAATTTATGGTGAGAGATTGGGTTAAGGAGTGGTGTAGTGTTATAGCTCAATTTGGTAGTCTCATGTGCCATCTTGAGCATGGTGAAGACGGTTTAGGTTTAGGAGCAATTGTTTGCTCGTGTTGAACGCTTTAAAATTCGTGCGTGTCACTATCTCGGATTGGTTGGCGCCGGGTGCGCGGTCACCACGCGGTCTTCTCACACCATACACATGGCCTCATCTGACGTGGTTAGCCGTGTCGCCGTGCTTGGCTGGTCAAGCCGCCTGGGCTTGGCTGAGACAAGCCGCAGCGAGCCATTGGCCCCGTGCCCTACTGCCTAGCCTCTCGTTGCCGCCACGGGTGCCGCCATAGCCGTGCTGCGCTACTGTCATGTTCGCACAATCGATGCTTCTCCCATCACGACACTACCACTACCGTCGCATCATCGTCATGTCCACGCCGGCCCTGTGCTTGTCGCCTCTATCGCATGCACGTGGGCGAGCCACCGTCACCATGCCATTTATGGCACTGCGGCCACGTGGGCCATGCTGGTCAAGCGCACACGCTCGTCGGTTAGCACCGGCATGTGGGCCTCCCAGTCCCGCCACTTGCGTCCTGCCAAGGCATGGATGAGCCAAGCCCATTGTCATGTTGTGTCTCTCTTTCCCTCTTTCTCCCTCAGTTTTCCGCCGCCATCGTGTCGTGTCATGGTGAAGCTAGAGAGTGAGCACATCTCATCAATTCCTCATGCTCGCATCTTCGCCTTCACATCCCCTCTCCAACTGACCCCACCCTGCCTTGTCTCGCATCATGCCGAGCTCCAATTTTTGAGCTTTGCCACCGCCATGTTGTTAAGGTCCGTCACCGCCCGCGTCGTGGTCAGCCTCCACCACTTCACCCTACGCCAATTCCTCTACACCACTAGCTTGCCTTGGCTCCATCTTCATCATACACATGCTAGTTGTGGCTCTAGTGCTGCCTTCTTGCCACTACCGTGGTCATGCCTTTGCGGTCTACCATTCACCTCATAGCGCGCATGTGGCCAGCCTCGCTCAGGTCGTCTCCGGCCGAGCCGGCTTCTTGGTAAGGTCACTGGTGAGTTGTCATTGCTCACTCGTTACCCCTACCGCCTTGTTGTTGCTGTGGCTCATCTAAACACCATTGTCATTACCGCAAGGTGCCCGCTGTGTTGGAGAGGTCCTTCTATGATGTCCCAGCTCATGCAACCACTACCCATCATCTCGTGTCAAACCCTAGGTGAGCATTAGCCTCGTAGATAGGTCGGCGTGGGTCTTGTGTGGCTGGCGCAAGTGCTAGTGCCACCACTCGCTACGCCAGAGCGCACGGGGAGGGCCAAGGGCCTTGCTATTGTAAAGAGGACAAAGGTCTAAGGGTTTTGTTGCAAAGTCATTGTCTATAGAAATAGTAACATGGACTGCGGGTTCTTTTGCTCAAAGTCTAGGGGTGTTTTTTCTAATGTGCCAGCGCGCGCGGGATTCCCCGCCGTGGGCCGCCTCGCATTGCAGGCCGGCCTCGCATGGGCTACGCCTATGGGCCACCACATGCACGCATGCGTGTGTTGCCCCACGTGGGTCGCGTTGGGCCGAAAGTGGTTTACCTTTTTCGTGGAGAATAGAAATAGCTTTTTATTTGTATTTCTAAGCTGATCTTTGGTAAATCATATAAAATCATGTAGGTATCCAAAAATTATGAAACAAATTTTGTTAAGTTCCTAAAATTATGTTCTATATGTTAGTGTATTTATTTCATATATGTGCTTGTTGATACTAGGAGCTATTAAATTATTTGAGAGTGTTTAATATTATTAGGTTAAACATTGTAGGAATTTTTGTGGCAAAATGGTGATAGATTTAGCTTTGAAAATTCTACAGTAGCTTCATGGTATTATTATATGCTCATTATAATTTTTGTAGCCTTAGAATAGGCTAAGTACTAGCGTAGTCAGGTGCTCCTTGTTGTAATATAAGTTAAATCGCTAATAAGAGTAAGATTACATTTTAGTTGCTAAGTTAATATCCGTTAGATGAATCCATACATGTTTTTGTGGAAATAATATAGCTTAGTATCTTAGTCATTAGAGCTAGCTTAGTAGCTTAGCATGTGTATTCTTATTTTAAGAGTTGTTGTTGCCAAAATGCTAAGTGTTGCATCATCATCGCATGCCTGTAGAGAATGAATTGGTAGAGATCGTGACCATTGGAGATCACAAGTTTGAGAAGGTGATCGAGGAGTATGACGAGGAGATCCTCATGCAGGTGGAGGTCCTAGAGCCACCACTAACTAACTAAGCTGACATAGTGCCTACCCAACGCAAGCCCCGATGCATAACCCTTATTTTGAGTAATCACTAGATATATATATGTGTGATGTGCATTTACGTTACAAGATTTATATTGAAACTACATGCATAGATAACCTACCTATGAGTCCTACAAGCATAGGTCGAGTAGCCGCTATGCTTAGGCTATCGGTAGCGTGAGTAACATGCCATTACTCACAATAGGTGATTAATATTATCACTCTTATGATAAAATGGTGAAAAAAATGTAGACCGAGCAGGGATATGGTACATGTATTGGTGGGTGTAAGAGGTTGTGTCCCACGGCCAATGGGTCATAGCTTGGTTACACTATTTTCCCTATTCGTGTCGGTTAAGGACCAGTCGTTGCATTGGATTCTAGTCAGGTCACAAACTTTTTATCCTGAGCACATACTTGCTTATGGGAGAGGGAAGGCTCATTGCTCTCTTATCATGAGTTTTGGCTCTTTTTGGACCGACTGATTAGAGGCGGGGATGGTGGAGGTCTAAGCACCAAACTGAGTCTGGGACTCAACTATGGAGGCTTGGAGTCCAAGTTTGGACGGGGACCTAGACCCCTTGATAGGAGAGTGGTGGGTTAGTCCTACTTGTCCCTGGGGTACAAGCAGGGCATGTGTTTTGAGGTACCCAGCTGGGCTACATTGGTTTGCAAATTGTCGGGTAATCCAATACTACTTGTCTACGATCTAGCACCGTAGTAAGAACTGGAAGAAGAAAGATGGTGAAATAGATCTAATTGCTCAACTCTTGCTTGAAAGTAGAACAGGTGCTTACATAGAATGGTTAGCTAATTAACTAATCATGACTGCTAATAAGAAACATACATAAGGATTCACTACTAGTAATGCTTTTTGCAAAAAAGAAACCCAGCAAGCCATAAAGCCTATCTGTTTACACCAAAATTTGGAAATGAGAACGTGGGAACTCAAAGTTTCTAAGATTGTATCATCAAGGAATCGATCAGATGTGAATCGATATCAACTAGTTTTGATGCAGTGTTAGAATTGGCTATTTTATAGATGACGTTAGCGGACAACATCAATGGACTACGTACGGATGGCGTCGGGGAGAATATGTCGGACTCTACAAAAAAGGAAAAGATTAGGGTCCAAGTTATCTTGAGTTAGGAATGTTTTCTTTTATTCCAAGAATTGTAATAAGTCGTATTTGAGTAGGATTCATGTTTAGGTTCCAGGCATAAATATTGGGCCCCATTTATTGGAATCAATCAATACAACTACTTTTTCTGGCTTCATGCCAACCCTTAGGAGTAGGAGTACTGTAGATCTCGATGAGTTCGTCAACAAGCAGGGCTACTTCAATTGATCGACCTACTACTTGTCTATGAGTACCGTCACGACTTGTATCATATTTGTAAATCTGCATCAGCCGATTGATCTTTTACGAGTATAATATAAGTTAGTTATCGATCTGTATCATTATTTGTAAGGCAGCATCAGCTGATTGATCTCTTACGAATCATAATATAGATCAAAGTTATTGATCTTGTGTTAAATAACTTGTTGTTTAATATAATATCACCAGTTATCGAATCTGCTAAGATTAGTAAGTTTTTTGTTGCTATTTTTGGTTGATTCACCAACTATCGATCTTGTTATAATTAATGTTTTATTAATTGTAACAAATGGCCTGATTGAGATAGAGATAGATCAGCATCATATCATCTTAATTGGTCCTCCTTTGATTTGGTCACACTTTAAATCTCATAATTGATGACTTAATTCTGCTAGATCGGTTGTTTTATCTCTATTCCAATCAAACATAGTATGCATCCAAAGACGTGTTTCAATCTTGAACAAACTCAATAGTTAATGAGATCTAATCTAATGACACTACCATAGCTGCATCGACCCGATCGAACCTCACTGGTAAGACTTTAGATCAGAAATTATCGATTAGTGGTTTTGTTCATGATCGAGATATGTACTATGTTTGTTTGCTATGCCTACATCGATTATTTTAGTTGATTCCCTTGTGCTTTCACACATATAGCATGTTTTTCATGAACCTGTCAATATATAGATGGTTTTATAGATTCTTTGGCTTTGGTTTGTTACTATTATCATAGTTGTATCAATCTGGTCAAACCTCACTGTTGGTGGTAACAGATTAGATTCAGAGCGTTTGTAGATCCATTTGTACTAGACAGTCGATTTGTTCGCGTGTTATATCCTTTCCCATTAAACGTATCGGCTCAATGCTTTACATTGGTTATATCCATCTAACAGATGAAGTTTCTTCATATTACTTGTATCTAGGTGCATCATACTTGCTATCATAAATCAATCATGACCCACGAGCATCACAGTCCTTAATAGTTGATTCCTCCTCGTATCGGCTATCTAGTCGATCGCCTTGTTTGGCTGCTCTCAAAGTAGCTTACTTGGAATTGTTGGGGCAACACCGGCATATTCCACCCTAAATTACTAATAAGCTTTCTCTCCTTGTCAATTACAAGTCAAATTAACTGGCATGCCTTCAGGATTTTTAGGATCGACTGGTCTTGTGTTGAAGCCAAGCAAGATCTACAAGTTGACCTCGCTCAGATCGTCCGGCTTGCTATGTGTTGGCTGCATTGCCACATTTTTTTGTGCCAACACACTTTTTGGCATGCCCAGTGCGACATTCTTATGGTGCCTTATGAAGACTTACTTGATGAGGATAAAGATGTCATTAGTAAAGCTATAAAGGAGTTTTAGAATAAGTGTTTGTTGTCCTACACCAAGACATGTGACAATAAAGTTGTTCAAAAATATCCACCACCAAGAGTTTGGATACATGGATAGTCAGATATAGATGAAGCTGATGATAGGCATTTCTTTGTAGAGTTGTAAACAAATCTGTTCATGATGCCATGTTGAATCATAATACAACTTTCTTGAACACATTCCACAATACCATAAAGGAGGTGTTTCATGGATATCCAATTGATCAAATTGGACCGGCTTATTACAACATCCCACATCCATCAACTCAGGGGACTAATCAAGCCGGTACTAGCCATCAAGAAGTAGCACTAGCTGGCAATGATGATATCCAGGCAGTTCAGAGCTCATCTGAGCAAGTTCAAGGCGCTACTGCTAATCAAATATAGTATAATCCTGGATCATCAGTGTAGCATATGCAACAGCCGACGGGGCAAGTTCAGAATTAGATGGTTAATTTTGGCACATCAGGCCAAATACTGCCGTCGGCTCAAAAAATAGCACCATCAGTTCAAAGGATTCGTAGAGATACGGATCCCAACATTTACAATCAGAGACTTCAAGCAGCAAATCAGCAAAGGAATCAACAGATAGAGATTCCACAAGGATATCATTATGGCACAGATTATAATACCCTTCATATGATTCCAAATCCAGGGTATCAAGGTACTAAAAATTTTAATCCATAGATAGGTCAGCAATTACAAAGAAATCCAAATGCAAATGTTGATGAGTTGTTGCTTAGAGTAACTAAAATGATGAAGAATTAGTTCGGTTTAAAACCAAAAGGGTAGACCTTTTCGTACAAACGTCTATATCCAGAGTGGTATGATTTGGTTGCTCTTCCTACAAATTATAAGCTTATAGAATTTGCTAAGTTCACTGGTTAAGATAGTACAAGTACAATAGAATATGTCAATTGGTATCTTACTTAGTTGGGTGAAGCATCTATTAAAGAAGCTCATCGAGTTTGTTTCTTCTCTTTGTCCATGTCAAGACCAGCTTTCACCTAGTTTTCATCGTTACTAGTTAATTCTATTGCCAATTGGACTGACTTGGAGAATAAATTTCATACATACTTCTATACTAGGATAGGAGAAAGGAAAATCATAGATTTGACGACCATAAGGCAAAGGGCTAATGAATCGGGTGCCGAGTTTCTTCAGAGGTTCCGAGAAACAAGAAATTTGTGCTTTTCATTGAATCTGACTAATGATCAGCTAGCTACTTTGGTTGTTCAATGGATGTTGCCAACATGGAGAGAAAAACTACTTGGGCAAGAATTTGACAATTTAGGCCAGTTGGCTCAACGGGTGGCAACACTTAATAGCCAATTCCAGAACATGCGCAGAGATACCCGATTCTAGAAGAATGCCGCAATTGCTGAAGCTTATAATCCATATTTCATTCATGATGATAGTGAGGATGATGAAGAAGAGATTGTTGCGGCTGAATGGAATTGGGGTAAGAAGATAGTAATGGTTCCAAATCCTTAGGGAAAAGGAGTTGAAGAAAGTTATGATTTTGACGTTACAAAATCTAACAAGCTCCTTGATTTCTTCCTTGAGAAAGGACAGGTCAAATTGCCCGCCAATCATGTTATATTACCTCCTGATCAATTGAAGAATAAGAAGTTCTGTAAATTTTATAACACTACTTCTCATTCTACTAATGAGTGTAGAATTTTCTAGCAACATATACAGAGGGCTATTCAGTAAGGGAAGCTTAAATTTGATACACCTCGGAAGATGAAAGTTAATGATAATCCTTTCCCAAAAGATCAGAATATGGTTAGTGGTAAGTTGCTCAAAGGGAAGACTAAAGTTCTAACATCAACTAGGACAAAGGAAACTGGAATAGTTGATCCAGAGATGCAAATATCGGCTGATGAATATAGTAAAATTAAAAGGCATCATGACTAACAGAAGAGCTTATATGAGCAGGGAGAGACGTCAAGAAACAGGGCAATGAAGCCATGTGTTACATCTCGAATTTTGTTGAATAAATGGTAATGGTGGAAAGAAAAGGATTATCATCGTTGGTTAGAAGAGAAAGAATATCAACATCAATAAGAAGAGGGGAGGTATGAAGCTGAATTACATTTGAATTGTCCTTTTTTAGATATTGTTGGAATGAAGGTTTGAAATTGCCTCCTAGAAATAATTGCCCAGAGTGTAGTGAACAATATTGGGAGTTTAGGCAATCTTAAGCCAACCGCTAGTCTATCCATGCTCAAATTGAGTATCATTATGATAATATGGATCGGCGCTTTAAAAAATAGAAGTGTTCATGATCGGCTTGGGAAGCGAGTTGTTGATCAAAATTGGGAAAAATATAAAGAATAAGGTGATGAGGAAGAGTATGTTTGGTAGGAAGGGCAATGGTGTCCAGGAGGTTTAACGAGAAGTCAAAAAAGAAGGGTACAACGTTTAAGGAATAGAGAGTTAGAACAGGCTTAAAAATCTAGTAAACCTCAAATATAACGTGCTAAACAAATAGCCGATAAGGGTCAACCATCGGCTAATATTTAAATGGATTTTCTTTTGCTGTCAGAATTTAGAGCTCCAATAGATCAAGAAGTCTATTCAGATTTTGATGAATCAGAATATGAGGAGATAGTTGTCAAATTGACAGTGATATAGCAAGCTATATTTAATAAGCCAGTCAAACATCAGCACTTGAAGGCTTTATATGTGAAATGCTTTGTTGATGGGAAGCCGATGAGCAAAATGTTGGTGGATAGAGGTGCTTCTGTTAATCTTATGCCCTATACTACTTTTTGCAAGCTTGGTAAGGGACCAGAAGATTTGATTGAGAATGACATGATGTTTAAGGATTTTGGGGGTAATGTATCCAACACCAGGGGGCAAGAAACATTGAATTGGCAATTGGAAGTAAGACTTTGCTTACTACATTCTTTGTCATTGATGGAAAGGGTTTATACAGTTTACTCCTTAGTCATGATTGGATTCAGGCAAATTGTTGTGTACCATCGACTATGCATCAATGCTTGATTTAGTGGCATGGAGATGATGTTGAGCTAGTTCATGCTGATGATTTTGTGAGTATAGCAACAGCTGATCCAATGTATTGGGAGCTAGAAGATTTCGAGTATTTTTCTAGCAAGCGATGGGAAGGAGGCTTCATTAAGATCAATGATGAAAGCTAATAGTCGATCCAAGCAGTCGGCTCTGAGAGTTTGTTTTCATGGATAATCTAATAGATGGTACGATGGTAAACTAGAACATGGCTTTACGTCGGCCGATGAATTAGAGGAGGTAGATATCGGTACTGGAGATAGACCTAGGCTGACGTATCTAAGTACTAAGTTGGATCCTAAGTATAAGTGAGAATTGATAGATTTATTAAAGAAATTTAAAGATTGTTTTTCTTGGGAATATTATGAAATGTCTAGTTTAGATCGATCAATTGTTGAACGTCGGTTGCCAATCAAACCTGGATATCAGCCATTTAAACAAGCTCTAAGGAGATTTAATCCAAACATTCTTGATGATATCAAAAAGGAGACTGAAAGATTACTAGAAGCAAAATTTATCCGACCGTGTCGTTATGTAGAGTGGATATCGAGTGTTGTTCCTGTGTATAAGAAAAATGGGAAGTTGAGTCTGTATTGATTTCAGAGATTTGAACAAGGCTACACTGATGGATGGTTATCTAATGCCAATAGCTGATATGTTGGTAGATGCAGTAGTCAGGCACAAAGTTATTAGTTTTATGGACGGCAATGTAGGGTATAATCAAATTTTTATGGCTGAGGAAGACATAGCAAAAATAGCTTTTAGGTGCCCTGGTTCAATCGGCTTATTTGAATGGGTTGTGATGACCTTTGGTTTGAAGAATGTTGGTGCAACTTATCAGAGGGTGATGAATTATATTTTTCATAAGTTGATCGGTAGGATTGTTGAAATCTACATTGATGATATGGTGGTGAAATCCAAAGGGTACAAAGAACATCTAGCTGATTTGCAGGAAACTTTAGAGTGCACAAGAAAATATGGTTTAAAGATGAATCCTAATAAGTGTGCCTTTGGAGTATCAGCTAGACAATTTTTGGGTTTTATGGTCCATGAGAGAAGAATTGAAATTGGTCAAAAAAGTATGAAAGCAATTGATGAGGCAATACCCCTGACTACTAAAACAGAGTTACAATCTTTGCTTGGTAAAATTAATTTTATCATAAGGTTTATTTCAAATTTGTCAGAAAGGGTTCTGCCATTTTCTCCTTTGTTGAAGTTAAAAAATGATTAAGAATTTAAATGGGGTGACATACAACAAAAGGCGTTTAAGGAGATAAAAGAATGCATGAAGTGTCCACTTGTGCAGGTCCCTCAGCAAGGTAAGCCTTTCAAGTTGTACGTGTCAACCGATAGTTAAACAATTGGATCAGCCTTAATGCAAGAGTTTAAAGGAAAAGAATGAGTTGTTTTCTATTTAACTAGAAGGCTTTTGGATCTAGAAACAAGATATTCTCCTATTGAAAAGTTATGCTTATGCTTATATTTATCTTGCACTAAGTTGTGACATTACTTGTTATCGGCTGAGTGAATAATTTGTCTAAGGCTGATGTGATCAAGCACATGTTATCAATGCCAATATTAAATGGGAGAATGGTAAAGTGGATTCTTGCATTATCATAATTTAACTTGAGATACGAATTGGCTAAAGCAGTCAAGGGGCAAGTAATATCCAATTTTATTACTCAGCATCATAAACCAAGTATTGGCTATGTAGAACTAATACCTTGGACATTGTTCTTTGATGGATCATCGTGCAAGCAAGGTGGTGGCAATGGTATTGTTATTGTTTCACCTTGGGGGCAAGTTTTGAGTTTGCTTTTCCAATTAAACCAGTGACTACCAACAATCAAGCAGAATATGAAGCTATTCTTAAGGGGCTTCAACTTCTTCATGAAGTAAAGGTTGAGTCAATTGAAGTATTTGGAGATTCATAGTTAGTTATTAATCAGTTGATCGGCCTATATGAATGTAAAGATGATATTCTGAGGGAATACTATGATGAATGCTAGAGGTTACTCAAGGAGTTTTCCCATATTTCTCTTAAGCATATTCCAAGAGCACAAAATCAAAAGGCTAATTGGTTAGCTCAGAGTGCGTCAGGATATTGAGTGTTTTGAGAGATCTTAAGCAGTGAAACCATGACTAATGATTGGAGAGTTGAAATAGCCAATTACCTCAAGAATCTATCATAGAAGATTACTAGGAAACTAAGGTATAAATCGACTAAGTATGTTTTGTTAGATAACCAGTTATATTATAAGACAGTTGATGAGGTGTTGCTTAAATGTTTAAATCAAGAAGAAGCTAAAGTGTTGATGGGTGAAGTACATGAAGGGATATGTGGAGCTTATCAATCAGCTTATAAGATGAAATAGATTATTCGTAGGTCTAGATATTTATGGCCAACAATATTAGAAGATTGTTTTGAATATTACAAGGGGTGTCAGGATAATCAACGTTTTCATAATATTCAGAAATCACCTGCAACAGCTATGAATCTAATAATTAAACCATGGTCATTTCGAGGTTGGAGAATTGATTCAATTGGCTAGATTTTTCCACCTTCAAGTAAAAGACAAGTTTATATTGGTAGCAATAGATTACTTTACTAAGTGGATTGAGGCAATTCATTTAAAGACAGTAACCTCAAAGAATATGGTTAATTTTGTCAAGGATCATATTGTATATCATTTTGGAATTCTTTAAACTATTACTACTGATCAGGGGACAATATTCACATCAAAAGAGTTTAGAGATTTTGCTGCCAGTATGGGAATTAAGTTATTAAATTCTTCTCCTTACTATGCTCAGGGCCAGGTAGAGGCATCCAATCAAATTATGATTAAATTAATTAAGAAGAAAATTAAGGAGCAAACAAGGAAGTGGTACTTAACACTCAATGAGGCATTGTGGCCATACAGGATGGCTTACCATGGATCGATCAAATCATCACCTTATGAGTTAGTATATGGGTATAATGCAGTTCTTCCTTGACAAATCCAGACTGGATCAAGACGTGTTACATTGCATAATGATTTATCAGCCGAGGTTTACAAAAATCTTATGATAGATGACTTAAAAGACCTAAGTTGCCATTGGCTGCGTGCTCTTGAGAATATCAAAGCTAATAAGCTAAGAATTGCAAAGTATTACAATAAGAAGGTCAAGAGCAAATAATTTTCTGAGGGAGACTTCGTCTAGAAGGTGAAATTGCTGATTAGATCTAAAGACAGCAAATTTGGCAAATGGTCACCTAATTGGGATGGTCCTTATCGGATTAAACGTTGTGCACATGGCAATGCTTATATTTTGGAAATGCTAGAAGGAGAAGAGGAGTTTGATAGAGCGATCAAAGGAAAGTATCTAAAGAAATATTATCCTAGCATTTAGATTAATATTTGATAGCTGATTTGTTCAGTCATCAGCTCTAATAGCCAATACCAGAAGGGTATCACCTTTAGTTCAAAAATTAACCCAAAGGGGTGAAAACCGATATAGTATGTATTGCCTATAGATCAAAAACAAGCACAAAGACAATCCTCATAACATTATGGCAATCTCAAAGACAAGTTCATGAAGAAGGCAAGCCTTTATTCATAGTATGTTCCTAGTACAAACTACTCAAAAACTTTATTTATAATGTCCTAGGCTGAGGTGATGTCCATTATGGCCGCTGCGGTGTCGCCAAAGTCTTCGATCAGGTCCTCATGCATGTTGGGGTCATCAGCCATCGGGAAGCCTAGCTTCATGGTGCAAAGGTCATGCCTGGTCTAGACTAGCGCTGCGACCAGGGCCACTGCCACACCATGGTGAATGCCATGGAGGGCGATCTCATCGATGCACATCGGGATGTCATGCGGATGGTTGTTGAGGAGAGGGCCCTGGGTGTTAATAGTCACCGTAGCCGCGTTCACCACCAGTTGGAGTTTTTCCAACAACACCGTTAGGGCTAGCAATCACAAGAAATAAAGGGACTATCAAGACAAAGATAGTGGAAATTGAAATAAGGATTTTCTTGGAGTTCATCTTACCCACCACCATGGCATCAGACTCGGCTAGCCATGCCCAAGCAGCATAGGCCTCTTCCTCAGCGGTAAGGAGGGTGACTTGAGAGGCCTCGAGGTAGATCTCAAGCTGATCATTCTCATGAGTTGCCTCAGAGTAACAGTCTAGGGCCATCCTCCACTCCTAGAGGAAACGTCGGACATCATCACCATTGTAAGGGTCGGAGGAGTCCAATGATGAATTCGGCGTTGGGGCAGCAGTAGACATGGTGGTAGAAAGCTCACCGGCCTTGGGAGGAAGTGGCCGGAGGCTATAATTGAGGATGAACCTATAGATGCATTAATAGATGATTCTTGCTATGGATGGGAGTGTTCAATCTTACCTCATGCAGCGAAGCCGCTGGCCAATCGTGGCCTCCTCCTCTAGGAGATCTTCCATTGCGTGCTTGCCGTGACGATCCTCTCCTGCCATGGGTGCTGGTCTAGATTGTGAAAGGAGAAAGGAACTGCTACAGGGTTTGTGAAGGCAGAGAAGCATAGAGAACAGAAGCAGTTGCGAGATGTGGGTTTGAGGCCAGGGCCCTTGGCTGGTATCTATAGCTACAAAGCAAAGTGGCTTGTCGTAGAACCAACCAATTTAGAAGAGCACAAGTACAATGGCAGCCCACAAGCGGTCGCACTATCATACTTGAGCCTATATAAACCTGATAGTCCGTCGAGTACCACAACGGGTCTCGATAAACAATCCACATACAACCAAGATCATATATGATTCAACATACATGTCACATGTTATATAAAGTTCACAGATACTGTTCATTCATCAGAGTACGAAATAGAGGTATTGCAAACCAAGTTCGATAGATAGTAGTGGAAGCAAATTAAAGTTCAAAAGTAGCATTTGCCAACATAGTTCAAATACAGTGCCAACATATGATCACCATCCACAAAAGCATATAGAAGGATTATTAAAGATGCCTGCCTAAGGCTCACTCCTCATCTACGACAGGATATAAGCAATTCTTGCAATAGCCGTGATAGACAGTACCATCTGCAACAATGGGAATAAAACCCTAAGCATGAGAAGGTACTCAGCTAGACTTACCCATCATGAACTAGAAATAAATTGACTCCAAGGATTATGCAAGGCTTTATAAGTGGAGGTAGCTTGACAACATTTTTGCATAAAAAGCGATTAACTCAGTTATACAGTTGTACTTAGGTCATCAAGTTAATTATAGCTATTCATCTCTAGATTAGCAACTATCCTATGCCAAACATGTGATATATCATTTTCAGAGCATACAATAGTAACCATAGCCGGTGTAGTAATTTCATGTTTATCCGAACCATCACATTCCATAATACAATTACTATGATGTTGGAGCTAGCCAAGTTTCTCACTATCCGGGAGAGACGACGATTCGAATCAAATTCAATCAGCTAGGAATTTATTCCTAACACAAACCCAGGCAGGCCAGATCAATAGTCACCTTAGGTCACCTTTGGTACAACTCAAGTACATATTTCGTGGGTTCGCCCAACGCTGCACAATCAGGGACAACCAGTTGCCAGGACGATTAGGACTACCCTACCCTTGGACTCATGTTTGGCTCCCCACACATCCTTACTACCATCCAGAGTACACACTTTGATAGAGTAGGGCCTGGCTTGAGTTGAGCTACTCGGTTTTGTGGTCGGAATGAGTTATTCGGCTAGCTAAGTGATAGGCATGCGTTCAATCTTATCAGAAGTTCCAACAACGGTATGGTCCTTGATTGGCATAGATGGGATCACATGAGTCAACCCACACATAGACTCTGCCTGGCCTCCATTTACATTACCCTATGGTTCTTTTCCACAATAGCAAATATAGCCAACCGTGCTTTGGTATCCACCTATATCTTGCAGGTGACAGGAAATCACCCGACTTCTATCGGTCTAAGCATGGCTAAGCATATATTCGATCCTGGACCTACACAGAGTTAAAGGTATATGTAACTAGACAAGGTAGTTTCATGCATCAAGTGTTTCCAATCAACTCTTATAACCTAATGCATCAAACATAAAGGACTCAAGTAGTATTTTGTAAAACACTGGGAGACTTAGAATGCTCCAGGTCTTGCCTTTGAGGAAAGAGGTGGGGTAGTGATCTAGACACTCAGGGAGCTCTTCTAGAGTCTGCTCCTCTTCTTTTGGAGCTATAGCTTGAGGAGTCTCTTGCTAATCCCCTTCCTCTTCTTCGTTGAATTCTAGCAACGTTATCTCCTCGGTCAATCCTATATGCATGAATATGGCATAAGATATTACGAATGCATGTATGACAACATGTATAATATGATAAAAAGTGATGAATGCATCCTTGTAAGTATTTTCAACAGCATGGTGTTAAAAAAATAATAAGTGCATCCTATTCTACTGAGAAGGAGCATAACTCTTCTCTATTATTTAAGCAAACACTTCTGCAATTCATTTACCGAACTATAAAATAGTAGCTACTCATTTTAACCATAACTAGAGTTATATACATCAAAATCATATGGTTGTGAACATTCTGGAAAGCTTATGAAATTGTCTACAACTTTCTTTTAACACTCTTAAGGTGATTCAATAGTTATCTAGGTCAAACAAATCTGTCCAGAAAGTACACAATTAGGACAACAAATTTCTAATAGCCAAAACTCTTAAACCCCAAGGCCTATGACCATGAAAATTTAACACAAGGTAGATTAGCAAGTTATCTACAACTTTGTTATTAACAAGTTTTACAGAAAAGGCCATTATCAACATGAAATCATCCATTCAACCGAAACTATACATGCAACCACTTATTTGAATTATAAAGCAATAATTAATTAGTTGCATACAACCACTTGCTTCTAAGTCTTACTATTAACATAAACAGTTCATATGCATCACAAGAACCATAGAAAACATTATGGTCAAGCACAATCTATTTATTTAAATGCCTTTATTTATTTATTAGATAATTAGGGGAAATAACAAACATATACCAAATGTGTACAATAAATTCTCATAAAATTACAGTAGCTTTCTAGTGCTCACAATAGTCTGCTATAAAAATTTCATACCATTTTCATATGTATAGCATTCTCTACAAAAATAACAAGCTACCAAGGTCTATTTTAGTAAAAATAGTTAACTCTATAGAAAAGTGTCAAACAACAGATTATATATTTTTCCTAGCTTCATAGTAGTGCCATACTACTGTACAAAAATTGTCATAGCAATATGTTACATATTTTTATCCCTATAATTTTCCTCAAAAATGCCATTTATTAATAGATAAATAGAAAGATCATATTTCAATCAAGTTTACTGCAAGCTTAATATTTTTTCTAGATAGAGCATGTCAAGACAAGACTAGCAAAATTGGAGTCACAATTTTATCACATTTCTAGCTCAAGGTATATAATTTATAAGATTGTAAACATTCAAAAAACATTTATCTAAATATATTTTAATCACCATGAAAAATACCATAAACTGTACATTTCATATTTTTAAAAAACACTACACTTCAAGAGGAACACAACAAAATTTGGCTCATAAAAAATGGACACCTAGAACTGCACTTATGATTTTTCAAAGTTTGCATTCAAATCTGAAATAAATGAACTAGCTTTCACCCTACAGCCGCTGACAGCTGGGGTCCCTAAATCATACGGGCCCGTGCATCATTGACAAAAAAGCAGGGGACCGGCGTGGATCGGCCGAAGTTCACCGACGGCGAGCTCTCTGGTGACAGCACCGGCACCTTGATGATCCCTGCGACCTTGCGCACACGATAGGGTAGCTAGTTGGATGGATTGGCGAAGCTAAGGACGACGACGGTGCTCATGGCAGTGCAGTGGACGTGGTCAATGGCGAGCCATCGGAGGTGACCGAGATGGCGCAATCTAGGGTTCGGCCTAGCTTCTACGCACTATGGCTAATCTATCGCGCACTCAATCATGGCATACGGTGGTCAGAGGTGGCCTGGCCACGGCGACGTGGCATGGCTACGAAACACCGGCGAGGGCCGCGCGCTGCACAAAGGCTTACCATGCACTGCTAGCAAGTAAGGCAGGTGTAGTGATGTGGTGGTAGTATGACAGAACTATGGCGGTGGCGAAGGAGCTATGTGGGCGTAAGGCGCGGATGAGCGACCGATGATGGCGTCGGTGGTGCAGCGCTGTGGGCGATGCGAAGGCGGAGGAAGGCAGTGGAGAGTGAGGGAGCGTGAAGGAGTGACTGAGCCGAGCTAGGTGTGGTCTCCTTATGCGCGCACCAGCACACTGCAGTGGGGGGCCAATGATGCCCAGCGATAGCCATGAGGCGGCCAAGCCCTGGTGTCGGTCGGCCACCACGACGCGACGCGCGACGACCATCAGAGCCTCGCGATGAAGCCTAACAACATGATTTGATGATGTTCAAACTCCTAATCCACAGCACATTAGCAAAAACTATCTTAACAAAAATTGTAGCCCTATATACCATCTCCAATTTCTCTTAAAGGATCAAGGCCTAATTCTCAATGAATAAAGAGTAAAATCATCACAAAGTTGGGTATGTTAGCACTATCAGCGCAAAAGACTTAGCAAAATTTCTAAGTGCTAAAAACTATGAAATCTTGATTCTTGTGAGCTAAATTCAAGCATGTTAGGAGCTGAACTAGCCTATGACCCAAAAATAAATGTTGTTGCTTTCATCAAATACTACAATTTTGCTTTAGTGCACATATCCATGCAAAGGCTCTATGACATAGTTCAACCTAGGTCAAACATAGTTGTTGGGTTCATAAACCTAGGGTTCCTCGAGGATCGGCTTCTGCATTGATAGAAAATATAGGTGAGTCACACTACAAAAGACTCGACTGGCAAAAGATCGAAGAGCAACAAAGGGAAACATGCTGGGAGGTGAGCGGCATGACCCTAAAGGTAGGTCTCGATGACAACGGACCTATGGGATGAGGGCCGCTCCAAGACTGTGACCCGCGCCCCCTCGCTTCAGACAGGGGGGGGAGTCATCCTGACCAGCTCCTACCCGGCCTATGGGTCACTACGACCTCTGGCTTAGGACTCCATGACCAGAGCGGCGGACGAAGTGTCTCTGACCACAAGTCACGCGTCGCTTGGGTGCCAGTCTGCTCCTCAGACCGCTTGGACTGCTTGACCGCACCCACGACAGGTAGGGCCTCCTCTAACTACGAGCCAGGCATTGGCACTGGTCCCATCAGCGCACAAGTGCTAGTCCACTCCTTGGACCTCCTAGCTCGCTCGGCCGCATCCGCCACAGGCGATGACGGAACTAGCGACGCCACCAAGGGGCGCGGTGACCGCGTCCTCTTCGCCGCCCGTTCACCAATGATGTCCGCACTTGCTACGTGCTTCCTTAATGTAGGAACCTCTGCACACCGCGTGGCCTCCTACTCCTCACCAGTGGACGCTGCCGCAGGGTCACGATGCTCCACCTAGGTCACAGCAACCCCTGACTCTCCTCCTCATCAGAGAAGACCATGTCATCCAAGTCTGTAGGATCATCCAATGTGAGTTCTGACTCGACATCGCTCCTACGTTCCTCGGCCCTCATGCGTTGAGCGACCTCCTTCTTCTCTTCCTTCCGTTAAACCTCCCTGGTTCTCTTCTTCTTCCGGGTGTCTGCCGCCTCCTTCTAGGGGACCTACCAAGCCCTGCCCTCTAGTCCCTTAGGAAGGTGTAGCCAGGACTTGTACCTTTCAAGCCCCTATGGAACGGATGGCTCGGGATCAAGAAACAGCAAAAGCAGGGGAAGAAACATGAACAAAATAAAGGATCATACCAGGTTAGACACGACCGAGGCATTAAATGGTATGGGTTTCCCCACAACCGTATCCCTAGGCCTCAGCTGCAGCACCTAGCCAAGGTGACTTTAGACCTCGTCGTCTAACAGGTCCTCCGACGATGCACGGTCTGGGTCCGACCGGCCGCCGTACATCCACATCGGCCATGATTGCTCCGCCAACAGCGCAACCCGGCGGTGGAAGAGGGTGTGGAACACACGCACCCCATCAAGGCCGAGCCTTATGAGCTTCTGCAGCTCCTCCTCAATTACCTCCACCTTATGCCTCTCCATGCAGGCGCAACCCTATGACCAACTTTTCTGCTTCACCGGCCTCCCACCGGTGAACATCGGATATGGCGCCTCCACCGGATTCTAGATGTAAAACCACTCCCCATACCATCCCCGATTGGAGTCACATGGGGAGTACATGGGATACACACCTCCCATGCTCAGCTTCCTCTGCAGGGCGAACCCCCCCCCCCACTAGTGTGGTCTCGGCCGAATTCCCCACCATCATAGCTCTCCCAAAGAAGAAAAGCCGGAAGAGATCCACATGTGGCTCCATCCTGAGGAAAGCCTCATAGACGGTGATGAAACTCATAATGTGCAGCACCCCCATCGGATTGAGGTGCTGCAGCTCTAGACCCCACTCGTTGAGGAGCCCGCATAGGAACCAGTGCATGGGGCATCCTAATCCACGCTCATGGAAGGTAAGGAAAGAAACCACCTCATCAGGACGAGGTTGCGGGAACTCCTCCCTCTCAAGGACCCGCCAGTGTGCCACCTCCCATGGTGGTAGAAACCCCTTTGTGATGAAAGCCTCCAGCACCGATGCCCTCATGGTGGAGACCTCTAGTCCAACATTTTGGTGAGTTCCTCTCTTCTCCCTCGCTCTCTCCCCTTTCATCCCTAGAAACCTTTGTGGCTCTCAGGAACGCTCATAGCAAAAAAGGAAGAGAGAAGGCAGTGGTAGATGAAGAACAGGCAAAGGAACGGCAGACCTAGGCCAGACCTAGAAGAACCCAAATGATAGGTAAGGATAGACACCGAATGATAGGCCATCCGATCGGGGGCTTGGGGGCTACACCAGTGGGTGCGCTTGCGTGCACCCATCGACAAGACATAAAATCTCCCGGACGATTCTACCTAAATCACCCGGGGGCTCGAGGGCTCCTATCGGGTTCATAAACCCGAGGTCCCTCGGGGACCAGCTTCTACACCAAGGCTCAGCCCAAGAGTCTAAAAACACCAGGGCAAAGGGGCAGTCTAGCAACCGACCGGAAGGCTAGGCCCAAGAAGAGCAACGCCCGCTCGTCAGCTACTTTAGCCCACCTATCTGATCGGATCACTCGATTCAGGCCCTAGCCATCTCCGGATGGCCTCTTCAATTGGAAGGCCTGCCACAAGCCCTACTTCTGACTCTGACCCTATGTCCCTCTGACTAGGGCTCATAAGAACCCTGCTCATTGCCCTTCTTCGACCGGCGTACTCAGAGTCGACTGGAGCCATCCGACCGGGGACACCTATTCGGTAGGAACCAGAAGGCGTGTGGAGAAAGGCAAGGCAAGGCTCGTAAGTCAAAACCACTATACTAGGGACCATACCCTGCATGGAACAGTACTCTGTAGCCACCCTGACACAAATAGTATTATAGGCACCGACATCTCCCTCTGTAGTATTGTAGGGGCCGCTAAAACTCCCATCTGGTAAGGCCCCCGCGTGTCTCTGGACATCAATAGCGGTATGGGCACCAGGATTTATCATACCAGGTGAACATAGCAAGACTCCTCACATGACTCTAGGCATCAAACAGTATTTGCAGGTACCGATGTCCACCATCCTTGAAAAAAGGCAGCACGACCTCCCGTATGCATCTAACATTCTATAGTGACAGCAACAGTGTTGTAGGCGCCTACCACTATCTTGTACCTGTTGGTGTGGGCAACAAGTCTCCGTAGGCATGGGCAGCAAGGTTCGGTAGCATATGTACTCTCACCTCTCACTTGTAAAGCCATCCCCTTCATCTATAAAAGGGGGTGCACTTCCTCGAACAAGGAGGACCGATTCTAGAAGACCGATCGATCCAAGCTTAGTTCCTTTAGATTCATTAGTCCAATAACTTGAACACTTAGCTCATAGTGAAGTTCCTGTCACTCTCGACCCTTCCAGTCGGAGCCGACTGGACCTCTTGTACACCCCATCTTTCTCCCTCTCGTTTGTAACCCCACTGCAAACTTTGAGCACCTGGGCTCAGGAATAAAGTAACCGACCAATCCTTATTGGACATAGGGCACGTTGCCTAAACTAGTATAAATCCTGTGTCATTGAGTGCTAGGCCACTTCCGATCACAACGTACAGCAAAACTACAAATATTCACTAGTTGGTGTAACACCTCGGGTGTTTAAGTATTAAAACCTAACATGTCATCATATGCATTGCAAAGCATTTGGTATTTGGTGAAAACTTTGATATGCATACACTAAAACAAGTTTACATTTATGTGGTATGTGTTGAATGGTATTGTTTGAATCAAGTTCAAAATTTGGTTTGAATTTGAATTTTCAAGAAAACCCTAATTTTCAGTATTTAAATCCTACCCTAAAAACTCATTTCAAAATCTAAGCATATTTTGGGGTTGAGCCTAAAAGCAAAAGTGTAGACCTTGTCAAGTAATACAAAGTTTGTTTTTAGAGTTTTCAAAGTTGTTATGAAAAATTTGAAGTAATTTGAAAAGGCGTAATTCGTTAAATGTCCCCTATTTGAATTCAAAAGTTCATTTCAAAATGTAGACCAAATTAGGGGGTGGTTATAAAAACAAAGTTGTAGAACTTTGGATTTTGAGCAACTTTTATTTTTGGAGAATTTTTAGTTGTTATACAAATTTGGGAGTAATTTGAATTTTAAAACAGAAGGCAATTCTGTAATTTGGAGGAACAGTACCACGACCACCGCCCCACCGCCGACGTTGTTTCTCCGGTCTTCCAGACGCACCTATGGCTGCCCTTGGTTTCGTGCTGGCATGGTGAAGGTCACTATGTGTTGTCTCCTCGGTCTCTTGGCCATGCTATAAAGCTTCGACGCCGTCATCGACTTTCCTTTCTCTGCTTTGTTTTTTCCGTCGCCTTACTCATCTCCGGCGAGCCCTCGTCATCGAACCAGCACCTCCTCCATCATAGCAAAGCACCCAATAGTTTCACCTACTCCTTATGCATCCATCCAGCCAGCTTGGGTCATCTGATTTCGCTAGGAAACCACGGTGTGAACTCTTCTTCCTCGTGGCCAGCAACCTCTCCATCGTAGGCGCCTCTCCATGGCCAGCGTCCTCCGGTGAGCCGTTGCCCTTGATCAGTGTACCTATGGCTCTATCTCAATGTCGTGGTGCTTAATCCATTGTTGCTTGCTCATTTTGCCCACTTCAGTCACCAGAACACTGTCGTCGACGAAGTCTGCTCCGCCGTGACCGCTGTCAATGTCGACCTGCATCACCGTAGCTTCTCTGGTCTCGTTCTTTGCTCCAACGTGATCGTGGTGAGCTGCTGAACCTTCCCATGCCTTTTGTTTGATCTCTATTGGCCTTGTTTTGCTGATGTAGCGCTGCTGTGTCACCACATCTGCCATGGCCGGCATCAGCCTCGAATCGTGTCGTGATTGAGTTAGCTAGTGTCTCCAACCGATGCGCCATGTTGTTGTGAGTATTTTGGTACTTTGGCCGTCGCCGTTGGACTCACCGTCGATGAGTTAGCGTCGGTCAGTGCTGTCATCGTCGCGGTCAAAGCTGGAGGTTAGGGATGACAGGTGGGACCCGTATGTCAGCGACTGTGCTGTTTGAAAATGATTTTTCCTTTTTCAGAATTGAATGAATAGTGTATGTTTTTGTTATTTTTGTGTAGATTTATTTAAAGCTCCAAAAATTATGAAAATTTTTGTGTGACCTCTCTATGATGAATACTATTTAGGAAAAATATGAAATCTTATTTTTTAGTACTTCTTGAATGTGATAAAAATTGCTCAATTAATTAATAAATGGATTTCCATGATTTTCTAGGCTCAATTAATTATCCAAAAATTATGAAATTTGTTTTGCCACTTACTTATCATGTGATGAATCTTTACTAAAATTTTGAGCTCAATTGGAATAAGTTGATTTATTTCATAATTTTAAATTAAATAATTAATTCATAAAAGCAAATAGTAACCTTTAATGATATAGGTTTTGTTTGAAATTTTGGATTGAGTGATGACCTTGGGTCATTAGTTGGTAATGATCCTTGGCAATTGATGTATGTGTTATGAGACGAGTTTAGTTAGCTTGACTTGCAGCTGTACCGTGAAGGAAAGTTGTATCCGAATTGTTAATTTTGCATCCATCATCGAGCACCATGTTTCGTATCCCGCATCATGTTAAACATGGCATTGTTACTACGTGTAGTGAACGAAGGTGAACACGTGGTAGTTAATCAAGTTGTGGAGGAGGTTAATCTGCCTATTGAGGTTAGATCGGATACTTGTGGAACGTCGCAGGAACCTAACTTTTTCATCAACGAAGGCAAGCCCCGGATGCATTTAACCCTACCTTGTGTTTTACAAATTTTATCGCTTTTTGCTTTTATATACTGCATTAAATGATTGGGAGTCAAGTGGAAATCTAATTGGTGCATTACCAACCTTGTTCTTCCATATCTACCTTAATTACCTATTTTATTCGTAAATGACTAGTTATGCTTAGTCATGCTTAGTCGAGTGATTATCTGTCACCTGCAAGTTTTAAATGGATCTTTGGTTACTTGTGTTATCATGAGATGTGAACATGGAAGTAATAAATCTAGACCGGGCAGACTCGGTGTGTGAGAGCCACAAGACATGGAGGTCTTGTGAGTGGCTTCTTTCCGCCTATGTCAATTAAGGTCCGTCCGTTGTTGAATTGCATGAGATGAGACTTTGTAATACTAACCACATACTCCGGTAAGCCTTAACTTGGCAATTCTATTACGAGAATGGCTAATCGCATACTGGAGTGGAGAGATGGCGGGAATAGCATGTACCCACGTGGCAATGGGCTGGATTGGTGGAGTACTGTATTCTCGGGTGGCGCGGACCCATTCTTGTTTTAGGAAACCTGAGAGTAGGTTGATATATGTAAGTTGGGGACCTGCATATGTCGTGTGGTCTGGAATCCCTAGCTGGGTTTATAATCGGTTCGAATCATTGTTGCTCCTCGGTTATGGAGACTCAACTCACTGTTCATCATCGTAGTTAATAACTGAAACTTGAGCTGGATTTGAGAAGGAGTTTGATATGAAGTTCATGATCTCATTATGGATCATGGTGGATTCATATATGGTTTTGATGAAGTTTAAATGTTGAAATACTAAAATTTTGTTAAAGAGATTTTATGCAAAAGAACTTGATTATTGCTAAAGCCATACCTTGAATCCCTGTACCTGCATTCCTGAGTCTTCTTCGTTTTAATTTTGGTTAAGTCTTGTTGAGTACTTTTGTACTCAGGGTTCGTTGACCCTTGTTGTAGGTGAGCCTCATGAGCAGGTCTGTTTTGGACCTTGCTGCATGACCGTTGTTCAGGTCGATGATGATAAGTAAATGTGTGATCCTTGGGCAGGATGTTTATTTTGTGTGTTATGTTTATGTTAATTATGCCACTCCACTACTACTATGGTTTGTAATAATTATCGAACTTAGTTTGTAAGGTTTGAAACAACTGGTTTGTAAACTATGTTATCGTAAGACTTCCGCTAATTTACTCTGATGTATATATTTGAATAAATGTTGTAATATTGCAATGACTCTATAATGTGATCCTGCTCAAAAATCGTGGATGATTCAGGGTTCCCCGAGGACACCCGACAAACTTTTTAAGTTACCAGGAACATATGCATAGTTGTCAATGGTCGTTGGACAGTGATAGGTGCATGTGGGTCCTATAACTTAGGAGGTCCTGCCATAGAATGGTATTAGAGCGATCGTTACAAAGTCTTTGCTGTATTGTTTTACAAAAACTTCAAAATGATTTGGGACAAATAGATATAACTTGTTAATTTGGTCCAAATTGCTTCTGGCTTATCTTATTTCATTCTCTCCATTCCTTAATTGATTAAAAAGGGTTTGTGTGGTGGAGTAGTAATCTTATTATGCCCTATATATAAATAATTGTGGTTATGTACCTTATAGCTTTGATATTTTTGTTCGTAAGAACGATTCATGCATCATGATTAATTCACTTGTTACTTCCTTCACCCTGAGTCTAGGTTGGGTAGTGAATTTGGGTTGAGTTATGTAATCCATCCTGGCTGCTCTTTAGATTTTGATCTGATGGTCTTAATTGGATTAATCTTGCTTCCTACAGTATGGCTCGCACCAAGGTAATGCCCTATAAGTCTGTTGGACCTAAAGGAGTTCCTCGTCATCACCTTGCCCCTAGAAATGATGGTGCTAGTAGTAGCAGCTCTAGGCCTGATCCCTAGGCAGAGATACAGAGGCTTTCAACCGAGTTAGCACAGGCTACTAGGGATAGAGCCTTGGATACCATCCGGCTGGGCAAGTCAAAGGAGCAATTGAAGTGTAGCACCACCGCTCACAAGAATTATGAATGTATGTTAGTTCATATGGTGGAAGGGAGAAATGAGGCTTGGCATAGGGAAGATGTAGCTAGAGCTAGAACACATGAGCTAGAATTTTATGTAGAAGATTTAGAAGAACATAATACTACTTTGCATGAAGAAGTCCATAGGCTAAGCAACCTCCTGGATCCAAATCATGAACCTCAAGCTGATGCAATGGACCCCGGTGTCGTCATTGCTAATGATGATGAACTTGAGGAGGAAGAAGAAGAAGATCCCAAAGAATTAGTGATGGTTGATGAAAGTGATGATGAAGGCGGAAATGTTTCCGACATGGATACCGATCACGAAGTTTGATGTGGTTGAGGAGAAGAGTAGTGTTGTAAAATAGGAGATCTGGTTAAGTTTAGTAGTCTTGTGTGGGTATGGGCTTGTGCTTAAATAAGTGAACCCAGTGTAATGTATTGAAGTAAGCTCGTTTATTTCAATAAAAGCTTGTGAGTAAAGTTTGGTTTGTTATGAAAAGATGCCTCGTACTCGTGCTTCGGATATTGCTGGTACTTCGCATGAAGATGATGGTGTTCCTAAGCCACCACCAGTTCCACTGACTTTAGCTGATGCTATAGCAGCACTAGTCCATGTGACCGTAGAGAATGCTCGACTACTTTAAGAGATAGCTCAGAGTAATTAGAATATGGTGCATAATCAGAATATGGTGCAAGGAAACTATGGCCGCAATCATAGCAGGCAAGAGGCTACGTATGTTGATTTTATAGATACAAGACCCCTAGTGTTCACTAAGGCAGATGAACCATTGGAGGCTGATGACTGGCTTCGAATCATAGAGCAGAAATTTGATCTTATTCCATGCACGGAGATGCAAAAAACCTGTGTTTGCTGCCCAGCAACTTAGAGGTGCAGCAGGTGCCTGGTGGGGAAATCTAGTGGCTATGCAACCAGCTGGCATTCCAATAACTTGGGCTGAGTTCTATACTACCTTCAGAGCTCATTATATTCTAGAAGGGGTGATGGCCATGAAGCTAGATGAGTTCCTTGCTTTGAGGCAAGGGGATCAAACAGTTATGCAATATGTGGGTAGATTCAATCACCTATCACAGTATGCATCTGAACATGTCAATACAGATGCCAAGAAAAAGAAATGGTTCATGAGAGGTCTAAATACCAAATTACAGACAATGATGACTACATGTGCCAATGTTACTTATCATTAGGCAGTGAATATTACAATTGCTTCTGAGGAAAAGTATAGGCAGCATAAGGAGATCAAGAAAAAGAAGAGTGTGCCGACTGGATCCTTTGGTGGAAATCAAAAGAGATAAAAGATAATATATCATCTAGTCAACCATTATCGTCATCCTTATCGTCTGCCACAATTCTAAGCCGAGCAACAGTCAAATGTCTGTCCTGCTATAACTTACCCGAGTGCACAATAGACCAATGCTCCTGGTGGCAATGCTCCAACGTCCTAGGGTCACAATTATCTATGTTACAATTGTGGAAGGACCAGTCATTTCTCTAGGGAATGTCCGTATCTCAGGCAGGCTAATCAAAATTATTAGAAGGCCCCTACCAATCAACAATAGGGTCAAGTATAGAACAAGAACCACAATCAGAATGCTCAGAAGGGCAAAGATGAAAGGAAGATAGGATACGTGTTCTATATTCAAGCTAGAGAAATTCCGGAAGGGGAGCCAGTGATGATGGGTATATTTCCTGTCGCCAATCACCCTGCTGTTATGCTTTTTGATTCTGGTGCATCTCATTCATTCATCAATAGAACCTTTGTCGTAAAGCATGCAATTCCAATTGGGGAAACAACGGAAAGTTTTTTTATACAGTCGCCCGGGGGACGTCTGTGTACTAAGGAAATAGTATACTAGGTACCCATAAACCTAGGTGGGCATATTTTTCCCACTACCATGATTATTCTCAAGGATCAATATATAGATGTGATCTTGGGAATGAATTAGATGTATTAGCATAAGGCTATTATAGATATTTTGAATAGGACATTAAGGGTGAGTTTACCTGATAGTAGTTCTCAGCTTCTTATCCAGCTTCCTACCTTAAGGAGAATAGTGGAAAGAGTTTGTGCAACTTTTGTGAAGGAGATTAGGGATATCCCGGTAGTTTATGAATTCCCTAATGTTTTTCCTGAGGATTTACCTGGTTTACCACCAGATAGGGATGTTCAGTTTAACATAGAGTTAAAGCCTAGAACAGCTCCGATCTCTCAGAGAGCTTATATAATGCCTCCAAAGGAATTGGCCGAGTTGAAGACTCAGTTGCAAGAGTTGATTGAGAAAGGGTTTATTCAACCTAGTTCATCACCTTGGGGATGCCCTGCAATTTTTGTGAAGAAGAAAGATGAGACCCTAAGGTTATGTGTTGACTATCGTCCATTAAATGAAGTGACCATTAAGAATAAGTATCCCTTACCTCGGATAGACTTGCTTTTTGATCAACTGGCCAGAGCCAAAGTTTTCTCCAAGATTGATTTAAGGTCAGGCTATCACCAAATCAAGATTAAGCCTGAAGATATTCCCAAAACGACATTTACCACAAGATATGGATTATATGAATACTTGGTAATGTCTTTTGGTTTGACAAATGTCCTAGCTCATTTCATGTATCTGATGAATTCAGTGTTCATGCCTGAGCTAGACAAGTTTGTGGTGATATTTATTGATAATATCCTAGTTTATTCCAAGAACAAGAAGGAACATGCGGAATATCTCAGAATTGTCCTGACCCACTTAAGAGAACATCAATTATATGCCAAGTTCAGTAAGTGTGACTTCTGGCTCAAGGAAGTATAGCTTCTTGGACATGTCTTATCAGCTGAAGGAGTTGCTGTTGATCCAAGCAAAGTTAAGGATGTGCTTGATTGGAAACCACCAACCATAGTTCATCAAGTTTGGAGTTTTCTAGGATTGGCGGGGTATTACCATTGGTTTATTCTAGATTTCTCTAAAGTATCAAAGTCCATAACTGAATTGTTGAAGAACCAAGTCAAGTTTGTCTGGTCATCTGATTATGAAGAGGCTTTCTAGACCTTGAAGAGACTATTGACCACTACACCAATATTAGCCCAACCTGATATCGAGAAGCCATTTGATGTTTATTGTGATGCTTCAGGTATTGGTATTGGATGTGTGTTGATGCAAGAAGGCCGAGTTATTGTATATGCTTCTAGACAACTCAAGCAACATGAAGAACACTATCTGACTCATGATCTAGAGTTAGTAGCAGTTGTCCATGCTCTGAAGATTTAGCGGCATTACCTGCTTGGTAATACGTGCCATATTTACATAGATCACAAGAGTTTAAAGTATATCTTTACTCAATCAGATTTGAATATGCGACAAAGAAGATGGTTAGAATTGATTAAGGATTATGACTTGGAAGTACATTACCATCCTGGTAAAGCAAATGTAGTTGTAGATGCCCTTAGTCGAAAGAGTTAGTGTAATTGTCTAACATTAAGAACAATGGGTTTGACTTTATGCCAAGAGATGGAAAAGTTGAGTATAGAGGTAATTCAACAAGGAAGTTTAACCAATATAACTATTGAAGCCACTATTCGAGATCAGATCATTGCTGCTCAAAAAGAAAACAAGGGTATAGCCCATATCAAAGAAAGAATCAAGAATGGAAAAGCAGAATGCTTTAGCATAGATGATGAAGGTGTGCTATGGTTCAAGAATCGCTTAGTGGTACCCAAGGTTCCAGAGTTGTGACAGTCAATTCTTGAGGAGGCACATACTACCAGATTATCAATTCATCCAAGAAGTAATAAGATGTACCATGACTTGAAACAAAAGGTTTTGGTGGACCAAAATGAAGATAGAAATTGCCCGGTATATAGCAAAGTGTGGCACTTGTCAAAAGGTGAAAGCTATACATTTGAGGTATGCTAGAGAGTTATAGCCATTACCCATTCTAGCTTGGAAGTGGGAGGATATTAGTATGGACTTTATTGTTGGTCTACCCAAGACATCAAAAGGTTTTGACTCAATATGGGTCATTGTAGATCGACTAACTAAGTCAGCACATTTTCTTCTAGTCAAGAGTATATATCCTACTATCCAGTATGCCAAGATGTATCTAGCAAGAATCATGAGTCTACATGGAGTACCAAAGACCATAGTGTTAGATCAGGGTACACAGTTTGTCTCTAGCTTTTGGAAACACTTGCATACTTCATTAGGTACCAAACTCCTATATAGTATAGCTTATCATCCACAGACTGATGGTCAGACTGAAAGGGTCAATCAAGTACTTGAAGATATGTCAAGGTGTTGTGTCCTTAACTATTCTAAGAAGTGGGATGAATGTCTGCCTTTGACTGAATTCTCATACAATAATAGTTATCAAAAGAGCATTAGAATGGCTCCATTTGAAGCACTCTATGGTCGTAGATGCAGAACATCATTGAGTTGGTCTGAGCCCAGAGAGAGAAGATTCTTTGGAGTTGACCTTGTGAAAGAAATAGAAGACAAGGTTAAGCAAATACAAAGTAATTTGAAGATAGCTCAATCCCGGCAAAAAGAGTTATGCAGATAAATGACGTAGACCATTGGTGTTTAACAAGGGAGATTTGTATATCTGAAGGTATCACCGATGAAGGGGGTTACCCGTTTTGGTGTTAAAGGCAAGTTGGCACCTCGATATATTGGACCATTTCAAATTTTAGAGAGGTATGGAAAAGTTGCTTATCGCTTGAAGCTACCCGAACTTCTTTCAGCTGTGCATGATGCATTTCATGTTTCTTAATTAAAGAAGTGTCTCCGAGTGCCTGAGCAGAATGTTGAGGTTGAAGGAGTAGAACTTGAACCAGATTTGACCTATTTCGAATATCCTATCAGAGTTCTGGATTAGAAAGATCGTGTCACACGAAGAAGGACAATCAAGTTCTACAAGATACAATGGAATCAACATTCCGAAGAAGAAGCTATTTGGGAATCCGAAGATTACTTGCTAGAAAAATTTCTAGAGTTTCTTGCATCAATATAGAGTAATGTTAGTTGAGCTCGGTTGTTACAACATGTGTTTTGTAAAGGAACCTCAGCTGTTTTATGAATAGATTTTGTATGTGTTCTCATGGCACATTTCCTTTTCCATTACTTACCATATGGCTTTGAATCTCGGGGCGAGATTTCTTTTAGGGGGGAGGATTGTAACACCTCGGGTGTTTAAGTATTAAAACCTAACATGTCATCATATGCATTGCAAAGCATTTGGTATTTGGTGTATTTGGTGAAAACTTTGATATGTATACACTAAAACAAGTTTACATTTATGTGGTATGTGTTGAATGGTATTGTTTGAATCAAGTTCAAAATTTGGTTTGAATTTGAATTTTCAAGAAAACCCTAATTTTCAGTATTTAAATCCTACCCTGAAAACTCATTTCAAAATCTAAGCATATTTTGGGGTTGAGCCTAAAAGCAAAAGTGTAGAGCTTGTCATGTTATACAAAGTTTGTTTTTGGAGTTTTCAAAGTTGTTATGAAAATTTTGAAGTAATTTGAAAAGGCGTAATTCGTTAAATGTCCCCTATTTGAATTCAAAAGTTCATTTCAAAATGTAGACCGAATTAGGGGGTGGTTAAAAAAGCAAAGTTGTAGAACTTTGGATTTTGAGCAACTTTTATTTTTGGAGAATTTTGAGTTGTTATACAAATTTGGGAGTAACTTGAATTTAAAAATGGATGGCAATTCTGTAATTTGGAGGAACAGTACCACGACCACTGCCCCACCGCTGGTGTTGTTTCTCCGGTCTTCCAGACGCGCCTGTGGCCACCCTTGGCTTTGCGCTGGCGCGGTGAAGGTCACTGCGTGTCGTCTCCTCGCTCTCTTGGCCACGCTATAAAGCTCCGACGTCGTCATCGACTTTCCTTTCTCTGCTCTGTTTTTCCCATTGCCTTACTCATCTCCGGCGAGCCCTCATCATCGAACCAGTGCCTCCTCCGTCATAGAAAACTGCCTAGTAGTTTTGCCTACTCCTTGCGCATCCATCCAGCCAGCTTGGGTCGTCTGATTTCGTTGAGAAACCATGGTGCGAACTCTTCTTCCTCGTGGCCAACAACCTCTCCGTCGTAGGCGCCTCTCCGTGGCCAGCGTCCTCCGGTGAGCCATTGCCCTTGATCAGTGTACCTACGGCTCCATCTCAATGTTGTGGTGCTTAATCCATTGTTGCTTGCTCATTTTGCCCACTACAGTCGCCGGAACACCATCGTCGATGAAGTTTGCTCTGCCATGACCGCTGTCAACGTCGACCCGCATCACCGTAGCTTCTCCGGTCTCGTTCTTTGCTCCAACGTGATCGTGGTGAGCTGCTGAACCTTCTCGTGCCTTTTGTTTGATCTCTACCAGCCTTGTTACGCCGGTGTAGTGCTGCTGTGTCACCGTGTCCACCATGGCCGACGTCAGCCTCGAATCGTGCCGTGATTGAGTTAGCTAGTGTCTCTAAGCGATGCGCCATATTGTTGTGAGTATTTTGGTACTTTGGCCGTCGCCGTTGGACTCACCGTCGGTGAGTTAGCGTCGATCAACGTCGTCGTCGTCGCGATCAAAGCTGGAGGTTAGGGATGACAGGTGGGACCCGTATGTCAGCGACTATGCTGTTTGAAAATGATTTTTTCCTTTTTCAAAATTGAATAAATAGTGTATGTTTTTGTTATTTTTGTGTAGATTTATTTAAAGCTCCAAAAATTATGAAATTTTTGTGTGACCTCTCTATGATGAATACTATTTAGGAAAAATATGAAATGTTATTTTTCAGTACTTCTTGAATGTGATGAAAATTGCTCAATTAATTAACAAATGGATTTCCATGATTTTTCTAGGCTCAATTAATTATCCAAAAATTATGAAATTTGTTTTGCCACTTACTTATCATGTGATGAATCTTTACTAAAATTTTGAGCTCAATTGGAATAAGTTGATTTATTTCATAATTTTAAATTAAATAATTAATTCATAAAAGCAAATAGTAACCTTTAATGATTTAGGTTTTGTTTGAAATTTTGGATTGAGTGATGACCTTGGGTCATTAGTTGGTAATGATCCTTGGAAATTGATGTATGTGTTATGAGACGAGTTTAGTTAGCTTGACTTGCAGCTATACTGCGAAGGAAAGTTGTATCCGAATTGTTAATTTTGCATCCATCATCGAGCATCATGTTTCATATCCTGCATCATGTTAAATATGGTATTGTTACTACGTGTAGTGAACGAAGGTGAACACATAGTAGTTAATCAAGTTGTGGAGGAGGTTAATCCACCTATTAAGGTCGGATCGGATACTTGTGGAATGTCACAGGAACCTAACTTTTCCATCAAGGAAGGCAAGCCCCGGATGCATTTAACCCTACCTTGTCTTTTACAAATTTTATCGCTTTTTACTTTTATATACTGCATTAAATGATTGAGAGTCAAGTGAAAACCTAATTGGTGCATTAACAACCTTGTTTTTCCATATCTACCTTGATTACCTATTTTATTCGTAAATGACTAGTTATGCTTAGTCATGCTTAGTCGGGTGATTACCTGTCACCTGCGAGTTTTAAATGGATCTTTGGTTACTTATGTTATCATGAGATGTGAACATGGAAGTAATAAATCTAGACCGAACGGACTTGGTGTGTGAAAGCCATAAGACATGGAGGTCTTGTGAGCGGCTTCTTTCCGCCTGTGTCGATTAAGGTCCGTCCGCTGTTGAATTGCATGAGATGAGACTTTGTAGTACTAACCACATACTCCAGTAAGCCTTAACTTGGCAATTCTATTACAAGAATGGATAATCGCGCACTGGGAGTGGAGAGATGGTGGGAATAGCATGTACCCACGTGGCGCTGGGACGGATTGGTGGAGTACTATATTCTCAGGTGGCGCGGACCTGTTCTTGTTTTAGGAGACCTGAGAGTAGGTTGATATATGTAAGTTGGGGACCTACATATGTTGTGTGGTCTAGAATCCCTAGCTGGGTTTATAATCTGTTCGAATCGTCATTGCTCCTTGGTTATGGAGACTCAAATCACTGTTCATCATTGTAGTTAATAACTGAAACTTGAGCTAGATTTGAGAAGGAGTTTGATATGAAGTTCATGATCTCATTACGGATCATGTCGGATTCATATATGGTTCTGATGAAGTTTAAATGTTGAAATACTAAAATTTTGTTAAAGAGCTTTTACGCAAAAGAACTTGATTATTGCTAAAGCCATACCTTGAATACCTGAACCTGCATTCCTAAGTCTTCTCAGTTTTTATTTCAGTTAAGTCTTGTTGAGTACTTTTATACTCAGGGTTCGTTGACCCTTGTTGCAGGTGAGCCTCATGAGCAGGTCTATTTCGGACCTTGCTGCATGACCGTTGTTCAGGTCGATGACGATAAGTAAATGTGTGATCCTTGGGTAGGATGTTTATTCTATGTGTTATGTTTATGTTAATTATGCCACTCCACTACTACTATGGTTTGTAATAATTATCGAACTTAGTTTGTAAGGTTTGAAACAACTGGTTTGTAAACTATGTTATCGTAAGACTTCCGCTAATTTACTCTGATGTATATATTTGAATAAATGTTGTAATACTACAATGACTCTGTAGTGTGATCCTGCTCGGAAATTATGGATGATTCAGGGTTCCCTAAGGACACCCGACAGACTTTTTAAGTTACCAGGAACATATGCATAGTTGTCAATGGTCGTTGGACAGTGACAGGTGCATGTGGGTCCTATAACTTAGGAGGTTCTGCCATAGTTGGTCACTTTCTGCACCGATAGTTGGCACCATCCGTGGGGAAGACGTTGTATGTTCAACACTTTTTTGGTCATCGGATGGCCCATTTTTCTGCCACCCCCCATGGTTGCGGGCTTGGTCGATACGATTCGCTTTGGCTCGTTGGAGTTTCCTACACTCTCGCCCACTGGGATGTGGGTTCCACCCATCTTCGAGCCATCCCAAGCCTTCCTCTTCGGAAGCCTAGACTTTGTCACCGACCGGCTTGGCATACTCCACCTCCGTGAGAAGGCTCATGACCTGGCACCTGTCGGAGGGACGTCCTCCATCGACTCCAGGATGCGCGACTTCGACAGCGCGGCATCTGTGCTTCTTTCCGAGGAAACTCTCTACTCAAACCCCACTGTGAGTAATATACATGCTGTTATTTACTTACTACGTTCTATCCTCCGCCAAATACCTGGCAGAACCCCATTGTCCCCAACGCAACCGTCGTACGACTGGTTCTCCTATGGCCTCGCGTCTTCCATGGACGCATACGCCTAGGGACTCCAAAAGGTGCTGGCGCTGCACCCTCTCATGTCCGAGTTCATGGGGATGGCGAGCTATGCTGCCACCTGTTTCCTTGACATCATGGATGATGACATCGGGAGTAACGGCTCTAGCATCAGCAACATGGCACCTAGCCACCATCCGTCTTGGGAGTGCGCCATGGTGGACCCTCCGGGACACCCACCGGTGAAGGTGGAGTCCTCACAGACTCACGCCCCTCCGGGCCCTCATGCGGAGACCCCTGAGCTCACATGTGAGCATGGGGAGGATCTATGACGACAGTGGCCGTATTAGCCACCGACTGCACTAGCGCGCTCGGCGCACCACACTTTCAAATGATGACTTACACTACAACTATGACTTTGTGACCAAACTAGCCCTAGTCATGAATACCAAAGTTGTTCATAATGACATTCTAAACATGGTTAAGGTATTCCTAAGGTCACACAAGCATTTCATACATTGGTTACACATAATGCTTCCCAGGTCAACAAGCATATCATCACTTAGGAGCTTAATTAGATAAAGTGATCTTCATGAACAATGTTCCATTAGTCATCCTAAGTGTAGCTAAGGTGCTTTAGTGACCAACATCAACCATTTACCTTTATTCACACAAGATCATAAGCATACACATATGGAAACATAAAATAACAAGGCATGTTTCACATGTTTCAGTTGTATGTTTCATATATAAAAGCTCATATATGAATGCTTGATGATTATGCTCATGCAATGCAGGTGAAGTTATGTAAACCTAACACCTAGGGTGTTACATGGCAGATATCTCGGGATATGCAAAAGGCAATCGCAATTAATAGAAGGCGAAGCACCGCCCCACTAATTCCAAAGAGAATGCGGCATTGATGACTGAGAACGGAAGATTGAGGAGTTTTCTTAGTGGAGGCTGTGTTTTCAGACTTAATTGGATTAAAGTCAGAGGCCTAGAATCAGCTATTTTCAAATCGGCTCTTTAGCTAAGATAAGAAATAAAATAGATCAGCAGGAAATATGGTTATCATTGGTTCTACACAAAGTATATATTACAAATATTGGTATGCAGATTACAAGTTTAGAACATCCTGGATTACTTTCAATGCTTTTTTGGATAGCATCAACTTCTATGATTTGTTGCTTGTCTTCTTTGGCTAATCCAGGGATGTTCTCGAGGGTCCTGCGGATGACTTTACCTTCTTTGACCTTGGTCAGCATTTCCTGTTTCTTCTGTTTAATGGCATTGGGTATTTGAGCCAAATTGAACTCATGGCGATCGATGGCAGCCTTCATGTTCTCTAGTTCCTTCTCAAGTTATGCATGCTTGACTTTTAGTTGGTTCAGCTCTGGTTCGATCCTAAGGGAGGAGTTTTTCAAGATATCGATTAGCTATGCTAGCTCTTTGGCCTCTTGTTTGTTGGAGTTCTTCTTGGCCAATAAAGCTTCGCGATCAGCTAGGTTTCTCTAAGCCCTTTTCACTCTTGGAGCTTGATCCTCAATGTTGAATAAAGGTGTCAAAACTTTAGCAAGATTCAAAGGCAAGTTACCCTTAATGGCTAGGAAAGTTCTTTTGACCGGATCTGCATCCTGGACCAAATCGGCTATATTCTTTTTTAGCATTGGCAGCATGTCTTTTAGCCAATTCTTTATCTCATCTAACAAAGCTTTTTTGGAAGAGATGGCTGATGAGTTGATTTCATCTTCATCTATATACTCTTCAAAATTGAAAGAGTAGCTCAGAGCTGGTGAGTTAAGTGCCTACAGGTGGGTAAGGAAAAATTTTGTTAAGAAATAACAAGTTGTTTGAAAATAAGAAGAATGAGGAGACACAGTACCTTTTCTAGGCTAGTTTCTATCTGGTTGAATCAGCTCTGAACTTTCAGTAATGGTATCTGCAAACATCAGGGAAATTTTTCAAAAAAGATTATGTTGGTTGCAGGAAGATAAACTAGGTATATGACTTTATTACCATCAATTGTCTGTTGGACTGGAGGTTCGATAGTCTGGGTGTCAACATCAACAGGATCATTTTCAACTGGTGGACTATCAGACTTCTGCTCTTGCATGAATGTTTCTTCAGGGAGTGTCTAACATGATAAATGGTCAGAGAAGAGTGAAAATTGAATAAAAATTAAGAGTTTTGAGGAGATTTCTTGGCAGCATCAGGAAGTGAAGTGGAAGGGTTCTCATCTTCTGTTGTCTTAGAAGCATCGGTTGTTTCAATCAAAATTGGCTCCTTTTGAGGATCGGCCGATGAAGGTTTGGTCGATGTTGATTTAAATGCCTGGAACAATAGTTCAACACCCAGAGTAGATTGGGATGCAATGGTTGATAACTGAGATAAAAGAATCAGAATTAAAAATTGAATATCATTTTGTGGGAGATCAATTGATTTACCTAAGCAGCTGATGGTTTGGTTCTGCAGATTCTTTTCCCAGTGGTGGTTTTCTAAGTCACACCTCTAGCTGCCTTGCATTTGGAAGACTGGTATGTAAGTATTGTTGGAGCAGTTGGGGTCTTCATCAGCTTCTTTAAGATGGGTGTTGTGGATCCCATTCTTGAGGTTGGACATGGCGGATAGTATTCAATGGGATGCCCCTTCATGTCCATGCTTGGGGGATCGAATTCGGTGTCCTAAAAAAGTTTGTTAGAACAGTTGGCAGGGGAATTTATTGAATAATTTTTTTTTTCTAAAAAGGAATGGTAAGTTACCTCACTGTCAAAAGCGAAATCTTCATCTAGAGCCATGCATCTAGGATGGACTGACCCACAGAAGATATGGGAGTGACATTCTTGCCACCAGGAGTCGAACAAATTTGAAGAGAAGTGACTCTTGTCTAGTCATGCAAGTAAAAGGAAGGAAGATCTGATCCTAGTTGAAAGACTCTGGAGGCTTCCATCACTTTACTGATATCTTCTCTTGGCTTTAGTATATTCTTGAAGAACAGTTGAGGAGGCAGATGACCAAGGCCAAATTGATGGGCCATGAAACAAGGGTTGTAGAATTTGTAAGTTGGAAGATTTTCTAGGAGAAAAGAACTGGTAGCCATTTTGCCATGGCCATGGCGAAATTTAGCTTGTAGTACATAGGGTTTGATGATGCAACTGAAAATTGCTGCAGCTGTTTCATCTAAGCAGTCTGATTCAAACCAAAATTTGACTGGTAGAACTAATTCAATGTCTTCGTCTTCATCTTCATCATAAGGCAACCAAGTCAGGATGTTTACATCAAATCCTCTATAGAATTTCTTGAAGAGATGGCCTATATCAACAGCAATTGTTATGGCTGATGCAGCTTCACTATAATTCATGCACTGTCGAGTTCTTCCTTCTTTTCCTTTGTAATCTTCAGCAAAGTTGGAAGAAGGAAAGCTCAGATTTCTGAGATCAGGTCTTACAATTTTGTGCATATACAGGTTCATCCATAGTTGTATTAACCACCAAGGGCCACTAATAGTATGCACTGGTTTATTCTTTAGCAACTGAACAACTACCTGATGCATCAAATGATAAGTAGATCCTAGCAGGTATTTTTCAAGAGGGATTTCATTACCGACTGCTAGACGCTCTGCCAAGTATTTATGATTGAAAGTTGGACCACAGGATGATCCATAAAAAATAAATCTTTCTAGCCACATATTCAAGAAAGCTACATGTTTCCTTTCGGCAACAGTCAATCCGTCTCTAATGTGGTTCAGAATGTAGCTTGCCTATCCTGTGCAATCTGATATTTTGGCTAATATCTTGGATTCAGCACTTAGGAAGTCATAAGGTTGCATTGATCCTGTTATTCTAAGGCCGGTCAACATGTAAACATTGGCCAAGGTGATGGTCATTGGGCTGTGACAAAAAACAAAAGTATTTAAGGTGTTGGACCAGAAGTAAGGTGTAGAAATTAGAAGTGAATCAATCCTCTCCATCCTAGACAGTGAGAGTGTCAAGCATTGATTTAAGTCATAAATCTCCTAATCTCTAGCCTTTTCCCCTAATATCCTATGAAACCAATCTCTCCATCCCTTAGGCATTTTAGGCCAATTTCTAAAGGGAGTTTTGGTGTTTCAGGAGGACAAATCTACTATAGATTGCTTGAAGGGGATTTAGTTGGTTTCTTGACTGATAAAGTTAGATGGATTAGGGTCACCCATAGGCCCAAGATAATAGACATTGGGCATAATAGCCGATGGAATAAAAATTTTGTTCCTCATGTCCTAGAAACTAGATAGAAATAAATTTGAGAAGAAAGGAAATATAGGGTAACGCCTAATACTTAGAAGACGGGAAATTGATAGCATACCTTAGGGACATGGTCGCTGGCCGCCATTGCAGCCAAAATAGATCTAAATCTGAGGAAGGTTACTTGAATAACAGCTTGATAGAGCAGAGGATTTGCTAGGGTTAAGGCCATGGTGATGGCGGTTTTGGTTGTTGAGGCTTGCTCGAGAAAGAAGAGGAAAGCGGATAGGCCGATTGAGTTGGAAATGATACTGTTGGGGTATTATATAAAATTCGGTCCAAGAAATTAGGAGTCGCGCATATATTTCGGAAGAAAAAGTTGTGACGCGGTGAGTAGGTAAATAGAAATTTTGGAATAAAATCATTTTTATCCCAAAATTGGGGGGCATATGTTTACACCAAAATTTGGAAAGGAGAACGCGAGAACTCGAAGTTTCTAAGATTGTATCATCAAGGAATCGATCATATGTGAATCAATATCGGCTAGTTTTGATGCAGTGTCAGAATCGGCTATTTTATAGATGACGTCAACAGACAATGTCAATGGACTATGTACGGATGGCGTTGGGGAGAATATGTTGGACTCTACAAAAAAGAAAAAGATTAGAGTCCAAGTTATCTTGAGTTAGGAATGTTTTCTTTTATTCCAAGAATTATAATGAGTCATATTTGAGTAGAATTCATGTTTAGGTTTCGGGAATAAATATTAGGCCCCAGTTATTGGAGACAATCAATACAATTATTTTTTTGGCTTCACGCCAACCCTTAGGAGTAAGAGTATTGTAGATCTCGATGAGTTCTTCAACCAGCAGGGCTGCATCGACTGATCGACCTCTGGCTTGTCTATGAGTACTGTCACGACTTGTATCATACTTGTAAAGCTGCATCAGTCGATTGATCTTTTACGAGTATAATATAAGTTAGTTATCGATCTGTATCATTATTTGTAAGGTTGCATCTGCTGATTGATCTCTTATGAACTATAATATAGATCAAAGTTATCGATCTTGTGTTAAATAACTTATTGTTTAATACAATATCATCAGTTATCGAATCTGCTAAGATTAGCAAGATTTTCCTTGCTATTTTTTTATTGATTCACCAGCTATCGATCTTGCTATAATTAATGTTTTATTAATTGTAACAAATCGCCTGATTAAGATTGAGATAGATTGGCATCATATCATCTTAATTGGTCGTCCTTTGATCTGGTCACGCTTTAAATCTCATAATTGACGACATAATTCTACTAGATTGACTGTTTTATCTCTATTCCAATCAAACATAGTATGCATCCAAAGACATGTTTCAATCTTAAACAAACTCAATAGTTAATGAGATCTAATCTAATGACACTACCATAGCTGCATCGACCCGGTCGAACCTCACTGGTAAGACTTTAGATCAGAAATTACCGATTAGTGGTTTTGTTCATGATCGAGATATGTACTTTGTTTGTTTGCTATGCCTGTATCGGCTATTTTAGCCGATTCGCCTATACTTTCACACATATAGCATATTTTTCATGAACATGTCAATATATAGATAGTTTTATAGAATCTTTGGCTTTAGTTTGTTACTATTATCATAGCTATATCAATCCAGTCAAACCTCACTGTTGATGGTAACAGATTAGATCGAGAGCGTTTGTAGATCCATTTATACTAGATAGTTGATTTGTTCACATATTATATCATTTCCTGTTAAACTTATCAGCTCAATGCTTTACACTAGTTATATCCATCTAGCTGATAAAGTTTCTTTATATTACTTGCATCATACTTGCTATCATAAATCAACCATGACCCGTGAGCATCACATTCCTTAACAGTTGATTCCTCCTCATATCAGTTATCTAGTTAATCCCCATGTTTGGCTGCTCTTGAAGCAGCATACTTGGAACTATCGGGGCAAAACCGGTTTGTTCCACCCTAAATCACTGATAAGCTTTCTCTCCTTGCCAATTGCTGGTCAAATTGACTAGCACGCCTTCAGAATTTTTAGGATCGACTGGTCTTGTGTTGAAGCCAAGCAAGATCTATGAGTTGACCTCGCTCAAATCATCCGGCTTGTTGTGTGTTGGCTGCATTGCCACATTTTTTTGCACCAACACTATCATATCCTTTGGAGTCGGGAAATTATTCCCACTAGTCGGGTAAGTCTTGTGAGTACGTTATGTACTCAGGGTTTATTTACCCCTATTGCAGGTATAGCTTGAGGAGTAGCTATTGTGTGGAGAATTCTTCTGGTGGGCATAGACGGATCCTTGTATCTTATCATTAGATGTTTAATTTAATTCTGCTGTTAAATTTCATACTCTGAACTTGGTATTGTAATAATGTATTTCTAAGAACTCTTATTGTATGAAATGGACTAAGTATTATAAACTCATTTTCATTATTGGATCTTAGAGGAAAAATGTGGATTATTCAAGTTCTTCCTTGGGGTGTGCTCGATGAAACCGTCCGATGTAGCTTACTTTTGGGGTGCTTAGTGTCTAGTGGAAGATGAGTGCCTCTGGAAGCGTGCTATTTTGGGCGATTCTGCCACACACATCACCAAAAGAACATTGAGCAGACACCTTTCACTCTAGCTAGAGCTTCTTCTTACTTCTAGTATTTAAAGCAGGGCAAGCTAGGCTAGATGGGCTAGCTACTACAACTTGGAGCTTCTTCTTGATCCCTATCTTCCTCCTTGGTGAAGCCTAGGGCAGCACAGTCTCTAGTGGCTCTGTCTCTATTGTAATGGAGTCTTCATGGAAAGGGGCCAGGTGCATAGTTTGGATTAGAACTAGGTGATTAGAACCAGTTCCAGACCTTGTGGCAAAAAGGCAGAGTGTGCTTTAGCATTAGTAGTCATAATAGAAGTGTTGTGATCAATTGAAGAGCTGGTAAACATACCTGTTAGACACACTATTTAGACCTAAGCTTGAAGTAGTAGTGGTAGCTGCCCCCTTGCTCTTCTTGGCACCAGAAGAAGAACAAGATTTCCTCTTCCTTTTCTTGTGTGTAGCATTGACCACTGCCTCATTGTGTGGGAACACCATCTAGGATGGAGTAGCAACCACAATGTCAGTCTCTGTGTTATAGCTTGCTGCTTTTTTAGCCTTTTCTTTGGAAGATCCCTGCATAGGAAAAGTTACATTAGTTAACTAAGTTATTGAAGCTATACATGTATCTGCAAAGTAATTTAGTTATATAGTTTACCTTTCAACCTCAATTGCAGATATATCTTCTGGATTCCTATTCTTGCAAGTGTACCAGTGATGTCGTAACTCATGGCAGATGGGGCACTCATGTTTCTTTGCACTCTTCTTCTTGCTGCCTCCCTCAAGTGATGATTTCATCCTATTCTTCCTTCTACCTCCTGTTGAAAGGTCCTAATATGGCTAGAGGGGGGTGAATAGCCTATTTAAAAATCTACAAACCAACTAGAGCAATTTGATTAGTATAACAAATAGTGAAATGCAAACTTGCTCTAGCTCTATAAGGGTTGCAAGCCACCTATCCAGCAATTCTAGTTGTTATGATCACTAGGCACACAATTTACTAGGTCACTACTCACTAAGAGCTCTCACAATTGCTACACTAAAGAGCTCCACTAGATGAACTTAATCCACAAAGCAAGCTCTCAATTCTAGCCACACTAAAGAGCTTGTTATAGCTAGTTTTCGGAAATGTAAATGAGTAAGTGAGGTGATTATACCGCCATGTAGAGGAGTGAACCAATCACAAGATGAATACTTTATCAATCACCGAGAGAATACCAAAGGGCAAGAGACAAACAATTTTCTCCCGAAGTTCATGTGCTTGCCAACATGATACGTCCCTATTATGTCGACCAACACTTGGTGGTTCAGCGGCTAAGAGATGTTGCATGAACCTCATCCACACAATTGGACACCTCAAGAACCTACCCACAAGTGAGGTAACTCAATGACATGAGCAATCCACTAGAGTTACCTTTTGGCACTCCGCCGGGGAAGGTACAAACCCCCTCACAATCACCGGAGATGGCCATGAACAATCACCAACTCATGCCAATCCTCCTCCGCTGCTCCAAGCCGTCTAGGTGGTGGCAACCAACAAGAGCAACAAGTGAATCCCACAGCAAAACACGAACACCAAGTGCCTCTAGATGCAATCACTCAAGCAATGCACTTGGATTCTCTCCCAATCTCACAAAGATGATGAATCAATGATGGGGATGAGTGGGAGGGCTTTGGCTAAGCTCACAAGGTTGATATGTCAATGCAAATAGCCAAGAGAGTGAGCTAGAGCTGGCCATGGGGCTTAAATAGAAGCCCCCATGAAATAGAGCCATTGTACCCCTTCACTGGGCACAACACGAGGTGACCGGATGCTCTGATCAAATCGATCGGACGCTGGACCTCAGTGTCTGGTCACGCGATGCGTGCCACATGTCCTCTCTCTTTAAATGTTGATCGTCTAATCTCAATGGTCAAGTGACGACCGGACACAGCAGCTCAAAGTGATCGGACATTGAACCCCAGCGGCCGGTCGTTTCTAGTAAGCATCCAAAGATGACTTTTCACAACCGGACACGTCCGGTCATGCTCGACCGAACACACCCAGCGTCCGGTCACACGGTGACTCCCCTGTGCACTGCCACGTCAGCAGGATTGGACACACCCTGTCAGCGTCCGATCACTGAGTGACCCAGCGTCCGGTTAGAGACCGACGCTGCGCGCCCTCTACTACCACTGACCGGACGTGCCGGTCCAACCGAGACTAGTGCCCAGTCACTTATAGTGACCTCCATCTTTTCTGTCTAGGGTGTCGGTGGCACCGTCAGACTATCCGCACTCTACAGGTGGACACTCCATCGGTGAAGTTCCTAACCCTTGCTTCAATGTGCCAACCACCAAGTGTATCACCTTGTGCACATGTGTTAGCATATTTTCACAAACATTTTCAAGGGTGTTAGCACTCCACTAGATCCTAAATGCATATGCAATGAGTTAGAGCATCTAGTGGCACTTTGATAACTACATTTCAATATGAGTTTCACCCCTCTTAATAGTACGACTATCGATCCTAAATGTGACCACACTCACTAAGTGTCTCGATCACTAAAACAAAATGGCTCCTACTATTTATACCTTTGCCTTGAGCGTTTTGTTTTTCTGTTTCTTCTTTTCCAAGTTCAAGCATTTGATCATCACCATGCCATCACCATCACCATGATCTTTACCATTGCTTCGTTACTTAGAGTAGTGCTACCTATCTCATAATCACTTTAATAAACTAGGTTAGCACTTAGGGTTTCATCAATTAACCAAAAACAAACTAGAGCTTTCACCTGTGGATCTAAGACAAAGAAGGGTGCATGAAAAAGCCATGAGTAGCTTTAGGCCACATGCTTTTGTTAGGAATACAAGGGATGGAACCCTCATATGCAGCTCTGAATTTGTTGACAAAGAAGTAATCATCCACATGGTCTTCCAGTTTTTCACCAGGAATTGAAGTAATGTAGGCTATTGCATGCTTGCATGGGATTCCTGACCCCTGCCAAACCCTATAGGAATAGGTTCTGTCAGGTAGGCTAACCACAAACCTGAAAGCCACTACCTCCCTTAGCACACAGTTCTACCACACCATCAGGGGAGGCTATGATCACTTCAATATCTAGGTTATAAATGTCTTCCCTTAGCTTCTATAGGATGTGAGGTAGAATCTTTCCTTCCAACTTCTTGGCTACCTTCTTCCTATGGTTCTATTTGATCAAAATCTTCTATCTTATAGTGTCCAGCAAGTCATCTAGGTGCTTTACCTTCTCAGGCTTGATTCAATTATAGAATGACTCAACTAAATTATTAGTCACATAATCAACATTTGACAATGTCCTATACCGGCTCCTGGTCCAAAGTTTCTTATGAGTTTCTTGTAGATACTTCATTGCCTCAGGTTTGGCTATAGCCATTGCTTGATAGTGCTTCTTAAACATGTAAGGGCTCCATGAAAATGAAGAAGCCCACAAGTGATCATCAAATACCTTCCCACTATATATCTTCTTGAAATTCTATACTAAGTGATATATACACTCTCTATGTTTAGCATTTGGAAAAACTTCACTAACCCCATTCATGACTGCCTGGCCATATCTATGCAGAATGTCAAGTCATTTGGGTGCCTATTGCTTCCTTCAACCTCTTTATGAACCACACCCAATTCTCATTGGTTTCTAAGTTAATTACACCAACAGCTACTGGATACATCTAGTTGTGCCCATCTACTGCACAAGCAATGCACGATTGTCCCCTAAACTTTCCTGTTAAAAATGTGCTATCTACTGCAAGATATGGTCCACAGCCTCTAAGAAATCCATCAACACATGGTTTCAGTGCAAAGAATAGCCTATTGAACCTGATCCTATTATTGATGATGTGATTATCAATGACAAGAAATGATCTAGGACTTAATTCTTCTAACTAGGCCTTAAGCCTATATAGGTTATCAAAACTTTTGCCCTAAGGCCCATAAATCTTATTCATGGTAAGATTTTTTCCTTTATACACTCTCTTGTAGGGCATCATAATTTTGTGTGCAACCTTCAACCTCCTTTGCAGTTCTGTTGTAACTAGAGTTCCATCTTCCTTTAGCCAATCAATCACCTGACTGCACACCTAGAACTATGTTACCCCTACACAAATTCCTTGCCTCCTAGTGCTCTGACACTCATGAGGGTAGGGGTTCCTTTTCACCTACAAAATAGTTAAGTAATGCACTTATTACAAGCCACACAATGTAAGAAAAACATGGAGTAGTCAATGAAAACAATGTACTAACACATTACCTTAATAGTATGCCCATCCTTTAGAGTTGAGGCATGAAGTCTCCACCTACAACTAAAAGGTCCTAATGGCTAGAGGGGGGTGAATAGCCTAATAAAAATTTCTACAACAACACTTAACCAAATGGTTAGACAATTATGAGGCGAAGCAAGTGTTGCGCTAGCCTACTCAAAATGCAAGCCACCTACCATAATTCTAGTTTAGATAGTATCTATTCACACAATAGCTATGACACTACCCTATGTTAGTGTGCTCTCAAAGGCTAACTAAAGAACCACACCAACCAACCAACCAAGCTCTCACAACTAGCTACACTAAAGAGCTTGTCAACTAGTTTGCGGTAAAGTAAAGAGAGTGATCAAGAAGGTTATATCGCCGTGTAGATGAAAGAACCAATCAATCACAAGAAAGAATAACAATGAAGACCAATCACCTCGGAATCAATGATGAACACAATGATTTTTACCGAGGTTCACTTGCTTGCCGGCAAGCTAGTCCTTGTTGTGGCGATTCACTCACTTGGAGGTTCACGCACTAATTGGCTTCACACGCCAAACTCTCAATAGGATGCCACACAACCAACACAAGATGAGGATCACACAAGCCACGAGCAATCCACTAGAGTACCTTTTGGCTCTCTGCTGGGGAAAGGTCAAGAACCCCTCATAATCACCACAATCAGAGCCGGAGACAATCACCACCCTCTGCTCAATGATCCTCGCTGCTCCAAGCCGTCTAGGTGGCGGCAACCACCAAGAGTAACAAGCAAAATCTGCAGTGAAACACGAACATCAAGTGCCTCTAGATGCAAATACTCAAGCAATGCACTTGGATTCACTCCCAATCTCACTGTGATGATGAATCAATGGTGGAGATGAGTGGGAGGACTTTGGCTTAGCTCACAAGGTTGCTATGTCAATGACAATGGCCAAATATGTGAGCTACAGCTGGCCATGGGGCTTAAATAGAAGCCCCCACAAAATAGAGCCGTTATACCCCATCACTGGGCATAACACGGGCTGACCGAACGCTCCGGTCCAACTGACCGGACGCTGCTCCTCAGCATCCAATCGTCCGATGGCGGCCACATGTCTCTTGCGTTCAACTTTGAATGTTTGATCTCAACGGTCGAAATGTTGACCGGACGCTCCGACAGAGCTGACCGGACGCTGGACCCTCAGCGTTCGGTCATTTATAGTAAGGGTCCAAAACATGTTTTTGCCGACTGGACATGTCCGATCATGCTTGACCGGACACAGCTCAACGTCCAGTGCTTAACCCTAATCACTGTGCCAACCGACAACACGACCGGACGTAGCTCTTCAGTGTTCGGTCACAGAGCGACCCAGCGTCTGGTCAGTTGACCGATGCCAGCATCATTGCGACCAACTCTATTTCACTTCTAACTTCTCCACCCTTGCTCAAATGTGCCAACCACCAAGTGTATCACCTTGTGCACATGTGTTAGCATATTTTCACAAACATTTTCAAGGGTGTTAGCATTCCACTAGATTCTAAATGCATATGCAATGAGTTAGAGCATCTAGTGGCACTTTGATAACCGCATTCCGATACAAGTTTCACCCCTCTTAATAGTATGGCTATCAAACCTAAATGTGATCACACTCTCTAAGTGTCTTGATCACCAAAACAAAATAGCTCCTATGGTTTGTACCTTTGCCTTGAGCTTTTTGTTTTTCTCTTTCTTCTTTCCAAGTCCAAGCACTTGATCATCATCATGGCATCATCATCATGTTATGATCTTCATTTGCTTCACCACTTGGAATGTGCTACCTATCTCATGATCACTTGATAAACTAGGTTAGCACTTAGGGTTTCATCAATTCACCAAAACTAAACTAGAGCTTTCAATCTCCTCCTTTTTGGTAATTGATGACAACCCTTACACAAAGAAATGAAATAAAATTCAATTGAATCCATGTTGCTTGCCCAAGCATATTTACCATGTGTAAAAGGATATGGACAAGTTTCATGAACCCCAAATGGTAGCAATTGCTCCCCCTACATATGTGCTAAGAGTTTGGATTGTAGCTTGCACATATGCTTAGATAGGAAATATAGGAGTCAATGTCTACCAAATGATGCTAAGGTATAAAAGATGGACCTTTGAAGCATGATACCAATCGAAGTGCACCAATATACCATCCTTAGCACCATGGTTAGCTCAATACCACTTGGAAACAATACTTGGAAATGAAAGTTATCTAGTGATTTCTTTTCATCATTCAATCTTACAACTAACATTCATCACACAAGCATGGATGTTTAAATTTAATACTTGTGCCATGCAAGCAAACATATGAAATGCGCATTCAAATGCATCATCCAAGTTCATGAGCTTGCTCCCCCTACTTGTGTGCTCAAAATTTTAATTGATCCCTTTCTTTTGTCATATCTCTCCCCCTATATCATATATCAAGATATTCTCCCCCTATGTCATATATCAAGATATCTTTATGTTTCACTCCCTTTATGATATTTCTTCCCCTTTTCACTATCTTTGCTACTATCTTTGTTTCTCTCCCCCTTTGTCATCAATGACCATAAATGTTCTAAATATAGATAGTATTACTTGTAGGGTCGAGATTATCAATGTCAATCAATGGGGTGAGGATTATTTTCCCAAATTTGGTCTAGTCTAGATCATTTACTAAAGATATTTAACTCAGTTTGATCCAAGAACAAGCTTCTTCACACCTCCAAATAAGGGTTATCTTGTACCATGTTGAGTTAAATACTTAGAGCTCATTTTCTAGATTAAACACTAGGTTTACAAGCCCATAACTATGTCATATGCCATCACTAGATTAAATCAAGCATAGAAGCAATAGTGATACCATATAGACATCAAAATCATTTGATTTTCATGAATGAGCCTAATAAAATAGAACCACTTGAAAGGTCCTAATAAGATTGAAAATATAACTAGATGCACTAAACATGTCCTTAGCAAGGATGTATGCTATGCCAATCAACTTTTACCTTGGATTGCTTGAAGGAGAGGCATGTCATATGAGTGGGGGTGCATCAACACATATTTGAGAAATCCAATATGTTCAACTCATTCCTTAGCTTGCAAAACCTTTTCTCATCCAATGGCTTGGTGAATATATCGGCAAGTTGATCTTCGGTTCCTACACTCTCAATGCAATGTCCTCTTTTTGTTGGTGATCTCTTATGAAATGGTGGCGGACATCAATGTGCTTTGTTCTTGCATGTTGAACCAGATTGTTGGTTAACTTGATTGCACTCTCATTGTCACATAGCAATGGCACTTTCTTGGACTTGATTCTAAAGTCACTCAAAGTGGCCTTCATCCAAAGTACTTGTGCATAACAACTACCAGTGGATATGTATTCGGCTTCGGCGGTTGATAAAGCAACACTATTTTGCTTCTTTGATGACCATGAAACAAGTGATCTTCCCAACAATTGACATGTGACTGAGGTGCTCTTCCTTTCAACCTTGCATCCCGCATAATTCGAGTTGGAGTAATCAACTAGCTCAAACTTTGCTCCTTTGGGATACCACAAACCAACATTTGGTGTATGCTTCAAGTACCTCAATATCCTCTTTGTAGCCTTCAAATGACCTTCTCTTGGTGAAGCTTGAAATCTTGCACACATGCATATACTAAACATGACATCCGGCCTTAATGCGGTCACATAGAGTAGGCTTCCAATCATAGACCTATACAATTTTTGATCCACCATATTTCTACTTGCATCACTATCCAAGTTGCTATTTGTTCCCATTGGTGTGCTAATGACTTTGCTATCAATCATGCCAAACTTCTTGATCATGTCCTTGATGTACTTGCCTTGACATACAAATGTACCATTCTTCAATTGCTTGATTTGAAGACCAAGGAAGTAACTTAACTCTCCAATCATGGACATCTTAAACTCATTAGCCATCATCTTTCCAAACTCATCACAAAAATCTTGAGTGGTTGATCCAAATATGATGTCATCTACATAGATTTACAATACAAATAGATCTTTTCCAATCTTCTTGATGAAAAGAGTGGTGTAAACCTTGCCCATTGTGAACCCTTTAGAGAGTAGGAAATCCCTTAATCTCTCATACCATTCTCTAGGTGCTTGCTTCAAGCCATACAATGCCTTCTTCAACTTGTACACATGGTTGGGCTTCTTGTCATCTTCAAAACCGGAAGGTTGCTCAACATATACTTCTTCATTGATATAACCATTGAGAAATGCACTCTTAACATCCATTTGATAGAGCTTGATGTTGTGGGCACAAGCATAGGCTAGCAAGATTCTTATTGCTTCCAATCTAGCAACCGGGGCATATGTTTCACCAAAGTCAAGACCTTCAACTTGTGTATAGCCTTATGCTACCAATCTTGCTTTGTTCCTTACTAATATCCCATCTTGATCTTGCTTGTTTCTAAAGACCTATTTGGTTCCAATCACATTGTGTTCCTTTGGTCTTTCTACCAACTCCAATACTTGATTTCTTGTGAAGTTGTTAAGCTCTTCATGTATAGCATTGACCCAATCAACATTCTTCAAAGCTTCATCTATCTTCTTTGGTTCAATGGATGACACAAATGAGAAATGCTCACAAAATGATGCCAATCTTGATCTTGTTTGTACACCTCTAGAAATATCACCAATGATAGTGTCCAATAGATGATCCCTTGCAACATTGGTTGGTTGGAGGATTGGAACTTGATTGCTTGCACTTGCTTGATCATTTGGTTGAGATGATGTACTAGCCACTTGATCTTGTTCATTGTCATGAGAGCCACTTGCACTAACTTGATTTATATCATCTTGCACATTTGAGTTAGAGAGCGATTGCACTTGATCATCTTCATCATCATTCACTTGCCTAGGCCTCAATTCACCAATATCCATGTTCTTCATGGCATTTGAAAGTTGAATGCCTCTAACATCTTCCAAGTTCTCATCTTCTACTTGTGAACCCTTGGTTTCATCAAATTCAACATCATGAACTTCCTCAAGAGTACCACTATCCAAATTCCAAACTCTATATGCTTTGCTTGTAGTGGAATAACCATGTAGGAATCCTTCATCACATTTCTTATCAAACTTGCCCAATCTAGTGCCTTTCTTCAAGATATAGCATTTGCAACCAAAGACCCAAAAATATGCAATGCTGGGCTTTCTACCATTCAAGAGCTCATATGGTGTCTTCTCTTTCAATCGGTGACAATAGAGACGGTTGCTACAATAGCAAGCCGTGTTGATAGCTTCAGCCCAAAAAGATTGACTCACATTGTACTCACTAAGCATAGACCTTGCCATATCAATGAGTGTTCTATTCTTCCTCTCAACAAGGCCATTTGATTGGGGTGTGTACTTGGCCGAGAATTGATGTCTAATTTCAAATTCATCACATAACTCATCAATTCTAGTGTTCTTGAACTCACTACCATTGTCACTTCTAACTCTCTTGATGGTTGTTTCAAACTCATTATGAATGCCTTTGATAAATGATTTGAATGTTGCAAACACATCACTTTTGTCCACTAGAAAGAATATCCATGTGTATCTAGTGTAGTCATCCACTATCACAAAGCCATATTTATTATCACTGATACTAGTGTATTGTGTTGGCCCAAACAAATCCATATGTAATAACTCAAATGCTTTACTAGTGCTCATCATGCTTTTCTTAGGATGGGTGTTTCCAACTTGTTTTCTGGCTTGATAAGAGCTACAAAGCTTATCCTTTTCAAACACAACATATTTTAAGCCTTTAACTGAGTTATGCTTAATCAATCTATTCAATTGTTTCATTCCAACATGATCAAGCCTTCTACACCATAACCAACCCATGCTAGACTTAGTGAATAAGCATGTAGATAATTTAGCTTCACTAGCATTGAAATCAACCAAATATAGATTCTCATATCTAAAGCCTTTGAAGATCAAGTTAGAGCCATCTACACTTATGATCTCTACATCACCTACCCCAAATATGCATTTGAATCCAAGATCACACAATTATGCCACAGATAGCAAATTGAAGTTCAAGCTCTCTACTAGCAACACATTGGATATGCTCATATCATTGGATATTGCAATCTTACCAAGCCCTTTGACCTTGCCTTTGCTATTGTTACCAAATGTGATACTATCATAACCATCATTGCCATTGGTGTTGATTGAGTTGAACATTCTTACATCACCGGTCATGTGTTGAGTGCACCCACTATCAAGAACCCAATGCCTTCCTCCGGCTTTATAATTGACCTATAAAAGAAGATCAATTCTTTTTAGGTACCCAAACTTGCTTGGGTCCTTGAAGGTTAGTCACTAGGCTCTTTGATACCCAAATGGCTTTCTTCTTTGAGCCCATCCATGGTTTACCAATGAACTTAGCCTTTACACCATTTGTACCCTTAGTAAGCATATAGCATGAATCAAGCTTAATGGAGGATACATTAGCATTTTTGCTCTTGTTTTTGTATTCTTGCTCTTTGTGACCCACTTGCTTGCAACTAGTGTAAAACCAACCATTGTTCTTCACAAAACTAGTCTTGTGAGGAGTAAAGGCCGCCTTGCCTTTCTTGGGGGTATAGCCCAATTCCTCTTTGTAGAGAGAAGCTCTTTGGCTACCCAAGCACATAAGCAAGCGGTCCTCACCACCATAAGCCTTAGCTAAGGTGTGAGTGAGCTTAGTGACCTCCTTCTTGAGGTTCTCATTCTCAACCACAAGTGAGGCATCACAAGTGAGACCATCACTACTAGATGAGGTAGAAGTGGAAGTGCTATAAGAAGGGTTAGTAGGAGCAACAATGATAGGCATAGATAGTGATTCATCAATTATATCACAAGTTAAACCTACATTGCAAGTTTCAACATGCTTCTTTTTATTTTGCTCATCAAGCAAAGAGGAATGAGCCTTTTCAAGCTTTTTGTGAGCTTTGCCAAGCTTCTTATTGCCTTCCTCTAGCCTCTCATGAGATGCATTGAGCCCATCAAAGGCTTGCTTAAGGGCTTTTAGTTCCTTACGCAAGCTTTTGCATTCCCTTCTCTTGATATCAAAGTGTTCTCTAGCATCTTCTAGCATGTTAATTAATTCATCCTTAGTAGGTTCATCATCATCACTGTTACTATCATTTTCATTTTTATTTTCATGTTCATTATTATCATCATGTTCTTCATCACTTTTATCATCACAAGATTGTACCTTAGTGGCCTTAGCCATGAAGCATGATAAAGATTCGAAGAGAGAAGGCTTCTCATTGATGGCAATGCTTGTAAGAACCTTCTTCTTGGTGGTCCTGTTATCATCACTATCATCATCATCATCACTTGAGGAAGCATCACTATCCCAAGTGACTACATATGAACCACCCTTCTTCTTCTTGAATGCCATCTTGTCCTTCTTCTCTTTCTTTTCCTTCTTGTCCTTCTTCTTGTTCTTCTTGTTGTCATCATCATTATCGCTATTGTATGGACATTGGGCAACAAGATGATCTTTGCTTCCACACTTGAAGCACCTTCTTGAATCTTCTTTATTCTTGGATAAAGACTTTTTTCTTCTAGCATGGTAGCCCTTCTTCACCATGAACTTGCCAAATCTCTTGACAAAGAGAGCCATCTTCTTATCATCATCATCATTCCAAGATTCATCTTCTTCACTTGATGTTTCTTGCTTTGCTTTGCCCTTGGATGATGTGGCTTTGAATGCCACACTCTTCTTCTCATCCTTCTTCTCATCTTTCTTCTCCTTCTTTTCTTCCTTCTCATCATCATCTCTATATGTGTCATCGGTCATTATATCTCCCAACACTTGGTTTAGTGTCATGGTGTCCAAACCACTCCTTACTAGAATAGTGACCAATGTGCCAAATCTTGAAGGCAAGCATCTCAAGAACTTGTGGGAGAAGTCCTTGTCCTTCACCTCTTCTCCAAGTGCTTTGAGATCATTAACAAGCACTTGAAGCCTATGGAACATCTCCAGCACACTCTCCTCCTCCTTCATCTTGAAGCTTGCAAACTTTTCCTTAAGAATGTAAGCCTTTGCACCCTTCATGGCTTGAGTGCCCTCAAATGATTCTTCCAACTTCTTCCAAGCCTCAAGAGCCATCTCAATATTTTTGATTTACTCAAATATTCTCTCATCAATTGCATCATGAATAGCACTTAGAGCAATGTCATTGTTTTGGAGAAGTACTTCTTCAGCCGCGGTGGGATTCTCCAGATCACCAATCTCAATTTTGGTTTCTACCACCTTCCACACCTTTCTATTGATTGACTTGATATATATGGTCATCTTTGACTTCCAATAAGGATAATTTATGCCATCAAATTGGGGTGGCTTCTTGGTGTTGTTGATTTAAGCCGTTTTAACACCGAAGGTTGTTAAGTCTCAAATAACGGTGACCTCGGCTCTGATACCACTTGAAAGGTCCTAATGGCTAGAGGGGGGTGAATAGCCTAATAAAAATTTCTACAATAACACTTAACCAAATGGTTAGACAATTATGAGGCGAAGCAAGTATTGCGCTAGCCTACTCAAAATGCAAGCCACCTACCACAATTCTAGTTTAGATAGTATCTATTCACACAATAGCTATGACACTACCCTATGTTAGTGTGCTCTCAAAGGCTAACTAAAGAGCCACACCAACCAAGTAAGCAAGCTCTCACAACTAGCTACACTAAAGAGCTTGTCAACTAGTTTGTGGTAAAGTAAAGAGAGTGATCAAGAAGGTTATACCGCCGTATAGATAAAAGAATCAATCAATCACAAGGAAGAATAACAATGAGGACTAGCTTTGGCGATTCACTCACTTGGAGGTTTACGCGCTAATTGGCTTCACACGCCAAACCCTCAATAGGGTGCCACACAACCAACACAAGATGAGGATCACACAAGCCATGAGCAATCCACTAGAGTACATTTTGGCTCTCCACCGGGGGAAGGTCAAGAACTCCTCACAATCATCACAATTGGAGCCAGAGATAATCACCACCCTCTGCTCAACGATCCTCGCTGCTCCAAGCCATCTAGGTGGAAACAACCACCAAGAGTAACAAGCGAAATCCACAGCGAAACATGAACACCAAGTGCCTCTAGATGCAAACACTCAAGCAATGCACTTGGATTCACTCTCAATCTCACTATGATGATGAATCAATGATGGAGATGAGTGGAAGGACTTTGACTCAGCTCACAAGGTTGCTATGTCAATAAAAATGGCCAAAGATGTGAGCTACAGCCGGCCATGGGGCTTAAATAGAAGCCCCTACGAAATAGAGCCATTATACCCCTTCACTGGGCATAACACGGGCTGACCGGACGCTCCGGTCCAACTGACCGGACGCTGCTCCTCAGTGTCTGATCGCCCGATGGCAGCCACGTGTCTCTTACGTTCAACTGTGAACGTTTGATCTCAATGATCGAAATGTTGACCGGACGCTCCGACAGAGCTGACCGGACGCTGGACCCTCAGTGTCTGGTCGTTTACAGTAAGGGTCCAAAACATGTTTTTGTCAATTAGACGCGTCTGGTCATGCTTGACCGGACACAGCTCAGCATCTGGTGCTTAATCTTAATCACTGTGTCGACCGACAACACGACCGGACGTAGCCCTTCAGCGTCCGGTCGCAGAGCAACTCAACATCCGGTTAGTTGACCGATGCGAGCATCATTGCGACCAACTCCATTTCACTTCTAACTTCTCCACCCTTGCTCAAATTTGTCAGCCACCAAGTGTATTACCTTGTGCACATGTGTTAACATATTTTCACAAACATTTTCAAGGGTGTTAGCATTTCACTAGATTCTAAATGCATATGCAATGAGTTAGAGCATCTAGTGGCACTTTGATAACCGCATTCTGATACAAGTTTCACCTCTCTTAATAGTATGGTTATCAAACTTAAATGTGATCATACTCTCTAAGTGTCTTGATCATCAAAACAAAATGGCTCCTATGGTTTATACCTTTGCCTTGAGCTTTTTATTTTTCTCTTTCTTCTTTTCAAGTCCAAGCACTTGATCATCATCATGGCATCATCATGTTATGATCTTCATTTGCTTTACCACTTGGAATGTGCTACCTATCTCATGATCACTTGATAAACTAGGTTAACACCTAGGGTTTCATCAATTCATCAAAACCAAACTAGAGCTTTCAGCAACCCTCACTCTGCTGTGAGCAGTTCACCCTATACCTCCATGTATCACTCTTCTCAATGTCATAGTTGAACTCATGTTTAACAGCATGAGTAGCTAAAGCAATCTTAAAAGCATCCATATCTAAATACACTATTCCTACTAACATAGGAGGGTCCTTGTCATAATCAATATCAGGCATATATTCAGGCTCCCTATCTTTAACCATATCATCTATGTCTTCTACTTCATCATTAGAGGATTCGTTATTAGAGTCTGTCTTAGAGGATTCATCAGCACCCGAACTCTCACCTTCCCATTCTTTACTCCCACCTTGGCTTTGAGAATTGGGAGGAGGTGGGAGGTATTGGGGGACCTTGGCTCTGAGGATTGGGAGAAGGTGGGGGTATTAGGGACCAAGGTCAATATACAACCCTTCATCATCAACACCCACATGCTCATTTATTGAGTCTGGGTTAGCCAAGTATTCAGGTTCAGCAGATTGAGTGTGTGGCATGGCTTGGTTCTGCTAAGCTTAGACAAGCAATTCAAGGGGTGAATGGGTGTTCAACAGAGTTAATAGTGCTACCAGAATCCTAATAAGGAATCATAGGGGGCTCACTACTTGGGCTATGATATGCAACAGTCAATAAGCAGCATTTGGAAGCCTTATGTTTTGCAAACATTTCAACCAAATCTTAATCAGTGTAGACTTGGATGTTCACTTTACTATCCATGCAAAAATAAAATAATCTCACTATGTCACCGTAGTTATGAGGATACTTATCGACAACTTCAGCAACCAGGTCTGTGAAGTTAGTGCGGTCAGCATCCACGACTTTGTTCAACGAAAACCACCGCACACGAGAATTGTGAGCAACAATCCGGATTTCTAAGTTGTAGCTATTTTCTGCATCCATCCTACAGATGAACAAGGAGCACACAATCAACACTACAAACACGAGGCACAAACACAGGGCACTAAATACCAATTAATACTACAAACACAGAGCACCACGAAACCAAGGGGGAAAGCAGTGAACTCACTCATCCGGAAGCCAATCTAGTCGCTCGCTCACGCCCTTGTTCCTCGCCATGCCACGCCTATCCTCTGGATCCACGGTCGAATCCACGCTCCACTACCCCATGCGCCGCCACAAGCACGGGGGATTCATTGACTTCTCTTCTAGTCGCCGCTACAGCCTCCGACGCCGCTAGGGTTTCTCCGCCGCTAGTGTTAGGGAACTGAGAGAGTCGAGCGAGAAGAAAGAGTGAGAGACTGAGGGAGATGCCGATCAATATCGGTCAATACAGCCTCCACATATGCCCGTGACTAAAATGACAACATGGCCATTTTTCCTACCCGGTCTCACATATAAGAGCTGTCAAACGGTCAAAACCAAACCGAATGGAGATGTCATGGCGTGTTGGACAAAAAAGTTTAGTGTCATGGCATCAGAGTCCATATAAACTTTTTAATAATATATAGGAACTAGGTAGCGTGCCCGTGCGTTACTATGGGACAACTAAATCTTTTATACTAAAAACACACGGATCGTACGATAAGAAAACAATACTATTAAATTAAATACTAACGTTAAAGTGATATTTAATTCAAAAAGCAAAGTTCATGAAATTAACACAGTCACGGAGACCACGATGTCGCAGGCTCACAAACTCTATTATATATACTTTTTTATGATACGACTAAGATAATATTTTATATCGGCAGAAAGAATTCTACAATATCTATTTCTTTCATGTGCCAATAAATCCATGAATAAGTTCCGCTGCATCTCCATATAATCATGTACACACAGATTCGAGTATATATGTAAATAGGTTTGTGCCCGTGTGTTGCTACGAGACAGCTAAACTTTTATACTAAAAACACATATATCGCATGATAAGATAATAATACTGTAAAAGTATATGACCGACGTTAAAGTGACATTTAATCCAAAAAGCTAAGTTCGTGAAATTTACATAGTTACAGAGAGCGTGGCGTCGTAGGCTCACAATGCATGCGGCTAAGATCATTTTTTATACCGGTAGTAGGAGATTTCCGATATCCATTTCTTTCGTGCGCCAACAAATCTACGAATAAGTTCCATCACATCTCCATACCATCTTGTACACGGTGCTGGCAAGCGAATTAGCTATAACTTATGTAATTAGTTTTATAATTAGCTCATATTTAGTCCTTCTAATTGATATCTAAAAATTCAATGTGTCATAGACTAAAGTTTAGTCCTGGGATCTAACCATCCTCCTAACTTTTGACTCCTGCTGGCTACTCACTTGCACCACCATGCCTATGTGTCTGCACGTATATACTCTAATGTCAGAACGTCTAAGATGGTCTTTATTGTTCATCCTTTGAAAATATCATAACTTTAAGGTTGTCATTTGTGTATGCTGTAAGATTGGGATGTTTTGCACTGATCCATGAGGGTGTCCATGAGAGCCGAAATTTTTTATACCATTATGATGTCTAAGCTTACCAATCAGACAGAGACAAACTTGATTGTTAAAATATTTTCAACACTGCTTTCATATACTCTCTCTGTCCCAAAATAGAATTCATTCTCGCTTTCCGAGAAGTTAACTTTTTTTAACTTCGACCAATTATATATAAAAGAATATTAATATTTATAATACATAATTAGTATCATTACATAGACCATTGAATATATTGTCATAATAAACTTATTTAGAGATTTAAATGTTGCACGTATTTTTTATAAACCTAGTCAAAGTTGAGAAAGTTTAACCTGCACGTATTCCATAACGACTTATATTTTGGAGCAAAGGAAGTATATGCTAATGGGAGTAGTCAACTGGAAGTCGTGATGAACACAACAATACTTTCATATTATATGCTAATGGGAGCACGAAGAAACGCAGGGGAATGGACATATATACTAATGGTGGAAATATTTGTTTAGGAAATTGCAGAAGGTTCATCAGTCTCACCATGTATAACATGCATGCATGATTATTGTTTTCTTTGCATGTATGTGGCCTCGGATGATCGATTTGTTTCCTTCAAAGCAGGCGGCGATCGCAGGGATGATAGTTTTTTTCCTATCGTGCGGAGTATCGCACGGCCGGAAGGGAGGAGCGACCCAAAAAATAGTCTTACTTTTGTTCTTTTAGTTGTAGAATATTAATATTTATAATACATAATTAGTATCATTACATAGACCATTGAATATATTTTCATAATAAACTTATTTGAAGATATAAATATTGCACGTATTTTTTTACAAACCTAGTCAAAGTTGAGAAAGTTTGATCTGCACGTATCCCATAATGACTTATATTTTAGGATAGAGGAAATATATGCTAATAGGAGTAGTCAACTAGAAGTTGTGATGAACACAACAATACTTTCATATTTATATGCTAATGGGAGCACGAAGAAACGTAGAAAAATGGACATATATATTAATGGTGGGAATATTCATTTAGAAAATTGCAGAAGGTTTACCAGTCTCACCATGTATAACCTGTATGCATGATTATTGTTTTTCTTCCATATATGTGGCCTCAGGTGATCGATTTATTTCCTTCAAAGTAGACGGCAATTACGGAAATGGCAGTTTCTTTTTCTATCGCGCGGGGTATCGCACGGCCTGAAGAAAGAAGCTACCCAAAAATAAATCACACTAAAAAATAATCTTATTTTTGTTTTTTTAGTCATAAGAGATATAGGATCTTTCGTAACGACACACGTGGAAAAGGCTGGGGGAAAGTCCAAGTGGCAGCAGCAAAACCCCGCACCGCAAGGCAGAAAACTACAATAAACAAGGCACGCAACGAATCCGATCCCAATTTATTTCACCCAAATCCGCCGATTAATCCCACGGCACGCCGGCCGCGTCATGCTCCGGCCATTCCTCTCCCCTCACCACCGCTCTGCCGCCGCCCCCGCCCCCGCCCCCGCCCCCATCGCAGCAGCCGCGGGCGCCGCGGCGATGCGACCCGCGTCCTCCTCCCGCTCCTCAGCCGGCGGAGGCGGGACCCACCACCACCACCATCACAACCACGGCGGCGGCCACAACAACGTCTCCGTCTCGCCGCCGGCGTGCACGACGTGCAGGCACGCCCCGTCGTCGGCCACGCTCGATCTCCTCATCCTGCTGCTCGTGCTCTTCTCGCTCGCCTTCCTGCTCGCCTCCTCGCTCTCGCACGTCGCGCGCTCGCTCTCCCCGCTGCTCGCCACGCCGCCCGCCGTCGCCGCGCTCGCCTACACCGCCGCCGCGCTGCCCTACCTGGCCGCGACCGCCGTGCTCGCCGCCGCCGCGTTCCTCTCCTGCCGCCGGCTCCCGCGGCGCCGCTGCCGCAACCCGCGCTGCCGTGGCCTGCGGAAGGCGCTGGAGTTCGACGTCCAGCTGCAGACCGAGGAGGACGTGCGCGCCGGCGCCGGGAGCACCGTCGGCGGCGCCGACGCGGCCATGTGGCGCGAGATCGAGGCGCTGCCGTGGAAGGGCGGCCAGGGCGGGAACAACCCGGACTACGAGTGCCTTCGCGCCGAGCTCCGCCGGATGGCGCCGCCCAACGGCCGAGTCGTGCTGCTCTTCCGCAACCGCTGTGGCTGCCCTGTTGCTAAGCTCGAAGGATGGGGCGCCCCCAAGAGCAAACGGCGCAACAAGAAGTGAGTGATGGTTGACTATATTTCATTTATTTATTTATTTGCAAATTCTTCATGATTATTACTTCAGTCCACCAGCTAAACTTAGTCGCACTATTTCCATGGGATGAATTGAATTTCACTGTTCTCTGACACGTGAGTTACCCATGGCATTCCCTAGTCCAGTGCAGTCCTGTCAGTTATGTTTGTTAATGTGAGATCAATCTCGTTGCTTCATCTCTGCATTTTGAGATATTATGCCCTGTTATTCTGGATGTGCAAACAATAAAGCATGGTCCCATTGCTATACATCATGGTCTGTTAATTCATTTCTGTAAGCAAATAGGTAACTGTGCCGTGTGTCCTGTCTCTAATTCTGAGTCACCTAGGAAGCATGCTTGTATTGTACCTTGTTTGATTGCCTCATGATGGTTATTGATTTTTTATTCCACTCAGCTTCATTTTCTGAATTCAGTGGACTTCTGTTCATGTTGTGGACTTCTGTTCATTTTGTGGTTTTCTCAGTTGTTTGTACCATAGCTTATATGTTGTAACATCTTGTTGGTCATGGATTTGCAAGAAAATGAATTAGTCTTCAGATGTGAATGGGCTGTTACCAGAAGTTAGGCAATGAACCAAATGAATGCCAAAAGCGACTAAGGCTATTTGACAGAAACATGCCATAGAAATCTCACTACCTTTCTAAGTAGGTGGGCAATGTCAATGATGTTGTGAGTCACCTGATCTTTTGGTAGGTGTTTTTTTCTTCATGGAGTGGCCTTTTTAATTGTAAAATGTACTATGTATTATTTGTTCCATGCGGATATATTTTTTATGTTTAAAGGGTTGCCATTCTTATAACAAATGACCTTTGGTGATGTCTAATGTGATTATCTTTTATGTTTATTAGCTGATATGAAACATAAGGCTAGGGGTCAGTACAGTATTGAAGGCATTTCAGTTGGTTCTTTACTTGTGTTTGAGAAGCTCGAGCTCACTAGAAAATAAGCTCATTTGTGGGGCTTGTGACATGTAGAACTTCTGCAGCCTGCTGATTTTATATTTTGATTACGGATATGAAGAAGTTATAGGCAGGAATACAGTATGTTTGAGGTGGTGTGAGTTACCTGGAAGTGAGCTTTTTTTTTTTGTATTGTACACAAGAAAATTTATGGGCCGTGAGAGTAGCATGGAATTGTGCTATACGGTTGTGAATTATGCCATTATCTTCATTTCTGGGTCTAGAAATTTCTGAAATGAGTACCAAGAGATGCCATTACAGTGTGATATGGATACCATTGAATTGCTGGGTTTGAAGATTTGACATGAACACTTTGTCATCTCATCAGGTTCAATTATTGGACGTTCATAGTTTGTGTCTGCAAGGCCTCTTTGATATCAGTAACTCGGAAATTTGATTTGGCATGACTGAACTATTCCTGTGAACCAATCACTTACCTGACAAGCACAAGAAAGCTTTGCTAGACCTGAGCTCAGCAATCTCTTACATTTTGTTCATTGTTGCACAATTTTAGCATGTTCTTACTGTTGTTGAGCAAACCATAAGACTATAAAATCCTGTAGATACCAATAGGGAAACATGGATGCTTTAGTTGCACCTTTAACTGTTTAAGTTGTGTTTTTATGGCCCCTTTGGAATGGAGGAAAATTTTCCTGTTTCCTGTGTTTTTCATGTGAAAATGAACTGATTTCTGTGGAATTCCTGCACAATTCCTGCGAGGGTATGGGTAAAAGTTGTGCTATTTTTCTGTTATTTATACAGGTGGTGAATGATTTTGTATATAATTCTCTGGATGATTGTACTGCTTGTTGGAATTTTGTTGAGATTGTCTGTGTTTCATTCGCATTTAAGTTGTCTTGGCCTAGAATGCTTCTTAATTTCTTTTCATTGCCTTGAAATGTCTAGCTATTGGTGTTTGGGCTAATAAAGAGATAAACTGTTTACCTATGATTTATTTTTGGATGACTAAAGTACAAGGGGTACTGCATAATACTTTCTACTCTCTGGTGGTTTACTATTATTTGGACATGGAATGATCTTTTGAATAACCTTTTCCAAATTGGCATTTTGCCAAAGTTTACATGTAAAAGTATCTGTTAAACTTTTGGCTACTAACATACATCTAAGTGTGTAGATATATCATTTAGAAATAATATTAGTATATTTTTCATTTAATGTGCTTAACTGCTTATGTTTCATGATATATCTACCATTTTTGCGTAATGGTAAACAAAAGAATTTTGAAGACCATTTCAATAGAACATGTAAAATAGAATAGAGTTTATGTGTCTTGTTTCCTGATATAGTCATGCCTGATATTCCATTGTGGTCGCAACTCTTGCGTCAGAGTCAGACGATTGCATTCTTCTATGTTGACCGATACTGGCAACCTAGTTCACTTAAAACTATAGAAGTGTTTAGCTAGGACTGTTAGGTTATGGAGCTCTTGTGTGGTCGTGTTTTCTGAGTCTTGAAATCACCCCTTCTATGTGTAACTATGTTTCCGGAAGTTGCTTGTTATGCACTTCTCCTTTGTGCTGCCAGATAAAGTGTTGTGTCTGTATTTTATCTTGTTTCTCAGATGCTAAAGTTATACAGGAAAGAAGGAAATTTCGCAGGGCCTTTCTTTTCTTTCTCAAAATTGGCCAGTCCTTATTTGGGAAATTGATTCCCAAAGTAATGTTGTACTTTTTCAGTAATTTTTTGAGAGTTCATTCGTCGATGTAAATCACTTCTCACCCTGGCCTGTGTTGTCAATCTTGACATACATGTGTTGTCAATCTTGACATACATGTTACAAATATTCATGTAATGTAATGCTCTTTTTTCATTTTGCGAAACTACTAATCATTTGTTTGTTTCTTGCTTGTGAATTATTATTGTTGTTGCAGGGGCACGCAAGGTTCGTTCCATGACCGAGGGGTGAGGTGAACACAAGGCTGATGTCGCCAGTTGCAACACTGTTGCTTTAGACTGCCATGTTGAATAATCCTTCCAGCAAAAGATACACCAATTACAATTTACAAGTGGGTTGTGCCATGATTGTATTGTTAGAAGGGGGTTCGGCGAACCCCAACAGTTATACTGATACGAAAATAAAGAACTGTTAATAAAGGACAATAATAAAGCATAAACATTGGCGACGTGCTCATGTTTCGATACAGTTCCCTTTTGCCTTTTTTTTAACAGTGGAATGGATGCAGGAACCCATGTGCTCAGGCATTCTGTCGCTCCTCGCTCGTGGTTGCCCGTTGGTTTCTCTCCTCTGCATAACCTAAGGGCAAAATGGCAAAATATCACTCCATGCTAAAACAAGATGAAATAAGCTTATTCCGTACATCTGAACAGCTTATTTTTACATCTAACATTTTACCATTCTACCTTTGACCATAAGCCAGCTTATATAAACCAAGAGGAGAACATAAGGGCCTTAGAGGCCTGAACAATATAATTGAACAGTAGCTTCATTTTGAAAACTATTCTGATATTCAGCTTTCTTACATCAAAGATGACATTTTACCATTCTACCTTTGAACCATGAGCCAGCTTTTTTTTTTTTTGAGCAAAAGAGTCGGCCTTCATTATATATCACATATCAGCATAGGCGAAACAAACCAAACATATCTTCCATAAGCCATGAACCAAGAAGAGAACAAACGGGCCATAAAGGCCTCAAGCCCTCAACAATAGTTCAACAGTAGCTTAATTTTTAAAACTGTTATGAAATTCTTACTTTACTAGATAGCGTGCCCGTGCGTTGCTACGGGACAGCAAAAATTTTGTACTAAAAACACACCGAGCGTACGATAAATAACAGTACTGTTTAATAAAGGTACTTTTGATTATCATAAAAAAAGAATTAACAGGCAATATTATCTTGTCTATAGAGCTAGAACCTCTTTATAGATGATATTCATTGGGAATATTATCATTTAACAGTTTCTTTCCCTTGTTCATGTTCTTCTCAACAATTAACACTGTTAAGATCCTGATATTAGATCTTGCTATGGATATAGATAGCGCTACGTACAATTGGCTATGTAAAAACACTAGTAAGACGAAGAAACAATTTGGAGCGTTGGGATAGTGAGCATACACAAATACAACAGTTATGTTATAAAAGCATATAATCCGGTGTATGGGTCATGATTCATAGGTCACTGGCAATTGAGCTTTAACTTTTGCATCAATTGTAAGATGAAACAGAGTTACCTATATGCCTTTTCTATCCAGGGACTGAAGCATTGTATGATGATCTATGTTAGAAAATGATCAACCAATTATTGTTCTCCTTCAATCTACAACTTTTCACTTTTGTTTTTTGATCAAATTGCTCCCCTTCACTTTTCTTCTCCTCCAATCTGCGAAATAGAGTTACTGTAATATATGTATTGGCCTGTGCATTGCTACAAGCACAAAAAGTCGTATTTTTAACCAAAAAAATCATAAGCATGGATCGAAGAACACCACTGAGTGGTCCTAAGATACCTGCAATAGTATAAATGATACAACTGGCACACATCTCTTTTTATATATTAGAGGATCACATGGTTCTATGTCGTTTAAGATCTATCTTATTTTGAGTTGAATACTCTGACTCTTTTTAGATAAGCCAAAAAAAATCAGCATATCAGTTAGCACTGATTTCTCTCTTTATACCAAATAAAATCACTGTTTTGGAAAGATAAATTTATTCCGTAGTAAAATGAAGAAGTGAAATCATTGATTTTGTTTAATTTCCATGGAGCAGTTAAAAAATATTTTGGATACCACCCCAACCACCCATATGGCATCCAAAAACTGATTATAAATGAAACAGGGTCTCAATTGTCTATTGTTCACTGCTTATCTGAAAAAAAAGAGACAGCTACACATTAATAATACTTGGAGTCACATAGCACATGAAAACACTCTCTGTGGTAATAGCTTAGAGGCTTTTCAACAATCTGTTATTTAAAAAAGATAACAAAGCATTAGGAAGTCTACCTTTACAAAGCATTAGGAAGACAACGAGGATCCCATACCATGCAATGTTTTGCCTCCTGCAGAGTAGAAAATTGATTCACACTGTATTGTGGGCACACCAAAAAATACACATCACAATTAACACAACTTTTTTTCATCATTTTTTGACCATATAGTAAAAGAAACCGACCTTGCTAAAACAACAACTGCAATTTGAGGACACCATTTTCTAAGAATTTTTTTATCTACATAACTTTAACAAGTAGATAAGAGCATACAGTTTGACACACTTTAGAAGCTCTACTAAGGCATGACATATTGGCATGAGCATGCGAGGAAAGCAGGAAAGCATTGTGATATTCGACTTCTCAGTGACCACCACTGTAAATTGTTCATATGCATCTTGCTTTTCTAATGCCTTTTCAAAAACACATGACCACTACTGAAAATAGAGAGAATTCATCCATGCATCTGCAAAGTTCTCATTTAATATATATAGGTAGGATTCATCCACTAATTATGTGCAGAGAATAGCTCTTTTATCTATTGCAAGGAAAGCCTAGCAACCTGTAGCAGGGCAAAGCATATCAAGCAATTCATCCAAAAAGATGTGACATATGAAAAGGCCTTCTTGATTTAGAAGGGCAAGTTAACTCCCATACTGGTTGGCTGCTATAGATGGATCGGAAGATGCAAGCACTGACCTAGGCATGTGGTGTTGTCAGATTTGCTAAAGTAACGCAAGGCTCGGGTGGATTCGTGGAGGAGGTGGTCCACGTACTTGAACATGCCTTTCTTGGCCAGCGCTGAATGCTCTTGTCCTATTTTTTGCCATTCTGATCATTGTCGCTGCCACTTCTAGCCGACGTGTCCATGAAGCTCGGCAACAAATGGTTCTCGGAACAACACAAACAAATCACCATCAAAACCGCAATCAACACGGATCAAAACCAAAAACCAATGAGAATGGGGAAGAGACGGTCAAATCGAATCATACCTAGAGTCGAGAGTCGCAACTGTTGGATCAATGTGGGCCGTTCCAAATCTCGGACTCCAGGCAGCGATGGTGCCAGCCATCGTCCGTCATGCGTTGAGGCCATAGCGGCGCTAACCCCTGCGTCGAGTCCCGTGCATCGAGGTGGAAGTGGGACTGCAACTTCCCCTCCGATGCAGATCCAAAGGAGGAAGGCAGGGCAGGCTGCAGGTGGAATGCTCAGTCCACGATGGCGGAGGCCGGCGAGTCTACGGGCTCCTCGTCCTCCATGGACACACCGCCGTCGCGAGCTCCTCCAGCGTGAGGCCGTGCAGGGTGGGTGGCAGCGGTCGTGTCCTCCCCCACGGGCGAAGATGCGGTCAGCAGGTAGAGCGATGTATTAGGAATTCATGTTATCATTTTCCATTTCACAAAGGGAACAGCCTGAAAAGACAATGAAATTTAGAAATTCATGTTATCATTTTCCATTTCACAAAGGGGACAGCCTCAAAGACAATGAAATACATCTTTATAGAGAAATGGAAACCAAGCATTGGCAGTAAAAACAATAAAGACAACAAAAACAAAGCCATTTAGTCCCCAGAAAGTTGGGGCAGGTCAGAGTTGAAACCCAACAAGGGCATTAATGACGATACTAACAGTAACTGTACTAATCACAAGAGGAGATGGTAGCCTATGTCATCTTTCCAGCGGTGCAGTGCTGGTTTCTACGCACTTATGTCCAAAGACAGAAACACATATATTCAAGTGCATCACAAAGCTGACTCGAAATTCAAGACTTGTACCATGGTTGATTTGCATTTACAATAGGAGAACTATCTTATTCAAATAAACTGCACGAGAAAGACTCTAGAATCAAGAGAACTGTCAGGAAGTAGAGTAATATAAATCATACTGTAATACTGATACACTACACAAGCGGATTTGCAATTCCTATATTTGTGCACCTCCAAACTAACAACACAATAAGTACTGTGCGGAACAGAACAATACAGCTATACTTGTACTCACAGACATTGCAATTTACAAGTGAGGGCTTTACTTAATCAAGAGAATATGAAACAGACAGCAAACACCAGGCTACCAAATTTGCTAGCGTGCAGTAAAGTAAACACGGAAGAAAGGATACTTTGAATGCTAGTGGCTGAGTTAAGACAAGCACTGGAGACGAAGCCACTGTACACTGTATGCAGAGATAAGACGGCCTCAATCCTTGACATCTGCAACACCTTCAGAAGCTATCTGAAACCTCGCTTCAGCTTCAGTCAGGCAGGGAGAGCTTATTACTTTACAAATCCGCTCCTCCCCTCTTCCCTTGCGAAGAGCGAGCCTGATGGAGAGTTGGAGGCAGTATCGACATTTTAATAAATGATATGGATAGGAACAGAACAGAACCTGGGTCTTGGAGATAACCAGTTAGTTCATGATAACTGGTATAATGCACAGTACCTTGTTGTGGAAGCATGAGCCATGATGTTACCACCAATGGGCTTGATCTGTGGTCCGGCAAACATAGTAGAGCCATCCACTTGTGCTACTACTTGATTGGTGATAACCACAGCAACTCCAAACTGCCATGATCAATCAAATCAAATTAAGAAAAGCAAAAAATCATGAAGGGATATCCAGTGGCAACAGCATTTTCATTTGACTGAAAGCTAAGACAAAAACCATAAAGAGAAGACTTGGTGTTCTTGAAGACAAAAAAAATAATAACAATTTTATACCAACCTCATCTGCTAACTTCTGAAGCCATATGCATTTGCCTAGCTGATAGCTCTCCTCTTCCTGAGAAATCAGTTCTGTACAGAGCTGTGGCACTGTCAACAACCATTAGAGCAAACCTGCAAATGTAGATATTCAGATTAGAAATTCTGACCAAGCTACCTCCATAATCTAGATGGATAAAATTTATCATATTTGTATCTCTTGTTAATCTAGATGGATAAAATTTGTCATATTTATATCAAAAGAAAGATAAACAGGTGCTAGAGCGGGGGAGCATCTCACCTAGGAGTTATTTAGCTATTCCTGAAGTTCAGTTCAGCACGTCAGCATGTTGTGGTGATCTATGGCCTTGATGTGAAGCACACCTCCCTGATTATGACAAGGACAAGGAACACTTGCTGCAAATGTACAAACTAAATTAGAAGGGTGCAAAAAAGATGGACATGAATGGCCAGCATGCATGGTATCCACACATGTCACTTCTTCCTTCAGTCCTTCCATCCTTTGTAACAATGAGCAAGTCCAACACAAAAGTATACCTGAAGGGACTCCACATTAGTTGTAATCAAATTGGTAATTGAAAGGATCTAACAATGCCTAGAGCGGGGGTGAATAGGCGTATCTAAAAATTTACTGCAAATGCTAAGTTCAAATCTGTCAGCCACTGTCGGAAGTCCCGACGTTTGGGTAGGAACTCCCGACGTTTGGGTCGGAACTCCCGACATTGTCAGAAGTTCCGACGCAAACGTCAGCAGTTCCGACGCCTACGTGAACTACAAAAGCAGTGCCAAATTTAACTTTGCGGATAAATAATCTTACAACCTCACTTCCTAGTGGTTTGGTGAAGATGTTGGGTCACTCCCTTGACGCCGTAATGCCTCCAAACCGTAGATCGAGTCCAAACCCTAAAATGGAGATTTTGGAGACAAAGAGACAAACACATACAAGTAATCTCAAGCAATTACAACAACAACAAGCACGCGGGACACAAGGATTTATCCCGAGGTTCGACAACCCCACAAAGGAGCTCCTACGTCCTCGTTGTTGAGGTGACCACTAAGGTCGGAGTCTTTTCCACCTCCTTGCCTCTCTCAAAGCGACCATAAAGGTCACTTGAGCTTTCCACTAAGAAATCGAAGGGTGATACAAACTTTCCAAGACTCTTCCACAAGATGGAAGCTCTTAGGCAACGCCTAGCCGGCTAGGGGCAAAGCCCTAAGAGTAATAGACGCAAAAATCAACCGGCTTGACAAAGAAATCAAGTGATCAAGCTTTCCAAAGTGATGCTCTCACTTAATCCACTCTTCTTTCACTCAAACCCTAAGGGAATCGAAGATTAGAGCAAAGGAGGAAGGAGAGGGGTGCTTTAGTTGCTTGGGAGCTGTTCAGCACGAAGTGAGTCAACTGTGAAATGAGTCCGTAACGGTTAGAAGTGAAGAGAGAAGTATTTATACTCTAAGTAAAAATCAACCGTTCAGATCTACGTCGGGAGTCCCAACGCAGATCTCGGGACTTTCGACATTAACAGGAAACACTGTTTACAACGGGTCAGAAGTCTGCGGGTGAAAGTCAGTGTTGGAACTCCCGGCAATCGTCGGGACTTCCGACGTGCACAGTTGAACAAACAGTCAGCAGCACTGATGCAGGGACTCCCGGCTTGGGTCAAGTCAGTGTCGGAACTCCCGACAAACGTTGGGACTTCCGACGGCCGGGACTTCCGACGATTGTCGGGACTCCCGACGAGCACAGATAGCCAGCCAGCCAGTCAGAAGCAAGGGTGCCGGGACTCTCGGCTTAGGTCGGGACTTCTGACCATCGGGAGTTCCGACATACGTCGGGACTTCCGACGTCGCCAGGCATAGAAAAAATATTCTATGTGCTCGTGAAGTGCTAGAGTGTCCCAATTTTTATTTAATTATTATGCTTGAGCACTCTATCTTCCTCAGACCAAATCACTTTGCATCCCTCTTTATAGTGCGGTGGATTCTAAACTCAAAATCAAAATTAAAACCTTTGGAGAGCGTTTGAGTTCGTTCGCCTTTGTAACTTCAAGAATTGAGGGATACCATTTTATCTTTATCAACTCTTTGATTCTTTCACGGGACTAATAGCTGCGATATATCTCATTTTGATAACATTAGTCCCTAATTTGGATGTCATCAATACACCAAAACCCACATAGGGGGCAAATGCACTTTTAATCTCCCCCTTTTTAGTAATTGATGACAACCAACTTAGGCTTTTATAAGAATGAAAGAATTTAAAGCTTTTGAACCCTAAAATTTATGGAGAGCTCCCCCTTGATGTATGCATGAATTTGAATTTCAATTGGAATCATGTATACATGCTTTGCATACACCAAGACAAAAGCTCCCCCCTAAATTTTGCAATCTGTGGGGTGCAACAAGTGTGTGTGAACAAATAAGTATCGGTGAAAAGAGATGCAATATGACATGTTATTTCACACAACAAGTAAAAAATGATGGCCAAGATTTCAAAGAAGAAACTTGAAGGAACACATGGCCATACAAAAAGCATTCATCATGACAAGTAGAGATAAGCACAAGCAAATAAGATAGATTAAAACATTACTTATCCTACAATCATCCATCACACACATATAAATAGATAGTTGTCCATCACACGGTTGCCACCACACGACATAGTTCATACACGCTAAAGGTTTTAAAGTTCCAAAACCATAAGACCAACTAACTTATTACAAGGGAAATCAAAGCCTAACACTCCCCCTTTGTCAACAAGTGCCAAAAGGGGTAGGCCACGTGAATAAGCAACTACTCATCGTCGGAGTCATTATCCTCATCTTGGTCATCGTCGTCACCACCGCCGTCGTCTTCATCATCATCCTCTCTGATGTATTCCTCATCGTCCTCAGTCGCCTTCCCTTTGCCATGCGGGCGAGAAGTCGCATCATCTTCGTATGCCGCACAAGCCTCATCATATAAAGCCAACGGATCACGAGGAGGCACAAAAGGTGGTGGAGGAGAAGATACAATGCCTGCTTGCTGTTCCAACCGATAGAGCCTCTCTTGTATATCGTGCTCACGTTGAGCACTAGCACAACAATGTCCAAACATGTATGTCATGAGGAACTTGAACTTGTTGGGCTTCTTGCCAGAGGAGGACGAGGAGAGGGGCCCAGCACTAGAAGAGCGAGCAGCAGCAGTGGAAGCACCACGGCGAGAACGAGAACCCGAGACACCTTTACCTCTCGCTGTGGCTGCCTCAGCTTTTTCCTTTAATTCTCTTGCAGTAAGGATGGAGGTTTTGTTGGATATCTTGAGGAGCTTTTGCTGAGTGTCATAGGGAAAACGGATGCTAGATACTTGCTCAATGACATGCATAATGTATGGTGCATAGGGAAGATGCTTTACCGGATCCTCAGTAGCATCATGTATCTTGTTCCAAATATAGCGGCTGATGGAAAACTTCTGAAATTCATCGCCAAAGCGCTGAAGCACCTTCTGTGAATTATCACAAAAGTAGGTGGAGTCACCAACCTTCGGATACAAGATATGTTGCAAGATGTTGTTCAGAACATAATAGTAGGGCTTTAGAAACACTATCTGTCCATCATCCCTGTGTCCATCAAGATACATGTGCTGATACTCCTCCATATCGAGATCCTCATACTCAGCCAACTCAGTAGCAATGCGGTCACTGTGACTCAAACCAAGAAGGCAAGAGAAAGTGATGAAGTCCACTTTATAATGCTTGCCTTTAGTTGTCCAATGAATAATGTCAACAGCACCAGTGAGGTCTCTCTCATGATGATAAGAAGTATAAAACTGACAGATTAGCTCGTTGTTCCAATGCTTTCTAAACTCTAACGGGTAAGACAGCCCCATTGAGTTGATATCCCGAACCATCTGCTCCAACTCGGGTTCCTTGTAATTGCCAAGAGAGTATGCATCAATGCACTTCATCTGCAGGACCGGTGGCTCCTTCTTCTTCAAGAACTTCCGATAAAGAATGGAATCATAAAAGTCATAATGAAAGGGATGCAAGAAACGATACTCAAGTCGTAGGTCCTTCTCGTCCTCAGCATAAAGGTTCCTGTTCTGATGGTACCTGATGTCCTTAACCCGGTGACAATAATCAACTGGAAGAGGAGGAGTCCAGCCACCAGTAGGATTGGGAGCCATGGTGGGCTCCTGCATGATCGGTGACACACCGGTGAATGGAACCAGCTGAGACACACCCACTGGACCGCGAGTCGGTGTGCGAATCGGTGGAGTAGCAATGGTGCGTCCGGCATGATCAAGAGCTTCCTCTGCTTCATCTACGATCGACATATCCCCAACAAAGGCTGGAGCAGGAGGCGGAACGGTAGCCGATGACCCCTGGACGCCATGGCCACGGGCAGCACGAGAACCACTAGCACCACCACGCGAATATGACGCCTTTTGGTGCGGCTAGGCGGCTTGGGAACAACGGCACAATCTTGAGTCTTCTTGGAACGCTTTTCCCTATGACGCGAGGGACTGCCACCACCTTCCATGACTGCGAAGAACACAAAGTGGAACTAAGAAACAATACAAGGAGAGGTGAACGAACATCGAGAAGTGAAGAAACAGAAATGGAGTGGTCACCATAGGGTCGGTAGTCCCAGCCAAAGTCGGGACTTCCAACAGCCGGGAGTTCCGGCTTACGTTGGGAGTTCCAACGGTCGGAACTCCCGATGGTCACTGGGACTTCTGGTGCACACGGTGATCATCCCATTCATGGGGCTTCAAATCTCAATACTCATTCAAGCAAGGAAGATAGAGGAGTAGAGAGAGAAGAAGAAATAGAGGCAAAACACAAGGTACATTAGAGTTAGGGTTCGACGCCATGGTAGTACCTTGAAACGAGAACAGGGAAGACAACGAAGAACGAAAACGCAATCGATGAACCAATCCACGTGCGCAATCTCCTCCACCAATGTAATCTCCTCCACACCAACGACAAGGCCACCATGATCCGAAGAAAACGAGGGCACAGGCGGTGGAGGGGGGGCAGGGCGGTCGACACTACCGGCAAGGTCTCCGACGGCGTAAGAAAAGGGAATGGAGGCCAGAGCACGAGGTAGGGCGGCGGTGGGGGAAGAGGGCGCGAAGGGGCGGCGTGAGGAAGGGCAGGGGCGGAACTAGGAGACGGGAGGAAAAGAACCGTAGTAAAAAAAATATGATCGGGCCGGTTATAAAGGAGTCGAGCAACCGACGCGGCGCGGTCAGATCTGTGTCAGAACTCTCGGCGTACGTCGGGACTTCCGACGGTCGTGAGTTCCGGCGTGAGCCGGGACTTCTAGCTGTCGGGACTTCCGACGCAGGGAAACAGAAAAACACCTTAACCTGCACTCACTCTACTATGTGGGGCAAAAATATGATGGGCATTAACATTTTCACAAGTGACTAGATTTCATTCAACCAACATAGGGCAATAGTCACTCATGAAAATTATAAAATAGATTTTAAAATTGGCACACAATGTTTTCTTAATCCTTTTTCTCCTAACTAGATCAAATAAAATGTGTGTGCAAGGAATCAAGCCACGTTACGAGAATCAATGATATTTAGTTCACTCCTCAAAGCACAAAATCTTGACTCATCTAGGGGCTTTGTGAAGATATCAGCTAATTGTTTTTTGGTGCTCACATGATGAATGGCGATATCTCCTTTGGCTTTGTGGTCTCTCAAGAAATGATGCCGGATGTCTATGTGCTTTGTTCAAGAGTGGTTTACGGGGTTGTTTGCCAACTTAATGGCACTCTCGTTGTCATACAAAAGTGGAATCTTGGTTAACTCACATCCAAAGTCCTTTAGTGTTTGCTTCATCCAAAGTAGTTGGGCACAACAAGCGCTGGCCACCACATACTCAGCTTTGGCGGTGGACAAAGCAACAGAATTTTGCTTTTTAGAGCTCCAAGACACCAAGGACCGACCAATAAATTGGCAAGTCCCAATAGTACTCTTTCGGGTTACTTTGCAACTAGCATAATCCAAATCGGAATAGCCAAGTAACTCAAAAGTGGAGCCCTTAGGATACCACAAGCCAAGATTAGGAGTGTGCACTAAATACCAAAAATTTCTCTTAACGGCCATCAAATGACATTCTTTCGAATTAGCTTGAAATCTTACACACATGCACACGCTAAGCATAATATCGGACCTAGATGCACAAAGGTAAAGGAGTGATCCAATCATGGAGCGATATACCTTTTGATCGATGTCCTTTCCTCCTTGATCAAGATCAAGATGTCCAGTGGTTGGCATGGGTGTCTTGATGGGCTTGGCCTTGTCCAAGTTAAACTTGTTCAACATGTCATTGGTGTACTTGGTTTGACTTATGAACATGCCATCCTTGAGTTGCTTGATTTGAAATCCAAGAAAGAACTTCAACTCTCCCATCATAGACATCTCGAACCTATTTGTCATAATCCTACTAAATTCCTCACAAAAAACCACATTAGTACTACCAAATATTATGTCATCGATATATATTTGGCAAACAAAGATATCATTATTGACTTTGCGAGTAAATAAAGTAGCATCGGTCTTTCCTATCTTAAAACCTTGTTTGAGTAGGAAATCCTTTAAACAATCATACCAAGCTCTAGGGGCTTGTTTGAGCCCATAGAGCGCCTTATCGAGCTTGTAGACGTGGTTTGGATACTTGGGGTCTTCAAAGCCCGGTAGTTGCTCTACATACACCAACTTGGATAGGGGGCTATTGAGAAATGCACTCTTCACGTCCATTTGATATAACTTGAAATCATGATGGGTGGCATAGGCAAGTAGAATGCAAATTGATTCTAGCCTAGCCACTGGTGCATAGGTCTCCCCAAAATCTAAGCCTTCAATTTGAGTGAATCCTTGAGCCACCAACCTTGCCTTGTTCCTTGTTACCACGCCATGCTTATCTTGCTTGTTGCGGAAAACCCACTTGGTTCCAATCACATTTTGCTTGGGTCTTTTCACCAAGGACCAGACTTCATTCCGAGTGAAGTTATTCAACTCCTCTTGCATGGCTATCATCCAATCCAGATCATCAAGTGCCTCTTCCACCCTGCGAAGTTCCAAAGGAGAAACAAACGAGTAATATTCACAAAAACTTGCTAAACGGGAACATGTAGTTACCCCTCGTCGAATGCTCCCCAATATGTTATCAATGGGATGATCTCATTGAATGGATTGATACACTCTAGGATGTGGCACTTGAGTTGATCTTTGGATAGGGCCATCATCATCATCATCATGGTCATGACCGATTGGAAGATCACAATCATGAGCTTGTGGAGGGTTGACCTCACTACTTTCTTCATTGTTGAGTTATGGTTGAGCTCGCTCATTGTTGACACCATCTTCAGAGAATGACCTTATGCTTCTTTTGATCTCCCATCTTGACTATCTCTTGTTGCGGAAGCTTCACCATGTTCATTTGATGAAACATGATGAATGGTTGGATCAAGATCATCATGCACAACATGGTCTTCATCTTCATCTTCAACGGGCTTTACTTCACTAATAGCAAGCTTCTTTATTGCTTCATGTGGGGCTTCCTCATTACCTACATTTTCAACATTGACTTACTCTTTTTGAGAGCCATTGGTTTTATCAAAAGTCACGTCTACCGCGATTTCAATCAAACTGATGGTTTTATTGAAAACACGATATCCATGTTCGTTAGTACCATAACCAAGCATGAAACCTTCATCAACCTTTAGTGCAAACTTAGAACTTTTGGATTTCTTGTTAAGTATGAAACACTTGGATCCAAAAACTCTAAAGTAGTGCACCTTAGGCTTTTTACCGGTTAGAAGTTCGTAGGCGGTCTTTTCTCTTTTCTTGTGAAGATTTAAGCGGTTGATGGCATGGCATGCCGTGTTGACCGCTTCCGCCCAATAGTTGGTTGGAGTCTTGTACTCATCCAACATTGCTCTTACGGCTTCTATGAGCGTTCGGTTCTTCCTCTCCACAACACCATTTTGTTGTGGAGTGTATGGAACCGAAAACTCATGCTTGATTCCTTCTTCATCAAGAAACTCTTCAATGTTGGTGTTCTTGAACTCCGTCCCGTTGTCACTTCTAACTCTCTTGATTTTGACATCAAACTCATTTTGGTCTCTTTTAGCAAACTTCTTGAAGATTCCTTGGACTTCACTCTTTTCACGCAAAAAAGAATACCCAAGTAAAACGAGAATAATCATCAACAATTACAAAACCATATTTGTTACCACCAATGCTTATATAAGCGATGAGTCCAAATATGTCCATGTGAAGCAACTCCAATGGCCTTTCGGTTGTCACAACATTCTTGATGGGATGTTTAGCTCCAACTTGTTTTCCCGCTTGGCATGCGCTACAAATCCTATCTTTCTCAAAAGAAACATTTGTTAGTCCAAGGATGTGTTCGCCTTTTTGAAGTTTGGCCAAGTTCCTCATTCCAACATAGGCAAGTCGGTGATGCCATAACCAACCCATGCTAGATTTTGCCATTAAACAAGTCTCGAGATTTACTCTATTTGATGTGAAATCAACTAGATAGAGTTTCCCCTTTAAATGACCCGTAAATGCAATAGAGGAATCCTCCCTTCTATAGACTTCCACACCCTTATCCGTAAAGAGACAATTGTAACCATCTCACAAAGTTGTGAAATGGACAACAAATTGTATCTCAACGAATTCACAAGTAAGACATTGGAAATAGAATTATCATTTGATATTGCAATTTTACCCAAACCGAGTACTTCACCTTTTCCATTGTCACCAAACACAATATTTCCACTTTGATCATGACTTGGTTGGAATGATGTGAACATGTCCTTCTCTCTGGTCATATGGTTGGTGCATCCACTATCCAACACCCAACTTATTCCACCGGAGGAATATTCCTACAAAAACAAATTAAGCTTTTGTTTTAGGTACCCAAAAAGATTTGGGTCCTAGGAGGTTAGTCACATAAAACTTGGGCACCCAAACACTCCTCATAATTTCCCTTCTCTTTTGGGCACCAACATACTTAACCACAATCTTGCCATCTTTGCCCCAACAACACATATAGTCACTAGCATAGCACCGTAGAAGTGGTGCTTGTGGCTTGAGGACATCGGATTGCTTTGTCTTGATAGTCTTGGTATTTGTAGGTTGGATCTTTGGAATGTAGACCTTGTTATTGGCCTTGCATATTAGCTCATCAAGAGCAACGCCCTTGTTGAACTTCACACAAGGCACACCATTTATCATGTTCCTTCCATTTGCTTTTCCATCATACCTATTGTAGCCAATACCTTCCTTGATTGATGGGTGCCTTGATGACTTGTATATAGTCTTGTTGGATTGCTCTTGACACTTGCACCCATTCTTCACAATCATCTCCAACCTATGAATCTCCTTGTTTTTCTTCTCTAACTCAACAAGGTTAGTTGCATATGCATTTACATCAATTTTATAGCATCTTTTACAACCATCACTAGTGGAGATATTAGAGACTTCGGTTGCCTTAGGAGAAGTTGAAGTGCTAGCCCAAAGAGTACTATAGTTTAGCTCAAGATTTTGATATTTTTCTTCCAAGCTTGTGAGGCTTTCTTGAGCTATACTCTTTTCATTCTTAAGGCTAGCTATTTGATCATTAACTGAGGAATGTTCCTTAGTCAATTTCCCAATTGAGTCATTGGCTAAAGACAATTCAACGGTTAACTTCTCAACCTTCATCTTTTCCTCAGCGATAGATGCTTCAAGTGCAAGGTTTTTCTCTCTCTTGAGTAATTATATCTCCTTGCAACTCCAATCATCTATCCCTCTTCTCTAATTTCTTCATTAGCATTTTTCTTTTAGTGAATGCCTTTTTACTAAATTTGTTTATCATGGTTGCTTCAATTTCTTCTATGTTATCATCACAACTATCATACTCATCACTAGAGGAAACGGGTGTAGTATGTACCTTCTCCCCTTTTGCCATGAGACAAGTTGGGGTGTAGTAGTCATTGTCGATGAGGTTGGAGAAGAGCCTCGGTGGTGAAGATAGGTTGGAGAAGAGCTTTGATGGTGAAGTTGAGTCAGGGAAGATCATGGTCAGTGAAGAAGAGTGGTGGATGGCGATGTTTGCGGCTCCCTTCTTCTTCTTCTCATCATCACTTGAGTTACTATCACTTGACTCCCATTCTTCCCCAAGATGAGCTTCACCTCTCTTCTTGCCTTTGTTCTTCTTATCTTCATCCTTGTCATGCTTGTGCTTCTTTTTCTCATTAGGACAATTGGCTATGAAGTGACCGACTTGACCACATCCATAGCAAAATCTCTTTTTGAACCTTCTCTTACCATCACCATAGGTCTTGCGGTTGCTTTTCTTCTTCATAAACTTTCTAAGATTTCTAATCACAAATGCAACCTCCGCATCGGAATCTTCTTCTCCACTTGAGGAATCATCCTTCACTTTCTTCTTCTTTTCTTGACTTGAACCTTGACCTTCATGTTGTTGAGTTGCTTTAAGGGTGGCACTCTTGTTGAATCCCATTGTATTAGGATTTTGATTGTGAGCATTGATTGCATCTTCATCTAGACACTCATGATGCTTGAGCTTTGAAAGAACTTCTTGAGGTGTCATCTCATCATAACCGGGCCTTTCCATGATCACAGACGCTAGCATGTTGTTCTTGGCTCTATAGGTTCTCAACATCTTTCTAGCAACTTTGTTGTCATCCCATTCGTTGCTACCAAGAGCTCTTATGCGGTTGACCAATGCCATGAGCCTATCAAACATGGATTATGTTGTTTCATTTTGCAAGAATACAAATCTTTCCAATTCACCATGAAGTAACTCTATGTTTCCTTTTCTCACACTTTTATCTCCTTCAAATAATACTTTCAAAGTATCCCAAATTTGCTTTGCACTTTCCATTCCATTTACTTTTCTAAACTCATCCAGAGCTAAGCTTGACACAAGCAATGCTACGGCTTGTGCATTTTGATGGAGGTTGTGCACTTCTTCCGGAGTTATCTCTCTATCTTCATCGGTAGGAATCATCACACCAACATCCACAACTTCCTAAAGTCTTGCGGCTATTAGATGCATCTTCATCTTGTAAGACCAATCAGTGTATCTTGTTCCATCAAAGTGAGGTGGCTTGCCAATATTGACGGACGGAGTATGTAGTGTTGAACCTTTCATGATTTGTCCATAGTCAAAACTCATGTGTGAATATATTCCTTTTCCATGAGCATGCTCACCGGCTCCAATATCACTAGCGACATCTTTGTTTGCTTCATTCTTGTCACTAATATCATTCTTGCCACTTATTGCATCATCAACCTTCTTGCTCAATTCTTCCTTCAACTTGCTCATCTCATCTTGCATCTTTTTCATTTCATCTTGAAAGAGCTTGACTTGAGCACTCATCAACTCTTCAGCTATTTTCTTGGCCATTTCGATGGCAACGGCTTGCATCTTGTCAGTCTCCGACATTGTATATTCTCACGTGGTGAAAAGCAAAGAGAAGACCTTACTCTGATACCAATTGAAAGGATCTAACAATGCCTATAGGGGGGTGAATAGGCGTATCTAAAAATTTACTACAAATGCTAAGTTCAAATCTGTCAGCCACTGTCGGAAGTCCTGATGTTTGGGTCGAAACTCCCGACGTTGTCAGAAGTTCCGACGCAAACGTCAGCAGTTCCGACGCCTATGTGAACTACAAAAGCAGTGCCAAATTTAACTTTGCGGATAAATAATCTTACAACCTCACTTCCTAGTGGTTTGGTGAAGATGTTGGGTCACTCCCTTGACGCCGTAATGCCTCCAAACCGTAGATCGAGTCCAAACCCTAAAATGGAGATTTTGGAGACAAAGAGACAGACACATACAAGTAATCTCAAGCAATCACAACAACAACAAGCACGCGGGACACAAGGATTTATTCCGAGGTTCGACAACCCCACAAAGGAGCTCATACGTCCTCGTTGTTGAGGTGACCACTAAGGTCGGAGTCTTTTCCACCTCCTTGCCTCTCTCAAAGCGACCACAAAGGTCACTTGAGCTTTCCACTAAGAAATCAAAGGGTGATACAAACTTCCCAAGGCTCTTCCACAAGATGGAAGCTCTTGGGCAACGCCTAGCCAGCTAGGGGCAAAGCCCCAAGAGTAATAGACGTAAAATCAACCGGCTTGACAAAGAAATTAAGTGCTCAAGCTTTCCAAAGTGATGCTCTCACTTAATCCACTCTCCTTTCACTCAAACCCTAAGGGAATCGAAGATTAGAGCAAAGGAGGAATGAGAGGGGTGCTTTAGTTGCTTGGGAGCTGTTCAGCACGAAGTGAGTCAACTGCGAAATGAGTCCATAACGGTTAGAAGTAAAGAGAGGAGTATTTATACTCCAAGTAAAAATCAATCGTTCAGATCTACGTCGGGAGTCCCGACGCAGATCTCGGGACTTTCGACATTAACTGTTCACAACGGGTCAGAAGTCCGCGGGTGAAAGTCAGTGTCGGAACTCCCGGCAAACGTCGGGACTTCCGACGTGCACAGTTGAACAAACAGTCAGCAGCACTGATGTCGGGACTCCCGGCTTGGGTCAAGTCAGTGTCGAAACTCCCGACAAACGTCGGGACTTCCGACGGCCGGGACTTCCGACGATCGTCGTGACTCCTGACGAGCACAGACAGCTAGCCAGTCAGAAGCAAGGGTGCCGGTACTCCCGGCTTAGGTCGGGACTTCCGACCGTCGGGAGTTCCGACATACGTTGGGACTTCCGACGTCGCCAGGCATAGAAAAAATATTCTATGTGCTCGTGAAGTACTAGAGTGTCCCAATTTTTATTTAATTATTATGCTTGAGCACTCTATCTTCCTCAGACCAAATCACTTTGCATCTCTCTTTAGTGCGGCGGATCCTAAACTTAAAATCAAAATTAAAATCTTTGGAGAGCGTTTGAGTTCGTCCGCCTTTGTAACTTCAAGAATTGAGGGATACCATTTCATCTTTATCAACTCTTTGATTCTTTCACGGAACTAATAGCTGCGACATATCTCATTTAGATCACATTAGTCCCTAATTTGGATGTCTTCAATACATCAAAACCCACGTGGGGGGCAAATGCACTTTCAGTAATCCTCCCAAAAGCAAGCTTCCTACGACTATCATTAGTTAATCGCAACAAGTTGTGGAAAACAGTTGCAATCTGTATAACAACAAATGTTCAGACCACGTGTTATTACAAATCAGGAATGATTCCCAAGCCAACCTAAGTAGAAGAGTGATCTCAGGAAAGTGGAACAAGTGATTCCAAGGATGCCTACCCACACGCATGACATTCTGAGAGTACTGTGCCTCAGCAAGAACCCCCCGTGACTGAAAAATAGAAGAGTCATAAGTACCATAATTGTTGGTTGGAAGTTCAAATACACCTGAAGGAAATAAAAATGATCCATACCACTCCTGCAAAAATTGAGAAGGCATAGATGTACCCGTTCCGAGGTGGATCACCTTTTTTCGTAGACTGTCAAAAAAAGAAAAAAAAATGGTTCAAAGCAAATAATTAAGGCATGTTAAGATATACATAATCACACTGTCTGTTCCAGAATCAATAGACTTCAGTAGCACTATTAATGATGGGGGCGAGTGATTGATGAAAAGAAATCTCTACCAATTTATACAAAATTTTGTGCATAGATACAAAAATAAGCACTTCCATGTTATTGGCTTCAAATGTCATGGAATGAGAAGCAGGTTAATACGAGTGGACCAATAAATTGAGAAGCATCATTATCAATCTACAAAGTTGTGAGAAAAAAGAGAGTTGCTGAGAATGTCAGTGTGTTTATAACAGAAAAAATACTGGAAAGGAAACCACAGGGCAAATCATCTAAAGAAAACTTACCTTGAAACATCCTCCCAGCCAGAACCTAGAACTGCTGTCCGCATCCTACCTGCAGGGATGAGGAAAAAAAATGCATAACAAAACTGAACAAAGGGCTCACCTGAGGATGAGGAAAAAATGCAAGAGAGTGGAGAGGAGAAGGGAGGGACGCTCACCTGAGGTGAGCGCACGGGCAGCACGTGTGGTCAATCTACGACCAACACAACCGCGGCGAGAGTAACCACCGGCTGCGGCGGCTCGGGCCCCCCGCCGCAACGACGACCGGCCGGCCTAGAGTCTCCTCGTCGCGCACGAACACGAGCGCGGGGACTCGGCCGCCGTGCGTCCAGGCCCTGGCGTCGTCGATGTCGCAGCGGAGAGGAGATGGGAGAGGGAGGCGCGGCCGGTGGGGGAGCCTGCTCTGGACGCGGCCGCCGCCGGCCGAAACCCTAGCCGTCCACCGACTGGTAGAAGGAGGCGGAGGCCCTCGCCGAGGACGCAGAGAGGGGCGCGGTGCTGGCCGGAGTGGAAGAGGAGGTGCTGTGGGCGGAGAGGGAGGCGCTGCCGCCGGCCTAGTCGCGAGTCGCAGCTCCCGAGAGGGCGTACCCAACCCGCGACCACCAGTCGGACTGATCTGTGGCCGCCCGCCGCCGCCCTCCCTTCACCGCTGACCCCGGGCAATGGCGATCTGCGCCGCCGCGCCCAGTGTCGTGCCCCTCGTGGCCCTGCGTGCGTGTCCGCGTACTGCGTACCCCGGGCAATCGCACGAAGCGAGCGAGGTATCGCGCGGATCTCAGGATCTCGGGACTCGGGCGAGGGCGACGACGCGAGCGCGACGAGCAAGGGCAGAGCGAGGGCAGGGGGATCGAGACCTGGGGCCGCGGGAGGAAAGGACGACGGCGTGGGTAACCATGGACGAAAAACTCAGAAGCTCGTTAGCCCTCTCGGTAAGTGGCTGCCTCGACTCGGCTCGTTAGAATAACGAGTAAGCCGAGCCAAGATTTTAGCTCGTTAGTTATAACGAACCAACTCGAGTCAGCTCGCGAGCCACTCGCGAGCTAAACGAGCCAAGCTTTCAGAAAAAAAGTATCAAAACTTATATTAGTTTTTGTATTACTTCATGTCTTGCACTTTACAATTGACTGGTAACAGGTCTAGATCTTATAAATTGACTGGTAACTGGTCTAGATGTATTTCTTTTATATTATTATTATTCTCAAACTTTAGATAAATACAAATATTATATTTTGTGTATTTTTTATACCTAGCTCGCGAGCTTAACGAGCCAGCTCAAGCTTTTAACGAGCCGAGCCGAGCTGGCTTTTTGGCTCGTTAGGATAACGAGCCAAGCCGAGCTAGCTCGTTATCTTTACGAGCCAGAACGAGCCGAGCCAAGCTGAGCCGAGCCAGCTCGTTATCCAGCCTTAGGCGCGGGGGAGAGGTATCGCACGGGGCAGACGGACAGGAAAAAAAATATTCATACTTTGTTCTTTTCAGTTGTAGGAGAAGGCCTATGAGGACAATTATGTCATATTCTTACTCTATTTATAGTACTAACAATAATGTCAATTTACCCCTCATAAATAAGTTACTCTAGGGACAATTGCTGCACTACCATTATTTCTTTGTTTTTTTACCCTACTATTGTTACTTTGGTATGTACTTTGCCTCTTGTTTTTTTTTTTTTTAAAAAGGCAATTTGAACGTTTAAATCGAGTAAAATATGGGTAGCACAATATTTTTGGGGGTAGCCCAATATAACTTTGTTTCCAAGGTTGTTTTTCAGCTCGAGCGAATACCTGCAACATTACTTATGCAGTGTGCATTTGACCATAAGCATGATCATCATGCGCATTACATCATCAAAATGCATATTTGCATAAATCTGTGTTAAATATTATTGGAACTAGCAATTTTGTGTACTGACGGACGATCGGACAGTTGCTTTATCAATCTGTCAGAGTCATGCTATGATGGACATTCCAAAAGGGACATCGTCAGTTTGCCAAAACATGTCCCTAGACAGCTACTGAATATAAGGGCCACGGGAGGACAAGAGCCCCTAGACACGTCCCTAATGAAGTCCAACACATACATAGTCCAACGCATCAAAAGAGTGTGACACAGGACTTGATAAATTCTATATGCACACTTTTCACTAATTACTATTGACTCGTGAGGATTTTGGACATGGATCGGTGCCATTGAAAATCTTACCTCCTTATCTTTTCGTGCGTATGTAGAACATTGAAAAATAGAGTCTGTATACGACTTGGGCGATAATTTTAGCGCGGACTACTCCTAGAGTCTAATTTATACTTGAACTTTATAGATTGGTCCTCCAACTTGGCTTGGACGACCACGCTGGTTTACTCTGCCTCATGCCTCTCTCCATGTATATCATTTCCAAAGTTGGTAAGAATTATAGCATCATTAGGCATAAATCTATTATCAAAATCATGAAACAAATTACTAAGGAATGACCTTACCTATAGATTTAGTTGTTGTGCTCGAGCTCTAGTAATTGGCTCTTATGTAGCCGGATGAGGAGTGTCATGTGCACCCATTCCTAGTGATGTACCTATCATCCCTTCCTTGAAGTGGAGTCATTATAGACTCAAGCTCATCTTCTTCTCCCATATACAGCTTCCAATATGAAATGTTAAAGGTGGGAATAATTCAAAAGCAAAAACTCAAGTTTATATGTATTGTCATTTATCTTTACGATTATTTTTAAATGGACTAGTAGTTCTAGGCATCAACTTAGACTTTCATAACTCTGGAAATCTATCTTTTCAGAAGTGTAACCATACTAAATCATGTGATTCAAGTTTGACTTCCTTTCTACCTTTACTACCAGCAACTCTATATTTTTTATTGATCTTTTCAAATATATTTACATAGTTGTTTCAAGCAATTTTAGAATAAAATCAGCACGTTCCTTAGCATCATTATGTCTTCTCTCACTAGTAGGTAAAGACAATGATCAATAGGGTTATAGGAGCACGACTGCACGAGGGTTAAATCCATACACTATCTGAAAAGGACTTAGTGGTAGAGTGTTCCGCCCAATTGTATGCAAACTAAACATGCGGCAACCACTTTTCCCACATCTTCAAGTTTCTCTTTATAATAGTTTTGAACATAGTAGACAAACTTTGGTTCACTACCTCAGTCTAACGGTCTGTTTGTGACTGGTATGTTGTAGAGAATAACTTCAGTCCTAGTTTATTTCACAGAGTGTGCTAAAAGTGACTCAATCATTTAGCATCACCATTTGAAACAATAATAGAAGGCATGTACTAACAAGAGTGGCATGTTGTCGGTGCTAACAGCTGCAACAAAGCATGTAAGTTCAAAAATATCAGTATGCTCTCAAGATAAATGAGCAATGCATGTACTAACTTACATGCTCCTGGTAGGGAGCACCATTTGGATGGCGTCCCTCAATAGCCTTGAAAACTGCTTGAATTTTTTGACACTCATTTGGATGGTGCCACTCGACGGACTTGAAAATTGCTAGAAAATTTTGACACTCCCTTTTAATGATGTCCCAACAATGCTCAAGGGAGTTTGCACTCATGTCACTCTAAAATGTCCTGTTTTGCATGAAAGTTGGCATTAATCCTTTGCCAATATGCCTTTTAAGGTTACTCATTAATTATTACTAGGGCAGCGTGGACGGGAGAGCGGGAGACGAATCCGTACGGGCACAAGTCTTCCGACCGATGAAAAATAGAAATAGGGTCGTCAAAAGCCCAAAAAATAAGGGCTTAACAGTGGAATTTGATGGCCTTCTACTTTTGAGGGTCGGAGTAGAGATTCTCTATAGTACGTTTTTTGTGCTTCGGCCCTCAAAAATAGGGTAGGGACTTGAAAAAGGATAGCATTGCTAAAGTTGTTGAACATCTTCAACAGTTTGGTAAACCCACTCCCAATCTTGTTTTTTGGCGTGATAGGAAAAGACTCTACTCCTACTGCTCTTTTATCCTAATTGTCAATCTATCCGTGCTTGAAAAAACGTAGGCAGTCACACCAAAAGCTACACGGACAACCCATACTCCCTATCCATTTTTTATGTTTTTTTTGTTCCGCCCTGAAAATAGGGTTTGGTAATCCCACTTCCAATCTTGTTTTTTCGTAATAGAAAAAACTCTACTCAAGCCGCTCTTTATCCTAACTCTCAATCTATATGCGCTCGGGAAAACCCAGGCATGCACGTGAAAAGCTACGTGGACGACCCATACTCCCTATCCATTTTTTCCTCGGCTCTCTTTTGCGACCAACTGCCACTGCTGCCTTCGGTTGGAGGTTCATCTGATTGAATTGTCAAACACTATTTTCAGATATGAGAATGCCAGGAGAAAGAGCATGCAATAAAATTTCTACTTTTGAGGTTCTAGACTTCTAGGTGTACTTATGAGGTTCTAGGTGAGTTATGGTACCAGAATGGTCGGTCATGGCCTAATTGCCGCCGCTTGGGAGGTCATTGCAGATATCTGACCACTCTTTTCAGATCTACGAATATTAGGAGGTAGAGCGAGCAATTATTCCTTTTTAAAGGTTTTGGATGTGCGCTAGGGTGCCGAGATGGTCGGTCATGACGGCAAGTTATTACAAAGGGAACGATTAGTGGACCGTATTTCTTTTACCTAATATAAACTTTAGAAAAAATTCTAGGACTCTTTTTTTTCTATACTATCCTTTTGGGTGTCTAAAAAATAAAGAAAATAGAAAATAAGTGAAAACAAGGAAAAATAAAAGAAGTGAGACGCGGCTTCGACAACAATCATCAGATATCGAAATTTCTCACATCCAAACGCCATCACCTCGCACTTATCGGTGAAACCACGCCATGGCCACGGCGGCGCCCGCGCTGCCCACCTTCCTCCGGCTGTGGCCGGCAGCGCCGGCTAGAACGAAGCTAAGATTTTAGGTCTTTTGATATAACCATAATAATAGTACTGGTACTATCCATTGATAGCATATATATACATATATATATATACAAAATATTATTAATCAGCGGTTAACAGGATGCAAAAGCAATATTCATATGAAATAATTTATATACATATTAAATTACCTCGAAAATTTCTTCTAATATTCCTTAATGCGAAGTCATCGATGATGGTGTCAATATCAATCTCAACCAACAATCGCTTCTCAATGCACAATGTAGAGATTGAAACAATTAGTAACTATAATTTCATAAAGTAGGATCGAAACAATTAGTAACTAAATTTCAGATTCCTACCCTACCTTGCTGGTTGCTACCGCTTGGCGCCTGCCTCCTCAGCTGGAACTGTTGATTGTTGCACAGGGAATCAGGGATCGGATCACGTAAGAGGTGAGATTAGGGCCCTTGTGAGGTGTGATTTGCCGCCCGCTCTGTCGCGCTGGTCTGCTGGAAGTGGACGCCGCGTCGCCACTAGGCCCCGCCACACGCCATACGCCCATGCCGCACACGCAGGAAAGGAAAGGCCGAAGGTTGCGTACTCGCATGACTCCAGGCTCGCGTCTCGCTCGCCTGATCATAGTAGTCGAGGAGTCGGGGATCTTACTACTGGCGTCTACGTATTACGTGTATACATATATAGGTTGGGGCCCATCGGAGGCCTGGGCCTGGGCCTCAGGGCCGGGCCTGGTGGCCGGCCTCACCCTTCCTCCGGGCCTGGTGGCCGGCCTCACCCTTCCTCCTCTCCCCCAACCTACACGTCCCCAGTTCAAGGCGCCCCACACCGTCGCGCCTGAACTCTCTTCGCCCTGCGAGGCCGCTCTTCCCCATCTCAGGTTCGTTTGGGGCTTGCACTACGGAACTTGTGAGCGCGTCCCGCCTATGCACTGGGCTCGCGTTGGGGTCCCTCCCTCGTTGATAAATAATAACCGCCGCCTCGTGTGTTGCAGCTGTGGTGAAGACCAACGAGGCTGCTGCGGCAGAGGAGGGCGAGCTGGAGGGGATGCCGCCCGAGTTCTACGACGAGGTATGCGCGTATCTTTGCTCGTCTATGAAAATTTCGTGGTTGGTTCGTTGAGGCATTTCATCGCGCGGGTGATAGTATGTGGGTATCTTTGCTCGTTCATGAATTTCGTGGTTAGTTCGTTGATGCATTTCGTCGAGCGGGTGATATGCAAGCTTAATCCCATCTCGTTAATGTGAATGAGTGCTAGGATCAACAAGCATGCTGTGAACCAGGAAATATGACATAGAGTATATGCTAGTGTTAGAAACATTTCCTTTCTGGAGAACTAAAGATGTTTTTTTTTTTCTTTTCCCTCTTGTCTTTAGATACATTGGCAATCCACTAGGGCTGCAATTTTCATGATGCCACCAGAAATCCTCTGTTGCTGTAATTAGTCATTTCCTTCTGTTAGCCTATTTGCTAATGTGGACCGTGGATAAAGATTGCTATAAGAACTAATATCTCAGTATTGTTCTTTTGCTTTTGTCTTCGTTAGGTATTATCAAATGCACATCCGAGATGGTTCGTCACGTACAATTTCTGAATCATTCTCTGCCATCAACTTTTGGCCTGTAGGACTAAGTTATTGCCGTCATGAGCCTTCCTCACAAATTGTTCACTCTGCACCAACCTGACATAATAACTTATGTCAGTGCCATCCATCTCCATTCACTATGACTTACATTCGAAGTATTACCTCACCTGTACTGTGATGTCTGAAAACTGCTTACTTCCCTAAGATTTTATGGTCATATCCATACAATGTACACACTCATTAAATAGCATCATTGATCGGATTCATTTATTTGTTATGTTTATATGAGTTGGCAGATGGTATCAATGATTTTACTTAATTTCAGAAGCAACTATTTTGTCAGCAACCATATAAACATACACTTCCACATGCAGGAGTGGCAGGCCCGTCAGCGGGAGAAGACTAAGGAGTGGCATGCATATCGGCAGAAAGAGGAGGCTGAGGAGGAAAGAATAACAAATGAGTACCCAGGGATAGGCATGCGCCTGAAAGCTTACCCACAAGAAGAAGTTCGCAAAGCTAGGATTTTAGTTTCAAGTTTCATAAGAGCTGGTGAAGATGTTGAGGAGGTAACATCACATTGTGCCTTCCTAAAGATGCAATTAATTCCTTCAATTTTCTATCTCACGTTTCTCTCCCTTTATGATTATGGTACAGCAGCTAGCCATAGTTTAGTTGATTATGGAAAGTAGTCACAATACTGGAACAGAGTGTGGGACAAATGCACCGAAAAATATTGCTCTTTCTTAGGTGTTTCAGTGACCTAGAAAGCACTTAGATATAGGAAAATTATTGTAAGAAAGGTCATTTAAGCTGTCTTGAATGAACAAGTTAAAGTCTTCAAAGTTACTCATTGCAATTCACAGATGCCTGCACCAAGCACCGCTCCAGTCTCGTAAGATCTATTCTCTTTAACTGATAGGGCCATTGGCCATAGCTGTCATCAAAATGCAGCCAACCAAAATCCATGTAGCCATGTTACTTTCTGTTATGTGGCCAGTTGGGATGGAGACGAGAGGGCGTGCTACAGTACCATGAAACTACCGTGTCTGTGGGTACTGTTCACAGCGGCGGCGGCTAGGGCTGCAAGGGCGCTGGGGGAGGCCGGCCGTGGGGTTTCGCCCACGGCCGGCAAGAGAGAAGGGATTTCCTTCTAATCTCTTGCTTGATTAGATTGATACATCTCCTCTCCTTATATAGAGAGGTTTACTTGACTCCTAAGCAAGCGACTAATTAACCATAATGGGCTAAGGCCCAATAGGCCCTTGACTCCTCTAACACTACTCCCCACTCGGACATGCAGCTCGTCCTCGAGCTGCGACCTAACAATGATGCTAACTATGGCTTCACTAGACACAAACTGAACACCTAAGAACAAGCTTATTTCAAATAAACTCGACTCTTTATTCTTGAATCCTGAAGACGCGGCGGACACCCTCCACGTGCTGGACAGGCTCGTGTAGCCGCCTGGATCCCATGGAGACCATCGAAACGAGAGGGTTGCACGGGTATGGCTGTCTGGAATCAATCGCAACAGCGACCAGCGGAGACGACCTCGTGGCGGCCGACAGCGAAACGTGGCAGCGCTAGGCAGTGCGTCTCCGCCGGTGACAAAGAGGAGTGCGCTTGTTCTATCATCACTCCCATAGAACTAGAGTGCGCCGCCTGCGGGAACAGCACCATGCTCACGCCTGGAGACAGCAACGGGTCGGCGCGGTTGTTGTTGGCCGTTCGACGAGGCGAGGTCGTGCCCCCCCTTGCCGAGGTCGATCGCCGTCAAGGCCGCCTCATGCATCTGCCGGCGCATCTCCTGCAGTCGGCGCCGCGCTAGGAGGCTGCGTGCTGCAGCCTGTAATCGCACCGTCGCAGACTGACAATCACTCTTCTGTGCAAGCGCCACTTGCACGGTTGCTGCCGCAGTGGCGATCTGATTGCCCGGCTGTGCACCTGTGAATGGAGGCACCGGCACGCCGAGGACGAGGCCCGCCGACTGCGCGCCCGCGGATGAGGGCATCGACGCCGGCTGTGCGCCAATGTTATGGACGAGGGTCGCGAGGACGTCCATCTGGCGCTGCAGGTGGTCGAAGGTCGCCATCCACTCACCGAAGGCGCCTGTGGAAGGTGCAGGCTGCTGCACAGGCAAGGGCGCCACAGTGGCTGTGGCAGTGGTGAACACGGGCGGAGCTGCGGAGGACAGGGCCAGCGTAGCCCAAGGATGTGTGCCGAGCGGCGTGGAGATGGGCACGGCGGTGTAGGATCCGGCCGGCGGCGCTGCGGAGAACAGGGCCGGCGTAGCCCAGGGATGTGCGCCGAGCGGTGTGGAGAAGGGCACGGCGGCGTAGGATCCGTCCGGCGGCGCTGCGGAGAACAGGGCCGGCGCAGCCCAGGGATGTGCGCCGAGCGGTGTGGAGAAGGGCACAGCGGCATAGGATCCAGCCATGGTCTCTGATACCAGATGTTATGTGGCCAGTTGGGATGGAGATGAGAGGGCGTGCTACAGTACCGTGGAGCTACCTGTCCGCGGGTACTGTTCACAGCGGCGGCGGCTAGGGCTACAAGGGCGCTGGGGGAGGCCGGCCGCGGGGCTTCGCCCACGGCCGGCAAGAAAGAAGGGATTTCCTTCTAATCTCTTGCTTGATTAGATTGATACATCTCCTCTCCTTATATAGAGATGTTTACTTGACTCCTAAGCAAGTGACTAATTAACCCTAACGGGCTAAGGCCCAATAGGCCCTTGACTCCTCTAACACTTTCACTTGTCAATATATTCACCATCTGACTCATCAAAAGTAGGACTCTGAATTGTGAGCATCAATGCATTGTTGTGTGATTATTCTCATACTAATACATTAATAATTATAATTAAAATACTATGTGAACTAAAATTTACAGTTAGTATTTCCTAAGCTTGAGTTTTGCTACCTAGGACACTGTCTTTCAAAAAATCATTTTGGAGAAGTTTTGTTTTATATTTTTATTGATGAACTTCTACGGTACTCGTATGCAGGAAATTGAGAAGGCTGCTGAAAGAGGAGAGCTTACTGAACTTGTTCTTATGGTAATCTGGAATCGACTTGATGTTGCTCGGCGTGATGTATGTAAACTCGTTCTCATAGTTTAGAATTTAAATTAAAATATTTTCATAAATAGAATTATTTTCTAAGAGATCTAAAATCCCAATGTGCCATATATTAGTTATATATTTTTCTTTCTCTATGTTAAGACTCTTAAGAGTTATGTTTTATTATCACTCATTGAACTTTCTATAGCACTACACAGTACTAAATTTTGTAACCTGTAAACACTATTTACTTCATTTCCTTACTACTTTTATGTCAGCAACCTGGTTACTGATTCACTCAACAGAAATATAAACAAAGCAAACTAGTTTCTGGAAGGTTCAAGAAGTATCTGGGTACAAGAGATTTGGTAGACTAGAGGAAGAATAAGGGGTGAAGGGGATAGAATCGAGCAGAGCTCGCCTCGAGCCCAAGCTCGCTGCTGCCGGGATAGCCGTCTGGTCGTTTGACCCCCTCACGCTTGCTGCTGCTTTGCCTTTGTATGATTGTATTGTATCCCTGCCAACATGAGCCCATGGGCCACATCCTGAATTGATCCCTGCTTAATAGTCCAATGCACAATATCGGCCCGGTCGTCTCTAACATTTTATTGTTCACCAGTAGATCTTTCTGCTTTCCAAATTTCTCAGCATGGTAGAAAGATATTTAAGTTGTTCCTTTTCTCGTAAGTTGATAATATGACTGGACTATACTTTTTGGATATTTGACATTCTCTTATACCTTCAGGATGAGCGGGATGCCATCAGAAGCCTTGATCTCTTGTATAGAAGGGTAGAGGTAAGTGACTTAGTGTCGGTGTTTCGAGTTGCCACCGACAAGTAAATTTCTAATATTGCGCGTCTGGCTCGGATGGTGTGCTTAGAGGACACGAGGTTTATACTGGTTCGGGCAGAATCTTCCTACGTCCAGTTCGTTGCTGCTGCTCGTGTTACTAGCACTAAAAGTTCGTAGTAGGGGTTACAAATGGGCGACAGAGGGATAGGTCCCAAGTCTCTGGTGAAAGGAGTGAACGGGTGCTGAGAGAGCTCGGTTGCTACTCAGCCGTGTGTTCGGGGTTCGATGGGTTCGAGTTGGTTCGATCAGATCTAGCCTGAATCGATGTGACGTGTTGCGATGCCCCTTATAGGACGCCCTTCTTTCCCTTTTATAGGCCAAGGTAAAGCATGGGTTATAGTGGAGAGAAAAGAGGAGAATGAGAAGGAGAAAAAGTTCTCCAGGATCGCCGGGTCCTTTTCCTTCATACGGGTTCCACCGATCCTGTAGACGTCAACAGGGATAGCTCCACGTCGCGGCCCTGTCCATCACTGGCGCCATGCGCAGGCGTCGTCTCCCAGTCGTGGTGAACTGACGCGCCTGTCAGTACTCGTACGAGGGTTAGACAGAACAACACCTGTACGCCCGACGCTGTTCCTGATGTGAATCCCCAAGTATGGCCCGTCATGGCCACGAGTTATATCGGGGCGTGTCGGTCACCTCCCTGGTGTCATAGCTTTGACCCAGGCCCATTCGCTTGTACCCAGAGTGGTTGGCGGCGGTATGGGTCTCCGTCGGGCGAGACGGATCCCCCGGCCTCGGGGTCGGTCGAGGCGGAGTCCCCCAGAGGCCGGGCGAGGCGGAGCGCAAACCCAAGGGTCGGGCGAGGTGGAGCCCGTCCCCAAAGGTCGGGCGAGGTGGAGCCAGCCCCCAAGGGTCGGACGATGTGGAGTCCTCCCCTAGAGGCCGGGCGAGGTGGAGCTCACACCCGAGGGTCAGGCGAGGTGGAGCCCGCGGCCTTGGGGTCGGGCGAGGCGGAGCCAGCCCCCAAGGTCGGGCGAGGCGGAGCGCACACCCGAGGGTTGGGCGAGACAGAGCCCGCGGCCTCGGTGTTGGGCGAGGCAGAGCCAGCCCCAAGGGTCGGGCGAGGCGGAGTCCTCCCCCAGAGGCCGGGCGAGGCAGAGCGCACACCCGAGGGTTGGGCGAGACGGAGCCTACGGCCATGGGGTCGGGCGAGGCGGAGCCAGCCCTCAAGGGTCAGGCGAGGCGGAGTCCTCCCCCAGAGGCCGTGCGAGGCGGAGCACGCACCCGAGGGTCGGGCGAGGCGGAGCCCGGAGCCTTGAGGTCGGGCGAGGCGGAGCGAAGGCCTGAGGGTCGAGCGAGGCCGAGCTCGCGGCCTCGGGGTCGGATGAGGCGGAGTCCTCCCCCAGAGGTCAGGCGAGGCGAAGCGTAGACCCAAGGGTCGGACGAGGCAGAGCGCAGGCCCAAGGGTCGAGTATAGTTGGCCTTCCAGCCCGAGCCCGTCGGCCCGGTCCAAGGCCCGGTTTTTGGCCCGACCCAAGCACGGCTCGGCACGGAGGCTAGCGGGCCCGGCCCAGAGCAGCAGGCCATGCCTGGGCCTATCCCCAGGCACGTGGGCCGGCACGGCACGGCCTGCTGCAGAGCAGCCAGGCCTGCCAGCGCCCCCCCCCCCGCCGCCCCGCGGCCCGCGCCCCGCCTATAAGCGGCTCTCTAGTCCCCCCGTCGCCCGTCGCCTCGCCTCCTCAGTCCTCACCTCTCCACTCTCCCTCCTCGCCCGCTCCGCAGTCGCCTCGCCTCCTCGTCCGCTCCGCTCTCCGCTCCAAACCCTAACCCTAATCCCCAGTTCCCCACTCGCTCGCCGTGGCGCAGTCGAGCCCCGCTCGCCCAGTCGCCTCAGCCTTGCCGGCGGCCGGCTCCGCAGTCCACTCCCAACCCTAACCCTAATCCCCACTCGCTCGTTGGCTCGTCGCGGCACAATCTCTGCTCCCTCTCTCGCCCGCATCGGCCGCATCCACGATCTGGTGAATTTGAGCTCTCTCGTGATCTACTGATCTCGTCCGTCGTCCCCGACTCCTGTGACCTCGATCCGCCTCTCCTCCCTTCTCCCTCTCTCCTCCCTTCTCCCTCTCTCTTCTCTCGCTCTCGGTGAACTATGTGAGTTCGTGACCGTGTTCCCGTCCGTCCCTCCTCCGCCGTTCGCCATCATTTCTAATCAGTCTCTCTCCTCTAGGTGGCCCTCGTCATCTCCGGCATCGGGCTCCGATTGCGCAGGTACTCCGCGAACCTTAACCCTAACCCTAACCCTAGATCTGTCTTCTCCACCTCTTGTGTCTCTTCCACTGACTCTGGATCAGTATCTCTATAGCTCTATCTCTCTGACTCTGTTTTTCTCCTCCGTGCAAGTCGGTTGCTGATGCCTCGTCGTCCTCTTCCTGTGGCATAGACTGGGCATGGCGGCCGCGTGCACCGTTGAGGAACGGTGCTGGAGATAAGCCGTCCGCGGTCAAGGTCGCCATGGCGGATGACGATGATGTCGTCTATCCACTCACTGGCAACGATGACCTGATCGCGGCAGGGCTGCTCTCAGAGGACGACGACGACATCCATGATGACACTGCTATGTTGTTGGGTATCGATGTCGGTAGCGGCTCTGCTCCGATTGGTCTGGACGGTGGTGACGGTGGTGGAGGGGCAGAGCCGGCACCGTTGGCGACGGCGACAGGGACACCGGTCGGCTCCAACAGCACAGATGGTACCTCATGTCTTGGTAAGCGTAAATCTGGTGTCTGGGTTGATTTTGATGAGATCTATGAGACTGTGAATGGTCAAAAGGTTCGAACTGCTGCTATCTGTAAAATGTGTAAGAGTAGATTGTCTGCTAGATCTTCTGCTGTCACTGGCCATTTGATTAGGCATCAGAAATCTTGTAGGAAAAAGGTTGATCATGCTGCTAGGGTTTAGTCTAGGCTTTCTTACAATCCTGATGGATCTGTGCATAACTAGGACTACAATCCTGTTGTTGCTCGCTCTGAGTTGTGTAGGTTGATTGTTAGGCTTGACCTTCCATTAGGTATAGGTGAGTCACAGGCATGGGATGATTACATTGTTCTTGCTCATAACCCTAGGTTTGCCAAGATTTCTAGACAGACCACCACTAAAGATCTTGGTAAGCTGTTTACTGAACGCCGTGATAAGTTTAAGAATTTTGTATTGCCTGCTGTTTCTTCTGTTGCTTTGACTTCAGACATTTGGTCTGGTAATGCTAAGGAGGACTATATTAGTGTTGTTGCTCACTATGTGAATGTTGATTGGGAGTTACAGAAAAGGGTTATTGGTCTTAGTCTAATTGAGGTTAAACATTCTGGTGACTATATTGTTGAAAGAATTGCTGTTGTGGTTGAGGAGTATTGTCTGATTGACAAGATTTTCTCTGTCACTCTAGACAATGTTTCTTCTAATGTTAGGGCTATGAACACTTTAACACCTCTACTTGGGTCCTGATTCTTCACCTGATCCTTTGGATCCTAGTAACCGTAAGTACAGTCTTGTACATCAACGTTGTGCTTGTCATATCATTAATCTCATTGTAAAATCTAGATTAAAGAGGTTGAAACCTTACACTGAAGATTTTAGAACTGCAATTAACTTATTAAATTCTTATAATCAAAGAATTGCATTGTTCAAGGAATACTGTAATGCTAAGGGTGTTAGACCTAGAAAGTTTGGCTTGGAATGGATGTTAGATGGAATTCTATTTACCTGATGCTTAAACACTTGGTTCTATACAAGAATGTCTTTACTGTGTTCATTAATTCTCATTATGGTTCATACTTGTTGACTATAAATCATTGGTATTTTGCTGAGAAGTTACTGGAGTTCCTGGAACTCTTCTATGACTCCACTGTTGTACTGTCTGGTGTTTATTATCCTACAAGTTCACTTGTTCTACACCATATTCTAGAGATTGCTTCTCATTTGCATGTATGTGAAAAAGAGCATAATCTAAGAGCTATTGTATTACCTATGAAGCTTAAGTTCCTTAAATATTGGCAGGACATACCTCTGTTATATTCATATGCATTCATTTTTTATCCTAGAGCTAAGATGAAAGATTTCTTTAATGTGCTGCAATTACCTGGTGAATACACTAGTTCTGAGTACAGTTCATACTATGCTGATGTCAAAACTGAATTGTATAAACTGTTTAACAAATATGAGAGCAAGTTTGGTGCAACTAGATCTCAAAGGGTTGCACAACCATCACATCATACAGGTAAGAAAAAACAGGCCTGGGGAAGAATCTTTGGCCATGGATCAGGTGTTGTTGGTCCTTCCCCTCTCCCTGTCACTTATCTTCATCTACTTCTGCTGTTTCTGAGCTATCAGCTTACTTAGACGGTGACAATGTCACTTCTTATGAGGATGATTTTGACCTTCTTCTATGGTGGCGTGACCACAAGCTAACCTTTCCAATCCTGTCTATAATGGCTAGAGATATCCTATCAATTCTTGTATCTACTGTATCTTTGGAGTCTTGTTTCAGTTTGACAGGTAGGATAATTGAGGAACGGCGACGGCGCTTGTCACCAGAGACTGTGGAGATACTGACCTGCTTAAAGGACTGAGAGTTAGGAGAAAAAAGGGAACAACATGATGTTGACATCCAAGAACTTGAAGACTCATTCCAGAACTTGTACCTTGATGAAGATGGACCTGCTGGTGGTGCTCCTAGTACTTAGTGAGGTACTGAGGTTGAGACTTGCCTCCTGAGTGTGTGTGATATGTGACTGTGAAAGGGTGTGTGTGACTCAGTAGCTGTGAAAGACTTGTCTATCATTTGAACAATGGTTAATTAAGAGCTGGTTGCACTCTTTTTTTTCTTTCTAGGGTTTTTCATAAGGGTGAGTTTTACTTATAAAGGTTTTTAATATGGCAGCATTGCACTAAACAGCTTATTTTGGTTATTTCTATTGTCTGTCGGCTTTGGACTTTGATTCTGTGAATCAGTGAATGTATGAAACTGTGATCTGTGAATGTATCGGACATTTCGATTTTGATTCTATGAATGTATGAAAATGTGACTGTATCGGGCAAGTTTTGAACTTTGATTTTGTGAATGTAAGAAACTGTGATGATGTATTGATGTGAACTGTGAATGTATGAATTATGAAACTATGAACTGTTATCTGTTTGTGAAATTGTAAATGCAAAGGGTAACAGGCCGCGGGCTGGCACGGCCCGTGATTCTGGCCGTGCTTCGCGGTCCGGCTCGTCACGGAAATCGGCCCATAGGGCCGTGCCTGTGCCGAAGGCCAGGCCCGTGGGCCTATGAGGCACGACGTGCCGTGCCGGCCCGTTGGCTATCGGGTTGTGCTGGCACGGGCCCGTGCCGGGCTGGGCCGGCCCGTTGGCCATATATGGGGTCGGGCGAGGCGGAGCCTGTAGCCTTGGGGTTGGGCGAGGCGGAGTCCTCCCCCAGAGGCCGGGCAAGACGAAGCGCGGACCTTTCCAGCGCATGGAAGGCCTCGTCCGTCGCGGTCTTCTCCGCGTGCGGACCTCGTCCGAGGAGTGGCTGCTGCCCGACAAGGGGGATCGGCCGTCGCCGCCTGAAGGCTATGTGGTGTCGTTCACCCACTTCCATGAGCGTGGTTTCGTGACCCCGCCCACAAATTTCTTCGGTGGCTGCTACACTATTACAAGATCGAGCTGCAGCATCTTAACCCCAATGGGATCCAACACATGGCGACGTTCGTCGTCCTGTGCGAGGGGTTCCTAGGGATCAGCCCCACTTCGATCTGTGGAGGTACTTCCTCGCTGTCACCCTCCAGAAGAAGAGGGAGAAGAGCGGCAGGCAGGAGCTGCATATGCTAATGGCGTGCACTGGCATCTAGCTCTGGAATAATCAGGTCGACGAGTACCTGTCCATGCGGCTCTCGACGTCCAACAAGGGGTGACACTCGCAGTGGTTCTACCTCAAGAACGAAGTCGCTACCCCTCTGCCAGAGTTCATCAGGCGCCTGATCGAAGAGGCCCCTGAGTCAAGGAGGAAGTGGGGCGTCCCGGAGAAGAACAAGAAGATCTAGGACCATATCGCCGCCATCCACATCCTAAAGGAGAACAGCCTGAAGGGGTCGGGCGTCATCGGGGCCTACCATGCAAGGAGGGTGGCGCCGTTGATGATGTGTGTGCTCCCACTGTATGCGATGGCGTCCGAGGCGTCGTTTGACGGAACGGCGCTCGCCGAGGGGGTGCTCCCCAACTCCGAGATCGTGCAACACATAAAGGAGGCAATGGAGCCCTCGCGGGACGATGCGGGTGCCCCCTCGATTTTGTCTTCTCGGTGCTGGGATATCCTTCGATGCGGCCGGAACCAGGCCACGTCGTCTTCGTAAGTTTTCCCTTCTCTTGCCTTCTCTTCAATTGATTTTCTGACCCCTTGATACTAACTTTGAAAGGGATGGGGCCAGCCGAGGGATCTCATCCTCACGGATCACCCGACGCCGTTGCCGAGGGATTCGGCCGTGAGGACGGCGAATCGTGCCAAGGGTGAGCGGCTGAGGAAGGCGAAGACGGACAGGAAGAGGAAGAAACAGCGGAAGCTGTAGGCGCGGGAATGAGGGGAGGACACTGATAGTGATGATGATGATGATGATGACGCCGACGACGAGGTAGTCGACGACATTGAGTGGGACGACCTGGAGAACGAGGATGCGTTGACAGGTATCGGTTCGTCCTTGTAGGCATCGGGACTCTTCCCGCTCCACGGATGGGAGGGTACATCCGGGGAGCCGGCGAAGACGGGCCGTACCGTCGGCCTGCCCGAGGAGCCAACAGGGGCGGACGGCTCTGCCGCTGCGCCCGAGGTGCCAACGGAGGCGGGTGGCTCCGCCGTCGCGTCCCAAGAGCGGGGAACAAGCCCCTCTGCCCTGGAGCAGGGGGCCGGCTCGAAATGGCCTCGTTTCGTTGAGGCAGAGCAATGGTCGGGGGGTTCACCCCCCAAACGCATCTGTCTCCCGACAACACTGAGGTGAGTTGTCAGTTCCTCTATTTTTTCTATTTCAGTCGGATTTCATCGTGACTTATGCTTTTTGTGCCTTGCAGCGTCGACAGGCAGCGCAATCCTTTGGCGCTGGCGCCGAAGAAGAGTGTCGCCCTCCAATTTAGGCGGCAATCGTCGGCTGGTGTCGCGCCCGTTTCGGACGGGAGCGGCACTAGTGTGACCGCGTCGTCGGCCGGTCGAATGCTGCCCACGGTGGCGCCCGTGCCCTCGGCGGGACGGGCGGACGCGGAGGCTCAAAGGGCGCCTTCGGAGGTCGCGGAGTAGCCGACGATGGCCGTGATACCGCTGTCGACGACGGGACGGACGGGGCCGCCGACCGCGCTCGTGGCGTTGATCGTGGTGGGCGCGACGTAACCGGTCGTGACCCTGCCAACGCAGGCGGCGGCCGTGACAATCGGGTCACGACCGGGCGCAACCACAACGGCGCCTGAGGCACCAGCGCGACCCGCGCCATCGGCGCCCTAAGCGACAGCGCCTGGCGTGGGCCGGACGGAGGGGGACGCGGTCGAGGGGCCCCGGGAGGTCGGCGTCCACACCGCTAACCCCTTCCGTCGCCGGAGGGGGTCCCTCGGCGGGGACGTCACAGCGAGAGTGGTCGGTGGCGCTTGGGACCGGCGGGGAATCGTTCCTGGCCCTAACGTCGGTAGGCTGTGACTCGCCCACGCAGGGCGAGCCCCTGCTCCGGTGGACAAATCCGCAGGATTCGGCGTCGACGCTCTTCACCCTTGACGCCGCCGTCGAGAGCATGGAGCGGGAGAGCCTCGACGTGGGGATCGCGTTCGTGCTGGAAGCCTTGGACCACGCCAGGGGTGCCTTGTGCGACGTTGTTGTTTCCTCCGGCCGGGTGTTTGTCTGATCTTGCTTCTTGCCATTTTTTCTCTATATACTTTTTGTATTTTGACCATCGTTTCCCTGCAGTCCCTCATAGCTCGCAGCCGGGGAAAGTCTCGGCTCCTTCGTCAACAGAAGGAGACCTGGGACCGCCTCGTCGAGGAGGCGCGGCTACATGGGGAGGTGACCGCTTAGCTTGTTGCCGCCCAACAAAGGGTGGCCGAGCTGACTCCCCTCGCCGAGGAAGCAGACAATGTTCGGCCACGGGTGGCCGAGGCCCGTTGGGACGCTGAAGAGGCCAAGAAGGCGTTCGAGGCCCTGTCGTCGAGGTCACGAAGAGACAACGAGGAGGCCGCCAAGGTCAGGAAGGAGCGGGACGAGCTGCTCTAGAAGGACGCCAAGACTAGCTAGCGGAGCCACAACCATCTGGCTGAGGTTGAGAAGGAAAGAGAGCTGAAGCTGGGGACCGAGGAGAAGCTCACGGCCCTGGAGAAGAGGGCCAGCCTGGATGTCGCGGCGATCACCCGGCTGCGCAAGGAGCGGGATGAGCTGCTCCAAACCGTGGAGAGGCTCTGCTCGGAGCGTGGTGCGGCTCCCGAGGAGTGTGAGTAGGCCTTCCGAGAGCGTGACCAGGCCTGCCAAGAGCACGACGACGCGCAGCAAAAGGTTGGCTCCCTCCAGGCCGAGCTCAGAAACGCGACGACCTAGAAGCTGGAGGCCAAGAACGTTTCTGCCGGGCTGGCCGTGGACCTCGCCGAGGCGAGGAGGAATCTTCAAGTGGAGAGCGACGAGCTCGGTATCCTAAGCGCCGCCCTCGTAGTGGTCTACGACGACCTTGAGGTGGTACGGTCGGAGGAAACCAGCTCGCTCGTGACCCGTGACATCGAGATCACAGCTCGGGTGCGCCAGCTCGAGAGTAATGCCCTTCGCGCCAGGGTCAATCAATCCTTCGCGATTGCTCGTTCTCATTATGGGGACAGCGTCGATCTAGAGACGATGAGTCATGGCTTTGTGCCTGGCTATGAAGTCCACGAGCTGGAGGAGATGGAAGCGGCGGTGGCTCCCCTTTCGTAGGATCTGGCAGACAGGATCGAAGACATAGTTCTTCCCCGGAGGGGTTAGTTAGTTCAATAGGTCGGGCGGTCGTTCTTGTAATAAGCGAACAAGTTCTGACCCTTCTGTATCGTTCGAACAAACTTGTCATTTTGTTTCGTTTGATCAAATCTGTTCTTTTGTTTTGGTGCGAACGAATTTGTTTTTCCTCCCTTTTTATGTGCGAAAAGGGGTTCGCGCGTTTCGACCCTTTCGTTTGTTAAGACCGTAGAGTTCAAGGTGTAGGAGGAAAACTCTAATCACGCTGGTAAGCAAGAGTGCCATAGCCGCTGAGGCGTAGGTTTCTTCCAGTCCGACCAGCCTTACTCAGTTGTTCGTTTCTGCGGACCTTGCCACTTGGTTTTTTAACATGAGGAAGGGGTCGGGCGCGGCGACTGTTTCAGAGAGGGTGTATATATACCTTTATCAGTCCCCGAGTGTGACCCGACCCCTTGCCGTTGCGGGGGTCGAGTGTCACTAAAGATCGAGGAGAGGATAGCGAAACTAGTAAGAGAAAGTGTCTTATTTTCGTACATACCCCCTCCCTTGGATCTGAGTCATCGTTCTGCGACCGCGCATTCGGTTTTCTTGCGAGTCCAACTTTCCTCGAGCCCCCGCGCGTAGCAGGGGTTTGGTTGAGGGTTGACTCGTCTTTGTGATCGTCGCCCCATCCGCGGTTTCTGCAACTGGAGGGTTTGACCTAACGTCACTTGCTTCGATGGCTCGAGTGAGGCGCTCGGTGAGCTCGCTATCGGGAATGTTCGAGTGAAATTCGGGTCTGTCGTTCGTGACAGAGTCGGCATAGCCCTCATATGGCATTCCACTGCTCTTTAACTCACCTCCCGGCAGATGCTTGTGTTGCTTCGAAGAGCAACTCAGGTGACCCGCTGGCCTCTCCTCGATGGAGAATCTGCGGGCTCGGCTCGAGGTTAGGATCGAACGAGAAGGTCGAGATGACCCTGTCCGCTTCTGAGCGGGTCGGGCAAAAGGCCGCTGGGGCCCATCTGTGTTTTCTCCCCTGGCTCTGTTCGACGTGAGGTGGCCTCGAGCCCTTTGCGGGTCGGCCTTCGAACCCCGGTCAGGTGGATTCCCGAGTTCGGGTCGGGTAGCTCGAGCCCCCGAGCCCCGTGGGGCTCGGTGGGGGTCGATCGTGTTTCATGCGTCACTCCGTCCGTGGTTTTCGCAACCGGAGGGGCTGAGCTAACAACACTTACCTCGATGGCTCGAGTGTCGCGCTCGGCGAGCTCGCTAACGAGCATGTCCGAGTGGAATCCGGGTCCATCATTCGCTGAAGGGGTCGGCATAGCCCTCATGTGGCATTCCACTGCTCCTTATCCTGTCTCCCGACAGATGCCCGTGTCCCTCCGAAGAGCGACTCAGGTGTCCCGCTGGCCTCTCCTCGATGGAGATTCCATGGGCTTGGCTCGAGGTTAGGATCGAACGAGAAAGGTCTAGATGTCCCTGTCCGCTTCTGAGTGGGGTGGGGCAAGGCCGCTTGGGCTCATACGTTTTTCTCCCCTGGTTCTGGTTGACACGAGGCGGCCTCGAGCCCTTCGTGGGCCGGCCTTCGAACCTTGGTCGATCGCCGCTCATGTCGAATAAGACGACTACCGCTTCGTGACGCGACGCGAAACGCTGTGATGCAGCAATTACATATGCAATGCTAGAATGTATGGGATGAATGTATGGACGAATGCATGAATGCATGCATGAGCATGGATGAATGAATGATCATGCATTGGAAAAGAAAGGTCGGGGTTGGTAAAGTTACCTCGATGGCTCGAGTGACGGGTTCGGGGAGCTCTTATCGGATATGTCCGTGTGGGCTCCGGATTCGTCGTTTGCGACGGAGTTAGCGTAACCTGCATGGGGTACCCCATTGCTCCTTACCCGTCTCTCGACCGCGACCCAAGCCGTCCGGTTGACTTTGGACGATCTGCTGGCCTCTCCTCGATGGAGATTCCGTAGGTGGGTCCCTCCAAATCCTTCCTAGGAAGACAGAGGCTAAAGCTTCGAGTGTGAGCACCAAACTCCGATCATGCTGGTGAGCAAAAAACGCCGTAGCCGCTGGGAAGTAGGTTTCTTGTAGTCCGACCAATTTGACCCAGCATTTGTTTTCACACACCTTGCCTTTAGTTTTTTAACGTGAGAAAGGGTCGGTCATTAAGAATGTCTAGCGAATAGATACTCTTACCAGCCCCTCGAGTGAAGTCCGACCCCTTGCCGTTGCTGGGGTCGGGGCTCGATAGCAAAATTGATAAGAGAAAACGTGCGTAAACTAAGGGCGACCTGCTGGCGCACAACCTACCTTGATGGCACGAGTGACGGTTTCAGGGAGCTCTTACCGGACATGTTCGAGTGGAATCCGAGTCCGTCATTCGTGACGGGGTCGGCATAACCCGCGTGGGGCATCCTGCTGCTCCCTACCCGTCTCTCGGCAGCAGCCAAGTCATCCGATCGACTTGTGTTACCCGCTCGGATAGGACTTACTTGCGGAGATAGAGGATGAGAACATCCCGCACAAGAATTTAGTTACGCAGATAAGCCAGGCGACGAACATGTAATAAATGGACAAGCTCTTAAATTTCGTTATAGCCAAACAACTTTTTAGCCCTTCTCTCCTTTTTGTATAAAAAGGTTAGTGTATTCCGACCCTTTCCGTCGTTAAGGTCATAAAGCTCAGGGTGCGGGTGAGCAAATTCTGATCACGCTGGCGAGCAAATGCGCCGTAGCCGCTAGGGCATAGGTTTCTCGTAGTCCGACCAGTTATACTCAGAGCTTGTTCCCGCAACCCTAGCTCCTAGGTCTTAACGTGATAGGGGGTCGGGCACAGAGAAAGTTGGCTTGGTGGATAAACTCTTAGACGCGCACCGACACTTTTCGTGACTAAGGCCAAAAAAGCCTGGGGTGTGGAAAAACTCTGATCACGCTGGTGATCAAAGACGCTGTAGCCACCGAGGCATAGGTCTCTCGCAGTCCGACCAGTTTTACTCAGTATTCGTTTCCGCAAACCTCACTTCTGAGCCTTAACGTGAGAGAAGGGTCGGGCGTAGAGAATGTCTACCGGATAGGTATGCTCTTATTAACCTCCGAGGAAGGCCCAAACCCCCACCGTTGCTGGGGTCGGGTGCCACTAAAGGTCGGGGAGTTTGATAGCGAAACTGATAAGAGAAAGTGTGTGTTTATTAAGAGTAAAAGAGACGTAGCTGTTCGATGTTCTAGGCATTGACGAAGACTCTGCCGTCGATGGTCTTGAGCTTGTAGGCGCCCGGTCGGAGCACCTCCGTAATGACGTACGGTTCCTCCCATGACGGAGAGAGCTTGTGGCAGTCCTTGCTGCACTGCACGAGACGGAGGACCAGGTCTCCGACGTTGAAGGCCCGATCCTGCACTTGACAGTTGTGGTACCGGCGCAGCGCCTGCTGGTACTTGGCCGAGCGGAGGAGGGCAATGTCGCGCGCTTCATCCAGCTGGCCCATGGTGTCCTCGAGGGACGCCTCAGCTCCCTGTTTGTCGTACGCCCTGACCCTTGGCGCTCTATAGTCGAGGTTGGTCGGGAGGATAGCCTTGGAACCGTAGACCATGAAGAATGGTGTGTAGCCGGTGGCCCAGCTGGGGGTCGTCCTCAGGCTTCAGAGCACCGTTGGAAGCTCTACGACCCATCGCCCGCCAAACTTGTTCAACCGGTTGAAGATCCTAGGCTTGAGGTCCTGTAGGACCATGCCGTTTGCGCGTTCAACCTACTCATTCGTGCGGTGGTGCGCTACGGCTCCCCAATCGACGCGGATGTGATATTCATCACAAAATAGGAGGAACTTATTCCCGGTGAACCGCGTGCCGTTGTCCGTGATAATGGAGTTCGGTACTCCAAAGCGATGGACGATATTAAGGAAGAACAACACGGCTTGCTCAGACTTGATCGCGGAGATCGATCGGGACTTTATCCACTTTGTAAACTTATCTACGGTGACAAGCAAGTGAGCCCTGGGGCGCTCTTTTGAGAGGTCTGACCAGATCGAGCCCCTAGACCACGAACGACCACATGATGGGGATCGTCTGGAGTGCTTGGGCCGGTAGGTGGGTCTGCCGAGTGTAGTACTGACACCCTTCGCAGGTGCGCACAAACTGTTCAGCATCGGCTATTGCGGTTGGCCAGTAGAAGCCTTGACGGAATGCGTTTCTAACCAGGGTTCTAGGCGCGGCATGGTGACCGCAAATCCCACCGTGGATATCGCTCAGCAACTGTTTCCCCTGTTCGATGGGGATGCAGCGCTGCAGGATCCCGGTGTGGCTTCGCTTGTAGATTTCGCCCTCAACAAGGACAAAAGACTTGGCACGACACACGAGCTGCCGAGCCTCCGTCTTATCCGTCAGCAGTGCCTCGCAGAGAAGGTAGTCGAGGTAAGGTGTCCTCCAGTCGGCCAGAGGGTCGGGCTCTGTCGTTGGATCCTCATCAAGCTCTATGACCCCGGGATCGGTTGGAGCCAACAGCTGGTTAGCCCCCGAGCCTAGGGCAGGCAGTCCAACACCGGCTTGTTCTGACTCCTCGTAGCGGACCGAAGGTTTGTGCTGATCGCTGGCGAAGACGTCTGTCGACACCGGCTCTCGGCCAGACGCCACCTTCGCCAGCACGTCGGCCGCCTCATTGAGACGCATCGGGATGTGATTGAGTTCGAGGCCGTCGAACTTGTCCTCCAGCTGGCGGACTTCTCAGCAATATGCAGCCATCTTGGCGTCGTGGCAGCTTGACTCCTTCATGACTTGGTCGATGACCAGCTAGGAGTCGCCCCGGACGTCGAGGCATTGGATACCCAACTCGATGGTGGTGCGCAGGCCGTTGATGAGCGCCTCATATTCGGCCACATTGTTGGAGGAGGAAAAATGAATGCGAACCATGTACCTCATGCGTACCCCAAGGGGCGAAACGAAGACCAGCCCTACGCCGGCGCCTTTCTTCATCAGCGATCCGTCGAAGTACATCGTCCAGTACTCTTGGTCGACGACTGCTGGTGGCATTTGGACCTCGGTCCACTCTGCAAGGAAATCAGCCAGCACTTGGGACGTAATGGCCGTCCGGGAGACATATGATATGCCTTGTCCCATTAGCTCGAGTGCCCACTTCATGATTCTTCCCGTGGCATTCTGGTTTTGGACGACCTCATCGAGGAGGAAGGACGTCACGACCATCATCGGATGCGACTCGAAGTAGTGGTGCAGCTTCCTCTTGGTGATGAGGACGGCGTATAGGAGCTTCTGGATTTGGGGGTAGCGGGTCCTGGAATCGGATAGGACCTCGCTAATTAAGTACATAGGGCGCTGTACTTTGAGGGCGTGTCCCTCTTCTTCTCGCTTCACCACCAGGGCGGCGCTGACCACTTGCGTGGTGGCCGCAATGTAGAGCAGAAGTGGTTCTCCGTCGATTGGAGGAACCAGGATTGGGGTCTTCGTTAGGAGCTGTTTGACCGTGTCAAGCGCCTCCTGGGCCTCGGGCGTCCATTCGAAATGGTCGGCCTTCTTCAAAAGCCGGTAGAGGGGGAGACCTCGTTCTCCGAGGCACGAGGCGAGGCACCCTGTAACTCGTTGTACCCCCTACATGTTCTGAATCGGGTCCATCCTTGTGATGACTGTGATCTCCGGGTTGGCTTTGATGCCACGCTCAGAGACGATAAAACCAAGCAACATACCCCTCGGGACCCCAAAAACGCACTTCTCGGGGTTGAGCTTAATGTCGTTTGCTCGGTGTTTTGCGAAGGTCTGCTCAAGGTCGGCTACGACCTGGTCAGTCCGTTTGGACTTAACCGCGATGCCGTCCACGTAGGCCTCAACGGTTCACCTGATGAGGTCTCCGAAACACTTGAGCTTACAACGCTGGTATGTAACCCCTACGTTCTTCAGACCGAACGACATTGTGACGTAGTAGAATGATTCGAACGGGGTGATGAAAGATGTCGCGAGCTGGTCGAAATCTTTCATCACGATTTGATGGTGCCCGAAGTACGCATCAAGGAAGCAAAGGGTTTCGCACCCTGAGGTAGAGTCAACTACTTGGTCTATGCGTGGCAAAGAAAACGAATCCTTTGGACACGCTTTGTTGAGACCCGTGTAGTCAACACACATTCTCCATTTTTCGCTCTTCTTTTATATAAGGACGGGATTAGCTAACCACTCTGTTGCGTGGAGGAAGCCGACGAGCGTTTTTTCCTATTCGGAGGAAAGCGTGGTGTCAATGTGCACCACTTCGCCTTTGGAGCCGCTGGGGTCTATGAGGACCTCCTTGGCGCCCTCCACTGGCTCGAAAGACACGACCGATCGCTTGGGGTCGGGTGCTTATTCGGCGACCTCCTTCCCGATGGCCTCAAGCTCCTTGGAGGTGATGATTGCCACGGTGTGATCGTAGCACTCAACCTCGCATTCTTAGGCACGCTGGAAGGAGGTGCCGATGGTGATGACCCTGCACGGTTCCGGCATCTTCAGCTTTAGATAGATGTAGTTAGGGACGGCCATGAACTTCGCGTAGCATGGACGTCACAGGATGGCGCGGTAGGTTCCATGTTACCCTACCACCTCAAAGGTGAGGGTCTCCATCTTATAATTGGATGGATCCCCAAAGGTGACGGGTAGATCGATCTGCCCAAGTGGCACGGCCTGCTTTCCAGGCACGATGCCGTGGAAAGGCTCTCCGGTCGGTCGGACACGCGTTTGGTCGATGCCCATGGCGTCAAGCGTTTCGGCGTACATGATGTTGAGGCCGCTGTCTTCATCCATCAGTACCTTGGTGAGCCGCTTCGTGCCGATGATCGAGTCGACCACGAGCGGATATCTCTCCGGTTGCGGGACGCTCTCCAGGTGGTCGGTTCGATCAAAGGTTATGGCGGATTCCGACCATTGGAGGAAGGTAGGCATGGCCGGCTCGGCAGTATAGACCTCGCGGCACGCGAGCTTCTGGCGGCGCTTGGAGTCGTAGGCCGCCGACCCTCCAAAGATCATGAGGTAGTCATCCAGCGTCGGAAAGCCGCCGTCCCTCCCCTCGGCGTCGTCCGCGGTCAGCTCAGGGTCCTTCCCATGCCCTCCCTTGTTGAAGCATCTGAACAAGAACCGCTTCATGAGGCCGCAGTCCTTGTATAGATGCTTCACGGGGAAAGCCTAGTTCGGGCACGGGCCTTCGAGCAGCTTCTCGAAGTGGTTCGGGGTACCCTCGGCGGGTTTTCGACCCCCCTTGCGGTCGGCGATGGCCACGAGCGAGCCATCGCGTCGCTGCTTGTTCTTCTTGCCAGGACGGTTGGAGGCGCCTTCGCCGGTGTCCTCGTCCCGCTTTGCCTTGCCCTTGAGATGGTTGAAGATCGCTTCGACTGCCTCCTTGCCCGAGGCGTGGCTGGTGGCGATGTTGAGGAGCTCCTTGGTGATTCGCAAACCCTTACGTCCCAGCTTGTGAACCAGAGACTCGCAGGTGGTCCCAGACAGGAAGGCTCCTATGACGTTGGCGTCGGCGACGTTGGGTAGCTCGTTGCACTACTGGGAGAAGCACCGGATGAATCCATGAAGGGTTTCTCCGGCCTTCTGTCGGCAGTTTTTGAGATCCCATGGGTTTCTAGGACGCCTGTACGTGCCCTGAAAGTTTCCCACGAAGATCTCTTTCAGGTCCGCCCAACTTTGGATTCTGTTGGGCGGAAGGTGTTTCAACCATGTTCGCGCCGAATCGGCCAGGAACAATGGAAGGTTGTAGATAATGAAATTGTTATTATGCGCTCCACCGGCTTGGCAAGCAAGCCAATAATCCACGAGCCACAGTCCGAGGTTCATTTTCCTGGAGTATTTCGGGATGTTGGTTGGTGGTCGGTAGCGCGGCGGGAAGGCGGTGTTGAGGATGTGTCGGCCGAAGGCCTGAGGTCCCGACAAGCCGGGGCTCGGGCTTCAGTCCTCGTCGCTGTCGTAGCGTCCGCCACGACGAGGGTGGTAGCCGCAGCTAGCTCCCTCCCTCGGATTGCCATGGGCACGCTTGCGGGGGTCGAGGGTGTCACGCGCGTCACGGTTGCGGCCGAGACGCTCATGCACCGAGACCGCGGTGCACAGCCTGCCACCTTGTGGCGCCTGGTGGACTGACGTGTCCTTGTCAGGTCGCTCCGAGGGCGTGCGCTGGCTGGCGTTGAGCTCGCGTCGCCGAGATAGCGAGCTCTCGGCCTACTGTGCCGCCGTACGCTCGAGTAGCGTGCGAATCTTGCGATGGGCCCGACAGTCTTCGGCCGTTGCGAGCCTCGGAAGCCCCTGGAACAAGGCCGTTGTAGCGGCGATGTTCTGGCTCGCCCGGGCAAAGTGCGGGAGTGCTTCATCGTCATCGATAATCCTCCGGTTCATGTCGCGGGCCATGGCGCGTGCACGCCCATTGTCTCCATGGCGCTCGATCTCTCGATCGAGCTCCGCGCGTTCCTGCTTGAGCTGGAGTCGCGCTTCCTCGAGCTCTTAGTGTCGGGCCTTCAGCTGCTCCACCCGTAGGCGAGGCGGGCCCCTGGATCCCCCCTGACCTCGTCGTCGAGGTCGTTTGTTGGGGTGGCCTCTTCCTCGTGGATGCTTTCGATGTGTCCCTCGAGGGTACCCGCCATGAAGCACTCACGATAGGGGTGATGGCTCCCCCTGCTGGAGTCAGAGCTGGAGGGCGACTCCGATTCTCCCGCGAGGAGGTCGTGGAAAGACTATGCGACATATTCGGTCATCCCCATGAACTTGTCGTTCGCGGGGGATGGAGGCGTGTTGCGCCACAGGGTGGTCAACGGTCTCTGCGGCGTTGCGGGGACCGAACGGGAGCGCTGTCGTGGCGCTCCGAGGGAGGTATTCCGGGGAGAGGGGCTCTCTCCCGGCAAGCTATGCCATGACGTTGGCGAACGAAAAGGTGAGGTGGCGTAGGTCCTCCCGGGACGGTCGGGGTCTCAGGACGGCGCCGAGTTGGCGCTCTAACCTCCCGTAATTGAAGCCGAGGAGCTTGTCGCTCCAGTGCGCGCAGCCGTAGCTCCTCCAACGCCTTAGCGATCGCGCCAAGGCTGTCGGAGTGGAGAGGTTGGACGGCGGCGGGAGCCTGCGCCAACTCTCCTTCCGTCGTGACGATGAAGTCCAGGTCCCCGAAGCGCACGTGCGCGTCCGGGACCCAGCTGACGTTTTGACTAGCCATCCGAGGCCTGGTGTGGATTTCGAGACGCGCAAAAGGCCCCTACTTGGCACGCCAACTGTCGGTGTTTCGAATTGCCACCGACAAGTAAATTTTTAATATTACGCGTCTGTCTCGGATGGTGTGCTTAGGGGACACGAGATTTATACTGGTCCGGGCAAAATGTCCCTACGTCCAGTTCGTTGCTGCTGCTCGTGTTACTAGCACTGAAAGTTCGTAGTAGGGGTTACAAATGGACGAGAGAGGGACAGGTCCCAAGTCTCTGGTGAAAGGAGTGAACGGGTGCTGAGAGAGCTCGGTTGCTACTCAGCCGTGTGTTCGGGGTTCGATGACTTCGAGTTGGTTCGATCAGATCTAGCCTGAATCGATGTGACGTGTTGCGATGCCCTTTATGGGACGTCCTTCTTTCCCTTTTATAGGCCAAGAGAAAGTATGGGTTACAGTGGAGGGAAAAGAGAAGAATGAGAAGGAGAAGAAGTCCTCCAGGATCGCTGGGTCCTTTTCCTTCATGCAGGTCCCGCCGACCCTGTAGACGTCAACAGGGACAGCTCCACGTCGCGGCCCTGTCCATCACTGGCGCCATGCGCAGGCGTCGTCTCCCAGTCGTGACGCTACATTCCGTCGTGGTGGACGTCATGGTGAACTAATACGCTTATCATTACTCGTACGAGGGTTAAGCAGAACAACACCGGTACGTCCGACGCTGTTCCTGATGTGAATCCCTAAGTACGGCCCGTCATGGCCACGGGTTATATCGGGGCGTGCCGGTCACCTCCCTGGTGTCAGCTTTGACCTAGGCCCGTTCGCTTGGACCTGAAGTGGTTGGCGGCGGTATGGGTCTCTGTCGAGCGAGACGGATCTCCCGGCCTCAGGGTAGGTCGAGGCGTTGTCCCCCCCTAGACGTCGGGCGAGGCGGGGCGCAAACCCAAGGGTCCGGCGAGGTGGAGCCCGCCCCCAGAGGTCGAGCGAGGCGGAGCCAGCCCTCAGAGGCCAGGCGAGGCGGAGCCCTCGGCCTCGGTGTCGAGCGAGGTGGAGCCAGCCCCCAAGGGTCGGGCGAGACGTAGTCCTCCCCCAGAGGCCGGGGGATCCGTCTCGCCCGACAGAGACCCATACCGCCTCGACCTCGGTGTTGGGCGAGGCGGAGCCCGCGGCCTTGGGGTCGGGCGAGGCGGAGCGCAAACCCGAGGGTCGGGCGAGGTGGAGCCCGTGGCCTCGGGGCCGAGCGAGGCGGAGTCCTCCCCCAGAGGCCGGGCGAGGCGAAGCGCAGACCTAAGGGTCGGGCGAGGCGGAGTGCAGGCCCAAGGGTCAGACGAGGCGGAGTCCTCCCCCAGAGACCGGGCGAGGCGAAGCACAGACCCAAGGGTCGGACGAGACGGAGCGCAGACCCAAAAGGTCGGGCGAGGCGGTCCCTCTCCCAGAGGCCGGGCGAAGCGGAGCTTGCACGCCGGGGGGTCGGTTGGAGCCGTAGTCGCTCTTGACTACTCGGATGAGTCAATGTTGATGGTCATTAGCTCCTCCTCTTTGGGTACCCTAGTATTGGTCCCCGACACTTAGCTGTGCCTTTTATCATAGCTAGATGATTTTGGATCCATATATAAATATAAATTGAGTATTCAGATATTCCGCCTTTTCTTCCAATTAACTCATTGGTGTGTGATGGGATTATCAGAAATCATAATCTTAATGCAGACAGAGATTCTAAAGAGTGAAGCAACTCCTGCCATGAGTTTGCTCAATGAACTTCTTAATCTTCATGATGGAGGTGACAATGAAAAGTGGTTAAAGAAATGTAGAAAGCGCATGCTTGAAGTCTTTCTAAGAGAGGACCCATTCACTATGGTCTTTCCTGCTGGGTTCAACATGGAGAATGTATGCTATTTCAGTCCAAGTGACCTTCCCATATCTTCTGAAGACTTAGGACAAGATCTCTCAAAATCGAACATAGCAAATTTACAGAAAGACTAACAATTTTAGGTGTTGACTTACATGTCACTGCTCTTAGACATCGCTACTGAATTTTTTTGACTTGCACAGAAGTATATAAAAAAACAACCTGCAGGGAAAGACCGTCCCCACGGCCATTGACTTCAGACTTGCACAGAAGTATAATATAATATAGTAAAAGTAGGACAAATACAAGACACCTGTAATTGGTTCTTCAACATATATATTGTTGAGCCCTTTGTCATGCAGATCTCTTAGTTTTTGTTGAAAGTTTTGAAATCATTGACACAAGAAACAATTTAATTTCTTTCTGAAGAAAAGCATACATGATAATCAATATAGACATTATTGCCACATCACCCTTAGCAAAATAGTTGAGTCTCAATAAAATCAATATATCCTTTTCGATTAATGATTGGATTTAGGATCTACTGCTTCCTTTTAAAATGACTTCTCTATGTTTTCTTGGTCCTAATGTGGTAAAGAAATATTCTGAATATTCTTTTTTATATATCGTTTCGGGTTTTTTTTTCAGCATGATAGACGAATTGAGCTGCCGCCTCAGGATGACGATCTTCTTCTGAGAGTGGACTTTGTCAGGGAAGTTGATGAGCTGCTGAAAGAGGTTCAAGCTGAGCAAGACAAGAATAAGCAACAAATTGGATTTGACCCAGAATCAGTTGCATATATGCTGAAGCAGCAGGAGAAGATGCATACGATACGTCAGGTAGAATCTCTCCTGGACTTGGCGTCAAATGGTGAGGATTGAGTACTATCGAACAACTATCGCCCTGTTCGTTTGGACTTGTTTGGCTTATAAGCCGTACTTTTTTAGCCAACGAACAATATTTTTTTCTCACACTAAATCAGCCAACGGTACTTTCAGCCATGACTTATCAGCCAAACAAAACCTAAACGAACAGGACATATGCTGTCTGCTTAGACTTTACATTATACTCAACAGTTAGGGGGAAATCTTGGTTTTCAGCTAGTTAGACCAATAACCGTTCTGGGTAGAGCCATGCAATTTACTTCTGGCGTCCATGTACATTTGTATGTGTAGAGATATATTACTATATATCAATATGTCTGCACTGCTAATGAACCCATGATGTCCGACACCAGTTGAATCTTCACTATTGCACTCATTTTGATGTTTGAAATCAACTGATGTGAAGTTGCGGTGTCTCCCGCTGGAGGTAGCCTCCAGTTCCATTAGCAAAGGTTGGAGGGGCACCAAATCCTGCTGCAAGCCAAGTTTTCGTATCTGATGCGCAGATTCAAATTGTAGAAAAAAGGTCGTGATTTTGTTCTGAAGTATTTGAAGACTTGGAGTTCACACGGTGAGCTGCAAGCCAACAAGTTATATCGTATCTGTTGCGCAGATTCAAATTGCAGAAAGAGTTGGCGGTTTAGTTTTGAAGTATTTGGAGTTTACATGGAATCGAGGGCTGAGAATCTGGAGGGATACGTATTTTGAACAGCATTAGTAGCGCTCCCAGCTTCCTCCCTATCAGGTTCTGCCGCCCAACGGCCCAACAGCTACCAGCAACTGGCGAGAGCCAGCCACCACGCCACAGGCAGTCAGGGCAGGCAGCATCAGCAACTTTTTTTTTCCTTTCCTTTCTCCGAGATTTCTTTATCAATTTAGGCAAGCACAAGTTCTTTTTTCTGGTTGATGCTTATTGATAGATTGAACACAAAAGAAATTTTGCTTAGAAGAAAGAACATGTACATCGAGGACTACAAGTGTGTTCTCTGCAGCACACAATGCGAAGACACAGCCTTTCATCTTTTTTTCCAATGCCCGTTCAGCACTGATTGTTGGAACCAACTTTTCAATCCCCAATGGGACACCAATCTCCAGCCACTGGATATGGTAATCACAGCCAGAAATAACTTTGGCAATCAGATCTTCAGAGAATTGGTTATAACTGCTTGCTGGGTCATTTGGAAGATGAGAAATAGCATCATTTTTTATGAGAAATAACTTTGGTTTGTATCAAAGCTAAGCGTAGTAGGAAAGTAGAACTAGATTTTTGGCACGAGAATTTCACATAGCTGCCTCTTCTCCTTTTTTTCTTTTGAACTTTGCAAGCTTTGTAACTTGTACATATCCTTTATTCATATATATACAAAAAAAAAGGTAGGGGGCTCCCCTGCCAACTGTTTCAAAACAAGATTTCTTTATCAATTGTTGCACACAATTTTTTTAAAAAAATTATGCCGTAAATCAAACAATCATGGGGAACCCACTAATTGAACAGAATGTTATTCCAAATTCACATGAGAGAATGTCGACAAAGACTCAAAAAGCAAAAAAAAAATCAAAGAATGTAGACAAAAGGAAGCAAATCATCCTTGTACACGAGTGTTATTGAAGCATGAACAGTTAACGCCAAAAAAATAATTCAAAATTGTTTTTGAAATCGAAGTAAGCAAATTTAGATCACGCCTGCAAGAATTAAAAATCGCCAAGAATTCCATCATACGTCAATAGCTCGATTAAAAAGTTCCTCCATAGTATCTGGTCGTCCTGTGCCCATACATGACACACATTATTGTTCATCAACCCTTATTTTTCAAAAACATTATTAAATATTTGATTCATTTTCTTTTCATCAAAATCCTCAAACTCACAGGCATGTTTGTCCTACGCAAAACTGCAGCATAAGCAAACTGTCGTATCTGATGGGGTGCAGTGAGTAGCCATTCTGTAGACCTACACATCAAGTTTGTGAAGTTTTCTGTAAATAAACAAAATCAAATTATCACTATGAGAAAAGTATGTTGCGTTGCAATGCATAAGATGATGCAATCTGCGGGGACAATACAAATGCGGTATCAGTAGTTGTGGCCAATCCACATAAAATCATGTTAATATTGTTAGGGTAGGAAAATGGACTTTTTCCATTAATAAATACAAATTCAAAAACATGGCAAAGGAAGCTATCAGCTCACATCTCAGGTTGTTTAGGTTAAAAAAGGCAGTAAGAAACTAGGCATACCAACCATGTGTGAAAATGAGGAACTTTATTATCATAAACATTCTCATCTACAATTTGCATCTTATTGGAACTGAGGGCCCTCTCAAAGTTGGTATCCACAAAGTTTCTTGTTATTGCTGAAACCACACGAGCTTCCTGTTTGACATCAGAAACTAGGAAAGAACCCTCTTCGATTCAAACAAAACACAACTATGTGCCTTCACTTGATATGAGGAAAATCCTAACACTTGGTGTATTTCAGGACTAAACTCTCTTGAAAAGAAACCTGGAAATGCAAGTGATGTATCAACCAAGCGCAGCCACATGGATCCTTCTGCAATAGCTGGTAAAGTAGCACTTGCTGACTCCTCGTTTGAATTGAAACAGATAAACAAATCACCTCCAGTTGAATCTGGTAGCTTCTCGTCCAGCTCCGCATTTATGTGCATGCAAAGAAAGTTGCTAGTAGGATCCTCCCAACGTGGTTCAGATAAATCACTCCCATACCAATGTATATTTTCAAATTTTAGAAATTCTCTTCTCTGGAAAATGTCCGCTCGTCGACTCCTTAGTGCAGATAGAAATGAAATAAACCCTGTAACTTCCTTAACAAAAGTGGTCTTCAAGGCTTTCCAGTTCAGAGGCCCTCTATCCTTGTATGATGTTGAACCAGCAGCAGAGTGTCCACATTCATCTCCCATGTTAAGAACAGGAATGCCAAGGGAAATAAATAGAATAAACAAGAAATTGCGTATCTGCCTTAGCCTTGTATGAAGGACTGCATTGTTCTCTGATGGTCCTTCTTCACCACAATTCCAGCTGAACTCAGAGCCAAGCTCATCACTGCTGAAGCTCACTAGATCAACAAGAGTGAGTCCAGAATTCCTGGATACATAATTGAACGAAAATGCTGGGCCTCTAGAGGAAAATAAGTCCCCACTGCCACACAAACGTGTAGCAAGATCACTGATAAGTGCTTCACCCTTAAGAAACTTGCGCACATCCATAGAGAATCTTGTGTTCATCTCAGCCCATCTTTTCCAATGAGGGAATGGAAATTGCACATTAGATATGTCAAACGGAGACCAAGGATCTGCAATGATCTTAGTCTTTGAAAGAACAGGGTCAAATGCTATGGCTTCAATAAGTGGAGGCCTTGAAAGGCCCTCACCACCTCCTCTGACAAGGAAAGGGGCATTGATGAAGCAGAACCCATCAACATGGAAGTCAAGCACCCAATGGCGGAGGCTGTCCAAAATCAGCTTCTGAGTCACCGGATAGTTGCAATTCAACACACTTGCCTTGCATCCAGCGATTCCATCAGCAATGTAGTACAAGGAACCATCGATACCTTGGATTGATATCATCTGACACTCTGCTCCTCCTTCAGCAGTATGCGTGAAAACAACCTCCAAGAGAACCTCTATTCCATTTCGGTGCATTGTTTTGACCATATCCTTCATAGACATGATAGCTGAAACACTGGAGCATTCACTGCTATACAAGCTCATAGGTGAAAAGAAATGGTACGGAAAATATGGTCCCTTCACTTGGTGGAATGGGAACACTGGCTCCAGCAAAACTGCATTGACACCAAGATGCCTGAAGTGTTTCACCTTCGCAGCCATGCCAGAGAAAGTACCGGCGACATCGTCTGCCAGCCCACTCGACCTGTCCTTGGTGAACAAAGCCACATTTGCCCGGTAGACCACCAGCTTCTCCAATGGCAAGCACGGGGGCTTGTCCCTGCCCCAATCGTAGCTGGGTGCATTCTTCAAGGACGCGAGGCACCTGACGGCCGGCACAGCTAGCCCATCCTCATTAACAGAGTCGGCAGGGACGAAGTCCCCGATCACCTTGGCGTACGGGTCGAGCAGCGGGCGGTCAATGCCAAACATGGCGAATAGCCCGCTGCGGAAGCCATAGCTGGCGTATCCCTCCACGCTCTCCATCGAGACGTGCCAGACATCGCCCGTCCGGTGGACGTAAGGGTCGAGCTCGATCTCCAGCGCGGGCTCGTCCCCGCCGCCGCCACCGAACAGGCAGAGCACCATGCCCTTGGCGCTCTTGCTGTAAACCGCGAAGTTAGCGGCCTCGTCCTTGGACAGGGACAGGCCGAGCGGCGAGGGGCAGCCCCGTCCGACGCCCACAGGCACACGGAAGCTCGTCCCGCGGTGCGTCCGTATCTCCGCTCCCATCGCGTCGGCCAGCGTAAACGAGACGTGGAACGGCGCGCGGGCCCCGTCGTAGGACAGCTCAGCCGCGGGCGCGCCTCCCGGCGCGGCAGGGGTCAGAGGGACGCCCTCGCCGGAGCCGGCGGGGCGGAGCACCAGACCGCCCCTCCATCCATGGGCCGTGGCCTCAACGGTGACCGCGTACCCCGCATCGCCGTCTTTCCCGGCGAGGACGGCCACGTCCACCACGCCGTCGTCGTCGGTCCGGAACCGGTAATAGCAAGAACGCGCCGACGCGCGGGCGAGGAGGGGGCCGCAGCGGGGCTGAGGGCGGCGGGGCGTGAGCCCGCGCCAGGCTGAAGAGGGCGGGGCCGGCGGCGCGGGGAGGGAGGAGGACATGATGGAGCGGCGCGATCAGCGGCTGGGGAATTGCGTCGAGCAGTCGGTGGGCATCGCGTGCTGTGCGAGGAAGAGGGGCCACGAGCAGAGGCCTGTGGGGTGGAGTGGAGAGTGGAGAGTGGAGAGTGGAGCGGGGGAGGGGGAGGAGCCGAGGCGCGGCGCACACGTGGTACTGGGGCAGATTGTAAGTTTTTTCGCTCTCTTTTTATCACATAAATCTTTGATATATATATGGAATATTAAATGTAGATAAAAAAATAACTAATTATACAGTTTGATTGTAAATTACGATACGAATTTTTTAAGCCTAGTTAAGCTATAATTGGACAATAATTATTAAATACAACAAAAAATACTACAGTGCCAAATACTGATTCATAATCCCAACCTAAACAAGGCCTGAAAAAACGGGCACGGACGGAGGAGAACTAAGGCCTTGTTTAGATGACCTCTAAATTCTAGGTTTTTTCACTTTCTCTCCATCACATCAATTTTTAGACGCATATATGAAGTATTAAATGTAGGTAAAAAAATAACTAATTACACAGTTTAATTATAAATCACGAGACGAATCTTTTAAGCCTAGTTAGTCTATGATCAAACAAAATTTGTCAAATACAAACAAAATATGCTACCGTGTCTATATTACAAAAATTTATAATCTAAACGAGCCCTAAGCGCCCAGGCGGGCGACGGGGTCCGTCCTTTTTCTTTTTTTTACCCTTTTGATTTGATTGATTGATTGAAATAAAAATTCGGGGGTCCGTCCGGGTTGCGCTGGCCGTTGGAGAGCGGAGACGCTTGGGCACGGCGCGGCGCGGCCCACGTCCCACGGGAGGGCGGACGATGAGCGAACGGCTCACATTACGCGATCGGGAAGTGCGTCGCTGTCCTCTTCCTCCCCGGCCCCTGACCGGTGACGTTGAGGAGTCAGTGTTTTCTTGGTGCTGCCATAGGTGAATGGCGTCAGGCCGTCAGCATAAATGTTCAGCAAAAAAAATATCGTTCGGAGGTTCACTAAAAAAAATACTGCAAGCGAACATAGCTGATCTTATACAGGGTGGGCATGCGGATAGAGCGCACGACCCCAACGTCTCGTCCTGATCCTGATTTTTGTTAGTGTTTTGTCTACAATAAGGGTGTTACTGGCTTCCAGACTCTAACGTCTCGTCCTTTTATTTTTGTTAGTGTTTTCTCTACAATAAGGATGTTATTAGCTTCTGTAACATCCTCGATGTTATGCTCTAAACCAACTACTAAACTATGTCACGAGCATCGTATTTGTGTAATAATGCACGTGATAGAAGGTGTTGATAAATTCTTGTAGCCTAAAATAATCAATAAAAATGTTAAATCAATGTTGATGCAATAGCTCATGTATATTAAGTATGGTCTAAAACCAATTTTTATTAAGCAAAAATGTTATAAAACATATATGTGACACCTTAATAAAGTTTGAAGTACACATTTTGTACAAGATGGTGCAACTGTTGTTTTAACAAGATAATAACGCTAGCTAATATTTCTAATAGCTTGGAAATCGAATTTAAAACAAACATCAGCCAAGACAGTCAATTTCCTAAGTCTGAAAAACAGAATGGCAAGGCTATGTTTGGGGATTTATTCTGAGAAAATCAGTTAGAAAATGGTGTCTAGTATGGTCTCTTTTCGATAGCCTAATGTGTTCTCCGTGATGTAGCAAAGGTGGTTTAGTCTCAACTCGCACGAATTAGTTGCTACAAACGCTTTAAAATTCGTGCACGTCGCATGTCTCGGGCTAGCTGTCCCTGTGTGCGCGGTCACCTCGTGTGGGAACTCAGCGTCGCCGTGCTTGGGTGCACCACGTGCACGCGCACTACCGCGCGTTGGCCGGCCAAGGCCGTCTCGGCCTGGCCATGGCTCGGTTGTGCCTTGGCCGCTCTGGCCGCAGCGCCTGTTGTCGGTCGGCCGTAGGCTATGGTGCCCCACTACCGCTGCCGCCCTGCACGCTGCTCCCCTGGCTAGCTCTGTGCTGTCGCTGCTGCGTTGGCTCTGCCTCTGCCTCGCACTGCTGAGCTGCTGTGACCCTTCCCCCATCGCGTTGTGCATGTGGGCTTACCTCTCCTTTCCTGTCGCCATGCGCGACGCTCCGCCATTAATGGAGCTGCAGCCGCATTCACGCCGCGCTACCCCATCGCCTACACGCGCACGTTTTGGCTTTGGAGCCAGAGCGTGTGTCGCCTTAGTCGCGTCGGTCGTGTCCCACCAAGCCGACGTCGCGTCGAGTTCTAGTATTCCCCTCCCCTCTCTTCTCTCTCCCACCATGGCCGACTGAGCCATGACTTTAAGTGCGGCAGGGAGAGGTCATCTCAGGTCGCGTCATGGTGTCTCTAGCGCCGCCATCAAACTGCCTAGCCAACTGTCCTCACCTGCCTTGATTGGCGCTCGGCCGAGCTCCAATTTTGGAGCTTTGTCCCGCCACTGTGCCGTTAAGGCCGAGGCGCCCATCACCGTGACCAGCTCCCATCGGACCACATGGAGCCAAATTGGCTGCACCGCTAGACTCGTCTCGAACCCCTCATCGCCATGCGCACCTGATCCGTACCCCTACCGCTGTCCCAACGCTACTGACGCGGTCGTGTCCGCCGTGGCTCGTCGCCGAGCTCGCCGCGTGTACGCGGCCAACCGTGCTCGGGGCGTCTCCGGCCGAACCATCGCCTCTGCCAGGACCGTGGTGAGTCCCTGATACTCATCTGCTATCGCTACTACCCCGCGAGTGTAGCAGCTCACCAGAACGCGGCCGCCACCGTTGTAGGTTGCCCGCCGCCGTGGGGGAAGTCGTTGTACCTAGTCTCTGACCTTCGAACCGTGGCCCGGTGCCATGCGTCGACCCCTAGGTGAGAATCGACCCTCTAGGTGAGGCGTGGAGGTCCCTAGTCGGCCGGCGTGACCACCCTATGCCGGCCGATGCCACGCCGGCGAGCGCGAGGGTGTCAGGGACCTATCCGTTGTAATGAAGAGGAAATGTTGAGGGCCTTTGTGCATAAGTGTTATCTCTAGAAATAGTAGCGTGGACTACGGGTTGTTTGTCCAAAAGCCAAGGGTTTTTCTGCAAGAGCGTCAGAGCGCCTACGGGCTCCTCGCGTGGGTCGTCTTCGCGCGTGGGCTAAGCCTGAGTTGGGCTGCGTTGGGCCGTTTTGGTCTTTTTCTTTTTCTAGCCGAATTAGTAAAGCTTTTCTATTTCAATTCTGAGTTAGATTTGTATATTTAATATAAATTCGTACAAATGTCCAAAAACCATGAAACAAATTTTGTTAGGTTCCTAAAATTATGATCTATCTGCAAGTATATTTTCTTTATATAGTTTTATAATATTTTTAGGAGTTATATAATTAATTTGTGATGCTTAATATTGTAAGATATAAACTTAAAGGAATTTTTGTGATAATTCGGTGATAGTGTTAGCTCTAAAATTTTCATAATAAATCTCTAACATTATTAGGTGCTCACTGTAATTTTTATAGTTCCATAATAATTAGTTTGCTAATATAGCTAAATGAGCCCTAGTTCAAAAAAATATATTTAATCAATAAAATGCCAAAGCACCTTGGGATTTTAAAACTAGAACATTTTTTCCAGAGACAAAGCCTTACTTGACGACATGGATACGGAGACCAGTACATTACTCATTAAATCTGGCTCGTTAGCTTATGGAGCGTAATCGTATATTTAAGAGTTATAGTTATCGTTGATTAATTGTGCCTCTACGTTGTATCCACGTATACCATAATAGGAATAACGATGGATCATGGAGTCGACTGAAGTAGCGAAAAAGATAATGCCTTGATGATCGTGTCACTATGATGGAATGCGAACTTTTGGTTATATCTTACCCAGACAAGCCCCGGTGCATAACCTGTAACACCTCAGGTGTTAGCCTTGCATAACTTGACTTACATAACATGAGCATGAGCATCAAGCATTCATAAACAAGCATTTACAATTGAAACATTGGATTGAAACATTTGCAACATTTGCTTGTTATCGCATGTTTCCTTGAACGTATGCAACTTTTCTCATTATTTCATGTCTCCATGTGTATATGCATATGATCATAAGAGTATACATGTAGATGGTTGATATAAGTCACAAAAATATATTGGCAATACTTAGGTTAGCCAATAGAATATGGTTCATGAATGTTACTTCCCATGATCAAGCCTTAAGTCATGTTTCCTGTGATTACACTAAATAGCTCTATGAGTGCCTCATACATGAAATGATTGTATGACCTTGCAATTAGCCTAAACATGTTTAGAGTATCATTATGAACAACTATGGTATTCATGGCTAGGGCTAAATAGATCACTAAGTCATAGTTCATGAACAAGTCTTCATTTAAATGTAACATGTTTGACCAAGTTTGAATCATATGCTAGAGACTATGCATGTATGTGATCACTAAAACAAAGTTGTAGTATTTGTAATAGGGAACAACTGTTATGTTTGGGTCATGAGGTAATAAGGTGCATAGGTTAGTCTTTTGGAGCTCACAAAAATCACCAAATAACTGTTTTCAACACTTAGCCATTTTTGTTCTAAGTCATGCCCTGACAGTGCTGTCAGCTCAACTTTGGATTGATTTTTCTCAGTAATGGTTGCGAATTATCACATGATTCTTTAATAAGAAACGAAGATGGTACATAGGTCTACAAGTTCCATTTAGATTGTCGGCACGATAGAGCAACCGTTTAGCAGTTTGATTGTGTTGAAATTGCGTCGTCAATCGGTCTGTTACTGCGCCGAACGAACTGAACTGGCCGGTTCAGTGGCCGACATCGGCAGAACCCGCGCGCCGTGTGGTGGCCGCGACGGCCGCGCGTCGCCAGCGCCCTTCTCCGTGTGGCCAAGCCAGGCCAACGCGCACTACTTCACCGCCAGCGACTGCCCAAGCCATCCCGCGCCTCATTTCATTTTTCCTCAGCCTCTTTCTTCACCCGTCGTAGCAGCCGCAGCAGCCGAGCTTCTGCAGCACCACCGTCATCGTCGATGGCACAAACCCGCGCCTAGCCACTCGGTCGCCACCGCAACCTCTCCACCCTCGTCTCAGCGACTCACCATGCCCGCACTAGCTCGCTGAGAGCGCTTGGTAAGCCATAGCAACGCACACGCTCTCGCCGGAGCTTCGCCGCCGTGTTTCGTCGTTGTGGCCACGCCGTTATAGTCTACCATTCCACACGATAGCTGATGCGCTAGGTTCGTCGTAGGACACTGGTGCTCGTCCGAGCTTTAGGTCGAGCCGCCGAGGTCATCATTGGCGTACCGCCATCGTCCCGCCTCACCGAGCCACCATGGCCTCTGCCGTCGTCACTAGCGTCGACGATAAGACCGGCCAAGTGGTGCAATAGATGCGCTAAGTCACGTAGGTCACGCCGTGAAGATGTTACCGCCGGTAAGTTCGCCGTCGGCGAGCTTCGGCCACGCCAGTCACGTAGCGCCGCCAGCTCTGTTCGTGTCTCAATGACGTGTGGGGTCCTCTGTCAGGTAGGTCCCACCGGTCAGTGACAGAAGTAGAATAGGATAGTTCATTTGATTCCAGGTTTTGCACTGTTTTGTAATTTTTAGATCTCCAGTTTGGTAGCTTCAAAAATTGTGAAATAAATTTGGTAGTGTTCCTTAGGAAGTGTAGTATTTAGTAAAAATATATTCTTGACATTTACAGTAGAAATTTTTGGAGACTTAAATAGAGATTTGAAATGTGTTTTTGAATGCATGAAAATTTGTTTATTTTATATCTAGAGTTCTTGTGCTCCAAAAATTATGAAATTTTTGTGGTAAGTTATTCTTGTCATGCATGAACTTTGGTAAAAATTTGAAGATGAGTGCATGTGTAGATTTATAGTTATAGATTTTTCTTTTATAAATAGTTAATCCTCGTGTGAATTTTTATAAATTAATTATGAATCTAAAATTCATGAAATTTGTTGGAGGTAATCCTAGTAGTATATGGATGCTAAGAAAAATAGGAAATCTGTTGCTTGACACTTTTCACTAGGGTTTTCTATTTATGCTATTTCAAGCCTTGATGCCTTGTCATTTTTGTATAGGATGTTCTACTTGGCAAAATGGCATGAAACTTTTACAGTAGTCCTTTGATAGTATTAGGAAGGCACTGTAAATTGTTGATAATTTATGAAGTACATCTGGTATATGTTTATTATTTAACCTAAATATCTCAGTAAAATAATAAAGGCATTTAAATAAATAGTTTGGCCTTCACCATTATATTATCTTAAATGTATTTGGTATGCTTAAACTATTGGTAGGTTTTATGTTGTCAAATTTTGACTGATTACATAAAGTAGAAGTATTGTTACTTTGTATTGCAAATTGAATAGTTTCCGGACAGATTCTGGAGTTTGATGAGTTGCATATTAAAAATGATGTGTACTGTAAAAATGGTTAATAACAAAGTTGTAGATAATTTGATAAGCTTTCCAGAAAGTCTAGGATCACTGTATTTGGATTAGTAGAACTCCAGTTATGAGCAAAACAAGTAGCTATTGTTTTGTGGTATAGTCGATGCATTGTGGAAGTAGTTAATTAAATAATCGAGAAGAGATATGCACCTACTCAATAAACATGATGCACTTGTTAACATATATGCATTCGTAATACTTATGCCATATTCATGCATCTAGGATCAAAGGAAGAGATCACGTTGCTGGAATTCGAAGAAGCAGAGGAAGGGGACCAGCAGGAGAATCCGCAAGCCGCAGCTCCCGAAGGCGTGGAGCAGAACCCTGAAGAGCTTCCGGAGTGTCCTGACCACCGCCCTACTTCCTTTCTACGAGGCAAGCCCTAGAGCATTCTAAGTCTCCCAGTAATTTATCAATGTTTACTTAAGTACTTATGATTGATGCATTATGTTATAAGAGTTGAATGGAACCACTTGATGCATATAAATTCCTTGTCCAGATATTAAACCTTTAACCGATATAGGTCTAGGATCGAATAAATGCTTAGCCATGCTTAGACCGGTAGAAGTCGGGTGATGTCCTATCACCTGTGAGATATAGGTGGATACCGGAGCACGGTTGGCTATATTTGCTATCGTGGAACAGAACCATGGGGTAAAAGAAAATCGAGATCGGACGGGAAGTCGATAGAGAAGCAACAAGACATGGAGGTCTTGGGTGTGGATCTATCCCCGTTTGTGTCGATTAAGGACCGTACCGTTGTTGGCGCTTCTGACAAGATTGAACGCATGCCTCTCACTTAGCTGGCCGGATAACTCGTTCCGACCATGAAGCCGAGTAATTCAACTCAGGCCAGAACCCGTTCTGTTGTGCGCTCCTTCCGGGGAACGATCAGACTGAGCCCAAGGGCAGGCTTGGCCTGAGTATCCTAGCATCTGGTGTTCTAGATTGTGTAGTGCGGTACAGACCCGCGAAATGTGTACCTGAGTTGTACCAAAGGTGACCTAAGGCTATCGTGGCTGGTAGACCTGGGTTTGTGTTAGGAATAAATTCCCAGCTGGTTGAAATTGATTCGAATCGCCGTCTCTCCCGGATAGTGAGAAACTTGGCTAGTCCCAACATCGTAGTAACTGTGTTATGAAACATGATGGTTCAAATGAATATGGAATTACAATATCTGCTATGGTTACTATTGTATGCTTCTAAATGATATACCACATGTTTGGCACAGGATAATTGCTAATCTAGAAATGGATAGTTATAATTAACTTGATAAAGGAATCGTAATTATAACAATGTGTCATTCCTGATGTTTACCGGAAGAAGGCCGGAAAGGAGGGAGACCTGGCCGTGGGGTCCCACCGATCGGCAGAACAAATTGGAGGTTATCGAGATGGAGCTTTAGAGGCTTGTGCAGCATGGCCTCGATGGGTTATGGGTCTTCCATACCTTCTTCTACTGTCGGGTCACCCCATTGGTAGAGAGAAGGTAGCCGATGTGGGAGTACTCTGGCCCGATGGATCTCAATCGCGCGTCGCTAGTGGAGTTGCCAAAGGATGAAGTCTAGAGTCGTCTCGATCAGGTGCTACAACTAATGGATAAAGACTCCCTTGAAGGGACGCCTAGACCTCTTTACACCACGAAGCTATCCAATCTAGTATGCCCCCCTTTTTCTATGACCTTATCCTCCTGGTTTTGATGTTTTGATTGATTTTGAGTAGCCCATTTCAAAGGGTCTCTCGGGCTATAAATACCGGCCGCATCTTCTGAGGGGGCCGAAGGGCATAGCTCAGAAAGCTGCCTAGACGGAGGCGACGCTTGCCAAGAAGAAGAAAAAAGCCGAGAAGGCCCAGAGGAGGCTTGAAAAGGAGAAGGAGATTAGTTGGTGGGTCTGGGTGGTGAGAGCCAGAGCGATGTGGAGGCAGAGGTCGAGTCGAAGGAACCCATGGAGATAGGTGGTGACGCGAGTGCCTCTGAGGACGAAGGAGACAGGGGCGCTATCATGACCTCGATGGAGCACTATGAGCCTATGGCCACATCCATCGACGACAGGCATGATACGGAGATGCGTGGTGACATTCTTGAGTCAAGAAAGCGCACCATGAGGGAAGACACCACCGTTGAACGAGAGGCAAAGCGGGCACAGTCATTGTGCCCTTCAGAGGCATCATTGGCGTTATGCCCCCCTGCTTCGAGTGTGGTGGGGCACGCCGGCCAGTCGGAGGGATGTGACCATTCCCCTACATCTTTGGGTCGGTGCGCGAGCGTGACCCCCAACGGAGAGACACTCTGTCAGTTACTCCAGTGGTTTCACCACAAGCTAGCGGTCGTGGCCGTTCACGGGACGATCAGGGTCTGGCTAGGTCAGCTCCTCCCTCGACTGATATGAGGGGGCACAAGTCGTGACCTGCGAGCGGTCCTTATCTGGTCAGCTTGTCGTCAGTCGGTTGGGGCTTCAGGCCTCTGCCACTTTCATCTTGGTATGCATTCATGCTCCCTCCTGTTCTCATAGTTGAGTTTTTTAGTGTGACTAACCCATGCTTGTTTCACAGTAGCCAGAGGCTAGCAAGACTAGGAATCTCCCCCTCCCATGTGAGAAGAGTGGAGACCTAGCCTACAGCGGGTCTCGACGAGCGGCGAAGGAAGCAGGCTGGTGGCAGCGCGACCTTCCTTGCCGAGGGTTGTGTCTTCCCGGTCGGTCGTGAGTACGGTGGTGGCTTTGATGGTGGCGATCCTCATGGTGATGACAGAGGTTGGGTCAGAGGTGACTCTCACGGTCCCTCCCCCAACAGTTGCGGAGGAGGAGAGGTAGGAAACTAGGCTCCCTGCCTTGCCCGACGAAGGAGCACACTGTTCACCCGCCTAGTCAGAGCTAGAGGGGTTGGGAGGAATCGTGACTAGGCCATAGGTAGTGCATCCACTAGTGAGTCGTGGAGTCCTAGTGGTGGACATCCCCTTCTCCGGTGAGGAGGACATCAAGGTGGAGCCACCGGCCATCCCGCCGTCCCGGGGGCTGGTGATGATCCGATCATCACATGATACTGCGATGGCTAGATCTTCCAGCGGGTCGGGGGTGACCCATGAGCCAGTGTGGCCTTGCCCTAGCGAGCTTGGAAAGGATCAGTTTGTCCTTCATGATGAGGAGGAGGTGAAACTCTGGCACCTGCTCAAGGAGAGAGGACTATTGATGGAGTCCGATCTCGCCCTTACCAAGGCGAGACTTAAGGAGGCTTTGGAGAGGGTTGAGCTCATCCATTAGGCCATGACAGTCGACCTGCCATGTCTTGCAGAGGTAAGTTCTCTACATTTTTGGTGTTGTCCTTAACTCCTTGGCCTTTCAATGGTTGTCTCACTATGTCTGCTTCTTGTCTCACAGGATCTAGAGATGATGTCGATCCATAAGTCCTGATTTCTTTAGGAGGAACATGGTCGGATGGAGCAGGAAGCAATGGCGTCATGGTGGGTCGATGAGCTCAGGCACTAGTTGGAGTCCACCCATCGTGAGTCCCAAGACCGGGCGGCTGAGGCAATGGGGGCGTGGGTGGCGGAACTATGTGCGATAGAGTGGGCAACTGCTGCCGAGCGAGAACTTGACACGGCGAAGGTCCATTTGGGGGAGACCGAGGTGGCACTTCAGAAGTCCCTAGAGGCTCTAGAGGTGGAGCAGAAGGCCTAGTCAAATGCTGAATAAGAAGTGGTTGCGCTCCGGGGGTAGATGCTTGGGGCAGAGGAGTTGAACGCTCGACTTGTGTAACACCTTGGTGTTACGAGCTCGTTTAGCACTGAGATTTAGGCCTTAGAAAAATTTCCAAAAATGAATTTCTCAGATTTTGATTTAAAACAAATTTGGAGTGATAAGTGAATCTGTGTGACTCACCTTTGTGGACTCAGTAACCGCCCAAGTTAAATTACTCAATGCGTAAATATATTTAGGAATGTCTGACAATAGTTCTAGCAAATAGATATCAAATGGTTTGTTTATTTGGTTAAGCATGAAAAACAATTTTTATAAACAAAATAAAATATAGTTTGTATTTAGTACTTGAATAAATCTGGAGCGCAAGTTTAATAGACGAAAATGTCGCTGGCCAATCGTCTCACCTACCTCGCTCCTGCCCGCATCCTTGGCTGCCGCGTGTGATCGGTGGTCCGTCCACAGCGATGACGGGATGTCTCCTTGCCCTACTTTGTCGCTAGACGTCGGTGGTGTGTTCCCCCTTGCCTGGAATCAATTAGCTCTGCTTTATTGCGTCGCGCCATGGTGTCGGCCCCATCGTTGTGTATGCTAGTTTGATTGCCTCCACAGAGCCTATCTTAACTACTTGTGTCACTTTTCTCTGCCCTATCTGCCTCTGTATCTGATTTCTCTTCCGAGCCAAGAACCAGCTTTGGTTGTGTCCGCCGTTGTCAGTTTCCCCCAGCGCTCCTCCTCCTCCCTTTTCTTTTCTATTGTCGATGGGAGGCGACCTCACCCTGCTCACTCTCCTCGCTTGCTCTCTCTCTTGGCTCCTCTCCGTTGTTGCCTCCTATCCTCTGCTTGTTGAGGACACCAAGCTGCTTCTCGTCTTGCTCACCCTCTCTCGGTCTCTCCCTCTTGGTGCTCCCTACTCCCTGCCTCACATGAGCAATCGCCCAGGGCCAAGACCACTGATGCCGTCACCCGGTTTCCTCGCGCGCATGCACCCCTTGGCCGCACTAAACCTATAGCTTCCCCACGTGGCCTCTCCTAGGCACCTTCTCCGCACTTCATAGCTCCACGACACACGCGCACGTCTCCACCTCGCTCTGCGCGCTGCCTTTCCACGCCGCTCCACCTCCACTACGGACCTCGCCACACCTCCTACGGTCAACCACATCGGAGACCGCATCAAGCCATGCCGATGTCACCGTGCCACGCCAACCACCCGTCGTCACCGGTTTTCCCCCCACAGCGTACGCAAGCCCACAGTGTGTTTGAGCTGCCTCGCCAGCCAGCTGCTCCACCAAGCCCAGTTCACGTTGGACCCACTGCTCTACCCCATGATGCCTTCTCTACTTCGGTCCACGACATGGCCAAGCAGCCCGGTCATGGCTGTGTATCTCCCCGCGTCGCTCGTCGCTCGGTTTCCCCTTCGCGCAAGCGCGCCTGAGCCTATGGTGCCCCATCATTGCCATGCCTACTGTCTGTCCATCGCACGCCTATGCTGTAGCATCTCCACCCTGCTCCCCCCACGCTACCTATCCATGCGCAGCTCCGCCTTGCCTCCTTTGCGTCCACATGGCCGCACCAGATCGGCTGCTCCTTCATCGCCCCACCTCTTGATCGGCCTCCCCTCTCTCTCTCGCTCTGCTGCTAGCATGCATCCACCATGGGCTAGCTCAGGGCTGAGCTCCAGCGCTGCCGTCCCTTCTACTGCTCTCACCCCGCTCTCTGCTCTCCCTTGCCATCCTATACCTAAGGCGCCCATCCCCAGCCGCTCTACCCTACCGGAGTGCTGCCGCCCGCTGCGGTCGCCACGCGCGTGGCTGGGCCATCACCGGTGGTGCTCGGCCAAGCCTGCACTGCCTTCCCCTACCTAAGCCATGCTCACCATCGCCACAGCACCGCTGCCGCCTATCGTGTTCATTAGCATTCGCCAGCTGCGATGGCCGAGCCACCATGGGCTACTACCCGCCGAGCTAGGTCCTAGTGTGGGTGCAGCCAGACATTGCCTTGTCATGCGGCCATGTAGCTCGCCCTCACCACCGACTTCTCACCCTATGGCTAGATTTTGGTCACCAGAGCCGCTGTCTCCTGCTCCTCTACTTCACCGAAGGAGGGAGAAGGTGAATAGAACTATATAGGGTCCTTATTGCAAAATACGTGACTCGTTTGAATAGTGAGCTAGATTGTAGGTTGGTTAGTTAAAAACCTAGGGTCTTTTCAATAAAAAGCACGTCGTGACTGGGCCACGCCGCATGGGCCGGCCTGTTGGGCCGCTCACCCTATGCCTTCGCGGCCGCGGCATGCTCCACGCCGTGCCTAGGCCACGTGCCCGCTTTGGGATTGCTGGGCCGCCACGCCTCGTTGGGCCGTGCTCGCCCGCCTAGGCCAGTCTCGTGCTGCTTGGTTGGGCCATTGTCGGTGCCTGGGCCGCACATCCACGTGGGCCGTTTTGGTGGCTACCAGTCCTTTCCATTTCAAAATGCTTTTCTAATATAGGTTTCTAGTTTAACTTGTAAAATCAATATAAAATAGTATAGGTGTCCAAGAATGATGAAACCAATTTTGTTAGTCTCCTAAAATCATGATCGGTCTGTTAGTATATTTTGTTCACATAGTTTGATAATATTCTTAGAAGCTATATAATTAATTTAAGGTACTTAATATTGTAAAAATATAAACTTGTAGGAATTGTTGTGATAAATTGGTAATAGTGTTGAATCTGAAATTTTTACAGTAGGCTCCTAGCAATATTAGGTACTCACTGTAATTTTTGTAGCTCTAGAATAATTAGTTTACTAGATTAATAATGATGCCCTATTTCGAATAAAGATTAAATTGATAGAATGGAATAAAGAAACACCTTGGGTTTTGTATAACTAAAACATTGGTTGGGAAGTAACGCCTTATTCGACAACATGGATACGTAGACCAATGTTAGAGCTATCTGGTTAGCTTGCGAGGCGTGATCGGATTTCTAAGTGTTTCGGCTATCGTTGGTTATTTACATCTATGCATTTGCATCAATGCATATCATATAGGTACGATGATGGATCAACGGATCAATTGAAGGATGATTGGGAATCCAAAGATGGTGTTATGGTATTCTCTACAGGAGATGATGCAATGGGCTTTCTATTCAGTTGATGGTGGATGATCGGAAGATGCAGATACTAACTTTTTAATATATATCTTACCCCGGTGCATAACCCCTATTTTGCTACACTTTAAATTATAATTATGCATTAAGTTTTAAGGAGTTGAATGAAACCCACTTGCATATATATATATATATATATATATATATATATATATATATATATATATATATATATATATATATATATATATATATATATATATACCATGAGTCTTACTAGTATGACAGGATCATGTAGATTGCTATGCTACAGGACTCCAGTAGAAGTCGAGTAATTGCCTGTCACTTGCGAGAGATAGGAAATATATTACTGTATTATTATCACTTGGAATATATAAAATGGTGGAAAGGAAAATGGTGACGGGGCAGGGATATGGTTTAGGTATTGGTGGGTGTAAGAGGTTGTGTCCTGTGGCCACGGGACATAGTTTGGTTACACTGCTTTCCCTGTCTGTGTCGGTTAAGGACCGGCCGTTGCATAAGACGCTAGGTAAGTCACAGATTTATTATCCCGAGCACATACTTGTGTATGGGTGCTGGGAAGACTTGTTACTCTCTTGTCATGGGTTTCGGCTCTTTCTGGACCAACTGCCATGGTGGTTTTTGGGTTAGGAGGTCCTTGCACCGCACTCAGTCCAGGACTTAGGGGCAGGGGCTTGGAGTCCTAGTTTGGATGGGGACCTAGACCCCGTGATAGGAGGGTAGTGAGTTGGTCCTGCTTGTGCTCGGGGTACAAGCGGAGCGTGTGTTTTCGGGGTACCCAGCTGGGGACATTGATTTGCGAATCGCCGCCGTGTCGGTATGACTTGTCTTAACTCTAGCACCGTAGTAAGAACTAAAAGATGAAAGGTGAAGAAAAGGAACTCTAATTGCTTACCACCAGCTTGAAAGTAGTACAGGTGCTTACATAGAATGGTTAGTTAATGAACTAATGCACTGCTAATACAAATTGAATATAAGGACGCACTTTTAGTAATGCTCTTGTAGATGCAATAAATCCACAAGCTAGATAGCCTTACATATCCTTGGAGTCTTTTCTTTCCTCCTATCGAGTAAGTCTTGATGAGTACAATTAAGTACTCAGGGTTTTATTTCCTCCTGTTGCAGGTGACAGGTGGATGCTAGAGCTAACTCTTGTCTGTGGATTCCTCCTGGTGGGCTCAGAGAGGATTTCCTTTACGCTGCGATCATAGTTTTTATTTATAACTCTCACTAAATATTTTTATAAATGAAAGTTTATAATCTATTGTCATAGTTTACATATCAATGCTTCATTATGCCATGAATAGATAATTATTTCTGCTGTAATTCTGATCACATGTTATATTCTGCTATTACATTAAATTATTCATAACTCTGATAATATGATTACATTCCACTATTATAATAATAAATATTATACTCTGATATTGTATTAAAAGTGATGTAAGAAATGGTTAAGAATGATGTAAGCTTTATTCTATCATTTGTGATCCTGATGGAAAAATGTGGATTTTCGGGTTCTCCCCTAGGATGTGCCCGATGGGACCGCGTAATTTGGTGTTCTCCCTTGAGTGCTTAGTGTCTAATGGAAGATGAGCACTCCTAGGAGGCATTAGATTAGACAGTTCTTCCACAACTGGTCGAGAAGATGACCCGACAAGAGGAAGGGCTCTCCATTCTTGAAAGCGGTCGCCTTGGTACGTATCTGTTCCGCCCTCGGTTGATGCCTTGACTTCTCCTTTCCTTTATGTCTGAATTTGTCATCTTTTTCCAAAAACTGGGTGGAAAGATCGGCTCTTTGGAGCAAGAGCTAGAAACAATCAAAGCAGCGGCTGGTCAGGGCATGGAGGCATTAGCCTAGTCCCATGAGGAGTGATGCATTCTCGAGGTAGAGCTCAACTAGATTTACAACATTGCACAGGTGGTTGTCTCTGAGGTGTTTAGGTCAGGACCGAGCACCAGTACGCCCACTGTCTAGCTGGAGGAGGTCCTAAATGAAGTTTGGGCACTTATCTCTGACGACATGTTCTTTGGGACATCTAGGGTGTTGACCTCGGTGGCAACCCATCACCCTGATCTAGATTTCACGACCATCTATAGAGGGTACGCCGATGGGTGGAGCACAGATGAAATCCATGTGCTGGGGGAAAGTTTGGTGCCACATGCATAGATGGTCGCTGAGCAGGTCATCGCACTATGGGTGATGGAGGCTCGTTGTTCGAGCATGGCTAAAGATGTACACCAGGAAGAGGGAGTAGAGACTAGGTCAAAGGTGGGTGTCATCCCACCCCCAATAGAGTCGAACATCATCTTGACCAGAAGCGAGCTGCCTTCGTCCTCGTCGACCATACCATCAACCGATGCCACTAGGGGCCATAGTAGAGCTTAGAGTAGAAATAGTCAGTTCATGTAAAAAGATGAGTTCGTGGGGGAGCCCCAGTGTGAATAGTTTTATATTCATGAATATTTTGAGTTCGTTTTGTGATGAAATCACTCGTGAGGGGAAGCTTGTCCCATTCGCCTTTGTTTTTACCCTTGCGTAGCTTTGTTTTTTGTCCTTTCTTTTTCACACCTACCCGTTGACCCATAGGCTACAACCTTAAGAACCTAGGTGTGGCCCACGAGGCTCAGCTGCTCATAACTGTAGGTCATGGCGGGGTGTAATTGGTTGGGAGTTCAAAACACAAGTTACACAGGGTAATCAAAGGAATGGAATGCCCTTTCGTTTGGGCGACGCCCTTTCGTTTGGGTGAAAAGTATTACTATTATGATAGTAAAAAGGAGGGTGATGTTGCACCCATGTGGAGCCCCTGAGCAACCTAGGCCAAGAGTGCTTGGGCTGGGGTGCTATAGGAGCAAACATCGAATAGAAAGAAACAAAAAGACCGAGCTTTAGGGAAAGAAATGACATAACTGTTCGATGTTCCATGTGTTGGTGAGAATGTTGCCGTTGTCGTCACCTCGGTCATCGTGTAGGGTTCTTCCCATGGTGGAGAGAGCTTATATTTGTCCTTGGTGGACTGGGTCCTCTTGAGTATGAGATCACTGACCTCGAGGATCCTCCCCCTAATTTTTCTTTCATGGTACCTACAGAGAGTTTGCTGGTAGTGAGCGAAGCAGATGATGGTCGTCTCATGAGCCTCCTCGAGTAGATCGACCATGTCCTGCTGAGCCTCTACGGCTCGGTCTCGGTCGAAGGCCTTCACTCTTGGGGCGCCATGATCGAGGTTAGAGGGCAACACTGCTTCAGCTCTGTAAGCCAAGAAGAAAGGTGTGAACCCCATGGATCGGTTCGGGGTCGTTCTTAAGCTCTAGAGGATCGTTGGGACCTCTGCAACCCATTGTTCGACATACTTATTGAGTCGATTGAAGATGTGGGGCTTGAGTCCTTAGAGGACCATGCCATTGGCCCACTCAACCTAACCATTAGTACACAGATGTCCGACCGAGGCCTAGTCGATACTGATGCCGTATCCATCACAGAAGTCTAGGAACTTCTTCCCGGTGAAGTTTGTTCTGTGGTCGGTGATGATACAGTTAGGAACACTAAAACGATAGATGATGTCAAGGAAGAACTTGACCACTTCTTTTGAGCGGATGTTGGTGATGGGCTTCGCCTCTATCCACATGGTGAATTTGTCCACCGCTATGAGTAGGTGAGTGAAGCCGCCTAGGGCCTTTTTGAGGGGTCTAATCATGTCGAGGCCCCAGACCACAAATGGCTAGGTGATAGGGATGGTCTGAAGCTCCTGTGCTGGTAGATGAGTTTGCTGAGCATAGAATTGGCATCCTTCATACCTACGGACAACCTCCTCTGCATCTCACAGCTTGGTGGGCCAGTAAAAACCTTAGCAAAAGGCTTTCCCGACCAGCGACCTTAGGTCCGCGTGATGTCCACAAATTCTAGCATGGACTTCAAGGAGAAGTTGTTTCCCTTGGTCGGTCGAGATGCACTTCATGAGTATTCTCAACAGGCTCCACTTGTAAAGTTCGTCACCAATGGCAATGGACGTCTTGGCACATCAAGTGATTCGTTACGCTTCAGTCCTTTCTGGTGGGAGAACCTCCTCGAGGAGGTAGGCGAGTAGTGGTGCTCTCTAGTCGACTAGATCGAGCGCCATTATGGCAATGTCGGTGGGAGATGTCGCCATGAAGGTGCCTAGGTCGGAGCCACCGAGCACTTAGTCAGGGTTGGGGTATGTCAGGAGGTCAGAGCCCCCATGTGTCATATTAGTGTTGGAGTGCATCTGGATCAGATCCTACAGAACATGGGCAGACGGCTCATGAAGATCATTGATGAAAACCCCATCTAGAGACGGCACCCGTCTAGCAACCAATTTTGCGAGGAAATCAGCGGCATCATTGTCCTTTTGGGGACATGATGCAGTTTGATCCCTTGGAATTTGTCCTTAAGCTTGCACACCTCCTAGCAATATGCTGCCATGAGAGGGCTCTTGTAGGAGGACTCCTTCATGACTTGGTCAACGAGCAACTCTGAGTCACCGTGGACATATAGCCGTGAGGAGATGAACCAGCTCAGGGCGGCCAAATAGCCGGTGAGCCGCTGTATGCACTTGATGTTGCGTATAGGGCCCATGTTGGAGATGACTATGATTTTTTAGGGTTGGCTTTGATGCCATGTTCGAACACGATGTATCCGAGTAGCTTCCCCTTCGAAACCCCAAAAACACATTTTTAGGATTCAATTTGATGTTGAACCTTCGGAGGTTTACGAATGTTATGGCCAAGTTTGTGATTAGGTCGCTAGCTTGAGCCATTTTCACCACTATGTCATCTACATAGATAGCGATTGTTGGTTTCGGTCGCTGAAAGGTCCTAATATGGCTAGAGGGGGGTGAATAGCCTATTTAAAAATCTACAAACCAACTAGAGCAATTTGATTAGTATGACAAATAGTGAAATACAAACTTGCTCTAGCTCTACAAGGGTTGCAAGCCACCTATCCAACAATTCTAGTTACTATGATCACTAGACACACAATTTGCTAAGTCACTACTCACTAAGAGCTCTCACACTTGCTACACTAAAGAGCTCCACTAGATAAACTTAAGCTATAAAGCAAGCTCTCAATTCTAGCTACACTAAAGAGCTTACTACAACTAGTTTGTGGGTATGTAAATGAGTAAGTAAGGTGATTATACCGCCACGTAGAGGAGTGAACCAATCACAAGATGAGTACTAACTCAATCACTAGGAGAATACCAAAGGGCAAGAGACAACCAATTTTCTCCTGAGGTTTACGTGCTTGCCAACACGCTACGTCTCCATTGTGTCAACCGACACTTGGTGGTTCGGTGGCTAAGAGGTGTTGCACAAACCTCATCCACACAATTGGACACCGCAAGAACCTACCCACAAGTGAGGTAACTCAATGACATGAGCAATCCACTAGGGTTACCTTTCGGTGCTCCGCTGGGGAAGGCACAAGTCCCCTCACAATCACCGGGAGATGGCCACGAACAATCACCAAGTCATGCCAATTCTCCTCCACTACACTAAGCCTTCTAGGTGGTGGCAACCACCAAGAGCAACAAGTGAATCTGGTAGTGAAACACAAACACCACGTGCCTCTAGATGCAATCACTCAAGCAATGCACTTAGATTCTCTTCCAATCTCACAAAGATGATGAATCAATGATGTAGATGAGTGGGAGGGCTTTGCCTAAGCTCACAAGGTTGCTATGTCAATGCAAATGGCCAAGAGTGTGAGCTTGAGTCGGCGAATGGCTCAGATCAACCGGATGCGGGACCCCAGCGTCTGGTCGCACGATGTACGCCATGTGGCCCCTACTTCAAATATTGATCGCCCGATCTCAACAGTCATTAGTACATTTAAGTTGTGACTGGACATGCTGCTCAAAGTGACCGGATGCACCATCACTAGTGTCCGGTCATTTCTAGTAAGGTTCCATTCGTGACCGAACGCGTCCGATCACGCCCGACTGGACTCACCCAGCGTCCGATCACTCACTCTCCTTTCTATGCGCTGCCACATCAGCATGACTAGATGTTGAATAGTGTTCAGCCCGAGTCCGGTCACCTACGTCCGGTCAAGAGACCGAGGGCGGCCTTCACTATGCACCACTGACCGGATGCTGGGTCAGAGTCCGGTCACTGTATCTCAGTGACTATCACTTCCTTCATTTCATCAACTTCTCCACCCTTGCTCAAATGTGCTAACCACCAAGTGTATCACCTTGTGCACGTGTGTTAGCATATTTTTCACAAACATTTCAAGGGTGTTAGCTTTCCACTAGATCCTAAATGCATATGCAATGAGTTAGAGCATCTAGTGGCACTTTGATAACCGCATTTCAATATGAGTTTCACTCCACTTAATAGTATGGCTATCGATCCTAAATGTGATCACACTCTCTAAGTGTCTCGATCACTAAACCGAAAAGCTCCTATCAATTTCACCTTTGCCTTGAGCTTTTTGTTTTTTCTTTCTTCTTTTCCAAGTGCAAGCATTTTATCATCACCATGACATCATCATCATCATGTCATGGTCTTCATTTGCTTCGCCACTTGGAGTGTGCCGCCTATCTCATAATCACTTTGATAAACTAGGTTAGCACTTAGGGTTTAAACAATTCACTAAAACCAAACTAGAGCTTTCAGCCGCTCGACTTGCTCAGGCTGGTCGGGCGGGTCGATTTGGTTGGCGAGCATCACTGCATGCACCGTTGATAGGTGGCACCAGCGTTCTTCAAACTGAAAGGCATGGTTACATAGCAGTACGAACTATATGGGGTGATGAATGAAGTCGCGAGCTGATAGGACTCTTTCATCACAATCAAGTGATAGCCTGAGTAGGCATCCAGAAAGGAGATGATATCTCATCCTGAGGTGGAGTCGACTATCTGGTCTATGCGTGGCAAAGGAAAATGGTCCTTTGGACATGCCTTGTTGAGGCCAGTATAATCAACACACATTCTCAATTTCCCAGTCTTCTTTTTCACAAGAACAGGATTAGCTAGCCAGTCAAAGTGGTATACCTCTTTGATGAATCCGGCTGCTAGGAGTTTGGAGATCTCCTCACCTATGGCCCTACGCCTCTCATCGTCAAAGCAACACAGGCATTGCTTGGTGGGCTTTGAGCCTGAGATGAGGCGTAATGCATGCTCGGTGACCTCCCTTGGTATGCCCGGCATGTCAGAAGGTTTCCACGCGAAGACATCATGATTGGCGCGTAGGAAGTCAGCGAACTCGCTCTCCTATTTGGTCAAGAGCTTGGTCGTAATCTGCACCGTCTTGGTTGGATCGTTGTAGTCTGGGAATGCTGGAGTCGATCAATTCTCGAGCTATGGGAGCTCGGTGAAGTTGATGACGGCAGTGGCGAGCTCATAATGCTTGTGGTCGCACATGTAGGAGTGCAAAAAGGTGCTACCCACGATGATGATGCCATTCGGTCTTGGCATCTTCAACTTGAGGTAGGTGTAGTTGGGGATTGCCATGAACTTGGCATAGCATGGCCGCCCCAAGATGGCATGGTAGTACCCTAGAAAGTCCACCACCTCGAAGGTGAGGACCTCTGAGTGAAAGTTGGCTCGGTCGCCAAACATGACGGGTAGGTCGATCTGCCCAAGTGGGTACGCTTGCGTCCCTGGGATCATGCCGTGGAAGGGAGAGCTCACTAGGCGGAGCTCCAACCGGGGGATGCTCATGGCATCGAGGGTGTCGATGTAGAGAATGTTGAGACCACTGCCTCCGTCCATCAGCACCTTGGTGAGGCGCTTCTTACGGATGATGGGGTCAACGACAAGTGGGTAGTGACCTGGTCGGGCGACGTGGGAAGGATGGTGTCTTCGATCAAAAGTGATTGAGGAGTCTGACCAGCTAAGGAAAGAGGGGATGGCCGACTCAGTGACACAAGCCTCTGTATAGCGTACCTTGTGCTGGCACTTGGAGTGGATGGCGTCAGATCCCCCAAAGATCATGAGGCATTCCTCAGGGTCGGGTAAGCTGTCATCATCCTTGCCCGCCGCGCCTCCTTTCTTAGCCTCCTCCTCCTTGCCTTTCCCTTCCTTTGGATTGCCGATGTGTCGTAGAAAGCACTTGAGGAGCTTGCAGTCCTTGTAGAGGTGTTTGACGGGGTAGGCGTGGTTGGTGCATGGACTCTCCATGAGCTTGTCGAAGTGGTTGGGCTAGCCCTGCTAGGGCTACTTGCCCACATGATCGGTCGCGGTGACCAAGGCTAGGTTGGCCGGTCATCGCCGATACTTATTGTTCTTCTTGCCCCTTTGTGTGGAGGGGCCTTCGCCTTGGTCCTCGTGCTTGGCCTTGCCCCTATCTCGGCCACTGCTAAAGACTGCTCTGACTGCCTCCTTACTAGAGGCATGGTTCGTGGTGATGTCGAGCAGGTCGCAGGTGGTACAGGGCTTCACACAACCGAGCTTGTGGATCAAGGACTCACAGGTTGTCCCAGAGAGGAACACGCTGATGACATCTACATCAACGACATCAAGAAAGGAGTTGCACTGCTTTGAGAACCTATAGATGTAATTCCATAGGGACTCACTAGGCTCTTGCTAGCAGCTCTTGAGGTCCTAAAAATTCCTAGGATGGACATATGTCCCCTAGAAATTCTCGACAAAGACCCTCTTGAGATCTGCCCAGTCATGGATGCTGTCGGGCAGAAGGAATTCGAGCCATGCTCAAACATGCTCCCCTACACAGATGGGGAGATACTAGATGATGAAGTGGTCATCATCCACTCCTTTGGCTCGGCAGGTGAGCCAGAAGTCTTCAAGCCATATACCAGGGTTCGTTTCCTCGGTGTATCTAGTGATGTTGGTGGGTGGTCGAAAGCGCTGTGGGAACAACACTTTCTAGATGCGACGACCAAAGGCCTGTGGTCCTGGGCCGTCTGGGCTAGGACTCTGGCTGTTTGGTCAGCCACCATGCCTAGGGTGCGTGTCCCCACACTCCTCGATGGTCAGGCCGGGGCCTGTATCACCTGCTCTTGCTGTCACTCGATAGGCGTCATCATCATGCTGAGCATGGCGTCGATTGTTGATGACGCTATGAGCATCACGGTTCAGCCCGAGGTGTTCACGCATAGGTGGTGGGTGTGTAGCGGGCACCAAGTTGGGCTGTGGTGCAACCATAGCCTCCTCCCCCACCCCCGGCAACAGCAGTGGTGAGTGGACGGAGCGATTCGACTAGTGTGGCCCTAGTCATCCGGTCAGGCAAGAGGCCATGAGCTAGTGTCGCGACGTGGAGCTCTCCGCCTATTGAACGACATCGATCTCCACCAGCGCCCGGAGGTTTCAGTGGATTGCTTGTTCCTGGGGATTGGCCAGCTCGGGGAGGCCACGCAGAAGCATCACCGCAGCAGCGATGTTCTAGCCAGCTCGAGTAAACTGAGGGGGGTCGTTCCCTCCATCTAGGATGTTGCACTGAACCTAACGGGCGCCACTCACCAGGTTACGTGCCTTTGTCGTAACTCCTCGTTGTGCTTCTACGCACGTGTGAGGGCCTCCACACAAGGGTCTAGAGGGGTGTGAGTTAGTAGAGACTCCGCTACCACCAGTGGCTATCCTAGAGCGTCCGCCATAGCATACTCCTAGGGCAAAGGGTGGCCAGGTGCCATGACATCACCGATGCTGGAGCCATCGCTTTTGACCTCATCATCCATGAGGTCGTGAAAGGAGACAGGAGCGTAGCCCGCTATCCACACGAATTCGGTTGTGAGAGGGGGCGACGTCAGCATCCTTCGGAGCCCCCGCACGTACGCATCCATGAGGGACGTGAAGCCGTAGTGGAACTGGTCGCACGATGGTCAAGGTGGGGACAACAGGGTCCCTCCAGAGAGTCAGCGAAAGGTATTAAATAGCAAGTAAAGAATAACATATACGTTACTCACCGTGGAGTTTGAGCCTAGTATGGGCTCAAGGCAAAGCGTGAATGTCTCGACGTTGGGGTTGTCGAGTAGCCCTGGGCCGGTGGAGAGCGCTCCTCCCATGGACGCCGGGACGAGCACCTCTTTGTGGAGGTGCAGTACGCCGAGCCGTTCGGCGACGAAGTCCAGACTCCCGAAGAGGAAAGTCTGGAGCAGCTGGAAGACGGGAGGAACCCACATCCCTATAGGTGGAAGTGTAGGAAACTCCAGTGAGCCAAAGCGAATCGTTTCGCTCAAGCCCGCCATGCCGAAGATGGTGGAAAGGTGGGCCATCCGATGACCAGAAGCATGAACGCACAGCGTCTTCCCCACGGACGACGCCAACTGTCGATGCGAAAAGTGACCAATAAGTAAATATTTATAGTTTTGTCGTGCGTTGTGATCAGATGTGGCCTAGCACTCAATGACATAGGATTTATACTGGTTCAGGCAATGTACCCTACGTCCAGTTTTAGTCGGTCAGTGACTTTATTCTTGAGCCCAGGTGCTCGAAGTTTGTTGTGGGGTTACAAACGAGTAGGAATGAGAAGGGGGTGTTAGAGGCCCAGTCAGGCTCTGAACCGAATGGGCGAGAGTGATGGGTGCTCTAACATGCGCTAAGTATTGGAGTATATGCTCTGTGTAGCTGTGGGGCTCTAGGACCGTTGAGCTGTTCGAGTGCTCAGGTAGCCTAGAGCTAGAGAGAACGTCCAGCCTCTTTTCTTTTGAGAGCCAAGAGAACATCCTCTAGAGAGGAGAGAGCTCATCCCCTTTTATAGTTTGAAGGGGATGGCCTTACAAGTCAGAGAAAGAGAGAATGGATACGTGTGCTACCTAGTCTTGTTGCCCACGCTATCGGGTACGAGACGGTCGTCGGCGCCCACAATACTGATTATGTTAGATGCATGTGGCAGGCTCTACCGTGTTCGCCTGGTAAGGCAAATGTCGGCGCCTACAATACTGTTTGTACTCTGACACGCTTGGAAGGTTGCATAGTGCCCGTTTGGCATGGCCTGGTGGCACCGTTCTGAAGGTGCGCAGGGCATGATAGGGTACAGTCCTCGGTATTACAGTTGACGTGAGCGCCTTACCTTATCTACTTTGCATGATCCCTGGGCCCTCCTAGAGCGAGCGTCCTCGGTCGGTCATTCCTAGTTGGCCCCGATCATGTCGGTCGGGACAGAATCATGAGCAGAGGTCTGGCGTATCCTCAGTCGGAAAAGGAGGTCGGAGTCAGATTGTGTCCCCATCTTGGCTAGGCCTTCCGGTCGGAGACCGGATCGTTGCCCTGGCCTGTCATTATATATCTGGGCTAGCCCGGGAGGCGTGCGTTGTCGCAACGCCGTCTGCTGGCCGAGTTTTTTTGCTGGGAAGCGAGTCCATTGGGACCCTGGGTTTATGAACCCGACAATATGCAAAAATAAAGATGAAACACTTGCAACCTACGTATGAAAACACCTGAAACACTTGCATATTTATGCAACATCCCAATCTAATTTTGCAACATCCAAATGAAACACTTGCAACATACGTCTAAAACAGATAAAATATTTGGAACATACACTTAAAAGATACGTGTATAGCCATTGCAGCATGTGCAACGTCCCGATCTACTTTTGCAACATACAGATAAAACACTTGCAACATATTTGTGAAACATATGAAACACTTGAAACATACGCTTGCAATATGCGACGTATCCCGATGCGGCCTCCTCCGTCGTTTATATCGGGGCACCACAACCGTATTAGGAGGCGAGGCCGAAAGGCTTCCATGCTAGGGCCCGGCGCTTCTACTTGCGTCGGCGGCCACCGTGACCATGAGACGGTCAAAGTGTCCAGCGCGGAAGCCATCGCTCTGGGAGGCGGAGCGCTTCTACTTGCGTCGGCGGCCACCGTGACCACGAGTGAAGCTCTGGAGCATACGGGCGTGGTGGAGGCGGAGCACGAAGCCACTCAGCCACACCGGCTACGGAAGGCAACCATAGCTCACCGCATGCGAAGTCGAGGAACCGCAACAGCGGCAAACGGTGGCCTTGCCATCAGCAACGTCGTGCGGCGAGAGTGGGCGGTGGAAAAGTGAGATGAGAGGATAAGATATGAGAGAATTAATAAGATCGGATGGGTCTCAGGATGGAGGCATCCGAGGCTGCTTTGTGAGGATATTTTGTTGAGCAACACGAGCGACCGTGCGGTGTTGGGCCGTTAGAGCGAGCGGTGAGGCCCACCAACGCAAGCGTCTGGACGATCGGACACCCTAACCACAACATTTTTGTTTATTTAAAACCGATAGGCATAGATACATTCTTGGATCGGAATATTTCAATAGGTTCGGGCTTAATAACTCATCCTGAAAAAAATGAGAAGCACACTTACCATCCCTTCTTTATAGCGTCTCTTTTCCATTTTGCGCCATTTTCCCAAAACACCCTCTCCTTAGTTAGCTCGATGTTACACCCGCAAAATAAATATGGTAAGAAAACGCTAAATAAAATAAATAATTTTAATAAAATTTTAAATTTTGAAAGAATTATTTAAAAACTTGTCAATTTAGAGAGTGAGAAAATTGCTATTTATAAATAATTTTTGGATTAATTTGAATATTTGTTGCACTCATGTTGATTGCATAGAGTTTTTGTGAATGTCTTTCTAAATATTTACAAATGAGCTTAGGGTTTGGTACCAACCGCTTCTAAAACATCAAATCAAATCAAATATCTAAGATTATGTTTGGATCCTTGGAATTAAAATCTATTCTAATAATCACAATTTAGGCATAGATTTATTAAGTTAACATGGATGATATGTAACGTACATCGGTACATGTATACTATTGTTGACCACATGGTGGAGATATTTGTGTGCTGCACTACTGCTGCAGGTGAGCGAGCCACAAGAGCATAGTCTAAGTTGTAGGGTAGAAACCATGCATGGAGATTAGTGAAACTATTTCTATCTCTCACCCATGAATTTAAGACAGGTATATATCTAAACTTTGGATAGTTCTAGAATGTCAAATTCGAAGCCAAATAACCTATTTAGCTAGATTCCAATTCTCCAAAATAAAAAGATCTAAACGGACCGTAAAGGAATTTTGTGTTTCTGCCCCTATTATAGAGTACAATTATGATTTCTTTAAAGGAGATCAACTCGGCTTTTAGAAAGCAAATGAAGTCTTTACAAGCTAGGGATACCAGCTGACGTTCAACCACTAAAGCTCAACAGTTAGCAGTCCAAGGACACAAAAGAAGCAACCCAGTTAAAACTCAACTAAAACTGAGGTCAATAGCGTGCAGAACTAGGAAACTAAAGGTGCAGCCCAACTAAATCTCAGCTATAGCTAAGGTGTAGCTATTGAAGGAGGCGCTTCTCATGTCATGTCTTGTTCTTTTAGAAGCTGTGCCCACATTTGCATAAAATTGAGACTCATCGAAATCGTACTCGCAGGGTTGGATTCATCTCACATGAAAAGCATTAGTCCACTAGTGTTGTCGCTCAATTACCGAAATCCAAAGAAGCTTTTAAATGTCCTATGTTTACGTTTTGGACGTTTATTCTGTTCTATCATAAGGTTGTTACAACGATGAGATTGTGCTTTCTTGCTATTCAAAACCATCGACCTGATCAATACACAGTAAATGTTCTATCCCTACAATTTCAGTAAACAAGTCAGTTTTACTATATTTATTTGTTACGTTCACATCTGATTAAAAGAAAATAGAATTTATTTCAGCAGACTGATTGAACTGTAAAATTTCCTAATTGCCACCCCTGAGTCCTAACACTTTCCCCATTTATTTAGGTTCTTGTGTGAAATGTACCTCTAGACCCAGATGAATCAGTTATTGAGCATGTTGAGCACTACTTTGCCGTGAATCACTGTGATCATTACCTCAGTCACCAGGTTCTAACTTTTATTTGATTCTTTCCACTGTAGTACTGTCAGGATGACTTGTATGATCATGATTCAGGCGATAAGACAACAAATAAAAAGTTGTTTATATTTCAATTTTGATTTTTTTTCTTTGACTGTACTTCTTAACTCTTCAACTGAAGATGATCCCATGTCCATTCCAGTTCAAATTTACCTTGTGTAGTAACTTCATAAATCAGGTCAACAGACTATATACAGCGCAAACCACCTTTTCTGGCTTGGTTCAGAAGAAAAAAGGCTTGCAAAACTGGTTAATCTACTACAAAAATAAGCATGCTAAAATCCCTGCAAAAAAAACAACAATAAAGGCACATCATCTCTGTTGCAAACATACTCTCTTGTACTGAATGACTTCTATCATCTAAAATGCTATTTCTCTTGTACTAAATGACTTCTATCATCTAATGCTATTTTAATGGATTCATAAAAGATTGCAAGTGGTATGACTCCAGTAAATTTGTTATACATAGGACTGTGGGGTGTTTGGGTACAAAGAATGACTGACTGTCTGCTATAGAATACTACAAAAAAAATCAAGGATTTATGTAAACAGGTGTACTAAAGAAACAACCACTTGTTCATCATTTGATATGTATCAGATTGTGAGGAACCCTCATTCCTTCAACTCTACTACTCCATCCATTCCAAATTATAAGATGTTTTGGCTTTTCTAGATATACATTGTTTTTGCTATGCACTTAGACACACACTGTCTAGATACATAGTTAAAACAATATATCTAGAAAAGCCAAAACATCTTATAATTTGGAACAGAGGGAGTATACCTGATACTCCCTCCATTCCAAATTACAAGTCATTCTGAGCAATACCAAAGTGGTGCACAATTCTGGCAAGATGTGCACATGCGACTAATCATAGCCTTGATAGCATCACAAATCCTCCTACTGGGACTGCTGAGCACACAGGAAGCAAATAAGTCCACTGTTGCCCTTCTCCCACTTCCTGTCCTCTCCATTTGGTTCCACTATGTTTGCAAGGGCAGTTTGAACCAGTGTTTTTGAAGTTCCCCTTGCAAGTAAGACAGAAAATTAGCTCACTAATTTGTCAGAGTGTCATAATAAATCAATGTTAAGCTAGAACAGTATGAAAAGCATAGAAAAATGGGACCTATTTTGACATAAATTAGCATACACTTCTGTTTTGCTGGATGCCATGATAAAGGACACATTAGAACAGGAACATGAACCTGACTTGAAATTTGAGAGAGTACCTGAAGGGTGCTTATGAGCACCCAGCCTTCCAGAAAAATGATATATATAAGCTTGTCGCCATGGATGAGGAACAGAATAACCCCATCCTTGTGACAGTGCCAGCATCGCATGAACACACCAGCAGGAAGCAAATTAAATTCTAGTTCTGGTGGTACTATTGAAGGGGAGTTCAGCTGGATACCTCCTACCTAAAGCGTGATTCTTTCATGAGAAAATATGATTTTTTTTTCTATTCCAGTAATCCTGTAAATGTGGACAAAAAGGGAATACTAAAGGAGGCAGTAGGACGGTGAAACAGGCTGTATTATACATGATCCGCAACTGCATCAGTACATCAGGATTATTTGAGCAATTAAGAACTTTAGTTTGCCAAATCAACCACTGGAACTTCATCCAAACTTTAGTTAAACAATTCTGGTACTAGAATAACACTACGATAGTATGCTGCAAACACTGAAAATATTCTTGAAATATTCAGACATCCCTTTATCCCCATCTCTCTGTAGCATTGATTCTAAATATCGAAAGGAATGATACATTTCGATACTTAGGATCAATGCTACAGAGAGACGGGGATATTGATGAAGATGTTAGCCATAGAATCAAAGCAGGGTGGATGAAGTGGCGCCAAGCATCTGGTGTCCTATGTGACAAAAGGGTACCACAGAAGCTAAAAGGCAAGTTTTATAGGACGACGATTAGACCTGCTATGTTCTATGGTGCAGAATGTTGGCCTACGAAAAGACGACATATTCAACAGATAAGTGTCGCGAAAATGCGTATGTTGCGTTGGATTTATGGTCATACAAGAAGGGATCGAGTTCGAAACGATGATATACGTGATAGATTAGGGGTAGCACCAATTAAAGAAAAGCTTGTCCAACACCGGTTGAGATGGTTTGAACATGTCCAACGGAGACATCTAGAGGCTCCGGTGCGTAGTGGAATCCTAAACCAGGATAGTAACGTGAAGAGAGGCAGGAGAAGACCGAAGTTGACTTGGGTAGAAGCAATAAAAGGAGACTTGAAAGAATGGAATATACCAAAGACTTAGCCTTAGATAGGAGTGCTTGAAAAACAGTTATTCACGTGCTTGAACCTTGATTGCTTTTGTTGAGTTTCAATTCTAACCTACCTCAACTTGTTTGGAACTTAAAGGCTTTGTTGTTGTTGTTATTGTTGTTGAACTTGAGCTCCTATTGCATGACCTTGTGCAACGGAATGCACCAGTTTTGTTCAAGATCCAATTAATTAGCTAAACAAATGCAGATTTACATTAGAATTTTGTTCTTTGTGAATTTAATATATTCCTTGAAAAGAAAGGCAGAAGCATAGGCTGAAAGGATTAGTAATCCTGTAAAAAGTTATCCTGCTGGTGCTGGCAAAGTACAACAGCTCAAGAAAGTGAAAGTGTCAATGTTTGGACAAAAGTCATCTCAGACTGATCATTCTTTCCAATATGTGACACACTATGTACATTTCAAGACCTCGACAGTATCCTTTCTTACAAAAAGAAATGATTAATTCCTGGTACATATACACATCTATTGTGAAACCTTGTCCAATAATCCATCCGATTAGCGCTTGCAATTCACGAAGCTTACCACCAGCGATGAGACCTCGTAAAATACTTGATACTGCAGCTTTAGAGAGCCCACCTTCCATACATTGGTTCAAACAGCTAAGTGCAACCAAGAATTTTCCCTCTTTACAGAGACAATCAATCAAAAGACTGTAGGTGATGTCATTGGGAGCAATACCTTTCTCAATCATCTCATGAAGCAGGAGATAGGCCTCATAAGATTTCCCCAGGAAATTGAGATGACGGATCAAAGTATTGTATGTCACAACATCAGCGACAAACTCTTCACTTCCAAGCAAGCAAAGTGCTTCATGAAGCTTCCCAAGTTTACAGAGACTATGGATCACAATGCTGAAAGTCCAGCTATTTGGAGCAATTCCCTTCTTGACCATATCGACGAAGAGCTTGACAACAGCCAACCATCTCCGCTCATCACAAAGCCTCCTCATCACAGTGTTGTAGTTGACAACATTGACATGCCATCCAATCTCTGCACTGCACTCCAAGAGGCACTTTGCAGCCCAAGCAGTTGACCTGCGGCAAACCCCATCAAGGAGGATATTCAGAGTAATCTCATTGGGACGCAGCCCAACAGACAGCATCTTATCAACCAATGCAAGGCTCTTATCTACTCTGCCACTTTTGCATAGTCCATCCATGTAAGTACTGTATGTGATTATATCTGGTGTCCACCCTTTTGCACTGCTGTCCTCAAGAAGTGCATCTACTTCTTGAAAAGCACAAGCCTTGCATAGAGCTTCAACCAGGACATTGTAAGTGGCTGTGCTTGGTGCAAAACCAGCTGCAATCATCGTTTCCAAGAGATCCTTGGCCTCATGTATCATCCCACTCGTGCAGTAGGCGTGCAAGATGGGCGTATACGTGTGAGCATTGGGTTGGCACCCTTCCTCCAGCATCAAGTCCAGCACGCCAAGCGCCTCAGCCACCCGCCCGGCACTGCACAGCCCAGATATCAGCGTCGAGTAGGTGACTACGTCCGGGGCCACGCCGTTCGCCGTCATCCACCTCACGACCTCGTAGGCCGCGTCGAACCAATGCAAGCGGCAGGCGTACACCCCGACGAGTACAGTGCACGCGGCAGCGTCGGGCACGACGCCATCGGCTGCCATGGCGTTTAGCACGGCGAGCGCGGCTCCCGGTTGAGACGCCGATGAGAACGCAGCGGCGGCCGTGGTGAAGCAGGCGGCATCGGGGCGGCGCCCCATGAGGCTCCGCATTTCTTCGAGCAGGTGGAGGGCCCGCTCGGCACCGGCGCCTGGGTGGTCACCGCCAACTGAAGCAACGAGCGCGGACATGAGGCGGTTGTAGTCGTATGGGTGTGGGGACCGTGGTCGTGACGGGAGAGGCGGGGGCGGGGGCTGGTCGGAGTGTTCCTTCGCGATGGCGGCGAAGCGGAGTAGGTAATCTCGAGCGGACTTGGACAGGCGGCGTAGATGCAGGAGACGGGCAATGGGAGGGGAGCGGGAGGGCATAAGGAGGTGGGGGAGACTGCGGCGGCGACATCTGAGAGCGGCAGCGGCGGCGGCGGCTGGCTGCAGCTTTGCTGCCCGGAGCGGAGGGCTCGACGTTAAGGCGGGTGAACGGCGGGGGCCTGGTCGGAAATGTCTTCCGGGTTAGGTTTGGCAGAAAAAGGAGCGGTGAGATGATAGACAATTGAAATTTTAGTTGCTACCCGCAGCGGACGCCGGAACCGCACCAGCAGGGCAGCAGCAGCCTCCGCTCTTGGAACCGTGGCGCGCCGCCTCCACCGCCCACCGGCCTCCCACGCTCCTCAGTCCTCTCCCACTCCGTGCCCGCGAGCCGCGCAGGGTGCAGACCACTGTCGCCTCCCGAAAGGTTGGTTTTACCTGCCACGCTGGCTCTCCCGCCCCCACGCACGGAGGGTGTTCGACGAAATGCCCGCCGCAGCCGCCGCCTTAGGTACAGCTAGTCGGCAGTCGCGGGCACGCTGTTGCTACTCGTGGGGTGTTTCTTTGCGCGATGGGATTTATTTCGCTTTGCTTCTATTGAGGCCGTACTGTTCACGCGGTTTTTTTTTTAAAGAAAGGACGGCAAAAGCTTTGCCGCGATTTCTATCGGACAAAAGAAAAAGACGTGCCAACCCAGTTTTTTGAATGGAAACTGGACCAGAAAAACCACACAACTGAGGAGAGTGCCCCACTCATCCTGCACAACTTTGACATAACTGTCACAACTCACGTCACCACTTGCAACTTGGTCGAATCGACCCAACTCAAATCAAGTACTCAACTATCAACAACTTGGCTGAAGAACCTCAACTAGGAAAAAACAATTTAGAGCACCGAGCACCATCACCCTTGGAGCACCGAGCCCCGACAACCTTGGGGAAGCGTCATTCCACAGCGGAACTGGATCGCCTAGCAAAGCCTTCAAGAAGGAAATGACGCCAAGAGCATCGACAAGCTAGCCCGTTGAAGGAAGGTTTTCACCTGCAAAATCCAGCACGTAGGAGAGGAAGAAAAGGATGCCTCCAAGGAGGGCACGGCGTTGTCCAAGCTTTCGTCCCGATCTCATGCAACCTCCATATCGTCGCCGCCGGAGACCAAACCCTACCAGGGAGGCAGGGTGTGGCGATGGCTCAGCAGCAACCCCACCCGACCGTCGCCCCAAGGGACGCCGGTCAGGAGAAAGTGCCGGGAGAAGCCCGTCGAGACTCCGCTTCCCGCCAGAACCGGCAAAGCCGGCCAGAAGCAAGCAGAATCGGCCAGCTCCGCCACGGAAAACCAACCCGAGGAAGGGGAAAGGCAGTTGACAGGGTGAAGAAGGCCGGGATCAGAAGAAGCCCCAGTCGCCCAGCCCACCAACGTCCCAACCCCCGCCAAGCCAGTCCCGTCTCAACCACGCAACACGGAGCCTCCAGCAGCGTCCGCGTCGAACCGCCGCCGTTAGGTCGCCCTCGTCTCCACCGGAGACGATCCGGCCCAGGGACTGCCAGAGAAAACATCAGGGATGGCGGAGAAGCAACAACCACCCCCGCTTGGCACCGCCAGCCGCGCCACCAAGGAACCATGGGCGTGCCAACGCCAGGCCACCGCCGGCCGACGCCACCATGGCGTCGCCGGGGCACGCCCTACAAAGCCAGGGCCGGCCACGCCACCACGGCGCCTCCGACGATTGCTGCACCATGGTGAGATTATTTTTTGGAACAGAAAAAGTAGGCGAGCCAACTTTGTCCGGTTCTCGACCAAACAGCTGCCTAATCTTTACGGTGGCAAACTTGCCTCGTGCCGAAGTTGCCTTCGGATAGGATTTCCCGGCCCGCCAGTTGAGGCCCGCGGTCGCGGCGCGCCATCTACTCCATGCCTCCTGCCTCCATGGAGCCGTTGGGTGGTGGTTGTTGCACGGACCCAGCGTTCGGTTTTAAACTACGCACACAACTAATCGTGGCGGGAACGATGCACGTGTCCATGGTGCACCCGCAGAGGCCGACTTGTGGGGTCCAGGAGACACGCACTGTGGCTGTAACAGGGGGCCACTCCGGCCCGTGGACCGTGAGCACACGAGCAAAGCTGTCGTCCCGCAACAGAACAGAGCGACCGAGCGATCCCCCAAGATCTGCATCGCGGCAACTGACAAGCGGACCCCAAGCGGCTGGCGTGGTCCGGGCTTCAATCAAGGGAAAAGCAGACAAAAAAGGGTGCGGCGTGAAACCGTGGAAAAGCCCCTGGAAATTCCTGGTATTTACCGCCTATGGCTAGGCTAGGCAGCAGCCCAGCCGCTGAGCCGGGCGCGCGGCAGCGGCAGCGGCAGCGGCAGGCGAGCAGCACCACGCTCCCAAAGCCGAGAGGACGGGGACAAACACAGCACAGGCGCGGCACGCGCGGGTGCACTGCCACCACTGACCGAGGTCCACCAGGCCCATCGGCGCCGCAGACGCGACCCACGCAGTCGCTGACGCTTCGGACCCGCTGCAGGTGGGGACCAAGTGTCAGTGAGGAGGGCAAGACAGCAGAAAGGGTAGTGAGGGTGAACTCACTCCACCCGTCCACCGAGCCCCTCGTCCGTCGTCACGCCGACCGAGCACCAGCAGGAGGGGCAGGCAGGGCAACAACTCTCTCTGGTAGATCCACCCGCCCGCCCGCTTGCTCGCCCACTCCGCCTGCCTTGCTCCGCTTCGCTTCGCTTCTGCTCTGCTCGTCTTGCGGGTGTTTGAGGGCGCAATGCGGTGAGGTGGGGGGAAGGGAAGCGGAGCTGCGGAGGAGAGGAGACGAGACGAGATGGGGTGCGCGCAGTCGCGGATCGAGAACGAGGAGGCGGTGGCGCGCTGCAAGGAGCGGCGCCAGCTGATGAAAGCGGCCGTCGCGGCGCGGAACGCCTTCGCCGCCGCGCACTCGGCCTACGCCGCCTCGCTCAAGGACACCGGCGCCGCGCTCTCGGAGTTCGCGCACGGGGAGGGCTTGCCCCCGCCGCCGCCGCCGGGGGCGTCGGACGAGACGGCGGCGCCCATTGCCGCGCAGGGCGGGATCGGCGCGGTAGCGGCGGGTGCCTCGCCGTCGGGCGCCGACGCGATAATGCCGCCGCCGCCGCCGCTCGACTCGCTGCCACCGCCGCCGCCGCCTCTGCCGGATTTCTCGCCGTCGCCGGCGAAGATCCACCGCTCCATCAGCATGCCACTGCCGCCGTCGTCCGGCAACAAGAATCCCGCCATGCTCCACAGCGACTCCATTAGGGAGGAGGACGAGGACGAGGCAGAGAGGGAGGAGGAAGAGGAGGATGACGGCCACCTCGACGACCGTCGACAGCGGTTGCGCCCCCGCCCGCTGGTGCCCCCGCCCTTGTTGCCTCCACCGCCGGGGACGCCGGTTACTCCTCAGCCTCCGCCACCTCCTCCCCCGCCCTCGTCGGAGATGAAGGCCGGAGTTGACACGTGGGACTATTTCTTCTCCATGGACGAGGGGATGGCCTCCATGGCCCCTGAGGATGAGGAGATCATGGTGGAGCCGGTACTGCCATCGCCACCGCGCCCGCCTCATTCCCCTCCGCCAACGGCCACGTCCGTGCCGCTATCTGAGGAGTTTGAGGAGGAGCCGCGGACGCCGGAGATGGCCACTCCACCTGCATCTCTGCCCCTGAAGCCGCCGAAACACTCGTCCAAAAAGAAGGGAAAGGGGAAGCTTAAGGCGGCGCACCATCAACACACAGAGCCGGCGCCACCGGTCACGCTGGTCACCGGTGGTAAGGCGGGTAAGGTAGTCCACGCCGAGATGCCGCGTGTGGACCTCCTCTGCGTGCTTGCACAAATCGACGAGAGGTTCTTGAAGGCGTCAGAGAGCGCCGGTGAGGTATCCAAGGCGCTGGAGGCCAACAGAATGCATTACCACTCCAATTTCGCCGACAACCGAGGTCAGTGACTTGATTGTGCCTTTTTTTGATGTTTTAGTCTCCCAGGTGGTGGCCTTTTGTGTCTGTTGTTGTGGATTTGTCAAATGAAAAAAAAAACATTTTTGCTGATGGTGATAGTGATGCGATGGATTCTTTGGTACATAGAGGTCAAGAACTAGTGTCTCAGAGGTTGGTAGTGGTGGTGGGGCTGTTGCAGAGTCAAGTGAGCTCCCACACTCCAATATCCCATTTTCCTCAACAGGTAACATGCGGGCGTACAAGGCGTTTTGTAACTACTAGGCAGCTGTTGGTTAACAATGTTTTTGGGACAATCAGCCTATTCGCTTGTTGGTTTTAGCTAGGGTTTATCAGCCAGCCAACAGTGTTTTCCTCTCACAACAAACCAGCACCAGCTGGGCTTATCAGCCCAGAAACCAACCAGCGAACAAGCTCAATCATTGGTGCACTATCGCTTCATTATTATTCTGTCTTACATATACGTAGTCAGCATCTTGATCAATGGATGACATATTGTAACTGTGTACTGAACTTAGAATGCAAGTTCCATAGTGATGTATTTTTTCTATACAGTTTGTCCTGTGTGTAAGCTTCACAATCTTGGCTGTGTTTTCCCTTTTATGGCAAAGTGGCAAAACCAGATTAGATCAATTGTGAAGTAAGGGCTCACTAAAATTGACAAGAATAAAGAGAATAAAGCATGTGATATCTTCTTATGAAGAAACAAATTCTTAGACGAACAATAAATTATCACTGATAATAATAGTATTGTGTTGCTAAATTATCACTGATATGTTTTTAATTTTAATAGCTGATGAAAACTGCCTACCCCAACTTGTTTGGGACTTAAAGGCTTTGTTGTTGTTGTTGTATGAAAACTGCCAGTGCTTTAAAATTTATAGAATCATGGAGAGGAATCATAGTGGTGGGTAGTAATTGTGTTACCTGTTTGATTTGTAGGATGGATAACCAGTGTGCATTCCTTTTAACATACAAGCAGGGAAGATTTGAGTACTATCTGTCTAAACATGGCATTCAGAATATGTATGTTAATACTATGTAACTATGCGGTTTTTCATTAATTATCTGCATAGTGTGACCAATGTTTTTTTAGGCGCTAGGCGGTGACCCATCGCCTAGCGCCTAGGCGTGCCTAGGCGTTTTCTAGGCGTACAGAGCAGGAAGATAGAAAGGAGCAGCCGAGCAGAGGAGAGAGGAGCAAGGGGCGGGCGGACCTCCCCTTGGGGTTCCCGAGAGGCGGGGCGAGGGGCAACGAGGCAGGTGAGGCGTGGAGCTCACCAGCAGTGGCGGCCCGGCGAGGAGGGGGCGCACGGGAGCTCCAGGGGCGGCGGCGGGCCGGCGGACGGAGGCGGCGCGAGGAGGCCTGCACGGAGGGAGAAGATGGCCGGTGATGCGGAAAACGGGTCCACGGCGTCAAGTACAAGCTTCGCGCACGACGAATCGGCCGGAGACGTACCATGGCCGGCAAATCGATCCTTCCCGCGCCGCCGCTTTCTTTCCCGCGCAGCCGCCCGCTCGCGCGCGCTCTCCTGCCCGCCAAAACGCACGCGCATCACGCCCAGGCGCCGCCTCCTCCGCAAACGCGCGCGCCCACCGCCTAGATGCCGCCTCACCCCCTAGGCCCCGCGGGAGGCCTCCGCCCAGCGCCTAGTCGCGCCTAGGCGAGCGCGGAATCGCGCCTTGTTTTTCACTGAGTGTGACACTGTTATGACCGGCATGCATTATGGCCGGCGAAAGGGTATTAGTGGCTAAGTCTAGATAATTTCTATAGAATCAGGGGGTTATTTTCATATTTCAATGGACGAGATAAATACTTGTGATCAGGGACTAATTTGGTAAGCAGAAACAATTATTGTTTCCGGCTTCCTCAGGGAGCCGGGAGAAACCCTAGCCGCCTTCTCTCTCCCGTGAACAGTACCGCGGCACTGTAGCGCCGGTACTGTAGCGCCGCCACCCTCTCCCTTCGCGAGATCACGGCGCCCCGCCGTGCTCCATCGCGGTTTAAGCCTCGATTCCCGATCTCTCACCCTTACAACCTCCGACCAATCGCCGGTAGGATCCGAAATCCTATCAACCTGGTATCAGAGATGTCAGGTCCCCAGCCCTCGGCCTCGCTTCCTCCGCTGTCTGCGCCGCCGCGCCCATCATCGCCGCCGCCCTCCACCTCGCTCGCTGTCCCCATGACCTCTGGGGCGATCGTCGCCCACTCAGCGAGCGCGAGCGCCCCCGTCGTTCTCCTGTCCCAGGAACAGACCTCGGTGGCCATTGCCGGGCTGAGCCATAACATGGCGGCCATGCAGGCCTCCATGGAGGAGGTGCGGGGCGTCCTCCAGGACCTGCTCCACGCCCAGCGGTCACCACCACAGCCGCCGCTTCCGCACCTTTTCCCTATGCCGCCGCCACCCCCGTCCATGGCCGCGCCAACGCCCACCCTCGCGATCACGTACCCGTATGGCATGCCGCCGCCGTCGTCCCACCACCCCCACCCCGCCCGTCATCTGTTCCCATCCACCAAATCCAATTCCCTCGCTCGCCGTCCCCGATCCCGACGTGGGCGATGGCCACGTCGGCCCCGATCTATACGTCCACGTCGCCGCAGCCGTCCCTTCCATACTCGGCCAACACAGCTGCGCCGGCGTTCCACGCCGCCCCGTCGGTCTCCGGCGTCCTCTACGGCGGCATGGACGGCACTCTCATCCCGGAGGCGTCCCTGGCAGCAACCGACGCTGGAGTGTCTGCCTCGGCCGACGCAGCAGCAGCAGCTGCGGCCGCTGCCGGTGACGACGCCGTCTCCGACCGGCTACCGCCGAAGTTCTACAAGCTGGAGTTCGCCACATATGACGGCTCTGAGGACCCGCTGAACTGGCTCAATCAGTGTGAGCAGTTTTTTCGCGGGCAGCGCACCTTGGCGTCCGACCGAACGTGGCTCGCGTCCTACCACCTTAAGGGCGCAGCACAGACGTGGTATTATGCCCTGGAACAAGATGAGGGCATGCCGCCGTGGGATCGCTTCAGGTCCTTGTGCAATCTCCAGTTCGGGCCGGCCGTGCGGAATACTTGTATCTCCGAGCTAGCGCGGCTGCCCTTCCTGTCGACGGTTCAGGAGTACTCGCAGCGCTTCAACGCAGTACTCTGCCACTCTCGGAACATCTCCGGACCTCAGAAGGCGGAGCTGTTCGTGGGTGGTCTCCCCGAGCACATCAAGGTGGATGTCGAGCTCCGCGATCCGCAGAATCTCCAGACGGCTATGTACCTCGCCCGGGCATTTGAACGTCGCGCCGCGGCGGTCGCTCCTCCGGCCCCCTTCCGGGGACCACGGCCGCAGCAGCGGCAGGCGCTGCTGCCACCGCCGCGCGCCCCTGGAGGAGGCCACGGCTAGGCCGGGGCTGCCGCGCAGGCCGCGCCCAACACCCAGCAGGCGCCCGCGACTGGCGCTCGCCCTTTCCGTCGTCTCTCCCCGGCGGAGATGGCGGAACGTCGCCGGCAGGGCCTTTGCTTCAACTGTGACGAACCCTACGTCCGTGGCCATGTGTGCCCGCGGCTCTTCTACTTGGAGGCTGATGATTACATTGACGACGACCTCCTGGCAGCCGACGCGGCGGCTGATGAGCCTCATCCGGCGGAGGAGGAACAGGCCGCCGAACCTGCAGCAGCCAACGCCTTGGTAGTGTCCCTCCATGCGGTGGCCGGCATCCGCACGGAAAACACTATGCTGCTGCCGGTCTCCATCAAGGGCGTGCGCTTGCTAGCGCTTCTTGACACCGGCTCCACCCACAACTACCTTCAGAGTGCCACCATGCGTCGCCTGGGTCTTTGTGCCTCGGGGGGTGCTCAGCTCCGCGTAACCGTCGCCAACGGAGATCGACTTCCGTGTGTGGGCATCGCGCGCAACGTACCCCTCGTCGTCGGGTCCGAGTCCTTCGCCATCACGTGCGTCGGCCTCGACTTGGGGTGCTTCGACTTCATCCTCGGCGTCGCCTTCCTGAAGACCTTGGGTCCTCTCCTGTGGGACTTCGAGGCGATGACGCTATCGTTCTGGCGCCAGGGCAGGCGCATCGTCTGGCGCGGTGAGGGTGGCGCCACCGACGCGGCGTCGCAGGCGCCCACTGCGGCAGCGGCGGCTGTCTCCGAGCAGCCCCTGCTGGACCGCCTCCTACAGCAGCATGCCGCCATCTTCGCCGAGCCTCAGGGCCTTCCGCCTCCCCGCTCATACGACCACCGCATCCATCTCCTTCCGGGGACGACGCCTGTGGCAGTGCGCCCGTACCGGTACCCGCAACTCCAGAAGGATGAGCTGGAGCGCCAGTGTCGCGATATGCTGGCTCAGGGGATTATTTGGCCCAGCACGTCGCCGTTTTCAGCCCCGGTGCTGCTGGTCCGCAAGGCGGACAATTCGTGGCGTTTCTGCATCGACTATCGCGCCCTCAACGCCAAGACGTCCAAGGACAAGTTCCCGATCCCGGTCGTGGACGAGCTGCTTGACGAGCTCCATGGGGCTCAATTCTTCACTAAGCTCGATCTGTGCTCGGGCTACCACCAGGTGCGCATGCACCCGGACGACATCGCCAAGACGGCGTTCCGCACCCACCACGGGCACTACGAGTTCCTGGTGATGCCCTTTGGCCTCTCCAATGATCCGGCGACATTCCAGGCCCTCATGAATGACGTGCTCCGACCGCTCCTGCGAAGGTTTGTGCTCGTCTTCTTTGACGACATTCTGATCTACAGCTCATCGTGGGCGGAGCATCTGCAGCACATCGCCATCGTCCTCAACGCGCTGCGTGCTCACCGCCTGCACCTCAAGCGCTCGAAGTGCTCCTTCGGCGCGACGTCGGTGGCCTACCTTGGCCACGTCATCTCTGCTGCAAGCGTCGCTATGGACGCCGACAAGGTGGCTGCCGTCGCGGCGTGGCCCCCTCCGCGTGGCGCCCGGGCCCTCCGGGGGTTCCTGGGGCTCGCCGGCTACTACCGGAAATTCATCCGGGACTTCGGCCTCATCGCTGCCCCGCTTACGCGTCTCTTGCGGCGAGACGCTGAGGCGGCGGAGGCGTTCCAGGCGCTCAAGCGCGCCCTCACTACCGGACCGGTCCTCCAAATGCCAGATTTCGACCAGTTGTTCATGGTGGACTGCGACGCTTCGGGCGTGGGGTTTGGTGCCGTCCTGCATCAGGGCACCGGCCCCCTCGCTTTCTTCAGCCGTCCCTTCGCGGCTCGTCACTTGAAGCTGGCGGCGTATGAGCGCGAACTGATTGGTTTGGTGCAAGCGGTGCGCCACTGGCGGCCGTACCTCTGGGGTCGTCATTTTCTCATCCGCACTGACCATTACAGTTTGAAGTTTTTGTTGGACCAGCGCCTGTCGACGGTACCCCAGCACCAATGGATCAGCAAGCTGTTTGGGTTCGACTTCACCGTCGAATACCGCCCTGGCCGGCTGAACACGGTGGCTGACGCCCTGTCCCGCCGCGACACCGAGTCAGTGGCCGACTCGGGCGGGAAAGGGGGCGCCAGTGCGTGCGCCATCTCGGGCCCCTCCTTCGCCTTCATCGATGACATCCGCCGCGCGACGGTGACGGCGGCTGATGCGCAGCTGCTGCAACAGCAGTTGGCGGCCGGCGAGCTGCAGGCGCCCTGGCGCTCGGACGCCGGGCTACTTCTCCACGGGCGCCGCGTCTTCGTGCCCGACCACGGCGATCTGCGCCACCGGGTGCTCTCGCTGGCCCACTCCGCTGGCCACGAGGGCGTCCAGAAGACTCTCCACCGCCTTCGCTCCGACTTCTTCGTGCCCGGCGATCGCACCCTGGTGCAAGACTGGGTGCGGTCCTGTGAGGTGTGCCAGCGCAACAAGACGGAGTCTCTACGGCCTGCCGGGCTGCTGCAGCCCTTGGAGGTGCCGTCCCAAGTGTGGGCGGACGTCTCCATGGATTTCATCGAGGGCCTCCCCAAGGTGGGCGGCAAGTCGGTCATCTTGACGGTGGTGGATCGCTTCTCGAAGTATGCGCATTTCATTGCGCTGGGCCACCCATATACGGCCACCTCCGTCGCTCGGGCATTCTTCGACGGCATCGTCCGGTTGCACGGGTTTCCCACATCCATCGTCAGTGATCGGGATCCGGTGTTTACCGGGCATGTCTGGCGTGATCTCTTCCGGATGGCGGGCGTCAAGTTGCGCCTCAGTACGGTGTTCCACCCACAGACCGACGGCCAGTCCGAGGTGGTTAACAAAGTGATTGCTATGTACTTGCGCTGTGTTACAGGTGATCGTCCTCGCGCATGGGTGGACTGGCTCTCGTGGGCGGAGTATTGTTATAATACTTCCTTCCACACCGCCCTTCGCGCGTCGCCGTTCGAGGTCGTCTACGGCCGCCCGCCACCGCCCATGGTGCCGTACCAGCCGGGGACGGCGCGCACGGAGGTTGCTGACGCCCTCCTCCGTGGCCGCGACGAGATTATCGCGGAGGTTCGTCAACGTCTACTACAGGCCCAGCAGCTCGCCAAGCGGTACTACGACGCTGGCCACCGCGATATCGAGTTCGCCGTCGACGATTGGGTCTGGCTGCGCCTACTTCACCGCACTACGCAGTCGCTGGACCCCCGCGCCAAGCACAAGCTCGGGCCGCGTTACGCCGGGCCGTTCCGAGTCCTGGAACGCGTGGGCGCTGTTGCGTACCGCCTGGAGCTTCCTGAGGGTGCCCGGCTCCACAATGTCTTTCATGTGAGCCTCCTAAAGCGCCATCGGGGGGAGCCGCCAGCACTGCCAGGCGCGCTGCCGCCGACCGTCGATGGCCGGCTGTCTCCGGAGCCGGCTCGGGCGTTACGGGCGCAGCAGCGCCGTGGAGTCTGGCATGTGTTGATCCAGTGGCGTGGGCTTCCGAACGACGACGCTACTTGGGAGCCCTTGGAGGAGTTCCGTGTTCACTTCCCCGACTTTCAGCTCGAGGACGAGCTGTTTGCGCAGGCGGGGGGAGATGTTATGACCGGCATGCATTAGGGCCGGCGAAAGGGTATTAGTGGCTAAGTCTAGATAATTTCTATAGAATCAGGGGGTTATTTTCATATTTCAATGGACGAGATAAATACTTGTGATCAGGGACTAATTTGGTAAGCAGAAACAATTATTGTTTCCGGCTTCCTCAGGGAGCCGGGAGAAACCCTAGCCGCCTTCTCTCTCCCGTGAACAGTACCGCGGCACTGTAGCGCCGGTACTGTATCGCCGCCACCCTCTCCCTTCGCGAGATCACGGCGCCCCGCCGTGCTCCATCGCGGTTTAAGCCTCGATTCCCGATCTCTCACCCTTACAACCTCCGACCAATCGCCGGTAGGATCTGAAATCCTATCAGACACCTTGTCATTATGAGGTTCCCATGTGCAAAAGGCACCTCCATTTTTGTCTTCCATCTGGTCACATATGGTGGGCAGCTGGAAATTCTTCCTCATCGTTGTAACTAATTTTTACTTCCATTGCATTCTAGTCTTCCATCGTTGTGACAATTTTTTACTTCAGTTGTGTTTGGGAAAATGATGGTGGATGCCATCACAGTCACCTGTGTGGGCTTTCTTTTGTTCAACTGTTTCAAAAATCAGCTGCCTAGCTTCTTTGGTGCCACTTCGGTGCATAGCAACTGATTTCTGCTTAGCTTTCCTGGTTGGGGATTAGGCACTAGGCGCCACCCCTGGCTGCCTAGCATAATACAAATTAATTTGTTATTATACATAATTAAAAAAGAGACAAGTTTGGCTTATTCTTTCATAGTAACAAAACTCTAGTGACGTAGTTAAGGGAGGCCTTTTTATTAGTATGTTTATGCATTCTCCTATGTGATCCAATGGACTAAAATGTGTCACCACTGCCAGTGAAGATGACATAGCTATTTTGATTATTTTGTATCCAAATGCATAAGAGTCCTTAATCTCTTCTGCTAATTTTTTCTATAAAAAGATTGCACCAGCTGATCAATAGTTATGCTGTATTCTTTTAATTTACTTGAGCATTAGTCATAATAAAAAATACATTCTGCCATGCTTCACTTGCACTTAGTGTAATATAGCTGTCTACTTACACTCCCTCATTTGATCATGTTCATAATAACTTTTGCAGGGCATATTGATCATTCTGCAAGAGTCATGAAAATAATTACATGGAATAGATCCTTCAAAGGAATGCAAAATGGTGATGATGGGAAGGATGACTTCGAAAATGATGAATTGGAGACCTTGGCAACTGTAGTAGATAAAATCTTAGCATGGGAGAAAAAGCTCTATGATGAAGTGAAGGTACATCTCATTACTTAGTTTTTTTATACCTAGCAACATGAACTTTTATATCCTGTACTGGTTCTATGGAATATGCGGAGTTTGGTCTGGTGCACCTGCAAAAAAAATTTCCCATTTTTTGCCCGTCCTGGTGCCTACCTGTAGTTTAAAGCACAAAAGGTGCATGCCCAGGCACTAAGACAGGAGCAGCACAGTAATAGCTCCTCAAGGAGTAACCAGGTGCATTGCCATGCCACCATTGTCAAGGCGTCCAACTTTACCTCCCAAGTGCAAGATGCATGGTGCAGAAGCACTTGGCCCAGTTATTGCCCGCCGGACGGTCTTGCTGCAATCCAGTGGATTGAGCTTCGAGTAGCTAAAATCGGAGTGCCCATGAGTGGGACTGCTGAATCTGCTGCTACCTTTGACCCCTTACTACTTCCCTGAATCATTTTGCCGACAGTGTTGATGGCATCAGTGCTTATCATTAAGGACAAGTTAGAGGAGGAAAGGTGTGTGTGTGTACATGCGTGGGGGGGGGGGGGGATGACGCAGCAGGGGGGGGGGGGGGGGGGGGGATGACGCAGCAGTTCACTGCTTCTATTCGACTCCTAGATTGGGTGGTTCTCATGGAGATGATGGTTGAAGATGAAGCATGCCATCATTGTTCGTTTAGGTGGCTTCTGTAGATCAGATGGGAAGTGTCCTGGACCCCAGTAGCGCCCAACAATATGGTTTGGGATGAGGCATGCTGTGGGCTTGTTGGGCACGGTTCAACCTCTGACGTCATCTGTGACCTCATCTGCGGCTGCTGCCTTTCATCAGGCATACATGTGCCGTACTGCCTAAGGTGATTTAAAGATTTTGTGCCTAAGTGTGGCACTTTTGATTGTACCGTGGAAGACCCACTGAAAAATATTTCATGTCAAATTGTGCAATATAAACTTTTATGCAATTATGCTGCATGGGAGTAAGGAATTTTTAATAGTGCACTTAATCATAACACTTAAATATGGCAGAGAATCAAAGAAATGTAACTTTTCTCAATATATGAATGGAACATATGGTCAATCATGTGAATGGAGGTTTGACATCTAAATTTCTTTCTGGCTATTGTAATCTTAAAGTTTGAAGTGAAGGTTTGGTCTCCAATTTTCCATCTGTTTATTGTAGTCTTAATATTTGAAGTTTGCATTCACTACAACTTTTCAACATGGCTGTATTAATATGTTTTTTACATGTTCCCTAATATCTGAAACAAAATATAGTACCAATCGCATAAGTTTTCTGTAACATTTTTGCTTGATTAGAGAAGGATTAGGCAACTCTGTTATAGTTATAAATTTGACATTGATGCTTGTTTCATTTGAAGCATTTGAACTGTATGGTTTCCACATGGCTGTTGCTAAAATTTTCCCTTGTCCTCATCTGTACAGGCTGGTGAGATTATGAAGCTTGAGTATCAGAGGAAGGTTGCTTTGTTAAATAGACAAAAGAAACACAATGCTTCCATTGAAGTTCTTGAGAAAACGAAAGCTGCGGTAACGCACTTGCATACTAGATACATAGTTGATATGCAATCAATGGATTCAACTGTGTCAGAAATTCAGCATCTCCGTGATAATCAACTCTACCCAAGACTATTGGATCTTGCTGACTGGTACCTTATCTGGGTCTTTTTTTTTTCCTATCATGCATGATGACAAACACTAAACTTTTCAGATGTGTTTTTACTTTTTAGAACACCAATACATCATTTCGTTTCTGTGTTTAATATAGTTGCATGCAATTTTTATGACACCGCTGTATGCAGCACTTCTCTTCTGATTCAGTAACAATCAATTTTGAGCTTACTCACAGCATCAACAGTTTATTGTGAAACCTGACTTGCTGTGCATGGACAGGAATTATGTTTTTTTTAGTGGCATCACATATTGTTACTCGCTTTGTTTGGTTTATTAATTTCTGTTAAATGAATGGTCTAGTAGCCCAACAGTTTTTATAATCTATATTTTCTGCTATCATTTCAGGATGGCAAAAATGTGGGAGGACATGCATGTGCATCACGCAAACCAGCTGGAAACTGTCCTAAATCTGAAGTCAGTTGATATTTCTGATTCCAGTATTGAAACAAGTGATTATCACCACAGCCATACACGACAGCTGCGAGATATTGTAGATAAGTGGATAACAAATTTTACTGACCTCATGAACTATCAAAAGGAATACATAAATGCTCTCTATAGCTGGTTGAAGTTGAACCTTATACCCATAGAGAGCAGCTTGAAGGAGAAAGTAACATCGCCACCCAGGATGCAACAACCTCCTATCAAAGCTTTTCTTCAAGCCTGGAATGAGCACCTAACCAAGCTGCCTGATGATCTTGCCAAGACAGCCATTGTCACTTTTCGAGCAGTCTTGGATACCATATTAGGTGTTCAAGATGAGGAGTTGAAACAGAAGGAGACCTGTGAGCAGACTCGTAGGGAGTACATGCGTAAGGCCCGGGCTTTTGAGGACTGGTACCACAAGCATTCACAGCGCAAAGCGTTCGACGTTGATCCAGAGAGCGGCGAGGGGATAGGACATAAGGATGCAGTCACAGAGAAGAAATTCGTGGTGGAGAGCTTGAAGAGCAAGCTTGATGATGAGATTGAATCCCATAATAAGCTATCAAAACAGGTCAGGGAGAAGTCCCTCTCGATCCTGAAGGCACATCTGCCAGAGTTGTTCCGCGCTCTGACCGACTTCTCCAGCGCCTCTTTTGATATGTACTCGAAGCTGAGGCTGATGTCGTTGATGCAGGATCAGGAAAACAACTAGATGGATAATATGTACAGGAGTTAGGATCAGTAATATCCCTCCCTCCCTCGCCAAGTGTTGTAAGGCATGTGCTCTCCTACCCCTTTTTGCGGTATGTGTAATAGGCTAGTAGCTCTTTGGATGAGGATAGTAGGGGATGGTGCCTGTTCTTGTTTAATTTATTGAATTGATGAATTCATTGGGTACTTTCAGCCTGTTTGTTTCGTCGTAAACGATGTGGATTATTTACTGCTGGCTGGTTTGGTGTGAGAGAAAAATCCTATTCCAGCTTATAATCTACGATCGTATTCGAGCAAGCGAACAGGCTGACATGCTGGATAGTTAGCTTGTGATGAACTAGTTACAATCTGAGGGTGAAAGCCGTGGTCTATGTAAATGATAAATTTTGTTGTGATATTCACCCCTCCAGCTTTCTGAGGCACCCTTGACAAGTAGAGAGAACCTGCACTGTCCTGAATTAACACCAGCGTTTTCTTTTTTGATCTTTTTTTGAAGATGTCTGCGTTTTCTCATATATGAACATAAATTGTACTCTCTCCGTTTATAAAAGAATATGACTATAGGATTTATACAAGTCAAATAAGTTTAAGTTTACCAAGTTTGTAATGATTATTATTAACATTTGTGGCTCTAATAAAGTTTAAATTACTGTGCACATGAATGTTAGTATTTTTTATATAATTTTAATTAAAATTTAAATTGTTCGGTTCGAAAAGTAAGAACTGTATTTTTTTTTATACACAGAAGGAGTAGCTGCATAGTTCTTTTTATGGTAGGATTCACGTACCTTCTTTTTATCAACTTGGATTCTGAACCTGATTTTGCTGCGTTTGCAATGACAAGCTTGCTGCCAGAAAGGGATTTTTTTTTAGAGCCTGCGAGAATGGGAATTTACATGGTATGTGACTCGAGATATGCATGATCCTTACAAATTTACATAGTTTAGAACATAATTTTTTCATACAACGGTCGAAACAGAATAAGAAATAAAAAGAACAACGGAGAAGATTTCCCTGCGGCTAGCACCCAGCAGGTCACACTGTATACGTGTACCCAACCCCTACGTGACAGTGACATCCACGTAAAGTATGAAGTTCAGTACCCCTTTGAATAACTGTTTGCTTCATTTGATCTCATTGTGAATGTCACAGTGACATTCCTGGTTCTTTAGCTGTGCCCAGCACACACGCTAGCTTACTGTTACTGGCATGCGACTGCGACGGGACCGGCTCTAGCGTACACGTACGTACCTGCTGGCTGCTTGCATGTTTGTAATGTTCACATGAAGCTATAATGCCGGCCAAATATAGCAGCCTCCGTGGCTCCGTGCGGTACGATATCCATCCCTAGCTACTTCCTAATCTGTTTGCTGGTGGTCTTATCCTGTTTCTTGCTTTTCTTCCCTGCGATCATGCAATAATCAAATTTGTAAAATACTATTGACAGGCCAGGATGAAAATTACATTGTACTACATAAAATGAATTTAGAAAGAAAAAAAATCATCAGTTTCGACGGCTCCATGGTGTGAGCCTCTCCCTTCGAAAATAGATTATAATAAAGTAATAATGCAGAAGCTTTGCTTTGGTTATTCAACTCAGGTGCACGGCCTTGAAAAACAGGGCCGGCCCATGTGGTGGAACAACGGGCTGGGCAATCACCAGCCCAAAGCATAAGGAGGCTTGCGCGGACGCCGAGCCCAGGAGAGGCCCCGACGTGAGTCAGGAGCCGTGCGTGCACGAGGAGGTTGGTTGGGCTGGAGCTGGACCCTGTCGATCCGGCATGCGCCACGCAGACACAATCTCATATTCCCTGAGCCACGGTTACCGCTCTCACCACCACACATTATTCGCCCCCGCCAGTGCCACGCCACGGTAGCCTCTGTTGCCGATCGACGGGTGCTGTATATTTGTTTTCCTACGTCGGAAGTCGGCACTCTGGCACGGTGGCACACTGGCGCCCACTAAATTTTCCTAGCCTCCATCCAATCCAAGAAGAGCACCTACAAGAACTGAACAGTGAACACGGTTATGTAGGCCTCACGGCCTTTATTTATACGCCTGGCCTCGTTCGTTTTGCCTGTTGTCAGATAAAAACACCGTTTTTTTTTTTGAAAAGTAAGGCTCATAACACAAGCGAACAGGACGAATTCTCGATACAGTGATACACACGGATACTTTCCGATGTACGCATTGTGATGTATTAGAAAAACATGATTATAAAAATATAAAGATTAATTTTCCGATACTCCGACGATGCTTTGCGGTACGGTACTCCATGCCAATACTTCAAATTTGATTGAGGTATATGTGAAGAATAATTACCGTATACTCGTACTCGTATCGACCTATCACGTATACTCGTACAGGCCGGAAGCTCTGCTCGTGAATCAATCAATCTATACGTAAGCGCATTGTACGCTCTTCTCTCTCTCTCAAAAAAAAAAAAGAAAAGAAACAAAAGGTAAGGCAGCATAAGCATATATTATGGACTGGTACACAAGAACGCATCGTACGCCGTGCTGCAAGCTGCGGGATAAACACGTAACGTACGTTTGGGATGGCTGCCGCTGCTGCAGGTGCAGCTACCACAGACAAGCAGCGCGAGGCAGGCAGCGATGATGTAGAGCTTGCCGACCTGCTGCCGCGCCGCGCGCCGCGCTCCGCACCTTCTCCAGCTTCTTCTTCTCCCCCTTTCCCATGGCGACCAGAATAATGCAACTTCATTCTGCGCCCGAAGCTTTATAGGCCCTCAGATCGGCACTGTTGGCGCGCCGGTGATGCATTGCTGTGCGGCCAGTTCTGCTCCAACTCGATCAATCCGACTTCCCATCGGAGCGAGCGACGATCCTCTGTTTCCGTTTCCTAGTACGACACGCGCAGCAACACAGCAGTGAGTGAACTGCCACAGTCGACAACCGCATTTTCTTTGTTCAGGCCAGGCCCCTTCAAAATCCTTTTCCATTGTTTCTCTCAGAGCGTCGCCGTATAATCTGAACCCAGGGTGCTGCTTAATATGAAACAAAACTCGCAGCAATAAGCCAGCAGCCTGACAATGCCAGACCTCTCTGTACACCACTCACCAGGGTTGAGTTCTTCGATCAACCGGCGTCCGGCGACCGGCGAGAGAACATCTCGTTTGCGTACAAAATGCTTGTCAGAGCTAAGCTGATTTTGGTTTAACCAAAGGGTTATACGAAAAAGAAAAAGGCTCACTAGTTGTCATTATCATCACAAACGAACTATTTGGTCCTGGAAACGTGGCATGTCCGCGACCGCTAGGAATGATTTTGCTGCGCAGGGTGAAAATGACAGGTTGAAGCCGACCATCCACGAAGTTTATTGCTGCAGACAGAGTAGCTAGAGACCCTTTAGTGCCATAATTCTGTTTTGTATATATAGCTAAATGAATGTAGAGTAACACTGGACTGGTGATGCCATTCAAAGTACGGTCAAGCCTCGGCGTGCAGCTTTGTAGCCTGAGCGAGGTAGCATCAATATATTCATTCATATTCCAGAGCCAAAATGTATGTTTCAATGTGAACAAAATTTTACCTTACGGAAATTTTAAGACCCTTAGGATAAATGTGTCAACACCATTTGGCATGATATCGAAACTAAAAGCAAGGGGAAAAAAATCTATATAAAGCTTTTTGGTAACGTATAGCGAAAACATGTATAGGAACCTAATAATAATAATGTTATGTTATATATTCAGGGTATTCTTAGAACCACACACAACTCTACTATTACTCCTACCATTTAACAGTAAAATAGATTTTTGGGTAGTTTGGTTTTGCGACAACCACAAAGCGCTAGGAACACATTTTGTTTTGATAAGGTGATATGCATATACTGAATATCTACACTGTGTGTTCTCCCAATGCTAAACAATGCCTCTCAAATACAGATGCAAGCAAGGTACATTTTTCCTTTAGTTCTACTTCTATTTTGAGTGTCATATGAGATCGGAATAAAAGAAAAACTCGTCCCGATCCATATTTCAGCATCGAATCTTTGATCATGCTACATTCGGTTGTATGGGACGACCTGCCAAGTGGTTAAATTTAGACCAAAAAAGCGTATGGATGATGAACAAACTCTCCGGAGAGAAAGATGCAAATAAATTGTACCTGAAGTTGAAGGAACAAGCGACCGAGACTTGGAATAAGCCCTCCTCCTGCTCCTGTGTGTTATGCTGAGGCGTCTGTTTCAGGCAGCCCTTGCGTGACGGGAATTTAAAGCCGCTCGACGGGCGACACGGGGAAGAAGCTCAGAAGCTCAGAACGCGTACTGAGCGTTAACCGGTTGTTCGTTGGCCGCGGCCACGCGATCCCACCCTGATGGGTGGGCCCCAGAGACCGGCCGGCCCGGCGACGTTGCGCTCCTGGGCGCCTGGCGACCAGACATCATCGGGCGTCCGGACGCCTTCCCTTCGGTTCCGGCTAGGCGACGACGTGGTCGTGGCTGGTGCCGCTCGCGGCTCGCGATATGCCGCCGACACCTCGCCCGGCCCCGTCATTGTCAACGAGTGGTGCCTCTGTAACTGTAAGGTTATTATTTTGTAAGACTCAATTATATTAAAGTGTATTTATGATAAATACAGAGTATAAACTAAGGATTTTCCATAAAAAAACAACCTCAACAGAAGTCAGAAGAGTCAACAAGATGACTCAGACAAACATGCTCATTTGCACAGGTACATAGTCATTATAACCTATTTGGTCATATGTATATGGGTTGGTCAGGCTCCATAGATGCAATAGCGCAGCGTTTGGTTGGAGTCTGACTCCCGAGAAACGAGAACGAAGTCTGTTTCTCTAGAGCCAAGCTCGCCGCATGCAAGATATTAACAGGTTATTAATGAGGTATTTGCATATATAATTAGCATAAAAGGCCATATTAATATATTTCAAAATAAATTAAGGTTTAATATGATAAAGTGATATACAACCAGTGATCTGTTAGATCGAAGTCTAGCCCATCTAGAAGGCGTCTAGATGCTAGTCTTAAGGTTAATGATTTGTTTAGCCCCTAGACTTTGGGCTACATGGCTAGACCATCTAGATGGTGATGTGAGGTCTAGACTAATCTACCGCATGTTTGCTTGGTCGTAAACGATCGTAAATTTCCATCCAGAACAGTAAACAATGGTCGCTTGGTCGCTTGGCCCCTAGACTTTGGGCTACATGGCTAGACCATCTACAGCTTGTTCGCTTGGTCGTAAACGATCGTAAATTTCCAGCCAGAACAGTATTTTTCTCTCACACCAAACCAACCAACAGTAAACAATCCACGATCGTTTACGGCCTGCCGAACAGGCTGTAGATGATGTGCCGCGTCCCAATGTAGGAATCCTAATATGGATGACAGTGAGTTTGATTGGCCGAGCGTCTAGAAGTCTAGGTCACTAAGATGAGGAGAATAATGAGTAGTCACTACATGTGAATATCTGATCCCATCATGATACAACTTATAATTTAGTTAATTATCATATATCACTACTACTAGAAAAAATTATGCGAGACGTTTTAAAAATGACGTCGGAGACGGGTAGGAATTTCAACCACCTCGGTTAATGCCTGGGATTAACCGAGGCGGTCGTTTTTTATTAACCGAGACGGTCACAGTTAACCTCCTCACAAAATAGATTTACCGAGGCGGTTACCTAAAATATATTAACAGAGGCGGGCCATATAAAAGGCCCACCTGTAAAAATAGGGCCATTTTCCTGAGGCGGGCCGTTAATGTGGCCAAGCTCAGTTTGAATTGGAAAAGCCCATCTCGACCCGATAAATCGCTCTGAGTATATATACCTGATTTAGGGTTTCACTTCACTCAACCTCTCCTCCCTCTCTCAGCCGCACACCGAGTGCGACTACGCGAGCGCCCGTCTCCCTCTCCCTCTCCTCACCGAGTGCCCCTCTCACTCCTCTCCCTCCAATAGCGACCGTCTCCCTCTCCCTCTCCTCACCGAGCCTCTCTCTCTCTCTCTCACACCTCTCTCTATCTCTCTCTCGGGATGGAGGCGGTGGCCGGTGAGCGGAGCGGAGGTCTGCTCCGGTGGCGCGTCTCCCGGTGGCGGAGGTCTGCTCCGACGGTGGATTTGGCGTGCACCGGCGAGGAGCAGCCCGGATCCGCCAGGCGCAAGCGAGGTGGCGGCGCTCCTCCTCCACCTCAGCCCTACGTCATCTCCGGTGCACCCTCTCTCCTCTCTCCCTCCGACGAGCTCCCTCCGGCCTGGCAGTGTGGATCTGGCGAGCTCCACCACCTCGAGCTCCAGATCCGGTGGGCGGGTGTCGGATCCGGCGAGCTCCGCCACCTTGAGCTCCAGATCCGGCGACCTGCACCACCTGCCGGCGGCGGATCTGGTGGAGGGTGGTCCCGACGAGCGGCGGTGCGCACGGGCGGATGCTGCAGCCGTGGATGGGCTCGGCGGGCCTGTCCATGGATTTTTCTCTTTTTTTGTTTTTTTATTTGATTAACCGAGGCGGGCATTTCAACCACCTCGAGAAAGATCTATTTACCGTGATTGTATGTATCAGCTGGATTCTTTTGTTTTAGGGCAGGCTAAGATGCATCAAGAAGGAAGGGGGTTAAATATGTGAAGTCGAGAGGGGAGATGGGGTACAGGAACATAACTCTCGTGACTCATGAATCAGACTAGGTTGGGATTTGGTCTTTAGACCTACTGTCAAATATGTCCGTGCGTTGTAACGGGAGTCCTTCCTTTTTTCGAGAGTCTAAAAATGGCCATGGGGCATAGGGTTTGTTTGCCACGTCCTAGTTTTTTTTATATAACTGTGTGTTTCACCGGTATAACTACGATTTGCCACACTTTCTTAGCACTGTTTCTGCATGTCATAGTTTCATTTTCTTGTCAAACTTTGCCGCAAGTGTGGCTTTTTATTTTGCTCGCCGTACTTTGATCATGTTTTGGTTCGTCTTTGTGCATGCTCACCGTGCAGTGCGTCTGTGGTGCGAGTTGCGGCACAAAAAAACAGGACTCTAGTTCAAATCCCATGGCCCGTGGCCTGATGCGATGAGAAAAATCACCGCAACCATGACGTGTTTGCATGATTGTCGCGTTCTACAACTGCCACTTTTAAGCGGTTTCAAACAAGATATATCCGTGGCATCCAAACTACGGCACCAACTAAGCCTAAAAGTATCTTCATGTCAAGATCCTTTATTGAACTATAATACAATTTAGTTATTATAGTGCCCAATCAGGATGATCATCGAGCACTTCAAAATTACTTTTACCTAATTATTTATAACATTTCATCTTGTACTGTTTCACGACTGAGGTGAAATAAAAAGGGAAATCAAGTATTTATGTATCAACCGGGATTTCTTGAATCAATGCAGCTCAAAGAAGAATAAATATAAAATGTTTTGTTTTATATCACGTAAAGCATATGATATGTCGGTGTGTGGTCTCTCTTCTGTTATTGGAGACCTGTGTTCGCGTATTTTTCACAGGCTAGTTGTTTTTATTGAAGGGACTATCAAGTTGCAAGGAGCCGAGCGGACGTGCTAGAAGTCAGAACACATGCGACAGCCGTAAAAATACTTGGAAAAGGAATTCGACCCGGACTGGAAAGGAAATTCGGAGGAGGCAGAAAAAAAGCATGGCAGAAAGTTTGCCTCTTTATTATTAGGTATATATATAGATATAGATTAAAAAAAATATAGATATGGATTTTTTTTAATGTGGTCGCTTCAACTTCGTATTGCACTTCCTTCACGTGCTCCGGCACATCCCTAAAGAAAGGGATATTATATTCCGGTTACGGTACAGATGCAGATACCAGAGAAATTATCACGACCGGAAGATTTGACAGGGCAAATAGCTGAGGCATTCGCTGTGCAGGCTTCTTTGGCCGTAACAGTTACAACTGGCTGGCCGAGTGAAATCAAATTACTTATTATCAAAACGGGACACAGAACGCAATGAACAAACATCCATTGGTAGCAACATATGAAAACGACATCAAAACGTCACAACAGCAAGAAACAGAGTCACATAACTGCATCCACAAAATGACACAAATTTTGATCACTGATCTCTCGTTTATCCTTCAGCTTGTACCCGATCAAAATAACCATTATAGTTTAGTACTTCATAGAAGAATCTATACATCAAGAGAAAGTTATGGCTTACGGCACAACTTCTAGCTAATCTTGATGAAGATACCAGCAAATACTGGTAAGTAAATCTAGAGCAGCATAGGTATGCTAGCTGGGGACTCCATTGTCTCGTCATCGTCATCCACTACATCCCAACTATCGTCTAAGCCAAAACTGGCATAAGAAACATCATCAATCCTAGATTCCACAGCAGATAACCAGTTGCTTTTAGACGCTAATGATTACAGCCAAACTGCTGTCGGATCTTGCTGATCTCACCAAGCTAGACAATCTCGGCGAAACTAGTTGCTGCGGTTCATCAAAAGTGGAGCTAGACAGGATCGGTGAAATTACTTGCAGTTGTTCATCAGAAGCCGAGCAAGACAAGACTGGTGGAATTTGTTGCACTGCTTCATCAACAGTAGACCTTGACGAGATCAATGGAATTTGTTGCAATTGTTCATCAAGAGCTGAGCTAGCCGAAACAAATGGAACTTGTTGCACTGGCTCTTCAACAGTCAAGTTAGACTAAGACAATCTCAATGAAATATGTTGCCATTGTTCATCAACAGGAATCTGAATATCCACTCTTAGCTTAAGCTTTGTTATGCTGTCAAAGATTCCAAGCATTTCCCCACTGAGGTAAAAAAAATGGCATGTCAATATTTTAAAGACAAATGGAGGACAAGCATTGAACATTCCAATATATAGAACAATGAACTACATCGTTTTTACAACACTTACTGCAATGCATCCACAACATGTCCTCGCTCTGTCAGTAACTCTCTCAGCTGTATCATAAATTAGCTCATATTAGCCATTGTTTATTAAAGCATGACTCAAGCACTGCACCTCTGATCAGAAGTCAATGTTGGTCCTTTATCGCAACATATAGTTGTTACCTTTGCGTTCTCCTGTGCTTCCTGTTCCAACCTCTTAGACTTGTTCTTTGCTGCTTCAAGAAGGAGTTCCTGTTCATTAAGACTTTTCTGAGCTGATGCTTCTCTTTCAAGCTTTGCCTTCTCAGCAGCTGCTCTTTCTGCTTCTGCAGCAGCAAGTCTTCTTTGAAGAGTATCTTGCATCTTCATAGCATACATGACAATATGACATACATGTAAGTTTATGAAAGTGTGAACAATGGACATAGGTTAAAAAATCATATAAAACTAACGAGTCGAGAACTGGGAGAGATTCATATCATGAATAAACTCATCTTGGTTGTGGAACAATTTCCATTCACCAACTGACTTGGATTAGGGTCACGTCCAAATGGTAACTGAAACAAGGTGTACCCACTCGACTTCAAATTACTTGTCAATTTAGTTGTCTTATTATCTTATTAAGTCCATCTTTTATATTAGACTACCAATTCCTGTAAATTCATATAGTTTAACAACATGCGAATTGTATAATACTCCATGAAGGTAACTTTCATGGTGAATCTAAAAACATAAATAAATCTTTTAAGGTTTGACTTTGGACAAAGCTAATGACAACTAATATGAAAGAGGGAGTAAATTAAAAACATGGCCTGTACTTGAAATTGGCTTTGCATGCGTCAAACCCTGAGAACCATTTCCAGTACTGGGGGAGCATATTGCGGTACAAATGAAAGTGTAATTTGGAAATGAATCTTAAGGTGTCGTTATGTTCTCTAGTACTCCCTCATTTTATTTTTGTAATAAGGTGTGGTTTGACTTGAAATGGTCTATAACGTCACAGTTTGATCATTAATACCTCATACATTACAATTTTAATAATGACTGACATTGATATAAAAGTATTTTTAAAATATGGATCCAATGATACCAAGTTTACATGGTACAATCTACAAATATTTAGATTAAGTGTTATTCAAAGAATAACAGGTATAAATATTGGGCTGCGTGTTCATAATCCGTATTTTTTAGATTATAAGTGTTAATCAAAGAATAACAAATTTGAATCTTGGGTTACCGGTTGCATGTCTGCACAAAAACAAATGGAGATACACTCACCTGGAAAGTGTTGATATTAAGTACATTTAAAATTTTACAGAAAAACAGATGAATTATAGTGCAATAAAATATTTACCTTATCGATAGCCAGCACAAAACTTTTTGTTTCTTCAGAAATGTTGGACAACCGACATTGAAGCTCCTGTGCTTCTGCTGCTAGAATAGATTTTTCAGCAAAAATCTCCCCTTCCACCTACATATTGTAAAGAAAGGAAAGAAATAATTTTATCTGGCAGTCTACAAAAAACAAATGTTGGAGCATTCATAAAAAAAACTATTGCATGCAGAACCTTGTTGTTTTCTCCAACTGCAAGAGTTGTCATCTCTTTTAGTTCCTCAACCTTTACAAGAATATCATTACCAGCTTGGCTTGCTTCTGAAATAGCACGTTTTGTATTTTCTTCATTTATTTCTACCTCCTGTAGCATTTCACTTATTGCAACGACATTTGACATCAGGGCATTCTGAGCCATACAAAAAGAGAGATTGGCAATTAGCTGTAGTTTCTAGTATTAGAGTTACAAAGAGCACATAATATATCATATATGTATGCCTGCAGTCAACTGCATGAAGACTTTGCATGCAAATCAATGCTATGGAGTAAACAACATAATGACATTAATAATTAAATATGAGTATATACACACACAAAATAAACTAACTAAAAGTGGAACTTTGTAAATTGATCATTTATCATGAAAACTTTGTAAATTGATCATTTATCATGAATGTAAGCATCTGTACCACAACTTTTATTAACTGTAGAAGCTTTCACTTGGTACAACTCTAAAAGTTATCTGACTTAACAAAAAAAAAGATTTACCTTTTTGTAATGTTCATTGGCAATGACATCATCAAGAGACTCGAGGTTAACAGAATTGCTTGATTGTACAGTCACATGAGGGAAAGCATCATCATGCAGTGACATATCACCTCCAGAGGATGAAAGCTCAGAGTTTCTCTCGGAATAGGTGTTTTGCATCAGAGAACCAACTAGCAGAGAACCAGAACTGAACTCTTCAGATATGCAATTCTGACCAGATGTTGATGGAACATCAAAAACTTCAGGACATAATCCAGTGAGGATATCTTCCTGTTCAACTGAGGTTTTGTTGGACAGGTCAAACTGTACAGAATTTGAATTTGTTTTGTTATCAAACGAATCAAGCCCTAAGTGTGTATTTGTGTCATCAAATGCCTGCTGATTTCCTGAGAGAGAACTTGTCAATACAAAAAAGAAGTCTATGAAATGAAAAGAAAAATGAAGGAATGGTATGACTATATATTACTTCACTGAACAGATTAGGAAGGACTATGACTCTCAACTTTCCTAAGGGATATGCCACTGACTATAAGAATATATGTTAAGCTTTCCAGGCCCAAAACACAAGACAAAACCTCAAAATCCACATAAAAATGTTTGTTAAACACTGTGTTTATCTGGTAAATCTAAAGGTCCAGTACAGACCACTGCTACAACATATCAACAGAAAGATAAACATATGGATCAAAAAAGGTAGGTGTTGGCATGTTTTAATTAAAGAAAAGTAACATGTGACATAATAAGATGTAAATAATAGATATTGAATGTTGTTTTGCCTAACATTTTTGAAGGAACCAACAAGTAATTGAAAGAACAGGATGGGAATTTACCATGAATATTCAAATCCTCATTTATGTTTGGATGACTGGGCTCTTGGACAATATTTGGGACGACATTCTGGACGATATAATCTGCAGCCGCATCAATGTCATCCTTGAACTGTATGGAAACTTCTATCAGTGTCGAGAAGTCAACCTGAACATATACAAAATTAGGATCCTAGAAACAGGTATACGATTTTCTAAGAGCACTTGCAACTAATCGACTGAAACAACAGTACATACAAAGAGAGTTAATAGCATGCCACAAACTGTAGAATCTAGCCTAAGTTTTACAAAATTTCTGTGCGAGTCATATTCAATAAAAAGGCACACTTGAACTAGTTTTGTTTACTTTCAAGAAAGAAGACAACAAGATCAATGGATATTTTAGACAGGTCTTAATTTGTCCTATGTACATGCAACTCACCCAAGAAAAAGTTTTGGTTTCCTGATGCATCTAGCACCAATAAAAAGATAATGAACTAAACCATTATATTTATATCAGTTTGAATAAATATATATGCACACCCTGTTAACAGATGTACATTAGAAGTTTATCCATACTTTAAGCTATGTCTAAAGCCTTTTCCTACTCGTCGGAATAAATCTAGACATTTGGTGCCCGAGGTTTTTCTGGATATCGCTCCTCAGCTCCTCAGGATGAGGCAACCTTGGCCGATTGGTGGCTGCGATCTAGAAAGCTGGTGCCTAAATCGGCTAGAAAGGAGTTCGACTTGGCGGTGCTGCTCACATCGTGGAACCTATGGAAGGAGCGCAATCGTCGAACCTTCGACAGGGTTTCTAGACCACCGCAACAGCTCCTCCGCCTCATCGTCGACGAAGCGCACAGCTGGGTAGGCACTGGTTTCACCAGCCTGTCATCCAGTGATTGGCGCTACGCTTCGTTAGCATCAGCCGGTTTCCGCTGCTTCGGTCGCTCAATTAGTCTCTTACTTTAGTCACAACCAAGTGTATTCAACCGCGGTGCCATGTGTCCGTGTTTACCCCATCACTAATGGCATCTCGCCGTGAAGGGATGTTGGGCATGTACTTATTTCTCTAACTCCTGTTAATGAAATACGTGCTAAGCACGCTCTAAAAAAAAAGGCTTTTTCTGGATAGAAAAGGTCAACAATGTCTTCTTCTCTAAGTAATGCCAGACTGAATATGTTTGGACTTTGGCAACGCAGAGGATCCTCAACAAAGAAACTCTTCTCTTCAGATAAAATACCACGCAAGTTTTGCTTAACAGAAGTACAGAACACAAGTAAAAATCTTACTTACTCGTCGTGTTCAGACACGATACATCTTATTTACTCGTCGTGTTCTTCAGACACGATCAGTCAATGGGAACAGCTATGAACTGGATTAATCGGCACTCACCTGCGGGAAGACCTCCATGAGGCCGTCCAAGACGGCGTCCCCCGTCATCGGACCCGCACCCTGCAAACAACACACGAAAACGCAGGGTCACTAAGGCGATCGAGATCGCCACCAACACCAACACAAGGAGGAGCGGATGCCGGCGAACAGGCAGCAGAGACGGGAGGGGTAATCCTGACCTCCGACGAAGAAGACGCACCAGTGATTTCTTGCGCGACTTGATCAGGCGTGGCCGCCGGGAAGTGGAGGGCCGGGGTTTCGACTTGGAATTTTTCGTGGAGAGGGGTGGATTTTGAAGTCCGGAAGCTGGAGACTAGAGAGGTTCTTGGCTTGGGAAGCGTCGTCCGGGCGGCGGAGCCTGCTGCTGCTACTTATTGGAGGGACGGAGGGGGCAGCTGGTCACGCTCACGCAACGCGGGGCGTAGGAAAGCGCTGGCGCCTGGTGATCGGTCCCGAGGACGAAACCGGGGAGACGCGCGACGCGCTGGCGCGTGGGCCGAGCCGAGAGACGAGGATCGAGGAGTCCGTCCCGTGCCTAGCTAGGCGCCTCGTACCGAGTACTAGTACTCCGTAGTACCGAATACCGAGCTATACTCGGCGGCGAGCCTGCCACCCCTGTCCCCTCCTGCGCTGGCCCAACGGTGCTGACTGTACGTCTGCCCGGCCGGCGACCCAATGTAACATACAGTACCGGTGTCGATATCATTGTCAACACATGGGATCGGTGCTCGACCGCCAACGGCACGCCTCTTTTTTTTTTTTTTCTTTTTGCCTCGGCTCTCCTCCATGACATGCTTCTTCGGCTCTTCGCAACATTGCACAAGTAGTGAGTGTTTTGGTTTGGTTGGATCAGTTACCTGCTTGCGGGATACTAATCTTGTGTAGGTGAAACAAAAAACAACTTATTTCTAGTAGTACATTTGTCGTAGCACACTTCCCGTGGGAAGGAATAGTACTATTTCTAAATGGAAAAAGTCTAGATAACTCCCTGGACTATTGGAGCTGGCATACTTAATCCCACCATCTACAAAACCAGTTGTTTAGCACTTTAAACTTTGCCAAACCGTTTAATTTGGCCCCTGGGCGGTTTGGGCGGGCGGTTTTGCCGACGTGGACGCTCCAACCTGGCAGCCGTGGCCAGCGTGGCTTCCGGCCCCACCTGTCAGGCGGCCCTTGGGCTGAAATACGCCTCCCCTGCCTCCCTTTCCGTCTGTCTCCCTCTTCGCCCGCGCACTCTCCCACGCTGCCGCACCAGTGAGGTTAGGGTTTGCCGTCGAGGTTGTAACACCTCGGTGTTAAGCATGCATTAACATTCCATCTCATGAGCATAATCATCATTTCATTATGCATAAGCAGCATCTATGCATTCCATTCTAAGGAAAGGAAGTGTCATTTCATGTGGTACTGAAATTAAATTAAAATTCATCATGTTTGAACTATTTGAAATGCCATGCTCATGTTTGGGTGATATGATTTCTTGGTTTGATCACTAAGATAGCTTATCAATATTTAGGATACAATTTGGAGCAAAGTTTATATTTAAATTTTTGCCAAATTTTGCTTTTAAAAATAATTCTTCAAAATTAGGGTTTTGAATTAATGTTGATTTTAATTTTGTAATTTAAAATCTATTTGGAATTTGACTTTGGTCATAAAAGCAAAGTTGCAGAGAATAAATTTTTGAGCAACTTTTATTTTTGGGCCAAAGTTTGGAACTGCTTTGAAATTGCTCAAAATTTGCATTGAATGAAATAGGAATAGAAAATAATTTAAAAAAATCGCATTTCACCTTAGTGGGCCTCGCGCCTCGCTTTCGGCCCAGTTTGCGAAGCCGGCCCGGCCTGCCCCGCACCTCGCCTGGCCTGCCTCCGCGCCGCGCCTCCCGCTCCCCTGCCCGCGCTGCGCCCACGCTCCGACCGCGCCAGAGCGCGCACGCCGCGTGGCGGCCATGCGCCGACGAGCACGCCGCGCGGCACCACCGGCCTGCCCGCTCCGACCGGCCGTGCTCCGCCTTCAAGGCTGTCCGACCGCGTGCACCCCACTCCACACTCCATCCTGCCTCCCCCTCCTCCATCTCATTTGCTCTCTCGCCTCGCAGTAGCAGCAGCAAGCCGCAGCGGCCACCGCGCCATTCCCGCGGCCGCCGAGCTTCACCGTGGCGCGCCAGCACAGCTCCTGCCCGCACCGCTACAGCTCTGCGCTCGCCTTCATCACCAGCAAGGAGAAGGTAGTGGCCGCGGGCCCCTTTCGCTTCTTCCCTTCTCTCTCTACCATGCGCATCCGCTCGCCGGAGCTCGGCTCCGTGTAGACGGCCCCGCTCTGCTTTCTCTCTCCCCTCCCTTTCTCGCGCTTCGGGTCCGCCGTCACCTTGCCGTGCTCACGCGCGCCTCACCGGACCTTGCCATAGCCGGGAATAGCCAGCGCGCAACAAGGCAGCGCCGCCGCTCTGCCATTGCCGTCGGTGAGCCTCGCTCCGGTGACCCGCCCCTCCATATTCACCTCTATCTGACGCGATTTGACGTGGGGAGCATGTTGGTGCCCTCCGTTTCGCCGGGAACCTCGCCGTCGGCGAGAACGCGCCGGTCAGCGCCGCCCCCTATTTTGGTCTGACCGACAGGTGGGGCCGTTGACCTGCGGGGGGCCGCTTGTCAGCGCCCTGACTCGGGTCTGGGTGTACCCAGCGTTTTCATCGGCTGATTTTTAAAAGGATTTAGGAAATGATTTTCCAAAAAATGTTGAATGTTTCCAAAAAGTCATAACTTGCTCAAAATAGCTCCAAATTTGTTGAAATAAGTTTTGCTAGGTTTCTTGTGACTAGATCTATCTGTTAAAAATATTGCATGTCATTTTTGAGATACTTTAATGTAGAGCTTTATTTAATTCTTGATATTGCTGATATCTTGTAAAATGTTTGGTAAATCCTATATGTATCAGAAAAATATGATTCCAATTTGGTTGATCTATTCTTGAGATGTACTTTCTGTGAAAAATATATGTCATGCATGTTATGTGGAAAAATATGGCTAGGTATGTTATGTGTATTAATTGCTGATTTCTTGTAAAATTGCTAGGGCTAAAAATATGAATAATACATGTAGGTGAAACTTTTTGTACAGTGATTGTATGCTATGTAGATCATGGGAAAAATACCAAATCTGTTGTTTCACACTTTTCGTAGTACAAAGTATTTTCATGCTCAATTATCCACCATAGCTTGTCATTTTTGTGTAGGCTGTGATACTTATCTAAATGCAATGAAAATTTTATGGTAGCCTACTTAGAGTAGTACTATGCTACTGTAATTTTATCAGATTTTTATGAGCACTAAAAATATATGTTGCTGTTGTATTCCTAGTTTAAAATGAAATAAAATAATCTTCTTTAATGCATGTTTAGTTAATAATGTTTACTTTGGTGTATCTTTGAAGCAACTTAACTTGCTATGGTGACTTGGCATGTTAGTACAGTGGTTGTAGTAGTAGTATAGTGGTACATGTTCTTGGATGATGTTGGCTACCTTGTAGAAGGGCTTTACCTCTACTATGTCCAATAAAGTTAAACATGTTCATCTACATTTCATGCATCATGATCATTACATGTCATCTCTTCGATGCACCTATGCATTAGCACTCATACATCTGCATCATACAGGATCGCAGGAGGAGTTGCTAGCAGTAGTTCAGGAAGAGCAGACCGGGACAGATCCACAAGAAGTCCAGGCACAGGAGGTGCCAGAGGAAGAGGAGCCGGGAGAGGACTTGCCCGAGTGCGTGGATCATCATCCTAGTTCGTTCGAACGAGGCAAGCCTCGGAGCATTCTAAGTCTCCTACTTTATAAAAGCAATTATTTCTATATATGAGTTTATATATTGTTGCATTAAGTTGTAGGAGTTGATTGAAACCGTTGATGCATTTATTACTATCCTTGCCTACCTTATTACCTTATTACCTTGTTAGGTCAGGATCAAATAACTGCTTAGCCTTGCTTAGACCGGTAGCGATCGGTGATATCTGGTCACCTACATTTATAGGTGGTTACTGGAAGAATTTAGCTATGGAAAGAATGATATCCTGGAATTAACCATATGTGATGGATAATTGGAGACCGGACGGAAAAAGTTGGAGGCAACCAGACAGGGTTCTGGGGTGCTGTTAGTTTCCATCTGTGTCGATTAAGGACCGATCGTTGCTCGTCCCTCTTGTCATATTGAACGCATGCCTCATATTTAGCTGGCCAAATAAAGTACCTTTCGACCGCGAAGCTAGTAACACTATTCGGGCCGGGATCTACACGGGTGCGCGTATTGGTGCTGATGGGGGTTTGACAGGGATGCGAAGAGTGAGCCCAAGGGCAGGTGCGCCCTGATTCTTGGCAGTCGGGCGGTCCCTAGGTACTGCGGCTCTAGATTGTCCCGCGGCTACCTAAATAGTGTCCTTGGTGATCTAAGCTACCCTGGCAGGGGAAGCATGGTTTGTGTGAGGAATAAATCACCAGCTGGTTAGGAATCGATTCGAATCGCCATCGCTCCTGGATAGTGAGCACTTAACTCGAGCTATGGCATCGTAGTAATTATTATGGAACAATGATGGTTATCTGGATGGTATGGGATATGCTAAATCTAAATTGGTAACTGGATGTTATTGATTAATCAAGTGATTGCTATAGTACAGGTGCTTACCTAGATGGATAGGTCATAATAAAGATGATGCAAAGTACTTAGAATGGTTCCTTCATGATAGCTTATGCTTTTCGCAAACAAGTCAGCTAGCCCACTAAAGAAAGCCTTGCATAATCCTTGGTGTCGCTTTATTTTGGTTTAAGACGGGTAAGTCTAGCTGAGTACCTTCTCGTACTCAGGATGTTGTTCCCATTGTTGTTGTAGATGGTCAAATGTACTATGGCTATTGCATTAACTGCCTATACCCCGGCGATGGGTGACAACTAGGACCAAGGGTAATGGTCACCCTGTATCTCTCATCTGATGCTTTTGTTGGAGATGACTACCTACTAGCATTGTATCTGAACTAAAAGTGTGTGTGTGGCTTTAAAACTATTTGCTTCCGCTATTTTAGATTGAACTTGGTTTGTAATAACTTTATATTCTAAACTCTGATGTATCCAACTGCCATTGCAAACTTTATGTAACATGTGACGGTACTTGCTAAACTTATACGATCTTGGTTTGTATGTCGATTGGTTTAAAATCCTTCGTGGTTTCACGGACTACCGGGTTATACGGGCTTAAGTTTGCTAAATTATCTGCTTCGACGGAAGATTTCCTTACTTAATCTCATATAATTGGTCGGTTCTGTTACAGCTGGTATCAGAGCAAGGTTTAGCAGGTTACTGTTCATGCGTGTATTTAAAACAAAAGGGTTTTGTGTTATAAAACTAATTGCAAACTATAGTATATAGGTGTTTCAACCTCTAATTAAAAACTTAAGAGTGTGCCATTGGTCATATCCTTTATGCCCAGTTAAGGACTCTAGGTGGCTTATTTAAGTACTGACTTGGGGGTCTTTGCATCATATTTCTATTTCGTTGCTCATACGGCGTGTTATTGTATGAGTGCCATTCACTTGAGTGGTAATGTATGGATCCATTGCCTCTACACCTCGGTAAGTGAGAGTTGTGAGAGCATGATCGGATACACTGCCGATCTAGGGAAGTGCTTATATGATGCCGAATAATTTACATGCCATACGCGTGTTTGTATGAAGGTATCCAATGTGTGGGGGAATTTTGTCCTGTGGTGACGATGCCATCGATAGGACGATGGTTTGGGTAGTTGCTACCGTGGTACGTGTATCTAGGGATGCGTGTAGAACGAGTAGATTACTTTACTGCTTTCGTGCATATTTTTCATACTGTCAGGGTTTGGGCTGAAGTGGATCTTTTGCAGGTACATAACAGCGCTGTCGTGTAGTACGTATTAGCTACGTTTATCAGAGACCGTTGTATGCCACCGTCTATGCCGCTAGCAATTGTTATTTTTCCTAAGTTTGTGAGAACGTACGAAATGTGCATGCATCATGTTGTTACATATCATTCATGGCATTGTTCCTCCCCTTATAAGTTAATTATCTCATTTTGATAAAAATGACAACTTAACCTTGTTCTCACATGAGTAATAAAACAAATTTGCTATAGATGGCACACACAAAGCAGACCGCTCGCAAGTCCACCGGAGGCAGAGCTCCCCGCCATCAGCTTGCTCCACGTACCCGTCAGCGCCACACATTTCTTGGAGAGTTTGGGATGCCTACACTCTTGTGGAGAGTGCTTAGCTATGTAGGCTATCCTGAGGGAATGGAGCCCCGCTACTTCTGGACAAATGAGCAGTTGGGGGAAGGTCTTTTGGTTACTGTGGAGGCCGTTGTTCGTCCCCGAGGTGACGATTCTGAGTGGACTGGTTGGCGTTATGAGTCAACTGGCAGGACTGCTGAAGAAGCAGCTGATAGGGCAGCCTTTGGGATACTGAGGGATATCATGGATCGTTTTTCTTAGGAGTTGGTAGCCGCTTTAGTTGGAGTCTTTTCGAGGGGCAACCCCTCCACTGACTCATGGCAGCAGGCAAGAGGAAGATCTTTGGAGATTAGTGCAGCAGAAGGACAGAACAGTGATAACCCTACCATGAGCGCCATGTTCGCAGTGATGAAGGCTTTTAATGGAGTAGAAGGTAGCCTGAGACGTGTGTCTGGTGCTCTTGGTCATGCCCGCGATGACTGACGTCATCTTCAGAGGGATCACAATGCCGAAATTGAGAGGCTCAGTGCAGAGATGGCTCAGTTGACTCGTTAGAGGGATCAGGCGACCCAGAGGACTAGAGCCTATGAGGGAGACGTGCGTGCACTGAGAGAGCAGGTCGAGCATCTAACCACCACCAATAGGAACACTAAGCATATGTTGATCCATGTGCTCCACCAGAGGAATGAAGCCTGGTCCACAGAAGATGTTCTGAGAGCTCGACAGGTTGAGCTGGAGCAGTAGCTGGCTAATGCAGAAGAGTACAACGACAACCTACATGAGGAGGTTCATCAGCTGAATAACTAGCTCCACCCTTACGTTTCGCCTGGAGCCGCAGAGATGGATCTAGATGAGGACAAGGATCCCGAAGAGCTTGAGGCACCAGCTGATGACGACGACAATGATGTAGATAGTGACGATGTCAACATCTCTGACCTAGATAGCGACCACGATGAGTAGGCTAGTAGTTGTTGCGCTAGCTACTAGGGTTTTGTTTGCGATGACCTTTTGCATGGTTGACATGTCTGGCATGTACTCATGAGTAGAACGACTAAGACCTTGATGTAATGTTGGAAAACTTGGATGTGTTTGTGGCGATATCTGAACGTCAAAAGTCCAGTGTATGTATGCTGGCAATTTGGTTGTATTGGACACGATGTGTGTGCTTTAGTAATCTAATTAGTAATGTTGTGTTAATTGGAATGACTTATTGTGCCCCTGTTTTATTGTATGAATTTATTCTCTCCAGTGAATTCAGTACGGCATAATTTTTCATTCACCTGCAATTTCTACAACATCACCTAATAATTACTATTGCTGAAATATGCAGATGCCAAACACTCGTCGTACCGTGTATGACACGACTGAGGCAGGTGGCAGTGCCGCTGGGAATGAGAACTGTGATCCACCACCACCACCTCCTCCTCCACCGTACACCGCGGAACAGTTCTTCGCACAGTTCCTTGGAAGTCAACGCAACATGGAGGGCATGCAGCAGAACATGGAAGCTGCATTGCGCCATATTGCTGACAACACCCGCCATGGGTTAAACCCAGGTGGGCATGAAGCGAATCAGCATAGCAGTTTTAAGGACTTTATGGACACCAGACCACCAATTTTCAAAGAAGCCATAGAGCCATTGGATGCGGAAGAGTGGATAAACACCATGGAAGATAAGTTTCATGTTCTAAGGATGACAGAAGTGTTGAAAACTGAGTATGCAGCTCATCAGCTACAAGGCCCTACAGGAATGTGGTGGAAGCACCACCGCACCACTTTTCCCCCCAATGCCCACATTACTTGGAGGGAGTTCACGGAGGCTTTTCGTGGAGTTTACATTCCACCGGGTTTGACCGAAATGAAGTTTGGAGAATTTCTAGCACTGAACCAAGGCACCAAGACAGTGACCCAGTATCTACATGCATTCAATAATCTAAGTCGCTATGCCTCTGACATGGTGAATACCGATGCCAAAAAGATCGCTAGTTTCAAGAGAGGTCTGAATCCCAAGATGATGAAGCACGTGGGTACCAACACAAGAACTGGTTTCAATGACTTTGTTAGTGACTGCTTCGAGCAAGAAAAGAACAACAATATATATGCTACATCCAAGACTCGCAAGAGGTCTTTTGAGTCAGGTCCATCCCAGCCAAGGGCCCCGATGGCAAATCGTTCTGCGTATCGTCTGCCTGCCCCTGGTGCAAGGTTTAGGCCACCCCAGCGGAGGAATCAGAATGCCCAGCAACCTTAGAGGAACTAGAAGCCATTCAAGATGGCAGTGCCACAAGCCAAGACCGGACAAGGCAGTTCATCTGGAGCTGCTACTCAAGTAAGAGGACCGTGTTTCAACTGCAATCAACCTAGGCACTTTGTGAAGTTTTGCCCATATCCCAAGAGGTAGTAGACTCAGTACTAAGCTCATGTGCACCACACCACCATTGATGACATCCCAGAATGAGAGCCCGTGACATCCGGTATGTTTTCTATCAACAATCATCCTGTAGTCATTTTGTTTGATTCTAGATCATCGCATTCATTCATAAGTCAAGCATTTGCAAGAAAGTATGTGCAAAAGATAGTTGAATTGGAATGTGCTTATCGGATCAGTTCAGCTGGGGCTGATCTGTTAACTAATCAGATAATCCGGGGGATAACCCTGAGTATAGCAAACAAGCAGTATAAGCTTAACTTGATAGTTATGCCAGGGCTCGTTCTGGATGTGATTATAGGAATGAACTGGATGACTAAGATGGGAGTAGTAATTGATGTTGGAGGAAGAAGCATTTCTCTCAAAGAACCTGTTGGAGAAGGTACATTTCAAGTAACCTTACCTAGGAGAATAGATCTGACCAGTACAACTTATGCAGTCCAAACTACTCTTCTAGCCAAGATTGCAGTAGTGTGCGAGTTTCCAGATGTGTTTCCAGATGAGTTACCCGGTCTTCCACCGGACAGAGATGTTGAGTTTGCCATTGAGTTAATCCCTAGAACACCACCGATCTCAAGAAGGCCTTATCGGATGCCTCCAAATGAATTAGCCGAGTTGAAGAAACAACTCCAAGATCTGTTGACTAAGGGTTTAATTCGTCCAAGTTCATCGGAATGGGGATGTCCCACACTGTTCGTGAAGAAGAAGAAGGATAACTCCTTATGGATGTGCGTAGGACTATTGGCCATTGAATGCGGTGACAATTAAAAACAAGTATCCTCTACCTCGGATTGATATCTTGTTTGATCAATTGTCAAGAGCCAAGGTGTTCTCCAAGATAGATTTGAGATCAGGGTACCATCAGATCAAGATTAGACCACAAGATATACCCAAAACCGTGTTCTCCACCAGATATGGTTTGTACGAATATCTTGTCATGTCCTTTGGTTTGACAAATGCTCCTGCATACTTTATGTATCTGATGAATTCAGTCTTTATGCCAGAGTTGGATAAGTTTGTGATTGTGTTCATTGATGACATTCTAGTATACTTAGAGAATGAACAGGATCATGAAGAGCATCTTAGAATTATCTTGACTAGACTCAGAGATCACCAGCTGTATGCTAAGTTTAGTAAATGTGAGTTCTGGCTGAAGACAATTCCTTTTCTCGGTCATGTGTTATATGAGAATGGAATCTCAGTGGATCCTAGTAAGGTACAAGAGGTTATGGACTGGAAGGCACCCAGCACAATTCATGAGGTTTGGAGTTTTCTTGGATTAGCCGGTTACTATCGTCGTTTTATACCGGACTTCTCGAAGATTGCCAAGCCAATGACAAGTTTGCTACAAAAGGATCATAAGTTCATTTGGACAGAGGAGTGTGAGGCAGCTTTCTGCACCTTGCAGAATTTGCTAACCACTGCTCCTGTTCTAGTGCAACCGGATATAGAAAAGCCGTTTGATGTGTTTTGCGATGCATCAAAGAATGGTTTAGGATGTGTTCTGATGCAAGATGGAAGGGTCATTGCTTATGCCTCACGTCAGTTGAGGAAGCATGAGGTTAACTATCCTACGCATGATTTAGTGCTTGCGGCCGTTGTGCATGCTCTAAAGATTTGGAGACACTACTTGCTTGGGAATGTGTGCAATATCTTTATAGATCATAAGAGTCTCAAGTATATATTTACTCAGTCTGAGTTGAATATGCGACAAAGAAGATGGTTAGAGCTAATAAAGGATTATAATCTGAATGTGCACTATCATCCGGGAAAGGCAAATGTTGTGGCAGATGCCTTAAGTAGGAAGTCACATTCTCTTGTTGTGCAACCATTGTTTGAAGATGAGTTCAATTTGTTGCATCCTGCTGTGTTGCATAATATCTAGGTTAGTTGTACCTTGGAAAGCAAGATCATTGAGGATCAGAAAACAGATAAGGGAATATTCCATATCAAGGAGAAAATGAAGAAAGAACCGTCCAAGCACTTTAGAGTGGATGAACAAGGAGTGTTATGGTTTAAGGACCGTCTGGTTGTACCTAAAGATTGAGAGCTCAAGAACAAATTGATGGATGAAGCTTATCACTCTAAGCTTTCTATCCATCCTGGAAGTAACAAAATGTACCAAGAATTGAGACCTCGTTATTGGTGGACGAAGATGAAGAAGGAGATTGCAGCGTATGTTGCTCGTTACGACATGTGTTGTAGAGTGAAAGTTCTTCACATGAGACCCGCAGGAATGTTGCAACCTTTGTCAGTACCAGATTGGAAATGGGATGATATAAGTATGGATTTTATCACCGGTTTCCCCACCACACCAAAGGGGAATGATTCGATTTGAGTAATTATATATCGCCTTACCAAATCAGCTCACTTTTTACCAGTCAAAACAACATTTTGACCACCTCAGTATGCTGAGAAGTACATTGCAGAGATTGTCCGATTACATGGTAGACCAAAGACTATCGTGTCTGACCGTGGGTCACAGTTTACCGCTCATTTTTGGGAGCATCTTCATAAAGGTTTGGGCACTAGCTTGATTCGAAGTATAGCTTACCACCCACAAATAGATGGGCAGATAGAGCGAGTTAATGCTGTTCTAGAAGATATGCTTAGAGCCTGTGTGTTATCGTCTAAAGGTTCATGGGAATCATGGTTACCTTTGGCAGAGTTCGCTTACAACAATAGTTACCAAGAGAGTATCAAGATGGCTCCATTTGAAGCATTGTATGGCAGGAAATGTAGAACGCCATTGAATTGGGTTGAGCCTGGAGAAAGAAGGTTTTATGGAATCGATTTTGTTGACGAGGCTGAGAAAAAGGTCCGTATTATCCAACAAAACATGAAAGCGGCCCAGTCACGCCAGAAGAGTTATGCCGATAAGAGAAGGAGACTGCTAGAATTTCAAGTTGGTGACTACATTTATCTAAAGGTTACTCCAATGAAGAAAGTACAACGGTTTGGAGTAAAGAGAAAGCTCGCTCCTAGGTTTGTAGGACCGTACAAGATCATAGAGAAGAAGGGTCCCGTGGCTTATAAGTTACAGTTACCAGAAGCGATGGGTTCGATCTTCTCAGTCTTCCATGTATCACAGTTGAAGAAGTGCTTGCGTGTTCTGGAAGATAGAATAGAACCTCAGAGCATTCAGCTCAAATCAGACTTAGAATACAGTGAGCAACCGGTTTGAGTTTTGGATACTAAGGACCGAGTCACTCGGAATAAGGTGGTGAGAACATATAAGATGCAGTGGAGTCATCACGATGATGGTGATGCGACGTGGGAAACAGGAGAATATCTGCAAAATGCTTATAAGGATTTTTATAACAAATGGTTCATAACTCAAAATCTCGAGACGAGATTCTTATAAGCGGGGAGGGCTGTAACACCTCAGTGTTAAGCATGCATTAACATTCCATCTAATGAGCATAATCATCATTTCATTATGCATAAGCAACATCTATGCATTCCATTCTAAGGAAAGGAAGTGTCATTTCATGTGGTACTGAAATTAAATTGAAATTCATCATGTTTGAACTATTTGAAATGCCATGCTCATGTTTGGGTGATATAATTTCTTGGTTTGATCACTAAGATAGCTTATCAATATTTAGGATACAATTTGGAGCAAAGTTTATATTTAAATTTTTGCCAAATTTTGCTTTTAAAAATAATTCTTCAAAATTAGGGTTTTGAATTAATGTTGATTTTAATTTTGTAATTCAAAATCTATTTAGAATTTGACTTTGGTCATAAAAGCAAAGTTGTAGAGAATAAATTTTTGAGCAACTTTATTTTTCGTACAAAGTTTGGAACTGCTTTGAAATTACTCAAAATTTGCATTGAATGAAATAGGAATAGAAAATAATTTTAAAAAATCGCATTTCACCTTAGTGGGCCTCGCGCCTCGCTTTTGGCCTAGTTTGCGAAGCCGGCCCGGCCTGCCTCCGCGCCGTGCCTCCTGCTCCCCTGCCCGCGCGCTGCGCCCACGCTCCGACCAAGCTAGAGTGTGCATGCCACGTGGCGGCCATGCGCTGGCGAGCACGCCGTGCGGCACCACCGACCCGCCCGCTCCGACCGGCCGTGCTCCACCTTCAAGGTTGTCCGACCACGTGCACCCCACTCCACACTCCATCCTGCCTCCCCCTCCTCCATCTCATTTGCTCTCTTGCCTCGCAGCAGCAGCAGCAAGCCACAGTGGCCACCGCGCCATTCCCATGGCCGCCGAGCTTCACCGTGGCGCGCTAGCACAGCTCCTGCCCGCACCGCTACAGCTCCGCGCTCGCCTTCATCACCAGCAAGGAGAAGGTAGTGGCCACGGGCCCCTTTCGCTTCTTCCCTTCTCTCTCTCCCATGCGCATCTGCTCGCCGGAGCTCGGCTCCGTGTAGACGGCCCCGCTCTGCTTTCTCTCTCCCCTCCCTTTCTCGTGCTTCGGGTCCGCCGTCACCTTGTCGTGCTCACGCGCGCCTCACTGGACCTTGCCATAGCCAGGAATAGCCAGCGCACAGCGAGGCAGCGCTGCCGCTCCGCCATTGCCGTCTGCGAGCCTCGCTTTGGTGACCCGCCCCTCCATATTCACCTCTATCCGACGCGATTTGACGTGGGGAGCACGTTGTTGCCCTCCGTTTTGCCGGGAACCTTGCCGTCGGTGAGAACGCATCGGTCAGCGCCTCCCCCTGTTTCGGTCTAACCGATAGGTGGGGCCATTGACCCGTGGGGGCCCACTCGTCAGCGCCCTGACTCGGGTCCGGGTGCACCGAGCGTTTTCATCAGCTGGTTTTTAAAAGGATTTAGGAAATGATTTTCCAGAAAAGTTGAATGTTTCCAAAAAGTCATAACTTGCTCAAAATAGCTCCTAATTTGTTGAAATAAGTTTTGCTAGGTTTCTTGTGACTAGATCTATCTGTTAAAAATATTGCATGTCATTTTTGAGATACTTTAATGTAGAGCTTTATTTAATTCTTGATATTGCTGATATCTTGTAAAATGTTTGGTAAATCCTACATGTATTAGAAAAATATGATTCCAATTTGGTTGATCTATTCTTGAGATGTACTTTCTGTGAAAAATATATGTCATGCATGTTATGTGGAAAAATATGGCTAGGTATGTTATGTGTATTAATTGCTGATTTCTTGTAAAATTGCTAGGGCTAAAAATATGAATAATACATGTAGGTGAAACTTTTTGTACAGTGATTGTATGCTATGTAGATCATGGGGAAAATACCAAATCTGTTGTTTGACACTTTTCGTAGTACAAAGTATTTTCATGCTCAATTATCCACCATAGCTTGTCATTTTTGTGTAGGCTGTGATACTTATCTAAATGCAATGAAAATTTTATGGTAGCCTACTTAGAGTAGTACTATGCTACTGTAATTTTCTCAGATTTTTATGAGCACCAGAAATATATGTTGTTGTTGTATTCCTAGTTTAAAATGAAATAAAATAATCTTCTTTAATGCATGTTTAGTTAATAATGTTTGCTTTGGTGTATCTTTGAAGCACCTTAACTTGCTGTGGTGACTTGGCATGTTAGTATAGTGGTTGTAGTAGTAGTATAGTGGTACATGTTCTTGGATGATGTTGGCTACCTTGTAGAAGGGCTTTACCTCTACTATGTCCAATAAAGTTAAACATGTTCATCTACATTTCATGCATCATGATCATTACATGTCATCTCTTCAATGCACCTATGCATTAGCACTCATACATCTATATCATATAGGATCGCAGGAGGAGTTGCTAGCAGTAGTTCAGGAAGAGCAGACCAGGACAGATCCACAAGAAGTCCAGGCACAGGAGGTGCCAGAGGAAGAGGAGCCGAGAGAGGACTTGCCCAAGTGCGTGGATCATCATCCTAGTTCGTTAGAACGAGGCAAGCCTCGGAGCATTCTAAGTCTCCTACTTTATAAAAGCAATTATTTCTATATATGAGTTTATATATTGTTGCATTAAGTTGTAGGAGTTGATTGAAACCGTTGATGCATTTATTACTATCCTTGCCTACCTTATTACCTTTTTACCCTGTTAGGTCAGGATCGAATAACTGCTTAGCCTTGCTTAGACCGGTAGCGATCGGTGATATCTGGTCACCTACATTTATAGGTGGTTACTGGAAGAATTTAGCTATGGAAAGAATGATATCCTGGAATTAACCATGTGTGATGGATAATTGGAGACCGGACAGAAAAAGTTGGAGGCAGCCAGACAGGGTTCTGGGGTGCTGTTAGTTTTCATCTTGATTAAGGACTGATCATTGCTCATCCCTCTTGTCATGTTGAATGCATGCCTCACATTTAGCTGGCCGAATAAAGTACCTTTCGACCGTGAAGCTAGTGACACTATTTGGGCCAGGATCTACATGGGTGCGCGTATTGGTGCTGATGGGGGTATGACAGGGATGCAAAGAGTGAGCCCAAGGGTAGGTGCGCCCTGATTCCTAGCAGTCGGGCGGTCCCTGGGTACTACGGCTCTAGATTGTCCCACGGCTACTTGAATAGTGTCCTTGGTGATCTAAGCTACCCTAGCAGGGGAAGCATGGTTTGTGTGAGGAATAAATCACCAGCTGGTTAGGAATCGATTCGAATCGCCATCGCTTCTGAATAGTGAGCACTTGACTCGAGCTACGGCATCGTAGTAATTATTATGGAACAATGATGGTCATCTGGATGGTATGGGATATGCTAAATCTAAATTGGTAACTGGATGTTATTGGTTAATCAAGTGATTGCTATAGTGTAGGTGCTTTCCTAGATGGATAGGTCATAATAAAGATGATGCAAAGTACTTAGAATGGTTCCTTCATGATAGCTTATGCTTTTCGCAAATAAGTCAGCTAGCCCACTAAAGAAAGCCTTACATAATCCTTGGTGTTGCTTTATTTTGGTTTAAGATAGGTAAGTCTAGCTGAGTACCTTCTCGTACTCAGGGCATTGTTCCCATTGTTGTTGCAGATGGTCAAATGTACTACGGCTATTGCATTAACTGCCTGTACCTGGCGATGGGTGACAACTAGGACCAAGGGCAATGGTCACCCTGTATCTCTCATCTGATGCTTTTGTTGGAGATGACTACCTTCTGGCATTGTATCTGAACTAAAAGTGTGTGTGTGGCTTTAAAACTATTTGCTTCCGCTATTTCAGATTGAACTTGGTTTGTAATAACTTTATATTCTAAACTTTGATGTATCCAACTATCATTGCGAACTTTATGTAACATGTGACAGTACTTGCTAAACTTGTACGATCTTGGTTTGTATGTCGATTGATTTGAAATCCTTTGTGGTTTCACGAACTACCGGGTTATACAGGCTTAAGTTTGCTAAATTATCTGCTTCGGCAGAAGATTTCCTTACTTAATCTCGTATAATTGGTCGGTTCTATTACAGAGGTTAGGGGAGGTAGTCAGAGGGGCGGTGGTGGTAGAGCAGTAGCGTCTCGAGGTGTTGGCATGGCAGAATCAAGCGGACGCTCTTCTTAGGGGTCAGCTTCAAGCGGCCTTGGTGGCGGTGCCGGTGTCGAGGTTAGAGGCTGACTGGTGACGTACCGCATTGCCCCTCTTGCTTACCTCCCCCCAGTGTTTTGCAAGTGCCAGATGAAGGCACCAAGGTGGATTTCTTGGAGTGTGGACAACCCCAATTGTAGGTACTACGGGTGCAAGATGGCAAATGTAAGTCAAGTTTCTCCTTGCTAAATTGGAATTGCTGAATGTGGTGTTCATGATGAATGGTTTGGTAAGTGTCATTGATTTTGTGGTTGTAGACGCCATAGGACTATTCCTTTTTTTCACTGGGTGGATCCACCCACTTCAGATTGGATGAAGGAGCTACTGTTGGACCTGAAGAGTGTTGTGGCCAAGTTGAAGAGGGAAAGGGGACAACCTGTTGTTGATGAAGGCTGGTGTCGGGTTCATAAACCCAGGTGAAAGGTCCTTGTATGGTTTTGGTAATTGAGTGACAACCCTAGGTGGACTAATTGTGTTTATGTGAGATACACAGGTGATTAGTCCACAGGTACATATGTATGAGCAACATATGCCATGAAGGTTGAAATGACTTGGAGATGTTGCAAAGCTCATACATGTGATGATGAAGGAGCTCATTGCACATGAGACATGACATTGAGTCATGTGATCAAGGTGGAGAAGATCAAGACAAGACTTGGCTTGATGGACTGGTTACAAGCGTGAAGGGCAAGTCAGAGGCTTTGGAGTAGTGGACCACGTGGCGGTGAAGCTTGAGCAAGACTTGGTGCCGATGGACGAAGGCAACGGTCAAAAGCAAGTGAAGTCAAAATCGATGAACCAATATGATCACGTGATGATATGAAGTGGATCATATCATTGTTGATCATATTGGTGCATGTGTTGCATCGACATTGAGAGTGCTTGGGAGCCCTCTAACTCACTCTAGCTTGATAGTGTTCATCCGATTGAATGAGTGAACGATTCTAGTGCGATTGCATCATGAGATTGCATTGAGTGGCACTAGGTGGTCATCTTGTAAGCTGGTGGTGCTTGTTACTCTTGGAGGTTGCCACCTCATAGACAACTTGGTGGTGGTCTCCGTTGAAGCCCGCAAGAAGCTTGTGCGGTGCTCCGGAGATGAGCTTTGTGAGGAATATTGTGCTCACCCCATGGGAGCCCCAAAGAGCAACTCTAGTTGAGCGTGTCATTGAGCTACCCTCACTTTTGGGGTAGGTTCTTGCGGTGCCCGATGTGCGGGCTTGGTGGGTGATGCTAATTAGCCACCGAACCACCAAGTGAGCGGTCGATACAACGGGAACGTAGCATGTTGGCAAGCACATGAACGTCGAAAGAAAATCACCGTGTCAACATTGTTCTTCCCGTTGGTTGGCTATCCCTTTACATAAGCTTGTATTTACTTTCATATACTTTGTGCTTGTGTAGTTGCTCTTGTAGTTAGTTAGCTTGTGTAGCTCACAAGTTACCTTCTTGCTTGTGTAACGTAGAAGTAGCTCCCTTATGTGGCTAATTTGGTTTGTGTAACCTTGTTAGTCACATTGCTTAGTTTGTGTAGCTAAGTATTTGTGCTCTCTAATTTGACATTGGTTGCCTTGTTATTGAGCATTGCTAGTGAGCTTAGTTGGCTTTGTGCTTTTGCTTACTAGCATGTGTAGGAGCTCCCTCATTGTTTGAAATACTAGTGACATAGGTTTGTGTGACCTTGCTTCTAGAATTGGTTAGGTGAGCTCTAGCTAGCTCGGCACCTTTGTTGCTTAATTAGTATCTTTGGAAGGTGCTAGAGAATATAAATAGAGGGGTGTAGTCTTGGCTAGGCTGATAGTTTTAATTCCACACTTGTTTCGGTTAGCCGACGCGATTAATTTTAGAAAGGACTATTCACCCCCCTATAGTCCGCCATCTCGACCTTTCAAGTGGTATCGGAGCCATGTCTCTCATTTGTGGTCTTCACCGACCTAAGAGGATGGCGGCTTATGGGCTAGATATTGATTGTCCACATATTTTTTATGGCACACACTTTACACGATGGAAAAATTAGATGATATGCAATTTTAAGTTTATTTGCCCTCAAATGTGGTGGATGGTTGATGTTGGCTTTTCTCATGTGTTGGATGAAGATAATCTAACTCAAACACAAGAGAAATGCCTAGATCTCGACATCCAAGCTACTAACATCATGTATAGATCCTTGCATGATAACATCTTTGGAGAGATCATTGACATGAAGACCGCCCATGAGATTTGGAGTTATCTCAATGAGAAGTATGGGATGGTCTCCGATGATGATGATGAGCCCAAGAAGGAGACGCATGAGTGTGTCGAGCATGATCACAATGTGGTGATTGAGAAAGATTGCTCCACCTCATGGTTAAGTGATGATGATAATGATCATATCACAAGATCACTTGACAAGATTGCTGATGATGCCACAAGTGATGCCAATGATGATGCTACTCCATGCACACTTGATGGTGACAATGATGGATCATGCTCGGGGTATGAGAGTGATGTTTCTTCAAGCTCTCCAACTACATCACATTGCTTCATGTCACAAGGTGACACTAAGGTATCTAATGTAAATGTGATTGATCTTGATTCATATGAGAAGCTTCTAGATAGATATGGTTGCATGATCAAAACTTTAGAAAAGAGATGGATAAAACCGAGAAATTGAAAATTGAAAACTCTTTTCTAAAGAACACATGTGAACAACAAAAGCATCTACTTTATGTTACTACTTGTTCACATGAGGAGTTAAAATTGGCTCATGAGGAACTTAGTGTTGCTCATGATAACTTGGTACAAGACCATACTTTTCTCACTATGGAGATTTCTAATGGAAAAACTAAAACTAATGAGAACTCATCACATGGGTCAATTGATCAATCACATATTATTGCTAACCCTTGTGATGTAGGCAAGAAGGATGTATCCACCTCTTGTGATGATTTATTAGAAATGTCATGTTCTTCACAAATAGATGCTTGTCCTACTTCTATGTCTTGTGAGACTAACCTTTTGAAGGAGAACAATGAGCTCAAAAATGAAGTGAAGAAATTGAGCAAGTTAGAGAGGTGCTACAACTCAAAAGTCACCTTTGAGCATATGTTAAAAACTCAAAGAAACTATGGTGATAAGTGTGGCCTTGGCTTCAAGAAGGAGATGACAAAGAGCGAAAGAAAGAGAGAAAGAAAGATGAAGAAGCTACAACAAAGAAAGTTCTCTCATAGCATGTGCTACCGGTGTCTTGAAGCGGGACACCTTGCAAATAGTTGCCCTAACATTGAGAAGCTCAAGAAGATAAAAGAAGAAGAGAGGCTCAATGTAACACCCGGTTTTAAGGACAAAGCCGAATGCACACCATATGTGAGCCTTGGTAATCAAACCTCACATATAGCTACAAATGAAGGGGCAGTATCAATTCACAATGCTTAATATATAGCGAACTTAGCAAAAGAGATAACCTTAGAAAACAATCAACGGATAGACAACTCTGATCTCTGGGTGCAGACTTCACTCCACTGGATCCAACTGACTGGTTGATCACAAGCCTAACTTCTCAAGTCTCTGACAAACTGTTATCCGGCCTGAGGTGTGGGGGAAATTGCAAGAGTGAGTCCATGTCGAACTCCGCAAATATAGCAACAAGGTAGTGTATTCCATAACCACATGATCAAGTATAATTGAATAATAAATAGCTCAAAATAACTCAGTTAAGCATAATTTAACAAGTGCTCATCTTTGGCGTAAGAATCCCTTGGCCGCTCGTGACCGTGAGCACGGCTGATATATCAGTTTATTAAACTCTGCGCAGAGGTGTACACTTTCACTGTGAGTCATGAATTGCCCTTTCGCCCGAGGTCGCGAGCCTCTTAACCCTCTACAAAGGAAGGCCGGCAGGGTTCACTATGAAGCCTTTCAAAGGTTCCGTCTAACCGGGAAGGGCCGCAGGGTCATCGGATATAGGAACCCCCCTTCCAAAAAAAGGCCGCTACCATAGCTAGGCTCAACAGGACAGAGGCTATCCTATACCCAACTCGCAGTATCCTCTAAGCCAGCTAGAAAAAGACCTCATACTGAGCTAAAGCCAGAGCCATATAGCCCTCACAGCTGTACTGTAAGTCTCGGATGATCACTTACAAATGGGACCTTGTGGAGAGGGAATTTAACCCTCCTGTTGTTGCTAACAAGTCATCTTTTATATTTATAGCATATTCATTAATCAAGTTTCAAGATCATGGTCACAGAAAGAAAATCCAAACTATACTTGCCTTAAACACCGATCCTTCGGTAAGCTTTAATCTTCAATGTTTTCTTCTTCTTCTTCTTGATCTCCAACTTCTTATAGATCACCAACGCAAAACTCACCGACTGGACAAGACCGAAAAGCACCACACAAGCACCCGAACAAGCATGCATAGCAAACATACTAGATTAGAACAATACACCAATCAATGAAAAGATTCGAAATCTAATCTACACATTGCTACGATCACACACACGCGAAAGGCACACTAATCGGAGCTACGGTAAAACAGAAACATCTATCGAAGGATTTACGTTGGAAAGAAAACTATATGCTTTATCTATTTTAATGATAATAAAACATGTATAAGATATCTCAGGGGAATATCTAAAATTGAGTTAAGTCATTTTATACTTGAGTTATTAGATTTAGAAAACTAAGATAAATTAATCATATCTTAATTATAAATATTTTGATATCATTTATGCAAATTAAATTGAAATATAATAACAAATGAGAGTATATATATTCAAAGTATATATGTCACATTTAAACTTGACAAATTACAATTTAAAGACATACATGTTTATGTCACTAATTAATCATATTTTATTAATCAACATATCTCATATTATATAAAGTATTTAAACTTTACTTTAGAAATATAGAACATGTGAGAGCAACTAATAGAACAATTATATTATGTCTCATAATTGATCTAAGCAAGTCATAATTAAAAAGGCATTAATGTTGGCATACGTCATATTTTATAATTATAAAAGATTATATATATACTTTTAGTCATTTAAACATCTATAAATTAAAAACATAAATCATGTGAGAGCATCTGTTCATACTCAACACATGCAACATTCAACTAATTATAATCCAAGACTATACTGAAGTTACTGATTAATCAAATTAATATTAACTATATATGGAAAAACAAGTAACATGAAAAACATTGGTACTACTGCATAGAGCTCGACGTTACGAAACCAACGCAACCGGAACGACTCGAATCGGACTTAAAACGAAGAAACGACGGAGGTTAAACGACCGATGGCAAACTTGTAATTAACTGTGTCGTGTACCTTTGGTCTGTACGAGATCGTGACCTTCACGAACGCAAGAACTTGCTGCTTCTTTGTCCGTCCATGCAGGGAAAGAAGATGGACGGCGGGGCTGGATGGCTTGACGGCCGAGATGACGCCGTGTGGCTGTGCACGCGAAGTGTGTGGGGTGGTGCCCAGCGGCACAAGCGACGGCGGCGGCGCTGCTGCTCCACGCACAAGCGCACGAAGGGCGATGAGGTCGTGGTCTTGGGGCGGTGGCGTGGAGTGGTCTGGGTCTGGAACATAGAGGGCATGGTCCCGACGTGAAGAGACTGCCGGAGAAGATGAACGGAGCGCATCCATGAAGTTCACCGGGATTCTCGCTGAAAACAAGGAGAAAACCGGGATTCAATCATACGGTCATGGATCCTATGGCAGGAACATCCACGAAAAGATGGAAAAAGAAACGACCTACCTGTCAGGGAAGGAGCAGCAACAGTATGAACACGGCGATGATGTGAAGTCGCAAGAGCAAAAGGGAGCATCATATAATACATATAGGCATGCAGAGGGTTCATGTCAGGTAGGCAATCTAGTCGATATGTGCTGATGAAGGAATGCTTGGCTGCACCATGGAGACGAATATGTCAGAGAAAGGTGGTCTCCCTCCTCACGAAGATGCATGCCGATGGAGCGACGTTAGGGCCAATCGGCAAGATGACTAGGCGGCAAGGCTCGGGCGATGATGACGCGGATGCGTGGAAGATGACATGGTATAGGAGAAAAAAATATTAATTTGCTACCTAGGACTTTGGAACCAGAAGCTCCCCATCCGGTAGTTTGATGGAATTTGCCCAAGGGGTCGGTACGTAGATATAGGGCGGAGAACTCCCCACATCTACATCGACTAGCAATATGGTACTAATTGATGTTGCACCCTCCACCTTTACTAATATGCCTAATTAATTATTAAAGCCCATTAGTAAATAAAGACATGGGCCTTTGGGCATGAGGAAATATGAGATATTTTATTATTTTCGGAATTAATTAATTTCATGGATAAAATAATTCTAGAAAAGTCCAGAATTGAATTTTAAGCCACGAAAAATACTCCGAAGGCTCCGAAAATTCTAGGAAAATTCTCGAAGACACTTTTGAACATAATGAACCCAAATAAAGTTTTTAGAGCTCATGAAAATATTGTTGCAAAGATCAAGGAAAAATATTAAGCCCAAGGAAAAAGGAATTTAATTCCAGAAAAGGTCGAAAAATTTTCCGGAGAGAAAGAAACATCGCTCTATCATATTTCAAAACCATTTGCACTCATAAACACCAAATGCAACCAGCATGAATGCACAATCCCGCATGTTGCTACTCCTATGATGAATTTTACTTTTAAAAAAATATTACTTTTCCTATATTTCATGAGCACAAAAACCGATAACCATTATTTTAACTCTATTTTCAAAAGTGCAAAATTTTAGGGTGTTACACTCAAGCATGTGAAGTGCTTCAAGTGCCGCACTTAGGGTCACCTTACCTCAATGTGCCCAACTAAGCAATTGGTGAAGCAACAAGTGAAGCCTCAACCAAAGCCACAAGTTGAGCAAGAAAGTACACCCCAAGAGCAAGTCAAGATCTATCATGAAGATGGTGATGATTTGATGATAAAGAAAAAGAAAACTAGAAGGAGTGAAAAAGCAAGAGAAAGAGCATTGCGTCCATGGATAAATCAAGATGCAAAGCAAGTGAGCAAGAACAAAGAAGAGAAAATGGAGAAGATTGCTCACATGAGATGCTATAGTTGTGACACATTGGGCCACCTAGCTTCGGGTTGTCCAAACAAGCTTGAGAAGAAGGCTCAAGCAAACAAGGAGAAGCAAGGCAATAAGAAGCACAACATGAGCAAGGAAGAGAAGGCTTAATCAAAGAGAAAGTGCTACTCATACCGGAAAAGAGGACACATGGCACATTCATGTCCCCTAGGTAACAATTCTAAGTCTATTTCAATTGTTGATAATAATGTGCTTAGAAATGATGGTAATAGTATCTTTATGATTGCTATTGCAAAATATCCCGCTACTCATACTAAGGCTTTGCCTAAGTATGTTGCTCCTAACTTAAGAGGACCCAAACTTGTTTGGGTACCATCAAAAAGTGGATGAATATGTGTAGGTACCATGGCATTGGAGGCTTGATTTAATTGTTTTCATATTAATCACCATACGTTGAATCAAGCATTGAAGCTTAATGCAATTCTATCCCAATACCAAGCTAAGAATTAGTGAAGTCCAAATGTGCTTCAACATACAAGTGTCATGATCAAGTTGTGGTGATTTATTGGATTATTTGATGGCTTGCAAAAACACTTGAGTTAAAGCTTGCAAATTAAATGATCATGAGCTAATCAAGGTATATCTTTTGTTGATCATTCCATTTGGGTGCATATGAGTTGATTGAATTGGATAAATATGCAATGTTGCTTGCTATAAGATGTTTGAATGGATAAATTGATTAGTAGTCAAGTTTGGATTGATTTGTTGGATAAATTCATGAGATGACTTTTAGTGAGTGATTGAATGGATATATGTCTTGTGAAAGTATTCAAATGAGTTAGTTTCAAGTTTGATTCATATTTGATGAAGTATAGCTCAAATGATTGAAATCTGTTCTATATTACAAAATCTGAGCTAGCTGTGTTCTTAGCCATGTTTGAGTGATCAAAACTTATTGTATTGGCATAAAAATTGGTGTACATGCTCTAGACTTATGGTATAAGATGCTGTACAAATTTCATGAGAATTGGATAAGAAATGCTTTGGTTTTGGAGTGGATCTTGTCAGCTATAGTGCAGCAGTTTTCAGCATGTAGCAGTGATGGAAGAATTAAAATCTGGTAGCAATATAGAAATCAAATGAATCTCAAATTTTTACAGATGATATATAACTTAGTTAAGCACATCACCAAATTTCGTGACATTTGGATTTGTATTTTGGTTCTTGCGGTGCCCAACGTGCGAGCTTGGCGGGTAATGCCAATTAGCCGCCGAACCACCAAGTGAGCGGTTGACACAACGGGGACATAGCGTGTTGGCAAGCACGCGAACCTCGGGAGAAAATCACTGTGTCAACATTGTTCTTTCCGTTGGTTTGCTAACCCCTTACACAAGCTTGTATTTACTTTCATATACTTTGTGCTTATGTAGTTGCTCTTATAGTTAGTTAGCTTGTGTAGCTCACTAGTTACCTTCTTGCTTGTGTAGCATAGAAGTAGATCTCTTACGTGGCTAATTTGGTTTGTGTAACCTTGTTAGTCATATTGCTTAATTTGTATAGTTAAGTATTTGTGCTCTCTAATTTGGCATTGGTTGCCATGTTATTGAGCATTGCTAGTGAGCTTAGTTGGCTTTGTGCTTTTGCTTACTAGCATGTGTAGCAGCTTCCTCATTGCTTGAAATATTAGTGGCATAGGTTTATGTGACCTTACTCCTAGAATTGGTTAGGTGAGCTCTAGCTAGCTCGGCACCTTTGTTGCTTAATTAGTATATTTGGAAGGTGCTAGAGAACATAAATAAAGAGATGTAGTCTTGGCTAGACCGATAGTTTTAATTCCGCACTTGTTTCGGTTAGCCGACGCGATTAATTTTAGAAATGACTATTCACCCCCTCTAGCCCGCCATCTCGACCTTTCACCGGGGTCCCTCATGGACCGGCTTCCCAACAAAGGCTCGGCCCAGCAGACAACGTTGCGAACGACGCGCAACTCCTGGGCCGGCCCAAAAAACCTAACGACAGGCCAAAAGGATGATCCAATCTCCGACCGGAAGGCCTGGTCAAAGAGGAACGGCGCCCACTTCTAACTCTAGCCCGCCTCTCCGACCGGAAGGCCTCATGTCTGACTCTGGCCGGCCTCTCCGACCGGAAGACCTGGCCAAACAAAGCTTCTAACTCCAACCCGTGTCTTCAACCGGGGATACACCGAAGCTCTGCTTACAGCTCTTCTCCGACTGACGCAGTCGGAGCCGACTGAGACCGACCGATCGGGGACGTCCGCTCGGTAAGGAACAAGTAACGGGCGAAGTAGGTAAAATAGGACACTCAAGTTAACCGCAATACCAAGGACCGTACCCTATACACTTACAGAACCGTACCAACAGGACATGTCAGAAGGGTGCTCTGCAACCTTCCAGGCATGTCAGAACCCAAGCAGTGTTGTGGGCGCCCTCAAACTCCCATACCAGACGAACACGGTAAAACCCAAGCCTGTGGGCATCAACAGTATGGCAGGCACCGATATCTGCCATACCAGAAGAAGACGACGCAACATCCCACATGCATCTGACATTAACAGTGTTATGGGCGCCTACAATCATCTTGTACCCGACGGCGTGGACAACAAGACTTAGCATACATACACTCTCTCACTCACTTGTAAGACCATCCCCTTCATCTATAAAAGGGGATGCGCTCTCTCCCAAAGGAGGAAAATCAGTTCACAACTCAAACAACACACATGATCCGAACGACCAAGGATCCTCCTGTCACTCTCGGCCCTTCAGACCAGAGTCCGACCGGACCTCTTACACCCCCATCTTTCTCCCTTCCGTTTGTAACCCCACAGTAAACTTCGAGCACCTGGGCTCAGGAATAAAGTCACCGACCGACTCAAACTGGACGTAGGGCAAGACCGACAGCAGAGAACAACATTTTCAGGAGGTTGAGCAGATGAACCATTCCTTGCAAAGGCAGCTGCTGAAGATGGATGCACAGTTGGAAGCCAAGGACATGGAGTTGGTCAAGAAAAATGAGGATTTGCTCAAGAAAGAAGAGGAGGTGCTGAAGAAAGATGAGGGGTTGGTGAAGAAAGATGAGCAGTTGTTGAAGAAAGATGAAGAGTTGCAAGCCAAGCAGAAGGAGTTGGAGGCATTGCAAGTGAAGATGAAGGGAATGACTAAAGGATGCACTAGTTTATGTGTTTTCATGTGTGTGTTTGTGGTGGGCATGTTGTTTGCCATGTTGTTCAATGCTAGAGCAAACTAGGAATGTTGGAGTCTAGATCATGTAATTATTGAATGCTAGAGCAAAGTAGGAATGATGGCTGGTTGTCAGATGAATGCAGTTTCTTTTGAATCTAAGATAACTATGTTTCTGTTGAATGTGAATTGAAAACTCTGTTTGCTATGCGAGAAATGCAGAATGTGTGTGTACCTAGTTTGTAATTGTGCATATTGTGTTGAAACAGACAGATACATGAAGACCAAAGCCCAAAGATGACACTGAACAAGATAGATAGATAGTTGGGTATATTACATAACTTAGCATGTCTGCCATGACATATATCTGTCATTGCCTGGGTATTTTACACCACTTGTTCTACTTCTACTGTCACCTCTGTGACCATCACTGCATCCTGGGTATTTTACACAACTACTGTTACTACTACTGTCACCTCTGTGACCATCACTGCATCCTGAGTATTTTACACCATACTGTTACTACTACAAACTATGTGACCCATCACTGGTATTTTACAGAAAACATGTAGAACCAGTGCACATGATCAACCAGTCCATAGATCATGTCACACAAGTGTATGTTATATTACAAACAAAAGTCATCCACATTCTGTCAAAAAAGAGCTGAAAACAATGTTTGTTCTCAGTAGTTGTCTCCAAACAACAGATTAGCCAATCGACTTTTGCTGTCTTGGCTGCCTTCATGTTGCCTAGCTTCCACTTGGCTGACTGCCAGTTGTGCTCCTTGTAGATGATTGTCTTGCTCTTGCACTTGGTTGGCTTGGAGTGGACTGAGAAGCACTTGGTGGCCTTGCCCTTCCATGCCTTTGAGCTTGACTGCCACTTGGTTGGCTTGTAGTGGGCTGAGAAGCACTTGTTGGCCCTGTCCTTCCTTGCCTTGGAGCTTGAGTGCCACTTGGTTGGCTTGCAGTGGGCTGACTACCACTTGCTTGGCTGCCACTTAGCTTAGCCTACACATTTTGGCACAGATGAAATAATGACATGATAAGAAAGCAAAGGTTGGTTGCAAATTGAAATAGTTGTAGTAGTTCTCACCTTCTTTGTACAGGTTTTTTTGAGCTTGTTGGTCCCAGCACTTGTCTCTGCCATCTTTCTCTTTCTGGTTCTATCTCTTTTGATGTGAGCATTTTTCTTGGTGCCAGCTTCTGGGTTTTTGGGACACCTTCTTGAGTTGTGGTCAATTTTACCACATAATCTGCAACTCATCTTAATCCCAACCTTGCTCATCTTTGTTCCTTTAGGTTCTTCCCCCTGCTCCCTCCTTTGTGTCTTTGGCCTACCAGGCATCTTGACATATGCTGGTGGGAATGGTCTAGGCATGTCTGAGGTTGGCCAATTGGCAGCACCCTCCATTGGCTGCAACACATGTTGGTATGTCTTCATGTATGTTGTTTTGGTGAAACATGGAGCAATGTAGTCATCCAGCTTTTGTGAGGCTTTGTAGATGGAACTAATAGCATGACAACATGGAAGGCCTGACAGTTCCCAATACCTATAGGTGCACTCTCTTTTCTGCAAGTTCACTATGTACTCCCTGTCTTCCCTTTCTTGCACTTCAAACCCATCTTCTCCATTCCACAGTACAATACACTTGCCAGACATTTCAATGTTCATCTTCAGCTTTTTGAAAATATTTGGGCAAATCTGTTAGCTCTTGTCCTATTTTCTTGAATTCTAACCATCAGCTTCTTCCTTATGGCTTCACACATAGAGATCATTGGATAGAACCTAGCTTCCATAATACTATGGTTGAAACTCTCACACATGTTGTCAACTGAGTCACAATTGTTGCCTAACCTGAAAAAAGCCCTGCTCCAGTGTTCTGGTGAGGTGTTCATCATGTCTTTGGCACCTTCTGGTGTCTCTTGAGCAAGGTAAGCTTTGTACAAGTTGAACAGTGTCCTACTTGATGCCTTTCCACACCTCCACCACTTCTTCTGCAGCTTCTTGTCTGTGTACTTCTTCATCCAATTGGCATAAATATGCCTTGCACACATTCTGTGCTCTGCATTGGGTACTAATTCTTTCACTGCCTTCAACAGCCCCTGCAATAAACAATTGACAACTAGTAAGGATTTACACAGAGATAGCATCAATTTGGTAGGGTTTGAAATGTACACATGCTTACCTTTTGCTGATCTGAAATCAGAACCCAATCCTCACCTCCATTACTGATGTTGAGGTCTTTTTGCAGCAATGACAGGAACCAGTACCAAGTATCATAGTTCTCTATTGGCACTGCTGCCCAAGCCACTGGATACATCTGATTGTTGGCATCCCTCCTAATGGCACACAGTAAGTTGCCATTATTGGCACCTTTGAACCAGCAACCATCCAATCCTATCACCTTCCTACATCCTGCCAGTAAACCTTTCTTCAAAGCATCAAAGCAGACATAGAACCTCTCAAATACTTTCTTGTCCTCAATATCTGGGTCAAGACATACAACTACTGTGCTCCTAGGATTTGACCTCAGAAGCTCTAGCTGGTAATCATACACTCTGCTGTACTCCCCCTTCATAGCATCAAGTGCTTGCTGCAGCACTATAGACTTTGCTCTCTTGCACTTTGAAATGGACACATCTGTAAACAAGTCCTTCAGAACTGCAGCCTTCATGAGACCAACACTCCAAGTGGGGTTGTCCTTGATCTGATGATAGTAGTGTTTAGCAATTAGAGTTGAAGTAACCAGCTTGTTGTCTCTCCTTGGTGGGCAAGTATGGACATCATCAAAAGTTACTACCTTGAACCATTTAGACCTGGTAGTCTTTGACCCATATATCAACCAATTGCATCCAGGCCAGTCACATATAGCCCTAACCTTAGTCTTTTCATCTTTGACAAATTTGAGTGACTTATGTGCCTTCAGTCCATACTTTACTAGGGCCTTCTTGAACTGCCTGCTGTATATAAATGCCATCCTAAGTTAGAAAACAGGGACCTCAGCCTTACTATCAAACCTGTTCTCCAATGTCTTCCAACTTTCAGTTTCTCCATCACTATTTTCCTCATAAGAATACTCATCACTGGAATCAAGGAAAGGACTGCCAGGTTCATCCAAATTGGGTACTTCATCAACTAAATCCTCTACTCTAATGTCCACAACTTCACTGGCATGAATACCTAGCTTCTTTGCTCTGATGTTTCTCTTAATCTGCCTTGCATAATTTCTCAATTCAATTGCCTCTTCATCATCTCTAGAGCTGTCCTCCTCTGATGGTTGCTTGTACTCTTCATCAGATGTATCATCAGATGACATCTGCACACAGTCTTCTTCATCTTCTGTAACTGCAGCCCTTTTTCCTTTGTCTGAGTCCTTTGAAGGTGACTTATAGAATGCCATGTAAGATTGGTAATCTTTGTCATCCATCAGTGGGCTTTGCATTACATCAGCAGGCATATCTTGATCATTTGCTTCATCTCCTCCCTCGTCATCACCAAGCCATATGTCCTGATCATCTGCATTGATCTCCATAGCCACCTCCTCAACATACATGTCAACACAACTACCATCACTGTGATAAGAAGCCATGACCTGGCAGGAATCATCATCTAACAACAACACAAGGCCATTATTTATATGCATCCCAGGCTTCAACCAGTACATCCTCAAGACACTTGGATTATAGTGATCAGTTAGGTGGCCCTTCATCTCAAAAAACGAAAGCCTGTCCACATCTATCCAGGATTCAGCAATGTCTCCACCAACATAGAACTGGGCGCCTCCCACGGTGGTAAAAGTACCACCAAAGTGAAATCTTATATAGATTCTGTCCAGATTATCCATCCTGCCAACGACATACAAGCTCTCAGAACAAAAGAACTGAAAGACTCAAATTTTCCAAACTCAAAGTTTCAGACTGTCAACTTGGATTTGATATTTTGATAGACTTCGGTAAGAGCTGCATAACAGTGTGTATAGTACTGCTTTCGTCTGGCTTTTCAGTTATGTTAGGGAAGTAGCTCAGTAGATCCTCATGCACTTGTGAGTAGGCAAGGAGTGTTGTCCTTTATGAGTTCAATCTTAAATTGCATTCTGGTCTTGCTCTATAAGTGAAATCGATTATGCCTTTTTTATTATTTGCTGTTTATTCTCACACAAGATTAAGTACCTGTTTTATCTGGATCCTGACAAAGCTGATGGAGCTAGCTTCATGTTCCTTGTCCTCATTCACCTCAATCTGTGTTTTTTGTCCTTTTTATGATCCCAACAGTAGCCTGAACTAATAAATTGTTCTTAAAATGGTCCTTGTTGCACTGGTATCTGGTCATTAGCTTGTCCGTTCTTCCTTTTTAGACATCTTCAGTTCTTGACCAGTAAGCCTTGACATAATGAGGTTGCATCCGTATTATTTTTCTTGCTCCTGTTATGATGCTTATTCTCTGGTCCTCCTGATGTTTGCCATTTTCCACATTTTTTGCAGAGAAACAAGGAGGGAAATGTCAACAGCGCAGGCCCAGTGGCTTCCGAAGGAGCAGCTGCTGGAACCAGGCCATCACCAGTTCGGCCCAAGAGACTAATGAAGCCGAGTGCCAGGGTGATTGGCCCATCTTGGGTCAACTAGGGTCACAATATAAGTAGCAACATGGATGTGAGAAAGAGAGCAGAGAGAAATATGTAAAAACCCTAATTCTGTTTTTAATCATTCCTAGTAGATTTACTTCCGCAATCCTGTTCTTCCTGTACCATTTCCTTGCGTCCGCACCGGTGGTGTTAACACCTGGTATCAGACGTCTCGTTACCAATCCCGGCCGTGCCTTCCCCGCCACCTCCTCCTCCGCCGCCCCCAACCCCACACCACCACTACACCGGGCTAAATCGCGCTCGCGGCGCCATGGAGCCATCCTTGAAGCACATCCTCGACGCGATCAACGCCCGCTTCGACGAATTCGACCGCTGTCTTGATGACCGCGACCGCGCCTTCGCCGACCGCACCGGCTCCGTCGACTCCCGCTTCGCTACTCTGGAGGCTTCCATTTCCACCCAAGCTACTGGGCTCGAGCGGCGTTTGGCGGGCATCGAGTCCCGGCTTACGGATCCGGTGTCTGCGTCCGTCGAACAGCGCCTCGCCTCCCTCGAAGCCTCCTTCGCCGACGGCCACCGCCCCACCCCTCTGGAGCCCAGCAATGACGTCACCGTCAAGCCGGAGTTCGATCCGCGAGTGGCCGCGCTCGCGAAGGTCTCGGCGGATCTCCAAGCGTGGCGCCCAGGCGTGGATGGCGTCCTGGATGACATCCAGAAGGACGTCCAGAAGCTGGTGAAATCCCTCGACCGCCAGGTATTCGATGATTCGTCTCACCGGCCGGTCACGCTTCCTTCACCACCGGCGGTGACTGCGTTGGCTCCAGCAACCGGTCTGCACGCCACACCGCCCAGCGGGCACCGCGTCGACATCAGTCCACGGGATGCTGGGTCTGGAGTCGTCACGACTTGGACCCATGTCTCGGCCAATGGTATGCTTCCTGAACATCAATCTTGTCTTGCTGTACCTGATTTTCGTCTACCTCCTATCGTCATTCCTCCGCGTCCGCCACCGGATCCAGTTCACCATCCTCCTGCACATCTGTTCCACCCCCCTCCGCCTCCCCATCCCAATTTTCATCACAAACCCCTCCATCTCCACAATTCCCCTCCTATACCAACCATTTACCCTCCCTACCCCGAGCCCAATCGCCCCAATCAACTCACTAGCCAGCTTCCTAAACTGCCTTTTCCAACGTTCGATGGGGCTAACCCGAAACGTTGGCGTTCCCTCTGTGAGAAGTATTTCCTCACGTATGCTATCGATCCCTCTATCTGGATTGGTCTGGTTGAACATTATATGAAAGGACCAGCCGCCATTTGGTACCAGTCTATCGCCCCACAACTTCCCTCGGCCACTTGGGACTCCTTCTGCCAATTGCTTCACGCACGTTTCGATCGTGATCAGCATGAGCACCTCCTTCGTCAAATGTTCAGTATCCGCCAACAGACCTCTGTTGCAGCTTATGTCACTGCTTTTTCCTAGTTAGTTGATCAACTCATTTCCTATTCTCCTAATGCCAATCCTCTTTTCTTCACTCAACGTTTCATTGATGGCCTTCGTTCCGACATTCGAGCCGTAATTCTAGTTCAGCGTCCCCACAATTTCGATGCTGCTATTCGTCTTGCCTTACTGCAGGAAGAGGTGGGCATGGCTCCTACTCCGCGAGCCCCGCGTGGAGGTGATTGGATGGCTGCTTTTCATCCCTGCCTTCCAGCAGCCGTAGCGTCTCCACTGCCGCTGCCCCCGCCTCCACCGAGGGCTGACAAGCCGATGGTTCCAGTTGCTGCTGCTTAGACTAGGGCGACTGCTCCGGCCTCCAATCAAACCATGGCAGCAGTCAAGGCGTATCGGCGGGCTCTAGGTCTGTGTTTCAAGTGCAACGCCAAGTGGAGTAAGGATCATGTCTGTGCCCCTGAGGTCCTGCATGTAGTCGATGCCCTCTGGGAGTCCATTTCTTTAGAAGATTTGTTGGTTGATTCTGTTGAGGAGTTTCCACATCTAGAACAGTGTTGCTTAGCCCTCTCCAAATCTGCATTGTCTGGGGTGCCAACTTCCCACTCCATCTGCTTTGCCGGCTTGTTGCAGTCCATTCCAGTGCAGATTTTGGTCGATTTAGGTAGTTCATCATCTTTTGTGAATCAAGCCTTGGTTCCTCGCTTGACTGGCGTGGTTTCAGTTCCAGTGTCTACTTCTGTATTGGTTGCTGGTGGATATCAGCTTACCACCTCTGCAGTCCTGCTTCAAGTTCCTTGGTCAGTTGGGGGTTGTTCCTTTTAGTCTGACTTCAGGGTGCTACCACTGGGCACCTTTGATGTCATGATTGGCATGGATTGGTTGGCCGCATACAGTCCCATGCAGATTCATTGGCAGGACAAGTGGATGGCGATTACATATCAGAGACAGTTAACTGTGTTGCACGGGATTCCAGCAACTGTTACTTTACATTGCTTCAGTCGCTGCTGCTGACCAAGCCGAACCGGATTTGCAGACGTTGCCAGTTGAGCTACAGTCACTGTTGGATGCTTACTCTGATCTGTTTTAGCCACCTACTTCCTTGCCACCATCTAGGGCTTGTGATCATGAGATACCCTTGATACTTGGAGCAACTCCAGTCCATGTCCGCCCTTATCGGTACCCACCCAAGCTCAAGGATGAGATTGAGAAACAAGTGCAAGACATGTTGTCACAAGGGTTGATTCGCCACAGCCATAGCTCATTCTCTTCTCCAGTGCTCCTGGTTCATAAAAAAGATGGTGGCTACCGCTTCTGTGTGGATTTCCGTCACCTCAATGCCCTGACCTTAAAGTCCAAGTTTCCTATACCGGTCTTCGACCAACTCATGGATGAGTTAGCACATGCTCGCTGGTTTTCTACTCTGGACCTACGAACTGGCTTCCATCAAATTCTGTTGCGTGAAGGGGAGGAGTTCAAAACAGCATTCCAAACACACCTCGGCTAGTATGAGTTTTGGGTGATGGCGTTTGGGCTCACCGGCGCACCAGGTACCTTCCAAGGTGCCATGAATGCCACCCTTGCTCCTAGATTGCGTAAGTTCGTTATTGTCTTCTTTGATGATATACTGGTGTTCAACCCTTCCTTGGAGTCTCATGTCAAGCATCTGCAACAAGTCTTTGATTACCTTCGCCATGATCAGTGGAGGTTAAAGAAATCCAAATGTAGTTTTGCTAGACAGTCTAAAAGGATCAAGATGCCCAAGAGGGGAGGTGAATTGGGCTAATTCTAAATTTTCTTGCAATAATCAAATTCTATGGATAGTCCAATTAACCCCTTGTGCCTAGAAAAGTGTTTCTATCAAACTAACACACAACGGACTTACAACCTATGTTCCAAACTTACTCTAGCATGGCAATTCTATGAATGTAAAGACAAGTATTGAATTGCTCAAAGTAAATACTCAAAGTAAATGGAGAGAGAGAGAGGAACGCGGCGATGTTTTGCCAAGGTATCAGAGAGTCGCCACTCCCCACTAGTCCTCGTTGGAGCACCCATGCAAGGGTGTAGCTCTCCCTTGATCCGCGCAAGGATCAAGTGCTCTCTACGGGTTAATTCTTCAACACTCCGTCGCGGCGAATCACCCAAAGCCGCTCACAACTTGAGTTGGGTCACCCACAAGCTTCACCGGGTGATCACCAAGCTCTCAATCACCACCAAGCCGTCTAGGTGATGACGATCACCAAGGGTAACAAGCACGAACTCTCACTTGACCATGTGAATCCTAATGAGAAGATGGATGCACACTTGTCTACTCTTGATTCACTAATGAGGCTACTCTCTTGGATTCACGAATCTCAATCACCTCACTAGGACCTTGCTCTTCTTGGCACTCACAAACGTGTTTCTCAGCTGTTGGAATGAGCAAAAGTGACTCCACACATGAGTGGAGCTTCTATTTATAAGACAGCTTAAAAAATGAACCGTTATGAGCTTCTGCGGGATGACTAGACGCTCCGGTCGTACTGACCGAACGCTCCGGTCAGTTCAACCCGCGAACCAGTGAAAATGAGTTGACCGGACGCTGGCAGGGTCCGGTCACTACTGATCGGACACATCTAGTCGCATTAAACCCTTACTGGAACCTTACTGTACTCAACCGGATGCTGAACCCCCAGGGTCCGGTCAGTACTGACCGGACGCGTCCGGTCACAGATTCCCTTCTCTGGAACCTTACTGGAGTCGACCGGACGCTGCCTCTCAGTGTCCGGTCACTTGACCTCTCTAGCGTCCGGTCGCACCGAACACAAACTACTTGATCAAATGAACTGACCGGACCCTGTGGCCAGCGTCCGGTCGCACCGGAGCCAGCGTCCGATCAGTATTTGACCCTCCATTCACTTCCAACTCTCGATCACATGTGAATGAAGTTTGCTCCAAAGGATCTTAGGCATTCGTAGGAGCTACCTAGAGCTAGTTTTAACAAGTGTGCACCACACCTAACTCACTAAACTCACCTAGGTCAAGCTACCCGTCCATACCCCCTTAATAGTACGGCCAAAGGAAAAACAAAGTCCTAAACTACTCTAAGTGTCTCTCCAACTCCAATCGACACTTAGAACTAGTCATCCTTAACCTTGTCGTCCATCCTTTGAAAACTGAAATGATTTCCATCGTAGGGGCATGACAACCTTGATTGCCCAATTGATCTCCATTACCATGACCTAACTTAATTTGCCTCTGCAAAACACACGTTAGTCATAGTAATCTTGTATTGTCATTAATCACCGAAACCCAACTAGGGGCCTAGATGCTTTCAATCTCCCCCTTTTGGTGATTGATGACAATACCACCTTGAGTATGTGAAAGAGTGAGGTTTTTATGGGCTTGGTTCATATAAGCTTTTGTCGATAAGAACAAAAGTGTTAGTCAAGCTTATATGACCCAAGCCAACACAATGTACTCAAAGGATATGAATTAAGCATGAGTACGAGTAACAAAGCTTATTTGCATCGGAGTATAAACGCGGAAGCAAAGGAAAATGAGCATAACACAAGTGATATAACATATAAATAATGTAAAGTAGAGAGCACACATGTCATATATCACAATCACGTAGATATCACTATCACATAGATATAATAGTATGTATGAAAGTAACACACAAATGCATAATAGTAATAGTGTATCACACAAATACAACTCCAAATGTATATAATAAGCTAATACCCCCTAAATGTCACTCCCCCTAAGTCTACATACTCGAACCCTCTCCCCCTTTGGCGTCAAACACCAAAACCTAAGGGTCGGTCGGTGGGGCTGCAGCGGACGAGCTGGGCGCTGAAGTACGTGGAGCAAGATGAAACTAGGTGCCATCATCATCTGACCCTGAGCTCTGTACTGACTGACCCTCTATGGCAGGAAGTGTCGCTGAAGCGGTCTGGGTCTAAGCTGGGGTAGGTCCTACCTATGATGCTGCTAGGACGTCTGTCGTAGGATCTGATGAGGCGACAGACGAGGGGAGCCACTGAGTAGTCATGACAACTGGAGCTGCTGTAGAAGGACCGGCGATGTGCATATGTGGAGGTGTAGGCATGCCGGTCAACTTGCTGAAGGATGCTCCAAGACTCCTGGAGACTGACGTGTTAGGCACAAAAAGCGAGGGTGACTACTCTGGTGAGAAGCCCATGTGATATGGAGTGAACTGCGGGGCTACCATTGGTGAGGACAACCACTGGGACACCTAAACTATGGGTGAAGCAAATGGAGCTGGAGGCTGTCCCTGACTCTGAAGCCCACTGGGTTGTACAGCTGAAGTTATCGAAGTGGTGGTAGGCTGAGCAAGCTGGGGCGAAGGCTGTGGCAGTGGGGCCCCAAGTGCTGTCACTACATGCTGCATAAATCCCATAAGCTGCTGCTGCATGAGTAACTGCTGGTGATGCATCTGCTGCTGCTGCTGCTGCTGCTAGAGGAGCTGCTGCTACCGCTGGAACTCATCCTGACGAGCCTAAAACTGTGCGAAGTTGGCAGCGGTCTCCTATGCCTGTCGTGCCTGATCCTGCTACATCCGTTCAAGAATAGCAATCAAGGCGGGGTCCATCTGTGGTGCAGGAGGAGCTGAGCTAGAACTACCGGCCTCTACATCATGTCTGTGTGGAGGCATCTGAGGAATTGGCTGATAGTCATCATCCGAACTGTCACTGGACTCGGTCATCTTCTATTGTGCTTCAAGCTGCTCCTCCTTAGTAGCGGCTATGCCTCTGATGATCTCGTCTTGCTGAGCTGTTGACTCTGGAACATCTGGACGATGACTGGGACGAGCGGGTGCCTGTGGAGTGCTATGCTTGATCCTCTATGCCATGTTATATGCTGGAAACTCTGTGGTGGCACCCTTGTACTCTGCAACCATCTTAGGGGTCCGAACCTGCACAGACTTGAGCATCAAGAATGTGATCCAATGTGCATAAGGAAGCTGCCTGTGACCCTTGAAGCCCTCAGCAATAGTATCCTCCATCTCTGATAGAAGGAGGTCCCAAATATCGAACACAGTCTGCTGCATCAGGGCATTAAGGAGCCAGAGCTGTAGGCGAGTCAGACCCTCTCTGTATCCCAACCTGGGAAGTAGTGTCCTCCTGATAATGGACTCTATCAGATGAGCTGTAGGAGTCAGGTCACTGGGGTTTCTCCTCGACCCCTCACCAAAGGGCTCCTTGAAGCAATATCGCACAAGATCAGTAGGGGACACTAAACCTCCATGAGGACGCCTAGGAGGCTCCTGCTGTCCATAACATACCTCATGCAACTTGACAGGCTGATCCTGTAGCCTTAGTATCTCCTGGGCCCTAAAACTCATCACCCTATAGTCTCTGCCGTTGAATGCAAAGTGTATGAAGTTGTGCTGCGGATCAACGTAGAGTGAAGCATAAAACTACCGAACCCAAGATGGCACATACAGTCTAGTCCGGCCAATCAGATCTGACAACCCCAGCAAATATGACAAGTAGGGGCGGATATGCTCTCCGGCTGCTGCCATAATAGATTCTATACTGCAGACTCTCTGAGATCTAAACACTGCCCCACTGTTGAGATAAGCATTATAGAAATCCTCCTGGAGCGGTGTATAGAAGCCCTCTGCTGCTCTCTCATCCCTCCTCAGAGGGAACCACACCTCAAACTCAACAAACCTCAACTGCCGAACCTGTCTGGCTGTGGCGGCCCTTAAGTCAAGGTGTACCACTGGAGGCGGACCCTATGGTCTAGGCGGTGGGCATGAACCCCTGCGCTATGTAGCTGGCCTCAGTGGAACTGTAGCACTGGTACGACTAGAGCGGCGTAGCTAAGGTGCCGGCTCGGTCTCCTCGGCCTGCTGGCCCTCTTGAGTGTCCTGAGCTAGCTAAGGCTCTGCTGGTGGGGGCTACTACTGTGGCTCCTACTAGGACTCCCCCTGATGCTGAGGCTCCTCAATAGCTAGACGACGTCCTGCCATCATGACAGTCCTAGGTGGACTACCATGAAGTCGCTCAATCTCCCTCAGTCTGCCCTGCGCGTCTGGTGCCAGCTGATCTGCTATGACAACTCCACTGCGGGCACCTCCTCTCTCGGCACGCTATGCAGCCTCAGCGACTGCTGCTGCTCTCGCTGTCTCTACGTCAGGGTACTTGCGCTTCTTGGATGTCACCTACTTCATTGCCTTGCCTTTCGATCCTATAGGCTGGCGAGGCGGGGGCCTCCGATCGTCATCACCTAGACCACCACCAACATTCTTGGTGCGAGCCATCTGATCTGACAAGAGGATGAACTGCCGCTGACAAAGATCAACTATCAAACTGACACTTCTGAGGCTTGGCCTCGATCCGTACTCGTGAGCTTGGCTCCGAGTTGACTGACAACTGCCACAAGAACCTCAACGGCACCGACTCGCTGATGAACCAGCAATCCAAGAAAAGAAGAGACATCACGCGGGGAACCTCGGAACCAGCTAGGGTTAGGGTTGCGAAGCTCGGCACGGAGGCAGGGCTAGGTCACGACAGACAGGCGTGGTGGAGCTGCTCGCTGGGACTCGGCTCCGGCGATGCTGGATCGCGAGAGGCGCGCGGGAACAAGGGCGCAGGAGGCGGCGGCGATTCAACGTGGGACAGCGACGACAGTGGTGGGGGTGCGAGGTGCTCGGTGTCGTCGGCACAGGAGCTATGGCGGCGAGCTTGCGATGGCGCGAGAGGCTCAGCATGAGGCTGCGGCGGCGCGACGAGCTGCAGCGGCGTCGGCGGTTAGGGCACGGGATAGGCCAGTGGCGGAATAGGCCAGCAATGGTACGGTCGATTGATTAAATAGGTCCCCCCAACACGACAGATAAGGAAACGGAGAAAGAGTCCTGATGTCACGCAAAATCCACTGACCGGACGCTCCGGTGGTAGCGACCGAACGCTACCACCCAGCGTCCGGTCGATTCCAGAGAGGTCCAATTCCTCTAGAATCGGGACTGAACGTATCCGGTGGTCCATGACCGGACATAGGCAGGGTCCGGTCAGTACAGCCTGTTCCTTCTCCAAATGACCGGACGCTGGATCCCTTCCTGACCGGACACACAAACGCAGCGTCTGGTCACTCCTTCAGCAGCAGTTCACCTCCTATGAACTGACCAGACGCTGGACAACAGCGTCCGCTACAGCGTCCGGTGCACCTTTTCCAGCAAATCTTCAAAGTTCCTTCGCGCTGCCTGTTCCCAATCAAGTCCCAACTTGAATAAGATCCAAATAAACATCAATTGGGACTGATGTGAGTGACCTCTCTCAAACCCTCATATTTTTCAAAATATTTTGCCTTAGGCTATAATTCTTTTTAAGAAAATAGGCAATAAGAGGGCAAATGGAACAAAACAACAAAACAACATCCATGTATATGCAATACTATGTAAGAAAATCTAGTTGCTTGTCAAGTTTGATCCAAGGTTAAGCTTCTTCACATGCTTTTCGACGGTTATCTTAACCATGTTAGACAAGCCCTATATGCATTGCCAAAAATTAAACATGTTGTATATTACAATGAATGCAAGGGACAACACAAGCTCAATTTTTAGTGAAGTTGCTGAAGTCAAGTACATTGAGCTCATTCCGTAATCTACAAAATGTAGCCTCATCTAGCGGTTTAGTGAAGATATCCGCTAATTGATCTTCGGTTCTTACACCTTCTAGTGATATATCATTTTTAGCAACATGATCCCTTAGAAAGTGATGGCGGATATCTATGTGCTTGGTGCGAGAGTGTTGAACCGGATTATTTGCAAGTTTTACTATACTTTCATTGTCGCACAAAAGAGGTACCTTTTCTAGAACTACACCATAGTCTAGCAAAGTTTGTTTCAAGTATAAAATTTGTGCACAACAAGCACCCGCGGCAATGTATTCCGCTTCGGCGGTGGACGAAGCCACACTATTTTGTTTCTTGGAGGACCAAGACACAAGTGATCTACCAAGCATATGGCACCCTCTGGATGTGCTCTTTCTATCCACTTTGCATCCGACATAATCCAAATCGGAATAGCCAATTAATTCAAATATAGCTCCTTTGGGATGCCAAAGGCCAATGCTTGGTGTATGCTTAAGATACCTAAGGATTCTTTTTATGGCAATTAAATATGTTTCCTTAGGATTAGCTTGAAATCTAGCACACATACACACACTAAACATGATGTCGGGCCTAGATGCGGTTAAATATAACAAGCTACCAATCATAGAACGGTAGAGAGTTTGATCAACCGGGTTACCTCCCTCATCTAGGTCGAGATGTCCATTGGTAGGCATTGGTGTCTTGATTGGCTTACATTCATCCATCTTGAATCTCTTGAGAAGATCTTTAGTGTATTTCTCTTGAGAGATGAAGATGCCTTCTTTCATTTGCTTGACTTGAAAACCAAGAAAGAATGTAAGCTCACCAATCATGGACATCTCGAACTCCTTTGACATCAAATCACCAAATTCTTTGCATGAGTCTTCATTTGATGATCCAAAGATGATATCATCAACATATACTTGACAAATGAAGATATGCCCATCGAGCTTCTTGGTGAATAATGTGGTGTCGACCTTCCCAATGGTGAAGCCCTTCTCAATGAGAAAGTCCCGAAGGCGCTCATACCAAGCTCTTGGGGCTTGCTTAAGCCCATATAGTGCCTTGGACAACCTATAAACATGATTAGGATATCTAGGGTCTTCAAACCTAGGAGGTTGATCAACATTGACTAGTTCATTAATAAAGCCATTTAAAAATGCACTTTTCACATCCATTTGATATAGTTTCATTTCATGATGTGATGCATATGCAAGAAGGATACGGATGGCTTCTAATCTTGCAACCGGTGCAAAGGTCTCTCCAAAATCCAAACCTTCAACTTGAGAGAACCCCATTGCAACTAGTCTTGCCTTGTTCCTCACGACAACACCTTGATCATCTTGCTTGTTGTGGAACACCCACTTTGTTCCAATGACTCTTGCACCTTTTGGTCGCTCTTCAAGAGTCTAAACTTCATTGCGAGTGAAGTTGTTCAACTCTTTATGCATGGCATTGATCCAATCTGGATCTTTGAGAGCTTCTTCTACCTTGGTAGGCTCATAGCAAGAGACAAAAGAGTGATAAGCAATAAATGAAGCAAGTTTTTGAGATCGAGTCATTACACCCTTTGATGGACTCCCTATGATGAGATCTTGTGGATGATCTTGTAGGAGAGGTGTATTTCTTCTATTGACCACTTGAGGAGGAGGTTGTGGAGCATCAACATCTTGTGCTTGTACCACCATTTGCTCATGGGAGATATGAGTATCTTCATTTTCTACTCTCCTAATTTTCTTACCATCTTGTGGCACACTTGATAAAGAAGGTTGATCAATGACTTGTACATCATCTTCATCATCTTTTGGCTTGATGTCTCCCACCAGAATATTCTTCATAGCCTCCCTCAATGGTTCATCACCTACATCGTCAAGATTCTCATGTGCTCCTTAGGAGCCGTTAGATTCATCAAATTCCACATCATATGTTTCTTCAACCAAGCCGGTGGCATGATTAAATACTCTATATGCTTTGGACTTTGATGAGTAACCAACAAGAAAACCAATATCACAATGTCTTTGGAACTTCCCTAGGTGTTGTCTCTTCTTGTAGATGTAGCATTTGCAACCAAACACCCTAAAGAAGGAGACGTCCGGCTTCTTCCCATTGAGCAACTCATAAGGTGTCTTGCCAAGGAACTTTTGAAGGAATAGGCAGTTGGATGCATAGCATGCGGTGTTGATTGCTTCCGCCCATAGAGCTTCGGGGGTGTTGTACTCATCTAGCATTGTCCTTGCAAGAGTGATCAAGGTCCGGTTCTTCCTCTCAACTACACCATTTTGTTGAGGAGTATAAGTTGTGGAGACTTCATGCTTGATTCCAACTTCATCACAATAGGCTTCAATGTTTGTGTTGTCAAATTCTTTGCCATTGTCACTTCTTATCTTCTTGAGCTTCACTTCAAATTCATTTTGAGCTCTCTTGGCAAACTTCTTGAAGCAAGATGCAACTTTGGATTTGTCATGAAGGAAGAATACCCATGTATACCTTGAATAGTCATCAACAATCACAAGACAATAGAGATTCCCTCCCAAACTCTTGTATGTTGTTGGTCTAAATAAATCCATGTGTAGGAGTTCTAGCACTCTTGTAGTTGACATGAAAGCTTTAGTTGGATGAGTATTTGCAACTTGCTTGCTGGCTTGATATGCACTACAAAGCTTGTCTTTCTCAAACTTCACATCCTTCAACCCTCTCACCAAATCATTCTTCATAAGCTTCTTGAGTGAGCTCATCCCAATATGAGCAAGTCTTCTATGCCATAGCCACCCAAGTGTTGTTTTGGTGAATAGGCAAGTCTTCAAATTTACATCTTCGGAGGTGAAGTCCACTAGATATAAGTTGTATCTAAATCCATTGAATATCACTTGATTGTCATCAACCTTGGATACAACAACCTCCTTCTCGGTGAACAAGCATTGGAAGCCAAGATCACACAATTGTCCAACGGATAGCAAGTTGAAACTCAATGAAGCAACATAGAGCACATTTGAGATGGAATGATCATTTGATATTGCCACTTTGCCCAATCCTTTAACCTTGCCCTTTGAGTTATCTCCAAATATTATTTTCTCTTGTTCATCTACCTCTTCATCTAGTGAGGTGAACATACGAGGATCACCGATCATATGTTGAGTGCAACCACTATCAATAACCCAATGACTTCCACCGGTCTTGTAGTTCACCTATACACAAGAGATTCAAGCTTTAGGAATCCAAACTTGTTGAGGGCCCTTCACATTCTCAACAAGTGACTTAGCCACCCAAATCTTCTTAGGTCTATTCTTGTTAGGGGGACCTAAGAACATGACTTTTATCTTTCCACTAGAGTCCTTTCTAAGCATGCAGTGAGCATTGAAGGCAAAGGGTCTAGCATGCTTGGGCAAGGGTTGTGGCGGTGGAGTTTGACACTCATGAGCAAAGTGGCCTTCTTGTCCACACTCAAAACATCTCTTTGGCTTTGGCTTTGGCTTTGATTGTTGTTGTTGAACTTGAGCCTTCTTCTCTATACTTGCCACATATCCAATGCCACTTCTATCCATTTTCATGATGGTGTTCATGAATAGCTCACTTTGAAGGAGCTTGCCTCTAGCAAACTTGCTCAATCCAATCTTGAGATGCTCTTTCTCCAACTTAAGCTTCTTATTTTCTTCCTTAAGAGCATCATCTTTCTTCTCTTCCTTGAGCTTCTTGTTTTCTTCTTTGAGCTTCTCATTCTCAAGAATCAACTCTTTGTCATGATCAAGAGTTTCTAGCACAATAGTGTTGTGGCTTTTCATTTCTTCAAGATCTTTCATGAGCTTCTCATTTGTGTTCTTGAGCTTAACATATTCATCATAGTCATTGCACTCAACCACTTGCTTGCCTTTGCCACTAGATCCTTGCTCAATGCTTTCATCAATCAAATCATCACATGATGTAGCTATATCAATCTTAACAACATGGTTAGTAGCATCATGTGGCTCATTTGGTAGGAATTCTTGAGCAATGACAAGAGTATCATGATTGATCTTAAGAGTTGTATACTCATCTTTTAGTTTGTTGTGACTAGTGATGAGCTCATTGTGTACCCACTCAAGTTTATCATGTTTATCTTTAAGCTCTTTCTTAGAAGATTTAAGCTCCTTGAGTTTGGATGATATAGCATCATTAGTTTCTCTAAGCTCATCATTAGCCTTTTCCAATGTATCGCACTTAGCTAAGAGTGAATCATTTTTAGCATCAAGCTTTTCATTTGTAGCTCTACTCTTTCTAATGATCTTAGTGTATTTTCTTAGTATTTTGACAAGATCATTATATGTAGGTGAATCATCATCATCGCTATCGCTATCATCACTACTATCATCATTTTTAGTTACCTTGCGTTCACCCTTGGCCATAAGGCATAGGTGTGTAGAGGATGATGGCGATGGTGGTGGTGAAGATGCAAGATCAATAGCAATGGCGGCCACCTTCTCATTGTCACTATCATCATCGGATGATCCACTTGATGAATCAATGTCCGTGAGCCAATCACCGACAATGTAAGCCTTTCCACTCTTCTTCTTCTTGTAGAAGTCCCTCTTTTTGCCATCCCTCTTCTTGTATGGCTTGTTCTTTTTCTTCTCATCTTCATCTTCATTACTTGAGTCATCTTTCTTGCCCTTGTTCTTGTTCTTGAACTTGTCTTTCTTGGGCTTTGTGCATTGATGAGCTAGATGGCCAAGTTCGCCACAATTGTAGCAATCCATCTCGGAGATTGGCTTTCTTCTTGAGCTAGTGAAGAACTTCTTCTTCTTGCCGTCAAACTTGATGCCACTCTTGTTTAGCTTCTTTAGCATCTTGGCGGTCTTCTTCACCATGAGAGCAAGACTTTCTTCATCATCTTCTTCATCACTTGAGCTCTCATACTCAAGTCTTGCTTTGCCCTTATCTTGGCTAGCTTTGAATGCTAAGTCCTTCTCTTTCTTCTTTGTAGAGGATGAGCCATCTTGTGGTGTGATGTGCATGTACATCTCATGAGCATTGATCTTTCCCAAGATTTGTGTCAGTGTAGCGGCAGAAAGATCACCTTGATGTAGCATGGTCACAATGTGCCCATATTTGTCAATAGGGAGGACACTCAAGATCTTTCTCACAACGTCAGATGGTGACATTTGAGTAAGTCCAAGCTCATTGACTTCCTCTACAAAAACATTTAAATGAGAATGCATCTCATTAGCACTTTTTTTGGGAAGCATTTCAAATGAATTTAGCTTTTTAATCACAAGATGATAGCGTTCCTCACGCTCACTCTTGGTTCCCTCATGGAGCGCACAAACGTCCGACCATAGTGCATGGGCGTCTTTGTGGTTCCTTACACGATTGAACACATCTTTGCAAAGGCCTCTAAAGATGGTGTTGTGAGCCTTTGCATTCCATTTTTCATAATTAACCTCATTGCCTTGTAGGTTAGTAGCATCCCAAGGTTTTGGGAAGCCTTGTGAGGCGGCTCTAAGAATACCAACGTCTAGAGCTTCTAAGTACGCCTCCATTCGGATTTTCCAATATGAAAAGTCATCTCCCTCAAAGATAGGAGGAGGTCCATCCCCGTGAAACATCTTGCTCTAAGCGATTAAGCTTAAAAACGTGAGCACAAGGCTCTGATACCAATTGAAAGGATCAAGATGCCCAAGAGGGGGGTGAATTGGGCTAATTCTAAATTTTCTTGCAATAATCAAATCCTACGGATAGCCCAATTAACCCCTTGTGCCTAGAAAAGTGTTTCTATCAAACTAACGCACAACGGACTTGCAACCTATGTTCCAAACTTACTCTAGCATGACAATTCTATGAATGTAAAGACAAGTATTGAATTACTCAAAGTAAATACTCAAAGTAAATGGAGAGAGAGGAACACGGCGATGTTTTGCCGAGGTATCAGAGAGTCGCCACTCCCTACTAGTCCTCGTTGGAGCACCCGCGCAAGGGTGTAGCTCCCCCTTGATCCGCGCAAGGATCAAGTGCTCTCTATGGGTTGATTCTTCGACACTCCATCGCGGCGAATCATCCAAAGCCGCTCACAACTTGGTCACCCACAAGCTCCGTCGGGTGATCACCAAGCTCTCAATCACCACCAAGCCATCTAGGTGATGGCGATCACCAAGAGTAACAAGCACGAACTCTCACTTGACCACGTGAAGCCTAATGAGAAGATGGATGCACACTTGTCTACTCTTGATTCACTAATGAGGCTACTCTCTTGGATTCACGAATCTCAATCACCTCACTAGGACCTTGCTCTTCTTGGCACTCACAAACATGTTTCTCAGCTGTTGGAATGAGCAAAAGTGACTCCACACACGAGTGGAGCTTCTATTTATAAGGCAGCCTAAAAAACGAACCGTTATGAGCTTCTGCGGGATGACCGGACGCTCCGGTCGTACTGACCGGACACTCCGGTCAGTTCAACCCACGAACCAGTGAAAATGAGTTGACCGAACACTGGCAGGGTCCGGTCACTACTGACCGGACGCGTTCGGTCGCATTAAACCCTTACTAGAACCTTACTGTACTCGACCGGATGCTGAACCCTCAGGGTCCAGTCAGTACTGACTGGACGTGTTCGGTCGCAGATTCCCTTCTCTGGAACCTTATTGGAGTCGACCGGACGCTGCCTCTCAGCGTCCGGTCACTTGACCTCTCCAGCGTCCGGTCGCACCGAACGCAAACTGCTTGATCAAATGAACTGACCGGACCCTGTGGCCAGCGTCTGATCGCACCGGAGCCAGCGTCCGGTCAGCATTTGACCCTCCATTCACTTCCAACTCTCGATCACATGTGAATGAAGTTTGCTCCAAAGGATCTTAGGCATTCGTAGGAGCTACCTAGAGCTAGTTTTAACAAGTGTGCACCACACCTAACTCACCTAGGTCAAGCTACCCGTCCATACCCCCCTTAATAGTACAGCCAAAGGAAAAACAAAGTCCTAAACTACTTTAAGTGTCTCTCCAACTCCAATCGACACTTAGAACTAGTCATCCTTAACCTTGGTGTCTATCCTTTGAAAACCAAAACGATTTCCATCGTAGGGGCATGACAACCTTGATTGCCCAATTGATCTCCATTACCATGACCTAACTTAATTTGCCTCTACAAAACACACGTTAGTCATAGTAATCTTGTATTGTCATTAATCACCGAAACCCAACTAGGGGCCTAGATGCTTTCACAGTCCATATCATACCTCGATCACGTGATTAGTGCTGCTGGCCTATCAACTGATCCAGCGAAGGTGTAGGCTATGGCAGACTGGCCAGTACCATCCAACATCAGAGAGCTCCGTGGCTTCCTCGGGTTGGCCGGTGATGATCACAAATTTGCCAAGCATTTCGGTATTCTTGCTAAACCCTTAACTGAGTTACTCACGAAGGATCAACTCTTTGTGTGGACTCCAGCTCATGCTGAAGCTTTTGAACTGCTCAAAGCGGCTCTATGTTCAGCACCAGTCTTGGCTCTTCCCAATTTTACTAAGCCTTTCCACATCGAGACTGATGCTTTGGGTTTAGGAATTGGTGTTGTGCTACAGTAGGACAGTCATCCACTCGCCTTTATTAGCAAACCACTTAGCAAGAGGAATCAAGGCCTCACTATCTACGAGAAGGAATACTTGACAATCTTGTTGGCAGTGGATCATTGGCGCCATTACCTGATCCAGGCCGAGTTTTATATTCACACCGATCATCAAAGTTTAATACACCTCAATGACCAACGCCTTCATACTGCATAGCAGCAAAAAGTGTTTGCTCGTCTCATGGGTCTCCGGTACAAGATCCTCTACAAGAAAGGCACTAAGAATGGAGCTGCTGATGCCTTGTCTCGGCGTCGCCATCTCAAGCAACTTATGGCTATATCTTCTATTACCCATCAGTGGTTAGAGGCAGTGGTGCTCAGCTATCAAGAGGATTTGGAGGCTAACAAGCTGTTGTCTCAATTGGCTCTCAACCCGGAGTCTGTGCCTTCCTACTCTCTGGTTCAAGGCGTGATTCGCTACAAAGGACGTATTTGGCTGGGATCCAGTAAACCTCTTCAACAGCAAGTTTTGACAGCCTTTCATGCTAGCCCGATGGGGGGACATTCCGGAGCACCAGCTACTTACTCTCGACTGAAGCGTCTTTTCTCCTAGCATGGCATGAAAGCTGATGCTGGAACATGGTGCAGTCGTGTCCCATTTGCTTGCAGGCTAAACCCGACCGAGCCCAATACCCAGGCCTACTGCAGCCTCTGCCAGTACCTCAAACCTCCTGGGAGATCATTTCAATGGATTTTGTCGAGGGCCTTCCACCATCCGGAGCTACCAATGCAATCTTAGTTGTTGTCGATAAGTTTTCCAAGTTTGCTCATTTTATCGCATTAAAGCACCCCTTCACGGCCAAGACAGTGGCTCAGCTGTTCCTAGATCATATCTACCGTCTGCATGGTCTGCCAACTTCTATCATTTCGGATCGCGACAAGATTTTCACCAGTCAGTTTTGGCAGGCTCTGTTTAAGGCAGCTGGTACTTCTCTCCGCCTCAGCTCCTCGTACCACCCACAGATGGATGACCAAACCGCACGGGTAAATCAATGCCTCGAAACCTTCCTCCACTGTTTCGCTCATTCATGCCCTTCCCAATGGCATCGTTGGCTGTCCCTTGCGGAGTACTGGTATAATACTTCATTACATTCAACATTGGGCAAGTCACCCTTCGAGGTCCTCTATGGCTTTCCTCCACGACACATGGGTCTGGATGTGGACTCGGTTCCTCCTATTCCAGATTTGGAATCTTGGCTGGCTGGTCGCAGGCATATGCAGGAGCTTGTCTAGCAGCACTTGCTGCGCGCTCAGGAACGCATGAAGCGTCAAGCTGACAAGGGTCGTTCAGAGCGGGTGTTCTCAGTCGGTGACAAAGTGTTCTTGAAGCTCCAGCCATATGTTCAATCTTCTCTGTTGCGCCGATCAAATCATAAACTGCCATTTCGTTTCTTTGGGCCTTTCAACATTATCGAGAAGATCGGCCCAGTTGCCTACAAATTGGAGTTACCACCATCTTCCTCGATACACCCGGTGTTTCATGCGTCCCAGCTGAAGCTGTCGCCTGGAGCTCAACAGGTATCGTCGGCCTTAGCTTCTGACTTACAGACCTTCCAAGTGCCACTGTGTATTCTACAATGTCACTGGTCTTCCGGTGATCATCCCATGGAGCAAGGTCTCATACAGTGGTCTCACACTCCACCGGAGTTGGCCACCTGGGAGCCGCTGGTCACTCTTCGACAGCAGTTTCCACGTGCACCGGCCTAGGGTCATGTCGGCTCTCAAGGACCGGGGAATGTCAACAGCGCAGGCCTAGTGGCTTTCGAAGGAGCAGCTGCTGGAACCAGGCCATCACCAGTTCGGCCCAAGAGACTGATGAAGCCGAGTGCCAGGGTGATTGGTCCATCTTGGGTCAACTAGGGTCACAGTATAAGTAGCAAGAGGGATGTGAGAAAGAGAGCAGAGAGAAATATGTAAAAACCATAATTCTGTTTTTAATCATTCCTAGTAGATTTACTTTCGCAATCCTGTTCTTCCTGTACCATTTCCTTGCGTCCGCACCGGCGGTGTTAACAGGAAATGGATGAGTCGTTCCACTTTCTAAACTTCGAATTTTTCACAATGTTGTAGAGAAACAGGGAGCCTTGAGTCGTTCCATTTTCTAAAGCTTCCAATTTTCACATTGTTATAGACAAACAAGTACGCAAATACAGGGTTGTTGCATAGATTTTTGTATAGACATATATCATGTTTGTTTTTTAGAGAAAAATTATGGTTATTCTGTGTATAGGTAGAAAGTTTCATGCGGAGAAATATATGTGGAGAAGTGTGTTGTGTAAGTAGAGAACATGCTTGTTCGATGGAGAGAAATCCTATGTTGAGGGAAGGTTTACTAAAGAGAAAAAACGAGTTTTCCTGTGGGAGGACAGAGATGTCATCATGATGTCATGCGTCAAGAGACAGAGAGCTGTCTTTGGAGATTTCATGTTTTTAATCATCCGAACAACATTTGAAATTGATTCTTAGGAAAGAATTTAATGTCCACCGAAACTTGAGAATTGAATTGAATCAAATTCTACATATTTCATTTCCTATTGAATCTAATTCCAAGAGTCTGATTTATAGAACGAGCTCCAATTCCGGGATCCAAACGGGACCTTAAGCATATAGCAAAACTGCAGCAATTCAATCGCAAGTACAAGAATACACTGGCGGCGTACATGTACACATTAACAAAAACATCGATCGCCCGTAGTAATCAACACACTCTGAAGAAGTCTGAACAACTCAACTCCCAAAGTCTGAAGACGGACTCCTAGTGCATAGCAGCAATGTCCAAATAGCTGTCCGTCACAATTCCATGGCACCTTCCGCGGGTCCAGCTCCAGCAGCAAGCCAAGCCCGGTAGCTCTCGGTCACGTTGTCGCTCAGTACCGCGCCGTCCAGCGTGTCGATGGCTCGCTCATACTTCCCCGCTTCGTCGCTATACCTGTACGCCTGCGTCGTGGCCGCGGACCCGTCGAGCACGTCGTGGTCTCTGACGAGCATCCACCCCATGGCGGCCTGCTCGTCCACCACCTTCGTCTCGCCATCAAACAGCCCCTCAGCCTCGGCGTCCGTCTCGACGCTCAGGGAGTGCGTCAGGTTCGCCCGCATCACGTAGGTGCCGTTCTCGCCGTCCTCCGTCACCATCTCCAGCCACAGCGGGTACTTGGCCTCCGTCTCCACCTTGCCGACCTCCTTCCGCGTCTCCGACGACCTCCGTGTCCTGCTCCACCTGCAGCCGGACCGTCTTGTTCCTGCCCTGGCTGGTGAACTCCACCAGGCTCGTCGCCTCCAGCTCCGTCTCCACGTCCGTTGTGAAGTTGCCGAACGACGAGTTCACCCACCCGCTGAACCGGGACTTCCTCTTGGCACGGATCTCGAACCTCCCGTCCAGGGGTAGCCGGGTGTAGTACCGGCGGGAGATGGACAGACGCGGCGTCGTGTACCGGCTGAGCGCGGCCGACACATTCGACGAAGCGGGGTCCAGCCACAGGTGCAGGTTGGCGTCAACGAGCCACTCGGCGATGCCGTCCACTACGCTTAGGACGATCTCGTGCGCCTTGCCGTCGACCAGGAGCCCCAGGAACGGGGTCAGCTCGACGTCGTAGGTCGGGAGGTCGAAGGCGCCCAGCGCCACCACCGGCTGCCAGAACAGCGGGTTGATGCCGCCCGTGTAGATCACGGGGAACGGGACGAACGAGCCGGCGAAGTGTCGGTCCACGCTCACGACGACCTCGCGGTACGCGGCGTTGCCCCGCCCGGTGGTGAGGTTGTTCTCGCGGATGTAGAGGCCCGGCGGGTTGGAATACCAGAACTCGTCATTTGAGTGCGGGGACACGAAGACCTCCAGGACTGCGCGGTAGGTGTTCGACGGAATGCTCACAAGCTTGGACCGCGAATCGGACGAATTCTGGATGCGGAACCAGAAGCCACTGATGTTGCCCGTGCCCTCCGAGATTGGCAGGATCAGGTCCGCCGGCTGGAAGTACGATGCCGGCAGTTTTGGTGTCGCCTGGCCGGGGTCCGCAGAGCCTGCAGCTGTGGAGGACCCCGCGTCGACGAGGTAAGCAGGGGCGCCGTGGAACTCGAGGGACACGCTGACGTTGTATACACCGGTGTACAGGTCGTTGACGAGGTTCTCCAGCATGACAGAAAGCACGCCGCCGGGCGGGGACCGGAGCAACCCGGAGTAGCGGGTGACGTCCTTGCGGACGGTCCAGCGGACGCCGTCGGGGGTGGGCTCGGCGGTGGTGGTGCGGAGGAGCTCGGCGCCGTCGAGCCAGACGGCCGCGACGCGGTCGTACTGGTCACCGGCGATGGCGACGGAGAAGGAGAGAACGACGAGGGACCAGGGCGCAGGGAACCCGGCCGGCGGCGCATACGCGGCCTTGGCGGGGGGCGCGCTGTAGGTGTTGGCGAAGGAGTAGGAGAGCACCGGCACTACGCAGGTCGGCGCCACCGGCGGGGGCCGCGGGACCGGGTAGGTGGGGTCAAGATACTCCTGCGCCGGCGCATTACTGAGCTCCGTTCTGGTGCCCGAGCCCGCACGCGGGGAGGCGTAGTGGTCGGGAACCTCGGAGAGGGCCGGGACGAGGAGTAGGAGATGGAGGGGGAGGCGGAGAGGCGGCGCGCGCTGCTGCATCTTGAGCTGCTGTGGCGACTGGCGAGGCGAGATGCGTGCGAGCTAGTCCTGTCCGGCTGGTCCCCCTTCTTGGCTCGAAGGGGAGGGACAGAGGACCGAGGGAAACACGGAGTGGAATCATCGTTGAATAATCCGAGATTTATAATTAGCTGATAAAAGAATTGTATTCTATTTTGCGTGTTGAAATTATGACATTTAAATTTCTCCAATTCAATGGCAGAATTCCCTTACCTGTCCATCTAAAAAGCATAACTTTATCGTACAAACTCAGGGTGGAGATAAAATTCATATAAAAAAATTGTAGAGCTCCATCATATACGTAATTTTATACTTCCTTACAACTTTTTGTTTAAATCCATCTCCATGCTGAAATAATCGATGCAACATTCAGATCTACAAATACATATATTAAGGTTCTACCATTTAGTTCGCCATTGAGATGGCTTGAAACGAAAAAAAATGAGTTACAAAGTTACATATCTCATCGAACACTATAGTTTAATATAAATTTTATATTCAATGGAAAATTTAAAATTTATAATATAAGCTACTATATGGTGAATAAATAGTCCTAGTTTAATACTTTATTAATCCAGTCGCTAGCCAAGTGCTAACATGCTAGCTATTTTGGTTGTCCACCTTATCAATAAGGTAAAATTGGCTACGAGACATTGAAAGTGCAGTCGTATTGTTAGTGCACATAAAAAAGTTCAATTAGTTGGTGGACGCTCCTGTTTGTGACAAATTTACTAAAAGACATCATGTCTATTAGAAATATTCATTTATTGCTTAGGAGGAGAGAGAACAACAATGAGTATCATTTTTGCCCCGTTCATTTCTTCTTCCTCCCTCTCTTCTATTAGTTCTCTCACCTTTCTCTCTCTAATACACCACGTCTTCCCTCGGCACAACGGTGGTGGACTTCGCCAATGAGGTAGCTAGTGTTGTCGGGGAGGATTCTGACACTGATGTTGTGCTGCTCATAGCGATGATGGCGCCCGCGGCCACGAATACGACCTTGCTAGCATTGTGTGACAGGGGGTGGAAGCAACGTGTTGTGGTCGACGGTGAGGATGCAGACAAGGGATTTCGCAGCATCAAAATGGGAGATGGAGTGGCGTATGCATGCGCTTCTTGGTGATCTTCTCCATTAGAACAAGGTATTGGGCATTGCAATTGCCGCAAGATGGCTGCTCCAGTGATTGCTAGGGTCGGCGCCACCAATGGAGTGGACGATGTGGTCACCATGGTGGTGGTCTGCGTTGGCGACCATCGTGGCCATAGTCATGGCAAAATACTCTAGCAAAGCAGTTGACGCTGATGACGACGACGACTGAACTGAAGAAGCAGCTGACACATGAGGTGCGATGCCAGCTTCGCCTCCATTATCATTTGCATCAGCCTCTCCATATTCTGAGAGAGAGAGAGCGTCAAAAGTCGTACCCATGGGGTCAACAAACAGTGGAAGGCGTGGACATCGATGAAGCCATAGCACGTGATTCAGGACCGAGCCACATGATGTCGACAAGCACGATGAACAATAGGGAAAATACAGGGTAGAACTTGTGGAGGATTTGAGGCTCTTGATATCAATTATCACAATCCTAGATTGTCAATCTTAACAATATGAACAATTGATGGTTTGAGGATACAATCTCTAGAGGACTAGAGTGAAATTAGACAAAGAATAACAAGGAATCGAAGGGAGGCAACAAAGAATAGGACAGAGCTCTTGAATAATGGAGGAAGGCGACTTCGGTTCTCTTTTCAATCTCTTCTTCCACCGTTGTAGCTTCCTTTTGTAGCTTAAGCTATCTTGGTTGATTTGGGCTGAAAAGCCCACTCGCTATGCCATCCGTTTGTGAGTATTATTGTAACACCCTCGATGTTACGCCCTAAACAAATTACCAAAACATATCATGAGCATCATGTTTATGTGATAATGTATGCGATGGAATGTGTAGATAACATTTTTGTAACTTAAGATGATCAATAAAAATATTAAATGAGAAGCTATTACACAACTCATGTATATCAAGTAGGGTTTAAAACTAATTTTTATTGAACAAAAATACTATAGAACATATATGTGGCACTTAAATAAAGTTTGGAGTATGAACTTTGTAGATGACAATGAAATACTTGATGTGGAAAAATAACATTGTTAGCTATCATTTCTAATAGCCTAAAAATAGAACTTGAAATCAAATTCAGCTCAAGGACTTGGAAGAATTTAAGTATATATATACAGCAAGACAATGCCATGTTTGGTAATTTATTTTATGAAATCGAGTTAAGAGATGGTGTCGTGTTTTAGCTCAGGTTGGTAGCCTGATATGCTCTCTTAAGCATAGTGAAGATGGTTTAGGCTCAAGAGCAACCATTTAGTTGTTATAGGCGCTTTAAATTTCACGCGTGACACGTTCTCGGGTTGGTTGGCCGGGTGGACGCGGTCACCACGTCCTGGGGGCGCGATGTCGCCTCACTGGCTCGCCCCACGCGTGCACGCCCATTGCCGCACTAGGTTGCTATCACCGTGGCGCCGTGCTACGCTGCTGCTGCTCATCTTGCCACTGTGTGCACGTGGCTGTCCCACCGACCCGCTCTACGCCGCAACACAGTTGCTGCCGGTGTCGTCGCCTTACCGTCACCTCTGTGTCTCCCTCTGTACCCCTACGTCATCACTGGCCCGATTAGATGCCATGCGCATGTGGCCGAACTCGCCATCGCCATGCCATTTATGGCACTACGCCCGCACGGGCCATGACGATCAATGGACGCATGCGCTTGTCCAATTGCGTCCATGCGCGTAACACCCCGATCATGTCGGCCATGTCCCGCCAAGGTGAGACCGAATAAGCCCACTTGCCACCCCGTCTCCCTCTTTCCCTCTGCTGCCGCCGTCGGAGCCACGCCGACAAGTTTGAAAGCTATAGTTTGGTTTTGGTTAATTGATAAAACCCTAAGTGCTAACCTAGTTTATCAAAGTGATTATGAGATAGGTAGCACTACTCCAAGTGATGAAGTAATGGAGAAGATCACGACGATGATGATGGCATGGTGATGATCAAATGCTTGAACTTGGAAAAGAAGAAAGAGAAAAACAAAAGGCTCAAGGCAAAGGTATAAAATGTAGGAGCAATTTTGTTTTAGTGATCAAGACACTTAGTGAGTGTGATCACATTTAGGATAGATAGCCGTACTATTAAGAGGAGTGAAACTCGTATTGAAATGCGGTTATCAAAGTGCCACTAGATGCTCTAACTCATTGCATATGCATTTAGGATCTAGTGGAGTGCTAACACCCTTGAAAACATTTATGAAAATATGCTAACACATGTGCACAAGGTGATACACTTGGTCGTTGGCATATTTGAGCAAGGGTAAGATACTTCACCAGCGGAGTGTCCACCCGTAGAGTGCGGACAGTCCGACGGTGCCACCGGCGCCCTAGACAGAAAAGTTGGAGGTCACTGTAAGTGACCGGACGCTGGCCTTGGTTGGACTGGTGCGTCCGGTCAGTGGCAGCAGAGGGTGCGTGCGTCGGTCTATTGACCGGACGCTGGGTCTAAATTGACAGAACGCTAGAAGTCTATGTCCGGTCGAACTGACGGGTCAGCATAGTATCCAGGGTTTTGCACCGGACGCTGAGGTGTGTTCGGTCGAGGTGGACCGGACGCGTCTGGTCAAAAAAACCCTAGTTTGGAACCTTACTGTAAACGACCGGACGCTGGGGGTCCAGCGTTCGGTCACTTGTGCCAGAGCGTCCGGTTGCTACTTAGCCATTGCGATCGGGTGGTTCCTGTTGAATGGACAATGACACGTGGCTTACATCGGTTGACCGGACGCTGGGTCTAGAGTCCGGTCAGTCTGACCAGAGCGTCTGGTCAGCCCGCAGTGTGCCCAATGAAGGGGTACAATGACTCTATTTCGTGTGAGTTTCTATTTAAGCCCCATGGCCGGCTCAAGCTCACTCTCTTGCACATTTTCATTGACATAGCAACCTTGTGAGCTTAGCCAAATCCCTCCCACTCATCTCCATCATTGATTCATCATCTTTGTGAGATTGGGAGAGAATCCAAGTGCATTGCTTGAGTGATTGCATCTAGAGGCACTTGGTATTCATGTTGCGCTGCGGATTTCGCTTGTTTCTCTTGGTGGTTGCCACCACCTAGACGGTTGGAGCAGCGGTAGAGGATTGGCACGAGTTGGTGATTGTTCGTGGCCATCTCCGGTGATTGTAAGGGGAGTTGTACCTTCCCCAGCAGAGTGCCAAAAGGTAACTCTAGTAAATTGCTCGTGTCATTGAGTTACCTCACTTGTGGGTCGGTTCTTGCGGTGTCCTATCATGTGGATGAGGTTTGTGAAACACCTCTTAGCCGTCGAACCACCAAGTGTTGGTCGACACAACGGGGACTAGCGTGTTGGCAAGCACATGAACCTCAGGAGATGGAGACGGTCTGGGGCAGCCTGGCCACGGCGAGGTCGATGGTGGCGGAGCTCCGGCCGGTCTCGGGGAAGACGCGTTGCGTCGAGCGATTCTGGCCAACACAAGCGACGTGAGCAAGCCGAAGAGGAGCACAAGGCCGAGGCGATCGCGTTGGCATAGCTGGGAACGATGGACGCGGCTCGATGGTGGCTACGGCGAGCGGCGGAGCTGACTGGCGGCGGAGCAGAGCAGAGGGGAAAAACGGGGACGATGGCGGTGGTTGCTGCTATTTATAGATAGGAAGGGGACGTCCGGCGTCGACAGCGCACGAACGAGCTCGCCACAGTGCCGGCTGCGTGTCAACGCATGAGGAAGCGGCGCAAATTGATCGGTGGCGACAACTACGTGGCGCCGGCGGCAAGCAGAGAGGTGGCGCTCGGCTGATTTTTAATTTTGAAGTATTTACAGAATTGCCACTGCGTTAATTTTGTAAATTACTCACAAATTTTCTAAAGAAGTTGAAAATCTCCAAAAATGAAAGTTGCTCAACTTTTCAAACTCTACAATTTTGCTTCAAGGAACATTTTCAAATTCTACCTCCATTTTGAAATTTGAATTTGGGGTGCATTTGAGCATTTGAATCATTTCGAAATTACTCCAATTTTTATATGTAAACTTGAAAAACTTTGAATACCAAAGTTGATCCTTATAAAATAACCTTCAACTTTTCTTTTTGCCTCAACCCCAAATTCCAAATGGATTTTGAACTAGTCAAAAGGGGCAAAAAGGACTTTTATGATTTGAATATGAATTCAAATTTGATTTGTTTACCTTTTTACTTTAACTTTGATTTTTGACCAGTAACATGGCTCATTAGGGTTATTTGAGTCAAATGACACATGGTCTCACATGATCACATGAAATTTGACCCTTGTGGCCATGATCTTTATTTAGGGTTTTGAATCACACCACACATAAAATAACAACTTACTAAATAAAGCTTATTTAGTGAATGCATTCAAAATTTTCTACTTTATGAATGCTTTGCAATGCATATGATGACATGTCAAGTTTTAGTGCTAGGTTAAAACACCAGAGGTGTTACAACCCTTCCCCCTTAAAGAAATCTCGTCCCGAGATTTAAAACCTAAGGCTAAGTAATGGAAAAGGAAATGTGTCAAGCTAACACATCATAACTTTATTCAAAAGGCTAGTGAGGGGGTTTTCCATTCTGTTGACAAACGAGACAAGTTACAATATAGACAAGGTATTGCAACTAGATAGAAGTGAAGAAGTTAGGAAAGTTTTCTTCTAAGAAATCCTCAGACTCCCAAGTAGCTTCATCCTCAGTGTGTTGATTCGATTGTACTTTGTAGAACTTGATTGTATGTCTTTGAGTGACTCAATCTTTCTGATCTAAGACTCTAATGGGGTACTCAGCATAAGTCAAATCAGGTTCTAGTTCTACATCACCAAAGTCAATCACTTGGTCAGGTACTTGAAGACACTTCTTTAACTGAGATACATGGAAGATATCATGCACAGCTGACATGTGATCTGGTAGCTTGACGCGATAGGCGACCGGTCCACATCGTTGTTGGATTTGAAAAGGACCTACATAACGGGGTGCTAACTTTCCCTGAATCCCAAAATGATGAACTCCTTTCATCGGTGATACCTTGAGGTAGACATAATCTCCTACTTTGAATTCTAGCGATCGTCTCCTTTTATCAGCATAGCTTTTCTATCGGGATTGAGCTACCTTCATATTAGCTTGTATGAGTTTAACTTTCTCTTCAGCTTCCTTGACCACATCCGGTCCAAAGAACCAATGTTCTCCAGCTTCTGACCAATTTAAAGGTGTCTGGCATCTACGGCCATACAACGCTTCAAATGGTGCCATTTTAATGCTCTCTTGATGGCTATTATTATATGAGAATTTAGCTAAGGGGAGGCATTCATCCCATTTAGCACCATAGGAAAGGACACAGACTCTTAATATATCTTCAAGAATTTGATTTACCCTTTCTGTCTGTCCATCTGTTTGCGGATGATAAGCAGAACTACGGATAAGTTTAGCTCCCAAAGACTCATGTAGACTTTTCCAAAACTTGGATATGAACAATGACCCTCTGTCAGAGACAATGGTCTTGGGTGCTCCATGCAGACTGAAGATTCTATCAAGATAAAGTTTTGCATACTGTTCCGCTCGATATTTATCTCTGACTGGTAAGAAATGAGCTATCTTGGTTAGTCGATCAACAATAACCCATATTGAATTGTAGCCTACAGATGTCCTAGGCAATCCCACGATGAAGTCCATACAAATATCTTCCCACTTCCAAGATGGAACTGGCAATGAATGTAATGGACCTATAATCTTCATATGAACCGCCTTGACTCTCTGACAAATATCACACTTAGCCACATATTGAGCTATTTCTATTTTTATTTTGGTCCACCAATATCTCTTTCTCAGATCATGATACATTTTGTTGCTACCCGGATGAATAGAGTATCTTGTAGAATGAGCTTCATCAAGAATCTGCTTTCGCAGCTTCAGATTTTTGGGTACTACCAATCTATCCTTAAACCATACAACATCTGATTCATCAATAGTGAAACATGTTGGTTTTCTAGATCTGACTTTATCTTTGATATGGACTATACCCTTACTTTTCTGTTGAGCAGCAATGATCTGATCTTTGATAGTGGACTCTACTGCAATATTGGACAGGGAACCTTGTTCTATGATTTGTAAATTTAGACGCTCCAACTCTTGACACAATGTTCGTTGCATAGGTTCCACAGTCATACAGTGGCAATGACTCTTACGACTCAGGGCATCGGCAACCACATTAGCCTTGCTCGGATGATAATGCACTTCTAAGTCATAATCTTTGATAAGTTCTAACCATCTTCTTTGCCTCATATTCAACTCTGACTGAGTGAAGATGTATTTTAAACTTTTGTGATCCGTATAGATATGATAGATATTGCCCAATAAATAATGTCGTCAAACCTTGAGTGCATGAACAACAGCGGCTAATTCAAGATCATGGGTGGGATAGTGTTCTTCATGCTTCTTGAGTTGTCTAGAAGCATATGCTATAACTCTGCCTTCTTGCATAAGAACACAACCAATACCAATTCCAGATGCATCATAATAGATATCAAATGGCCTCTCGATATCAGGTTGTGCTAAAACTGGTGCAGTTGTCAGCAACTTCTTCAATGTTTGAAAGGCCTTCTCACATTCTGTCGACCATACAAACTTAGTTTGATTCTTCAGCAGTCCAATAATTGGCTTCGCAATTCTGGAGAAGTCAGGGATGAACCGACGATAATACCCTGCCAACCCTAGAAAACTACGAACTTGATGAACAGTGGTAGGTGCTTTCCAGTTAAGGACTTCTTCTACCTTGCTCGGATCAACAGCTATACCTTCAATAGATAACACATGACCCAGAAATTGTACTTCCTCTAACCAGAATGCACATTTACTGAATTTGACATATAGTTGGTGATCTCTTAATCTTTGTAGAACAATACGGAGATGTTCCGCATGTTCCTCTTTACTCTTTGAATAGATAAGAATGTCATCAATGAACACCACTACAAACTTATCCAACTCAGGCATGAAAACTGAGTTCATCAGGTACATGAAATGAGCCGGGGCATTAGTCAGCCCAAAAGACATGACTAGATAGTCATATAGACCATATCGGGTAGTGAATGCTGTCTTCGGCACATCTTCTTATCTGATCTTAATCTGGTGATAGCCCTGTCTCAAGTCTATCTTCGAGAATACCTTAGCTCCCGCAAGTTGATCAAAAAGCAAATCAATTCGAGGTAAGGGGTATTTGTTCTTTATGGTGACTTCATTTAATGGCCGATAGTCAACACATAACCTTAAGGTTTGGTCCTTCTTCTTTATGAAGATAGCAGGGCATCCCCAAGGTGATGAACTAGGTTGAATGAAACCCTTGTCTAACAACTCTTGTAGTTGCATTTTTAATTCTGCTAGTTCTTTGGGTGGCATCCTATATGCTCTTCTGGACACTGGTGCTATTCCTGGTTTCAGATCAATTCTAAACTCTACATCTTGGTCTGGTGGTAGACCAGGCAGATCATCGGGAAAGACATCCGTGAACTCACATACCACTGAAATTTTCTCGGCTTCTGCAACAATAGTTGCACATACTATTTCCATTGTACTCTTAGGAAAGGGAAGTTGGATGAGAAGTTGGGTTTTGCTGTCAGGTGCATTTACCCTTATGGTTCTACGCAGGACATCTATGATAGCCCCGTGTTGGGTTAATGAAAGGTCCTAGTATGGCTAGAGGGGGGGGGGTGAATAGCCTATTTAAAAATCTACAAATCAACTAGAGCAATTTGATTAGTATGACAAATAGCGTAATGCAAACTTGCTCTAGCTCTACAAGGGTTGCAAGCCACCTATCCAATAATTCTAGTTGCAATGATTACTTAGGCACACAAACTTGCTACTCTCAAGAGCTAAACTAGATGAATGTAAACAACAAAGCAAGCTCTTAATTCTAATTACTCTAAAGAGCTTGTATCAACTAGTTTGCAAGAATGTAATCAAGTAAGTAGGGTGATTATACCGCCATGTAGGGGATGAACCAATCACAAGATGAAGATCAAACCAATCACCGGGAGAATGCAAATGACAAGAGATGTTGACACAAAATGTGACACACTATGCCTCACACACAGCAAGCCAGAAAGCGTGGCTTCAATCGGGTTCCTAGGTGCTTCGTGATCTGGAAGCATGCCAGTCAGTTTGACCTGAAAACTAACAAGGGATAAAACAATTAAATGCCAAACCGGAACATATCGGGTGAGACCAGACAGTTCCACATATACGGCCCTGAAGCCACTTACAACGACATACGACTATAGAGAGCTGTCTGCCAACAAGTTTATAAACCATTCAGCTAATCGTAAGATGAATGCACGTAAAGACCTGATTGCCAAATGCATGTGCATGGGAAGACATGTTTGAACAAGTGAAATTAATTATGAGTTAATGCATAACTAAGCTCAGCAGTCCAGCCGAATTAGGGTCCATGAAGAAGGAACGTGCAAATAAAAACGATTAAACTAATCTAAAACCTGCATCTGCCGCACGGCACCTGGTTTCGTTAAAGCTTAAACGTGATTAACATGCATGAACCCGCGACATGTGACAATCTAGATTAAAATAATTCAGCCATTATGAGCATGTTATCTATTTGCAAAGGTAATATGAAAAGAAATGATCATTGAAGCATGAATAAAACTATAAGAGAGAGCCGAACAATATCAATCTAGATTGGGCAGAAGTGTGTTACAAATATATAAAATATTTAAAACATGCAACACTAGATAACTTAATGAATCTATTTAGATTTGCCATATCTAATAGAGCCGATAACTATCTTGCTTTCACTAAGCATATTGAGCAAACGCCTGCCGCACGGTATCTACTCATAAACAAAGCATAAGCAAAGACTTCTTGATTGTCAAGCAAAGATCCGCCGCACGACCATTGAAAACAAACAAGACTACTTGCATCACGTCTAAATCCACCGCATGATACTAAACATGATAACAAGGTTGTCGAAACTTACGGAGGTCGACGGATCGATGACTCCTCTCGAAGAACTCAACGACACGACAAAAGGACTCGAAAGTTGGCACGGGGCCGGTTGTATTGATTTGGTTGTGAACCCCTATTACAATGGTCGAGGGTTAATATTTATACCCTAGACAAAACACGAGTCCTAGAAGACTACGATTTACAAAGGAACTCTTAAACAAACTTGGAAACTTACGATTCCTTACCCTAAACTCTCAGAGTCCTTTATTATTACAACTTTCATCTTTTCGATCGGCCTTGCCTGCCATCTTCTGCTTTCCCGAATGGAGTCACCGCCTTCTGGAGTAACCGACCGCACAAGCATTTAGCCGACCGCTTGTTTTGTTTGCCGAATACCCCTCTTCCCACATGCGGGTCCACCTGTCATCCTCTAGAATCGACCAAAATCCAGTGTTAACACATGCCCCCTCAATTTTGGGATAAAAGTTGTTTTATTCTGAAATTGACCACAAGCTCCTTCTTCCTCCTAGGTCAGCACCGTTCAACACCGCAGCCGCTGCCCAAAAATTCAAGCTTTCAGCGCAACCTCGGACCTACTTCGAATCTTCAATGGCGACCTAGGATGAAATCCCAGAGGTAAACTTTACTTATATTCGGCAATTTTCATTTGATCCTCCCGTTCCTCTTTTGGCTTATTCCTCTTTGATTTCAATCACCTTCTAAAGGAATACAAGAACCAGATTTTGATCCCCTATGCTGCCAACCTCGACTCCTATTTCCTCGGCCCAATGGGAAATCCTGACCCTTCTGAAATTATTGAGAAGGAAACCCAAAGAATCCCTTTCAAATCTGGGATCATCTCGCCAAACCGATGGCCAAACACATTCAAGAATTGGCCATTCCCCCAATCGCCGGATGGTGGAATTGGTATAGGAGAATGCTGGAGAAAAGCAGCAGCCACTAGGAAAGTCAAGACATCAGTCATTGTCTGGAATTATCCTTAGCAGAAACACCCAGAAATGATTCCCTTTTGATAGCAGCTTCCCATTTTTGGTCTGACACTATTAATGCCTTCATCTTTGGTCATGGTATGATGACCATCACTCTAGCCGACGTGTTCATGATGACTGGCTTGAACGTGTCACTGCCAGTATACCCCTATAAGTACAAGAGCAAAAGTAATCAAAGAGCCATCAGCTCTGGATGTGGATGGGTCAAACACATCCAGAACTACATGAATGCATCTGGCACCGTCTCTGACAAAGAGTTGAAAGCCTTCATGAATATGTGGCTATGCAGATTCATCTTCTATGGAAAATCCAATGAACCAACCCTGAATCACATGGTGATGGCTGAAGATTTAGCTGCAGGCACTCAGATCCCACTAGGCAAATATCTCTTAGGGTCTGTTTATCATATGATGCATCAGATTACTCTTCAGATGCGCCAAGGTGGAGAAATCTCTTATGTGAATGGTCCCTGGTGGCTAATTCAAATGTGGCTCCAGCTATATATGCATCAGATAACCTCTATGAGCCTCTTCAATCTAAGTTTTCCTTCAGTTAACTGTGCTGAAGGCAGTACAACAAAGGTTAAGGCTTGTCAGACTTATGGGGAAGCAGCATCATCTATAAGCATTGACATAGACATCGGTCATTTCTTCAAGCTGTTTTTCAAAGGATTCGACAATGTGCTCTGGTTTCCTTACAGAGAAAATGAAAATTTGACTTTGCCCTGCAAGTTTAGCTATGAAATTGGTTGTTCAGGTCAAGAATCTACGGAGATTTTCAACTCCTTTATCAAACCTTGCACTCTGCCAGCCGAATTTCATCATGGGAGGTTAGTGCAATCCACCTATGAATTCTACTATCCAAATATGGTGGCTAGACAATTAGGATGTGGCCAACTGCCTCCAAGATTTCTCTTCTCAACAATCATAAAGTCAAGGGAAGTAATAACAGAAAGAATGGAAGCCAAGAAAATCTTTGAATTAGGATGGGAATTGCCAACATACGAACCATCTCCATTTGGGCTAATAGATGTTGCTCATCCCTTCTTTGTCTCTTGGTGGCAAGAATGGCATACTCATATCTTCAATATATCAGTTCATTCTTTATGCAAAAACTTGCAACCCGATTTTGCTTCTGATAGTGAGGTAATTTCATTATGCTCATCATTTCTTGCTCTTGAATCCACTTCTTATTTTAACATCTGGTTATGCACAGGATCTTGAGTTTACTCCCCCAGCCAAAGCAATCCAGTACTATTCGGCTGGTCCCAAGCCTGCTCTAGGGTTTGATGCTCCAAACTTAAAGGAATTCATGAAAACTCCTGCAACTTTGGATTCAGTACCTTTAAAGGCACTCATGAGAACTCCTGCTACTTCAGCTGCTGCATCTTCAAGAGGAAAAAACAAAAGGAAAACACCTGAAAGTTTTCTCTTACCCAAGAAACCAAGGACCAAGAAAGCCAAATTATCTCTTAAGGTATGAACCTTTTATTCTCTATCAGGTTACCAACCTCACTTAGCAGTAAACCTGACCACCTCTACATTCATTACTTCCATTGCAGCCACAAGTCAAAATTCCCACACTAGGCAATACCTCAGCACCTATAGAACCAACCCCTGAAGTTTCTACTGAAGATGAAGAAATTCATGATAGCGAAACTTTAGAGACTCATGAAGCTAAAGGTTCAAAGGCTCATAAATCTGATGAGACTATAGGTAACATCGTTCAACCAATTCTCTTTTTCTCCTTTCTTTTTTTCTAATAACATCTATCTCTTATGCTCATTATCATTTACTTTATTGAGAATAGATGAAATCTTAGATGAACTGGCAAGGGAAACTTCTCCTGATCAAGCTCCAAACCCGTCCCTTCTGAACCTTCAGCCAAGTTCTCCAGCAAGCCAGGGTATAACCCATCCTGATGATCAATCATCTCAGCAGGTAATGCCTTGTCTTACACTATATTTTAGCAAAATTACCCAATCGGCTAACACCTCCTTTCTTCTCTTTTCTTTAGAAGAACATCACTAAACCGACCACCAGTTACTCCTTCTCTATTGAGGACTACATCATTGAGAAAGGTGAAGAGATCACTTCTCATCAAACCTTATCGCTGGAAAATCAGGCTCGGCTAAAAGAGGTGATCATTCTGCTGAACAAGGATACCATTAGTCTGGTTCAGGATGCAGACCAGATAAAAGACCTCCTTGAACTCATTGATCAAGATATCCCCTCTGCTCTCAAGGCCCCCCTAGAATCTACAGCCCATCTTGATGATCACTTTGCTATGGTGAGAAGGGCAACCAAGAACATATCTTCGAGGGCTTCTCTACAGAAGGATTGATCTTTGAAAAAGCTGGAGATTAAAGATCTTCACTCTCATATCTAGACTACAAGAAATTCCTTGACAACCTTGGAGCCTGAACTGAAAGCCATGGAGGATGAAAAAAGCAGACTAGAAGCTCAACTAGTCGAACTGAATGCCAAAATTCAGTCTCACAGGGCCCATATAGCTAATTTGCTGAAGGACATAGAAGTAGCTTCACTAAAGATAACTTCGACCATCAAAGAAGACCAGCAAATCAAAACTAAGTTATCTAGCATCCAGAGTTCTGAAGATGAAGATCAAAAAGTGCTAGATAATGTTAGCCGAATCAGGACTGAAGCCATAGAGGCAATCAATCATCTTCTGAACAAGTAGACATTGGGTTTGTAATAAACTTAAGTGTGATATCCTCTTTCCCTTGATCAACCAACTTTATGTTTACTTATTTTTATTCGTTCGAAAAAAGCAATCGGCCATTTTCCCTTAAATTACTCGATTAGAATGTAGCTGATTGTCTCCATTCTTCCAATAGCCGAACGAATCCTAATTTAAATGTTGTGAGGGTATAGCCGAACAATGCTGGCTCCAACAAATCAGGGAGACAGTCGAGCGACGTCCGATTTAACCCATGCCTGGCCCAGCCTAGAAGCGGCCCAGCTGAAAGGGAAAAACCCTACTCCACCGTTCGGCATTCTCGCCCCACGACTCCATAGAATTCGCCACGACTCTTCGCTTCGGCTTATAAATAGACCCTTCCGTTAGCCTTCATCGCTATCTTTGCTTTAGCGTTCTCACATCCGTCTCCTCCAGTTCCTTCGTTCGATTCATTCTAGAAGAAAACCCTAACCTCCACCAAAGCAAATGGCGAACAGTGGCGACCATGGTAAGCGTCCTGCCGATGGGGAGGCTGAAGGAAGCAGAGCATCACGCTGCCGGCGTCGTGGGTATGATTCAGCTTTTTGCCCCCTTGCAATTTTCTTGTTCATCTCTTAGTTTCGATTTTTTCTTCCTCATTCATCAGGATAAGGGTCATCAGCTCTAGCCAATATCATCTCCTTCCTCCGGCGACAGCAGCTCAACCGGGAACTCCATCATCTGGCTCTTCTAGCTCTTCAAGCTCCTATCATTCCAATCCTTAGGGCCCAGCGGAACCAGTAGATGCACACCATCCGTACTCTCACAAGGAGGCACTCAAGTTTCGCCAGGAGAGGGACGAAGCCCGGGAGGAGCTAGGCGACGTCTCCAAGAAATTCGGCATCGATCAAGCCGAATAGGAGGACCAGCGGAAGCAACTCTGCGACGCCATCACTGGTTTGATATCTTCATTTGGTTTTATCATTCTGGCTTCCCTTGCTTGCTGACCCATTTTTTTTTCTTTTCTGCCTAGCTCTTTCTGCGGAGAATGACCGCCTGAAGGCGGCGGCGAACAAGATTGCCGACATGGTGAATGCCCAGGGGGAGACATCCGAGGCACGCCTTGATGCTGTGGACGGCCGTATTGATTAGGCCATCATCCAAGGTGTGCACCTTGGCGCTTCTCTCGGGCTGGCGGCAATGACCTCCCGAACCAACGAGGACTACTCCTTCTAGCCAGTTGGCTTCGCTGGAGGACGCCCGGACGAGATCGACGACATCGATGAGTGTCTGGAGGCCTACGATGATCATGCCGCTACCCTTGCCGAATCCACAAACCCCCAGTCCATCCTCAACAAGTTATTTGAGGAGTAGTTTGTATTAGGATGGACTTCTATAAATAATCTCGTCTTTTGGAAGAATACTTATTTCTTTGATTCTTTTCGGTAAAATTCTACCTGTGACTGTCAGAAAAATGCTGAAAACAACCCGGTCTTGCATAAACATTCTTGTGCTAGAGGCGATGCAAACTGCATCGGCTATTTTGTGCTAAAGGCGATATGAACAATATCGGCTATTCTCAGTCTTATATCTGATTTTTAGGCTAAAGGCGATTTTCTCTTTATCGGCTTTTCTGATCTACATTCATGAACCAACCTCAACACTTGGGTAATATTTCTTAAGAAATCTTCCACTGATAGCTCTGGTAAACTCCTCTCCAAATAAAGTCCTCAATATGTATGCATTGCCAGGTACACATTCTACTATTTGGAAAGGACCTTCCCAATTTGGAGACCATTTGCCGAACACCCTATCTTTTGTTCCAACTGGCAATATAGTTTTCCAAACCAAGTCTCCTTCTGCAAACTGCTTCAGCCTAACCCTTTTGTTATAATACTTGGCGACGCGTATTTTATTTTTCTCAATATTTTCCAATGCCTTGAGACGAATCAAATGTAAATCTTCCAATTCATCTATCATCAGATTCTTATAATCTTCTTCTGCCAATTCTTTCTGTAACACAACTCGCCTTGAACCCGACCGTAATTCCCATGGTAATACAGCATGATGCCCATAAACCAGTTCATAGGGAGATGTTTGAGTGGACCCATGACAAGCCATTCGGTAAGCCCACAATGCTTCATTAAGAACCAAGTGCCATCTCCTTGGTTTTTCATCAATCTTCTTCTGGATGATTTTAATCATAATCTTATTTGATGCTTCTGCCTGACCATTAGCTTGTGCATAATAAGGAGAAGAATTATACAACTTAATCCCCATATCTTTGGCAAAGTCACAGAATTCTGAAGAAGTAAACTGAGTTCCTTGATCAGTCGTTATAGTTTGAGGAATCCCGAATCTGTGAATTATATGTTCCTTAACAAAACTGATCATATTCTCTGACGTTACCTTCTTCAAAGGGATAGCTTCAACCCACTTGGTGAAATAATCCGTGTCCAAGAGTACAAATTTGTGTCCCTTACTAGAAGGAGGATTGATCTGACCAATTAAATCTATACCCCATCCTCTGAACGGCCAAGGTTTGATTATGGGATTCATAGCAGATGCTAGAACTTTTTGAATATTGCCGAATTTTTGACAATTGTGACACCCTTTGTAATATTCAAAACAATCCTCCAATATAGTCGGCCAAAAATAACCACTTCTCCTAATTATCCACTTCATCCGATAAGCTGACTGGTGTGCACCACACAATCCTTCGTGAACCTCATACATCACTTTCTTGGCCTCTTCTTGTCTTAAACAATTTAGCAATACTCCATCGACAGACTTGTAATATAACTGATCATCAAGGAATACAAATTTGAGAGCTTTGTACCTGAGTTTTCGGGAAACCTTTTGAGATGGACCTTTCAGATAATTGGTAATTTCGTATCTCCAATCACCATCTACTTGATCAGTATTTAAAACACCTTCTTCTATAGCAAAAACTTCCCGACTCTCTTGATATCCAGAAGCAGCTTGAGCTAACTTATTTGCTTCTTCATTGCACTCCCTAGGGATATGATGCAAGGTTACTATCAGAAAACTCTTCAAAAGTTCTCTACACTCCTCATAATATTCTCTTAACACATTGTTCTTGCATTCATACTGACCACTCAGTTGATTAATCACCAACTCAGAATCCCCAAAGATTTCAACAGCAACGGCCTTTACTTCTATAAGAAGCTGAAGCCCTCTAAGCAACGCTTCATACTCTGCCTGATTATTAGTAACATGAAATTCAATAGGAACCGCATACTCAAAAGTTTTTCCTTGTGGGGAAATCAAGAGAATACCAGCACCACCACCTTTGTTACAAGATGATCCATCGAAGAACAAGGCCCAAGGCACAATGCTCATTGCCTCAACAGAAAGATCCCGATGTTGGGTAATAAAATCGGCAATAATTTGACCCTTTATCGCCTTTGCTGATCCATACCTTAAATTAAATTCTGACAATGCTAAAATCCATTTGCCAATTCTTCCATTCAAAATCGGCATTGATAGCATATGTTTGATTACATTGAAACTAGAAACTACCATGCATTCAGCATTCAACAAATAGTGCCGAAATTTGGTACATGAGTAATACACACACAAGCAAAGTTTTTCTATAGCCGAATACCTTGTTTTCGGGTCTAGCAGCTTTCGGCTAAGATAAGCTATGACTCTTTCTTTTCCTTCAAATTCTTGCATAAGGGCCGATCCTATCGTTAGGCTACCGGCCGCCACATACAACTTAAAAGGCTTGTCAAGTTGCGGAGGTACCAGCACAGGTGGTGCTTTCATATATTGCTTGATCTCATCAAAAGCCTTTTGTTGTATGTCACCCCATACAAATTTTTGATCTTTCTTGAGCTTTAATAAAGGAGAAAAGGGTAAAACTCTCTCTGATAGATTGGATATGAATCTTCTTACAAAGTTGATTTTGCCTAACAATGATTGTAATTCTGTGAGATTGGTTGGTGGCACAACTTTGTCTATTGCTTCCATGCTCTTTTTCCCAACTTCAATTCCTCCTTTATGAACTAAAAATCCAAAAAACTCACCGGCTGAAACTCCAAAGGCACATTTGTTTGGATTCATCTTCAAGCCATGCTTCCTTGTGCACTCCAGAGTCTTTCTTAAATCAGCTAAATGTCCTTCATGATTTCTAGACTTGACCACTACATCATCGATGTAGATCTCTATAATCTTGCCGATCAGCTCGTGAAAAATATAATTCATAGCTCTTTGATAAGTTGCACCAGCATTCTTTAACCCAAATGTCATGACTATCCATTCAAACAAACCAATATGACCAGAACATCTAAAAGCTGTTTTCGAAATATCTTCCATTGCCATAAAAAATTGATTATAGCCAGCATTACCATCCATAAAACTAATGACTTCATAACCTGCTGCTGCATCTACCAGTAAATCGGCAACTGGCATTGGGTAACCATCCATGGGAGTAGCCTTATTAAGATTTCTAAAATCTATGCAAACTCTCATTTTTTCATTTTTCTTGTATACCGGTACTATATTTGAAATCCACTCTGCATACTTGCATGGCCGAATGAAGTTTGCTTCTATTAATCTTTCAACCTCCTTCTTCACATCGGCCAATACTTCCTCTTTGTATATCTTCCGTGGAGGTTGTTTGTAAGGACGAAATCCAGGTTTAATGGGTAATCGATGCTCAATAATGGAACGATCCAATCCAGGCATTTCCATGTAATACCAAGCAAAACAATCTTTAAACTCTTTCAACAGATCTATCAACTTTGATTTATATTCTGGGTCTAACTTTGCACTAATATACATCGGCCTTGGCTTAGAACCATCACCAACATTAATTTCTTCCAACTTATCAGCCGACATAAAACCATGTCCCAACTTTCCTTTGTTGCCATCGACGGGATTTCCCATTAAAAATTGCTATGAGAGCCGACTGCTTGGATCAGCTGTTGACCCTCGCTGAAAACATTTACAGGACCTTCTTTCCACACTTTTCCAAAGAAACAATCGATGCCCTCATATTCCTAGTAGGTAGATTCTATGGCAGCAACACTTACCGAATCATCAGCATGTACAACTTCAACGTCATCTCCAATCCATTGAATGAGAATTTGATGCATGGTTGAAGGAATGCAGCAATTAGCATGGATCCAATCTCTGCCCAAGAGTAGGCTATATGCCCCCTTGCCATCAATGACAAAAAAAGTAGTAATCAGAGTTTTCGACCCAATAGTCAGCTCAACATGGATAGCACCTTGGGTATCAGAAGCATTGCCAGCAAAGTCCCTAAGCACCATGTCAATTTTCAACAATTCTTCATTAGTCATCCCAAGCTTTCTGAAGGTAGTATAAGGCATGATATTGATAGCAGCCCCTCAAACATCTTGGTTAAAGGCTTGCCATTGACATATCCTTTTAAATAGAGTGGTCTCAAGTGACGATTCTTGATCGGTTTGTCAAAAATAGCCTGCCGTGTTAATACAAGCTGAGCCATCAAATCCTGACATTCACTTTCATCAAAATCAGAGTACACCTCTTCTTGGACATCTTGGCTTTCGGGAGCTATAAACTCTGATGGGAGGAAAAAAGCCATACAAGCATCAGCCGAAGGACCACATCCATTAGGCTTCTTCTTAGGACGCCATATTTGCTTTGTCTCAGTAACTTCCTGTTCCAACTCCCTATTCCTCAACCGTTGAACTCTTCTTTTCTGACTTTTCTTTAGGCCTGGAGGACACCACTGTTCTTTTTGCCATACGTATCTATAGGAATCAGCTTCTTCGTCATGCACCCTATCATGAATCCAACCTTGACCTGCAAATCTTTTCCTTTGCTGATTCTCAAAATCATTTATTTTTAAGCGCCGATCATCTTCAGGAACCTTCGTTCCAAGTCTTTCATAGACGGGACGGCGGTTGACTCGAGATTGCCTATACTCGGAGTACTGAGCACTACACTCTGGACAATTATTTCTTACAGGCAACCTCAAGCCTTCATTCCAACAATGCCTAAAGAACGAACAACCCCAATGAGACTGCTCCTGTTCTGTCATGTATTCTTCTTGCTCCCTTCGGTATACCTCTTCCTCATATCTCCGGCATTCTTCCATAAACCATTGCTTCTTATAGTATTCCTTCTCTTGCTCTCTCTGCCACTTGTTTAGCAAAATACGTGATGTAACTCTGGGTTTGGAAGTTTGACCTTTCTCGGTTCGGCTATTCTGAAACCGAACTTGTTGCTGCAGCTCTCTACTGGTGACTTGCCGATCTAGGTCAACAGCACCACTTTCCTTTGCTCTATCAGAAGTCAACACCTTCACCTTGCTTTTACCCTTGAGATCATTGGCAGAAACCATATTCACAGAGAAAGAAATCATATTTTGTGGAAAAGGCTGATCATCAATTTTCATCTTGCCATCAAACTTCAAATGCCCCTCTTGGATAGCTTTCTGGATTCATATTCTGAACACTCGGCAATCATTGATAGAGTGAGAATTAGTGTTATGGAAGCCACAATACTTTTTGTCTTTCACTCCTTCAGGCCGTAGCATAGGATGTCCTTCTGGCAGCTTGATGCGTCCTTCCTTTATCAACAATGCAAAAAGCATGTCTGCCTTAGTAACATCAAAATCATAGGTTCCCTTTTGTTGTTTCAACCAGCGTTGACTAACTTGAGTAGGTTCCTTTGCCCAATTCAACTCAGCTACAGCTATCTCATCTTCATCAATATACTCAGTCGCTTCCTCCAGAAAACCTTGATACACCTCATTAGTGGCATTGTTCTTCTGAAAGCGATTATCTCTCCTAAATCCTTGGGCCTGATTACTCATAGCTGCTAAACGCTGTGCAAGTTGGCCAAGATCATCAAACTCCATGCCGAACAACTTCTCCCTAATATTCGGCAACATTCCTGCTATAGCTATTCTAGATAGTTGATCATCTGGTAAATTCAGAGAATAACACATATTCTTGGTCTCCCTAAATCTACGAAGATATTCCAATGGTGTCTCATTTGTTCTCATCCTTAGACTCATGAGATCAACCAACTTCTTCTCATTAGTACCCGTGTAGAAATATGAATGAAACTTCTGCTCTAGTTCTACCCACGTACCAATGGAATGAGCTGGTAAAGACGTGAACCACGTGAAAGCTGGTCCTGTAAGCGACAAAGGAAAATATCGAATCCTCCAAGCTTCATCTGAAGCAACTTCTCCAAGCTGCATTAAGTACCGACTGACGTGCTCTATGGTACTAGTATCATCTTGACCAGAAAACTTGGTTAAATCTGTTGGAGGCTTCACCCTTGGAGGTAACGCCACTCTGTTGTACCACTCTGGATAAGGAGACTTGTATGAATAAGATTGATTTTTTGGCTTCAAGCCGAACTGATTCTGCATCATATCAGCCATCCTATGCATCAAAACATCAATGCCTGAATCCTGATTTCCTTGTACTTGCACTCTAGAGGGCAATCCTGAAACACTCCTATACCCTGGATTTGGCACAGCATTGATAGCACTATAATCAGTAAATTCTTGATACCCATCTCCATACATATTCTTCTACAATCTGTTTGATGCTGGAGAAACTCTATAAGCTGAAGGTGGCACTTCTCCTGTGGTACCAAATGTCACCTGGCCATAGGTGGGATGTGATTGCTTCTCAGTGTGAGTCAATCCACCTACATTTGAAGGCGACGCTACTTCTTTTCCAACAGGTTTCTCTTGATGCTTTGGAACATTGAAAAGCATCAGTCCACTGAGTGGTCCAACATTTTCTTCAAAGTATTTATCAACCATTGGACCAAAAGTACTGATCATGATTGCTCAAAAGGTATTCAGAAAAGCTGTGTGATGGTTTGTCATGGTTTCTCCTATAGCTTTATAGACCAGGGCTACCATCTTCTGAGCATCCTCCTCTTCAGTGTAATCAGTTTGATGCGGAAGAAGAACCCTTGGCATTGACTGCTTTTGAAACACTTTATTGCTCTTGTTTTTGGAAAAAGACATCAAACACTTTCGTTGGTATTGCTCGCATGCTTGTAGCACTAAATCCCTGTAATTATCTAGCAATTCTGCCATGCTCACATCCAGAACATGATCATTATTGATCTCAGACGCCATCTTGAACTAACAGATGGTCCCACCAGGCGTGCCAAAAAGTGTGTTGACATAAAATGTGACACACTGTGCCTCACACACAACAAGCCGGAAAGCGTGGCTTCAATCGGGTTCCCGGGTGCTTCGTGATCCGGAAGCGTGCCAGTCAGTTTGACCTGAAAACTAACAAGGGATAAAATAATTAAATGCCAAACCAGAACATATCGGGTGAGACCAGACAGTTCCACATATACGGCCCTAAAGCCACTTACAACGACATACGGCTATAGAGAGCTGTCTGCCAACAAGTTTATAAACCATTCAGCTAATCGTAAGATGAATGCACGTAAAGACTTGATTGCCGAATGCATGTGCATGGGAAGACATGTTTGAACAAGTAAAATTAATTATGAGTTAATGCATAACCAAGCTCAGCAGTCCAGCCGAATTGGGGTCCATGAAGAAGGAACGTGCAAATAAAAACGATTAAACTAATCTAAAACATGCATCTGCCGCACGACACCTGGTTTCGTTAAAGCTTAAATGTGATTAACATGCATGAACCCACGATATGTGACAATCTAGATTAAAATAATTCAGCCATTATGAGCATGTTATCTATTTGCAAAGGTAATATGAAAAGCAATGATCATTGAAGCACGAATAAAACCATAAGAGAGAGCCGAACAATATCAATCTAGATTGGGCAGAAGTGTGTTACAAATATATAAAATATTTAAAACATGCAACACTGGATAACTTAATGAATCTATTTAGATTTGCCATATCTAATAGAGCCGATAACTATCTTGCTTTCACTAAGCATATTGAGAAACGCCTGCCGCACGGTATCTACTCATAAACAAAGCATAAGCAAAGACTTCTTGATTGTCAAGGAAAGATCCGCCGCACGACCATTGAAAACAAACAAGACTACTTGCATCACGTCTAAATCCACCGCATGATACTAAACATGATAACAAGGTTGTTGGAACTTACGGAGGTCGACGGATCGATGACTCCTCTAGAAGAACTCAACGACACGACAAAAGGACTCAAAAGTTGGCACGGGGCCGGTTGTATTGATTTGGTTGTGAACCCCTATTACAATGGTCGGGGGTCAATATTTATACCCTAGACAAAACACGAGTCCTAGAAGACTACGATTTACAAAGGAACTCTTAAACAAACTTGGAAACTTATGATTCCTTACCCTAAACTCTCAGAGTCCTTTATTATTACAACTTTCATCTTTTCGATCGGCCTCGCCTGCCATCTTCTGCTTTCCCGAATGGAGTCACTGCCTTCTGGAGTAACCGACCGCACAAGCATTTAGCCGACCGCTTGTTTTGTTTGCCGAATACCCTTCTTCCCGCATGCGGGTCCACCCGTCATCCTCCAGAATTGACCAAAATCCAGTGTTAACAAGAGACAATCAATTTTCTCCCGAGGTTCACGTGCTTGCCAACACGCTACGTCCCCGTTGTGTCGACCTACACTTGGTGGTTCTGCAGCTAAGAGGTGTTTCACAAACCTCGTCCACACAATAGGACACCACAAGAACCGACCCACAAGTGAGGTAACTCAATGACACGAGCAATTTACTAGAGTTACCTTTCGGCACTTCGCCGGGGAAGGTACAACTCCCCTCACAATCACCGAAGGCGGCCACGAACAATCACCAACTCGTGCCGATCCTTCACCGCTGCTCCAACCGTCTAGGTGGTGGCAACCACCAAGAGAAACAAGCGAAATCCGCAGCGCAACACGAATACCAAGTGCCTCTAGATGCAATCACTCAAGCAATGCACTTGGATTCTCTCCCAATCTCACAATGATGATGGATCAATGATGGAGATGAGTGGGAGGGCTTTGGCTAAGCTTACAAGGTTGCTATGTCAATGAAAATGTGTAAGATCTGTCCCTTGAGCCGGCCATGGGGCTATAAATAGAGCCCCAATAAAATAGAGCCGTTATACCCCTTCACTGGGCAAAACACGCTCTGATCGGACGCTCCGGTCATACTGACCGGACCTTGGACTCGGCGTCTGGTCGCCCGATGGACGCCACGCGTCACTTGCTTCAAACACTGTTCGTCAGATTCCAACGGCTACGAAACTGACTGGACGCACTGGCAAAACTGACTGGACACTAAAGCCCCAGCGTCCGGTCGTTTCCAGTAAGCTCCCCGAGGTGTATTTCTCCGACCGGACGCGTCCGGTCCACCTTGACCAGACGCAGACCAACGTCCGGTGCAATACCCTAGGTACTGTGCCGATCGACCAGTTCGACCGGACGCATGCTACCAGCGTCCGGTGCTTTCAGACCCAGTGTCCGGTCAGTTGACCGACGCCAGTGTCTTTGCGACTAACTTGTTTTCACTTCTAACTTCTTCACCCTTGTTCCAATGTGCCAACCAACAAGTGTATCACCTTGTGCACATATGTTAGCATATTTTCACAAATGTTTTCAAGGGTGTTAGCACTCCACTAGATCCTAAATGCATATGCAATGAGTTAGAGCATCTAGTGGCACTTTGATAACCGCATTTCGATACGAGTTTCACTCCTATTAATAGTATGGCTATCTATCCTAAATGTGATCACACTCACTAAGTGTCTTAATCACTAAAACAAAATGGCTCCTACATTTTATACCTTTGCCTTGAGCCTTTTGTTTTTCTCTTTCTTCTTTTCCAAACTCAAGCATTTGATCATCACCATTGTCATGATCTTTGCCATTGCTTCATCACTTGGAGTAGTGCTACCTATCTCATAATCATCTTGATAAACTAGGTTAGCACTTAGGGTTTCATCAATTATCCAAAACCAAACTAGAGCTTTCAATCTCCCCCTTTTTGGTAATTGATGACAACCCTTATACAAAGATATGAATTAAAGTTCATTTGAATCCATGTTGCTTGCCCAAGCATATTTACCATGTGTAAAGGATATGGACAAGTTTTATGAACTCCAAATGATAGTAATTGCTCCCCCTACATATGTGCTAAGAGTTTGGATTTTAGCTTTGCACATATGCTTAGACAGGAAATATAGGAGTCAATTTCTACCAAATGATGCTAAGGTATAAGAGATGGACCTTTGAAGTGTGATACCAATCAGAGTGCACCAATATACCATCCTTAGCATCATTAGTAACTAGACATACACAAAAACTAGAATACCCCATGAGATCAACATTAAAAGCAAGGGTCTAGTTCGTTACTTTAGCCTATGCATGCTAGTTTTTCATTTCATCATTCACACCTATAACTAGCATACACCACACAAGCATGGATGATGAAACTTAGAACTTGTACCATGCGAGCAAATATATGAAATGTTCATTCAAATGCATCATACAAGTTTATGAGCTTGCTCCCCCTACTTGTGTGCTCAAAATTTTAATTGATCCATTTCCTTCACTCATATCTTAGTTTCTCTCCCCCTTTGTCAACAATTAGCACAAAAGATGAGCTTAGATTATGGATAGGTTGGGGTGAAACCATGTGAAATAAGGATCATTTTCCCAATTTGGTTCAATCTAGACTACTTGCAAAAGATATTTAACTCGGTTTGATCCAAGGACAAGCTTCTTCACACCTCCAAATAAGGGTTATCTTGTACCATGTTGAGTTAAATACTTATAGCTCATTTTCTAAATCAAACACTAGGTTTACAAGCCCACAAACATGTCATATGCTACCACTAGATCATTTCAAACATACAAGCAATAGTGGTACCATACAAGCATCAACCTCATTTGATTTTCATGAATGAACCTAGTACATGATAGGAATGACTAGATGCACTAAACAAGTCCTTAGCAATGGATGAATGACATGTCAATCGGCTTTACCTTGCTTTGCTCGAAGGAGAGGCATGTCATACAGTGGGGGTGCATCAACACATATTGGAGAAGTTAAGTATGTTTAATTCATTCCTTAGCTTACAAAACCTCTTTTCATCAAGTGGCTTTGTGAATATGTCGACAAGTTGATCTTCGGTGCCCACACTCTCTATGCAAATGTCCCCTTTTTGTTGGTGATCTCTTATGAAGTGATGACGGACATCTATATGCTTTGTTCTTGAGTGTTGAACCGGATTGTTGGTGAGCTTCATGGCACTTTCATTGTCACATAACAATGGCACTTGCTTGAACTTGATCCCAAAGTCACTCAAAGTAGCCTTCATCCAAAGTAATTGAGCACAACAACTACCGGCCAAAATGTACTCCGCTTCGGCGGTTGAAAGTGCTACACTATTTTGCTTCTTTGATGACCAAGACACAAGTGATCTTCCCAATAGTTGACATGTGCCCAATGTGCTCTTTCTCTCAACTTTGCATCCCGCATAATCGGAGTCTAAATATCCAATCAACTCAAATCTTGCTCCTTTGGGATACCATAATCCAACATGTTGTGTATGCTTCAAGTACCTCAATAATCTCTTTGTTGCCTTCAAATGACTTTCTCTTGGTGAGGCTTGAAATCTAGCACACATGCATACACTAAACATCACATCCGGCCTTGATGCGGTCACATAGAGTAGACTTCCAATCATAGACTGATACTTCTTTTGATCCACCATGTTGCTGCTAGCATCACTATCCAAGCTTCCACTTGTCCCCATTGGTGTACTAATAGCTTTACTCTCATCCATTTCAAACTGCTTGAGCATGTCCTTGATATACTTGCCTTGACTCACAAATGTGCCATTCTTCATTTGCTTGATTTGAAGACCAAGGAAGTAACTAAGCTCTCCAATCATAGACATCTCAAACTCACTTGCCATCATCTTGCCAAACTCTTCACAAAATTCTTGATTTGTTGATCCAAAGATGATATCATCAACATAGATTTGCATTACAAACAAGTCATTTCCAAGCTTCTTAGTGAAGAGAGTGGTGTCAACCTTTCCCATCTTGAATCCCTTAGAGAGTAGGAAATCCCTCAATCTCTCATACCATGCTCTAGGTGCTTGTTTCAATCCATACAAAGCCTTTCTCAACTTGAACACATGGTTGGGTTTCTTTTCAACTTCAAAACCGGGAGGTTGCTCAACATACACAAGCTCATTGATGTACCCATTGAGAAATGCACTTTTCACATCCATTTGATACAACTTGATGTTGTGGGCACAAGCATAAGCTAGCAAGATCCTAATTGCTTACAATCTTGCAACTGGGGCATATGTTTCTCCAAAGTCAAGACCTTCAACTTGAGTGTAACCTTGAGCCACTAATCTTGCTTTGTTCCTTATCACTATCCCATCTTGATCTTGCTTGTTCCGAAAGACCCACTTAGTTCCAATCACATTTCTTTTCAAACTTGCTCAATCTAGTGCCTTTCTTCAATATATAGCATTTATAACCAAAAACCCGAAAGTATGCTATGTTGGGCTTTCTTCCATTCAATAGCTCATAAGGTGTCTTCTCCATCATGGGGTGACAATAGAGTCGGTTGCTATAGTAGCAAGCCATGTTGATTGCTTCGGCCCAAAATGAATGACTCACATTGTACTCACTCAACATTGATCTTGCCATATCAATCAAGGTTCTATTCTTTCTTTCAACTAGCTCATTTGATTGAGGAGTATACTTGGCCGAGAATTGATGTCTAATTCCAAATTCATCACATAATTCATCAACTCTAGTGTTCTTGAATTCACTACCATTGTCACTTCTAACTTTCTTGATTGTTGTTTCAAACTCATTGTGAATGCCTTTGACAAATGATTTGAATGTTGCAAACACATCACTCTTATCAACAAGAAAGAACACCTATGTGTATCTAGTGAAATCATCCACAATCACAAATCCATATTTGTCCATATTTGTTTCCACCAATGCTAGTGTATGTGGTTGGTCCAAACAAGTCCATGTGCATCAACTCAAATGCCTTAGATGTGCTCATTATGCTCTTCTTAGGATGTGTATTACCAACTTGCTTTCTGGCTTGACATGCACTACATAGCTTATCCTTCTCAAATGTGACATCTTTCAAGCCTCTAACTAAGTCATGCTTAATCAATTTGTTCAATTGTTTCATTCCAACATGACCAAGCCTTCTATGCCATAACCAACCTATGCTAGACTTAGTGATCAAACATGTTGACAATTGAGCTTCTCTAGCATTGAAATCAACTAAGTATAGATTCTCATATCTAAATCCTTTGAATATCAAGTTAGAGCCATCTACACTTATGATCTCTACATCATCCACACCAAATATGCACTTGAAACCGAGATCACACAATTGAGCTACCGACAATAAGTTGAAGTTCAAGCTTTCTACTAGTAGCACATTGGAAATGCTCAAGTCATTGGATATTGCAATCTTACCAAGCCCTTTGACCTTGCCCTTGCCATTGTCACCAAATGTGATACTATCAATCCCATTGCTCTTGCTTTCATTGATTGAATTGAACATTCTTGAATCTCTGGTCATGTGTTGTGTGCACCCACTATCAAGCACCCAATACCTTCCTCTGGCTTTATAATTTACCTACAAAAGAAGATCAAATCTTTTTAGGTATCCAAACTTGCTTGGGTCCTTGTAGGTTAGTCACCAAGGTCTTTAGTACCCAAATGGCCTTCTTCTTTGGGCCCATAATTGGTGTACCAATGAACTTAGCCTTTACACCATTGGCATTCTTATAAAGCATGTAACAAGAATCAAATTTGATTGAGGATACATTAGGTAGCTTGTTCTTGTTAGTCTTGCAATTTTGCTCAATATGCCCAACTTGCTTGCATCTATTGCAAAACTGACCATTGCCCTTCACAAAGCTAGCTTTGGGAGTGACAAAGGCTAACTTGCCTTTCTTGGGGGTATAGCCTAATCCCTCTTTGTTGAGAGAAAACTTTTGGCTACCCAAGCACTTTAGCAAGCGGGCATCTCCACCATAGGCATTGCCTAAGGCATGAGTGAGCTCATTCACCTCCTTCTTGAGGGTTTCATTTTCCACTATTAGTGATGTATCATTCATAGGTGGAATGGAAATGGTTGTGCTACAAGAAGTGTTAGTAGGAGCAACAATAATGGGTTCATGAAAAGATTCATCAATAAGATCACATGTTAGTCCCACATCACATGTTACTATCACTTGCTCCTTCTTGGCTTCTTCCTTCTTGACTTGCTTAATGAGTGAGGAGTGAGCCTTTTCAAGCTTAGAGTGAGCTTTGCCAAGCTTCTCATGGGCATCCATTAGCCCCTCATGAGTGGCCTCCTCCTCCTCATCATCATCATTATCATTCCTATAAGAGTCACTTTCACATTCATCATCATCACTCTCATCATATTTTACCTTGGTAGGCTTTGCCATGAGGCATGTTGATGGAGTGTCGAAGATGGAGGGCTTGTCATTGATGGTGATGCTTGCTAGTGCTCTCTTGATAGACTTCTTGCCATCATCACTAGAGTCATCACTATCCGATGAGCCATCACTATCCCAAGTGACTACATATCCTCCACCCTTCTTCTTTTGGAAGGTCATTCTCTTCTCCTTTTTCTCCTTCTTTTCTTTCTTATCCTCCTTGTGCTTCTTCTTCTCATCCTCATCATTGTCACTATTGTATGGACAATTTGCTACTACATGATTGGGGCTCTTGCAATTGTAGCATCTTCTCACATACCCTTTCTTCTTGGTGTGATCTCTTCTCTTTCTTGCACCATAGCCCTTCTTCTTCATGAACTTGCCCATCTTGCGCACAAAGAGAGCCATAGCTTCATCATCAATATCACTTAGATCTTCATCATCACTTGATTCTTTCTTGGACTTGCCCTTGTTCTTGTATGATGATGAACTAGCCTTGAATGCTATGCTTTTCTTCTTCTTGTCCTCTTCTTCCTTCTTGTCCTCCTTGTCATCCCCCTCCCTTTCCACATGGTATGTCTCTTGTGTCATGACATCACCTAGTACTTGGTTGGGGGTAATGTCCTTCAATCCTCCTCTTATGATGAGCAATCTTAACATCTCAAATCTTGGAGGTAAGCACATCAAGAATCGGTGGGAGACATCATCATCCTTGATCTTCTCTCCCAATACCTTCAAGTCGTTGACAATGACTTGCAATCGATGGAACATCTCCGGAATGCTCTCATCTTCCTTCATCTTGAAACTTGTGAACTTGTCCTTGAGAATGTATAACTTAGCACTCTTCACCGCCGATGTGCCCTCATATGTTTCCTCCAATCTCTTCCACACCTCATTTGCTCTATCACAATCCTTGATTTGCTCAAACACCTTGGAATCAATGGCATTGTATATGGTGTTGAGAGCCATTGTATTGCATTGCTTGTTGATCTTATCTTGATTTGTTGGATCATCAGGATCAATGATAGCATAGTCATTCTCGGTCACTTCCCATACTTGATCATTGATTGAACCAAGATATATCCTCATCTTTCTCTTCCAATAACCATAGCATGTGCCATCAAAGAACGGTGGTTTGCCCCCCACATGGTTGAACACAACTTGAGCCATAATTTGACACCGAGGTTGTTAAGCCTTTAATCAAACGGTGACCATGGCTCTGATACCACTTGAAAGGTCCTAGTATGGCTAGAGGGGGGGGGGTGAATAGCCTATTTAAAAATCTACAAATCAACTAGAGCAATTTGATTAGTATGACAAATAGCGTAATGCAAACTTGCTCTAGCTCTATAAGGGTTGTAAGACACCTATCCAACAATTCTAGTTGCAATGATTACTTAGGCACACAAACTTGCTACTCTCAAGAGCTCAACTAGATGAATGTAAACAACAAAGCAAGCTCTCAATTCTAATTACTCTAAAGAGCTTGTATCAACCACCAAGAGAAACAAGCAAAATCCGCAGCGCAACATGAATACCAAGTGCCTCTAGATGCAATCACTCAAGCAATGCACTTGGATTCTCTCCCAATCTCACAATGATGATGGATCAATGATGGAGATGAGTTGGAGGGCTTTGGCTAAGCTTACAAGGTTGCTATGTCAATGAAAATGTGCAAGATCTATCCCTTGAGCCGGCCATGGGGCTATAAATAGAGCCCCAATAAAATAGAGCCGTTATACCCCTTCACTAGGCAAAACATGCTCTGACCAGATGCTCCGGTCATACTGACCGGACCTTGGACTCAGCGTTCGGTCACCCAATGGATGCCACGCATCACTTGCTTCAAACGCTGTTCGTCAGATTCCAACGGCTATGAAACTGACCGGATGCATCGGCAAAACTGAATGGACGCTGAAGCCTCAGCGTCCGGTCATTTCCAGTAAGCTCCCCGAGGTGTATTTCTCCGATCGGACGTGTCTGGTCCACCTTGACCGGACGTAGACCAGCGTCCGGTGCAATACCCTAGGTACTGTGCCGACCGACCAGTTCGACCGGACGCATGCTGCCAGTGTCCAGTGCTTTCAGACCCAGCGTCCGGTCAGTTGACCGACGCTAGCATCTTCGCGACTAACTCGTTTTCACTTCTAACTTCTTCACCCTTGTTTCAATGTGCCAACCAACAAGTGTATCACCTTGTGCACATGTGTTAGCATATTTTCACAAATGTTTTCAAGGGTGTTAGCACTCCACTAGATCCTAAATGCATATGCAATGAGTTAGAGCATCTAGTGGCACTTTGATAACCGCATTTCGATACGAGTTTCACTCCTCTTAATAGTACGACTATCTATCCTAAATATGATCACACTCACTAAGTGTCTTGATCACTAAAACAAAATGGCTCCTACATTTTATACCTTTGCCTTGAGCCTTTTGTTTTTCTCTTTCTTCTTTTCCAAGTTCAAGCATTTGATCATCACCATGCCATCACCATTGTCATGATCTTTGCCATTGCTTCATCACTTGGAGTAGTGCTACCTATCTCATAATCATCTTGATAAACTAGGTTAGCACTTAGGGTTTCATCAATTATCCAAAACCAAACTAGAGCTTTCAGTTAACCAGTTCATACCAAGGATCACATCTATATCTTGATCCTTTAATATCAGCATATTGGTAGGGAACTCATATCCTCCCAAATCAATAGGTACATGCTAAACTACCTCCCTTGTATAGATTCATCCCCCGGGTGACTATATATGATATGGTTCTTTTGTTTCCCCAATAGCTATCCCATGCTTCACAACAAATGTACGATTGATGAATATATGGGATGCACCAGAATCAAATAAGGTAATTGCAGGATGCTTAGCAATGGGAAACATACCCATCATTACTGGTTCTCCTTCTGGAATAGATTCCACCTGAGTATAGAAGACCCTTCCAGTTTTCTTTTCAGCCTAACCCTTCTGACTGTTCTGAGCATTGCCCTTGTACTGATTCTGAGCTTGAGGAATAGGGGCTTTAGGTGCATCAGGATTATTCTTCCTAGGATACAGACATTCTCAGGAAAAGTGTCTAGGTTTACCACAATTATAACATGGAAAATTGTGATTCTGGGGAGTAGTAGTGCGGTTTGCATTATTTGTATTATTTTGCTGCTGCGGTGCTTGATGAGGATAAGGCGTATTAGTTGTAGGACAAATAAAAATTTGCTACCTGCTTTGGCTTTGTTGTGGGTGGAATGGCGCACGGCCATGATTCTGAGGATGGTAGACTATCTTTTGACATTTTCCACCCGACGATCTGAAAGCAGATATTTTCTTTTTCTTCGCCTCCTTGTGTCGGCGGTAATTCTCCTCTGAAGCGATGGCAATATTGACTATCTCATGATAAGTTGCATTGCTACAAGTTGCCATCATGGTCTGAAGTTTAGTGTTCAGGCCTCTAAGGAAATGATTCTTCTTCTTCCTGTCAGTATTCACATACTCTATAGCATACTGTGATAGGTGGTTGAAGCGCCCAACATAATGCATCACCGGGTGCTCCCCTTGTTTAAGGGCCAAAAACTCTTCTAACTTCATGGTTATCACACCATCTGGAATATAGTGCGCCTTGAAGGCATCCTTAAACTCCCTCCTGGTGATTTGGTGACCAGTGGGCTATACCGCTACCAAATTTTCCCACCAGGCACCAGCAGCTCCTCGGAGTTGCTGTGCCGCAAACCTTGGTTTCTGTATCTCGGTACAGTGAATCAGCTCAAACTTTTGCTCTATTGTCCTAAGCCAATAGTCAGCTTCTAAAGGCTCTTCTGCCTTAGAAAACACTAGCGGATGTGTGTTAGTAAAATCAACATAGGTTGACTCCTCATTTCCATTATTATGGCGGCCACGATTAGGGTATGGTGCCTGTTGGTTCTGAGCCAATTCCCTTAACAGCCTAGCATTTTCTGTCGTTGCATTGACAAGTGTGGCTATAGCATCTGCCATAGTCGAAGGCATTGGTGGAGGATTTGGGCACTCATCATCGTCATGCGAGCCACTAGCACCAGCTCGGGTGATAGGACGAGGCATCTGTTAGAGAAACATGTTTACTTACATCATTATTTATTGAAAGCAGTTAAATGGTTTCATGCTACAAAGAGTTCCTTATTTATATTACATGTCTTGTATCCCACAAGACAACCCTGGTTCACTAAGAAAGCAGTAAAGGAACTATTACTACTCTGAGCTCTCAGTCATCGGCGTCCGTGCCCATACCGGATGAAACCTCATCTTCATCTGAGAAGTACACTAACTCCTCAAGATCCTCCTCCTCTTCTTCATCATGGACTTCTCCTAGATTCACAATCATTTCTTCATCTATAACTTCACCATCCCCATGAGGAGGATGAAGTTGATCGTACAGCATGTGGACATTCTCATGAAGAATGGCATTGTCCATCTCCAGGTCTTCCACGTAGAACTCCAACTCATGGACGCGTTCATTGGCCACATCCTCTCGTGTCCAGGCTTCATTCCACAGCTCCATGGTCATGGTGATGCCCCTTTGCAATTCCGCCAGCTCCTCTTGATCTTTGGCATGAGCTCGATGAAGAGTGTTGAGCTCCTTGGTAAGGTTCTTGATGTTGGTGGGGTTGCTCGAAGATCCTTCATCTCCTAGGTTCTTGGAACTTCCTTCAACAAGCTCATGGTTTCGCAGTGCCAACTAGTGACGAGGGACTCCATGAGGTCCGGTGGACTTGCATGTGGTTATCTTGGTCTTTGCCATAGCCTGTAGAATTCAGGGTAGGACTATAAGAATAGCTAGAGGATAATTGAGGTTAGCAAGAATAGGATTGACGTTACTTACCCAACCACTTATAAGGGGAATTATTATGCAAGGTGTTCAAGCATGATGCATGAATCGATCTTACGAATCTAGGTACAAAAGATTTATATAATCATAAGTACTAGATTTTTAATACATAGGATAAACCTAATCATATTATCCACCATGAACTTTCAAATAAGATAAGATTGAGACAAGATCAAAGGTAAGAAGAAAGAAATTTGAACTCTAATATATCAAGTTTACTTTCTTTGATCCAAATCAATTTGAAGGTTTTCCAAAGTAACCTACAATGATCTTAGATGGGAACCGCTCTGATACCAGCTGTGGCAGAACCTCCTGAGAAATCAGGCCCACGTGCATCTGTCGTTGTCTCAATAGACCTTTGATAGCGTACACGAGTTCCCAACAACTTAAAAGGTTTGTCGGGTGTCCTTGGGAAACCCGAATCATCCACGAATCTTTTTCGAACAGGATCCCAATCACAGTCATTGCAGATTACAATAGTTTATTTAAATATATACATCAGAGTAAAAGATAGCGGAAGTCTTAAGATAACATAGTTTACAAACCAGTTGTTTTCAAACTTACAATACCATAAGTGTCATACAACCATAGTAGCGGGATAATATTACAATAACTTTATTTATCATACAAACTAGTGCCTTGTCCAAAGGCCATTCATCACTCCTCATAGTCATTGACTTCAAACATGGACATGCAGCAGGGACCAAAACAAGCATGCGCATGCGACTCACCTGCAACAAGGGTTAACAAACCCTGAGTACAAAAGTACTCAACAAGACTAACCCGATGTAATAGGGGGTGAAAGACTTTAAAGATGTAGGTGTTGGGGCAAGGTAAGGATGTAGCAAGATTCAAAAGTTCTTTGCCAAAAGCTTACTATTCTTGACCCTATTTCAAGTTTTACCCCTAAGTCCTTTTAATTCATTATCCCAAGCTAAATGTACATTTCCCATATTCCATTCCTTCTCATTCCATTCTTTTCTTATGTTTTAGTAATTCACCAGTCCTGCATTGCTTCTGTAACGAAACGAGTCTCCATATCCACGGAGCACCGGCAATTTGAATTAATTCAAGTCCCAGCCGGGGATTCCTTATCACACGACATATGTAGAACTTAATCTTGCATATATCAACCTCGCTATTGGATCCTCCTATACTAAGCTGTCTCCACGCCACCCGAGAGCACAGCACACCTCAAATCCGGCCACATTCTAGCCACGAGGGTATATGCTACTCCCGCCATCTCTCCACTCCCAGTGCGTGGGCATTCGTCTTAGTATCGGATTAGCCGAAGTAGGCTTACCGGATTATGTGACCAGTACTACAAAGTGTCTCGTTCAGAAGATCCATAATGAGTGGCCTTTAAGCGACATAGTCGGCAACATTACCCAACATTCAAGATAAGTTACCCGACTAGTCTCTAGTTCATTCTATCTTCTTTCTTTCTTTGGCCAGTATGCCATCTTTGATTGTATCAAAACTTTTACTTTGAAAGTCTACTATAAAGCATACTAAGCATTCTATGCCTTTGTAAATGAAATCATCTTCAAGGATGGTAAACAATTATCAAGGTAGGCAATGCATCAAGTAGGTAACATTTGAATAAATCAGCTTAATGCAATAAGTAACATAGGTGATAAACTTTTCAAAGTAAACAAGGTAAGGGTTTAATGCATAAACCAGGGCTTGCCTTCGTTGATGATCTCAGGTTCCTGATCAGTACCACAATTATCGAATCCCGTGACAATCGGGGATTCTTCCAGAACTTGCTCAACTAGAATCGTTTCACTCTCGGGTTCTACACAAAATGATAACATATGCTTTAACATGATGATAATGTAAACATGATGCTGTCATGGTACATGAAATATAACAACACTTCGAATACAACCGTTTTTCACGGTACAGTTGCAAGCCAACAAAACCAACTTGCAATTCTACCGTCAAGAACCACACATGTGACTTGACCAAACTGATCTTGAAACCCTACTAGCCACAAAACATGACCAAAACAAGATCAAACACTAATCTAACACTTAGGGTTTGCTTTTATTTCTTTTTGAATTAATTTGGAAATAAGCCCAAAAATGAACTTGCTCCAAATGACCTCAAAATTTTATGTAAGCTTCCTCATAACAAATTAGTGTACCAAAACAAATTTCATAATTTTTGGAATTATACAGTGGCCTACAAAAATCATGGAAATTGCATTTATCAATTAATGGACTGAATATTTGAACATTAAAAATTGATTCAAATTCCAAGTTTCAAATTTTTGAACCATACTAGAGCATGTACAGAAGCTACACACAAATTTTTAGAATTTTTGGAGCTATGATTATTTTCCTACAAATTCCCAAAGATTCAACACTATTCAAAAATAGAAAATATTAAAACCTCACTGTTCTTCTCTTTCTTTCTCACTGACAACCCGACCCCACTCGTCAGTGACACATCAAAGGACACGGCGGCGCTGCCATCACTGGCTGGCCCAAAACACCCGACAGCGACGCTCCGGCAAGGTAGACCGCACCTAAATGATCTACACCATCCTACGAATCCATCCTGATCCTCAGAACGGCAACAAGCGCACCGGAGAAAGCTCCACACCGGCCATGGCGGCTCGGGCACGACGGCGCACGGCGTAACCCTGGCAATGGTGCAGTAGAGTCTAAAACAAAGCGAGTATCATGTTTAGTTGCTCACCACGATCATGCCGGTGCGTTTGGTGAAGACAGAGACGGTCTGGGGCAGCCTGGCCACAGCGAGGTCGATGGTGACGGAGCTCTGGCTGGTCTCAGGGAAGGCACGTTGCGTCGGGCGATTCCGGCCAACACAAGCGACGCGAGTAAGCCGAAGAGGAGCGTAAGGCCGAGGCAATCGCGTTGGCGTAGCTGGGCACGATGGATGTGGCTCGACGGTGGCTACGGTGAGCGGCGGAGCTGACTGGCAGCGGAGCAGAGCAGAGGGAAAAAACGAGGACGACGGTGGCGGTTGCTGCTATTTATAGACGGGAAGGGGACGTCCGGCGTCGGCAGCGCTCGAACGAGCTCGCCACGGTGCCGGCTGCATGTCAACACACGAGGAAGCGGCGCAAATTGATTGGCAGCGACAACTGCGTGGCGCCAGCGGCAAGCAGAGAGGTGGCGCTCGGCTGATTTTCAATTTTGAAGTATTAACAAAATTGCCACTGCGTTAATTTTGTAATTTACTCATAAATTTTCTAAAGAAGTTGAAAGTCTCCTAAAATGAAAGTTGCTCAACTTTTCAAACTCTACAACTTTGCTTCAAGGAACATTTTCAAATTCTGCCTCCATTTTGAAATTTGAATTTGGGGTGCATTTGAGCATTTGAATGATTTCAAAATTACTCCAAATTTTATATGTAAACTTGAAAAACTTTGAATACCAAAGTTGATCCTTATAAAATAACCTTCAACTTTTCTTTTTGCCTCAACCCCAAATTCCAAATGGATTTTGATCTAGTCAAAAGGGGCAAAAAGGACTTTTATGATTTGAATATGAATTCAAATTTGATTTGTTTACCTTTTTACTTTAACTTTAATTTTTGACCAGTAACATGGCTCATTAGGGTTATTTGAGTCAAATGACACATGGTCTCACATGATCACATGAAATTTGACCCTTGTGGCCATGATCTTTATTTAGGGTTTTGAATCACACCACACATAAAATAACAACTTACTAAATAAAGCTTATTTAGTGAATGCATTCAAAATTTTCTACTTTATGAATGCTTTACAATGCATATGATGACATGTCAAGTTTTAGAGCTAGCTTAAAACACCAGAGGTGTTACACACGCTTGTAATGAGATGAAGAGAAAGGAGTGCAAAGAATTGCTCAAGAAAGTAAAATTTCTTGAGCAATCCTTTGATGAGCTCAATGCTCCTCATGAGAGGCTAATGGAAGCCCATGAGAAGCTTGGCAAAGCTCACTCTAAGCTTGAAAAGGCTCACTCCTCTCTCATTGAGCAAGTCAAAGTGGAGGAAGCTAAGAAGGAGCAAATGATCATATCATGTGATGTGGGACTAACATGTGATCTTATTAATGAATCTATTCTTGTTGCTCCCACTAATACTTCTTGTAGCAATGTCACTTCTACTTCACCTTTGAGTGATGGTCTCACTTGTGAAACCTCACTAATGGTGGAAAATAAGACCCTCAAGAAGGAGGTGAATGAGCTCACTCGTGCCTTAGGCAATGCCTATGGTGGAGAAGCCCGCTTGCTAAAGTGCTTGGGTAGCCAAAGGTTTTCTCTCAACAAAGAGGGATTAGGCTATACCCCCAAGAAAGGCAAGGCGGCCTTTGTCACTCCCAAAGCTAGCTTTGTGAAGAGCAATGGTCGGTTTTGCAATAGATGCAAGCAAGTTGGGCATATAGAGCAAAATTGCAAGACTAACAAGAACAAACTACCTAATGTATCCTCAATCAAATTTGATTCTTGTTACATGCTTTATAAGGGTGCCAATGGTGTGAAGGCTAAGTTCATTGGTAAATTGTGGGCCTAAAAAAGAAGGCTATTTGGGTACCAAAGTCCTTGGTAACTAACCTTCAAGGACCCAAGCAAGTTTGGGTACATAAAAGGAATTGATCTTCTTTTGTAGGTGAATTATAAAGCTGGAGGAAGGCATTGGGTGCTTGATAGTGGGTGCACACAACACATGACCGGTGATCCAAGAATGTTCAATTCAATCAATGAAAACAAGAGCAATGGGATTGATAGTATCACATTTGGTGACAATGGCAAAGGCAATGTCAAAGGGCTTGGTAAGATTGCAATATCCAATGATTTGAGCATTTCCAATGTGCTACTAGTAGAGAGCTTGAACTTCAACCTATTGTCGGTAGCTCAATTGTGTGATCTTGGTTTCAAGTGCATATTTGGTGTGGATGATGTAGAGATCATAAGTGTAGATGGCTCTAACTTGATATTCAAAGGATTTAGATATGAGAATCTATACTTAGTTGATTTCAATGCTAGAGAAGCTCAATTGACCACATGTTTGATCACTAAGTCTAGCATGGGTTGGTTATAGCATAGAAGGCTTGGTCATGTTGGAATGAAACAATTGAACAAGTTGATTAAGCATGGCTGAAAGGTCCTAATATGGCTAGAGGGGGGTGAATAGCCTATTTAAAAATCTACAAATCAACTAGAGCAATTTGATTAGTATGACAAATAGCTTAAGCAAACTTGCTCTAGCTCTACAAGAGTTGCAAGCCACCTATTCAACAATTCTAGTTGCAATGATTACTTAGGCACACAAACTTGCTATGTAATTACTCACTAAGAGCTCTCAACCTTGCTACTCTAAAGAGCTCAACTAGATGAATATAAATAATAAAGCAAGCTCTCAATTCTAATTACACTAAAGAGCTTGTGTCAACTAGTTTGCAAGAATGTAAATAAGTGAGTAAGGTGATTATACCAACGTGTAGGGGATGAACCAATCACAAGATGAATATATAGCCAATCACCGGGAGAATGCCAAAGACAAGAGACAATCGATTTTCTCCCGAGGTTCACGTGTTTGCCAACACGCTACGTCCCCATTGTGTCGACCAACACTTGGTGGTTCGGCGGCTAAGAGGTGTTTCACAAACCTCGTCCACATGATTGGACACCGCAAGAACTGACCCACAAGTGAGGTAACTCAATGACATGAGCAATTTACTAGAGTTACCTTTCGGCACTCCGCCGGGGAAGGTACAACTCCCCTTACAATCACCAAAGGCGGCCACGAACAATCACCAACTCGTGCCGATCCTCCACCGCTGCTCCAACCGTCTAGGTGGTGGCAACCACCAAGAGAAACAAGCGAAATCCGCAGCGCAACACGAATACCAAGTGCCACTAGATGCAATCACTCAAGCAATGCACTTGGATTCTCTCCCAATCTCACAATGATGATGGATCAATGATGGAGATGAGTGGGAGGGCTTTGGCTAAGCTCTATGTCAATGAAAATGTGCAAGAGTTATCCCTTGAGCCGGCCATGGGGCTATAAATAGAGCCCCCATCAAATAGAGCCGTTATACCCCTTCACTGGGCAAAACGCGCTCTGACCGGATGCTCCGGTCATACTGACCGGACGCTGGCCCTCAGCGTCCGGTCGCCCGATGGACGCCACGCGTCACCAGCTTCAAACGTTGTTCGTCAGATTTCAACGGCTACGAAGCTGACCGGACGCTCTGGTAAAACTGACCGGACGCTAAAGCCCCAGCGTCTGGTCGTTTCCAGTAAGCTCCCCGAGGCATGTTTTTTCGACCGAACGCATCCGGTCCACCTTGACCAGACACAGACCAGCGTCTGGTGCAATACCCTAGCCACTATGCCATCTGACAGCTCGACCGGACGCAGCCTTTCAGCGTCCGATCGCTGAGTGACCCAGCATCCGATCAGTAGACCGACGCCAACATTATTTCGACCAACTCCATTTCAACTCTAACTTCTTCACCCTTGCTCAAATGTGCCAACCACCAAGAATTTTGCATCTGGCGCAATAGAAAATAGGCATTTCATTTTCTCGAAAGCACCACCTCCTTTGAAGTTGTGACAACACCACCAAGTGTATCACCTTGTGCACAAGTGTTAGCATATTTTCACAAACATTTTCAAGGGTGTTAGCACTCCACTAGATCCTAAATGCATATGCAAGGAGTTAGAGCATCTAGTGGCACTTTGATAACCGCATTTCGATACGAGTTCCACTCCTCTTAATAGTACGGCTATCTATCCTAAATGTGATCACACTCACTAAGTGTCTTGATCACTAAAACAAAATGGCTCCTACATTTTATACCTTTGCCTTGAGCCTTTTGTTTTTCTCTTTCTTCTTTTCCAAGTTTAAGCATTTGACCATCACCATACCATCACCATTGTCATGATCTTCGCCATTGCTTCATCACTTGGAGTAGTGCTACCTATCTCATAATCATCTAGATAAACTAGGTTAGCACTTAGGGTTTCATCAATTAACCAAAACCAAACTAGAGCTTTCAATGGCTTAGTTAGAGGCTTGAAAGATGTCACATTTGAGAAGGATAAGTTATGTAGTGCATGTCAAGCTGAAAAGCAAGTTGGTAACACACATCCTAAGAAAAGCATGATGAGCACATCCGAGGCATTTGAGTTGATGCATATGGACTTGTTTGGACCAACCACATACACTAGCATTGGTGGAAACAAATATGGATTTGTGATTATGGATGATTTCACTAGATACACATGGGTATTCTTTCTTGTTGACAAGAGTGATGTGTTTGCAACTTTCAAATCATTTGTCAAGGGCATTCATAATGATTTTGAAACAACCATCAAGAAAGTTAGAAGTGACAATGGTAGTGAATTCAAGAACACTAGAATTGATGAGTTATGTGATGAATTTGGAATTAGACATCAATTCTCAGCCAAGTACACTCCTCAATCAAATGGCTTAGTTGAAAGGAAAAATAGAACTTTGATTGACATGGCAAGATCAATGTTGAGTGAGTACAATATGATTTATTCATTTTGGGCCGAAGCAATCAACACGGCTTGCTATTATAGCAACCAACTCTATTGTCACCCCATGATGGAGGAGACACCTTATGAGCTTTTGAATGAAAGAAAGCCCAACATAGCATACTTTCGGGTCTTTGGTTGTAAATGCTATATATTGAAGAAAGGCACTAGATTAAGCAAGTTTGAAAAGAAATGTGATGAAGGTTTCTTGCTTGGTTACTCCACTACTAGCAAGGCTTATAGAGTTTGGAATTTGGCTAGTGGTACTCTTGAGGAGGTTCATGATGTGGAATTTGATGAAACAAATGGTTCCCAAGAGGAAGATGAGAATCTAGATGATGTAAGAGGCACCCAATTGGTCAATGCAATGAAGAACATGGACATTGGTGACATAAGGCCTAGAGAGGTGATTGATGTTGAAGATGACAAGAACCAAGTGCTCTCTAACTAAAATGTGCAAGCTAGTGGTTCTCATGATCAAATCCAAGCAAGCACTAGTAATGGCAATGTGCAAGATCAACAAATGGCTAGTTCATCATCTCAACCAAGTGATCAATCAAATGCTAGCAATCAAGTGCAAGTTCTTCAACCAACCAATGTTGCAAGAGATAATCTATTGGACACTATCATTGGTAATATTTCAAGAGGTGTGCAAACAAGATCATGATTGGCTTCATTTTGTGAGCATTTCCCATTTGTGTCATCCATTGAACCTAAGAAGATAGATGAAGCTTTGAGGGATGTTGATTGGGTCAATGCTATGCATGAAGAGCTAAACAACTTCACAAGAAACCAAGTATGAGACTTAGTTGAGAGGCCTAAGGATCATAATGTGATTGGAACCAAGTGGGTCTTTTGGAATAAGCAAGATCAAGATGGGATAATAATAAGGAACAAAGCAAGATTAGTGGCTCAAGGTTACACTCAAGTTGAAGGTCTTGACTTTGGAGAAACATATGCCCCGGTTGCAAGATTGGGAGCAATTAGGATCTTGTTAGCCTATGCTTGTGCCTACAACATCAAGTTGTACCAAATGGATGTGAAAAGTGCATTTCTCAATGGGTATATCAATGAGCTTGTGTATGTTGAGCAACCTCCTAGTTTTGAAAATGAAAAGAAACCCAACCATGTTTACAAGTTGAGAAAGGCTTTGTATGGGTTGAAACAAGCACCTAGAGCATGGTATGAGAGATTGAGGGATTTTCTACTCTCTAAGGGATTCAAGATGGGAAAGGTTGACACCACTCTCTTCACCAAGAAGCTTAGAAATGACTTGTTTGTAATGCAAATCTATGTTGATATCATCTTTGGATCAACAAATCAAGAATTTTGTGAGGAGTTTGGCAAGATGATGGCAAGTGAGTTTGAGATATCTATGATTGGAGAGCTTAGTTACTTCCTTGGTCTTCAAATCAAGCAAATGAAGAATGGCACATTTGTGAGTCAAGGCAAGTATATCAAGGACATGCTCAAGAAGTTTGAAATGGATGATAGTAAAGCTATTAGTACACCCATGGGGACAAGTGGAAGCTTGGATAGTGATGCTAGTGGCAACATGGTGGATCAAAAGATATATTAGTCTATGATTGGAAGCCTACTCTATGTGACCGCATCAAGGCCGGATGTGATGTTTAGTGTATGCATGTGTGCTAGATTTCAAGCCTCACCAAGAGAAAGTCATTTGAAGGCAACAAAGAGAATATTGAGGTACTTGAAGCATACACAAAATGTTGGATTATGGTATCCCAAAGGAGCAAGATTTGAGTTGATTGGATACTCAGACTCCGATTATGCGGGATGCAAAGTTGAGAGAAAGAGCACATCGGGCACATGTCAACTATTGGGAAGATCACTTGTGTCTTGGTCATCAAAGAAGCAAAGTAGTGTAGCACTTTCAACCGCCAAAGTGGAGTACATTTCGGCTGGTAGTTCTTGTGCTCAATTACTTTGGATGAAGGCTACCTTGAGTGACTTTGGAATCAAGTTCAAGCAAGTGCCATTGCTATGTAACAATGAAAGTGCCGTAAAGCTCACCAACAACCTGGTTCAACACTCAACAACAAAGCATATAGATGTCCATCATCACTTCATAAGAGATCACCAACAAAAAGGGGACATTTGCATAGAGAGTGTGGGCACCGAAGATCAACTTGCCGACATATTCACCAAGCCACTTGATGAGAAGAGGTTTTGCAAGCTAAGAAATGAATTGAACATACTTGACTTCTCCAATATGTGTTGATGCACCCCCATTATATGACATGCCTCTCCTTCGAGCAAAGCATGGTAAAGTTGATTGACATGTCATCCATCCATTGCTAAGGACTTGTTTAGTGCATCTAGTCATTCCTATCATGTCCTAGGCTCATTCATGAAAATCAAACGAATTTGATGCTTGTATGGTACAACTATTGCTTGTATGCTTGAAATGATCTAGTGGTACCATATGACATATTTGTGGGCTTGTAAACCTAGTGTTTGATCTATAAAATGAGCTATAAGTGTTTAACTCAACATGGTTGTAAGGTCGAGATGGCGGACTAGAGGGGGGGTGAATAGTCTTTTCTAAAATTAATCGCGTCGGCTAACCAAAACAAGTGCGGAATTAAAATAATCGGTCTAGCTAAGACTACACCCCTCTATCTATGTTCTCTAGCACCTTCCAAAGATACTAAGTAAGCAACAAAGGTGCTAGGCTAACTAAAGCTCACCTAACCAATTCTAAGAGCAAGGTCACACAAACCTATGCCACTAGTACTTTAAGCGACAAGGGAGCTCTTACACATGCTAGTAAGCAAAAGAACAAAGCCAACTAAGCTTATTAGCAATGCTCAATAACAAGGCAACCAATGCCTAATTAGAGAGCGCAAATACTTAGCTACACAAACTAAGCAATGTGACTAACAAGGTTACTAAAACCAAATTAGCCACGTACAGGAGCTACTTCTATGCTACACAAGCAAGAAGGTAATTAGCAAGCTACACAAGCTATCTAATCATAAGAGCAACTACACAAGCTTAATATATATAAAGGTAATTGCAAGCTTGTGTAATGGGGATGCAAACCAATGGGAAGAACAAGGTTGACACGATGATTTTTCTCCTGAGGTTCACATGTTTGCCAACACGCTAGTCCCCGTTGTGTCGACCGCTCACTTGGTGGTTCGGCGGTTAATTGGCATCACCTACCAAGCCTGCACGTCGGGCGCTGCAAGAACCCACCCTGATAGTGAGGGTAGCTCAATGACACGCTTTACTAAAGTTGCTCTTCACGACTCCCGCGGGGCGAGCACAAGTACCCCTCACAAGCACTTCTCCGGAGTGACGCACAAGCTTCTTGCGCGCTTCGACAGAGACCACCACCAAGCTATCTAGGAGGTGGCAACCTCCAAGAGTAACAAGCACCACCGGCTTGCAACTCGATCACCTAGTGCCACTCGATGCAACCTCATGATGCAATCGCACTAGAATCGCTCACTCACACAATCGGATGATCACTATCAAGTATGTGTGAGATGGAGGGCTCCTAAGCACTCTCAAGCATGGACACAAAGTCCCCCAAGGTGCTCAGCACCAGCCATGGCCGAAGGCCACTTCTATTTATAGCCCCAAGGGCTAAACTAGCCATTACCCCTTTACTGGGCAACTGTCGGGTTGACCGGACGCTTCGATCGTGTTGACCGGACGCTGGACCTCAGCGTCTGGTCACCCGATGACAGCCACATGTCACCTGTGTTCAACGGCATTGTTCTGATCTCAACGGTCATCTTCTGACCGGATGCAGCAGCTTCAACTGACCGGATGCTGGACCCTCAGCGTCCGGTCGTTTACAGTAAGGTACCGACCCCGACCAGACACGTCCGGTCGGACATGATCGGACATAGCCCAGCGTCTGGTCACACTCCAGCTCCAGCGTCACCATGCATTAGCCTGACCAGACACGCCCTACTAGCGTCTGGTCACTTCCAGTGCCAGCGTTCGATGCACTCTGTGAGACCCTGTCTTTTCTGTGTAGGGCGCCGGTGGAACCGTCGGACTGTCTCTTCACCAAGTTGATCCACATCAACTCCAACTCCATCTCCTTTGTAAATGTGCCAACACTACCAAGTGTACACCACCATGTGTATGTGTGTTAGGTTTTCACAATCATTTCCCAAAGGATGTTAGCCACTCAACTTGCCACGCCACTTGATCCTAGCGACGATGCAAAGTTAGATCACTCTAGTGGCACTAGATGACCAATATGCAAACAAGTTTGCCCCTCTTGATAGTATGGCCATCTATTCTAAACCCGGTCATAAACTTCTCTACACACCTATGACCAGTGAAATGAAATGCCCTAGGTTATACCTTTGCCTTGCGCATTCCATTCCATCTCCTCCAATGTCGATGCAACACATGCACCAACATGATCATCAATGATATGATCCACTTCATATCACCACGTGATCTTGTTGGTTCATCAATCTTGACCTCACTTTCTTTTCACCATTGTCTTCATCCATCGGCGCCAAGTCTTGTCTTGATCTTCTCCACCTTGATCACATGACTCAATGTCATGTCTCATGTACAATAAGCTCCTTCATCATCACATGTGTGAGCTTTGCAACATCTCCAAGCCATTTTTACCTTCATGGCATATGTTGCTCACACACATGTACCTGTGGACTAATCACCTCTGTATCTCACATAAACACAATTAGTCCACCTAAGTTGTCACTCAATTACCAAAACCAAACAAGGACCTTTCAATCTCCCCCTTTTTGGTAATTGATGACAACTCTACAAAGATATGGAAATTAAGCTCTTTTGGATTCATGTTGCTTGCCCAAGCAATTTTACCATGTGAAAATGATTTTGGACAAGTACCACAAACCCAAAATGGTAGTATTAGCTCCCCCTACATATGTGCTAGAGTGTTTGACTTTAAGTTCGCACATATGCATAGATTTAAATTATAGGAGAGTAATTACTACCGAATGATGCTAAGGTGTATAGAATAAACCTTTGAAGCGTGTACCAATCGAAGTTGCACCTTTAAGTTCATCCTTAGCACCATGGTTAGCTAGATATCACTTGGAAATAAAAACACTAGATACCTTGTGAGATCAACATTAAAAGCAAGGTACTAGCATTACTTGAAAAACATGCCAAGTGTCTAGCTATCATCCTATGCATGCTAGTTATCAAAACATCATTCAAGTTCTACAACTAGCATACACCACACAAGCATGCATATTGAATTTAAAAGCTTATGCAATGCAAGCAAGCACATGAATATGTACATATCAAACGCAATCAATCAAAGTTCATGAGCTTGCTCCCCCTACTTGTGTGCTTCTCTTGTCCAAGAATTTTGATCCATCTTTTTTCTTCAATGTTGCTCCCTCTTTGTCCATGTCCATGTCCAACCTCTATTTCTTTTATATCTCATCTCTCCCCTTGTACAATCTTAATCTCTCCCCCATTCAATCAAGCTTTCATATCTTTGTACAATCTCTCCCCCTTTGTCATCAATTTCCATAAAAGGTGTGCTTCTCATTGATGCAAAGGTATGCATTTTGGGGTAGATGGTTGAGGCTTGAATCTTGTATTTTTGATGGACATAACTTGTTTGTTGGAATGACACCACTTGTAACTTATACCACTTGTATCTTGTGTATGGCTTCTTGAGATACCACATGTTGGATCTTTGATCTTGATACCAATTTGTGTGACACCTCCCCCTATGTGATAGCATGGGTCATCCATTTGATACACTTGAACTCTTGTAGTTGAGGGATGCATTCTTCATTTGATGATCACTTAAAGTTGAGGATCACTTGTGGAATCATCGTCTACTATGTATAGATACCACTTGTAGGAAGTGAATACCATTTGAAAGAATCTTCTAGTATGGAACCACTTGTTTGATTTATCAATAAAGACCATTTCTTGAACATTTGCTATCTTCATGAGTACCACTTATAGGATATCACTTGAGTCTAGATACCATTTGAAACATACAAACTAGATATCCATTTGCATTATTGTCTTGTGCTTGTACTCTTATCACTATCATGAGCTTCTATGATTGACTTGAACTAAATTGATTTGCCTAAGCTTCCAAGTCCGGTTTGAACCAATGTCAAGCTTCTTCATACCTCTTGCAAGGGTTATCTTGCCAATGTTGTACTTGTCACTTGTTAGCAATCCAAATTAGATCAAGTACTTGGGATTTACTAGCTCATGAACAAATTCATACACTAACCACTAGATCAAGTAATCATTCAAACAATAGTGGTAGGCTATGAATTTAAGCATTTCATTTGTTATGCGTGATCCTATGAAGCATGTACTATATGCACTAACCGCATACTAGTAAGGGATGAAATGATCATGCACATTACAATGATACCTTTGCTATGTTGGAGTAGAGGATAGTCACATAGATTCCAATTCATTACTCCAATAGCAATATGAAGTCCAATTATAAGCTTGGTGAAGACCAATTGATACCATGTTGAATTTCATTCTTCACCCATATGAAATGAATACCACTTATGATCAAGTGCACTTTCTTGTTGTGGTTGACTTGCTTTATCTTTTGATCTTTGCTTGCATGAGAGTATCAATTTGAGAATACCACTTGAAATATCATGATTAGCTCTCATTTGGGTGTTGCTTGCTTTTCTTGATCAACCCTTTTGATTGCTTCAACTAAGCATCTTAAATGTTCCTCGGATCACCACTTCCATATTAGCCTTCCAAGTACCACACTTGGTTTACCTACACATAGGCGGCAAGCCCCTACACTAGGGAGAAGTGACCTCTTTCCAAGAACCATTGTTGATACTCACTTGAAATAACTTGATTGATTGATCCAAGTGATGGACTTAACTTGATGAGTGAACTTGATTCCTTCTTTAAGTTCTTTTCTTTCTTCTTGTTTAAGTTATTTTCTTTCTACCAAATGATTTCCAATAGTCACTAGAACTTAACCTTTCAACTTTATCTTGAGTTTGATCTTGATCTTCCAATTTGAGTACCGAATGTGTGCAAAGTACACTCCACAATCAAATAGCCTTGTACTCTTATCTTGTCATGCTTCTAGATCATCTCAAAACCAAACTTAGGTACCTCAAACACTTGTAAACATGTTTCCAACTTGATGACCTTTCAATCAAAGTGACTCTAGATCAATCCAACATTTGTCACTTTTCTGACAGATTTTGTACCCTTCAAAGAAATAAGCATATCTTCCAAAGTACAACTCCAAATACCACTAAATTTGGTGGAGTTGTGCAATACTAAGTTATCTAGCAGCTGTAAAAATTTGAGCTTCATTTGACTTTTAGATTGCTGCCAAATTTCAATTCTTCCACCACTGCTACATGCTGAAAACATCTACACTATAGCTGACAAGATCTATTCCAAAACCGAAGCATTTCTTATCCAATTTTCACCATTTTTCATGCCAATCCAATAAGTTTTGATCAGTCAAACATGGCTAAGATCACAGCTAGCTCAGATTTTGTAATATAGGACATATTTCAACAATTGAGCTATACTTCATCAAATATGAATCAAACTTGAAACTAACTTGTTTGAATACTTCCATAAGACATATATCCATTCAAACCACTTACTAAATGTCATCTTATGAATTTATCCAACACAAATCAATCCAAACTTGACTACTAATCAATTATCCATTCAATCATCTCATAGCAAGCAACATTGCATATTTATCTAATTCAATCATCTCATATGCACCCAAATGAAATGATCAACAAGAGATATACCTTGGTTAGCTCATGATCATCCAACTAGCAAGCTTCCACTCAATTATTTGCAAGTCATCAAATATATCCAATGAATCACCAACAACTTGAAATTTACACTTGTATATTGTAGCACATTTGGACTTCATTCAATTTGTCATGGCATTGGGATAATGATCATCACTTAGCAATACTTGGCTCAACTACATGATCAACAAGATGAATATCATTTGAACCAAGCCTCCAATGCCGATGGTACCTACAATCAATCATCCACTTTTTGATGGTACCCAAACAAGTTTGGGTCCTCTCAAGTTAGGAGCAACATACTTAGGCAACGACTTAGTATGAGTAGCAGGATGCTTTGCAATAGCAACCATAGAGGTACCATTACCATCCTTTCTAAGCATATTATTATCAATAATTGAAATAGGCTTAGAAATGTCACCTAGGGGACATGAATGTGCCATGTGTCTCCTTTCCCGGCATGAGTAGCACTTTCTCTTTGATTGAGCCTTTTCTTCCTTGCTCATATGGTGCTTCTCATTGCCTTGCCTCTCATGAATTGCTTGAGCCTTCTTCTCAAGCTTGGTAGGACACTTAGAGGCAAAGTGTCCCATACTTCCACACTTGAAGCATTTGATGTGAGCATAATCTTTCTTCTCATCTTCATTCTTGCTCATCATCTTGGCATCTTGAGTTTGCATTGGATGCCTTGCCTTTCCACCCCTTCTTGTTTTCTTCTTCTTTATCATCAAATCACCACCATCTTCATGGTTGATCTTGATTTGAACTTGAGGTGTCTTCTCTTGCTCAACTTGTGGCTTTGGTTGAGGCTTCACTTGTTGCTTCACCAATTGCTTGGTTGGGCACATTGAGGTAAGATGACCCCAAGTGCGGCACTTGAAGCACTTGACATGCTTGAGCCTCTCTTCTTCTTTTATCTTCTTGAGCTTCTCAATGTTAGGGAAACCATTTGCAAGGTGTCCCACTTCATGACACTGGTAGCACATGGTATGAGAAAGCTTTCTTTGTTGTAGCTTCTTCATCTTTCTTTCTCTCTTTCTTTCTCCCTTTGTCATCTTCTTCTTGAAGCCAAGGCCACACTTGTCACCATAGTTTCTTTGAGTCTTCAATATGTGCTCAAAGGTGACTTTTGAGTTGTAGCACCTCTCTAACTTATTGCTCAATTTCTTCACTTCACTTTTGAGCTCAATGTTCTCCTTCAAAATGTTAGTCTCACAAGACATGGAAGTAGAACAAGCATCTATATGTGAAGAGCATGGTATATCTAATAAATCATCACAAGAGGTGGATATATGCTTCTTGCCTACATCACAAGGATTAGCAACAATTTGCAATTTATCATTTGATCCATGTGATGAGCTCTCATTATTTTTAAGTTTCTTTGTAAACACTTTAATGAGAGAAGCATGTTGTTCTAATAATTCATCATGAGATGCAAGTAGTGTCTCATGATTCAATTTTAGCTCATCAAGTGAAGATTTATAAGCATTATGTAATTTCTTATGTTCTTCACAAGAGTTCTTTAGAAATGAGTTTTCATTTTCTAATTTCAATGTTTTAGCTTTCTCATTTTCTAAAGACATGGTCATGCTAGCAAGTCTACTAACAAGCTCATTATATGAATCAACGTGATCAATCACATTATCATTTGATACCTTAGTGTCACTTTGTGACATGAAGCAATGTGGTGATGTAGTTGGAGAGCTTGTAGTAGCATCTTCATCATGGCTTGAGCATGAGCCATCATCACCATCAAGTGTGCATGGGGTAGCATCATCACTTGCAACACTTGTGGCATCATCATCAACCTTGTCAAGTGAACTTGTAGTGGATCGATCATCATCATCATCACTTGACCATGAGGTGGAGCAATCTTCCACAATATCCAAATTGTGGTTATGCTCAACACACTCATGTGCCTCCTCCTTGGGCTCATCATCATCGAAGACCTTCCCATATTTCTCATTGAGATAACTCCAAATCTCATGGGCGGTCTTCATGTCCATGATCCCTCCAAATATGCAATCATGCAAAGATCTATACATGATGTTAGTAGCATGGATGTCGAGATCTAGGCATTTCTCTTGTGCTTGAGTTAGATTATCTTCATTCAACATATGAGAAAAGCCTACATCTACCATCCACCACATTTGAGGGCATACATACTTAAAATTACCTATCATCCAATTTTTCCATCGTGTAAAGTGTGTGCCATAAAAAATGTGTGGACAATCAACATCTAGCCCATAAGCCGCCATCCTCTCGGGTCGGTGAAGACCACAAATGAGAGACCTAGCTCTGATACCACTTGTAAGGTCGAGATGGCGGACTAGAGGGGGGGTGAATAGTGTTTCTAAAATTAATCGCGTCGGCTAACCAAAACAAGTGCGGAATTAAAACGATCGGTCTAGCCAAGACTACACCCCTCTATCTATATTCTCTAGCACCTTCCAAAGATACTAAGTAAGCAACAAAGGTGCCAGGCTAACTAAAGCTCACCTAACTAATTCTAGGAGCAAGGTCACACAAATCTATGCCACTAGTACTTTAAGCGACAAGTGAGCTCTTACACATGCTAGTAAGCAAAAGTACAAAGCCAACTAAGCTTATTAGCAATGCTCAATAACAAGGCAACCAATGCCTAATTAGAGAGCGCAAATACTTAGCTACACAAACTAAGCAATGTGACTAACAAGGTTACTAAAACCAAATTAACCACGCATGGGAGCTACTTCTATGCTACACAAGCAAGAAGGTAATTAGCAAGCTACACAAGCTATCTAATCATAAGAGCAACTACACAAGCTTAATATATATAAAGGTAATTGCAAGCTTGTGTAATGGGAATGCAAACCAACGGGAAGAACAAGGTTGACACGATGATTTTTCTCCCAAGGTTCATGTGTTTGCCAACACGCTAGTCCCTGTTGTGTCGACTGCTCACTTGGTGGTTCGGCGGTTAATTGGCATCACCTGCCAAGCCCGCACATTGGGCACCGCAAGAAACCACCCCGATAGTGAGGGTAGCTCAATGACACACTTTACTAAAGTTGCTCTTCACAACTCCCACGGGGCGAGCACAAGTACCCCTCACAAGCACTTCTCTAGAGCGCCGCACAAGCTTCTTGCGCGCTTCGATGGAGACCACCACCAAGCCGTCTAGGAGGTGGCAACCTCCAAGAGTAACAAGCACCACCGGCTTGCAACTCGATCACCTAGTGCCACTCGATGCAACCTCATGATGCAATCACACTAGAATCGCTCACTCACACAATCGGATGATCACTATTAAGTATGTGTGAGATGGAGGGCTCCTAAGCACTCTCAAGCATGGACACAAAGTCCCCCAAGGTGCTCAGCACCAGTCATGGCCAAAGGCCACTTCTATTTATAGCCCCAAGGGCTAAACTAGCCGTTACCCCTTTACTGGGCAACTGTCGGGTCGACCGGACGCTCCGGTCGTGTTGACTGGACGCTGGACCTCAGCGTCCAGTCGCCCGATGATAGCCACATGTCACCTGCATTCAATGGCATTCTTCCAATCTCAACGGTCATCTTCTGACCGGACACAGCAGCTTCAACGGACCAGACGCTGGACCCTCAGCGTCCGGTCATTTACAGTAAGGTACCGACCCCGACCGGACGCATCTGGTCAGACATGATCGAACGTAGCCCAGCATCCGGTCACACTCCAGCTCCTACGTCACCATGCATCAGCCTAACCGAACATGCCCTACCAGCGTCCGGTCACTTCCAGTGCCAGCGTCCGATGCACTCTGTGAGACCCTGTCTTTTCTGTGTAGGGCGCCGGTGGAGTTTCTTCACCAAGTTGATCCACATCAACTCCAACTCCATCTCCTTTGTAAATGTGCCAACACTACCAAGTGTACACCACCATGTGTATGTGTGTTAGCTTTTCTCAATCATTTCCCAAAGGATGTTAGCCACTCAACTTGCCACGCCACTCGATCCTAGCGACAATGCAAAATTAGATCACTCGAGTGGCACTAGATGACCGATATGCAAACAAGTTTGCCCCTCTTGATAGTATGGCCATCTATCCTAAACCCGATCATAAACTTCTCTACACACCTATGACCAGTGAAATGAAATGCCCTAGGTTATACCTTTGCCTTGCGCATTCCATTCCATCTCCTCCAATGTCGATGCAACACATGCACCAACATGATCATCAATGATATGATCCACTTCATATCACCATGTGATCTTGTTGGTTCATTGATCTTGACCTCACTTGCTTTTCACCATTGCCTTCGTCCATCGGCGCCAAGTCTTGTCTTGATCTTCTCCACCTTGATCACATGACTCAATGTCATGTCTCATGTACAATAAGCTCCTTCATCATCACATGTGTGAGCTTTGCAACATCTCCAAGCCATTTTCACCTTCATGGCATATGTTGCTCACACACATGTACCTGTGGACTAATCACCTGTGTATCTCACATAAACACAATTAGTCCACCTAAGTTGTCACTCAATTACCAAAACCAAACAAGGACCTTTCAATGGTACAAGATAACCCTTATTTGGAGGTGTGAAGAAGCTTGTCCTTGGATCAAACCGAGTTAAATAACTTTTGCAAGTAATCTAGATTGAACCAAATTGGGAAAATGATCCTCATTTCACATGATTTCACCCCAACCTGTCTATAATTTGAGCTCACCTTTTGTGCTAATTATTGACAAAGGGGGAGAGAAACAAAGATATGAGAGAAACAAAGATATGAGTGATAGGTGAGTATTTGACATAGGGGGAGAGATATGATAAAGGAAAGGGATCAACTAAAATTTTGAGCACACAAGTAGGGGGAGCAAGCTTATAAACTTGTATGTTGCATTTTGATGTGCATTTCATATGTTTGCTTGCATAGCACAAGTTTTAAATTCATGCTTGTGTGGTGTATGCTAGTTATAGGTTTGAGTGATAAAATGAAAAACTAGCATGCATAGGCTAAGTAACCAGACTCATGCTCACATTATAAAAATTAGACCCTTGCTTTTAATGTTGATCTCATGGGGTATTCTAGTTTTTGTGTATGTCTAGTTACTAATGGTGCTAAGGATGGTATATTGGTGCACTCCGGTTGGTATCATGCTTCAAAGGTCCATCTCTTATACCTTAGCATCTTTTGGTAGAAATTGACTCCTATATTTCCTATCTAAGCATATGTGCAAGCTACAATCCAAACTCTTAGCACATATGTAGGGGGAGCAATTACTACCATTTGGAGTTCATGAAACTTGTCCATATTCTTTTACACATGGTAGATATGCTTGGGCAAGCAACATGAATTCAATTAAATCTCAATTCATATCTTTGTAAAAGGGTTGTCATCAATTACCAAAAAGGGGGAGATTGAAAGCTCTAGTTTGGATTTGGTTAATTGATGAAACCCTAAATGCTAACCTAGTTTATCAAAGTGATTATGAGATAGGTAGCACTACTCCAAGTGATGAAGCAATGGAGAAGATCATGACGATGATGATGGCATGGTGATGATCAAATGCTTGAACTTGGAAAAGAAGAAAGAGAAAAACAAAAGGCTCAAGGCAAAGGTATAAAATGTAGGAGCTATTTTGTTTTAGTGATCAAGACACTTAGTGAGCGTGATCACATTTAGGATAGATAGCCGTACTATTAAGAGGAGTGAAACTCGTATCGAAATGCAGTTATCAAAGTGCCACTAGATGCTCTAACTCATTGCATATACATTTAGGATCTAGTGGAGTGCTAACACCCTTGAAAACATTTGTGAAAATATGCTAACACATGTGCACAAGGTGATACACTTGTTGGTTGGCACATTTCACGCGTGACACGTTCTTGGGTTGGTTGGCCGGGTGGACGTGGTCACCACGTCCTGGGGGCGCGACGTCGCCTCACTGGCTCACCCCACGCGTGCACGCCCACTGCCGCACTAGGTTGCTATCACCGTGGCGCCGTGCTGCGCTGCTGCTGCTCATCTTGCCACTGTGTGCACGTGGCTGTCCCGCCGACCCGCTCTACGCCGCAACACAGTTGCTACCGGTGTCGTCGCCTCACTGTCACCTCTATGTCTCCCTCTATACCCCTACATCATCGCTGGCCCGATTAGATGCCATGCGCATGTGGCCGAACTCGCCATCGCCATGCCATTTATGGCACTACACCCGCGCGGGCCATGACGATCAATGGACGCATGCGCTTGTCCAATTGCGTCCATGCGCGTAACACCCCGATCATGTCGGCCATGTCCCGCCAAGGTGAGACCGAGTAAGCCCACTTGCCACCCCGTCTCCCTCTTTCCCTCTACTGCCGCCGTCGGAGCCACGCCGACACATTTGAAAGCTATAGTTTGGTTTTGGTTAATTGATAAAGCCCTAAGTGCTAACCTAGTTTATCAAAGTAATTATGAGATAGGTAGCACTACTCCAAGTGATGAAGCAATGGAGAAGATCATGACGATGATGATGGCATGGTGATGATCAAATGCTTGAACTTGGAAAAGAAGAAAGAGAAAAACAAAAGGCTCAAGGCAAAGGTATAAAATGTAGGAGCAATTTTGTTTTAGTGATCAAGACACTTAGTGAGTGTGATCACATTTAGGATAGATAGCCGTACTATTAAGAGGAGTGAAACTCGTATCGAAATGCGGTTATCAAAGTGCCACTAGATGCTCTAACTCATTGCATATGCATTTAGGATCTAGTGGAGTGCTAACACCCTTGAAAACATTTGTGAAAATATGCTAACACATGTGCACAAGGTGATACACTTGGTCATTGGCATATTTGAGCAAGGGTAAGATACTTCACCAGCGGAGTGTCCGCCCGTAGAGTGTGGACAATCCGATGGTGCCACCGGTGCCCTAGACAGAAAAGTTGGAGGTCACTGTAAGTGACTGGACGCTGGCCTCGGTTGGACCGGTGCATCCGGTCAGTGGCAGCAGAGGGTGCATGCGTCGGTCTATTGATCGGACGTTGGGTCTAAATTGATCGAACGCTGGAAGTCTATGTTTGGTCAAACTGACGGGTCAGCACAGTATCCAGGGTTTTGCACCGGACGCTGAGGTGTGTCCGGTCGAGGTGGACCGGACATGTTCGGTCAAAAAAACTTAGTTTGGAACCTTACTATAAATGACCGAACACTGGGGGTCCAGCGTCCGGTCACTTGTGCCAGAGCATCCGGTCGCTACTTAGCCATTGCAATCGGGTGGTTCCTGTTGAATGGACAATGACATGTGGCTTACATCGGTTGACCAGACGCTGGGTCTAGAGTCCGGTCAGTCTGACTGAAGCGTCTGGTCAGCCCGCAGTGTGCCCAGTGAAGGGGTACAACGACTCTATTTCATGGGGGTTTCTATTTAAGCCCCATGGCCGGCTCAAGCTCACTCTCTTGCACATTTTCATTGACATAGCAACCTTCTGAGCTTAGCCAAAGCCCTCCGACTCATCTCCATCATTGATTCATCATCTTTGTGAGATTGGGAGAGAATCCAAGTGCATTGCTTGAGTGATTGCATCTAGAGGCACTTGGTATTCGTGTTGTGCTGTGGATTTTGCTTGTTTCTCTTGGTGGTTGCCACCACCTAGATAGTTGGAGCAGCGGTGGAGGATTGGCACGAGTTGGTGATTGTTTGTGGCCATCTCCAGTGATTGTAAGGGAAGTTGTACCTTCCCCGGTAGAGTGCCAAAAGGTAACTCTAGTAAATTGCTCATGTCATTGAGTTACCTCACTTGTGGGTTGGTTCTTGCGGTGTCCTATCATGTGGATGAGGTTTGTGAAACACCTCTTAGCCGCCGAACCACCAAATATTGGTCGACACAACGGGGACTAGCGTGTTGGCAAGCACGTGAACCTCGAGAGAAAAATTGGTTGTCTCTTGTCATTTGCATTCTCCCAGTGATTGGCTTAATCTTCATCTTGTGATTGGTTCATTCCACTACACGGCGGTATAACATCCTACTCACTCATTTATATTCTTGCAAACTAGTTGTAGCAAGCTCTTTAGTGTAATTAGATTTGAGAACTTGCTTTGCTATTTAAGTTTGCTTAGTGGAGCTCTTTAGAGTAGAAAGTTTGAGAGCTCTTAGTGAGTAGTATCATAGCAAGTTGTGTGTCTAGCTATCATTGCAACTAGAATTGTTGGATAGGTGGCTTGCCACCCTTGTAGAGCTAGAGCAAGTTTGCATTTTGCTATTTGTCTTACTCATCAAATTGCTCTAGTTGATTTGTAGAATTTTAAATAGGCTATTCACCCCCCCCCCCTCTAGCCATATTAGGACCTTTCAAGTGGTATCAGAGCAGTGGTCACCATTTGATTGAAGGCTTAATAACCTCGGTGTCAAATTATGGCTCAAGTTGTGTTCAACCATGTGGGGGGCAAACCACCGTTCTTTGATGGCACATGCTATGATTATTGGAAGAGAAAGATGATGATGTATCTTGGTTCAATCAATGATCAAGTATGGGAAGTGACCGAGAATGACTATACTATCATTGATCCCGATGATCCAACCAACCAAGATAAGATCAACAAGCAATGCAATACAATGGCTCTCAACACCATATACAATGCCATTGATTCCAAGGTGTTTGAGCAAATCAAGGATTGTGAAAGAGCAAATGAGGTGTGGAAGAGATTGGAGGAAACATATGAGGGAACATCGGCGGTGAAGAGTGCCAAGTTGTATATCCTCAAGGATAAATTGACAAGCTTCAAGATGAAGGAAGATGAGAGCATTCCGAAGATGTTCCATCATTTGCAAGTGATTGTCAATGATTTGAAGGCATTAGGAGAGAAGATCAAGGATGATGATGTCTCTCATCGGTTCTTGATGTGCCTACCTCTTAGATTTGAGATGTTGAGATTGCTCATCATAAGAGGAGGATTGAAGGAGATTATCCCCAACCAAGTACTAGGTGATGTCATGACCCAAGAGACATACCGTGTGGAAAGGGAGGGGGATGACAAGGATGACAAGAAGGAAGAAGAAGACAAGAAGAAGAAGAGTATAGCATTCAAGGCAAGCTCATCATCATCTAAGAATAAGGGCAAGTCCAAGAAAGAATCAAGCGATGATGATGATCTTAGTGATATTGATGATGAAGCTATGGCCCTCTTTGTCCGCAAGATGGGAAAATTCATGAAGAAGAAGGGCTATGGTGCAAGAAAGAGAAGAGATCACACCAAGAGCAAAGAGTATGTCAGAAGATGGTACAATTGCAAGAGCCCTGATCATATTGTAGCAAATTGTCCCTATAATAGTGATAATGATGAAGATGAGAAGAAGAAGCACAAGAAAGATAAGAATGAAAAGAAGGAGAAGAAGAAGAAGAGAATGACCTTCCAAAAGAAGAAGAAGGGTGGAGGCTATGTAGTCACTTGGGATAGTGATGGTTCCTCGGATGGTGATAGCTCTAGTGATGATGACAAGAAATCTATCAAGAGAGCATTGGCAAGCATCACCATCAACAAGAAGCTCTCCATCTTCGACACTCCATCGACATGTCTCATGGCAAAGCCTACCAAGGTAAAATATGATGAGAGTGATGATGATGAATGTGAAAGTGACTCTTGTAGGAATCATAATGACGATGATGATGAGGATGACGAGTACACCAAGGAGGAGCTCTTGGACATGTGTGAGCAAGTGCACACTTGCAATGAGATGAAGAGAAAGGAGTGCAAAGAATTGTGCAAGAAAGTAAAATTTCTTGAGCAATCCTTTGATGAGCTCAATGCTACTTATGAGAGGCTAATGGAAGCCCATGAGAAGCTTGGCAAAGCTCACTCTAAGCTTGAACCATGGTTGAGGGCAACCCTCTTACCGCCACCTAGAGTCAATTCACCTGCACTACTAGCTTCATCTTGCCTCCCTCTCCACCTTGCGCATGCCTGAGGAACCGCTACCGCCTCCCAGTCATCGTTGATGTGACCGTGCCACTGCGGTGTGCCGCCACATGACATGGCCGCACGTGGCCAGCCCTTCTCCATCACCCTCTTCTCTAACTGTCACCTCGGCTAGGTCCACAGTAGTCTACTAATGCTCACTCGCTAGCCGGTTAGGTCCTTAGGTGCTTTGGTTCACTGGAGCAGGCGCGCCACTGTAACACCCTCGGTGTTATGACCTAAACAAACTACTAAATCATGTCATGAGCATCATGTTTATGTAATAATGCATGTGATAGAAGGTGTTGATAAATTTCTTGTAGCCTAAAATAAACAATAAAAATGTTAAATAGAAATTAATTCAATAACTCAGGTTATGTCAAGTAGGGTGGAAAACCAATTTTTATTGAGCAAAAGTATTATAGAACATGTGTGTGACACCTGAATAAGGTTTGAAGTACAAACTTTGTAGATGACAATGCAACTCTTGCTATAGAAAAATAATATTACTAGCTAGTATTTCTAATGGCTTGAAAATAGAACTTGAAGTCAAATTCAGCTCAAGACTTGGAAGAAATTTTAATTTTGAAAATAGTGTGACAATGCCATGTTGGTGAATTAATTCTAGAAAATCTAGCTAAAGGTCAATGCTACGTTTTTGCTCCTTATGGTAGACTGATGTACCCTCGTTAGCATGTTTGAGGTAGTTTATCTTCAACTGTGTTAGGTTAGTTTTTAGATGCACTTTAAAATTCGTGCACGTCATATGTCTGACCCATGGGCACGGTGACCTTGCGTGGCCGCTCAGCGTTGCATGGCTGGCCATGTTCCGCGTGCCGCAGTGTTGAGCCCAGTCGGCCTGTATGGTCGTGGGTTGGCCGTGGCCAGCCCCAGTGGGCCGCTATCATCGCCCTATAGCTGCTGGCCATCGCGCTGCTACCCTACCTCGCTGCTGCCCTTCCCACCTCACACTGTGGTGCTGCTGCTGTCCTTCTCGCCATCACACACGTGGGCTTGTCCCTACTGCCGGTGCTATCGCATTGCTGTCGCATCCATGCTCTCTGCAATCCCACGCCGCTGCCTAGCCCTACCCGATGGCACTATCACTGCCGTGTGCGCGCTGTTGGCCAAGCCATGCATGAGGCCAAGCCGACGCTGCGGTAGTCGTCGTCTAGCTGTCCTAGCGCTCATCTCATCGCTCAATTCACCTACCCACCGAGTCACTGCCTGCCCTAGCTATCTTGTAGCGCTGCGATCTCACCCCTACTGCCCTACCGCTCATGCGCCATTATCGCCTTGGCGCATTGTGCCTGGCGCTCTTGCTTATCCTATTTCTGTCCTTATCCCCTCACTAACCGACGTGCCTCTGTTACGCTCACATGGCCATGTCCCCACACGGTTGTGCTCTCGTCATGTCTTGGCTGACCCACGTTAAGTCGAGGCTACGGGTCACGACGTAGCAGCGGTAGCGCACCATCCCCTTCTAAATCCCTAGCTCGGGCTCCCTGCCCAATCCCTCATGCCATAAAGTAGTACAAGAAGTTAATTAGGCATCCCCTCCTCCTCAAGCCTGCCCAAGCACTACCGACCAAAAATTGGGCATTTTGCTTGCCACTGGTCATGTGCGCCGTTGAGCCGGTAGGTTTGGGGGTAAGGCCCGTAGGGTTAATAGCAGTTCAATTGCTCGTAACTTCAAACTTGCCTTGACTCCCTCCATCCAATGCTCGCACTATTTTGGCTAGGGAACTCATCGACAACGTGGTGATGCATGGGTGTCCATCCCAGAGCACCACCGTCCAGGTGTCTTGCACGTGGCCAGACCATCACAGCGCTTCCCTGCTTTAACCATCAGTAGGGCATACACCACGGTGAGCTACTAATGCTTCTCTGCCATCTCTACCTTTCTGTGAGGGCATAGGCTCGCCGAAACAGTCGTGCCACCGCCGTGGATAGCCACTCGCCACTGCAGCCCATGACAGTGCACCTTTGAGTCTCTAACCGCCACCCATCCTTGCGCGTTTAGCTGTAGATGGTGGTTGGCCCCTTAATTCCATCGTAGCGAGCCTAGTTTGCCTGGTGTAACCGCCTTATGCCGTCGGCCGCCACGCCGGTGCATGCGGGTTTTTAGGGATCTCCTCATGGTAAAGGTGAAAACATCTGAGGGTGTGGTTGCAAGATTACTGATGGTAGGAATAGTACACATAGTAGTCGTATTAATCTCTGAAAGCTCGGGGGCTTTTCTGCAAAGCCACCGCCGCACGTGAGTGCCCCCGGCCTTGGGCCATACTGGGCCACCGCGACGCGTGCGCAACTCCATCCACACTAGGCCGCTGGGTTGCCGGGCCGAATTGATTACCGCCAGCCCTTTTCCCTTTTCTAAGTATTTTCTAAATTAGTTTCTAAGGCAAAATTGTAAATTCAAAATAAATTTGTGTAGTTGACCAAAAATTATGAAACTAATTTTGTTAAGTTCCTAAAATCATGATCTATCTGCTAGTATATTTTGTTCACATAGTTTTATAATATTTTCAAGAGTTATCTAATTAATTTAAGATGCTTAATATTATAAGATATAAACTTGTAGGAATTGTTGTGATAAATTGGTGATAGTGTTGGCTTTGAAACTTTCACAGGTGCTCACTGTAATTTTTGTAGCTCCATAATAATTAGGTTGCTAAGGTAGCTAAATGAGCCCTAGTTCAAAAATATATATTTAATCAATAAAATGCAGAAACACCTTGGGATTTTAAAACTAGAACATTTTCCGGAGATGAAACATTGCTCGATAGTGTTGTACATAGCCTAGTATGTTAGTCGTTAGAGCTAGCTCGTTGGCTTGAGAGGCATAATCATATTTTAAAGAGTTGCGATTACCGTTGATTAATTACGTCTCTGCGTTGCATCTACGTATATCATAATAGGAACAACGATGGATCATGGAGTCGACCGAAGTAGTGGAAAAGATGGTGCCTGATGATCGTGTCACCATGATGGAATGCTAACTTTTGGTTATACCTTACCCAGACAAGCCCTGGTGCATAACATCTAATATTCTGCACTTTATTTTATGCTTGTGCATTAAGTTTTGAGGAGTTGAATGAAACCCACTTGCATATATATATATATCCTTAACCTATGAGTCCTACTAGTATATCAGGATCATGTAGATTGCTCTTCTATAGGACCCGGTAGAAGTCGTGTGATTACCTATCACTCGTGAGAGATAGGAAAGATATTATTATTGTTATTATATTACTGCCACATAGAATATATATGAATGATAATTGGAGATCGGGCAGAATGATACTTTGGATCTAGACTTGGTTAGGCATTCGAGCGAGGCTCGGATTGCACTTATTCTGCTTGTGTCGATTGAGGACCATCCATTGCTGTGGATGGTAGTCAGGTCACAGACTTATTATCCTGAGCAGATATTTGCTTATGGGAGTAGGAAGGCTCATTACTGTAACACCCTCGGTGTTACATTGTACTACTTTGTTAAAACATCGCATGAGCATCACATTTATGTGCATATGTGTATAACAGGAACTATAAATCAATGTTTGGCATTTGAAACATTTATATGAAACAAGAAAGCGAATGTTATGTTTCGTGTCACATAGCGTTGTTTAGTATTTTAATCAAATTTTTGGTCGAAACAAAAATGTTATAAAATGTTTTGTGAACGGCAATAAACATGTGCCGTCGAGGACAAGGATAGCTAGCTAGTACATCCCGTAGGTCAGATTTGGAATTCGACGCAAAATCGTTCAAATCGACATCGTTCGCGTAAGTTTTAGAAGAGGTCGACGAAGCCACCTTTGGCAATATTTGTGGAGCGATCAGCTTAGGAAGTGGTACAATATCTTGACTCCGATCGACAGCCCTAAGTACCTTCATGCGCGTCGAAAAATTAGAATAGGTGCTTATATAGACTAGCTAGGTGATCACTTAATACGACTGTTAATAATAATACATAAATAAGGACTCACTAGTAATATTGCTTTCTGCTAAAGAAAACCAGCAAACCATAAAGCATATCATATTCCTTGGTGTCGGGAAATTATTCCCACTAGTCGAATAAGTCTTGCGAGTACATTATGTACTCAGGGTTTATTTACCCCTGTTGTAGGTGATGCTTGAAGAGTGTCTTTGTGTGGAGGATCCTTCTAGTGGGCTCAGACGGAAACCTTGCCCCTACCGCTAGATGTTATTTTTAAATTCCGTTGTTATTATTCTACACTCTGGTATTTGGTATTATAATAATGTACTTTTTAAGAAACTCTAATGTATGAAATGAACTGGTATTGTAACTCATTTTCATTATTGGATCCTTGGGAAAATGTGGATCTTTTGGGTTCTCCCTTGGGGTGTGCCCGATGGACACCGCTCACTGTAGCCTGCTTTCGAGGTGCTTAGTGTCTGGTGGAAGATGAGCACCTCCTTAAGTATGCTATTCCAGACGGTTCTACCACAGTTGGTATCAGAGCCAATAATGGTTATGAGTTCATCACCCTTTTTCAAAAACTTAAAAATTTGACCAACAAAAGTTTTGTGAAAAGTAGGGTGCGATTATATTAGGTAAATAAGTATAAGCCCTAGCAATATGGTCTATCTAGGATAGCGGTACTGGTTTTATCTAATAAATTTTCTATAGGTACACTGACTTACGTTGCATAAGAAATCGCTTAGTATACGGAAAGTGAGCGTGCGATGTGCCAAAAATTTTACGAATGCCGCTATATTCCAGCTTGAGTGAACAAGTAGGTCGAAGCATGCATCATGATATTAGCATCTTATTGAAATCCCCCTTCACGTATAATTGAATTAGTAAATTGGTAGGACTAACATAATGCCTTAATAAATGTGCTGTCATTCCCCTAATTCCTTGCTTTTGATCCAAGAAGGTGTTCTAATGGATGGTTCATCTCTCTTACAGATGAATCTAAGGTCTGGACGCAGGAGCACCAGTTCTGGGGTGGCTCATGAGGGCTAGGGTGACAGTGGTTGGGCCATTGAGCGCGGCAACGGGGGAGGTCAGGAGGTTCCACCTCTGGCTCCTCATCCTTTCCTGCCACCACCACCGCCTCCGCCGATGACTCCTACAGATATAATGGTAGAGCTGTTGGCTACTCGTCGGGAGTCAGCTATTGCTCGCTAGAAAATAGCTCATGCCATGGACATTATGGCACAGGCTATCACAGGCCTCACCCGCGGAGCCCACGGGGGTCACGGTGAGAACGGGGGTGGTGCCCATCATCCTAAGGGATTGTCCTCTTACTAGGACTTCCTCAAGACTCACCCACCCACTTTCACCCCATCTGATGAGCCTCTAGAGGTGGAGCATTGGCTTCGCACTATGGAACATAAGTTTTGGCTCCTCGGAGTGGCCGACGAGTAGAAGGTGTACTTTGTGGCGCAACAGCTTTTGGGGTCCGCAGGTGCTTGGTGGGAGACCTTCCAGGCCATGGAGCTGCCGGATCATCCGGCAACCTGGTAGGAGTTCTCCACCGCGTTCTAAGAGTTCTTTATCCCCACTAGTGTCATCAACCAGAAGGTGATGGAGTTCCTAGAGCTATGTCAGGGGAACAGGACAGTGATGGAATATATGAACAAGTTTAATCACTTGGCTCATTATGCTAGTAGTTAGGTGGATACTGATGATAGGAAGAGGGAACATTTTTTTCATGGTCTAGCTCCCCTCCTTCAGGAAAAGCTCTACACGGTGAACTATCAGACCTTTGGGGCTCTGATGAACGCCGCTATTGCTATTGAGGGTTTTCAGCAGCAGTCTTAGGCTGATTGGAAGAGGAAGCGGGTGGCTGCTAGATCCTCCAACCACCCCCACACATAGAAGATACATGTTGTCCGACGGGGGCCCTATCAACCATCCGGCGGGCCTTTGTTCTGGCAACCCCAGCAGACATCGCAAGCTTCCTCTATACAATACCGTGCACCTCACCAGCAGGTGTAGCCTCAACAGTCTCAAGGACAGTAGGTCCCACCTCGTTAGGGGTTCAGGAACAACCCAGATGCTTGTTTCAAGTGTGGCAAAGATGGCCACTATGCCAGGGAGTGTCCCCAATATCAACCAGTTCAGTCAGCTCAATCATCCACAAATTCCAGGCTTATCAAGAGAACCATCATCAAGAAGAAGGTGCCTAGTAGGTCTAGCCAGGTGCACTTCATAGATGTTGCATAGGTGTTGCAGCAGGAGCCGGTGATGGCTGGTATGTTTACCATTGACTCTCATCCAGCTTTGGTGTTGTTCGATTCTGGTGCATCACATTCCTTTATGAGCATGGGGTTTGTAGAGTGGCACAACTTATCACTAATGGCTATACTGTATGCCTATAAGATCCATACTATGGGGTCATAAATGTTTATCAATACCCACACAGATATAGTAAGTTTGGTATTAGCCACCCACACTTACCGCCTTCAGTTCATGGTCATGCCTGGCAAGGCATGGATGCTATTCTTAGAATGAACTGGTTGTGGGTGTACGGGGTAGTATTGGATATGCAGAGGAGAAGTGTGGAGTTACGGCTTCCTTCTTCTAAGGATAGGATGTCTCTTATTGTACCCTCAGATCTAGTCTTACCTATTGCTGCCCATGCTAAAGCCTCTCCTGCTCTTACCTCCATCCCTATGGTTTGTGAGTTCCTGGATGTTTCCCCTAAAGATCTTCCAGGGTTGCCACCAGACAAAGAGGTAGAATTCTCCATTGAGCTTGAGCCTAGTACTACCCCTATCTCTAGATGCCCGTACCACATGGCTCTAAGGGAACTAGCAGAAATGAAGAAGCAACTAGAAGAGTTGATGGACAAAGGTTTCATTCACCCAAGTTCTTTACCATGGGGTTGCCTAGCTATTTTCATGAAGAAGGATGGTACCTTGTAGATGTGTGTGGATTACCGCCCTCTTAATGCGGTAATAGTTAAGAACAAGTATCCCTTGCCCCACATAGATACTTTGTTTGATCAATTAGCTGGTGCCAAGGTGTTCTCGAAGATAGGTCTTCGATCAGGCTATCATCAGATCAAGATCAGGCCACATGATATACCAAAGACAGCTTTCTCTACTAGGTATGGGTTGTATGAGTACCTAATGATGTCTTTTGGTCTCACCAATGCTCCTGCTTTCTTTATATACCTGATGAATTCAGTTTTCATGCTGGAGCTAGATAAGTTTGTGGTGGTTTTCATTGATGACATCCTGATCTACTCCAAGAATGATGAAGAGCATGCCCGACACCTCTGGATAGTACTAACTCGACTAAGGGAGCACAAGTTGTATGCTAAATTCAGCAAGTGTGAGTTTTGATTAGATCAAGTGTAGTTTTTGGGGCATGTGTTGACACCTAAAGGCATTTCTACAGATCCCAGCAAGGTGCAAGATGTGTTGGATTGGAAATCTCCCAAGTCTGTGCACCAGATCCGTTAGTTCCTTAGTCTAGCTAGATACTATCAGCATTTCATTCCTGATTTCTCCAAGATAGCCCAGGCCATGACCAAGCTGCTCTAGAAAGAGGCTAGGTTTGATTGGGGTCCAGCTTGTGAAGAAGCTTTTCAATCTCTGAAGACTTTTCTAACCACTGCTCCTGTGTTGGCCCAACCAGATATTGATAGGCCCTTTGATGTATACTGTGATGCCTCGAAGATGGGGTTGGGGTGTGTGCTTATGCAAGACGGGTGTGTGATAGCTTATGCTTCATGCCAACTAAAGAAGCACGAGGTGAATTACCGCACTCATGACTTAGAGCTGGCCGCTGTGGTCCATGCTCTAAAGATTTGGAGGCACTATCTGTTGGGCAACAAAGTACATATTTTCACTTATCACAAGAGCCTCAAGTACATTTTCACTCAGTCTGAGCTAAACATGAGGCAAAGGAGATGGTTAGAGTTGATAAAAGATTATAATTTGGAAGTCCATTATCACCTAGGAAAGGCCAATGTTGTAGCAGATGCTTTGAGCCGTAAGTCGCATTAGGTTGAGGAAATACCTTTGTCTCTCAACCACATAGAGGTGCTAGCTCATATTGCATTGATCTCAGAGTTGCTAGAGCAGATTATTTGAGAGTAGAAGGAAGATCCCGAAGAGATTCCTCACATCAGGAAGTTGATGGCTGAAGGGCGTGGCACTCATTTCAGTGTTGATGAACATGGAGTGGTGAGATATAAGGATAGAATGGTGGTTCCATCCAATGAAGAGCTGAAAAGAAAGATTTTGAATGAAGCCCATCATTCAAAGCTGTCTATCCATCCTGGCAGCAACAAGATGTACCATGATTTGCGCTAATTGTACTAGTGGTCCTACATGAAGCAAGACATCACCCAGTATGTTGTGGAGTGTGACACTTGCAGTAGAGTCAAGGCAGATCATATGTGTGCTCCTAGATATCTACAGCCCTTGCCCATTCCTATTTGGAAATGGGAGGATATTTCCATGGATTTCATTGTGGGTTTACCCCGCACATCCACATGTTATGATTCTATCTGGGTCATTGTGGACCATCTCACCAAATCTGCTCACTTTATCCTAGTGGACACTAGATATACTGTGAAGAAGTATGCTGAGATATATTTCGATCAGATTGTGACCCTACATGGGGTTCCCCTTACTATCATTTCCGATAGAGGGTCAGTCTTTGTCTCTCGCTTCTAGGAGCAACTACAGCACTGTCTGGGTACTCACCTTCTTAGAAGCTCAGCATACCACCCACAAACTGATGGTCAAACTAAAAGGGTGAACCAGGTGCTCGAGGATATGTTGAGGGCTTGTACCATTTCTTTTCCTGAGAAGTGGGATAAGTGTTTAAAGTTAGCTGAATTTTCATATAATAACAGCTACCAAGAGAGCATCCGCATGGCACCATTTGAAGCTTTATATGGGCAGAAGTGTAGAACACCACTAAACTAGGTTGAAGTAGGAGACCGTGGGTACTTCAGGCCAGATTTCATAAAAGAGGCCCAAGAGAAAGTAAGTATTGTTCAAGGCCACTTGAAGGCAGCTCAGAGCTGACAAAAGGCTTACGCAGACAAGCGAAGAAGGCCTTTGGAGTTTGTAGCTGGGGATTATGTGTATCTCAAAGTATCTCCTATGAGAGGGGTGCACCAGTTTGGTGTCCACGACAAGCTAGCCCCTTGGTATGTGGGTCCATACAAGGTGTTGCAGCCATGTGGCCCCGTTGCTTATCATCTCTAGCTTCCTGAAATCCTATCAGCGGTTCATAATGTGTTTCATGTCTCACAATTGAAGAAATGTCTGCAGGTACCTGAAGAAGCTATGGAAATTGAAGGACTTCTACTCTGACCTGATCTGTCTTATGTTGAGCATCCTGTGAAAGTCTTAGATGAGAAAGAAAGAGTAATCAGGAATAGTGTGATAAAATTCTACAAAGTGCAATGGCAAAATCATTCAGAAGATGAGGCCACATGGGAATAGGAGAGCTACATATTAAAGCATTACCCCCACCTCCTCTCTAGTTCTAATAGTTAGTTGCTACGTCAAAATGTATTCTCTATCTCTTTCTCACACTTGGCACACGAAATCTTGGGTCAAGATTTTGTTTTAGGGGGTAGGTTGTAACACCCTCGGTGTTACGTTGTACTGCTTTGTTAAAACATCGCATGAGCATCACATTTATGTGCATATGTGTATAACAGGAATTATAAATCAATGTTCGACATTTGAAACATTTATATGAAACAAGAAAGCGAATGTTATGTTTCGTGTCACATAACGTTGTTTAGCATTTTAATAGAATTTTTGGTCGAAACAAAAATGTTATAAAACGTTTTGCGAATGGCAATAAACATGTGCGGTCGAGGACAAGGATAGCTAGCTACTACATCCCATAGGTTGGATTTGGAATTCGACACAAAATTGTTCGAATCGACGTCGTTCGTGTAAGTTTTAGAAGAGGTCGACGAAGCCACCTTTGGCAATATTTGTGGAGCGATCGGCTTAGGAAGTGGTATGATATTTTGACTCCGATCGACAGCCCTAAGTACCTTCGTGCACATCGAAAAATTAGTTTAGCGTTTGGAGCATCGCGTACAAGTTTTCTAACTGCTTTAGAAAGCGTGCATGGCACATGGCTTAACTCTGGGCGCGGTCACCACTTGGCCTAGCTCGCTGCTGGCTTGCCAGTGCGCACTGCCGCGCAGGCCGCACATGCCGCCATGCTAGCTGTGCCCCACCACCACACCTAAGCACACGCACGGCCCTTGCGCTGTGCGCCAAGGCCATCTGCTGCCGCTGCTAGCCGCGACCACCGCTGTTGCTCACCTACCACCGCAGCTGGCTCGCCTAGCGCCCCAAGGCACAGGCCACGACATCATGCCGCCGTGAATGCGATGTGAGTAGGCCCTATGCTACTGCCTTGGCTGCTTGCTGCCCTCACTAGCGCATGGGCCACCTCGCTGGCTGATGCGCTGCGCCCAGGACGCCGGCCGAGCTCTGCTGCGCCATGTCCTGCCCTGCTTGGCCATAGGCGCACCGAGTCACATGCTTCACACCGCCAGCGGCCAAGTATGGCACTGCTCTATTGACTTTCCTTGGCTGCTTGTGCGGAGGACGACAGCCTGCTCCGCCATCCCTTCCACATCGCATCGCACTGTCCCCTTTTGTCTGGCGCTGCCCGCTACGATGCCATGCCGAGTCTCGTCGGCTTGCAGCCATGGCCACGCAGATAGTAGCCTAGGGCACATCCCATTGTTCCCCATCGTGGTATGTGTTGGCTTGTTGCGTTGATAGCCATAGCCGGTCTGAGCCAAGCCATGCCAGGACTCCCCTGCCTCTGCTGTCTGCTTGGCCGCCAGGGCGGCTTCTTCAAATTTGCTATGGCGGCAATGTCTTGTTTCAAATTGAGCATGCCTTCAACTCCGCTAGGTAGCCTACAGTCCTACTGACCCCACATCGCCGCCTATAGCTCCGTCTTGTGCTCCAATTTCTTAATGCCGCGCCATTGGGTCCATAAGACCGAACGAATGCCCACCGTCGGCAAGGCAACCATTCTAAGCACCTAGTAGCAATTCAGTGCACCAGCAGCATCGTTGTACCCTCCTGAGCATCCCACGCACCTTAGCCATAGCTTACAACAAGCCAGCCATCACCGACACGGCCACGCCATCTCTGGGCGCTGTCACATCGTTGGTGCACACGTGGCCAACTCGCCTCGGGCCTTCTCCGACTAGACCGTCACCTCAAGAGCCTTCGTGGGTAGTTCCTTGAGATTGTTAGCTATTTGGTATGCCTTGTTTTCCCTATGACTCATGGGAACACACCCGCCACTGCAGGTTAGGGCTCACCACTAGGGAGGGAACTTAGGACAATGCCTCCGCTCGCCGTATCACCCCTAGTCACCGCGCATTGTCTTCAAGGTAACCATCAGCCCCTTAGCTAGGCCTAGGAGGTTCGGGTGGCGCCGGCATGGTCGTTCGGTGCCCCATGGCGTCGCGCTAGCACGCGCATGGCTGCCAGGGACTTCACTGTGGGGAAGAATGAGAAAGGGGAGGGTGCAGCTGTAAAACCTTAGACTGGTGGAATAGTGCCCTAGAGCTCGCTGTGATTACATAGTACTTCGGGGGTGTCCGTGCATATTTGCCTTCGCACGTGGGCCTTCCCTCATCGCGGGCTTTGGCCGGCTGGGCTGCGTCCCCGCGTGGGCTGCATTGAGGCTTGTTGGCATGCGCAGGTGGGAAAACGGCGTGGGCTGAGCCAGCGCGAGTTGGGCCAGAGGATAGGATTCGGTTTCCTTAATTCATGTAAATGAGAAATGTTTATTTATTTTAGTTATGAATTGAACTTTGATAAATCATAGTAAATTACGTAGTTGTCCAAAAATAGTGAGACTAATTTTGTTAGGTTCGCAAAAATATCATCTACTGGATAGTTCAGTTGGATTCCAGTTAGTTGTAGCGAGTATTGGGTGATAAATTCAAAGCTAGAGAACGAACATTAGGTAGGTGAATAATTGTAGGAATATTTGTGGATGATTGGTGATGGGTATAGCCCCAAAACTTTTATAGTAGGTCCACCAAGTTGTTATGTACTTGCTGTAAATTTTGTAGCCTTAGAATGAGTTGTTAGATAGAGTAGCTATTACCTTTGCCTACCATATGTTGCGTAAATTAGTATTAGGAGTAGCAAGACCTATAGTTGCTATAAGGATGTATGCTAGGTTTCATACTTGTTAGGGGTGATGGTATGTAGCATAGCCTTTAGTGGGTAGACCTCACTTAGTAGTTTAATAGATGTACTTTTGGGTTAAGAGTTGCTATTGTCATATTATTAATCATTGCATCATCATTTCATGTAGAGCACGAACGGGTAGACTTCGTGCCCGTCGGCGAGCCGGAGTACAACGAGGTGATCGAGGAGTACGAGGAGGAGATCTTCACATAGGAGGAAGCCCAGGAGCCTATTGGTGCTGACCCTACTGACCCGGTGCCTGCCCAAGGCAAGCCCCGGAGCATAACCCATATTTTTATGATCACGGAATATATATATGTGATGTGCATTTAAGTTATAGGCATTTTATGGAAACTACCTACATAAACATACTTATTCATGAGTCATACTAGTACAGGCTGAGTAGCTGCTATGCTCAGGATACCGGTAGCATGAGTAACCTACCGTTACTCGCAAATAGGTAATAAAATATGAACACTCATGATAAAATGGTGGAAAGGAAAATGGTGACCGGGTAGGGATATAGATTTGGTACTAGTGGGTGTAAGGGGTTGTGTCCTGTGACCAACAGGGCATGACTTGGTTACACTCTTTCCCTGTCCGTGTCGATTAAGGACCGGTCGTTGCATATGACTCTAGGCAAGTCATAGATTTATTGTCCCGAGCGCATACTTGGGTATGGGCGCAAGGAAGACTTGTTGCTCTCTTGTCACGGATCCGGCTCTTTCCAAACTGACTGATTGGAGGTGGGGATGGTGGAGGTCCTTGCACCACCCGGAGTCTGGGACTCAGGGGTGGGGGCTTGGAGTCCAAGTTTGGACGAGGACCTGGACACTCAGGATAGGAGAGTGATGAGTTAGTCCTGCTTGTGCTTAGGGTACAAGTAGAGCATGTGTTTCGAGGTACGCAGCTAGGCACATTGATTCGCGAATCGTCGAGAAATCTGGTACGGCTTGTCTATGGTTTAGCACCGTAGTAAGAACTAAAAGTGAAAAGGAGAAGAAGTATAACTAATTGCTCAACTCTTGCTTGAAAATAGAATAGGTGCTTATATAGACTGGCTAGGTGATCACTTAATATGGCTGTTAATAATAATACATAAATAAGGACTCACTAGTAATATTGCTTTCTACTAAAGAAAACCAGCAAACCATAAAGCCTATCATATTCCTTGGAGTCAGGAAATTATTCCCATTAGTCAGATAAGTCTTGCGAGTACATTGTGTACTCAGGGTTCATTTACCCCTATTGCAGGTGATGCTTGAAGAGTGTTTTTGTGTGGAGGATCCTTCTGGTGGGCTCAGACGGAATCCTTGCCCCTACCGCTAGATGTTATTTTTAAATTTCGCTGTTATCATTCCACACTCTGGTATTTGGTATTGTAATAATGTACTTTTTAAGAAACTCTAATGTATGAAATGAACTGGTATTGTAACTCATTTTCATTATTGGATCCTTGGAAAAAATGTGGATCTTTTGGGTTCTCCCTTGGGGTGTGCCCGACGGACACCGCTCGCTATAGCCTGCTTTTGAGGTGCTTAGTGTCTGGTGGAAGACGAGCGCCTCCTTAAGTATGCTATTACGGGTGGTTCTGCCACAGTTACGCTCTTGTCTTGGGTTCTGGCTCTTTCTGGACTGACTGATTGGAGGTGGGAAAAGGTGGAGGTCTATGCACCATGCTGAGACCAGGTCTCAAGTGTGGGGGCTTGGAGTCCAAGTTTGGACGGGGACCTAGACCCCTCGACAGGAGTGCGATGGGTTGGTCTTGTTTGTGCCTGGGGTACAAATGGGGCGTGTGTTTCGGGGTACCCAGCTGGGATACATTGGTTCATGCATCTCCGTTTCTATGAGACAATACGACTTGGCTATGATCTAGCACCGTTGTAAGAATTGGAACTTGAAAGGTGATAAATGGTTCTGATTGCTTACCACCTGCTTGAAAGTAGCATAGGTGCTTACATAGAATGGTTAGTTAATGAACTAATGATGACTGCTAATAAAATTGAATATAAGGACGCACATTTAGTATTGCTTCTGCAGATGCAATAACCCACAAGTCAAATAAGCCTTGCATATCTTTGGAGTCTGTTATTTTCCTCCTGTTGGGTAAGTCTTGCTGAGTACAATCGAGTACACAGGGTTTTATTCCCCTTGTTGTAGGTGATCGGAGGATACTTAGAGCTGACTCTTGTGTGTGGAAACCTCCTAGTGGGCTCAGAGAGAATTTCTTTCATGCTACGACCATAGTGCTTATTTTTAAACCCTCACTAAAGGTTTTATAAGAAAAGATGTAAAATCTGCTAGCATCTCTTCTATAAAAATATCCACTATGTTAATGCTCCACCATGTCATTAAATTAATCTTTGCTTCCTCTATAATTCTGATAACATTGTTATATTTCACTGTTATAATCAATTGAGGTAATATTCTATTACTGTAATAAAGTGATGTAAGAAATGGCTTAAGAATGTTGTAAGCTTTATTCTCTCATTTATGATTATGATGGAAAAATGTGGATTTTTTAGTTCTCCCTTAGGGTATTAAATGATCTCTGGTTGGCCTCGAGAGGGGTGAATAGGCCTGTCAAAACAAACACTCAAACTTTTATCAAATTCACCCTGCGGCACTGCCGCTCTGGAGGGCGGCACTGCCGAGCCAGAACAACGGCACTGCCGCACCTGTAGATAACTTTGAGTCGTAGTTCAAAATCCGTGAATGAAAACTTAGATCGGAGAAATTTCCTAGCTTACTTCATGTATGACAATCACAGATCAAGAGCTAGAAGTAGTAGGAACACCACACACAAGTAGATCGACTAGAAACCCTAGAAATCACCTCAACCATAATATGTCATGCAAGTAATGTAAATCAAGCACAAGTGATACAATGATTTATCCTGTTGTTTGGCTCGCCACCAAGGCTTGCCTATCTTCACGTTGTTGAGGTTAGCCACTAAGGCTTAGGGCTTTCCAACCCTTCCTTGTTCTCAAGTCAAGAGACTTAACTCTTGAGATGAGGGGTGAGTTTACTAGCTTCAAGAGATGGTTACAAACCTCCTAAGGCTGCCACATAAGTTGGCAAGCTCCACGGATGACGCTCTAGCCGGCTAGGAGCCAAGCTCCAAGAGTAACAAACACAACCGCCGACCAAAACGTGAACCAAGTGCTCTTTAGAGTTAGGGTATCAATGGAGCTGCTCTCGAATCGAGTTTTGGACCCTTTTCCCTCATGGATTTGCTTGGGGCTTGAGGTCAACTGTAACACCTCTGGTGTTACAAGCTCATTTAGCACCGCAATTTAGGCCTAAGACAAATTTTTAAAATGATTTTCTTGGATTTTAGATTTAAAACATACTTGAGGCGATAAGCGAATCCTATGTGACTCAGTTTAGTGGACTCACATAAATGCCCAAGTTAAATTACTCAGTACGTAAAGATATTTAGGAATGTCGAACGACGATGCTAGCGAATAGTTTGTTCTGTTAGATTAAGCATGAAAAGCAATTTTTATAAATAAAATAAAATCCATTAATAAATAGAATGATATATATAGATACTCATGAGTTTATTTTGATGAGCAAGAACTGACGAGAGAGAGAGAGCATAGCAGCTTCGTTTATTTTTTACCTAACGTATAGCGTACTCATTGCATGACAATTATTCATCGTCTCGTTCTCGTCGTGGCTCTACATTTCTCGACATTGCAAAGCCTCCCATCCAATCACATCTGAACTGGTCCACCATGCTGGGCGTCTGAAATTGGTGCACGTGGTTCTGGCCCTGCTCTGCCCATGTCGTGTCTTTTCCTTCCTACGCTCGCCGCTATCGGCCATGCTGTGTCGTTCTATCCTGCTCCTCTCTTCATGCTTGGAATGGGTGGCAAGCCTGCATGTGTCTCTTTGCTTTTCCTCTATCTATGTTTGCCTCTGCTGCTGCCTTGTCTATCTTGCCTCTCTCTACCATGCACCGCTAAGTAACCACTACCTCCGTTGTCCCGTTGAACTATTGACCTTGTCGTGCTGCCTCTGCTGCCTGCCTCGGTCTTATCCTTGCCTGCCTCTGTTGTCTCCTCTGTGTTCATGTTCAAGTGGAGAGGACTGAGCTAGCTAGTGCCATTGCATGTTGCACCTGCCTGTGCACTCTCTTCTCTCTCTCTATCCTTTCGTTGCACTGCTGCCCATGCTGCTTGTGCACTCTCTCTTGGTAGTGATAGCGGGTGGTCTTGTACAAATATTTTAATGGGAGCACCAGCAGTCCAGTAGTGGCCCACCTTTTTTAGCACCAGCAGCCAGCGCATTTTTACAGCACTAGCAACCGAGCCAGCGTAGCTGCATTAGGCATGTTCTTCCTTGCCTCCGACTACGTCCTACATCGACGCCATTCTTTTTCCTCCTTGTGAGCGCGCCCGTGCTCGGTCATGGCCGCGCACCACCCTATGTCGGACCGGTTGCTTCCTCAGTGCTGCTCCTTCTGAGCCATAGCGCCCCACCGCCATGGTCGCGAGCCTTAAGTGCGAGCACCGCTGCCATCGACTGCCTTTCCCTTTCCCCCTCATGAGCACGTGAAGCTCCAATGTCCTATGCCCTCGCTGCCTCTGCACGCGTAGGGCGCTCAAGCCGCCATGGCTCCTCCTATTCCCCCACACGTCGTCGATCCCTCCTCTTCATCCCCATGGCGCGTGTTGTGGGCTATCGTGCCAACACATGTGCCTCACCGCCATTGCCGGCATCCCTGCCATAGCCGCGCATGGCCGCCGTGTTGTGCCCCGGCCCACGCCTTCCCCCTCACGTGTGAGTGACGCCGCTATGCAGCCACCGTGCCTGGAGCACCACCCAACGCGCATCTTCCTCCCACCGCGTTGCCGTGCTGCATCACTGTAGCCATCCCCAGTGCACCATATCCACCGGTGCCGAGGAGTTTGCCTCACCAGTCGTCGTACCCCATAGCCGCCCGAGCCTACATTCTCTGTGCCGCTCCTCCTACAGTCATCCACGTAGGGAGCCACCATGCCATGTTCTGCCTAGTCCACGCCACGGTCAGGCGAGCCTAGTAGTAGCCATGCACCTCCCCATGCGGGCTCCCGTGTGCCTCGCCGATAGATTTCCCACCACCGCTGTGCCTCCTCTGCTCCATGTACTGAGTAGAGGGAGAGAAGTAAAGGTAGAAAATGATTTTTGGATCTGAATGCTTAATACGTGACTCATATGAACAGTGGCATACCAAATAGGTAGAAGCTTAGGGACGTTTTTGCATAAATGCTAGGTCGGTTTGGGCAGGCCGCGTGTGGGCCGGCCTGCTAGGCCACTCGCGCTGGTTTGCTGGCCCGGTCTGTGGTCGCCCCGCCTAGGCCTCTAGCCGGCCTACTCTTGCGCCGCTGGGTCGCAAGCACGCTGTGCGCCAGCGGGCCAAACTAGCTTAGGGCATTGATTTACGAATCGCCGCTGATCCGATATGGCTTGTTTCGTGCCTAGCACCGTAGTAAGAACTCTAGCCGGCTAGGAGCAAAGCTCCAAGAGTAACAAACACAACCGCTGGCCAAAATGTGAACCAAGTGATCTTTAGAGTTAGGAAATCAATGGAGTTGCTCTCTAATTAAGTTTTGGACCCTTTTCCCTTAAGGATTGATGGGGAAATCAATGGATTTGCTTAGGGGCTTGAGGTCAATAATGGAGAGAGAGAGCTCATTTTCTGTTTTGGATGAGCTAGAATGAGTAGGAGCCAGAAGAGAGACATTGGGGAGGAAGAGGATGGGTATAAATACCCCCTCAGCCCCAACAGTCACTTAAGTCGCGACAGTGCCACGGCTTAAGTGCGGTAGTGCCTCTTTTCAAGTGCGGTAGTGCCGCACCACGTAAGACAACAAGGGTAAGAGTAAAGTGTAGATTGTCTTAGCTGTGAATCTGAGGATGCATGTGTACGTTTGAGCACTTGGTAGCACATATTAGCTTAAGCATTGTGTCCCCCTCTATAGTACGGCTTTTTCTATACTCAAATTCAAAATATAAAAGAATTTAAACCTCCTTTGAGTTTAAAGCCATCTACATTTGTAATTGGGGGCTCCTCCATTTCGTGTAGCATCCTCAAACATGAATTCCCTGCTTGTCATCTCGATAAATCTCATTAGTTCTCTAATTGCGTGGTCATTATCACCAAAACCCACAATTAGGGCTTGATTGCACTTTCAATCTCCCCCTTTTTGGTGATTGATGATAACCCAATTAGAGCTTACAAAAAATATGAAATAAGTACTGAGATTTTTGAGCCAAGGGTGTAGAGCCTCCCCCTAAATATGTGAATGAGGATTTGAATTCCCATTTTGGCATTTAGAGGCCAAAATTCACATTTTTAGTTAAGGTGTTGGGGCTCTCCCTACTTCCATGCCTCCTGTGGGGTGCTGCACACTGTGTCACAGATATAATCGTGATGCAAATGACATTTCATGCATAGCAAAGTTTGCTGCAACATCAAGGTGTTGTACTGCCGCACTTACTGCAACAGCACAAGTTAACCAAGCACCACACAATAGATTATGATTGAAAAGATAAACAATCTAGCACAATTATGATGACAACTAAGCACACAAAAGATGCATGTCCATATCTGATACAAATAGAGTCAAATAGGTAGCCTTATTACACAAATTAGAGTTTTGAGCGACTCTCAAACTCTCCACCTAACAAAGACTACTCTCAACGGATATGACATGAAGCTCTAGCTGCGAACACATGGCGTCAACAAGTTGTTGATCCCTCTAATTTTCTCCCCCTTTGGTATAAAGCACCAAAAAGAGAAGAAAAGAAGAAAGACCAACAAACTCACTCCTCTTCTTGGATGCCCTCCCAATCAACATCATCACCTCTAGCAGCCCTGCTACCTCCTACAACAGTCTTGGCGTCGCCATCATCATCATCCTCGCCATCGAAGTCAATACGGGCACAACCCTATCGGTGAGTGGTGGCAGTAAAGTGGCTAGAACATCTCACCCCCTATCTCTGAGAGTACTCAGCAAGGGTCTCCTACTAGCCTGCGTCATGTCCCTACTGCTCCTCCTCATCATCATCATCTGAGTCTGTGTCTGAAAGACTAGGAAGGTCATACTATGGAGGAGGTGGTGGTGCAGGAAGTGGTGGAAGGTGATCTCCATGCTGCTCTCGCTGCTCTAGCTGTGTCTCATAGGCTTGCTCAGCTGCATAGGTGCACTTGCTAAATATTGCCTTGAGCCACTTTCCAAATTTCTTCATCTTGTTGTCCTTGTGAGACCTAGTGCGAGAGGACTCGGGAATGTCCTGATGAGCATGGGAGCCTCCCATGACCTGGCTAGCTGCTGCAGGCTAGGTCTTCTCAATCTTGTAGATGGTGTGCATCCCGTCTTTTGGAAAGCTAATCCTGTGACCCTCTCAATCAAGAACATGAGGTAAGGAGCATAGGGCAGCCCCTTCCTCCCATCCTCCATAACAAGCCTTAGCTCATGCCAAATGAACTGAGGGATATTGAACTTATCCCCTCCTAGAGCAAAGCGAGCTAGCACGTTCCTCACATATCCATTTATGTCTAAGGCTACTCCATCCTTGAGATTGATAGTGTTCCTAATGAGGTTGTTTAGGATGTAATAGTAACTATGTAGCCCACTCCTTTTGCCATCAGCAGCCCTACTATCTCTCCACATGTATCTAATGTCACGGATCTCTGCTCTGGGCTCATCATGAATGTGAGTGTAAGTCTGATGCTCTTCCCCAAAATCCAGAATCCGACTAAAGGTGACAAAATCAACACGGTAGTGTCGACCATCCATCATCCAATGTATCTCATCAGTGGACTGATCATAGAAGTAGGTGGTGTGGAATAGTGCAAGTACCTCTTCATTCTAGTTATACTACAAACCCATGATATCGGAGAGATCAAAGTGGTCACAGACCATGATCACCTTGTCAAACTCAGGCTCCTCCTTTTTCTATATCTCATCCCAGTCAATATACTGCATCTTCCTTATCTTGGTCTTCCTCACACCAAGGATAGCAGTGGCATAGAAGTTGGAATGAAACTCATTCCAAAACCTATAGTCGATGTCCAAATCCTTGCGCACTGCATAGGGATTTATCTATCTCGCCTCTTTGACCAACTTCCAACTCTTGGAATAGTCGATGATTGGATGCTGACGAGAGTCATCTGGTACTCTCATAAGCATCTCCCCATCAACCTCCCTAATGTAGGATCTGTTGAACTCGGTCAAGTGAAGGGGAGTGTTCGGATAGGCATCCGTGGTGTGGCCTATCATCTCCAACCTTTCCTCATCATTGATGTACTGCTCACGCCTCCCCCTATCACCATGACCCCTTGGAGCTACACCACTGCTAGCTGCTGCTGATCTTCCATGACCATGGCAAGGGGAATCCTTGTCTCTTGACTCAACCATCTTCCTCTTTCCTCTACGGTCATCATCTTTATGCTCCATCTATGCATTATAATGAAACTAGATAAGAAACTATATGAATGGGAGTCAGAAAAACACCTGTAGAACAGTCTTGATGAGAAAAAGGATTTAGATCATGAACTTGGGAGACCACTTGGGCAGTGCTGCTCAGGTAGTGTGGCACCGCTGCACCCTGAGAGCAGCACTGCCGCACTCAGCATCTCCATGAGCTCATGACCTCCTCCTTCTTTCTTACCAAATCCATTCTTCAAATGTTTTCCCACATCACCACACGATCTCATAGCTCACAGTTCAAGATAAAACACATGAGGTCATGTGATGAATGGGAGTAGCAGTAGCAATTTGAGTGGGACAGAGCATGTGGTGAGCAAATCCAATCAATACATCGAGTCATCTTGTGAAAAGTCATAGCCAGGTGTAGATTGGAGTTGCAGGGTGCGGCACTGCCGCACCTAAGTGCGGCACTGCCGCATGTGCTGTGCGCCCCCACCAATGAATCGACATATTGATTCAATTTGTCCATCAAATCTCCCTCTGGCTCGTTCATACTACCACTAAGAACCTGAATCCATCACAAGTAACCTCACATTGCATAGATTGAGTTGGATTAGGGTTATACCTTCTTAAATGAGGATTGGAGAGGGAAGAAGAGCAACTACTTGGGCCAAGAGCAGTAGCAGTCACCGGCGGCATTGGAAGATGGCCGGCAACCACCATGGCACTATCGGAGATCGACAACACATGGCCAGGCGACGACAACGCGTGGGCACGAGAGGAAGAGAAGGTGCGAGCATCAGCATTGGGTGAGAGTGAGGGAGAGAGGGAGTTACCACGGGCTTGGGTAAAAAGATAAGGTAGATGGGCCCCCACAGTAAAACCATTGTGGGCTGAATCTTAATAGAGATTCAAAGTGCGGCACTACCACACGCCTAGCCCAACACTGCCATAGAGAGGCACTGCTGCATGTAAGGCGCGGCACTGCCACACTCTCCAAAATAGTAGGAGTTAGCTACTATCTAAGAGACTCACTCTACATAGGATATGGACACATATCACTTATATATCATGACCAGCAACAGATAAACAATACAGACCATGATCATGATACATAGGTTGCCTTTTCTAAACCATTTTGAAGCACAATATAAAATTTCGCAACTCTTTTGCCTAGATACTAGTTGATCAATCAGAGGCATGCTAAATTTCAAGCCACGTTATGAGAATCAAGTATATTTAGCTCACTACACAAAGCACAAAACCTTGACTCATCAAGAGGCTTAGTGAAGATATCAGCTAGTTGCTTTTTGGTGCTCGCATGGAGAATTTCGATATCTCCTTTGGCTTTGTGGTCTCTCAAGAAATGATGTCAGATGTCTATGTGCTTAGTTCTTGAGTGGCTTACGGGATTGTTGACTAACTTTATGGCACTTTCGTTGTCACACAAGAGTGGAATTTTTGTGAAGTGACATCCAAAATCTTAAAGGGTTTGCCTCATCCAATGTAGTTGAGCACAACATGCACCGACTGCAACATACTCGGCCTCGACGGTGGAAAGGGCTACACAATTTTGCTTTTTAGAACTCTGAGACACTAGGGACCATCCAAGGAATTGGCATGCCCTAAAGTGCTTTTTTGATCTACTTTTCAACTGACATAATCGGAATCTGAATACCCAAGTAGATCAAACCTAGAGCCCTTAGGAAACCACAAGCCAAGGTTAGGAGTGTATACTAAATATCTCAAGATTCTCTTAGCAGCCACTAAGTAACACTCTTTTGGGTTAGCTTGAAATCTAGCACACATGCACACACTAAGCAAAATCTCGGGCCTAGATGCGCACAAATAAAGTAGAGAGCCAATCATGGAGCGATATACCTTAGTATCCACGACTTTCCCTTCATCATTGAGATCTAGATGTCCATTGGTTGGCATGGGAGTTTTGACAGGCTTGGCATTTATCATGTCAAACTTCTTGAGCATATCATGGGTGTACTTCGTTTGGCTAATAAAAGTTTCATCTTTCACTTGCTTGAATTGAAATCCAAGGAAGAACTTCAATTCACCCATCATGGACATCTCAAATCTCTTGGTCATGATCCTACTAAATTTCTCGCAAAAAGAATGATTAGTACTACCAAATATTATGTCATCGACATATATTTGGCACACAAATATATCTTTGCCAACTTTGTGAGTGAAAAGGGTACGATCGGCTTTGCCTATTTCAAAGCCTTATGTAAGAAAGAAATCCTTAAGACATTCATACCATGCTCTTGGTGCTTGCTTAAGCCCAGAGAGCGCCTTTTGGAGTTTGTAGACATGGTTGGGAAACTTGTGATCTTCAGAGCCCGGTGGTTGCTCAACATAGATAAGTTCTTAAATAGGGCTGTTAAGAAATGCACTCTTTACATACATTTGATATAGCTTGAAGTTGTGAAGAGTGGCATAGGCTAGAAGCATTCGAATTGCTTCAAGTCTTGCCACCGGTGCATATGTTTCTTCAAAGTCCAAGCCCTCTACTTGAGTGAAACCTTGAGCAACCAACCTTGCCTTGTTCCTTGTCACAACTTGTGGCAGAACCGCCTAATCTAATGCCTCTCAGGAGCACTTGTCTTCCATTAGACACTAAGCACTCAAGGGAGAACACTAAATTACGTAGTTCTATCGGGCACACCCCAGGGAGAACCCAAAAATCTACATTTTTCCATCAGAATCACAAATGAGAGAATAAAGCTTATATCATTCTTAACCATTTCTTACATCACTTTTAATACAACATCAGAGTATAATATTTATTATTATAAAAGTAGAATGTAATCATATTATCAAAGTTATAAACAATTTAATTGAATAGCGGAATATAAACATGTGATCAGAATTACAGCAAAAATAAATATCTAATCATGACATGATGAAGTATTGATATATAAACTATGACAACATATTATGAAACATTCATTTATAAAAGCATTTGGTGAGAGTTATAATAACAACTACGATCACAGCTAAAGGAATCCTTGCTGAGCCCACCAGGAGGTATCCACACGCAAGGGTCTGCTCTAGCATTCACCTGTCACCTACAATAGGGGGAATAAAACCCTAAGTACTCAATTGTACTTAGCAAGACTTACCCGATAGGAGGAAAGAAAAGACTCCAAGGATATGCAAGGCTATCTGGCTTGTGGGTTTATTGCATTTGCAGGAAGCATTACTAAGCGTGCGTCCTTATATTCGATTTTTATTTATAGCCATATTGGTCCATTAGCTAACCATTCTATGTAAGCACCTGTCCTACTTTCAAGCAGGTGATAAGCAATCATATTTCCTTTTTCCATCTTTCATCTTCAGTTCTTACTATGGTGCTAGACATGAAACAAGCCACACCTGATTGCCCGGCGATTCATGAATCAATGTCCCTAGCTGGGTACCCCAAAAACACATGTCCTGCTTATACCCAAGGCACAAGCAGGACCAACCCATCATCCTCCTGTCCTAGGGTCCTAGGTCCCCATCCAAACTAGGACTCCAAGCCCCTGCCCCTGAGTCCCGGACTCAGTACGGTGCAAAGACCTCCTCCACCAAAAAAAACCTGACAGTCGGTCTAGAAAGAGTCAGAACCCACGATAAGAGAGCAACAAGTCTTCCAAGCGCCCATACCCAAGTATATGCTCGGGCTAATAAGTCTGTGACTTGCCTACGATGCCTTTTGCAACGACCAGTCCTTAACCGACACAGATAGGGAAAGCAGTGTAACCAAGCTATGCCCGCGTCCGCGGCGACACAACCTCTTACACCCACCAATACCCAAACCATATCCCTGCCCGGTCACCAATTTCTTTTCCACCATTTATATTTTCCAAGTGATAATAATTCAGTAATATATTTCCTATCTCTCGCGAGTGACAGGCAATCACTCGACTTCTATCGGAGTCTTGTAGCATAGCAATCTACATGATCATGTCATACTAGTAAGACTCATAGGATAAAGATATATATATGCAAGTGGGTTTCATTCAACTCCTTAAAACTTAATGCACAAATATAATTTAAACTACAGAAAAGTAGGGGTTATGCACCGGGGCTTGCCTGGGTAAAATATAACCAAAAGTTAGTATCTGCATCTTCAGATCATCCACCATCAATTGAATAGAAAGCCCATTACATCATCTCCTAGAGAGAATACCATTACACCATCTTCGGATTCCCAATCATCCTTCAATTGATCTGTTGACCCATCATCGTACCTATATGATATGCATAGATGTAAATAATCAACGATAGCCAAAATGCTTAGAAATCTGATCATGCCTCATAAGCTAACGAGCTAGTTCTAATGATGACCGTAATTAGGCTACATATCCATGTTGTCGAATACGGCGTTATTTCCCAACAAAAGTTTTAGATATATAAACCCAAGTTGTTTCTTTCTTTCCTTCTATCAATTTAATCTCTATTCGAAATAGGGCATCATTATCTATCTAGCAAACTAATTATTATTGAGCTACAAAAATTACAGTGAGCAGATAATAATATTAGTAATTTACTATAAAATTTTTAGAGTTAATACTATTACCGATTTATCACGGAAATTCCTACAAGTTCACCTTTTAAAACTATTAAGCATCTTAAATTAATTATATAGTTTCCAAGAATATTATCAAACTATGTGAACAAAATACACTATTGGATGAATCATGATTTTAGGAACTCAACAAAATTGGTTTCATAATTTTTGGACAACTACACAATTTTATATTGATTTTACCAGTTTTACCTTATAAGCTAAATCAGAATTTGCTCTAGAAACCGAACAGGGCCGATGGCCGCAAAGCAGCCCAGCAGCCCTAACGTGGCCTAGGCGTGCAGGTAGTGGCCTAGGCGCGGGCAGCACAAGCCAACCTAGCGCGCGGACGGTGGCCATCAGCTGGCCCAGCAGCGTGGTAAGGCGCAGCGGCCCAGGCGGCAGTGGACCAAGGCCGGCGCGAGTATTCCAGCCCATGGCGGGGGCGTGAGCGGCCCAGTGCGGTGATGGCAGGACGATAGCTAGCGCGGTCAGGCCAGGTGCGCAAGCCGTGGCCCAACAGGCCGTGCAGGTATTCCTAATGTATTATGGGATTTATTAGAAAGGGAAAAAGAATAAAGAAATGGGTGGAGTGGATTAATGGCTCACGACTCTTAACTTTACGTGCATAGGAGCTGAGTTGGTTCTCGACTTTGCTACTAGCACATGGGCATAGGACAAGTTGCTGTTGTGGACTAAACAAAGAGCAGAGCGGGTGAAAGGATCAAGATGCCCAAGAGGGGGGTGAATTGGGCTAATTCTAAATTTTCTTGCAATAACTAAATCCTACGGTTAGCCCAATTAACCCCTTATGCCTAGAAAAGTGTTTCTATTAATCTAACGCACAAAGGACATGCAACCTATGTTCCAAACTTACTCTAGCATGGCAATTCTATGAATGTGAAAATAAGTATTGAATTGCTCAAAGTAAATGCTCAAAGTAAATAGAGAGAGAGGAACACGGCGATGTTTTGCCGAGGTATCGGAGAGTCGCCACTCCCCACTAGTCCTCATTGGAGCACTCGTGCAAGGGTGTAGCTCCCCCTTGATCCGCGTAAGGATCAAGTGCTCTCTACGGGTTGATTCTTCAACACTCCGTCATGGTGAATCACCCAAAACCGCTCACAACTTGAGTTGGGTCACCCACAAGCTCCGTCGGGCGATCACCAAGCTCCCAATCACCACCAAGCCATCTAGGTGATGGCCATCACCAAGAGTAACAAGCATGAACTCTCACTTGACCACGCAAAGCCTAATGAGAACGGTGGATGCACACTTTGCTACTCTTGATTCACTAATGAGGCTACTCTCTTGGATTCTCAAATCTCAATCACCTCACTAGGACCTTGCTCTTCTTGGCACTTACAAACATGTTTCTCAGCTGTTGGAATGAGCAAAAGTCACTCCACACATGAGTGGAGCTTCAATTTATAAGGCAGCCTAAAAAACAAACCGTTATGAGCTTCTACGCGGTGACCGGACGCTCCGGTCATGTTGACCGGACACTCCGGTCAGTTCAACCCGCACACCAGTGTTTAAGTGTTGACCGGACGCTGGCAGGGTCCGATCACCACTGACCGGACACGTCCAGTTGCATTAAACCCTCACTGGAACCTTATTGTACTCGACCAGACGCTGAACCCCCAGGGTCCGGTCAGTACTGACTAGACGCGTCCGGTCGCAGAATTCCTTCTCTAGAACCTTACTGGAGTCGACCGGACGCTAGACCTTAGTGTCCAGTCACTTGACCACTCCAGCGTCCGGTCACACCAGACGCAATTCCCTTGGTCAGATGAACTGACCGGACCCTGCGGCCAGCATCCAGTCACACCGGAGCCAGCGTCTGGTCAGCATTTGACCCTCCATTCACTTCCAACTCTTGATCATATGTGAATGAAGTTTACTCCAAAGGATCTTAGGCATATGTAGGAGCTACCTAGTGCTAGTTTTAACAAGTGTGCACCACACCTAACTCACTAGACTCACCTAGGTTAAGCTACCTGTCCATACCCCCCTTAATAGTATGGCCAAAGGAAAAATAAAGTCCTAAACTACTCTAAGTGTCTCTCCAACTCCAATCGACACTTAGAACTAGTCATCCTTAACTGTGTCGTCCATCCTTTGAAACCGAAATGATTTCCATCATAGGGGCATGACCACCTTGATTGCCTAATTGATCTTCATTACTATGACCTAACTTAATTGCCTCTACAAAACACACATTAGTCATAGTAATCTTGTATTGTCATTAATCACCGAAATCCAACTAGGGGCCTAGATGCTTTCAATCTCCCCCTTTTTGGTGATTGATGACAATACTACCTTGAGTATTTGAAAGAGTGCGGTTTTTGACAGGCTTGGTTCATATAAGCTTTTGTCAATAAGAACAAAAGAGTTAGGCAAGCTTATATAACCTAAGCCAATATGATGTACTCAAAAGATACGAAATAAGCATGAGTACAAGAAATAAAGCTCATTTGCATCAGAGTATAAACGCGAAAGCAAAGGCAAATGACCATAACACAAGTGATATGACATATAAATAATTCAAAGTAGAGAGCAAACATGTCATATATCACAATTACGTAGATATCACTATCACATAGATATAATAGTATGCATGAAGGTAAACACACGAATGCATAATAGTAATAGTGTATCACACAAATAAAACTACAAATGTATATAATAGACTAATAGCTAACAAGGCTCCCCCTAAAAGTCGCTCCCCCTGAGTCTACATACTCGAACCCTCTCCCCCTTTGGCGTCAAACACCAAAACCTAAGGGTCGGTTGGCGGAGCTGTAGTGGACGAGCCGAGCACTGAGGTATGAGGGGCAAGTTGGAACTGAGCGCCATCATCATCTGACCCTGAGCTCTGTACTGACTGACCCTCTGTGGCTAGAAGCATCGCTGAAGCGGTCTAGGTCGGAGCTGGGGCAGGTGCTGCCTATGATGCTGCTAGTATATCTATCGTAGGATCTAAAGATGCGACAGAAGAAGGGAGCCTCTGAGTTGTCACGACGACAGGAGCTACTATAGAAGGACCGGCGGCATGCATATGTGGCGGTGTAGGCATCCCTATCAACTCGCTAAAATATGCTCCAAGACTCCTAGAGACTAACGTGTCAGGCACAAATAGCGAGGGTGACTGTTCTGGTATGAAGCCTGTCTAGAATGGCGTGAAATGCAGGGCTACCACTGGCAAGGATAACCACTAGGACACCTATATTATGGGAGAAGCAAACTGAGCTGGAGGCTGTCTCTGACTCTGTAGCCCACTGGGCTGCACTACTGGAGTCATCATAGTGGTAGTAGGCTGACCAATCTAGGGCAAAAGCTGTGGCTGTGGGGCCCTAATGGCTATCACTACATGCTACATGAATCCCAAAAGCTACTGATGCATCTATTGCTGCTGCTGCTGGAGAACCTGCTGCTGGCGCTAGAACTCGTCCTGATGAGCCTAAAATTGTGCAAAGTTGGCAGCGGTCTCCTGAGCCTGTCTAGCCTGATCCTGCTACATCCGCTCAAGGATAGCAATCAAAGCAGGGTCCATCTGTGGGGCAGGTGGAGCTGAGCTAGAACTACTGGCCTCTACATCATGTCTACATGGAGGCATCTGAGGAATAGGCAGGTAGTCATCATCTGAACTATCATTGGACTTGGTCCTCTCCTCCTGAGCCTCAAGCTGCTCCTCCTCAGTAGCGGCTATGTCTCTGATAATCTCGTCCTACTGAGCTATGGACTCTGGTACATCTAGACGATGGCGAGTCTGAGTGGGTGCCTATGGTATGCTATGCCTGATCCTCTGTGTCATGTTATAAGCTGGAAACTCTGTAGTGGCGCCTCTATACTCTGCAACCATCTTAGGAGTCCTAACTTGCACAGCCTTGAGAATTAGGAATGTGATCCAATGTGCATATGGAAGATGCCTACAACCCTTGAAGCCCTTAGCTATAGTATCCTCCATCTCTAATAGAAGAAGGTCCCAAATATCAAACACAGTCTGCTGCATCAGGGTGTTGAGGAGCCAAAGCTAGAGGTGAGTCAAGCCCTCTCTGTATCCCAACCTAGGAAGTAGTGTCCTCCTAATGATAGCCTCTAGCACTCGAGCTATAGGAGTAAGGTCACTGGGGTTCCTCCTCGGCCCCTCACCAAAGGGCTCCTTGAAGCAATGTCGCACAAGATTAGTAGGAGGCACCAAACCACCATGAGGACACCTAGGAGGCTCAGTCTGTCCATGAAATACCTCATGTAACCTGATGGGCTACTCCTGTAGCCTCAGTATCTCCCTGGCCCTCTGACTCATCATCTTGTAGTCTCTGCCTCTGAATGCAAAGTGTATAAAGTTATGTTGTGGGTTAATGTAGAGCGAGGCATAGAACTACCGAACCCAAGATGGTACATACAATCCTATCTGGCCAATCAGATCTGTTAGCCCCAGCAGATATGCAAGGTAGGGGCAAATATGCTCTCCAGCTGCTGCAACTATGCCATGGACTCTATGAGATCTAAAGACTACTCCATTGTTCAGATATGCATTGTAGAAGTCCTCCTAGAGCAGCGTGTAGAATCCCTCAGCTGCTCTCTCATCCCTCCTGGGTGGAAACCATACATCAAATTCCATGAAGTGAAGCTACTAAACCTGCTTGGCCGTCGTAGCCCTCAAGTCAAGGTGGGTCACTGGAGGTGGACCCTATGGTCTAGGCAATGGACGTGAACCCCTACGCTGAGTAGCTGGCCTCGGTGGGACTAGAACACTAGTACGACCAGAGCGGCGTAGCTATGGCTGGGGTGCCTGCTCGGTCTCCTCAGCCTCCTCGGCTTGCTGGCCCTCCTAAGTCTGCTCTGTCGGCTCTACTGGTGGGGGCTGCTCCTGTGGCTCCTACTGTGACTCCCCCTGAGGTTAAGGATCCACAATGGGAAGACATCGTCCTGCCATCATGACAGTCCCAGGTGGACTACCATGAAGATGCTCAATCTGCTCAAGTCTACCCTACGCATCTGGTGGCAGATGATCTACAATGACAACTCCACTACGGGCACCTCCTCTCTCGGCACGCTCTGTGGCCTCAACAACAGCAGCTGCTCTGGTTATCTCTGCATCAGGGTACTTGTGCTTCTTCGATACAGTCTTCTTCATCGCCTTGCCTTTAGGTCCTACAGGCTGGTGAGGCGGGGGCCTCTGATCATCATCTCCTGGACCACCACCAACGTTCTTGGTGCAAGCTATCTGATCTGACTAGAACCACTGTCGCTGACAAGATCAACTGTCCACTAACACTTTCGAGGCTTGGCCTCGATCCGTACTCGCGAGCTTGGCTTCGAGTTAACTATCAACTGCCACTGACACCTCAACGGCACCGACTCACTGCACGATGGAATAGATAGATATACAAATAAATATGATATATCTAATAGATGTGAAACCCTAAGAGAGCAAGCAATTTAGATGCGAAATAGAAGCGAGTGGCTTGCTACCTGATGAACCGGTGATCCGAGAAGAAGAGATGTCACACGGGGAACCACAGAACCAGCTAGGGTTAGGGTTCATGAAGCACGGCGTGAATCGGCAAAATTGACGGCGAGGATTGCAGTGCAAGGTCACGGTGGTGCTAGGCTACTAGAGTATGAGCAAAGCGCAAGGGCTTAGGCAGTGGATGTGGCAGAACCTCCTAAATTATAGGACCCATATGCACTTGTCACTGTCCAACGAACTTTGACAACTATGCATATGTTCCTGGTAACTTAAGAAGTCTATCGGGTGTCCTCGGGGAACCTCGAATCATCCACAATTTCCGAGCAGGATCACATTACAGAGTCATTGCAGTATTACAATATTTATTCAAATATCAACACCAGAGTAAAAACAGCGGAAGTCTTACGATAGCTTAGTTTACAAACCAGTTGTTTCAAACCTTACAAACTAAGTTCGATAATTATTACAAACCATAGTAGTAGTGGAGTGGCATAATTAACATATACATAACACACAAAATAAACATCCTGCCCAAGGATCATACATTTACTTCTCATCGTCAGAATGAACGATAGTCATGCAGCACGATCCAAAATAGATCTACTCATGAGGCTCACCTGCAACAAGGGTCAATGAACCCTGAGTACAAAAGTACTCAACAAGACTTAACTGAAATATTAACTGATAAACTCAGGAACGTAGGCTTAGGGATTTAAGGTATAGCTTTAACAATGATCAAAGTTTTTTTTGCGTAAAAGCTCTTTAACAAAATTCTTTATAAAGGAAACTTCATAAAAATCATATACAAAGCTGACACGATCCGTGTTGAGATCATGAAACTTCATATCCAACACCTTCACAAGCCTTATTCGAGTTCTAGTTATTAATCTACGATGATGAACAGTGAGTTGAGTCTCCATAACCGAGGAGCAACGATGATTCAAACCGATTAAAACCCAGCTGGGAATTCCAGACCACACGACATATGCAGGTCCCTGACCTACATATACCAACCAACCCTCGGATCCTCTAAACAAGAATGGGTCCGCGCCACCCGAGAATACAGTACTCCACCAATCTAGCCCATTGCCACGTGGGTACACGCTATTCCCACCTTCTCTCCACTCCCAGTGCGCGAGTAGCCATTCTCATAATAGAATAGTCGAGTAAAGGCTTACCGAAGTATGTGATTAGTACTACAAAGTCTCACCTCATGCAATTCAACAACGGTATGGGCCTTAATCGACACAGGCGAAAGGAACCCGCTCACAAGACCTCCATGTCTTGTGGCTCACATACACCGAGTCCGCCTGGTCTAGATTTATTACTCCACATCCCCATATCACATGATAACATAAGTAACCAAGGTTCCATTAAAAACTTGCAGGTGGCAGGTAATCACCCAACTTCATCGTTCTACGCATAGCTAAGCAAAACTAGGCATATACGAATGTAAAACTGGTAATATGGTAAATATGAAATAACAAGGGTGGTAATGCACCAATTAGGCTCTTACTTAACTCCTAATCACTTAATGCAGTAACGGAAAGCAAAAGCGAAATTAATTTGTAAAACATAAGGTAGGGTTGTATGCATCCGGGGCTTGCCTTCGTTGACGGAAAAGTCTGGTTCCTGTGACGTTTCACAAGTATTCGATCCAACCTCAACAGACGGATTAACCTCCTCAACAACTTGATTAACTACCACGTGTTCACCTTCGTTCACTACATGTAATAACAATGCCATGTTTAACATGATACGGAATACGAAACATGATGCTCGATGATGGATGCAAAAATTAACAATTTGAATACAACTTTCCTTCGTGGTACAGTTGCAAGTCAAACAAACTAAATCTTTTTTGTAACACATACATCAATTGCCAAGGATCATTATCAACTAATGACCCAAGGTCATCACTCAATCCAAAATTTCAAACAAAACCTAAATCATTAAAGGTTACTATTTGCTTTTATGAATTAATTATTTAATTCAAAATTATGAAATAAATCAACTTATTCCAATTGAGCTCAAAATTTTAGTAAATGTTCATTACATGATAAGTAAGTGGCAAAACAATTTTCATAATTTTTGGACAATTAAATAAGCCTAGAAAAATCATGGAAATCCATTTATTAATAAATTGAGCAATTTTTATCACATTCAAAAAGTGCTGAAAAACAATATTTCATATTTTTCTTAAATAATATACATCACAGAGGAGTCACACAAAAATTTTCATAATTTTTGGAGCTCTAAATAAATCTACACAAAAATAACAAAAACAGACACTATTCATTCAAATCTGAAAAACAGAAATTCATTTTGAGCTACGCAGTCACTGACATCCTGACCCCACCTGTCATCCCTAACCTTGCGTGTTTGACCACACCGGCGACTGCGCTGACCGACGATATCTCGTCGACGGCGAGACCAACGGCGATGGCCAAAGCACCAAAACACTCCCCACACTACCCCGCATAGATTGACGGCACAACCCTGAGCAATTACAGCGAGGCACGAGCTTGACGTTGGCCATGGCGGATGTGGTGGCATGGCTGTGCTATGCCGGCGATAGGAGCCCGGTAGCGACTAAACTAAGTGCACGAGAAGTATCAGTAGCTCACCCCGAATACGTTGGAGCAAAGACCGAGACCGGAGGAACAACGGAGAGGTGAGTCGACGTGTACAGCAACCACGGCGGTGCAGACGATGGTGATGATGATGCTCCGGCGACTGTAGTGGACAAAAGGACCAATTAACCAGTGATAAAGTATCACGGGCACAAGGCGAAGCTGACGGTATGCTCAGCAATGACAAAGACGCACCGTGAAGCTCCAGCCACGACGAATCGTGCTCGATGGAGACGCTGCCGGCCGCGAGGAAGAAGAGTGCGCACCGCGAGTTTTTGGTGAAGACAAGCCACAAAGACTGGTTGGCTGGACGTGCAAGGAACTAGTGGAGCTGGGACATGCTTTGCTGCGATGGCGCGGGCGCTGGTTCGATGGCAAAAGCTCAACGGAGCTATGGCAACGGCGGCGGTGGAAACAGAGGAAAGGAGCGGGGGCAAACAGCGACGGCCAAGGCTAAATAGAGCGGCTCAGAAGCACAAGGAAGCCACGCAGGAGACTTCTCTGCACCAGCGTGAAGACGAGGACGTCCACGCGCGCGCCTGGAAGCGAACCGAAGGTCGCTGGCGGTGTAGCTAAGGCGGTGAACACTGTTCACAGTATTACAAGATTGCCATTCGCTTTAAATCCTAAATTACTCCCAAATCTGTAGAACAACTCAAAAATCTCCAAAAATACAAGTTGTTCAAAAACAAAAGTTCTACAACTTTGCTTTTATAACCACCCCCAAATTCAGTCTAGATTTTGAAATGAACTTTTGAATTTGAATAGGGGAAATTTAACGAATTACGCCTTTTTGAATTACTCCAAATTTTTCTAAACAACTTGAAAAACTCCAAAAACAAACTTTGTATAACTTGTCAAGCTCTACACTTTTTCTTTAAGGCTCAACCCCAAAATGTGCTTCAATTTTGAAATGGATTTTTAGGGTAGGGTTTAAATACTGAAAATCAGGGTTTTCTGGAAAAATTCAAATCCAAACCAAATTTTGACTTGATTCAAACAATTCAATTCAACACTCATAACACAAATGTAAACTTGTTTTAGTGAATACATATCAAAGTTTGCAATATGACCAAATGCCTTGCAATGCATATGATGACATGTTATGTTTTTAATATTTAAACACCCGAGGTGTTACAATCCTTCCCCCTAAAAGAAATCTCACCCCGAGATTCAAAGCCATAGAGTAAGTAATGGAAAAGGAAATGTGTCAGTCCAAAAACATCCAAAACTTATCCATAAAATAGCTGAGGTTCCTTTACAAAACACAATTTGTAACAACCGAGCTTAACTAACATTACTCTATTCTATATTGACGCTAGAAACTCTAGAAACTTTTCTAACAAGTAATCTTCTGATTCCCAAGTAGCTTCCTCTTCTGAATGTTGATTCCATTATATTTTATAGAACTTGATTGTCCGTCTTCGAGTAACATGATCTTTCTATTCCAACACTCGGATAGGATATTCGGAATAAGTCAAATCCGGTTCAAGTTCCACTCCTTCAACTTCAACATTCTGTTCAGGCACTCGGAGACACTTCTTCAATTGAGAAACATGGAACACATCATGCACAGCTGTGAGATGTTCAGGTAATTTCAAGCGATATCCCACTTTTCCATACCTTTCCAAAATTTGATATGGTCCAATATATCGAGGTGCCAACTTTCCTTTAACAACAAAATGGGCAACTCCCTTCATTGGTGATACTTTCAGATATACAAAATCTCCTTTGTTAAATACCAATGGTCTCTGTCTTCTATCCGCATAACTCTTTTGGTGGGACTGAGCTATCTTCAAATTACTCTGTATTTGCCTAACCTTGTCTTCTGTTTCTTTCACAAGGTCAACTCCAAAGAATCTTCTTTCTCTAGGCTCAGACCAACTCAATGATGTTCTGCATCTACGACCATAGAGTGCTTCAAATGGAGCCATTCTAATGCTTTCCTAATAACTATTGTTGTATGAGAACTCGGCCAAAGGTAAGCATTCATCCCACTTATTGGAATAGTTAAGGACACAACACCTTAACATATCTTCAAGTACTTGATTGACTCTTTTAGTCTGTCCATCAGTCTACGAATGATAAGCTATACTATACAGAAGTTTGGTACCCAATGAAGAATGCAATTATTTTCAAAAGTTAGAGACAAACTGTGTACCCCTATCTGACACAATAGTCTTGGGTACTCCATGGAGACTCATGATTCTTGCTAAATACATCTTGGCATATTGGATCGTAGGATATATTGTCTTGATAGGAAGAAAATGTGCTGACTTAGTGAGTCGATCTACAATAACCCATACTGAGTCAAATCCCTTTGATGTCTTGGGTAGACCAACAATAAAGTCCATACTTATGTCCTCCCACTTCCAAGATGGAATAGGTAATGGTTGTAATTCACCAGCAGACCTCAAATGTATAGCTTTCACCTTTTGACAAGTATCACACTTTGCTATATATCTAGCAATCTCTATTTTCATTTTAGTCCACTAGAATCTTTGCTTCAAGTCATGGTACATCTTGTTGCTTCCTGGATGGATAGATAACCTAGTAGCATGTGCCTCTTCTAGAATTGACTGCCGCAACTCAGGAACTTTTAGTACCACTAGGCGATTCTTGAACCATAACACATCTTCATCATCTATGCTAAAGCATTCCGCTTTTCCATTCTTGACTCTTTTCTTGATATGGGTGATACCCTTGTTTTCCTTCTGAGCAGCAATAACTTGATCTCGAATAGTGGCTTCAACAATTATGTTGGTCAAACTTCCCTGTTGAATTACTTCTACATTCAACTTCTCCATTTCTTGACATAAATTCACATCCATTGTTCTCACTGTCAGACAATTGCAATAACTTTTGCGACTAAGGGCATCTGCAACCACATTTGCTTTACCAGGGTGATAATGTACTTCCAAATCATAATCCTTAATCAGTTCTAACCATCTTCTTTATCGCATGTTCAACTCTGACTGAGTAAAGATATACTTTAAGCTCTTGTAGTCTGTATACATATGGCATGTATTACCAAGCAGGTAATGCCACCAAATCTTCAGAGCATGAACCATAGCTGCTAACTCCAGATCATGAGTCAGATAGTGTTCTTCATGCTACTTAAGTTGCCTAGATGCATAGGCAATGACTCGGCCTTCTTGCATCAACACACATCCAAAACCAATACCTGAAGCATCACAGTAGACATCAAACGGCTTTTCGAAATCAGGTTGGGCTAGCATTGGTGCAGTAGTCAACAATCTCTTCAAAGTCTAGAAAGCCTCTTCATAATCAGATGACCAGACAAACTTGACTTGGTTCTTCAACAATTCAGTTATGGACTTTGATACTTTAGAGAAATCTGGAATAAACCGACGGTAATACCTCGCCAAACCCAGAAAACTCTGAACTTGATGAACTGTGGTTGGCGGTTTCTAATCAAGCACATCCTTCACTTTGCTGGGATCAACTGCAACTCCTTCGGCTGACAAGACATGTCCAAGAAATTACACTTCCTTAAGCCAAAAATCACACTTGCTGAACTTGGCATATAGTTGATGTTCTCTCAAGCGGGTCAGAACAATTCTGAGATGTTCCGCATGTTCTTTCTTATTCTTGGAATATACTAAAATGTCATCAATAAACACCACTACAAACTTGTCTAGCTCAGGCATGAATACTGAGTTCATCAGATACATGAAATGAGCTGGAGCATTTGTCAAACTAAAAGACATTACCAAGTATTCATATAATCCATATCTTGTGGTAAATGTCGTTTTGGGAATATCTTCAGGCTTTATCTTGATTTGGTGATATCCTGATCTCAAATCTATCTTAGAGAAAACTTTGGCTCCAGCCAATTGATCAAAAAGCAAATCTATCTGAGGTAATGGATACTTATTCTTGATGGTCACTTCATTCAACGGACGATAGTCAACACATAACCTCAGGGTCTTATCTTTCTTTTTCACAAAAATTGCCAGACATCCCCAAGGTGAGGAACTAGGTTGGATAAACCCCTTCTCAATCAATTCTTGTAACTGAGTCTTCAACTCGGCCAATTCCTTAGGTGGCATCCTATAAGCTCTCCGAGAAATCAGAGCTGTTCCAGGTTGTAACTCTATGTTAAACTGTACGTCCCTATCAGGTGGTAGACCTGGTAAATCTTTAGGAAACACATCCAAAAATTCACACACTACCGGAATATCTCTAATCTCTTTGACAGCAGTTGCACAAACCTTGCCCACTGATCTTCTTAGGGTTGGAAGTTGGATGAGAAGTTGAGAATTACTATCAGGCAAACTTACCCTTAATGTCTTATTCAAAGCATCTATAACAGCCTTATGCTGATACATCCAATTCATTCCTAAGATTACATCTATATCCTGATCCTTAAGGATAATCATGGTAGTAGGAAAAATATGCCCACCTAGGTTTATGGGTACCTGGTATACCATTTCCTTAGTACACAGACGTCCCCCGGGTGACTATATAAAGAAACTTTCCTTTGTTGCCTCAATTGAAATTTCATACTTCACGACAAATGTTCTATTGATGAATGAATGCGATGCGCCAGAATCAAAAAGTATAACTGTATGGTGATTGGCAATAGGAAACATACCCATCATCACTGGCTCCCCTTCTAGAATTTCTCCAGCTTGAATATAGAACACCTGTCCTGTCTTCCTCTCATCTTTGCCCTTCTGAGCATTCTGATTAGGGTTCTTGTTTGGTGCCTGACCCTGTTGTTGATTGGTAGGGGCCTTCTGATAATTTTGATTAGCCTGCCTAGGATATGGACATTCCCTGGAGAAATGACCAGTCCTTCCACAATTGTAACACGGATAGTTGTGACCCTAGGACGTTGGAGCATTGCCACCAGGAGCATTGGTTGACTATGAATTCGGATAGGTTATAGCAGGATGGACATTTGACTGTTGCCCGGCTTGAGACTATGGCGGATGGTAAGGAGGACGATTATGATGTACTGGATGATAAATCACCCTCTGCCTCTTCTGATTTCCCCCAAAAGATCCAGATGGCATACTCTTTTTCTTTTTGAGCTCCTTATGCTGCCGATACTTTGACTCTGAAGCAATTGCAATATTTACGGCCTCATGATAAGTGACATTGGTGCAAGTTGTCATCATTGTTTGCAGCTTGGTATTCAAACCTCTCATAAACCACATCTTCTTCTTTGCATTAGTATTGACATGTTCTGATGCATATTGTGACAGGTGATTAAATCTTCCGACATACTGCATCACGGTTTGATCTCCTTGCTTCAAAGCAAGGAATTCATCTAGCTTCATAGCCATCACTCCTTCAGGGATATAATAGGCTCTGAAGGCAGTACGGAACTCAGCCTAAGTTATTGGAATGCCAGCTGGTTGCATAGCCACTAAGTTTGCCCACCAAGCACTTGCTGCTCCTCTAAGTTGTTGGGCGGCAAACGCAGGTTTCTAATACTCCGTGCATGGAATAAGGTCAAATTTCTGCTCCATGGTTCGAAGCCAGTCATCAGCCTCCAATGGTTCATCTACCTTGTTGAACACCGGTGGTCTTGTGTCTATAAAATCAACATATGTAGCCTCCTGTCTGTTATGGTGGCGACCACGTGTCCTTGCATCTGATTCTGATTACTTAGAGCAATCTCATGAAGCAAACGAGAATTTTTAGCCATCACATTGACAAGTGCAGTTATAGCATCAGCTAGATTTGTTGGAACTGGTGGCGGATCTGGAATACCGTCCTTATCTTGTGAAGTCCCCGGAATAAACGAACCCCACGTACGATGCATCTGCTCATAACAAACCAAACTTTATTCCTAAGTCTTTATTGAATTGCACCAAAGCTTACTCTAGACACATTACATAGAGTTTACTAATATAAATACAAACCCACGAGTATGAAAACAAAACTACATAACTTAACTAGAGCTACTATTATACAACTCTACTCCTTTCCTCAATTACTTCAAACTTCAGGCTCGGTATCCATTCCGGAATTATTACCGCCTTCGTTATCACTTTCATCGATCATTACTAATTCTTCAGGATCTTCTTCTTCTTCTGATTCGTCATCATCGGCAAGGATGACACCAGGATCCATGGCATCAGCTTGAGGCTCATGATTTGGATCTAGCAGATTGCTAAGCCTATGAACTTCCCCATGCAGATAAGTATTATGTTTTTCTAAATCTTCTACATAGAATTATAGCTCATGAGTTCTAGCTCTAGCTACATTTTCTCTCTGCCAAGCTTCATTCCTTACTTCCACCATACGAACCAACATACGTTCACAGTTCCTATGCTCGGTGGGGAGACGCCTCAATTGATCTTGTAATTCTCCTACCTGTATAGCATCCAAAGCCCTATCTCTCATAGCTTGTGCTAATTCTACAGAAATCCTCTATATCTCTACCTGGGGATCAGGCCTAGAACTGCTACTGCTAGCACCATCATTTCTAAGGGCAAGTTGGTGATGAGGAACTCCTTTGGGTCCAGTGGACTTATGGGGCGTCATCTTAGCATTAGTCATACTGTAGGAAGCCAAGTTAATCTAAGTAAGACCATTTGATCAAAGTCTAAAGAGCAGCTAAGATGGATTTTATTACTTAAACCAGACTCACTACTCAACTCCAGACTAAGAGGTGAAGGAAGTAACGAGTGAATTAATCATGATGCATGAATCGTTCTTACGAACAAAAACATCAAAGTTTATAATGCATATAAACAACATTTATTTTTATATAGGGCATAGTAAGATTACTACTCCACCACACAAAACCTTTTTAATCAAATACGGAATGGTGAGAAAGAAATAAGATAAGTCAGAAGCAATTTGGACCAAATTATCAAGTTAAATTTAGTCATACCAAATCATTTTGAAGTTTTTATAAAACAATACAACAAAAAACTTGTAACGATCGCTCTAATACCATTCTGTGGTAGAACCTCCTAAATTATAGGACCCACATGCACTTGTCACTGTCCAACAAACTTTGACAACTATGCATATGTTCCTGGTAACTTAAGAAGTCTATCAGGTGTCCTCGGGGAACCCCAAATCATCCATGATTTCTGAGCAGGATCACATTGTAGTATTACAATATTTATTCAAATATCAACACCAGAGTAAAAACAATGGAAGTCTTACGATAACTTAGTTTACAAACCAGTTGTTTCAAACCTTACAAACTAAGTTCGATAATTATTACAAACCATAGTAGTAGTGGAGTGGCATAATTAACATATACATAACACACAAAATAAACATCCTGCCCAAAGATCACACATTTACTTCTCATCGTCAAAACGAACGATAGTCATGCAGCACGATCCAAAACAGATCTACTCATGAGACTCACCTGCAACAAGGGTTAACGAACCCTAAGTACAAAAGTAATCAACAAGACTTAACCAAAATATTAACTAATAAACTCAGGAATGCAGGCTCAGGGATTTAAGGTATAGCTTTAACAATGATCAAAGTTTTTTTTGCGTAAAAGCTCTTTAACAAAATTCTTTATAAAGGAAACGTCATAAAAAACATATACAAAGCTAACACGATCTGTGTTGAGATCATGAAACTTCATATCCAACACCTTCACAAGCCTTTTTCGAGTTCTAGTTATTAATCTACGATGATGAATAGTGAGTTGAGTCTCCATAACCGAGGAGCAACAACGATTCAAACCGATTAAAACCCAGCTAGGAATTCCAGACCACACGACATATGCAGGTCCCTGACCTACATATACCAACCTATCCTTGGATCCTCTAAACAAGAACGGGTCCGCGCCACCCGAGAATACAATACTCCACCAATCCAACCCATTGCCATGTGGGTACACGCTATTCCCGCCATCTCTCCACTCCTAGTGCGCGAGTAGCCATTCTCATAATAGAATAGCCGAGTAAAGGCTTATCGAAGTATGTGGTTAGTACTACAAAGTCTCACCTCATGCAATTCAACAACGGTATGGGCCTTAATCGACATAGGCGAAAGGAACCCGCTCACAAGACCTCCATGTCTTGTGGCTCACACACACCGAGTCTGCCCGGTCTAGATTTATTACTCCACATCCCCATATCACATGATAACATAAGTAACCAAGGTTCCATTAAAAACTTGTAGGTGGCAGGTAATCACCAGACTTCATCGTTCTACGCATAGCTAAGCAAAACTAGGCATATACGAATTTAAAACTGGTAATATGGTAAATATGGAATAACAAGGGTGGTAATGCACCAATTAGGCTCTCACTTAACTCCTAATCACTTAATGCAGTAACGAAAAGCAAAAGCGAAATTAATTTGTAAAACACAAGGTAGGGTTGTATGCATCCGGGGCTTGCCTTCGTTGACAGAAAAGTCCGGTTCCTGCGACGTTTCACAAGTATTCGATCCGACCTCAATAGACGGATTAACCTCCTCAACACCTTGATTAACTACCATGTGTTCACCTTCGTTCACTACACGTAATAACAATGCCATGTTTAACATAATGTGGAATATGAAACATGATGCTCGATGATGGATGCAAAAATTAACAATTTGAATACAACTTTCCTTTGCGGTACAGTTGCAAGTCAAACAAACTAAATCTTTTTCGTAACACATACATCAATTGCCAAGGATCATTATCAACTAATGACCCAAGGTCATCACTCAATCCAAAATTTCAAACAAAACCTAAATCATTAAAGGTTACTATTTGCTTTTATGAATTAATTATTTAATTCAAAATTATGAAATAAATCAACTTATTCTAATTGAGCTCAAAATTTTAGTAAATGTCCATTACATGATAAGTAAGTGGCAAAACAATTTTCATAATTTTTGGACAATTAAATAAGCCTAGAAAAATCATGGAAATCCATTTATTAATAAATTAAGCAATTTTTATCACATTCAAACAGTGCTGAAAAACAATATTTCATATTTTTCTTAAATAATATACATCACAGAGGAGTCACACAAAAATTTTCATAATTTTTGGAGCTCTAAATAAATCTATACAAAAATAACAAAAACAGACACTATTCATTCAAATCTGAAAAATAGAAATTCATTTTGAGCTACACAGTCACTGACATCCCGACCCCACCTGTCATCCCTAACCTCACGCATTTGACCACACCGACGACTGCGCTGACCGACGATATCTCGCCGACGGTGAGACCAACAGCGACGGCCAAAGCACCAAAACACTCCCCACACTACCCCGCATAGATTGACGGCACAACCCTGAGCAATTACAGCGAGGCACGAGCTTGACGTCGGCCATGGCGGACGTGGTGGCACGGCTATGCTATGCCAGCGACAAGAGCCTGGTAGCGACTGAACTAAGTGCACGAGAAGTATTAGCAGCTCACCCCGAATACGTTGGAGCAAAGACTGAGACCGGAGGAGCAACGGAGAGGTGAGTCGACGTGTATAGCAACCACGGCAGCGCAGACGACGGTGATGATGATGCTTCGGTGACTGTAGTGGACAAAAGGACCAATTAACCGGTGATAAAGTATCACGGGCACAAGGCAAAGCTGACGGTACGCTCAACAATGACAAAGACGCACCGTGAAGCTCCAGCCACGACGAATCGTGCTCGATAGAGACGCTGCCGGCCGCGAGGAAGAAGAGCGTGCACCGTGAGTTTTCGGTGAAGACAAGCCACAAAGACTGGTTGGCTAGACGTGCAAGGAACTAGCAGAGCTGGGACATGCTTTGCTGCGATGGCGTAGGCGCTGGTTCGATGGCAAAAGCTCAACGGAGCTATGGCAACGGCGGCGGTGGAAACAGAGGAAAGGAGCGGGGGCAAACGGCGACGGCCAAGGCTAAATAGAGCGGCTCAGAAGCACAAGGAAGCCATGCAGGAGACTTCTCCGCACTAGCGTGAAGCCAAGGACGTCCACGCGCGTGCCTGGAAGCGAACCGAAGGTCGCCGGCGGTGTAGCTAAGGCGGTGAACACTGTTTACAGTATTACAAGATTGCCATTCGCTTTAAATCCCAAATTACTCCCAAATCTGTAGAACAACTCAAAAATCTCCAAAAATAAAAGTTGTTCAAAAACAAAAGTTCTACAACTTTGCTTTTATAACCACCCCAAAATTTGGTCTAGATTTTGAAATGAACTTTTGAATTCGAATAGGGAAAATTTAACGAATTACGTCTTTTTGAATTACTCCAAATTTTTCTAAACAACTTGAAAAACTCCAAAAACAAACTTTGTATAACTTGTAAAGCTCTACACTTTTGCTTTAAGGCTCAACCCCAAAATGTGCTTTGATTTTGAAATGGATTTTCAGGGTAGGGTTTAAATAATGAAAATCCGGGTTTTCTGGAAAAATTCAAATCCAAACCAAATTTTGACTTGATTCAAACAATTCAATTCAACACTCATAACACAAATGTAAACTTGTTTCAGTGAATGCATATCAAAGTTTGCGATACGACCAAATGCCTTACAATGCATATGATGACATGTCATGTTTTTAATATTTAAACACCCAAGGTGTTACAGTGGATGCGCTGGTGTAGGGCTAGCATGGTGGCGTGCCTCGGTTGGCACGGTGGCGCGGGGAGGCGCTGGCGGCACGAGAGCAGGCGACAGCATGCGCGCGAGCTAGCAGCGGCGTGCGCATGGGCTGGCGGCGGTGTGCACGTGAGCTGGCGGCGGCGTGCTGGCGACTGGAGGCTGCGGCGACTCATGGCAGCTAGGGCTTAGTGGATGTGGTGCAAGGTATGGTACGCGCGAATATATGAGTCCCCTGATGCGACGGGAAAGGAAAGAAGAGAAGAGATTGCAAGCCGCACGAGATCTAATGACCGGACGCTCTAGTGGTAGCGACCGGACGCTACCACCCAGCATCCGGTCGATTCCAAAGAGGTCTAATTCCTCTAGAATCATGACCGGACACATCCGGTGGTCCATGACTGGACGTAGCCAGAGTCCTATTAGTTGCCTTTCATGCCATGTAGATCGATCAAACGTTGGAACCCTTCCTAACCGGACGCACAAACGCAGAGTCCGGTCACTCCTTCAGCTTCTGTTCACCTCCTGTGAACTGACCAGACGCTGGACATTAGAGTCCGGTGCAGCATACGGTCACTCCTTTTTTAGCAAGTCTTCAATGTTCCTCCGTGCTTCCTGTTCCCAATCAAGTCCCAACACAATTAAGATCCAAATAAACACCAATTGGGACTGATGTGAGTGACCTCTCTCAAACCCTCATATTTTTCAAAATATTTTGCCTTAGGCTATAATTATTTTTAAGAAAATAGGCAATAAGAGGGCAAATGGAACAAAATGACAAAACAACATTCATGCATATGCAATACTTGTAAGTAAATCTAGTTGCTTGTCAAGTTTCATCCAAGGTTAAGCTTCTTCACACGCTTTTCGGCGGTTATCTTAACCATGTTAGACAAGCCCTATATGCATTATAAAGCGTTAAACATGTTGTATATTACAATGCAATGTAAGGGACAACACAAGCTCAGTTTTTAGTGAAGTTGCTAAAATCAAGCACATTGAGCTCATTCCGCAATCTACAAAATGTAGCCTCATCTAGCGGTTTAGTGAAGATATCCGCTAATTGATCTTCGGTTCTTACACCTTCTAGTGATATATCATTTTTAGCAAAAGAGGTACCTTTTCTAGAACTACACCATAGTTTAGCAAAGTTTGTTTCATGTATAATATTTGTGCACAACAAGCACCCACGGTAATGTATTCCGCTTCGGCGGTGGACAAAGCCACACTATTTTGTTTCTTGGAGGACCAAGACACAAGTGATCTACCAAGCAAATGGCACCCTTCGGATGTGCTTTTTCTATCAACTTTGCAACCGGCATAATCCAAATCGGAATAGCCAACTAATTCAAATCTAGCTCCTTTGGGATACCAAAGGCCAATGCTTGGTGTGTGCTTAAGGTACCTAAGGATTCTTTTTACGGCAATTAAATATGTTTCCTTAGGATTAGCTTGAAATCTAGCACACATACACACACTAAACAGGATGTTGGGCCTAGATGCGGTTAAATATAACAAGCTACCAATCATGGAACGGTAGAGAGTTTGATCAACTGGGTTACCTCCCTCATCTAGGTCGAGATGTCCATTGGTAGGCATTGGTGTCTTGATTGGCTTACATTCATCCATCTTAAATCTCTTGAGAAGATCTTTTGTGTATTTCTCTTGAGAGATGAAGATGCCTTCTTCCATTTGCTTGACTTGAAAACCAAGAAAGAATGTAAGCTCACCAATCATTGACATCTTGAACTTCTTTGACATCAATTCACCAAATTCTTTGCATGAGTCTTCATTTGATGATCCAAAGATGATATCATCAACATATACTTGACAAATGAAGATATGCACATCAAGGTTCTTGGTGAATAGTGTGGTGTCGACCTTCCTAATGGTGAAGCCCTTCTCAATGAGGAAGTCCCAAAGGCGCTCATACCAAGCTCTTGGGGCTTGCTTAAGCCCATATAGTGCCTTGGACAACCTATAAACATGATTAGGATATCTAGGGTCTTCAAACCTGGGAGGTTGATCAACATAGACTAGTTTATTAATAAAGCCATTTAAAAAGCACTTTTTATATCCATTTGATATAGTTTCATTTCATGATGTGATGCATATGCAAGTAGGATACGGATGGCTTCTAATCTTGCAACCGGTGTAAAGGTCTCTCCAAAATCCAAACCTTCAACTTGGGAGAACCCCTTTGCAACTAGTCTTTCCTTGTTCCTCACAACAACACCTTGATCATCTTGCTTGTTGCGGAACACCCACTTTGTTCCAATGACTCTTGCACCTTTTGGTCGCTCTTCAAGAGTCCAAACTTCATTGCGAGTGAAGTTGTTCAACTCTTCATGCATGGCATTGATCCAATTCGGATCTTTAAGAGCTTCTTCTACCTTGGTAGGCTCATAGCAAGAGACAAAAGAGTGATGAGCAATAAATGAAGCAAGTTTTTTAGATCGAGTCATTACACCCTTTGATGGACTTCCTATGATGAGATCTTGTGAATGATCTTGTAGGAGAGGTGTATTTCTTCTATTGACCACTTGAGGAGGAGGTTGTAGAGCATCAACATCTTGTGCTTGTACCACCATTTGCTCATGAAAGATATGAGTATCTTCATTTTCTACTCTCCCATCTTTTTCACCATCTTGTAGCACACTTGATGAAGAAGGTTGATCAATGACTTGTACATCATCTTCATCATCTTTTGGTTTGATGTCTCCCACCAGAATATTCTTCATAGCCTCCCTCAATGGTTCATCACCTACATCATCAAGATTCTCAAGTGCTCCTTAGGAGCCGTTAGATTCATCAAATTCCACATCATATGTTTCTTCAACCAAGCCAGTGGCATGATTAAATACTCTATATGCTTTGGACTTTGATGAGTAACCAACAAGAAAACCAATATCACAATGTCTTTAGAACTTCCCTAGGTGTTGCTGCTTCTTGTAGATGTAGCATTTGCAACCAAACACCCTAAAGAAGGAGATGTCCGGCTTCTTCCCATTGAGCAACTCATAAGGTGTCTTGCTAAGGAACTTTTGAAGGAATAGGCGGTTGGATGCATAACATGCGGTGTTGATTGCTTCCATCCATAGAGCTTCGGGGGTGTTGTACTTATCAAGCATAGTTCTTGCAAGAGTGATCAATGTTCGGTTCTTCCTCTCAACTACACCATTTTGTTGAGGAGTATAAGTTGCGGAGACTTCATGTTTGATTCCAACTTCATCACAATAGGCTTCAATATTTGTGTTGTCAAACTCTTTGCCATTATCACTTCTAATCTTCTTGAGCTTAACTTCAAATTCATTTTGTGCTCTCTTGGCAAACTTCTTGAAGCAAGATGCAACTTTAGATTTGTCATGAAGAAAGAATACCCATGTATACCTTGAATAGTCATCAACAATCACAAGACAATAAAGATTTCCTCCCAAACTCTTATATGTTGTTGGTCCAAATAAATCCATGTGAAGGATTTCTAGCACTCTTATGGTTGACATGAAAGCTTTGATTGGATGAGTATTTGCAACTTGCTTATCGGCTTGACATGCACTACAAAGCTTGTCCTTTTCAAACTTCACATCCTTCAACCATCTCACCAAATCATTCTTCATAAGCTTCTTGAGTGAGCTCATCCCAGCATGATCAAGTCTTCTATGCCATAGCCACCCAAGTGTTGTTTTGGTGAATAGGCAAGTCTTCAAATTTGCATCTTCGAAGGTGAAGTCCACTAGATATAAGTTGTTGTATCTAAATCTATTGAATATCACTTGATTATCATCTACCTTGGATACAACAACCTCCTTCTTGGTGAACAAGCATTGGAAGCCAAGATCACACAATTGACCAACGGATAGCAAGTTGAAGCTCAATGAAGCAACATAAAGCACATTGGAGATGGAATGATCATTTGATATTGCCACTTTGCCTAATCCTTTAACCTTGCCCTTTGAGTTATCTCCAAATGTTATTTTCTCTTGTCCATCTACCTCTTCATCTAGTGAGGTGAACATACAAGGATCACCGATCATATGTTGAGTGCAACCACTATCAATAACCCAATGACTTCCACCGGTCTTGTAGTTCACCTACACACAAGAGATTCAAGCTTTAGGAACCCAAACTTGTTGAGGGCCCTTCACCTTCTCAACAAGTGACTTAGCCACCCAAATCTTCTTAGGCCTATTCTTGTTAGGGGGTCCTAAGAACATGGCTTTCATCTTTCCACTAGAATCCTTTCTAAGCATGTAGTGAGCATTGAAAGCAAAGGGTCTAGCATGCTTGGGTAAGGGTTGTGGCGGTGGAGTTTGGCACTCATGAGCAAAGTGGCCTTCTTGTCCACACTCAAAACATCTCTTTGGCTTTGGCTTCGGCTTTGATTGTTGTTGTTGAACTTGATCCTTCTTCTTCTCTACACTTACCACATATCCAATGCCACTTCTATCCATCTTCATGACGGTGTTCATGAGTAGCTCACTTTGGAGATGCTTGCCTCTTGCAAACTTGCTCAATCCCACCTTGAGATGCTCTTTCTCCATCTTGAGCTTCTTGTTCTCTTCCTTGAGAACATCATTATTCTTTTCTTCCTTGAGCTTCTTGTTCTCTTCTTTGAGCTTCTCATTCTCAAGGATCAACTCTTCATCATGATCAAGAGTTTCTAGCATAATGGTGTTGTGGCTTTTCATATCTTCAAGATCTTTCATGAGCTTTTCATTTGCATTCTTGAGCTTGACATATTCATCATAGTCATTGCACTCAACCACTTTCTTGCCTTTGCCACTAGATCCTTGCTCAATGCTCTCATCAATTAAATCATCATATGATGCAGCTATATCAATCTTAACAACATGGTTAGTAGCATCATGTGGCTCATTTGGTAAAAATTCTTGAGCAATAACAAGAGTATCATAATTGATCTTTAGAGTTGTATATTCATCTTTTAGCTTGTTGTGGCTAGTGATGAGCTCATTGTGCACCCACTCAAGTTTATCATGTTTATCTTTAAGCTCTTTCTTAGAAGATTTGAGCTCCTTGAGTTTGGATGATATAGCATCATTTGTTTCTTTAAGCTCAACATTAGCCTTTTCCAATGTATCACATTTAGCTAAGAGTGAATCATTTTTAGCATCAAGCTTTTCATTTTTAGCTCTACTCTTTCTAATGATCTTAGTGTATTGTCTTAATATTTTGACAAGATCATCATATGAAGGTGAATCATCATCATCGCTGTCATCATCACTAGCTTGCTCATCATCACTACTATCATCATTATTAGTTACCTTGCGTTCACCCTTGCCATAAGGCATAGGTGTGTAGAGGATGATGGCGATGGTGGTAGTGAAGATAAAAGATCAATAGCAATGGCAGCCACCTTCTCATTTTCACTATCATCATCGGATGATCCACTAGATGAATCAATGTCCGTGAGCCAATCACCGACGATATAGGCCTTTCCACTTTTCTTCTTCTTGTGGAAGTCCCTCTTTTTGCCATCTCTCTTCTTGTATGGCTTGTTCTTCTTCTTCTCATCTTCATCTTCGTTACTTGAGTTATCTTTCTTGCCCTTGTTCTTGTTCTTGAATTTGTCTTTCTTGGGCTTGGGGCATTGATGTGCTAGATGACCAAGTTCACCATAATTGAAGCAATCCATTTTGGAGATTGGCTTCCTTCTAGAGCTTGTGAAGAACTTCTTCTTCTTGTCGTCAAACTTGATGCCACTCTTGTTTAGCTTCTTTAGCATCTTGGCAGCTTTCTTCACCATGAGAGCAAGATTTTCATCTTCTTCATCACATGAGCTCTCATACTCAAGTTTTGCTTTGCCCTTATCTTGGCTAGCTTTGAATGCTAAGTCCTTCTCTTTCTTCTTGGTAGAGGATGAGCCATCTTGTGGCGTGATGTGCATGTACATCTCATGAGCATTGATCTTTCCCAAGATTTGTGTTGGTGTAGTTGTAGAAAAATCACCTTGATGTAGCACGGTCACAATATGCCCATATTTGTCAATGTGGAGGACACTCAAGATCTTTCTCACAATGTCGGATGGTGACATTTGAGTAAGTCCAAGCCCGTTGACTTCCTCTACAAGAACATTTAAACGTGAATACATCTCATTAGCACATTCTTTGGGAAGCATCTCAACTGAATTTAGCTTTTTAATTACAAGATGATAGCATTTCTCACGCTCACTCTTGGTTCCCTCATGGAGCGCACAAATGTTCGACCATAGTGCATGGGCGTCTTTGTGGTTCCTTACGCGGTTGAACACATCTTTGCAAAGACCTCTAAAGATGGTGTTTCAAGCCTTTGCATTCCACTTTTCATAATTAACCTCATCGCCTTGTAAGTTAGTAGCATCCCGAGGTTTTGGGAAGCCTTGTGAGGCAGCTCTAAGTATACCAACGTCTAGAGCTTCTAAGTACGCCTCCATGCGGATTTTCCAATATGGAAAGTCATCTCCCTCAAAGATAGGAGGAGGTCCATCCCTATGAGATATCTTGCTCTAAGTGATTAAGCTTAAAAATGTGAGCACGAGGCTCCAATACCAATTGAAAGGATCAAGATGCCCAAGAGGGGGGTGAATTGGGCTAATTCTAAAATTTCTTACAATAATTAAATCATATGGTTAGCCCAATTAACCCCTTGTGCCTAGAAAAGTGTTTCTATTAATCTAACACATAAAGGACTTACAACCTATGTTCCAAACTTACTCTAGCATGCCAATTCTATGAATGTGAAAATAAGTATTGAATTGCTCAAAGTAAATGCTCAAAGTAAATGCTCAAAGTAAATAGAGAGAGACAGGAACACGGCGATGTTTTGTCGAGGTATCGGAGAGTCACCACTCTCCACTAGTCCTCGTTGGAGCACCTGCGCAAGGGTGTAGCCCCCCCTTGATCTGTGCAAAGATCAAGTGCTCTCTACGGGTTGATTCTTCGACACTCTGTCGCGGTGAATCACCTAAAACCGCTCACAACTTGAGTTGGGTCACCCACAAGCACCGCTGGGTGATCACCAAGCTCCCAATCACCACCAAGCCATCTAGGTGATGGCAATCACCAAGAGTAACAAGCACGAAGTCTCACTTGACCACGTGAAGCCTAATGAGAACGGTGGATGCACACTTTGCTACTCTTGATTCACTAATGAGGCTACTCTCTTAGATTCTCAAATCTCAATCACCTCACTAGGACCTTGCTCTTCTTGGCACTCACAAATGTGTTTCTTAGCTGTTGGAATGAGCAAAAGTCACTCCACACATGAGTGGAGCTTCTATTTATAAGGTAGCCTAAAAAATGAACCGTTATGAGCTTCTGCGGGGTGACCGGACGCTCCGGTCATGTTGACCGGACGCTCCGGTTAGTTCAACCCGCACACCAGTGTTTAAGTGTTGACCAAACACTGGCAGGGTCCGATCACCACTGACCGGACACGTCTGGTCGCATTAAACCCTCACTGGAACCTTACTGTACTCGACCAGATGCTGAACCCCCAGGGTCTGGTCAATACTGACTGGACGCGTCCGGTCGCAGAATTCCTTCTCTGGAATCTTACTGGAGTCGACCGAACGCTAGACCTCAGCGTCCGGTCACTTGACCACTCTAGCGTCCGGTCACACCAGACGCAATTCCCTTGGTCAGATGAACTGACCGGACCCTGCGGCCAGCGTCCGGTCGTACCGGAGCCAGCGTCCGGTCAGCATTTGACCCTCCATTCACTTCCAACTCTCGATCATATGTGAATGAAGTTTGCTCCAAAGGATCTTAGGCATATGTAGGAGCTACCTAGTGCTAGTTTTAACAAGTGTGCACCACACCTAACTCACTAGACTCACCTAGGTCAAGCTACCCGTCCATACCCCCCTTAATAGTACGGCCAAAGGAAAAACAAAGTCCTAAACTACTCTAAGTGTCTCTCCAACTCCAATCGACACTTAGAACTAGTCATCCTTAACCTTGTCGTCCATCCTTTGAAACCAAAATGATTTTCATCATAGGGGCATGACCACCTTGATTGCCCAATTGATCTCCATTACTATGACCTAACTTAATTGCCTCTGCAAAACACACATTAGTCATAGTAATCTTGTACTATCATTAATCACCGAAATCCAACTAGGGGGCTAGATTCTTTCAGCGGGTATACGGCTAGGACTCTTCGATAGAGACATAGAGAGCACCGGGCGTTCATGCTCCTCAGCTCATCCGCCATGGATAGCTACTGGACCTTCGCCTAATGGCGATTCCAGCCATGACTTCCAAATCCAAGGGCTTAGGGAGGTAGAGGGGAGGTAGGGGATGTATGGGGACTATCTACCTTAGTTTATTGCAGCTCGAGGAAGGAGATGTAGGGGATGTATGGGCACTCTTCTCTCTGCATGAACAGAGGAGGAAGGAGAAGAGCGAGGAGTGGGTGGCTGTAGAGCTAAGCGACTCAGCGTGGTTGGCGTCATAGCTGCGGCAGTCTCAGCCGTAGGCATGAGGGTGCGGATGAGCCGGCTGACCTCACTGAGCCCGCGCTGGAGGTCGCCCGAAGCTGTGAGGTGCGCACGTGCTTGCGAGGAGACCAGGCCACGGACGGTGACGGACGGCGTGGATGCGGCATAGGGCCACACAGTGGGGCTACGGCTCGGGCACATGATGGAGGAGGACCAGCACCGGAGAGTAGACCTAGAGGAGGGCAATGGTGGCGTGTGGCAGCAGCATGGGACTGTGGGGTTCCCATGCATCTGCATATGCGGTGGCCAGTGATGGGATTGTGGCCATGGTGGTGCTACAGAGAAACGGGGATGTGGTGCATGGCAGTGTGGGCACGGGTGCGCTATGTGTATAGTGGTGGGGAATTGGATGGAGCAGCACTAGGAGTGAGGTGGAGACACGTGCGGATAGAGTGCGCGGCCGGGCGACACGGGCATGGACAAGTTGAGGAAGGGCGAGGGAGGCGGAGCGGTGTTGTGCGGTCGTGGAGTGTAGGGCAAGCAATAAGCTAGGATCCCACATGGGAGGACAACGCAGACCCAAGGAAGGGTGAGCAGGGGGCAGATAACAAAGGCAAACACGACAAGCAATGGAGACAAGGAAGGCAGGCAACCGAGGCAAGGGAATAGAGCGAGCAGCAACTCGGTAGTAGCAAGGACGCGAGCGGGGCTGACGAGGAAACAAGCGCACATGGGTGACTGGCAAGGCGCACATCAGGGCAGTACCAGCGAGGGCAGTGGCCAAGTGCCAGCACAGACATGCACTTGGCTGGCGTAGGATAGCAGTGCATGGATGAGATGATTTAGTCTTGGCGGGACGTGAAGACAGATCACGACGCTGCGAAACTCGTGGCCAGGGAGATCGTGCACACGCAGTAATGGCATCTAACGGCCGACAGTGTCACAGTGGTGCAGGGACTAGGACGTGACGTGAGACGGTAGGAGCATAGCACAGAACGAGGCAGTGGCAGCGACTGGGCTGGCTAGAACGACGTCGCGCACGCTTTTAAAAGTGAACCGAAAACAACTTACTAATGCGACAAAAGCGCAAGTACACTACTTGATGCGACAAATCATACCAAACACGAAACTAAGATTTAGAAAATTTTGTTAGAATTCAAATGCCAAAAATAGCATTTTATCTACTAAGCTTGCACTTCAAACTTTTATCTAAATATGAATTACCCGCTATATTTTATTTGGTTTATAAAAATTGTTTTTCACACTTAATCCCATAGAACCTATAAGGAAAATGGACCCTAGGTCCATTTACTTTGGATTTTGGTGTTTGATGACCAACACAACCAAATTGGACTAATGAATTTTCAAGTGATTGTTTTGTAGTTCAATAGGATGCAAGACGTGACTTGGACAAAGGCGACGTGATGATCTAATGATCAACACCTCAAGCAAGACCTTAGGAGCACAAGAGAAGACCCAAGATATCAAGCAAAGTCCAAGCATAAAGATAGGAAACAAGCCGCACGCAAGATCACGAAGAAACGAGCTCACAGAAGCGACCGGACGCTGGAAGAAAGTGACCGGACGCTCCGATCAGTGGCTCGGCAACAACAGGCGTCAGCAGCAGCGACCAGACGCTAAACAAGTGAATCAACCAGATGCACTGGTGGCACTGTTCATCAGTCCAACAACACACTCAGCAAGTGACCGGACGCTGGCGGCAAACTGATCGGACTTAGGACAGCAGCGTCCGATCGAGTATAGAGAGGTTCTAGAGCGGCGAACTTGTGATCGGATGCGTCTGGTGGCAAGTGACCGGACGCTGGTAGCATCCGATCGGTTGTTCATGGCTCCAACAGTCGAGACGACCGAACGCGTCCGATCAGGATGACTTCAGCGTCCGATTAGTAGTAGAAAAGCGGGATTTCATCCCAACGACTACTTTCTCAGTGGGGCTTATAAATACAACCCCCAACCAGCCATTTGGTATGTGTGGAGCTGAGGAAACATATCAAGGGTGTTGATACACCATTTTAGTGATCTCCACTTGTATAGTGCTTAGTATTTTATTAGGTGATTAGCGTAGGTGCTTTGCGAAGTGCTTAGGTTGATTAGACCATCGCTTATGCGCTTGCTCTAGGTTTAGGCCTAGTGTTTAGTGAGGTTTGCATACCTCTTACCACTCGGTGCTTGCACGCACCATTGTTGTACATCGGAGGTGCTTGTAGTCTTGCGAGATCACACCAACCAAGTTTGTGGTGTGGCCACCACCGTGTACCAGAGGAAACAAGGCCCGCGGCATTTCGGCCGGAAGCTTGATAGTGAAGACGGTGGGGAGCATCTAGGAGAGGCTTGCCGAAAGGCACGTCGAAGACCCACTTGCGCGTGGGGAAGGCCCAAGGCTATCCACAGAGTTACCTGACCAGGAGCTTGGCCCTTGCGAGAAATTCCTTGTGAGGGGCTCCAACGAGGACTAGGGGGAAGCTTGCGCGCTTCTCGATACCTCAGCAAAAATATCAGAGTCATCAACGGGAGTTTGCATATCTCTACCTTACTCTTTAGCTTCCGCATTTACATTGATTGTATTACTTCTTTTGCGGTAGAGATAGCAACACACTAGCAAAACCATAGTTGCACATTTAGATAGTTTATCTTTTGCATAGGTTTTGCTAAGGTTAGAAAAAGAGGCCATAGTATAAGAAGTAGATTTTTAAATTGCCTAATTCACCCCCCCCCCCTCTTAGGCGTCACGGTCTCCCTTCAGAACCAACCATTCGCCATTTACTTGCTACAATCGTTATCAGACATTCCTAAATATCTTTACACACTGAGTAATTCAACTTGGTGTTGATTCGAGTCCACAAAACTGAGTCACCGGATTCACTCATCGCACCAAGTACGTTTTAAATAAAAAAATCTGAGAAACTCGTTTTGAAAATTTGGCTTAGGCTTAAATCGTGGTGCTAAACGAGCTCGTAACACCAGGGGTGTTACACAACTCCATTCTCATCTTGCTTCTTGTGGAAGACCCACTTGGTGGCAATGACATTAGTATTGGGTCGTTCCACCAAAGTCCACACTTGGTTTCTTTCGAAGTTGTTTAGCTCTTCTTGCGTGGCCATCACCCAATCCGGGTCTCCAAGTGCTTGTTCTACCTTAAGGGGCTCCAAAGAGGAAACAAATTAGTACAATTGGCAAAAGTTTGCTAAATGTGAATGAGTTGTTACCCCCTTTTGAAGACTCCCAAGGATGTTGTCAAAGGGATGATCCCGTTGAATTGTTTGTCTTAGCTTTGGATGCTCAATGGCCTCTTGTTCATCTTTTGGATCTTCATCATCATCTTGCTCAAATATGGGTTGTAGGTTTTGTCCTTGAGCTAGAGTCAAATTAGCTACTGCTGACTATGTAGGTGCAGCACTATCGCCCTAAAGTGCGGCACTACCATGCTCTGGAGTTGTAATAGATGCTTGTTGCAGTGTAGCATCAAGTACGTCAGCGGAAATAGGTGCAGCAGCAACTTGAGAAACCTCCACTTCAGTGACTTCTTCTTATTGTGGTCTAATATCACCAATAGCCAATTGCTTGATTGCTTCATATGGTGGATCCTCCTTTCCTACAATACTTGAATCAACTTGCTCCACTTGAGAGCCGTTAGATTCATCAAATGTCACGTCTACCGCAATCTTAACTCTCCCAAAGGTTTTGTTAAAGACATGGTAGGCATGCTCATTTGATCCATAACCAGGAAGAAAACCTTCATCAACTTTAGATGCAAACTTAGATATTTTAGGTTTCTTGTTAAGTATGAAACACTTACACCCAAACACTCTAAAGTAAGACACCTTAGGCTTGTTGCCGGTTAGAAGCTCATATGAAGTTTTCTTCAACTTCTTATGTAGGTAGAGGCGGTTGATGGCATGGCAAGTGGTGTTGACGATGTCACACCAAAAGATGTTCGTCGTCTTGTACTCATCTAGCATTGTCCTTGCCATGTTAATGAGTGTACGGTTCTTTCTGTCTACTACACCATTTTGTTGAGGGGTGTATGGAGTTGAAAAGTCATGCTTGATGCCCTCTTCATCAAGAAACTCCTCAACTAGAGTATTCTTGAATTCGGTCCCATTGTCGCTTCTTACTTTCTTGATGGGAAGACTGAACTCCTTTTGAGCTCTTCTAACAAATATCTTCACCTTCTCTTGAACTTGGCACTTGTCATGCAAGAAAAATACCCAAGTGAAACGGGAATAGTCATCAACAATAATAAGACCATATTTGTTACCCCCGATACTTAGGTAGGCAACCGATCCAAAGAGATTCATATGTATTAGCTCCAATGGTTGCTTGGTGGTCATGATGATCTTTGGTGGGTGAGGTGCTCCAACTTGCTTTCTAGCTTGACAAGCGCTACAAATCCTATCTTTCTCAAAGTGAACATTTGTTTGTCCAAGAATGTGTTCATCTTTTAGAAGTTTGGCCAAGTTCCTCATCCCAACATGGGCTAGTCAGTGATGCCAAAGCCAACCCATGCTAGATTTTTTCACTAAACAAGTCTCAAGCTTAGCTTTACTTTTGTTGAAATCAACTAAGTAAAGCTTATTCTTTAATTGATCCGTAAAGACAATAGATGAATCCTCCCTTCTAAAGACTTCCACACCCTTATCTAAAAAGAGACAATTATATCCCATCTCAAACAATTAAGAAATGAACAACAAATTATAACTCAACGAATCAACATGTAATACATTTGTAATTGAATGCTCAAGGGTTATAGCAACTTTACCGAGACCAATCACATCCCCTTTTGAATTGTCTCCAAAGACAATATTTTCATTTGAGTGCGTCATCGGGGAATATGATGAGAACATACTCCTTTCTCTGGTCATATGATTTGTACATCCACTATCAAGCACCCAACTTGATCCACCAGAGGAGTATGCCTACAAAACAAATTTAGTTGCTAGATTTAGGCCCCAATTTGACTTGGGGCCTCGCATGTTAGTCATAAGAATCTTAGGAACCCAAATAGAAGTATTCCTACATATGTTAGTTTCCTTTCCAACATATTTTGCAACCACTTTCCTACTGTTGTTGTTCCTCAAAACAAAGCATGATGTCAAGCTTTGTTGAGGTGCATAGGTCTTCGATTCATAGGCATACTTATTTTTGGTGGCCCACACTAATTCCTTAGGCTTCTAGGAAGCTTGTTTCTCCTGGTACACCTTCTTCTTGGGTTTAGTTTGATTAGGAGCAGAATTGGTAGCCTTCCCATTTTTGCGGGGTGCGGCACTGCTGCCCTTCACCGTGGCACTGCCACTACGCGGCACTACCGTTCGGGGATGCTGCACTACCGTGGTCTATGCAGGCTGATCTGCACCAATTTTGCCCTTCCTTTCAAACTGCACACACTCATAGCCATTCACTATCATTCTTCCATTTGTCTTGGCTCCTTTTGTGTGTCTAAGCCCATGCTTGATTGAAGGATGCCTTCCTTGCTTGAATTATGGCCCTTTTGATTCATCATTCTTCTTGTCATTGGATTGGGTCTTACCTATCTACCCTTTTTGAATGACTTCATTGAGCCTAGCAATTTCCTTTCTCATAGCCTCCATGTTTGCAAGGTTAGTGGAATAGGCATTCAAATCAAGATTAAAACATTTTCCACAACCTTGACTAGTGGAGGGAGTAGAGGTTTCCTTTGCCTTAGGGAGATGTGAGTTGCTATCCCAAAGAATGCCATATTGCATCTCAAGTTCTTTGTGCTTTTCATCCAAGTCACAATACTTTTCTTGAGAGCTTTATTTGCTTTCTTTGTAATAGCATGGTCCTCTTGCTCTTTTGCCAAAGCCTTGCGCAAGGATTCCACCTCACTTCTCTCTAATGCAAGAGCTTCTTTGCTAGCAATGTATAGATCCTCTTGTTGGATAAGAGTCTCTTCTCTAGATTCTATCTCGGCTTGGACACTCTCTAAATCCTCCATTAGCTTAGTGATGAATAATTTGGTCTCTCCATCCAAATTTTTAGTTATCATGTTTATTTCTTCATCACTAGAGCTATCACTAATATCACTACTAGAGATATCACTAGGAGGTGGAGGAGATTTGGCCTTCGATTTGGATTTTACCTTCTCACCCTTTGCCATGAGACAAATGTGAGGGGAGTAGTAGTCATCATCGGACATGTCGTTGAAGAGTCATAGTGTAGGGGATGACTTATGAATAGCAATAGTTGCAACCTTCTCATCCCCTTCACTTGTGCTCTCTTTAGTTGAGTCTCAATCATGCCCAATGTGAGCCTCTCCCATGTACTTCTTGCACTTTTTATGGTCGGCCTTCTCCTATTTCTTGTCCTTCTTGTATTTGTTGTCCTTGATCTCATATGAGCACTTGGCAATGAAGTGATCGGTGCTTCCACAATTGTAGCATGTCCTCTTTTTCTTGTTTGGAAAGCTTCTCTTCACTACCTTATAGCCTTGCTTCTTTAGCCCCTTGTGATAGCTCTTCATAAAAAGAGCAACATCATCAACTTTCTCATATTGATCATCATCATTTTCACTTTCACTTGAAGATGATGTGGTCTCTACTCTTTCTTGAACTTGCTTGCTAGTTGAAGCTTGTTGGTTGATCTTGGACTTGCTTGTAGAGCCTTGCTTGCTTGATTTGTTGGCCTTGAGAGCTACATCTTTGATCTTGATGCCCTCTAACTTTGCTTGTAATTCTCCAAGTTTCTTCCTCTCATTTGCTTCTTCTCTTTTGCATGTCAAAGGTCAAGATCCTCCCAAGTAAATCATTTGGTGTGAAGTACTCAAACTTCCTCTTGTCTCTAATTAGAGTGACTATGGTCTCATTTCTAGGTGAATAAGCTTCCAACATAATCTTGACAACTTTGTAATCATCTAGCTCATCACAACCATAGCCTCTAATCTTGCCCACCATCGTCATCAACCTATCAAACATCTGTTGTGGCCCCTCTCCATCTAAGATTACAAACCGGTTGAGCTTTGACATCAACAAGTCAATTCTTGCCTTTCTCACTTTCTCAACCCCTTCATGTGCTAGGTGCAAAGTGTCCCATATTTGCTTGGCAACATCAACTCCAAGCACTCTATTGTACCCATCACCATCCAAGGCACTAAGAAAACACACTTGTGGCTTGATCATTGAGGTGAATGATTCTCATCTCTTCTAGTGTTGAGTTTGGGTCAATCGATGGCTCAATCCATTACAAACAATCTCTCAAATGTTAGGGTGAAGACCTATAAGATAAGCTCTCATCAAGTGCTTCCACTTAGCAAAGTTAGTCCCATTGAAATGAGGTAACTTGCCCGTAGGGAACATTATGAAAGACCTCTGATCATGGTTAGTCATAGGAATAGAAGAGTAGTTAAAGGATATGACGGCATATTTGTTATTGTTGGCCTTGCCCTTTCCTTTCTTCTCCTTCTTGTTCCCCTCCGACACTTGGTATGACTCATCATCATCTCCATCTTCAAAACTACTTGATATGCGTGATGATGCACTTGTTGCCTTCTCTTCTTCTTTCTTCTCTTCTTTTTCTTTTTCTTTTGCTTCTCTCTTAAGCCTTCTTTCTTCTTCCTTTGCTTCTTCTCCTCTAACCACTCCTCCTCCGCTTCTTCTTCTCTCTTGCTTCTCTTTTTAGCTTTCTTGCCTCCTTCCTTCTTCTTCTCTCATTATCATCGAGAGATCTTTAGCATCAGTAGCCTCAAGATGTGGTAGTGTGGTGTTGCTCGCTGCCGACATGCTCAGCTCGCTACTATCTGTGTCGACATCCACCCGCTTTACGCTACTAGTTCCTCCTCCGGCCTCTATACCTCACGTTCCTCCTCCGGCCTCTATACCTCACGTGGTGAAGCGTATATGAGGTAACCCGCTCTAATACCACTTGTAGGATCTCTGGTTGACCTAGAGGGGGATGAATAGGCCTATCAAAATAAACACTCAAACTTTTATGAAATTCACCCTGTGACACTGCCACTCTGGAGGGCGACACTACCGGACTGCGGCACTGTTGGGCTAGAACAACGACACTGCTACACCTGTAGACAACTTTAAGTCACAGTTCAAAATCTATGAACGAAAACTTAGATTGAAGAAATTTCCTAGCTTACTGCAGGTATGACAATCATAGACCAAGAGCTAGAAGTAGTAGGAACACCACACATAAGTAGATCGACTAGAAACCCTAGAAATCACCTCAACCGTAATATGTCATGCAAGTAATGTAAATCAAGCACAAGTGACATAATGATTTATCCCGTGTTTTGGCTCGCCACCAAGGCTTGCCTACCTTCATGTTGTTGAGGTTAGCCACTAAGGCTTAGGGCTTTCCAACCCTTCCTCATTCTCAAGTCAAGAGACTTAACACTTAAGATAAGGGGTGAGTTTACTAGCTTCAAGAGATGGTTATAAACCTCCTGAGGCTACCACACAAGTTGGCAAGCTCCACGGGCGACGCTCTAGTCGGCTAGGAGCGAAGCTCCAAGAGTAACAAACACAACCGCTGGCCAAAACATGAACCAAGTGATCTTTAGAGTTATGAAATCAATGGAGTTGCTCTCTAATTAAGTTTTAGACCCTATTCCTTTAAGGATTGATGGGGAAATCAATGGATTTGCTCAGGGGCTGAGGTCAACAATGGAGAAAGAGAGCTCCTTTTCTATTTTGGACGAGCTAGAATGAGTAGGAGCTAGAAGAGAGACGTTGGGGAGGAAGAGGATGGGTATAAATACCCCTCAGCCCCAATAGTCACTTAAGTCACGACAGTGCCACGGCTTAAGTGCGGTAGTGCCTCTCTTCAAGTACGGTAGTGCCGCACCACGTAAGACAACAAGGGTAAGAGTAAAGTGTAGATTGTCTTGGCTATGAATCTGAGGATGCATGTGTATGTTTAAGCACTTGGTAGCACATATTAGCTTAAGCATTGTGTCCCCCTTTATAGTACGGCTTTTTCTATACTCAAATTCAAAATATAAAAGAATTTAAACTTCCTTTGAGTTTAAAGCCATCTATATTTGTAATTGGGGGCTCCTCTATTTCTGTGTAGCATCCTCAAACATGAATTCCCTGCTTGTCATCTCGATAAATCTTATTAGTTCTCTATTTACATGGTCATTATCACCAAAACCCACAATTATGGCTTGATTGCACTTTTCGGTGTGCTCGATGGAACTGTATAGTTTTAGTGTCCTCTTTGAGTACTTAGTGTATAATGGAAGACAAGTACTCCTTGAAGGCATTAGATTAGGGGATTCTACCATAGCCACCATCGTGGATGGCTGCGCGTCCACTGCAGCTCGCTCTAGCCTGTCCCACCGCACCGTGTTGCTACTTGGTATAGGCGATTGGACCATAGTCGAAGGTCGGCTTGACCGACGGGCCAGCGCGAGCCTTCGGTGGCCGGCGTGGTCGCGCCGTGTCACCGCCCACCGCACCGCCGTGCACTGAGTCGTTGGGGGTGTGCGCGGGTGAATTAGGGAAAGGTCGGGGGGTTAAGTGAGAAGGCCTGTGAGAGAGGAAAATAGTGTTAGTACTTAGTTGTGATTTGGAAGAAGTTCGAGGCCACTTTTGCATAAACGCCAGCGCACGGGGGATTCCCCCGCCATGGGCCATCACGCGCTGCAGACCGATCTCACGTGGGCCACATCCGTGGGCCGCCGCGCACTCACGTATGCATGTGTTGCATCACGTGGGCCGAGCGTGTGGGAGATTCAGTTTTCTTTTTCATAAGGAATTAGTACATGATTTTCTAATTTAAATTCTGAGCTGATATTTGGTAATTAATATAAAATTATGTAGATGTCCAAAAATTATGAAATAAATTTTGTTAGGTTTCTAAAATTGTGATATATCTGTTGGTGTATTTAGTTCATATTTATATGTGTTGACATTAGGAGCTATTAAATCGTTTGAAAGTGCTTCATATTATTAAAATTAATCATTGTAGGAATTTTTGTGGTAAATTGGTGATGGCTTTAGTCCTGAAATTTTTAAGGTAGCTTCATTGTATTATTATATGCTCACTATAATTTTTGTAGCCTTAGAATAGACTAAGCATTAGGATAGTTAAATGCTCTTTGTTTCAATATACATTAAATCACTAGTAGAAATAAAGATGTATCCTTAATTTGCAAAGTCAAGTGTTTGTTAGTTCAACCCAACACTTTGCTTGATGAAGATGATAGTTAGCTTAGTATCTTAGCCATTAGAGCTAGCTTAGTAGCTTGGTATGCGTATTCTTGTTTTAAGAGTTGTTGTTGCCTAAATGCTAAGGTGTTGCATCATCACTGCATGCATGTAGAGAACGAGCTGGTGAAGATAGTGACCACAGATGATCACAAGTTCGAGAAGATCATCGAGGAATACGAGGAGGAGGTCCTCGTAAGGGAGGAGGTCCTAGAGCCACCACCGACTGACTCAGCTGACTCCGTGCCTGCCCAAGACAAGTCCTGGTGCATAACACTTATTTTTTATAATCACTGAATATATATGTGATGTGCATTTATGTTACAGGAATTTTATGGAAACCATATATATAGATATATCTGTCATATGAGTCTTACTAGTGCAGATTCGAGTAGCTACTATGCTTAAGTTTTCGGTAGCGTGAGTAACCTGTTGTTACTCACAATAGGTGATTATTATAATTACTCTCATGATAAGAATGATGAAAGGAAAATTGAGACCGAGTAGGGATATGGTATAGGTATTGGTGGGTGTAACGAGTTGTGTCTCGTAGCCACGGGGCTTAGCTTGGTTACACTATTTTCCCTGTTTGTGTTGATTGAGGATCGTCCGTTGCTGTGGATGGTGGTCAGATTACAGACTTATTATCCCGAGCACATACTTGCTTATGGAAGCAGGAATGCTCGTTATGCTCTTGCCGTGGGTTCCGGCTCTTTTCGGACCGACTGATTGGATATAGGAAAAGGTGGAGGTCTAATCACCATATTGAGACCGGGTCTCAAGTGTGGGGGTTGGAGTCCAAGTTTGGACCGGGACCTGGACCCGTACCAGAAGTGGAATGGGTTGGTCTTGTTTGTGCCTAGGGTACAAACGGGACATGTGTTTCGGGGTACCCAGCTATGATATATTGGTTCGTGAATCGCTGTTTCCGTGAGACGGTACGACTTGGCTATGGTCTAACATCATAGTAAGAACTGGAATATGAAAGACGGTAAATTAGTTTTGATTGCTCGACCCTTGCTTGAAAGTAGAACATGTGCTTACCTAGAATAATTAGCTAATGAAGTAATCATGACTGCTAATTAAATTTGATTTTAAGGACGTACTTCTAGTAATGCTTTTCACAAACAAAAAGAAAATAGCAAACTCATATTGCCTATCATACCCTTTAGAGTCGAGAAACTAGTCTCACTAGTTGAGTAAGTCTTACGAGTACATTGTGTACTCAGGATTTATTTTACCCTGTTGCAGGTGCAGCTTGAGGAGTAGCTCTTGGGTGAAGGATTTTTCTGGTGGGCACAGACAGATCCTTGTATCGTTTCTACTATATGTTTATTTTTATTTTGCTATTTAATTATCTCACTCTGAACGCTGGTATTGTAATAAATAATTTTCAAGAACTCTTGTTGTATGAAATGGACTAAGTATTGTAAGCTCGTACTCATTATTGGATTCTAGAGGTAAAACGTGGATTGATTCGAGTTCTCCCGTAGGGTGTGCTCGATGGAACTGTCCGATGTAGCTAACTTTCGAAATGCTTAGTGTCTGGTGGAAGATGAACACCTTCAAAAACGTGTTATTTTGGACGATTCTGCCACAATTATGACCTAACTAAAGTCAGGTACATGACATGTTAACAAGCCACATTGCAAAGATGCGTAACATGTCAAAAAGTTCAAAACTTGCACTATGCATGTAAATCAGAACTAGAACATGGGGTGGTGCACTGGACACCGCTTACAAGTTACACATGTTAAGTGGGTGTTTAGATCCCGCTACTAGAAATTAGAAGGTGTGTCGGAAGAATGTTGTATGGGGTGTTCAGATACTAATAAAAAAACAAATTACATAATCCGTCAGTACTCCACGAGACGAATTTTTTAAGCCTAATTAATCCGCTATTAGCACATGTTTACTATACCAAAACATTGGCAAATCATGGACTAATTAGGCTTAAAAGATTCATCTCGCAAATTAGTCACAAACTATATAATTAGTTTCGTAATTAGTCTATATTTAATACTCCATGCATGTGTCCAAACATTCGATGAGACATCGACTAAAATTTAGGAGGGACAACCAAACATCTTCTAACGAGGATTTTGTTTGAATGTCTCTAGCAGTTCACATCATTCAACAATAAAGTTTTCAAGATTAAAATTTTTTATGTACCCCTCAAAAAAAATTTATGTAGGGTATGTGGGTGCATAATAAGAGTGTGTGTATCTATATTGTATTTCGAAAACAATTTTTTTGCTAGAAAACTATGGTGCAATTGATGTTCGCAACATTTTCCGTTACACCGAAGACAGCTAACTGCAATGCATGGTCACAGTCGCATCATTATTATCAATCGAAGCCATCATAAAGCCTACTTTTCCACATGCCCCTTTTGTAAGCTCAAACGCAGCTGTGTGCCATTGCGAGCACGACGCAGCGACCCCGACGGCGTCCAAACTCTGAACGCCAACGACGAGTCGCCGTTACACCGACGTGGCGACCCCCGAGCGGTCCGATCGACCGCCAGCCCCCAGTCTGGCCGCGGTCGCATCCAGCGGCCACCACGCTGCGCCATCTTGTTCTCGTCCTCCCTAAACGCCCCTTCCTGGACGGCTGGACCTGCTTATACGGTGCCCCCGCATCGGGCCGTGGGAGGCGGGCTCTGTTTCTGACTCATCCATCGGCCGAGGGCGATGGCGGCGGCGGCGGGGAGGGCGCGGGCGGTGAGCCTGGCGGCGGCGGTGCGCGTGGTGGCGGCGACGGCGCGGCCGGCGTCGAGCGCAGCCGCGGCGGCGGGGAGGGCGCGGGCGGTGAGCCTGGCGGCGGCGGGGCGCGTGGTGGCGGCGACGGCGCGGCCGGCGTCGAGCGCAGCCGAGGCGGCGGGAGTGGGTGCGGTGGCGTTGATCGTGCAGGGGGAGGACACGGCCTTCGGGTCGCTGGAGTGGTGGGCGTACGCGGGCATCTCCTGCTTCCTCGTGCTCTTCGCCGGGATCATGTCCGGGCTCACACTGGGGCTCATGTCGCTCGGCCTCGTCGAGCTGGAGATCCTCCAACGCAGCGGCACCGACGCCGAGAAGGCTCAGGCTGGTCCGATCCGAACCCCTATCCATTCCCTGCTGTTACCTCGTTGTGCTCGATCTGGTTGTGTCCTATGAGCGGGTTTGTTATATTGGTAGTGGGATCACTGTAGTGGCTTGTTACATTAGGGAATGGGGATGAGAGCGTTATATACTCATCGTATTCTCAAGTGTCTCTGCAATTTTGAACATTAGAGCGTCTTTGGTGTATGTGGTGAATTTTATCTGTCCCCTACCGTAAGTCTGCTAGATTTTGCAGGTAGCTGTAATGACAGTGAGGGTAAAACGTGATGCTAATGTTGACATATTGTTTACATACAGAAGTGTTTGGAAAGGAAAGTAGAACAAACAAAAAAAGGTTGTAGTCAGGAATAAGAAAAAGCAGTTTGGATGGGATTCGTTCTTTTCTAAGATTCACCTCTTTCTGGTGAGATATGAAATGATACATCAGATAAGTGGGAAGTGGAAGTATAGAATGCAATGGACAATCATGAAAAGTAATCACTCTGGAGTTTCCTGGATCTGCCATGTTTGTTTACTGGGGTAGCGTGCACTTCTGGTTTTGTCTGACACTCTTACCTGATAATCACCAGAGTTGCTTAGTTACTAAAGGAAATGGCATATCTGGGCATCTCAGTTTTTTATCAGTTCATCCAATCCATATGTTAGCAATGTTAATTTTAAATATGGCAATAATTCTGCTTAGTCACTTTGACTGGGCTACACATTGCCTCTCTTAGCATCTTGAGCAATGATTCTGCTTAGTCATTTTGACTGGTACACATTGCCTCTTTTAGCATCTCATTTTTAGTTAACAGCAGTCTATCGCTGTTCACTGTTGAAGTCCAGCTCAATTGTTGTATTTTCCCTTTGATTGATGCTTCGGCTGCCCCTCATGTTTTGTTTTATTTACCTTGTTTGCTGCAGCTACCATCCTTCCAGGTTGTTCAAAAGCAACACCAGCTTCTTGTCACCCTGTTGTTGTGTAATGCTGCTGCCATGGAGGTAGAGTATTTGGATTAGCAGTCATATCATTATCACACAATTTTGTACTCTAGAAGTGCATACATTTGCTAAAAAAATGTATGGTAATATCAGAATTTCTGTTTGAAGCTTCTAATGAATTATTCCGGCATCAACACTTTGACCTTTTAACTCATTATTGGGAGAGAGGCACAGTGTTCTGAAGTTGTGGCTATCTGTTCAACATTTTTTTGGCACCATATCACCATGATTTCTTGTAATCCTGTTTGTGGTTATCTTACATTTTGGAAACTAGTAATTGATGAAGTTTAGATAAGATAGAGTATGGCACCTATTGCATTCACTATATAAGCTTATTTCTCCCTGTTGCTACTAGTTTCTTTCATCATCCAACTGCAGCATGGTCAGTTGTGTTAGTCCAACTGTATCGTTATTGGTGCATATATATCTGATCACTATTATTTGCTGTATCCTAAATCTACTATCAAGCTTCTCATATGAGTGTTCTTTCACTCAGTTGACACTCATGTACCCTTATTTCTTTTCTTATTCTGTATTCTAAAGTCATTGATAGGTAGGGCATAGGTCACATATTTTTTTATGATATCTTTTGCACCCTATTTTGTTTTAACCATTGACTTTTATGTTTACCTCGTTGCGACCTTTGCAGGCACTTCCTATATTTCTTGACAGAATGTTTCATCCTGTTGTTGCTGTAATATTGTCAGTGACATTTGTTCTTGCCTTTGGAGAGGTATTGATCTGATGTCCAAAATTTACTATTTGCTCATTGTGTGGTTTGACTGATAGTGTAGTGTTTTGACGCCCAGGTTATACCACAAGCAATCTGTACCAGATATGGTCTGGCAGTGGGTGCTAACTTTGTATGGCTCGTACGCATTCTCATGGTCATCTGCTATCCAATTTCTTACCCTATTGGGAAGGTAAATCAACAAAATTGCATGATTCATTTCTAAGTGCCCACTATACTGTAATTCTCTATGCTCTCCTGTCATGGCATGTATTTTGAAATTTTGTGAATTGCATTATGACTGAGCTTTCACTTCAGAGTCATCTTTTTGTTCAGTTGTATGGCTTAGCTGATGTACTAGTTACAGACTGATATTTTGGTTTCGGCTGTTCTTGAAAACTCCAGTAACTTGCATGTGAGATATTTGATGACCTATAGGCCTCACAGCTAAAGCTAGTTTAATTTTTGTTATTTATCTTCTATTCAAGCAAAATTTCAACATTGCCAGTTTCTATATGGTATTAAATATGTTTAATACTCTCAGAAAAAAAGGAATTTTTTTTAGTAGTTACTACACACTGGAAGCAGTGCTATTTTACCTCCAAGGAAAATGAGTTAACACAAACTTCGAACATAGGAAAGGTGCTAGTTGATGTATTTATACAAATAATTCACTAGGTGGTGCATTTATTGAATATTCAATACAAATTCCACACTTTTATTTCCTTCTAATAGAAGTTACTTTCTCCTTATGTTGATATGTATTCCTGATTTGTTGTCTGTTTCTGTTGGTAAGTATCAATTTACTGATTCCTCAAAAAAGTATCAATCTACTGATCTTGGTTCTTGAAAAGGAACATGATCTTTTTATAGGAGCCATAAAAAATATGATATTGTTTTGTAGAACATTCAGCACTCTATAAACTGTTTCATATTTTTCAGATTTAATTGATGCTTAAATGATCAGTGAACCCTTTCTTTGTAACTTGTAACCTTATCACATGTCATCATGTTGTAATCATCAAACAGTGCATGCTAATTCTCACTTCTCACTTCCTTTTTCATATTGAACAGTTGCATGTGCGATTTTCTTTTGCTACCTTTTGTCAAGCTTATTAGCCTATATTGTGAACTGCATTTTATCAAGTGATGATACTATCTTACATACTGGCCCGCAGCACAGGTGTAACTGGAAGTTCTATCTTAAAACTTTATATTAACTTAGAGTTAGCTGATAGAAGCTTGATATCTCCTTTTGTGTAGCAGGTATCGACCTTTTGTTACTAAAGGCACTTGTGATAAGTTGCCCTTCTACTATAATACTACATGCTAAGTTCCTGTCATTGAAATCTGCATTTAATTTCTTATACAAATATGACTTAACGCAGATTCTAGCATGATGTGGCAACCTCATTGAGGTCGAATATCAATTTTACTAAATCGAGTGGCTGTCTGTACTCTGATTTATGTAGACGTTAATATAGTATATGTCTGTGTGTTTAGTAAAAGATGACTTGATTGCATATTCTGTAACATAGTGCATCTTTGGATTTTTAACATATGCATCTTTGGATTTTTTTTTCATTCAATAATCCTTTGTTTATTTCTTTTTACTTGATTTATGGTCTATTGATTGGTTGCTGAAGTTATTGAAAACTGCCTTTCTCCTCAGATCCTGGACTGTGCTCTTGGGCACAATGAGTCTGCACTTTTTAGGCGAGCTCAGTTGAAAGCTCTAGTTTCAATCCATAGCAAAGAGGTAACATTATCATATCACTCTGCTTTAGAAGTTTTCATGTTCACCAGGGTTATGTCATAGTTAGAGCTTCTACCATAACAGGCTGGCAAGGGTGGAGAGCTCACCCATGATGAGACTACAATCATAAGTGGAGCCTTGGACCTGACCGAAAAGGTGTACATCATCTTCGTAATATGTGGCCCTATTTTTCTTTTCCCAATAAAAAAGTAATGCTTATTTCTCAAGGGAACATTGGTCCAAATGAAGTTGGTAACTTGGTATAAATCCAGAAGCTAGTACACTTGTTATTGTGGAAAATGGTTGTTTCTTTGGGATGAATTTGGTGGTATTAGAAAAAATGCGTTATAATTCTCTTGTCTTTTATATGCTACCTCTCAATAATAAACTAGGATATGTACCAGTATCCTGTTTTAGACTTGTATTTGTTTCATTCTCAATATCTCCTATTTTTGTTTATAAGCAAGCATACAAGGGTTTCCAATTCACTGCTATGGTGCTCAACTAGAGATGGTTTAACGCATGTTGCAGTTTTTGTGCAAATAAACAACTTGCAAGTTTCCTTGTTGAGTTTGGTACAAGGTTCAATTTCATATATGTGCTGTGCTTAGAAAGCAAAGTGACATGGTGATTCAGGTTTTGCAGCACCTTGTACACTGATGAAAAGTTCGCTTAATTTGGCTGACAATTACAGAACCTTAAATGCATCTAGTTGAATTTGGCAGGAATCTTATTACTCTCTGTGTGCAGACTGCTGCAGAAGCTATGACACCTATTGAGTCAACTTTCTCACTAGATGTGGATTCCAAGTTGGACTGGTAATAATACATGCCCGCTTATTAAACCACAACTCATGCTCATGTTCCTTATTATTGATCTTAATTCATTTTCTCTATGCTATGCTCTTATTTTGTTCTGTTATTCGTTTCTGTTTTACTGCATTGCTATTCCCTATTGACATAAATCTGTGTGTATAATTTTAGTACTTCTAGTTAGGGCACTGTAGTGAAGGTTAGGGTTGTGATCGTAGTACATAAGGATTGATGCCACTCATTTTTTGTGTTATCCAACATTTTTTTTCTTGGAGGCAGAGTCAAGACAGATAGTGGCATGGTGCCAGATAATCACTTGGCCCTCCCATACTCCCTCTAGACAGCTTTATAAGGCGTTCTCCGGTTTTTCACACGGGCAGGTTTATAAGGCATGGCACCTTGAACAAGACGCTCGTCGCTTTGTATTCCAGCGGCAGTAAATACACGCGATTAGACCATACACTTGGGAACCAATCGTTGGCTTCATGCATGCATTAAATAGAATCTTCTAGGATTTTTCCCGTCAAAACGTTTGCTATATGCATGTACTAATGGCGCGCACAGCTTCCCACCGTTCTCCTTGGTATCTGGTATTTCCTCCGTTGCGCCTTAGAAAGCTGCCCGGAGGGAGTATTTGTTAACTGTTATGCAAACTTTCGGTCAACAACAACAACAAAGCTTAGTCCTGCAGAAGCTGGGGTAGGCCGGTAGGCTAGAGCTGGAACCCAACATGAGCCACTAACAAGAAGGGAAAAGAAAGAAGAAAGGAAACAAATATATACAGATGGACGGAAATTCTGCACTCCGTTTGCATCCCAACATGGTATATTAGGCAGTAGGGGTGCAATTGGAGTGATCTTGGAGATACTGATTGCTAAGATGTTGAACAGAGGACATGCAGTATTTTCTACCGGCTTATATGTGTCAATTGCCTATCATTATTATGTGCTTAAGTGCAATTACAATAGGTTTCTTTCATTCCTTAGAATATTCGTCATTTGGACACCTCCAAACAAATATCACTCATCTGATATCCTATCTCATATTTTCCAGAGTCTGTGTCACACATTTAGTTCTGGATAACCATTTGTCTACCTATGTTGGTCGTGCGGGCAGAAATTATCTGTTCCATGTGCTTAAGTTTTTTTTAAAGGTTGAAATGAGCACTTGACATGACTAGCACCTATATGGTTCTATCTTGTACTTTCTGATATATATTAGCAACTTGCAAGCCCATTATGTAGTACCTGATAGGTGTTTCTTTGTACATTTGCAAAGCGAAACTTAAAATATGCTAGATTCTGATGTTTCATGTGATAATAGACATTTATGCACAGTATATATCCATAGCGTTATGTTATTCGTATTTTGTCAATAGAAACTCTTGTTGTTGTTGTTGTTGTAGAAACTCTTGTAAACGACAACAGTCTATCGGTTTATTTGTTTTCACAGGGAAGCAATTGGGAAAATTCTTGCCCGTGGTCACAGTCGTGTTCCTGTATACTCAGGAAACCCTAAAAACATCATCGGTCTCCTATTGGTAAGATTCATTGATGCTGTTGATTATTATCCAGTGATTTTGTTTCCTGAACTAACAAAACAGTTTTGAACTTAATAGGTTAAGAGTCTTTTGACTGTTCGTGCTGAAACGGAGACGCCAGTTAGTGCTGTTTCAATTAGAAGGATTCCAAGGTACACCCTTCATATGTTGGATTATATTCTTGCTCTAGATCTTTATCTCTCAGTATGTGATACCATGCTCCAGTGGTGGAGTTTTGAAATATTTTCTTTGCTGTATCATGCCTGTAAGCTAACCTGTTTCCTCCCTGACAAATATTTGATCAATCCTTTTCCAGGGTTCCTTCAGACATGCCTTTGTATGATATACTCAACGAGTTTCAGAAAGGAAGTAGTCATATGGCTGCTGTTGTGAAGGCTAAACCCAAAACTGAACCACTCCCTGATAAAACTGAACCAGATAGGGAAGCAGTTGGGCCAGCACAGTTGACTGTTCCCTTGTTATCTAATGCTGAAGAAAGTGCAGACAATGTGGTTGTGGATATCGAAAGACCACATAACAGGCAGGTTAATGGAAACCCAGCATCAAACACAGTGCCTAGGTCATCAGAGGATATTGAGGACGGTGAGGTCGTTGGTATCATCACACTTGAAGATGTATTTGAAGAACTCCTACAGGTAAGTTGTAAAAATGTATTATTCCTCGGGGAGGTGGTTTTATCCTTTTATGTGATGTCTCAGGTTCAAGTTCTTTACTTTTGCAGGAGGAAATAGTGGATGAGACTGATGAATATGTTGATGTTCATAAAAGGTATGCCTCAACTTCAAATATACTAGTATTCTTCTGCCACTCTTCAACTTCTGCTAAGTAGAAAGCAACTAATTCTCACAATCTCACTCCCTTACAGGATCCGAGTAGCTGCTGCTGCTGCTGCATCATCGGTTGCAAGGGCTCCATCTGTTAGGAGATTAACAGGCCAAAAGGCTGCAGTAAGTACAACTTTTCTGGTACAGTTATATAAAATATATGACCCATGCAGGCTGTAAAATAATAGTTTGGTATCTGGCATTCATAGTATTAGTGCCAGTTTGTCATCAATGGTTAAAACTTGATTAAAATTTTTTGAAGATGTGAGTCCTTGGTTTGGGTACCAGACAAGCCACCTGAGCCATCTATTGCTAGTGTTGGATGCTAGTTGTTCCTGTCCAAAGATTTAGTTTCCTCCCTTCAGTTATTATAAATTAAGTTATCAAAGTTGGTTCGACCTGTTAAATGCTTCATCCTCTAGGAAATTAAACAGCAGATCTGATGGGCAAATTTGACCTTGAATTGACTTCTTGACCAACAAAATCAACACATTCAAATCGAGTGAGGTTGTTTTAAGTTCAGCTTCTAGATAGCTTATAGGCTTTGTGGGTTCTTTGAAGGTGACACAAAAAATGCTCATCTGTTTGTTGATGGTTTTGCTCTGCTCATTAATCTCTTCCCCCATATTCTTTTTACACAGTATTTATTGACTACATAGGAAGCTGACAGTAATTTCATATATTTCTTGTAATGTATTTTTATAATAAATAATATATATCCTTGGTTACTTAAGAAATCACATGTTAAATGAACTGTCGATAATAGTCTCTTGGCTGGAAACTTGTAGACCAGCAGAATATCCACTGGAGATGCTTTCTTATACGGCTGGATATTCTTTGTATACTTACTACTTGCATAATGAATTACTAAATAACTAACCCTGTTGATTTTGTAGAACCTTCAGGGAGCACAGAATCGCCAAGGACAGCAGCCTCCTGGAATTCTCAAGAAACCCACTGACAGTGATTCAAACCCATCAAAACAAGTGAACCTTGTGGAACCTCTTCTGGAAAAGAGGAGGTAACTCTAAAATGCGTCGAGCAACATAGCCGATAAAACGTGCGGAATCAAGCTGGAAGAGCCTATGGTTCTTGCTATATTATAGCAAGAGGTACATAAAGATGAACTCATTGTTGTAAATTCCTACAGGAGCGATGTGCTTTTGGTGTCATGGACATTAATGTTGAATTATTTCTCTTCCGCCTCCCCCCTTTTTAGTTATGGACTTCGAAAGTAGAAATAGCCACTTTTGAATCTGTTTATGAACGCCCACCGGCAGTAGCAACTGCTTTATATATATGCTTCAAATTCGTAGATTCCTAGGTTTTATAGTTATTCATAATATGTTTTTTGATCGAAACGGATATGCTCGTAGTGTGAACCAGCCGAGAATACCATGTTGCTGTATTTTTCTTAGGGAAAGGCTATTCCACGTGGACCACATTGGATAATAGATTGCATCTAAAGCGGCGCCTCATGGTCGTGGGATACTCGGGTTACCGGATTCGTTTGCATTATTTTATGATGATTTACCAACCAGAATCTTCAATTGAGTTGTAAAATACAGGGACCTTGGCTGCCAAGAAACCTTTTAGCAACGACGTCAAGTTTCCTTGACTCAGTTCTTGAAGTACCTCGAAACCGACTCAGCCGTGCACTACTTATATAAGGAAACACGAAATCGATGAGGCACATTCCAAACTCAGCCACCGAAAACCAACACGATGAAGTTGTAAGCCCATCTGAATCCGAGCCAGACGCCGGAAAACCTTTCCAAAAATAATGTAGCCCCTCCCCGTGAGTTGACCAGACTTTTCTCCGCCGGCGTTTGTGTCGATGGCACCCTCGGCGATGTGCTGGTGCGGCCACTGCGGCGCGGTCCGGCGCCTCCGGGTGGAGGGCGAGTTCGCGTCCTGTGCAGCGTGCGGCAGGATCCTGATAGACCTGCAGCTGCAGAAGGATGCGGTGGCAGCTCCACCTCCACGGCAGCTGCGGCGGCGTCAGACGAGGGCTCATGACGACGCCACGGGTCGGGACGTCGGCGCGAGCCCCGAACGCGGAGCTATATCGGACGCTGAGTCCGTTACCGGAGGATCAATGGATTGAGAAGTAGCAGGAGATTCTCTCGACACAATCGATCGATTATTAGCATGTTACCGCATGATATGACCCGCTATATGACACTCTCGTCGGTTAAAAAGCTCGCAAGATATGACCCGCTATCTGACGCTTGTACTCTCGTCGGTTAAAAGGCTCGCTGTTTTAGCCTTGTTTACAATCTAAAAGTCAAGACATCTGTTACTCTCCAACTCTTTTACTGTTACCCTTGTTTAATCAGTAATGCTTAGGCGCGCGCCGTCCGTCCAGAGGTCTGGCCCTGCCCGCGCTGCTTGCTCCCGCCCGTCGCATGCCCTGCCCGCGCCGCTCCTACCTGCGCGGATTCGCCCTGGCTGTTGCGCGCCCCGCCCACCGCGGCCGTCTCCATCCGTCTACCGCCACCACGGTCGTCTCCACCGCACCGCCTACCCTCTCGGTCTCGTTCCGCAGGGCTGCCTCCACCGCGCCAGTTCACCGCGGCGTACGCCCATGTTGTACTGAAAGCGTATGTTGCAAACATACGTATCAAGCAGTGACGGATGCAGAACATGATCGAAGGGAGCCTGGTCTCTTCTTCTTCCTCTCTCTCTCCATTTTTCTTTTTTCTCCACCTTTTCTTCTCCCTCACCCTCCCCATATTTCCATTGATGCACCAGCGCCTGGTGCTAAGTGTTTTCGATGTTTCAGAGGTCTGTTGTGTTTCGTATGGATATTGCAAAAGTAGATCAGGATGTTGCATATATTGTAATGGTTATACACATATGTTGCAAGTGTTTTATTTAAAATGTTTCATCTACTTTAGAAATATGTTCCAAATATTTTATTTTATTTGTTTCAGACATGTTGCAACAAGTGTTTCATGAGCAGGCGCGAGAAGCGAGTGCAGGCGCAGGCGCGGTCCCCAAATGGAAAAGTGCAAGAAACGGAGCGGCGCGGGCGAGCAGTAGCAGGTGCGGGTGAGCGCAGCAGCATGCGAATGCGCGGGCGCGAGCAGGCGCACTTGCTTTCCCATCTATACCACCAATAGTCTATAGAAGAATAATTGAAGGCAAGATGATAATTTATCTGTATTCTCTCTGAAGGGGACCGTGAAGCCTAAAAGGGGATGAATTAGGCAACTTAAAATTCTAACTCTAAACTATGGCCCATTTTTCTAACCCTAACAAAATCTATGCAATAGATAAACTATCTAAATGTACAACTATAATTTTGCTAGTGTGTTGCTATATCTACCGCAAAAGGAGTAATACAATCAATGTAAATGCGGAAGCTAAAGAGAAAGGTAGAGATATGCAAACTCCCGTCGACGACTCCGGTATTTTTACCGAGGTATCGAGAAGCGCGCAAGTTTCCTCCTAGTCCTCGTTGGAGCCCCTCGCAAGGGCCAAGCTTCCGGTTGGGTAACTCCGTGGATAGCCTCAGGCCTTCCTCACGTGCAAGTGGGTCTCCGACGTGCCTTCCGGCAAGCCTCTCCCGAATGCTTCCCGCCGTCTTCACTATCAAGCTTTCGACCAAAACGCTGTGGGCCTTGTTCCCTCCGATACACAGTGGCGACCACACCATAAACGGGTTGGTGTGATCTCGCAAGACTATAAGCCCCTCCGATGTACAATAATAGTGCGCGCAAGTACCAAGTGATAAGAGGTATACAAACCTCACTAAACACTAGGCTCAAACCTAGAGCAAGCGCATAAGCGGTGGTCTAATCAACCTAAGCATTTCGTAAAGCACCTACGCTAATCACCTAATAAAACACTAAGCACTATGCAAGTGAAGATCACTAAAAAGGTGTATCAACACCCTTATATGTTTCCTCAGCTCCACTCTGCTCATTTGGCCAGTTGGGGGTTGTATTTATAAGCCCCACTGAGAAAGTAGCTGTTGGGGACGAAATCCCGCTTTTCTGCTACTAATCGGATGCTGATCACGTCCTGACCGGACGCGTCCGGTCGTCCTGACTGTTAGAGCCGTGATCAACTGATCGGACGCTGCCAGCGTCCGGTCGCAATTTCGCTGCTCTGGAACCTTTCTGTACTCGATCGGACGCTGCAGTCCTGTGTCCGGTCGATTTGCCGCCAGCGTCCGATCAGTACTGAAAATGTTGCTGGTGATGATGAACTATACCATCGGTGCGTCCAATCGATTTTAGTACTCAGCGTCCGGTCGCTGCTGCTGACGCCTGCTGTTGCCGAGCCTCTTGATCGGAGCGTCCGGTCACTTTCATCTCAGCGTCCGGTCCAGGATCCAGTCACCTCTATGAGCTCGTTTCTTTGTGATCTTGTGTACGGCTTGGTTTTTATCTTCGTGCTTGGACTTTGCTTGATATCTTGGGTCTTCTCTTGTGCTCCTAGGGTCTTGCTTATGGTGTTGATCATCGGATCATCACGTCGTCTTCGTCCAAGTCACGTCTTGCACCCTATTGAACTACAAAACAATCACTTACAAATTCATTAGTCCAACTTGGTTGTGTTGGTCATCAAACACTAAAATCCAAAGTAAATGGGCCTAGGGTCCATTTTCCTTACAATCTCCCCCTTTTTGGTGATTGATAACAACACGACCAAAGCAAGCAAATAATAGAATTTTGAAATTTGAAAAACTACCTACTTGCTAGGATGCAATACAAGGGGCAAGATTATATGATGCTAAAAGATAATACTTGTAAAACTAAAGAATACCACATAAAAACTTATCTTGCCCTTACAAATGTCCCCTTGTGGCATTATGGATTTAAGCCTTGCTTCCTACAAATTTTCCCCATTACATAGGCTAATCTATAATCCAATATCCTCCCTTTCTTGGACCATTACCACTTGTAGACCATTACCACTTATATATTATTATGATCTAGCTTTTGGTCCTACAAAGTAATGTTTGCTTTTGGTCCTCTAAATTCTCCTCCTTTAGAATCAAACACCGAAAAGGAAGACATTAGTAACATAAGGGAGTGTTAAATTTTGTGATCCTTTGTGTGTAGGGTGGAATAGGTCACAAAATTTGACTCTCACATTATATAGATTAAGCTCTCCCTAAATATATGCATACATATGGTAGAAGGAAAAGCATATGCATATTTGGTAAATTATTGCTCAAGGGAATTTAATCTATATAATGCATGGAGAAAGCATATAAATATCAAAATGAAATCAACATGATGATATCAGTTTAGAAATACCACATGTGAAAACTAATTTGATTTCTACCACTTGCAATAGGTGGTGGATATTTGAAGTATGATGCTTAACTCCGGGGACTCTATTTTCCTTGCAATGAGACTACTACTGAAAGGTCCTAATATGGCTAGAGGGGGGTGAATAGCCTATTTAAAAATTTACAAATCAACTAGACCAATTTGATTAGTATGACAAATAGCGTAATGCAAACTTGCTCTAGCTTTACAAGGGTTATAAGCCACCTATCCAACAATTCTAGTTGCAATGATTACTTAGGCACACAAACTTGCTATGTAATTACTCACTAAGAGCTCTCAATCTTGCTACTCTAAAGAGCTCAACTAGATGAATGTAAATAATAAGGCAAGCTCTCAATTCTAATTACACTAAAGAGCTTGTGTCAACTAGTTTGCTAGAATGTAAATAAGTGAGTAGGGTGATTATATCGACGTGTAGGGGATGAACCAATCACAAGATGAATATATAGTCAATCACCGGGAGAATGCCAAAGACAAGAGACAATCGATTTTCTCCCGAGGTTCATGTGCTTGCCAACACGCTACGTCCCCGTTGTGTCGACCAACACTTGGTGGTTCGGTGGCTAAGAGGTGTTTCACAAACCTCGTCCACACGATAGGACACCGTAAGAACCGACCCACAAGTGAGGTAACTCAATGACACAAGCAATTTACTAGAGTTACCTTTCGGCGCTCCACCGGGGAAGGTACAACTCCCCTCACAATCACCGGAGACGGCCACGAACAATCACCAACTCGTGCTGATCCTCCACCGCTGCACCGAGCCATCTAGGTGGTGGCAACCACCAAGAGTAACAAGCGAAATCCGCAGCGCAACACGAATACCAAGTGCCTCTAGATGCAATCACTCAAGCAATGCACTTGAATTCTCTCACAATCTCACAAAGATGATGAATCAATGATGGAGATGAGTGGGAGGACTTTGGCTAAGCTCACAAGGTTGCTATGTCAATGAAAATATGCAAGAGAGTGAGCTTGAGCCGACCAAGGGGCTTAAATAGAAGCCTCCACGAAATAGAGCCGTTGTACCCCTTCACTGGGCATACTGCGGGCTGACCGGATGCTTCAGTCAGACTGACCGGACTCTAGACCCAGCGTCCAGTCAACCGATGTAAGCCACGTGTCATCCTGCGTTCAACAGGTGTCGTCTAATCTCAACGGTCATGACATGACCGGACGCGTTAGTTACAAAGTGACCGAACGCTGGATCTCAGCGTCCGGTCGTTTTCAATAAGGTTCCAAACGTGAGATTTCACGACCGGACGCGTCCGGTCATGCTTGACCGGACTCACCCAACGTCTGGTCACTCAACTTCTCTTCTATATGCCCTACGTCAGCATCACCCTGGGCATTCGATCAGACTGAACCGATCGGTTTGGTTCCTCGGTCATTCGGTCAGTTCGGTCATCAGAAACCTGGGACCGATCGGTCTTTGCAAAAAACGAAGACCGAGGAAGTTCGGTCTCGGTTAGTTCAGTTCGGTCTCGGTCACGACCGAACTAACCGGACCTGAGTAGCAGCCATAAACAATAGCAGAATCTATAGCAATTTTCAATAGCATGCTTGCTATTTGAAGGCAAAAAATAACAACACAATATATAAAACAAACCACACATTATTATGACAAGTTCTAGCACACAACTTTCTCAGTTCTCACAAATCACAATCACACATTACGAACGAAGTCTATAGAACTACGGTCAGTTCGGTCACTTCGGTTAACCGACACATATGACCGAACTTCTATCGGTTACTTTGGTTAGTTGGGAGCCAGGACCGAACTCATGACCGAACTTTTCGGTCTCGGTCTTTTCGGTCTCGGTCTTGGTCTTTTTGGTTCGGTCTTCGGTCTTCGGTTAATTATGCCTAGAGTGATGTCAGCGTACGTCAGCACTGACCGGACGCACCCTGCCAGCGTCCGGTCGCTTTTAGCACCAGCGTCCAGTCGAAGACCAAAACACACGCCCTCTGCTGCCACTGACCGGACGCTCCGGTCCAACCAAGGCCAGCGTCTGGTCACTTACAGTGACATCCAATTTTTTTGTCTAGGGCACCTGTGGCACCGTCAGACTGTCCGCACTCTACGGGCGGACACTCCGCCGGTGGAGTTCCTTACTCTTGCTCCCAAACTTCACCACCCTTGATCAAATATGCCAACCACCAAGCATATCACCTTGTGCACATGTGTTAGCGTATTTTCACAAACATTTTCAAGGATGTTAGCACTCCACTAGATCCTAAATGCATATGCAATGAATTAGAGCATCTAGTGGCACTTTGATAACCGTATTTCGATACGAGTTTCACTCCTCTTAAAAGTATGGCTATCTATCCTAAATATGATCACACTCACTAAGTGTCTTGATCACTAAAACAAAATGGCTCCTACATTTTATACCTTTGCCTTGAGCCTTTTGTTTTTCTCTTTTTTCTTTTTCAAGTTTAAGCATTTGACCATAACCTTGCCATCACCATTGTCATGATCTTCACCATTGCTTCATCACTTGGAGTAGTGCTACCTATCTCATAATCATCTTGATAAACTAGGTTAGCACTTAAGGTTTCATCAATTAACCAAAACCAAACTAGAGCTTTCAATCTCCCCCTTTTTGGTAATTGATGACAACCCTTATACAAAGATATGAATTAAAGTTCATTTGAATCCATGTTGCTTGCCCAAGCATATTTACCATGTGTAAAGAATATGGGCAAGTTTCATGAACTCCATATGATAGCAATTGCTCCCCCTACATATGTGATAAGAGTTTGGATTAAAGCTTGCACATATGCTTAGATAGCAAATATAGGAGACAATTTCTACCAAATGATGCTAAGGTATAAGAGATGGACCTTTGAAGCGTGATACCAATCGGAGTGCACCAATATACCATCCTTAGCACCATTAGTAACTAGACATATACTAGAACTAAAATACCCCATGAGATCAATCATTACATGCAAGGGTCTAGTTTCCATAGAATAAACATAAGTCTATTTACTTGACCTATGCATCCTAGTTTTTCATTTCAACATTCAAACCTACAACTAGCATACACCACACAAGCATGGATATTTAAAATTAAACTTATGTCATGCAAGCAAACATATGTAATGTTCATTCAAATGCAACATACAAGTTTATGAGCTTGCTCCCCCTATTTTTATGCTCAAAATTTTAATTGATCCCCTTCTTTTGTCATATATTATCTCTCCCCCTTTGTTTCACTATCTTTGTACACTATTTCTCCCCCTTTGTCATCAATGACCACAAAGGCTTAAAGTATAGATAGGGGTGACCTCAAATTATAGATATGTTGGGGTGAAACCATGTGAAATGAGGATCATTTTCCCAATTTGTTCAATCTAGAGTACTTGCAAAAGTTATTTAACTCGGTTTAATCCAAGGACAAGCTTCTTCACACCTCCAAATAAGGGTTATCTTGTACCATGTTGAGTTAAACACTTATAGCTCATTTTCTAAATCAAACACTAGGTTTACAAGCCCATAAATATGTCATATGCTACCACTAGATCATTTCAAACATACAAGCAATAGTGGTACCATACAAGCATCAAGTTCATTTAATCTTCATGAATGAGCCTATTCAAATGTGAAATATGCCTAGATGCACTAATCATGTCCTTAGCAAGGATGTATGCCATGCCAATCAACTTTTACCTTGGATTGCTCGAAGGAGAGGCATGTCAAATAATGGGGGTGCATCAACACATATTGGAGAAGTCAAGTATGTTCAATTCATTCCTTAGCTTGCAAAACCTCTTCTCATCAAGTGGCTTGGTAAATATGTCGGCAAGTTGATCTTTGGTGTCCACACTCTCTATGCAAATGTCCCCCTTTTGTTGATGATCTCTTATGAAATGAAGACGGACATCTATATGCTTTGTTCTTGAGTGTTGAACCGGGTTGTTGGTGAGCTTTACGACACTTTCATTGTCACATAGCAATGGCACTTGCTTGAACTTGATTCCAAAGTCACTCAAAGTAGTCTTCATCCAAAGTAATTGAGCACAACAACTACCGGCCAAAATGTACTCTGCTTCGGCAGTTGACAGTGCTACACTATTTTGCTTCTTTGATGACCAAGATATAAGTGATCTTCCCAATAGTTGACATATGCCCAATGTGCTCTTTCTCTCAATTTTGCATCCCACATAATCGGAATTCGAATATCCAATCAACTCAAATCTTGCTCCTTTGGGATACCATAATCCAACATGTTGTGTATGCTTTAAGTACCTCAATATTCTCTTAGTTGCCTTCAAATGACTTTCTCTTGGTGAGGCTTGAAATCTAGCACACATGCATACACTAAACATCACATCCGGTCTTGATGCGGTCACATAGAGTATGCTTCCAATCATAGACTGATACATCTTTTGATCCACCATGTTGCCACTAGCATCACTATCCAAGCTTCCACTTGTCCCCATTGGTGTACTAATAGCTTTACTCTCATCCATTTTAAACTTCTTGAGCATGTCCTTGATATACTTGCCTTAACTTATAAATATGCCATTCTTCATTTGCTTGATTTGAAGACCAAGGAAGTAACTAAGTTCTCCAATCATAGACATCTCAAACTCACTTGCCATCATCTTGCCAAACTCCTCACAAAATTCTTGATTTGTTGACCCAAAGATGATATCATCAACATAGATTTGCATTATAAATAAGTCATTCCCAAGCTTCTTGGTGAAGAGAGTGGTGTCAACCTTTCCCATCTTGAATCCCTTAGAGAGTAGGAAATCCCTCAATCTCTCATACCATGCTCTAGGTGCTTGTTTCAATCCATACAAAGCTTTTCTCAACTTATAGACATGGTTGGGTTTCTTCTCATCTTCAAAACTGGGAGGTTGCTCAACATACACAAGCTCATTGATGTACCCATTTAGAAATGCACTTTTCACATCCATTTGGTACAACTTGATGTTGTAGGCACAAGCATAAGCTAGCAAGATCCTAATTGCTTCCAATCTTGCAACTGGGGCATATATTTCTCCAAAGTCAAGACCTTCAACTTGAGTGTAACCTTGAGCCACTAATCTTGCTTTGTTCCTTATTACTATCCCATCTTGATCTTGCTTGTTCCGAAAGACCCACTTAGTTCCAATCACATTATAATCCTTAGGCCTCTCAACTAAATCCCATACTTGGTTTCTTGTGAAGTTATTTAGCTCTTCATGCATAGCATTGATCCAATCAATATCCTTCAAAGCTTCATCTATCTTCTTAGGTTCAATGGATGACACGAATGAGAAGTGCTCACAAAATGATGCTAATCTTGATCTTGTTTGCACACTTTTTGAAATATCACCAATGATAGTGTCCAATGGATGATCTCTTGCAACATTGGTTAGTTGAAGCACTTGCACTTGATTGCTAGTATTTGATTGATCACTTGTTTGAGATGATGAACTAGCCATTTGTTGATCTTGCACATTGCCATTACTAGTGCTTGCTTGGATTTGATCATGAGAACTGCTAGCTTGCACATTTGAGTTAGAGAGCACTTGATTCTTGTCATCTTCAATATCAATCACCACTCTAGGCCTTAACTCACCAATGTCCATGTTCTTCATTGTATTGACCAATTGAGTGCCTCTTACATCATCTAGATTCTCATCTTCCTCTTAGGAACCATTTGTTTCATCAAACTCCATGTCATGAACCTCCTCAAGAGTACCACTAGCCAAATTCCAAACTCTAAGCCTTGCTAGTAGTGGAGTAACCAAGCAAGAAACCTTCATCATATTTCTTTTCAAACTTGCTCAATCTAGTGTCTTTCTTCAATATATAGCATTTACAACCAAAAACCCGGAAGTGTGCTATGTTTGGCTTTCTTCCATTCAATAGCTTATAAGGTGTCTTCTTCATCATGGGGTGACAATAGAGTCGGTTGCTATAGTAGCAAGCCGTATTGATTGCTTCGGCCTAAAATGAATGACTCACATTGTACTCACTCAATATTGATCTTGCCATATCAATCAATGTTCTATTCTTTCTTTCAACTAGCCTATTTGATTGAGGAGTATACTTGGTCGAGAATTAATATCTAATTCTAAATTCATCACACAACTCATTAATTCTAGTGTTCTTGAATTTACTACCATTGTCACTTCTAACTTTCTTGATTGTTGTTTCAAACTCATTGTGAATGCCCTTGACAAATGATTTGAATATTGCAAACACATCACTCTTGTCACCAAGAAAGAACACCCATGTGTATCTAGTGAAATCATCCACAATCACAAATCCATATTTGTTTCCACCAATGCTAGTGTATATGGTGGGTCCAAACAAGTCCATGTGCATCAGCTCAAATGCCTTGGATGTGCTCATCATGCTCTTCTTAGGATGTGTGTTACCAACTTATTTTCTGGCTTGACATGCACTACATAGCTTATCTTTCTCAAAAGTGACATCTTTCAAGCCTCTAACTAAGTCATGCTTGATTAACTTGTTTAATTGTTTCATTCAAATATGACCAAGCCTTCTATGCCATAACCAACCCATGCTAGACTTAGTGATCAAACATGTTGACAATTGAGCTTCTCTAGCATTGAAATCAACTAAGTATAGATTCTCATATCTAAATCCTTTGAATATCAAGTTAGAGCCATCTACACTTATGATCTCTACATCATCCACACCAAATATGCACTTGAAACCAAGATCACATAAATGAGCTACCGACAATAGGTTAAAGTTTAAGCTCTCTACTAGTAGCATATTGGAAATGCTCAAGTCATTGGATATTGCAATCTTACCAAGCCCTTTGACCTTGCCTTTGCCATTGTCACCAAATGTGATACTATCAATTCCATTGCTCTTGCTTTCATTGATTGAATTGAACATTCTTGGATCACTGGTCATATGTTGTGTGCACCCACTATCAAGTACCCAATGCCTTCCCCCGGCTTTATAATTTACCTACAAAAGAAGATCAATTCCTTTTAGGTACCCAAACTTGCTTGGGTCCTTGTAGGTTAGTCACCAAGGTCTTTGGTACCCAAATGGCCTTCTTCTTTGGGCCCACAATTGGTGTACCAATGAACTTAGCCTTCACATAATTGGTACCCTTATAAAGCATGTAACAAGAATCAAATTTAATTGAGGATACATTAGGTAACTTGTTCTTGTTGGTCTTGCAATTTTGCTCTATATGCCCAACTTGCTTGCATCTATTACAAAACCGACCATTGCCCTTCACAAAGCTAGCTTTGGGAGTGACAAAGGCCACCTTGCCTTTCTTGGGGGTATAGCCTAATTCCTCTTTGTTGAGAGAAAATCTTTGGCTACCCAAGCACTTTAGCAAGTGGGCTTCTCCACCATAGGCATTGCCTAAGGCACGAGTGAGCTCATTTACCTCCTTCTTGAGGTTCTCATTTTCCACCATTAGTGATGTATCATTCATAGGTGGAGTAGTAATGATTTTGCTACAAGAAGTATTAGTGGGAGCAATAAAAATAGATTCATCAATAAGATCGCATGTTAGTCCCACATCACATGTTATGATCACTTGCTCCTTCTTGGCTTCCTCCACTTTGACTTGCTCAATAAGAGAGGAGTGAGCCTTTTCAAGCTTAGAGTGAGCTTTGCCAAGCTTCTCATGGGCTACCATTAGCCTCTCATGAGTTGCATTGAGCTCATCAAGGGATTGCTCAAGAAATTTGACTTTCTTGTTCAATTCCTTGCACTCCTTTCTCTTCATCTCAAAGCAAGTATGCACTTGCTCACACATGTCCATGAGCTCCTCCTTGGAGTACTCCTCATCATCATCATCACTCCTACAAGCATCATTTTCACATTCATCATCATCACTCACATCACATTTTACCTTGGTAGGTTTTGCCATGACGTACGTCGATGTAGTGTCGAAGATGGAGGGCTTGTTGTTGATGGCAATGCTTGCTAGTGCTCTCTTGATAGATTTCTTATCATCATCACTAGAGCTATCACTATCCGAAGAGCCATCACTATCCCATGTAACCACATAGCCTCCACCTTTCTTTTTTCTTTTGGAAGGTCATTCTCTTCTCCTTCTTCTCCTTCTTTTCTTTCTTATCCTCCTTGTGCTTCTTCTTCTCATCCTCATCATTGTCACTATTGTATGGACAATTTGCTACTACATGATCGGGGCTTTTGCAATTGTAGCATCTTCTCACATACTCTTTCTTCTTGGTGTGATCTCTTCTCTTTCTTGCACTATAGCCCTTCTTCTTCATGAACTTGCCCATCTTGTGCACAAAGAGAGCCATAGCTTCATCATCAATATCACTAAGATCATCATCACTTGATTCTTTCTTGGACTTGCCCTTGTTCTTTGATGATGATGAGCTAGCCTTGAATGCTATGCTTTTCTTCTTCTTGTCTTCTTCCTTCTTATCATCCTTGTCATCCCCCTCCCTTTCCACACGGTATGTCTCTTGTGTCATGACATCACCTAGTACTTGATTGGGGGTAATATCCTTTAATCCTCCTCTTATGATTAGCAATCTTAACATCTCAAATCTTGGAGGTAGGCACATCAAGAACCGATGAGAGACGTCATTATCCTTGATCTTCTCTCCCAAAGCCTTCAAGTCATTGATAATTACTTGCAATCGATAGAACATCTCCGAAATGCTCTCATCTTCCTTCATCTTGAAGCTTGTCAATTTGTCCTTGAGGATATACAACTTAGCACTATTCACCACCGGTGTGCCCTCATATGTTTCTTACAATCTTTTCCACACCTCATTTGCTCTTTCACAATCCTTGATTTGCTCAAACACCTTGGAATCAATGGCATTGTATATAGTGTTGAGAGCCATTGTATTGCATTGCTTGTTGATCTTATCTTGGTTGGTGGGATCATCGGGATCAATGATAGCATAGTCATTCTTGGTCACTTCCCACACTTGATCATTGATTGAACCAAGATACATCCTCATCTTTCTCTTCCAATAATCATAGCATGTGCCATCAAAGAACGGTGGTTTGCCCCCCACATGGTTGAACACAACTTGAGCCATAATTTGACACCGAGGTTGTTAAGTGTCGGTGTTTCGTACAAGCACCGGCAAGTAAATTTATAGTAACGCGCATTAGGCTCGGATGGTGCGCTAAAGGACACAGGATTTATACTGGTTCGGGCGGAACGTCCCTACGTCCAGTTTGTTGCTGCTTGTGTTATTAGCACCGTAAACGATCTGTAGTAAGGGATACAAACTGCCGAGAGAGGGACTAGTCCCAAGTCTCTGATCGAAGGATTGAAAGGTGGTCAAGAGCTTCGGAGCTGCTTGAATGTGTGTGAGTGCGTTCTATTGTTCAGTCCTATTTTTTCTGTCTTTGATGGAGTAAGCCCATCCCCTTTTATAGATGAAGGGGCTGGCTTTACAAGGGTGAAGGCTCCAGGATGCGTACTCTACTTAGTCTTGTGGCTCATGTCTACCTAGTCCGGTCCCCCATCCTGATGAGTGCGCAGGAAGATAAGTGCTTACGATGTTGTCGATATCTCCGTAGGATGTCAGATTAGTCACAGCATGCTGCCCCCAGGGTATGGGCTGTAGTACAGTGGTTTTGACTTAGGAGCCTCCCCCCAGCCTTGCTCCATACGCCTTTTGGTTCCCATGATTCTTGTTGGGAGAATTCGGGGATGGGGTCTGGTGTTGCGCCGTGGCCAAGGCCCTCTGACTGGGAGGACCTGAGGGGTCTGGAAGAGGGCCCCGCTCCCTCGGGTCCACAGCGCGGTGACGGAGTATTCGTCGTTCGTGGAGATAGCAAATCCGTTCCTGGAGCGTAGCGGTTGTCGTGTATCTTCATTGGGTTCCGTGTCCCAGAGCTGAAGGCGGCGCCTACAACTCTACAGAGTGAGATGCATGCACCTGTAAAACCTTTTGGGCTCAGCGGCGCCCGGAAGGGTCTAAAGCATCAGTCCTGTTGTTCCCTGGCAGTCCTTTTCCTGTCAGGGCGCAGGGTATGGTCGTTGGAGCCATGGTTGACCCGAACGTCTTGTCTCGTCCTGTACCCATCATTACGTGGGATAGATATCGATCAGGGCGAGGCTCGTTCTGGGCCGTCGGGTGAGGCGGAGATCAATCCCTATCTCTTGGGCGAGACTAACCCTATCCCTCTGGGATCGGGCGAGGCGGAATCCATCCCTTTGCCTTCGGGCGAGACCGAGTCCACCCTATAGGTGTCGGGCGAGGCGGAGATTAGCCTTGAGCTTTTGGGGTGAGGCAGGGTTATCCCACAAAGGCGTCGGGTGAGGCTGACCCCGCTCCTCTGGGGTCGGGCGAGACGGAATTCATCCCTCAGCCCTTAGGCGAGACCGAGCCTGCCCTCAAGGCGTCGGGCGAGACAGAGTTTATCCCTCGGCCCTCGGGCGAGACTGAGCCCGTCCCAAAGGTGTCGGGCGAGGCGGAACCGAACTCCTGTCACTCGTACAAGGATGACATGGAGCCCTTATGCGTCTAGAAGTTTTTTGCGTTCGGTGGTTATCGGTTCCACCTTCTGGGGTACCCTGGTATTAGGTCCCCGACAGTAGCCCCCGAGACTCTAGGTGATTCGGGTAGAACCGCCTGGAGGGTGTTTTTGATTTCGTCGAAGCTAATTTGCCGGAGGGTGCGCGCGAGCGCACCCGATGGGTGTAGCCCCCGAGCCCCTGGGTGACTCAAGTAGAGTCGCCCGGGGGTTTGTATCGGCCCCTTCGCGGGTAAGGCTGGAGGACTTAGTTTTTCATTAACTAGGTGTTTTTCCGAGTGGGTCGTGGCGTCCCGTTCGCTGGGGACTGACTCGGGGCTGTCCTAACTGGTGTTTCTGCCCTTGGTGGCGGATTGTTCGTGGATTCCTTCTTAGTTGGGCCGGCCGGCGAGTTGCTGGGCCCTAGGTGGGCCAAAGAGAAAAGAACAGGCCTTTGTGGCTTGTGCTTCCCCGGTGGGTAGAGAGTCCGGATTCGTTCAGGGAAGGCGAACCGTCCGCCGAGATTTTTGGGGTGAGAGGATAGGGACTGCGGGCGTGTGTCCCGCGACGTGACGCGATGGCGCGCGTGGCAGGCCCAGAGATTGAGGCAGACGGTTGCCCTTCTCGCATCCGTCGCCCCCTATAAAACCGTGGGGTTCGCCCCCAGGGTCCCGTATTTCGCTCCCCTTCCTTTGCGTTCTGAAACATCCGCCGCCAATCTTTCCAGCCTCTCGCGCTCGCATCGCCACCATCGACCGGCCTGCGTTCGTGCTCCAGCCACCGTTAAGCTCGCACCTGCCCTTCCCCCCTACTGCTTTAATGGAGTTGTGGGGTAGATCAAGCATCACCTCTTGGCGTCTGGAGGGCCTCGTTCGCCGTGGCCTTCTCCGCCCACTATCCGCCGTCCAGGAGTGGTTGCTTCCTGGCGACGAGGGTGAGCCGGTGCCGCCTGAAGGGTATGTCGTCTCTTTTGCCCTCTTCCATGAGCGGGGATTCGGGGTACCCGCGCATAGATTCCTTCGGGGGCTATTAGATTACTATGAGGTAGAGCTGCAGCATCTAACTCCTAATGGGATACAGCATATGGCAGCGTTTGTTGCCCTGTGCGAGGGTTTCCTGGGGATCGATCCCCATTTTGATCTATGGCGGTATTTCTTTAGCGTTAGTCTGTCGAAGAGGAAGATTGGGGGGAAAGAAGTGAACGCGCCGATGGGGTGTGCCAGCATTCATCTACGCCATACCCGGTCGAAGGGTTACCCGTACATGCGTTTGGCTACATCCAACAAGGGATGGCATTCGCAGTGGTTTTATGTTAGGGATGATGTGAGTGCCACCCTACCGAAGTACACCGGACGTCTTATTGTGGATGCTCCGGCGTCGTGGGGCTGGGGCGTCCAGGCTAAAGACAAGAAGCACATCTCCGACCTTCTCTCCGCCCTCCATGCCCTGAAGGGTCGGGGTGTAAAGGGGTCGGGGATTATCGGCGCCTACCACGCGAGGAGGGTGGCGCCACTGATGGCGCGTGTGCTTCCCCTACATCGGATGATGCCCGGGATATCGTTTGAGGGGACGGTGCTCGTTGACGAGGCGCTCCCTTATTCGGAAGTGGCGCAGCGTGTCAAGGAGGCGACGGAGCCGACGAAGGATTCTGCCGGCATGGTCCTTGACATCGTGTATCCGGTGCCCGGGCATCCTCCAATGCGGCCAGAGCCTGGGTTCTTCGAATTCGTAAGCCCTCTTCTCCCGCACTCTTTTCTTTCTCCTGAATCTCCCTTTTTTAATACTTGCTTTTGTGATGTTGGGGCTAGCCGAGGGGGCTAGTCTTCAAGGATAGTCCGGCTCCGCTACCGAAGGACAGGGCTGCGGCGGTGGCGAATCGACTCGTGGCCGAGCGGGACAAGAAAGCAAAGGAGGAGATGAAGAAGATGAAACGACTGAAGCAGGAGGCACGGGATCGGGGAGAGGACGTGAGCAGTGAGGATGACGATGATGATGATGATGATGACGACGACGATGACGAGGTAGCCATCGACGTGGATTGGGGCGTCCTAGAGGATGAGGAGACGCTGACAAGTGGCCACCCACCCGTGCAGGGGCCCTTCGCTTTTCACGCGGAGGAAAGTGAATCGATGAGGTCAGTGGAGGCCGGTGAGTCCGCCGCTTCGCACGGCGTGCCGGCCGAGGACCGGTGGATGGGGGAGGGCGGGCTTGTCGCCGCCATCCCCGAGGCGATGATGGAGGGGAGCAGCTCCGGTGCTGCACCTCGTGAGACGATGGAGGGGGACGGCTCCGGTGCCACGCCCGATGAGACGATGGAGAGGAGCGACTCCGGGGCCACGCCCGACAAGATGAACCCCCCTGCCCCGGAGCAGGGGGCAGGCATGAAACGGTCCCACCCAGATGAGTCAGGGCAGGGGTCGGGGGATCCATCCCCAAAACGCTTCCGCCGGCCGAGGACATCAACATAAGCTGTTGATTCCTCTGTTTTCATCCTTTTTCCATTTTTATTTTGACTTAATGGTTATTACCTTTGCGCAGGTTCTTGCGGACGGGTCACCCCCTGGGGCTGGCGCCCAAGAAGAGTCTCGCCCTTCAAGTGGGATAGACGGCGTCACCTGGAGCCACCCCTGTTTCGGGCAGGAGTGGTGCCGATGTCGGGGCCGCGTTGGCCGAACCGACGGCGTCCATGGTGGTTCCCACACCCGCGGAGGTTACTGAGCGAGCGGTCTCTTCCGTGGCGGGCGTGGAACAGCCGGCCGAGGACCGCATACCGCTGGTGACGGTGGTCGTGACTGCGCCAAGCCAGGATCAGCCGGACGCGGTCGTGGTGGCACCCGAGGGCGTGGTGCAATCCGCGTCGCCAGGCGCCTATGTGGATCCACCCGTGGCGCTCGAAGCGGCCCAAACGGAGGAGGGTCCAGCCGGAGGGTCCTCGAGTGCGGCGGTGGTGCCGCACAGGGTCAGGAGGGAGCCGCCACTGGCCCCTTTGTCGGGAGGAAACCGCTCCCCTGCGCAGGGGGAGCCGCCGCTCCAGTGGATGGATGCTCAGGACCCGACGTCGGCTCTTTTCTCGCTCGATGATCATTCCGAGAGCATGGAGCGGGAGGGTCTTGACATCGGGATCTCGACCATGCTGAACGCCCTGGACCAGGCTAGAGGAGCCCTCCGTGAGATCGTTATCCCTACCACTCAGGTATTTTCTGGACTTTCTTCTTTCTTCATGTGTTTTTGTGTTCTCGTATTCCTGATATCAGTCTTCTTCCTCCTCAGATTCTTGTTGCTCGTAGCCGGGATAAATCCCAATTCCTCCGCGAACAGAAGGCGGAGAGGGATCGCCTTTCCGAGGAGGCCCGGCTGCGAGCAGACTTGGCCGCCCGGCTTGCTACTGTCCAAGAGCGGGAGGCCCAGGCGCGTCAGGATGCGGAGGAGGCGCACGGGATGTTCGAGGACCTGTCGGCGAGGTCTAAGCTGGATGGAGAGGAGATTGCCAGACTCAAAAAAGAGCGAGACGAGCTGCTGCAGAGGAATGCCACGGCCAATGAGAAGGCCGGCGAAGTCCTGAAGGAGCTGGAGATGGAGCGGGACCTCCGGCAGAAGGCCGAGAGTAGGGCCACAGCCCTCCAGCAGAAGGTGGACGAGGACGTCGAGGTGGTCCGCTCTCTCTGGGCGGAGCTTGATGACGCGGTGAAAGGAAAGTCGAGTGCTGAGAACGCCGCCACCAAGCTGGAGAAAGAGGCTGCCTATATGCGCAGAGCCCTTCAGGCTGAGAGCGATGAGCACGATCTTCTACAAGCTGCGGTCGGGGTGGTCCTTAACGCCCTGAATGTGACGGAGCCGGTGGAGACCAGCCCGCTCGCGGCTCGTGTCGGAGGTATCACGGCTCGGGTGGGCCAGCTTGAGGAGAGTGCCTTTCACGCCGGGATTACCCAGGCCTTCACCGTCGCCCATGCCCATTATGAGAAGGAAATAAACCTGAGGGTGATGAGCGAAGGCTTTCCGTCCACCTACGAGGATGAAGAGCTGGAGGAAATGGAGAAGATGGTCGCTCCCCTTGCGAAGAACCTGGCAGACAGTCTGAAAGAAATGGTTCTCCCTTCGTGGGAGTAATTAATCGAACAATTTTGAGAATAGCTTATATGTAATATGTGAACAAGTGTCGGTACTTCTCGAGTCTGGACGCCTTTCATGCTTTTGCGTCTTAATTTCGTTTTGTTTGATTTTTGCGATTTCATTTTTTACGGTCTTACCAATATGTTCCCCTGAATTATGCCGCTGATTATAATGTGAGGAGATTGTTCTGAAAGAAGGAAAGGAGGTGGCCGTACCTTAACAGCCCCCGAGTAAGGTCCGACCCCCGCACCTACTGGGGTCGGGTGTTACTGGAGACCGGAATGGTGGTTCTGGTGATAATGGATGCCATCGCAATAATCCCCGCCCTGTCTTCCAACAGAAATCCCAACTGGGGACTCTATGGGCTCGGCAAGGTGGGGCCTTTGAACCTGTGTCCCTGCATTGTTTGGCCCGAGCCCCCGAGCCTTATCAGGGTCTGATAGGGGTCGGCCGTTATTTGCGTGTTACCCCGTCCTCGGTTTTCGCAATCGGAGGGGCTGAGTGAACGATACTTGCCTCGACGGCTTGAAGTACCGCGCTCAACGAGCTCGCTAACGGGTACGTTCGTGCGGAATCCGGGTCCATCATTTGCTGATGGGGTCGGCAGAGCCCTCTGGTGGCACTCCACAGCTTCTTAACCCGCCTCCCGGCAGATGCCTGAGTCGTTCGATAAGCTCAGGGGGCCCGATGGCCTCTCCTCGATAGAGATTCTGTGGGTTTGGCTCGAGGTTAGAATCGAACGAGAGAAGGTCGAGGCGTCCCGGTTCGCTTCTGAGCGGGGTCGGGCAGGGCCGCTGGGGCTTCGTCTCGGTTATCTCTCCCTGGCTTTGTTCGGCGTGAGGCGGCCTCGAGCCCTTCGCGGGCCGACCTTCGAACCTCAGCCTGTGGTTGTCTATATCGGATAAGGCGACAGCCGTTTCGTGGTGCGACACGAATCGTTGGGATGCAATTTTTTGCATATGAAATGTTTTGAATGCAAGATTTAATTGAAAGTAAAGGCGGTGACGTTACCTTGGTGGTATGAGTGGCGGAAAAGCTCCTACCAGATGGGTTCGGGCCCTGACGTTTGTGACGAGGTTGGAAAAACCTACGTAAGAATTGCTATTCTTTGTTTTCGTGTCTCGATGACAATCCGAGCTGTTCGATTAACTTGGGCAACCTGACAGCTTCTCCTTTGGGGGAGATCCTGTAGGCGGACCCCTCCGATCCCCTCTTTGGGAAGGCAGACGTCGAAACTAGAGACGCGAGAGACATTGAGCATGATTTTTCTGGTGAATAGAAACACCGTAGCAATCGGGGCGTAGGGTTTGCTAGTTCAGTCCAGTTTTACTCAAATCTTTGTGCCTGTATGTCGCGCCCTTAGTTTCAAGTGTACGGAGGGGTCGGGTGGAGAGGATGTCTAGATTGGTAGTTATCCTCGACAGCCCCTGAGTGATGCTCGCGTCCCTGCTACTTGACGGGGTCGGAATCTTGCGAACAAATTTTAACGCATAAAGTGAGAAAGCTGAGAGGCTTATCTTTCTTTGGTCGTTCGTTCGTCGTGTCTTCTGGGCCGAATGGCCGACCCAGGAGATCTGAAAGGTCCCGTCGCCGGGTCAGTCCGTGGTCCTGCATGGGGAGGCGAAAAAGTTGTCTGCCTATGTGGGTGCCTTAATCGCCGCGTCCGGAGCGGGTCAGTGGCGGGCCATACCCAGGTAGTGTTCAGTTTGACCAAAGAGGGACACCTCGTAGACCGGGGTTCGTCCCGTCACCTCTGGCGCGTCCCCTCAGATATCAATCAGCATTGATTGCGTATTAAAAAAAGGGGAAGGGAGAGGGTTTTTCGTCCGACCTTTCGCCTTTCCTTAGTTACAGCGCTTCCTCTTTAAATAGGGAGGGGGAGAGGAGTTCTCATCCCACCTCCCCTCTCTGCCTCCGAGCCGCTATCTCTCCTTCTTCTTCCTTTCCGCCAAACGCGTCCGTGCGTCGCTGGTGGTTCCTAGTGAGGAAGAGTTATGCCAGAGAGAGATAGAGAACTTACAAACTTGCTCGTGAGTCTGGTGCGTGATGTCGAGCCGGAGGTTATCCAACGTAGATGAGATGGTGCTGCGCGGCCCTTGCTGAGGAGTCGCTGCTGCTGAACGGAAAAAAGGCGTCGGTGGGCGTCGTACGTCAGTTGACTGCGCCGTCGTTCGCCGTGCTCCTCCCTTGGCGGGAGGCGTTTCCTGCCCATACGCCGTTGTCAGGGTTATGGCTAGGGATGATGGCGTAGTCCCCAGACGCCATGGTGGGGCGTTGCTGCCGGGGTTGCGGCTGACGATGATGGCGTAATCCCCGGACGCTCCGGCGGAGGCTGTCGCAGATGGTGGCGCCTTCGAGGATCCAGCGAAGATGTCGCCGATGGAGAGCGTGGTACGGCGACCGCAGTAGACGAGCCGGCCCATGTACACGCCCCGGACGTCACCGATGGAGAGCGTGGCGCGGCGACCGCAAGTAGTACTTGTGGTAGAGCTGAACCGAGACTATAATGAAATAACGTTGTGGGGAAGCCCCCGAGTAAACAGTCCTCAGAGTATATTGTTCCTTTTTTGTGATGACATCGCTTTGTAAGTGGTGAATTTGTGCAAAAAATGAACAAAATACATCCTTTGCTTATGGCAAGTCATTTTAACGCTTTCCAACTCTTCTCATGGTCTGAGTCATAGGAAGCTAGGAACATCCTGGGAACTAATTCTGACTGAACTGGTGAGCAAAGAGGTTGCAGCCGCTGGGGCGTGGGTGTCTTGCAGTCCTACCAGTTGTATTCAGAATTGGTTCCCAGGATCTCAGCCCTCGAGACTCGTTTACGAGGCGAATGGAAAACTTAGAGAATGTTTGTAAGTATAACAGAGGGATTTTTTACAAACGTAATACTTGTATTACACATGACATATGTTACGATCACACGCCAGCCCCCGAGTAAGGTCTGCCCCCTTGCGATTTGCAGGGGTCGGAAGTCACTAAGGATCGGGGTTCTGTTAAGACAAAAACTGATAAGGAAAAGTGTAAGCTTATTTTAAGGATAGAAACGACGTAGCTGCTCAATGTTCCAGGCGTTGGTGAAGACCTCGCCTTTGATGGTTTTCAACCGGTAGGCGCCTGGGCGAAGTATTTCCTGCGACGATGTAGGGCCCTTCCCAGGGCGGGGAGAGTTTGTGGCGATCCTTGTTGCTCTACACAAGACGGAGGACGAGGTCTCCGACGTTGAAGGCTCGACCCCACACCCGTCGGCTGTGGTACCGCCGTAACGCTTGTTGGTACTTAGCTGAACGGAGGAGGGCGATGTCGCGGGCCTCATCCAGTTGGTCCATGGCGTCTTGGTGAGATGCCTCGGCTCCCTGTTCGTCATATGCTCTGATTCTTGGTGCTCCATAGTCGAGGTCCGTCGGGAGAACGGCCTCGGAACCGTAGATCATGAAGAAGGGTGTGTAGCCAGTGGCCCGGCTAGGAGTCGTCCTTAGGCTCCAGAGCACAGCTGGGAGCTCAGCGAGCCAACGCGCGCCGAACTTGTTCAATCGGTTGAAAATTCTGGGTTTGAGGCCTTGAAGAAGCATTGCCGTTTGCGCTGCTCGACCTGTCCGTTCGTCCGGGGGTGCGCGACGGCTGCCCAATCGATTCGGATATGTTGTTCATCACAGAAACGAACGAATTTCCTACCGGTGAATTACAGTGCCGTTGTCTGTGATGATGGAGTTCGGTACTCCAAAGCGATGGATGATGTCGAGAAAGAACAGCACAGCTTGCTCGGATTTGATTGTGGATATTGGCCGAGCTTCAATCCATTTTGTGAACTTGTCTATGGTGACAAGCAGGTGGGTAAAGCCCCCGGGCGCCTTTTTAAGTGGCCCAACCAGGTCAAGCCCCCAGACCGTGAAGGGCCACGTGACGGGGATCATCTGGAGAGCCTGGGCCGGGAGGTGTGTTTGCCGAGCAGTAGTATTGGCACCCTTCGCAGGTGCAGTACAATTTGCTCGGCAGTCGGCTACTGCAGTGGGCCAATAGAAACCCTGTCGGAATGCCTTCCCAACCAAGGTTCTTGGTGCGGCATGGTGACCGCATGCTCCACCAGTGGATGTCGCTCAGTAGGAGTTTTCCCTGTTCGCTAGGGATACAAAGTTGCAGAATTCCGATGTGACTTCGTTTGTAGAGTTCGCCCTCTACAAGAACGAAGGATTTGGCGCGTCGCGCGAGCCGTCGGGCTTCTGTCTTGTCGGTTGGTAGTACTGTCGTGGAGGAGATAGTCGAGGTAAAGCGTTCTCCAAGTCATCGGGAAGACCGGACTCCATTGCTGGGTCTTCTTCAAGCTCCATGACCTCGGGGTCGGGAGGAGCAGTTGACGGATCGGCCTTGGGGGTCGGACTTGAAGGGCCATCGTCGGCTTGTTCCTGACCCCGCATAGCGTACCGAGGGTTTGTGTTGATCACCTGGCAAAGACGCCTGTTGGAACTGGCTCTCGGTTGGATGCTGCTTTTGCTGAGTGTGTCGGCCGCTTCGTTGAGGCGTCTAGGGATATGATTGAGTTCGAGGCCGTCGAATTTGTCCTCCAGACGTCGGACCTCTTGACAGTATGCCTCCATCTTGGCATCATGGCAGCCGGACTCTTTCATGACCTGGTTGACGACCAGCTGAGAGTCGCCCCTGACGTCGAGGCGTCGGATGCCTAGTTCGATGGCGATTCGTAGGCCGTTGATGAGCGCTTCGTATTCTGCAGTATTGTTTGATGAGGGAAAATGAAGTCGAACCATGTACCTCATGTGCACCCCGAGGGGGGATACAAAGACTAGTCCTGCTCCGGCGCCCTTCTTCATCAGCGATCCGTCAAAGTACATTATCCAGTACTCTTGGTCGACGGCTGCTGGTGGCATCTGGACCTCGGTCCACTCCGCGATGAAGTCAGCCAGTGCCTGAGATTTGATCGCCGTTCGGGAGGCATAAGAAATGCCCTGATCCATCAGCTCGAGTGCCCACTTTGCGGTTCTTCCCGTAGCGTCATGGCTACGAACGACCTCGCCGAGGGGGAACGACGTCACTACCGTTACGGGGTGTGACTCGAAGTAGTGGCGTAGCTTCCTTTTGGTGATGAGGACGGTGTAGAGGAGTTTCTGGATCTGGGAGTAGCGGGTTTTGGAGTCGGATAACACCTCGCTGATGAAATATACAGGGCGCTGCACCTTGAAGGCGTGCCCCTCTTCCTCCCGCTCTACTATTAAGGCGGAGCTAACCACTTGGGTGGTGGCCGATATATATAGTAGGAGAGATTCTCCATCGCATGGAGGAACTAGGACCGGTGGCTTAGTTAAAAATCGTTTAACCATGTCAAGTGCCTCCTGAGCCTCGGCCGTCCACTCGAAGCGGTCAGTTTTCTTCAGGAGTCGATAAAGGGGGAGTCCTCGTTCGCCGAGGCGTGAAATGAATCGGACTGAGGGCGGCAAGGCACCCGGTGATCCGCTGAACCCCCTTTATGTTTTGGATCAGGCCAATCCTCATGATTGCTGATATCTTCTCTGGGTTGGCTTCGATGCCACGCTCGGAGACGATGAAGCCGAGCAGCATACCCCTCGGGACCCCGAAAACACATTTTTCGGGATTGAGCTTGATGCCGTTCGCCTGGAGTTTCGCAAAGGTGCGTTCAAGGTCGGCGACAAGGTGGTCAGCCCGCTTGGATTTGACTACGATGTCGTCGACATAGGCCTCAACTGGTTCACCCGATGAGGTCTCCGAAGCAACTAAGCATACATCGCTGGTACGTTGCCCCAGCGTTCTTCAGACCAAACGGCATTGAAACGTAGCAAAATGATCCGAAGGGCGTGATAAAAGAGCTCGCGAGCTGGTCGGACTCTTTCATCGCGATTTGATGGTAGCCTGAGTATGCATCAAGGAAACAGAGGGTTTCGCACCCCGAGGTGGAATCGACTATTTGGTCTATTCGTGGCAAAGGAAATGGATCCTTTGGACACGCTTTGTTGAGGCCAGTATAATCAACACACATCCTCCATTTCCCGCTCTTTTTCCGGACAAGAACAGGATTTGCTAACCACTCTGGGTGGTACACTTCCTTAATGAATCCTGCGGCCAGTAGTTTGGCTATCTCCTCGCCGATGGCCCTGCGTTTCTCCTCGTCGAAGCGGCGCAGGCGTTGTTTCACCGGCTTGGAGCCCGGGAGGATTTGGAGAGTATGCTCGGCGACCTCCCTCGGGATGCCTGGCATATCCGAGGGTTTCCACGCAAAGATGTCCCTGTTGGTGCGGAGGAAGTCGACGAGCGCGCTTTCCTATGCGGAGGAGAGCGCGGTCCCGATTCGGACTTTTTTGCCCTCGGAGCTACTGGGATCCAAGAGGACGTCCCTAGAGCCCTCTGCCGATTCGAACGATCCAGACGACTTCTTTGCGTCGGGTGTCCCTTCAATGACCTCCTCCCTAAGGGTGGCGAGCTCTTCGGATGCGATGACCGCGGATGCGTGTCCGCAGCATTCGACCTCGCACTCGTAAGCGCGCTGGAAGGAGGTGCCGATGGTGATGACCCCACGGGGGCCCGGCATCTTTAGTTTCAGGTACGTGTAATTGGGTACGGCCATGAACTTCGCGTAACATGGTCACCCTAGAATGGCTGTGGAAGGTCCCCGGGAACCCTACTACATCGAAGGTGAGGGTCTCAGTCCGGTAATTGGATTGATCCCCAAAAGTGACGGGCAGGTCAATCTGCCCTAGTGGCACGGCTTGCCTTCCTGGCACGACGCCATGGAAGGGTGCTCGGACGGGGCGGAGGCGTGTTCGGTCGACGCTCCATCTCGTCGAGCGTCTTGGCATACATGATGTTGAGGCCGCTGCCCCCATCCATTAGTACCTTGGTGAGCCGCTTTGGACCGACGATCGGGTCGACGACGAGTGGATACCTTCCCGGGTGTGGGATGGCATCCGGATGGTCAGGTCCGGTCGAAGGTTATGGCGGATTCCTGACCACCGGAGATATGCTTGGCATAGCCGGTCCAGCGGTATAGACCTCTCGACGTGCGACCTTCTAGCGGCGCCTGGAGTCGTAGGCCATTGATCCTCCGAAGATCATGAGGGCACCAGGTCGGTGTTGGGAAGGTGTCGTCCTTCTCCTCCGTGTCGTTAGTGGTGGGAACTAGGCTCCTTCCCCTGCTCCTCCTGTTCAGACCCTCGGCCAAGTATTTGCGCATAAGGCCACATTCCTTGTATAGGTGCTTGGCCGGGAAGGCGTGGTTTGGGCATGGCCCCTCGAGCATTTTCTCAAAGTGGTTCAGAGTGCCCTCCGCGGGCTTCCGGCCACCTTTACGGTCGGCAGCGGCCGCGAGTGAGTTGTCGCGCCGCTGCTTCTTATTTTTCCCTTTGGCGGGACGGTTGGAGGCGCCTTCGCTGGCGTCCTCGTCCCGCCTTGTCTTTCCGTCGGAGCGATCAAAGATGGCTCCGACCGCCTCTTCTCCAGAGGCGTGACTGGTGGCGATGTCCAGGAGTTCCTTGGTAGTTCGTGGGCCCCTGCGTCCCAGCTTGTGGACCAAGGGATTCGCAGGTCGTCCCGGACAGAAAGGCTCCTATCACGTCGGCGTCGGCGACGTTTGGGAGCTCATTGCACTGTCGGGAAAAGCGCCGGATGTACCCGCGGAGGGTTTCATCGGCCTTCTGACGGCAGTTCTTGAGGTCCCATGGGTTTCTAGGGCGTTTGTACATGCCCTAGAAATTACCCATGAAGATCTCAGTCAGATCCGCCCAGCTCTAAATAGCATTGGACGGTAGGTGCTCTAGCCATGCTCGTGCCGAGTCGGCCAAGAACAGCGGGAGATTGCGAATAATGAAGTTATCATCACTCGCACCACCGGCCTGACATGCAAGCCAATAGTCTTCGAGCCAAAGCCCGAGATTTGTTTCGCCGGAATATTTAGGAATGTTCGTAGGTGGTCGATACCTTAGAGGGAACGCAGCGTTGAGGATGTGCTGGCCAAAGGCCTGAGGGCCCAGGCAGGACGAGGCTTGGGCTTCGGTCCTCGTTGCTGTCGTAACGCCCGCCACGTCGGGGATGATAGCCGCGGCGTGCTGCTTCTCCCTCGTCGCCGTGGGCACGCCTCCGGGCGTCGATGATGTTGCGTACGTCGCGGCCATGGCCGAGGCGTTGATGTACAGGGACGACGGAGGGCTGCCCGCCGGCTAGCAGTGTTTGGTGTACGGATACGTCCTTGGTGGGACGCACTGAGGGTGCGCGCTGGCTGGTGTCGGGTTCGCGTCGTCGAGATAACGAACTTTCCGCCTGCTGCGCGGCTGCACGCTCGAGCAACATGCGAATCTCCCGATAAGCGCGTCGATCCTCAGACGTCGCCGCCTCTGGGAGGCCATGCAGCAAGGCAGTTGCTGCGGCGATGTTCTGGCTAGCTCGAGCAAAGTGAGGAAAGGCCCCATCATCGGTGAGGATCCTTTTATGTACGGTGCGGGTTGTGGCGCGCGCGCGCCCCCCGTCTTTGCGGCGTTCAATCTCGCGATTGATGTCCGCGTATTCCCGTGCTGAGCCCTTGCCCGGCCTCATCGATCTCTTGCTGACGAGCCCTTAGCTGCTCCATCCTCAGGTGAGATGGGGCTGTCCCCTCCTCCCCGGATCTGCCGTCAGGATTGTTTGTAGGGGTGGCCTCTTCCCTGGAGGCGCTTTCGACGTGACCCTCGGGGGTCTGCGTCATGTAGCATTCCCGGGAAGGGTGGTGGCTCCCCCTACTGGAATCTGAGCTGGAGAGCGATACAGGCTCCTCGTTGAGGAGCTCGTAGAGGGTCTCCGTATCCCGCTCAATCGCCCCCACGAACTCGATGTCCGTGGGTGGTTGAACCACACGTAGCGCCAGAAGGCGGCCAGCGGTTGCCGCAACGTTGCGGAGACCGAACGGAAACGCTGTCGGGGTGCTCCATACAGGACCCTTCCGGACACATGGTGGTGTTGTGAGAGGTCTCCTTGGGTGACGGCACTCCCCGGGAGCTGCCCGGTGGGCCCTTAAGCCTGAGACGGCTGAAGTTGATCGAAGGGGGAGATGGGGCGGCTGAGTGAGTCAGCGCCAGCTCTCCTCCTAGTGTGATGATGAAATCTAGGTCACCGAAACGCACGTGTGCGCCCAGGGCCCAGGTGATTGCGTGGGTGGCCATCCGAGACCTGATTTGGAACGCGCAAAGCCCCTACCTGGCGCGCCAACTATCGGTGTTTCGTACAAGCACCGGCAAGTAAATTTATAGTAACGCGCGTTAGGCTCGGATGGTGCGCTAAAGGACACAGGATTTATACTGGTTCGGGCGGAACGTCCCTACGTCCAGTTTGTTGCTGCTTGTGTTATTAGCACCATAAACGATCTGTAGTAAGGGATACAAACTGCCGATAGAAGGACTGGTCCCAAGTCTCTAATCGAAGGATTGAAAGGTGGTCAAGAGCTTCGGAGCTGCTTGAATGTGTGTGAGTGCGTTCTATTGTTCGGTCCTATTTTTTCCGTCTTTGATGGAGTAAGCCCATCCCCTTTTATAGATGAAGGGGCTGGCTTTACAAGGGTGAAGGCTCCAGGATGCGTACTCTACTTAGTCTTGTGGCTCATGTCTACCTGGTCCGGTCCCCCATCCTGATGAGTGCGCAGGAAGATAAGTGCTTACGATGTTGTCGATATCTCTGTAGGATGTCAGATTAGTCACAGCATGCTGCCCCCAGGGTATGGGCTGTAGTACAGTGGTTTTGACTTAGGAGCCTCCCCCCAGCCTTGCTCCATACGCCTTTTGGTTCCCATGATTCTTGTTGGGAGAATTCGGGGTCGGGGTCCGATGTTGCGCCGTGGCCAAGGCCCTCTGACTAGGAGGACCTGAGGGGTCTGGAAGAGGGCCCCGCTCCCTCGGGTTCACAGCGCGGTGACGGAGTATCCGTCGTTCGTGGAGATAGCAAATCCGTTCCTGGAGCGTAGCGGTTGTCGTGTATCTTCGTTGGGTTCCGTGTCCCAGAGCTGAAGGTGGCGCCTACAACTCTACAGAGTGAGATGCACGCACCTGTAAAACCTTTTGGGCTCAGCGGTCGCCCGGAAGGGTCTAAAGCATCAGTCCTGTTGTTCCCTAGCAGTCCTTTTCCTGCCAGGGCGCAGGGTATGGTCGTTGGAGCCATGGTTGACCCAAACGTCTTGTCTCGTCCTGTACCCATCATTACGTGGGATAGATATCGATCAGGGCGAGGCTCGTTCTGGGCCGTCGAGTGAGGCGGAGATCAATCCCTATCTCTTGGGCGAGACTAACCCTATCCCTCTGGGATCGGGCGAGGCGGAATCCATCCCTTTGCCTTCGGGCGAGACCGAGTCCGCCCTATAGGTGTCGGGCGAGGCGGAGATTAGCCTTGAGCTTTTGGGGTGAGGCAGGGTTATCCCACTAAAGGCGTTGGGTGAGGCTGACCCTGCCCCTCCGGGGTCGGGCGAGACGGAATTCATCCCTCAGCCCTCGGGCGAGACCGAGCCTGCCCTCAAGGCGTCGGGCGAGACGGAGTTTATCCCTCGGCCCTCGGGCGAGACCGAGCCCGTCCGAAAGGTGTCGGGCGAGGCGGAACCGAACTCCTGTCACTCGTACAAGGATGACATGGAGCCCTTATGCGTCCAAAAGTTTTTCGCGTTCGGTGGTTATCGGTTCCACCTTCTGGGGTACCCTGGTATTAGGTCCCCGACATTAAGCCTTCAATCAAACGGTGACCATGGCTCCAATACCACTTGAAAGGTCCTAATATGGCTAGAGGGGGGGTGAATAGCCTATTTAAAAATCTACAAATCAACTAGAGCAATTTAATTAGTATGACAAATAGCGTAATGCAAACTTGCTCTAGCTTTATAAGGGTTGTAAGCCATCTATCCAACAATTCTAGTTGCAATGATTACTTAGGCACACAAACTTGCTATGTAATTACTCACTAAGAGCTCTCAACCTTGCTACTCTAAAGAGCTCAACTAGATGAATGTAAATAATAAGGCAAGCTCTCAATTCTAATTACACTAAAGAGCTTGTGTCAACTAGTTTGCTAGAATGTAAATAAGTGAGTAGGGTGATTATACCGACGTGTAGGGGATGAACCAATCACAAGATGAATATATAGTCAATCACTGGGAGAATGCCAAAGACAAGAGACAATCGATTTTCTCCCGAGGTTCACGTGCTTGCCAACATGCTACGTCCCCGTTGTGTCGACCAACACTTGGTGGTTCGGTGGCTACGAGGTGTTTTACAAACCTCATCCACATGATAGGACACCGCAAGAACCGACCCACAAGTGAGGTAACTCAATGACACGAGCAATTTACTAGAGTTACCTTTCGGCGCTCCGTTGGGGAAGGTACAACTCCCCTCACAATCACCGGAGACAGCCACGAACAATCACCAACTCGTGCCGATCCTCCACCGCTACACCGAGCCGTCTAGGTGGTGGCAACCACCAAGAGTAACAAGTGAAATCCGTAGCGCAACACGAATACCAAGTGCCTCTAGATGCAATCACTCAAGCAATGCACTTGAATTCTCTCCCAATCTCACAAAGATGATGAATCAATGATGGAGATGAGTGGGAGGACTTTGGCTAAGCTCACAAGGTTGCTATGTCAATGAAAATATGCAACAGAGTGAGCTTGAGCCGACCAAGGGGCTTAAATAGAAGCCCCCATGAAATAGAGCCATTGTACCCCTTCACTGGGCATACTGCGGGCTAACCGGATGCTCCGGTCAGACTGACTGGACTCTAGACCCAGCGTCCGGTCAATCGATGTAAGCCACGTGTCATCCTGCGTTCAACAGGTGTCATCTGATCTCAACAGTCATGACATGACTAGACGCGTCAGTTACAAAGTGACCGGACGCTGGATCTCAGCGTCCGGTCGTTTCCAGTAAGGTTCCAAACGTGAGATTTCATGACCGGACGCGTCCGATCATGCTCGACCGGACTCACCCAGCATCCGGTCACTCAACTTCTCTTCTGTATGCCCTACATCAGCGTACGTCAACACTGACCGGATGCACCCTGCCAGCGTCCAGTCGCTTTTAGCACCAGCGTCCGGTCGAAGACCAAAACATGCACCCTCTGCTGCCACTGACCGGACGCTCTGGTCCAACCAAGGCCAGTGTCCGGTCACTTACAGTGACCTCCAATTTTTCTATCTAGGGTGCCGGTGGCACCGTCGGACTGTCCGTACTCTACGGGCGGACACTCCACCGGTGGAGTTCCTTACTCTTGCTCCCAAACTTCACCACCCTTGATCAAATGTGCCAACCACCAAGTGTATCACCTTATGCACATGTGTTAGCATATTTTCACAAACATTTTCAAGGATGTTAGCACTCCACTAGATCCTAAATGCATATGCAATGAATTAGAGCATCTAGTGGCACTTTGATAACCGCATTTCGATACGAGTTTCACTCCTCTTAATAGTATGGCTATCTATCCTAAATATGATCACACTCACTAAGTGTCTTGATCACTAAAACAAAATGGCTCCTACATTTTATACCTTTGCCTTGAGCCTTTTGTTTTTCTCTTTCTTCTTTTCCAAGTTTAAGCATTTGACCATAACCTTGCCATCACCATTGTCATGATCTTCGCCATTGCTTCATCACTTGGAGTAGTGCTACCTATCTCATAATCATCTTGATAAACTAGGTTAGCACTTAGGGTTTCATCAATTAACCAAAACCAAACTAGAGCTTTCAACTACACACATGATAAGCTTGAAAAGGTGTTAGTCTCAAGGCATCCAACTTGTAGAGTAACCTCCCCCTAAATTTGTGCACATAGGTATGGAATACTTGTAGGAAATATGCACATTGATTTTAGAATAAAAATACCACTTGAGAGATGACATCACATGAATGTGAGAGTCATTTTCGAAGGCGATATTCAGGAGAGATTATCTACAATTTGGACTTTGGCACATATTAGATGAACAATCAAAAGACAAGCTATGTGACGTGCTCCTAAGCAATTTTAAACCATGTAGGATTGCTCCAAGCAATAAGAATAAAACTGAGCAATCCTACCATAAGATATACCTAGTGTATGCATGACAAAAAATATATATAAGCATACAAATACAAACCTAGGCATGACGAGTAACTAGATGCTTAAAGATACCAATTTATAAGAAATACCACTTGTAGGAAATGCAAATTGATACTACTTGAAGAAAATTGAATCTAGTTACCTAATATGGGGAGGGGAATTTGGGTCCATAGTATTCACTAACCCACTTGGCAATGATTTTATCCATCATGATGCACCCCATGAAATGCATCCATACTTTGCCAAGTCTCCAAATTCCCCGAAGTCTATCGGACTTCTCACTTCCCTTTTGGGATCCAAACATTCTTGGTGCTCTTCATGTTAGAAATGATTTCCTTTAGCACCCAAAAGTGTTTGACCCCATCATTGGCTTGCTTGTTCACCTTGATGGCCACCACCTTGTCATTTTTCTTCTTCTTTAACAAGTATGGTGTGGAGGCCTTCTTGTCCACCTTGTTGGTGTAGGTGTTGGAGAGCTTGCTTATTTGCTTCTTCTCTTTCTTCTTTGCTCCTCCCCCATTCTTCACCTTGCACTCATAGGACTTGTGACCTTCCTTGTGGCACACGTAGCAAACCATGGTTTGTCCTTCATCAAGCTTCTTCACACCCTTGACGGTGTTATCTTGATGAAGTTAGGCTTGCTTTGCCTTGACTTTCACTTGAGTCAAGTCTTTAGTGAGGCAAGCCACTTCTTGCTTGAGTTGCTCATTCTCCTTTGTAACCTCTTGTGTGCATGTATCCACAACAACTTTCTCAACACAAACTTAGTTACACAAAGATGAGTCTAAATATAAATCGTTACAAGAAGTAGAGGCATCCTTTTTAGACATGTTAAAGATAGAACTTTTCCTTTTAGATGCCTTGGTGGGGGCTATACTAACAGCTTCAAGATTAGCAACTTTATTAGTTAGCTCATCACAATGTTTGCACATGGTTTCCATTTTCGCAAGCAAACTTTTATAAGCATCTTGTGAGCTAGCTAACTTTTCTTTTAATTTTTCATTTTTCTTTACAAGTTGCTCATCATTGATTGTGCATGCAGTTGTTGTTGCACTAGCCTCAAATTGCTCAATTTTAGTAGATAGTTCAACATTGAGATTAGCAAAGTTCTCATATTATTCAAGCAAAGTTCTATATGCTTCTTGTGAACTATCTAGCTTTGCTTTTAATTTTTCGAGCTTCTTTTGTTGACTAGTGTAAACTTTAGCATAATTAAGATTTTATTGTACAATTTCATCATAAGAAGGCATTTCATCATCACTATCACTCTCACTAGAGGATGAGCTTTCATTACCTCGTGTCATAAGGCACACATGAGAAGAGCTTGATGATGAGTGCTTGCGCCCTCGCCTCTTCTGATGGTCTTCTTCTTCACTTGAAGAATCATCCCATTTCCTTATTGATGTGAGGGCTTGGTTCTTGCATGCCTTCTTCTTTGTCTTGGGTGTCGGCTTGTTTGGACAAACTTCTACAAAGTGCCCCAACTCATCACATCCATAGTATCCTCTCTTTCTTTGCTCATTTCTTTGATTGGTAAAAATGAGATCTTGAATTTGGATGGGCACACCCTTGACATTGAGCCTTTGGATCATCTTTTCCACCTTGTTGATTAGTTTGATTGATTCTTCATTAAGATCAGAGGTGGAGGAGGAAGATTGATCATCATCACTTGAATCTTCATCATCATCATCATCGTCCTCATCTTCTTCTTCATCTTCACTTGAGGAGCTTGAGCTTGAGCTTCTCTCAACTTGCTTGCCCTTCATCTTCTTTTTTTCGCTATATGCGAGAGCTTTGCCTTTGCATGATGAAGAGACTTCTTCTTGACCCATCTTTCATGACATTTCAAATGTCACTATCTTACCAATGACTATGGGTGAGGTCATGGTGCTTAAGTCCTCCATGTTGTGAAGGATGGTGATGATGCTTGCATATTTCTTTTGTGGTAGCATGGAGATGATCTTCCTCACGATGTCTGCATCGTCTAGCTTTGTTAATCCTATTGAATGGAGCTCATTGATAATTAGATTCAAACGAGAATACATATCACGAATAAACTCATCATCATTCATTGTAAATGAATCATAATTGTGTTTAGCTAGACAATGTTTTTGCTCACGGACATTAGATGTGCCGTCATGGAGCTCTTGAAGTTTTAACCAAATTTCATGTGCCATATTTAAAATGAACACTTGGTTAAACACATCCATACTAAATGATTCAAACAAGCAATTTTTAGCTCTAGCATTGAAATGCATTTCTTTTTCTTCACTTTTTATGGGTTTATCGGGATTCTTAATATGTTTCATCCCATCACGAGTGACTCTCCAAACGCCTAAATCAACTGCCTCAAGGTAGCAAGTTATTCTAGCTTTATAGTAGGGGAAGTTAGTGCCATCAAAGTACGGAGGCCTAGATGTATCCATTCCAACCACTCTAAATAGCGTTGGCTCAACGGTGGTTAAGCCAAAGATCCAAATTGAGCCAATCGGCTCTAATACCAATTGAAGAGGACTATGATATCTAAGAGGGGGGTGAATTAGGCAACTTAAAATTCTAAATCTAAACTATGCCCCCTTTTTCTAACCCTAGCAAAACCTATGCAATAGATAAACTATCTAAATGTGCAACTACGGTTTTACTAGTGTGTTGCTATCTCTATCGCAAAAGGAGTAATACAATCAATGTAAATGCGGAAGCTAAAGAGCAAGATAGAGATATGCAAACTCCCATCGACGACTCTAGTATTTTTATCAAGCTATCGAGAAGTGCGCAAACTTCCCCCTAGTCCTTGTTGGAGACCCTCGCAAGGAATCCCTCGCAAGAGCCAAGCTCTCGGTTGGGTAACTTCGTGGATAGCCTCGGACCTTCCCCACGCGCAAGTGGGTCTTTGACATGCCTTCTGGCAAGCCTCTCTCGAATGCTCTCCATCGTCTTCACTATCAAGCTTCCGGCCGAAACACCGCGAGCCTTGTTCCCTTCGGTACACGGTGGCGGCCACACCACAAATGTGGTTGGTGTGATCTCGCAAGACTATAAGCCCCTCCGATGTACAACAATGGTGCACGCAAGCACCGAGTAGTAAGAGGTATGTAAACCTCACTAAACACTAGGCCTAAACCTATAGCAAGCGCATAAGTTGTGGTCTAATCAACCTAAGCACTTCGCAAAGCATCTACGCTAATCACCTAATAAAACACTAAGCACTATGCAAGTGAAAATCACTAAAATGGTGTATCAACACCCTTGATATGTTTCCTCAGCTCCACCCTGCTCATTTGGTCGGTTTGGGGTTGTATTTATAAGCCCCACTGAGAAAGTAGCCATTGGGGATGAACTTCCGCTTTTCTGCTACTGACCGGACGTTGATCACGTCCTGACCGGACGCGTCCGGTCGTCCCGACCATTAGAGCCACGATCAACTGATCGGACGCTGCCAGTGTCCGGTCATATGTCACCGAACGTGTCCAGTCACAATTTCACCGCTCTGGAACCTTTCTGTACTCGATCGGACGCTGCAGTCCTATGTTCGGTCGATTTACCGCCAGCGTCCGGTCAATACTGAAAATGTTGCCGGTGAAGATGAACTGTACCATCGGTGCGTCCGGTCGATTTCAGTACTTAGTGTCCGGTCGCTGCTGCTGACGCCTGCTGTTGCTGAGCCTCTTGATCGGATCATCCGGTCAATTTCATCCAGCGTCCGGTCATCTCTGTGAGCTCGTTTCTTCGTGATCTTGCATACGGCTTGGTTCGTATCTTCGTGCTTGGACTTTGCTTGATATCTTGGGTCTTCTCTTATGCTCCTAAGGTCTTGCTTATGGTGTTGATCATCGGATCACCACGTCGTCTTCGTCCAAGTCACGTCTTGCACCCTATTGAACTACAAAACAATCACTTGCAAATTCATTAGTCCAACTTGGTTGTGTTGGTCATCAAACACCAAAATCCAAAGTAAATGGGACTAGGGTCCATTTTCCTTACACTCTCTACGGAACTCTAAAACATCAAATAATGTAAACCGACGTCTACTTTAGTGACCTTATTATTAGAGTAACTCGAAGAGATTCTATATCCTTCGAAATATGGAGAAATAGAGATTTTGTTAAAAAAAATACCCTCTAATAACTTTTAAATTGGATATATCCAAACATAGTCTTCCTCTATTATGTATTTCTAACTAACCAAAGATGGAGAGTTAGGTTAACTCTCTATGTTGCGATGTTTATTCAAATAATTCCAAATAATAATTTAGAGTAGAAATACTCTTGAAGATGCTCTTATTGAACAGCAGACCAAATGTTGCATTAGCTGGTATACCGTATTGGATCATGTTGCACAAGTCGATGTGCAGACAAAAATAAAATATTCTCATTTCCCATACCTCTACTAGGAAAGTAGGAACATGAACCTAAACTAGAATATGTTGGTGACTAAATGCAACAAAACATTAACAAGTAAACACAATTTTATCAAATATGGTTCGCCTGTGCAGAACAACCAAACTCTAGGTCATTGCATAAGTTTATCGGAAATGTTGTGGTGTGTGCGTCCGATCATCTAGACGCCGCGCTTCTCGGGCATGCGTGCTACCAACACAACAGTCCTGCTCCCCTCTACCTTCCTTCACGGCTTCTCTAAAAAAAGACAACGATATTTTCCAACTCGCACAGCCATCGCGGCGTTCCCCACCGCTCGCTCGCTGCTCGCCTTCTCTAGCGTGATTGCTGCTCGCCGCGGCCTTCTCTAGTGCGGGGCGCCTCGCCTTGGGCACGACACCCGCCCGTCGCGACCTTCTTCACCACGGGGGTGCCTCGCCATATGAGGCCACACCTGCCCGACTGCCATTGCCGCCTTCACTACAAGTGTCGCTCGCTAGGGGTGCCGCCGCTCACTGGGGGCCGCGCAGCCGCCTGCCTACTGCCATCCTCCTTCTCCACCGTGACCTAGCATCAGATCTCGTTGTGAAGTGCTCCGCCCGCCCGCTTGCTAAGTTTTGCTGAAAGCGCATGTTGTAAGAGTTGTTTCAGATGTTTCAGAGGTATGTTTGCAAGTGTTGTATATCGATGTTGCAAAAGTAAATCGGGATGCTGCACTGTTGCAATGGATATACACATATATTTCAAGTATATGTTCTAAATGTTTCATCTGTTCTAGACATGTGTTGCAAGTGTTTTATCTAAATGTTGTAAAAGTAGATCTAGATGTTTCATATACATGCATGTTGTAAGCATATGTTTTAGGTGTTTCATACGTATCTTGTAAGTATTTCATCTGGATGTTGCATATGTTTGCAATGATTTTTAAGTGTTTTTAGACGTTTTTGCAAGTGTTTCAAACGCTTGTTTCAAGTATTTCATCTGTCTTCTTTTGTATGTTGCAACTATTGTATCTGCATGTTTTAAAAGTAGATCGGGTTGCACATGGGATGCGCGTGGGAAGCGGCTGGCGGTGCAAGCGACGTTCGAGGCGGCGCGGGCCTGCTGCTTGCTCGCAAGCCCGATGCGCTATGGCGCTCGTTCGCTCGTTGTGCGGGCACCGTCTAGATGCTAGCGCCCCGGATTGGACGTCTCGACGCTAACAAGTCCGTACAGTCCGTACATTTATTCTAGCTTGATTATTCTCAAGTTTTCTTAAATTTAAATAAAAAATACTAACGTTTATGATACCAAATAAACATTATTAGACGAAGTATAAAATATACATTAATATTAAATCTATTTAAAGATATATATATGTTATACTTTTTATAGATTCAGTTAAATTTTAAAATGTTTGACTTAAGCCGTCTAAATCTAAAATCGTGCTCTTTTTAAGCGGTGGAAGTACATTCTTTTATGCGACCCTTCCTGCAGCCAAGGCCTATCATATCATTGGAAAACTGATTTAGAAAAAAGTTCCGAAGTTTCGAATTTTTTTTAGCAACTAGAAAAAAGTTTCGTTGAATGTGTGCTCGCTCGGCCCATAGAATGCTCTTGGGAGATACAAAATCCGGATAGGCCGTTTGCATGCAGCTATATTACAACCTGGGCTGGGCTAGAATTGAGACCCCGTAGGTATAGTGTTCCAATCTAAAAGTTACTCCTCGTTTTGAATTTTTCTATAGAAAAAAGTCCACGTTATCTTTCTCAACTTTTACGAAAGTCTACTTTTCCTCCTGAACTCTGAAACCGGATAAATCACTTCCTTGAACTTTTAAAACCGTTCGTTTTACCTCCCTGACAGGCTATAAGCGGTTTTCAAATACAGTTTTGTCTTATTCTTTTTTATTTATTTTGGCTGAATCTTTGAAAAATCATAGTAAATCACAGAAAAATCATATAATAGAAAATTCAATTTTGTTGGACTCCACATGAGTAGATTTACACAGTGAATATATAAAATGGTGTGCTTTAGTACAAATTTTTTGTTGTAGCTTTTGTCTATGCTTTTTATGATCCAATCAGTATGAAATTTTTACTATAGTTCAAGCATATAATAATTAGCCCACCATAAAAATGTCACCACAATTGGACCATAGAAACTGCAGCTATGAATTAATTATAGAAAAGCATAGATCGAAAGCTACAACAAAAAAATAATACTAAAGCATATCATATTATATGTTCACTATGTAGATCTACTCGTGTGGAGTCCAAAAAAAATTGGATTTTTCATTTTATGATTTTTTCTGTGATTTATTATAATTTTTCAAAGATTCAACCGAAATAAATAAAAAAGAAAATGATAAAAACCATCTTTGAAAACCGCTTATAACCAGTCAGGGAGGTAAAACGAACGGTTTTAAAAGTTCAAGGAGGTGGTTTATCCGGTTTTAGAATTCAGGGAGGAAAAGCAGACTTTCGTAAAAGTTGAGAAAGGTAATGTGAACTTTTTCCTTTTCTATATATATAATTCTTACTACGATGTGTATGTAGGTGTATAATAACAAATTGTGCGGTTCGAAAAGGTAAAATGAGGGAGTACGACTACCGTATTCCACTCGGTTATTCGAAGAAAATCCATTGAGCCAAGTGCGGCGGTGCATTCCTCTTGAAGCTTGACACAGGCGGCCGTGTCGTTGAAATTTGGCTGCTGCTGCTGAATTGTTATGAGAGAAAAATACTGTTCGTTCGCTAAAAAGTACTGCTGAAGTAGTACTGCATAACAGGGTGAGTTGCCGCCTTCTTCTCTCCGATCTCAAACCATGGCGAATTTTTTTCTTCCTCAAGCACCTCGGACGCCGTAGCGAATTTCAGCGGCCAGTCAAAATTCAACCTGTGAATTACAACGCCCAGATTTAACCGTGCAAAGAGACAAAACTAAACTACAATTTTTTTTCAAACCGAGGATTTCTCCATTTGCATTATTGAATAACGGAAATACATCAAGAGTTTAAGACGTTTGGATCCGGGTACTAAAAATTATTCCCTAGAACCAAATGTGCCAGCGAACTAAACTACAATTTAACCACGTTGGGTGGGGAAAACCAAACTATAGGGTCACTTCTAATCTCCCACCCTCGCTAGAGGCTAGGCGGGGGAGGCTGAGGGTTTCCCACAGGAGAAAGGGCGAATGCAAACGAACGTAGGAGAGGGTATCCCGTAGGGAGAGCAAGAAATAAATGTGGATTAATTACCCATTAAATTACCCAAACGGCCTTGTTTGAACATAAGTGTCCCCAGGTATTTATTGTCCATACCCGGAGCCCTGGTGAAATTACAAAAGGGTTGGCAAATGGTTGACGGCGCCAATACAACGACTGAGGGCATTGGGGTCCTCCGCACGCCTGTCCAACCACTCCTAACCCAAACGGGGGCCGCCGCCAGTTTCTTGTGCGGCTGCGCTTGCCACCTTCGGCGAACCCTTGTCACGTTCGTCAAAGGTTCTCCCATCCTTTCGCCGATCATGTGCCTTCCTCGCTATTTGTAACCTTCGGGCCAAATCCTGATGCAGGTACCTAAATGGAGGGAGTGAGAAGAAAACCCCTGCCGCGAGGGTGACGGCCCGCAGTCAAGGCATCTATGAAGGGCGGAGTGAGGCTAAGTGCCAGGTGGGGGTCCTGCCAGGGGCGCCTTCCCCCCAACACAAACCAAACCAAACGTACTAGCCTGTCAATGGCCAATTTTTGGATTGGCTTCTACTACCTCCATTCTAAATTATAAGTCATTCTAAGAATTTTGGAGAGTCAAAACATCTCAAGTTTGACCAAAGTTATAGAGAGAATTACAAATATTTATGACATTAAATAGGTATACTATAAAAATATAATTAATAAAGAGTCTAATGATATTTAGTTGGCATCATAAATGTTATTATCTTATATTATATAAATTTAGTTAAATTTGAGATGTTTTTACTCTCCAAGATTCTTGGAATAACTTATAATTTGGGATGGAGGCGGTAAGAACTAAACATCTCCCTCGTTCCCACCTGAAAACAGCTGCGGGAAGCGCAACAGGCACATTGCCAAGGATGCCAGGCGTTGGCTCTGGCAAATGGCACACGGGCAAGCACCAGCACAAAAAACAGACATTTGAACATATGGGTGCGTTCGCTGCAAATTTTTTTTTTTTGGGGCAGCTGCGGTGGCAGTTACTGTAGCTGTAAACAGCAAACATATTTTATAGCAGTTTCTATAACAGCATGCAGCAGTAGACGCAGCCCAAAAATCACAAACGACCAAGCTGGCAGTAGATGTACCAACAGAGTACCACACGGCTCAACATCGACGTCCTCAGCTCACAGAAGAAGCTTGATGTGTACATGGAATTATGGATCGTAGCGTCTGAACACAACATATTGTTCATCTTTTAATTTTAAACATTTATGTAAGATTTTAGAAAAGTTACTTGAACCAATCTACGACATATGAGCGCTTTGAGTTCCCTCTTAAAATGTCCTTCTATACTTGGCACTGGTACAAAAAAGATTTTTAGGGACGTCTTCTTTTTCTATTAGAGGCGGTTAAACTAGCACGCCGCCTCTAACGTCGTCTGGGAACACTGTAGCTCCATGACCATCACTGAAGATTTATTTTTAGGGATGGTTCCATTAAAAAATCTGCTTCTAAAAATGTATCCATTTTTAGAGGCGGTTCCATTAAGAGAACCGCCTCTGAATGAAAATGTTATTTTTAAGGATGGTTGCTAATGTCAACCGTCTCTGAAAATGAGTGATTTTAGAGGCGGTTCTCTTAGGACAACCGCAACTAAAAATCGATTTTCAGAGGCGGATGACTAAGTCAAGCGTCCTTAAAAATAGCTGCAGCATAAATAAATTCATATCTTTTTTAAATGAAGTTGGATCAAGATAAAATTTATATCAAAATTGTAGATCTCGACGAGATCTAAAACTTTATAGTTGATAAATTTTTTGTTTAAGATCATTTAGGGTTCCAAAAATATAAATTAAGTCTCAGATTTTGAATTCTAAAGTTTTGAATTTTTCAAATTACCTTGGATGGAGAAATATCCTATATGAAAGTTGTAGTGCTCGACGAGATCTAAAACTTTGTAGTTGAAAGTTTTCTCATTTAAGATTGTTTATGAGATAAAATATTGATTACAAGATTCATACATATTAGTACAAATAGACAACATCTTGAACTAGTCAAAGTGATTGTGTGGTGCGGTGGTAGAGGATGAAACGCGTGAGGAAGAGGTTGTGAGTTTGAATCCCAGTGTCTGCACTTATTTAAAACGAGTGAAAAATACATCTAAAATCTTGTGAGCTGTGGCCAGTCCTCAGCCCTTCGAGCTATATTAAAAATATTTTTTCTATTTTTATTAGACTCTAAATGATTTTTAAAAAAATCAGAAAATTATTTTTAGGGACCGTCTCTGAAAATCAATTTTTAGTTGTGGTTGTCTTAAGAGAACCGTCTTTGAAAATCGATTTTTAGTAAAACCGTCTCTGAAAATCACTTATTTTTACAATCGGTGGCATTATAGCGGTTTTTTTCAAACTGCCTCTGAAAATCGATTTTAACCGTCTCTAAAAATCTTTTATGTAGTAGTGCGGTTTCATCTTGAAAAAAATAACCAATTGCGCATACACACTTGCAATTCGTACTATTGATATGGGCATCGCAGGCACTGTGGACCTATTTGAATTGGACCCTGAGAAAGCCCCTTCTGGACGGGGTAGCAATGTCCATTTTTGATGGCCTAGGGTTGGACGGGGTTGTCTAGCCTAGGTAAGTTGGCCAGACCACCAACCAAATAGGCCCTCTTTATCGTCCCCTGTCAGATTAACACATGAATTTCCCTATTGATGATGTGATATCTCATCTCCGTAAATCAGTGCTAAGGAAATTTGGTTGTGTGTTGTTGTTCGTGCCACCCACTCTATGTTGCCTGTCTCCGCGTGACAAAATGGCTTAGTAAGGTAGGAAGAACGCTCTCTCACTTCCGATGAGTCAAACAATGTTTGGCCAAACCTATATAAAAATTTATGAATATTTATGATACCGAATAAATATTATTAGATTGATCATGGAATATGTTTTCATACTAAATCTAATTCGAGATATAAATATTGTTATTTTTTCTGAAAACTTGATCAAACTTAAAAATGTTTGATCTATCTAAAATCTAGAATTTTATATATTTTTGGATGGATGGAGTATGACGCAAGACGGTCGTCTCCTCCTGGTCCTGGCTCTCGACGTTAGTATATTTGATTAGATTGCTGGTGACACACAGCCATTAGTATACTTGATTAGATTGCTCGTTACAGGAGACGAGCAAGAGTTCACAGGAACAATGCCTGAGCTGTCTGCTGCTCATGTTCAGGGTGTCTACTCCAAGTAGGGGAGCAGCGCTGGTGCATGACAACTGCACACACACAAACAAAACAACAACACATGTTTATTCTAGTTTGAACACCCTCATTTCTTTTCGCCACTTCTGTGTTGTGAATTGGCTTCTAGTCCTCAGCTGCAAGGATGGGAAAGAAGAGAACGAAATAGGAGCCTTTGTGGGAACACCCGAAGGCACTCCACCGTGGCCGTGCATACTTGCCTTGTTTCAAACTTTCAAGTCACACCAGGAAAAGCGAAACAGGCTGTGTTACACTCCAGTTCCTTCTGTGTATGTTCATGTGCCAATTTGAGCCAACTGAATTTGGGTTTGCTGAATTTGGCCTTTGTTTGAGCAAAAAGAGAACCTGCCTTGCTGTATGTTTCACAGCCATCTGATGCAACTATGCTAGTCGCATGTTTGCCAAAGCTTTTCGACTGCGGATTCAGAAAAGGTTTGCTTAAGGTAGTCCTGTACTAGAAAACTGGGAAATACACAGGGTTCACAATCATGTTTCTGGTCACAAGTCATAGCACTGGAATAAGCTCTGCCCTTCTGAAATAGTAGTTTATGAGACTAGACTGCAAGTGGCACGCAGCAAGATTCGTGTTCAGGGGGGCGGGGGGCAACAAAGCATATCGATACCGCAGGCAATGCCTACCCGTGGGCTCAAATCATGCTCTTGAACGAAGCAAGACTGAAGTACTGAAGTGCACACAAAGCAAGACACCGGTTCATTTGACCATTCTCCACTCATCACTGTTGCTTAACTCGAAACACCAAATGGGGACATGTGTATAAACAACACCCGAAGATACGGCACCATGTGTGTTCGTTTTCTACTCTACTTGCTTGTTTGCATCTTAAGGTCCAGTTTAGTGGTCCAGAAAATTTTTCAAGATTCCCCATCACATCGGATTTTTGGACACATGCATAAAGCATTAAATATAGATAAAAAATAAAACTAATTACACAGTTTAGCCGTAATTCACGAGACGAATCTTTTAAGTCTAATTAGTCTACGATTGTACACTAATTGCCAAATAACAACGAAAAGTGCTACAATAGCATTTTGCAAAAAAATTCGCCATCTAAACACAGCCTAAGTCAAAACGACCAATATTGAAACAAACTGAACAATACATTTACTGACCATCGTTTCGCTAAAATTTGGCTAATAAGTCAGCTGATGCTTATTTGTTGTGAGAGCAAAACACTGTACCATGACTGATAAGCTGTGCTGATAAGTTCAAGCGAACAGGGATTGTTGGCAATAATATGATGTTTTTAGCATGTTGCTAAGAGTACCCAACTTTAGATCAGAAAAGGCCCCTTTCCAGATAGTAAGACTGCGACGGCATCACGCAATTTATAGTAGTAGTACTCTTTGCACATAAGCTTTACAATCACATTTCTGATCACTACTCTTTGCACTAAAAAAAGTAATTCCATTGTCTGTCTTTTCTGCATATCACATGCCTTGCTTTATTTACCTAAAACACATCAAACTGGAGCACACAAAGAAACATCAGCAAACCACTCCAGCAGTTAACATTTCTATATTTGCATACCTGATAGTTGCAAGACACAATCACAAAGAACAATGAACAGAACTGAACATTAATAAGGAAGCAAACTAGCACTGAACAATATAACTGGACCTACATAATTTTGTGCAGCACTAAATGTTCTCAAATAGTCATGCTATATATATTTACATGCGCCTGATTTTCACTCATCACTAGCTCTAACCGGACTCGATCTTCCTTGCTTGAGCAAGATCAGGCCAATACACTTAGCTGAGAGATCAAATGTTTTACCATACAAATTGCTCCAGCTAAACCACGCCCTCTGCCTCCATCAGATTTACACGCGTACTGCACTACCCAAGTGTCGATATCTCATCACCACAAATTGAGTCCCCTAACCATCCTATTTCAGTTTACACAATTGGAGCACCAGAAACTTACAGAACATGTAACCAGCAATTCTCATCCATTGCAGATGGCATTGAGGAGCACATGCCCCAGCATCAGGTCCACGAAGTACTGGTGCCCGATCTTGCCATCCCGCCACACTAGCCTCGCTGGTGCACGCCCGTAGTGCACACCGTCATTGCAACGGTTGTCGTAGTGCCATGGGAATGTCATGTCAAAATTGTCGATCACTCCACCAGTGAGCACCCCGTACTGCCTCATCTTCTCAACGAGCACACCATTGAACGCCTCCATCTTGTTTGGATTGAATGCCAGGTCCCTAGCATAGCCCCCAGTGGCAATCGTCGACCGGTAGAACACCCTAGGCACTGCATGCCCACGAGCCCGGACTTTGTCCATGACTCCGGACCAGAACTGTGCTGCAAAATCCGCACCCTGCGCGTAGGCGCGGACGCTCGTCCAGTAGCAGCCATCGTGCAGGCCAGAGTTCAGAACCACGACGTCTGGGACACGATCACCCGACATGAAGTAGGACCGGATGAGCTGCCGAAACCCTCTGTTCCGGAGGGAATGCAAGCCGAGATAGTTCATGCTCATGTTCCAGTGGCCGTTGAAGATGCTCGTGATCCTCACAGTCTCTGCCCCGCCACTGGGATTGGTGAACACTGCATCGAACCGGCGCGTCACGGCAGACGTATCCGTGATGCCGAGGACGAAGGTGAGGAGGTTCCGGATGGTGTCGACGTGGTTGGAGTCGCCCCAGAAGAAGACCCACTTGCCGTCAAGGCACCGCCACGCCACATCGGCCGCAAAGAGCTTGAAGGAGCAGTGCGCCGAGTACACCCAGCCGTTGCTCTCCAGCGCGCCGAGCGGCCCGTCGCACCACGGTGCCTCGCACGGGTGGTCCGGCTCCAGGCACCGGTACCGCCCCGCGGCGTCGACGTCCTCGCAGTTGTCGTTCTTGGCAAGCCGCGTCCACCGTCCCGACCAGACATCGCGAGAGAAGTCCGCGGCGCGGCACGTCTCCAGCGCCGGCAGGGACGCGTTCTTGTCCGGTCGGAACAGGAGGGGGATGCGGCGCAGCTCGGCGCGGTACTTGAACCTCGAGGAGGAGAACTTGAGCCCCTCGAAGCTGCGGAAGAGGAGGACGACGGTGAGGCGGAACTCCCCCACGGCGAAGCGCGGCGCGACCTGGAGGCGGAAGGAGTAGGAGCCGTCGCCGTGGTCCACGATGGGGGGCCGCGACTTCCAGGCGTCCCCGGAGAGGTCGACCTCAAAGTAGTCCCCGCCGAGGCAGCGGCGCTGCCCGGCCTCGTCCAGCGCCCAGAACGTGACCTCGTGGATCTGGCCCGCGCCGAGAGTGGTGGCCTCCCCCCTCGCCGCGGCGTCGTCGAGAACCCCGACGGAGATGTTCGCCGTGCGCGCGTCCCGGCACGGGGAGCCCCCGGGCGCGAGCCACCGCGCGAGTAGGTCGTCGGTGAAGTTGGGGCGGTCCGGCACGGAGAGCCACGAGAGCGAGTCGGTGCCGCCTCCGCCTCCGCCGCCAACGCCGACGCCGACGTAATGCAGGTACTGCTGCCGCAGGCGGGGGTGCGCGCCGGCGCCGGTAAGGGAGGCGTCGGCGGCGAGGAGGAGGATGACGGCGAGGAAGGACGCGAGCGCGAGCTTGGCTGCGGAGGGGCCGGGCTTCTTGGGGTGATGGTCGCCCCCGCCGCCGAAGCAGGAGGCCTTCTTGTTGGGGGTGGGGTTGGCCCCGAGGTGTGGCTGCTTCTTGGCGTCCCCGGCGGCGAGGGGTGGGTGGTGGGGCGCCGAGTGGGGCGGCGACATTGCCGGGCGGGGTTGCTACTTGGGGCTAGCTAGGCGCGGTGTGGCCTCGCATGCGTCCGCGTGTGCGAGGGCGCTGCTCGCGCGGGGCGGGGAGCAGGGGGGCGCTGGGTCGGATGGTGGCGAGGCGAACGCGAGCGGCCGAGGTTTTCGTTTGCCGCTTGGGGTTTTTTTGGGACTTGCTGGTCTGGACGACGCCGACGCAGGTCAGGTCAGACTGGGCGTGATGATAAAGGCACACCCGAAATGCAAGGAATGTGTTTTTTTTTTAGTCTCGAAGAAAATAGGAACGTGTTTTACAGCGTTCCGCTGGTACACACAACTGCTGTGTATCGACTGGTTCCGCGTAGCTTCAGCTGTTCAATAGTGTTCTGCGAGAAAAAATAAGCTAAAATAAACTGAAACAAGTGAAACAAGTAAGCCAAACGGGTGACGGGCTGAAGGCCAGGGAGCACGATAAACGGATTGGATTTGAACAGGTATATATAATCCCTCATTCACTAAATAAATATCATTTTCGCTTTCCGATAAACAACTTTAACTAAATATATATAAGAAAATATTAATGTAATATTTATAATACAAAATTAATATTATTAAATACATCGTTGAATTTATTTTCGTAATACATTGATATAGAGATACAAATGTTGCATGTATTTTCTACAAATTTACGACAGTTATTTAGGGTAAGGAATAAAGATAGTTATAATATTTCGTAGAATTAATTGAATTACAAATAATTTGGATAAAATATGAAAGGATGTTGATTATATATATATATATATATATATATATATATATATATATATATATATATATATATATATATATATATACACACACACACACACACACTAATTTGAGTATTGGGACATAAATAGGGATATTGAATTTTTGGATTTACAAATAGTATGTTTCATTATAGGGTACCGAAGCCCTTCTATTAGTTGGAAAAATATCTGTCGGGTTCATAAACTCGGGGTCCCTCGGGGACCGGTTTCTATGTCAAGGCTCGACCCAAGAGTCTAAAGCGACAGGCCGGAAGGGTGGTCCAGTCACCGACCGGAAGGTCTGGCCGAAGAGGAACAGCGCCCGCTCATCAGCAGCTTCGACCCACCTCTCCGACCGGAGCGTTCGCTTCGACTCCAGCCGCCTCCGGACGGCCTCTCCGATCGGAAGACTTGGCCCAAAACACTACTTTCGACTCCGACCCGGGTTCGCAGGAACCCTGCTCACCGCTCTTCTCCGACCAGCGCACTCAGAGTCGACTGGAGCCATCCGACCGGGGACGCCCGCTCAGTAGGAATCAGAAGACGTGCGGAGAAAAGCAAGGCAAGGCTCAAAAATTAAAACCACTGTACCAGGGACCATACCCTGTACGGAACAGTACTCTGCAGCCACCCTGACATAAATAGTATTATAGGCGCCGACATCTCCCTCTACAGTATTGTAGGGGCCGCTAAAACTCTCATACGGTAAGACCCCCCACGTACCTCTGGGCATCGATAGCGGTATGGGCGTCAGGATTTACCGTACCGGGTGAACATAGCGAGACTCCTCATATGCCTCTAGGCATCAAACAATATTTGCAGGTACCGACGTCCACCATCTCTGAAAAAGGCAGCACGACCTTCCGTATGCATCTCACATTCAACAGTGACATCAACAGTGTTGTAGGCACCTACTATTATCTTGTACCCACTGACGTGGGCAACAAGGCTCGATAGGTGTGGGCAACAAGGCTCGGTAGCATACGTACCCTCACTCTCTCACTTGTAAAGCCATCTCCTTTATCTATAAAAGGGGACGCGCCCCCTCCAACAGAGGAAGAGCCCTTCTTGAAGATAACAAGCACCGATCAAGTTCACTAGCTCACGACCACAGAACCACCAGGTTCGGACTCCAAGCACACGCTTGAACACTTAGCTCATAGCGTAGCTCCTATCGCTCTTGGCCCTTTCGACCGGACCTCCTGTACACCTCTTCTTTCTCCTCCTCGTTTGTAACGCCACTGCAAACTTCAAGCACCTGGGCTCATGAATAAAGTCACTAACCGACCCAAACTGGACGTAGGGCACGTTGCCTGAACCAGTATAAATCCTGTGTCATTGAGTGCTAGGCCACCTTCGATCACAACGTATGGCAAAACTACAAATATTCACTTGTTGGTCACTTTCTGTACCGACAATATCTAAACTATTTTCACCTCCTTAGTGAGACTGTAGTTATTCTCGCTAGCTCATTAGCTAGTCTAAGGTGGTAATTAAGAATAACTTAAACATGTTGTTTGTTTTTGCATTCAAACAGGCCTTTGAAAACGTCGCTCCGTTGTGATGCATTGCTGAATTGCGTTCAGATAAGAACATCTCCAACATTTTTCTAATACTTCTAACATTAAAAGCTAACATGTTTCTTTCTTAATCCAACAGACTCCAAATACCTCTTTTTTAGTGACCGCCAACATGTTTCTCATCTCCTCTTAAATAAAGGAGAGTTGTAACTCTCTAGTAGCATGAGGCTCATCCCAACCATCACTTTTTTAAAGTCATTTTTTCTACACATACGTGGGTTCACTTTAATATGAATATTGGAGAAGATATATCGGGTACAGCTATAGCAACTCTCCCAATATTTATAAAAATAATGTTAGATTAACTTAATATCTCTATTATTATTAGGGACTGTTTGCAACAAAGAAATACAAAGCAGAGCAATAGAAAAAACGCACAAATAAGATAGAGTTAATTTAATAGTGAAAACTATAAGATTTCAAAACACGGGACTCAATATTTTGAGCTGTTTGGAATATAGGGCCTGATCGGTTTGTGGCTAAAATTTGTCATGCTAAAGATTTGGCAAGCCAAAGTTAGATAAAAATTTTGTCATGAATTTGGCAAGCCAAATGTGAGAGGTTAGCAAGTTTTGCTAGCAAATCAAACAATAGCCAAAATCATGGCTCGACATATTTTGGAAGCCAACCAATCAGACCCATATAGAGAAAAAAAAATACAAAAACATGAGCAAGCATATAGAGAGAGGGAGCAAAGATTTTTTTTGAGTTACAGTGGATGTTTTATTTTCTATATGTTGTGCACTACTATTGTTTCTCAACTTTCCTTTATTGCAAACACTATAACGTGATTCCTTTCCTAAGAAATTTTATAGAAACCAATTTTATTTTTCGCAGAAAAAATCCAAATTCTTTGACCCACATAGGAGGACCTTGGTGGACATGCACGTGATCAAGTCCGGGCACCCCCCATTTCTCTCGTCCTCTTTCCCCGGCAATGATCCTGCGAAATCTTCTGCCGCCGGATACGGATTATGAGTACTGACGATGACGACGGAATGATGAGCCAGCCGGCTTCCGTTGCGGCATCTCTTCTGCTACAGTTCGACTAAATTCTGCGGCGGACGCAGAGGATCCTATGCGATTGCGATCACGTGGCGGGGTCCCAGCACGCGCCGCCTCCCTTTCAGCCTTTCGAGGCGGTGCTGGGCCCGCGCTGTCTGTCTGGCCTGCTTGCTCATGCTCTCTCCCCCGTCCAGGACCGCCGCGCCGACCGGGGAGGCGGGGACGGCCGAAGCCCGAAGCGGGCAAGCGGCCATCCATCTGTTTTGTTCGTCGAGGACTCGAGGGTAGGAGACGATGACCCACCTCCACCTGAGTGGCTGTCTCACTGTCTGGCTGACTCATCGCACAAACCCTTTTCCTTTCCTTGGGTGGTGTGCGGTGCGCCTCGCCTCCTGGCTCCTGCTGATCTGCCGGGGGCCTCACTCACGGTGCCACGGCGCATCAATGGAGATCGGTGCGCGGCAGGTGGCGCCGTGTCGTGCTGCTGCCCCAGCTGCTTGAGCTGCCACTGCGTTGTCCGTGTCGGGTGTTTTTGCTGGCCGCTGAGGGTCAGACATCGAAATTTCTCGCTGTGAAGTGGTTGTTCGTTTCTTAACGAGCTGTACCGATTGCTCTTTTTTCAGCTCCCAATGGTCGGTTCGAGCATTCATGTGGTAGGTCCGGGGTTGGTTGGCTAGGCCCGTGGCAGGTCGTACAGTGACAGATTGACCCGCAGGCAAGTGGTTCTTGCATTGCATGCAGACGGAATGGAATGGAAGGAAAGTTCGGCAGATCACGATGGCAGCACGGTTGGCAAACAAGCGGACTGTTTCGCCTCTTTCTTTTTATATACAACCGTCCGTACGCATGTAATTGCACGGGTAAACAGCTACTCCTAGCGAACACTTATTTGCAAGTGCAGCACACTTTGTGCCTCGATGCGTTAAATTCTCTATTTTTTCCGTGTTCTTCAAACGAGAAAAGGGCATCTCAGAAAAAGAAGGGCCACGCTCGTTGTCAACCGAGAGAGTGGCACCGGCTTTTGATGCCTAATTACGTGAGTGGAGGGAAAGGTGGTTTCACGAAAGAATCAATCAAAGAATGAGAAAGTGGGGTGCGCTGCGACGGACAGTTGAGAGAACCGGTACTGTTGCTCTTTAGGCATGATCCTTGGCTAAAGTTTAGCAAAGTGCCGGTCCTAGGATTTTGAGGGCCCTATGGCGAACTTGTCGCGACGGTCTCTCTCGACAAATGTTTCTTAGGTAACATTCTAAAATTCTAACACCTGACCTAAATTACAAGAAAAACATAACTATATGAGTATAAAGTACTAGACAAAAATTGAACAAAGAAAAAAAAACCTAGGGCCTAGACAATTTGGATATGAACTTATTCAGAACCAAGATTCACAAATCACAAAAAAGGGCAGAAGGCAATAACCAAGATCAGATGTTGTCGTCTTCGTCGAGCCCTGCTTCAGCTACCTGGTCGTCATCGTCGTCTGGAACGCCGTCGTCTGGCTTCTGGAAGACTGGAACTCGAGCATCGGTGTCTCGGTGATCTGCGCTGGTGATCGCGTGGTGAACTGTGATCAGCACTGCGTGTCTCGCAGTCTCCCGTCTCGCCAGAAGTCCGGAAGTCGCGACTCGCAATCGCTATGTGCACGTGTGCGGGTGTTGGCGGCTCGGCTCCTTGCCTCCCGGAAAGAAAGAGGCCGACGACTCCTTTTGCTGATGGGCCGCTGCATCTTCTCATTAATCTTAAATCCTAATGGACTATAGCTAAAGGGTATGGAGTATTATATACTTGGGCTTGGGCCCCCATCCCGCGAGGGCCCTCGACCGTCGCACCTCCTGCCCACCCCTTAGGGCCGGCACTGGTTTAGCCCACCTCTTTTTTTCATCTTTTAGGTCTCGTGATTCTAGACAGAAGGGCTAAAAGTGAGGGCTAGACTTTAGCTCAGCCTTTTTCCATTACCCCCTCCGACTAAAAAGGACTAAAAGTGATACTTTCTTATCAAAAGACACTCATTACCTCCACCTATCTTCTTTTAGTTATGTGCATAAATATTAATTAAGGATAAATAGACATGTTAGGGTACATGGCTAATCTTTAACTCCTGAATCAAACAGCCCCATGACTAAACTTTAGCCCACTCATGAATCAAACAGGGCCTTAATCTTAATGGAGCTTTTAGTTTTTGATTGCAACCTGATCGTTGTGGACCACGGTCCACAGCCTGTTTTTTACTTCATCCATACTTAAAAAAAAATGAAGTCGTTTTGGACAAGGTTTTGGTCATACATTAATAATATAAATCAAACAACCCTGCTTGGTTCGTGACCAAAATTTGTCATGTCAAAGTTGTTGAGTTTAAAAATGTAAAAACCATATGTATAGATTTGTCTTGAAAAATAATTTCACAAAAATTTACATATATCACTTTTTAATAAATATCTTTATAAAAGTAAGTAGTCAAAATTATGCTTTAAAGACCGTGCGCTGTCGAAAACGACTTTATTGTTTTTAGTAAGGAGTATGTACATTGGAGTAGTACTAGTATTAATACTGTGTTCCCTTCGCCTCCGTGGTACTAGTATGTACTAGTACTGGTACTAGCATATGATTCCTGTCATGGTTCAATGAATATATACGGTGCTGAGTGATTGATGGATCGTTACTAGATCTGCTGCGGGCAATAAAGAATGCAACCCAGTGAGATGGTTTCTTTGTCTCAACCAGTGGTGTGGAGTTTTACACACAACACAAGAACGTTCTCATACAGGTCATATGTGCTTGTCCACTTGTTTGTCTGATCTGAAATTAGAGTTCATCGTCTAAATTTTACCCCTTCTGATGAACCGTCAGTCAGTATAAATTTCTGACGAACCATCAGTCGGTATATCAAGTTGTACCCACTCCACATTGGTCGGTATATATATTTAGATTTATCAATGAAGCATCGATTCGTAAAAGTTAATAACTCAGTCGACTCATTAGTCGGTATAACCCTGTTTCCATTCAGGAGTAAGGATGATAATGGGACTGCTGGGTTCACTTCCAAAATTTACCAAACCAAAGATTTGGCAAGCCATGATTTTGGCTTGTATTTGGTTACCTACCAAAATTTGCCAACTTCTCATATTTGACTTGCCAAATCTTTGGTACCTTTTTTTTACCCAACATTTGGCTGCTAAAACTTTGACATGGCAAATTTTGGTCGCGAAGCCCGATATGTCGAGTTGAGTGCCTCACCTACAGGTGAAAAACTGTACACCCACACCTGCACTTATCAGGTGTAGCACCCACGGGTTGGACTGGATCATCATCCTAATAGAGCACCCACATGTGAAATTGCAAGCATGCACAGAGGGATGGAATTTGCACGTCCACCCGCACTCGTCAAATGTGGCATGTGCATGTTTCACATTCCTATTCGGGACCTTATAGCCGATAACTTGTGTAGCAACGTACCTTGACAAAGACAATGTCCTAGAGCTCCTATGAAACATGTTTACCAGTTTTACAGGTTTCATGAAGAACTGGAAGATTTTTTTTTTTGGTTGTGATTCCGAATCCTAGAAACGTTTGATAGGAATTTACCGCTTTACTTTTAGAAACATCTCTCGAAGAATCTCTTTCAAGCGCACCCTTAGCAAACAGGATCTATGTATGGGCATATGACCTGCCGGTAGGGATGAAAACGGATCGGATACGGACGGATATCACCGATATTATATTTGTTTTCATATTTCTGTCCGGATTTGGATTCGAATACGGATAGTGTCAACTATGTCGGATAGGATACGATTGGATATCGACATCATAAATATGCGATTTGAATATTCGGATACGGATACGGTATCGGATGTTGGATATCCGGACTCGGATACGGACAGATCTTAACCCCTCTAAACGGATTCGGTTTCGAATATGGTCTGAAAATATCCGTACCGTTTTCATGACTGCCTGATGGTTAACAAGTGGCTATTAATATCTGACAAGCTTCAACGCTGCCACTACCCCAACCCCAACGCTAACGTACTGGGGATGGACAACAACGCAATTCCGAGCCAAGCTTCACTGTACAATACAAGTTTCGTCCGGGGTCAACAATTGGCTCCAGATTGCTGTCAACAAAAAAAGAAAAAGGCTCCAGATTGTCGTCCCCAGCCAAACAAAAGATGGGCTGCCGAGCACTAAATGCCACTCTACCCCACATGGTCGATCCCAACCATACACAGGCTCTGAAACCGTGTCGAGTACGTGGCTGCTGGATCCATATACGAGGAGACAAAAGAACTGTAGTCTGTAGGTAGATCACCGACTGGCGACTGGCCGGCCGACGTCGTTTTCCCTGGGTTTTCTGGCAATTCCGCTCATTTTAGGCCCTGTTTGTTCCATAAGGCATGTTTGGTTCCGAATAAGTCACTTACTTATAAGTTAAAAAGTGAAAAAAGTGACTTATTTTGTCAAACACCATCAACTTATAAGTCACCCCTGCTTATAAGTTTTAAGTTGGTTAACCCCTGCTTAAAATTTATAAGTCACCCTTTTTCGTGTGGGGCCCACACCTTTAATAAGCTTATAAGTCATCTACAACCAAACAGACATGACTTATAAGTCATTGGTTTTAAATCACCTGACTTAATAAGTCATCTGACTTATGAAAACCAAACAAGATCTTATTTGGAACCAAACAGGGCCTTAGAACGCAGAATAAACGTCAGCTTCCTGTAAACGAGTCAGCTGGATGCAAATGCTCCGTGCCGCGTAAAGTAAACACACGTAGCGTTGTCGCACCGTTTCCTCGTATTCCCGAACGCGAAGCAGAGACGACGTGCTTCGGCAGCTCGAGCCATTTCGTAAGATCGGTGAATCGCCGATCATCTGGAGCTCAGACTTCATCAGAACAAAAGCGGTGACAGCAGAGGGAGAATTTGTCGCCCTCGCCCGCCTTGCCAACGAACAAGAACAATTGAGCGAGAGAAATGAAACAAAATGCTCTTAATCTTCAGCGGGAGAAAGCTCAATCGGCCCAGCACGTAGCCCGAGCAGACGAGCAGGCCTTACACCGGCCTAGACGGGTGAATTCTGTCTGGACGGCCTGGCCCAGAAGTTTACGGCCGACCAGACCAGTACGCTTGGCCCAGAAGTTTACGGCCGACCAGACCAGTACGCTCGGCCGGTCGGCATAATGAAGTTCTAAACCCTGCCGAAAAAAGCGGCGTTGCAAGAATCACATGCACCGATAGCTAGGCGGTGGATCTCGTTAGTTAACAAAGGTAGAGAAAGGCCACGTACTTCCCATGACAAAAGTGCACTTGCGTTCTGCTGCAAAAGTTGGCGCCGGCAAACGGACTATGGTGCTCCTAAATGATGGTTGCTTCTGCTACCAATCTCGCTCAGGGATTTTCTCTTTGTGCTACTCTTCCCTCACATCTTTCTTGTTACTCATATAGGCTCACCAGTAAAGTCTATGCGTAAAACAGGAGGGTGGGAGCCTCCTTTCTCATCAATGGTAATCGTGGCGACAATGACCTGACGGCAGCCACGGAGCCACGTTGATCCGATTGCTCACGAGTCATGACGACGTCCCCACTTTTGAAATGAAAACTCGATTTGGTCCCATGCAATGCAAGAGTTGCTGCCATTACAAGTAAAATGTTCCATAAAATTGCCGACCGTTGTCGGTGCTTACGTACTACTACGTGCAAAAAAAAAAAAAAAACTTTCGGCGAAGTGGCCACCTGCTGCGTCCGCGGCTTGTCCATAGTCCAGGCCCTCTCTGTGGCTTCACCAAGCACGGCCGTCGTGCCGTCCATCCATGGCAAAAATGTTCCGCACGTACGGAGTCCTCCAATCACGGCGCCCCGACACCTGTTGACCTCGCTCGAATCCCGAGCCCCGCCCGGGATCCACACCGCACCGGCACCGACGATGCTTTCCTTGCTACGCTATGATTCGTTGCACCCAACCAGTAGACCAGACACACTGTTTTGTACCGTGCCGTGTCCCCTGGCGCTGGCTGGACGTAGCACTAGCCTGGAACTTCGCAGCGTGACGAACGTCACCAACCAACCAACCAGCCGCCGCACAGCCTCCCATGTTGCAGGGGGCGGCGGCAGCGGCGGCGGCAGCGGCAGCATCTTCCATGCATTCCCAGATCTGGATTCGCACAGCGTCCTGTACTACTACTACATGTCCCAAGACACCATAGAATCCATGCACGCACGACCTCGACCTGGGCTGCGTGCGTGATTCCATTCCATCCACCATCATTGGCACATGGCGCGAGCGAAACCGCTAGAACGAAAGGGGATCAGCACGCAGCGCGAGGCATCAGTTACCAATCATTGCACAATTTGACATTTCCACTCTCTTTAGCACTGCACTAGTAGTAGTAGTACACCAATCGCATAATTCATTTCTTCATCTTACAAAAAAATGGGGGAAGAAAGAAAGGAAAATACAAAAAATAATTAATAAATTGACTCAGCCAAGAAGAAAACTGCGGCACCACCAACCACTAGCTTACTATACACACACAGATTATTCGTGTGGTGGTGCCTCAGCAGCCCACAGTCCTCCCCTGGGGCTCACATTATACATTTTTAACCCAGGGGAGTCGCAATGGTTTTATTATTTACCATATATAAGAATAACAGCAGTAATAATACTGAGAATTAATTAATTAATTAAACAGATTAAGCTAATCCAGCTGATTCCGGCGAGCACTTCGTTACGTTGTTGCACTGCATCTGGAGTTAGTAGTAGTGCTTTTTTTGCCCTCATTTTTCCCTTTTTTTTTTCTGGTTCATTCACGGTCGAGAAGTCGAAATCAGACGCGCTTCTTGACTGGCGGCCCGGCTGCCTGCGCCGCCCGCGCGGCGGGCGGCGGCCTTGGCGGCAGCGGCGGCGCCCCTGTTCTTGCCCTTCTTCTTGGGGTGCGCGGACCCGGGCGTGGACCGCGGGATGAACACGCCGGTGCCCTTGCTGCCGCACTGCTGCAGCTGCTGCCACGCCGCCGCCGCCCCGCCGTAGCTGGCGCCGTGGTGGTACAACGCGTAGGCCGGTGGCGCCAGCAACGACGACGCGCCCCAATCCTGCTGCTGCGACGGCACATGGGCGCCGCGCGATGATGCGAACCCCTGCATGCAGATTTTTTTTCTTTTTTTGGTTAGAGAAGAGCCAATCTAATTAGCTGGCGGTTCGTGTCGAGGCCTCGCACCGTCGCACATGATGTGATGCGATCATGGCAAAGTTTTATTTATAAAAATCTATGAAATGAAAAAACAATGGAAATCGATCGTGGCCGATAGCTGTATCAACTACTCGTAGATAGCATCAGTAGCCGGGCGGGAACATGACTGGTGACCACTTGCGTGCATGCAAAGATTTGGGCACCGGATCTTGTCACAGATCGATCGAGCTGCCCGGCCGGATCGGAGAGGATTAATTAAACAACAACACCGTTCGTTCATCATGATAGTACTGCTGCTAGCTAGCAACAGCGACGCCCGGCACGGGTCGCATGCATGATGCATGGCATGATGAGGTGTTGTGTGCAAGCAATGCTAATAAAGGTTGCCCCAAGCCTCGAAGCAACATCCATCGCCACTTGACTCGACGACGACGGATCCCATGTTGCCATGCCATGCAAATACGCTAATACGCGTGGATCAATTATCGTTGCATTGCAAGGGTATACTACTACTAATAAAAAGTTTTGGAGCCACGTCCGCAAGTGGTTGGTCTTGGCAATCATGTAGGTAGGGTAGTGATGACAACGATCGAGTGTAGTTAGTTAACTTGTTAGTCGAGTGCTTAGGAGCCACGCTAATTAATACTCCTAGTATAGTACTACAATTAATAGCCGTGTGCGTACGGGGACAGGGAGCATGCATATAATCAAGCAGGGTGCGCCGGCTGTGTTCGGCTGTTCGGCTGGTTCGGCTTATTTTTTTAGCCGGAAGCAGTGCTTTTCTCTCACAATATTTCAGCATGAACATTATTTTTCAACATGAACTGTCATCATGAACAGTAAATAATCCATACCAACCGGACACTCGCCTGTGCACGTCACGGGCCTGGGTGCTGAGGCCCGCCTGGTCGGGCTAGCTCACGCCTCGCACAAAATTAGCTGTTCCAATCCATCTACTGTACTGGTGTCATTGACTAAGTGTGATCAACTCATCGATCGGTAGGAGTATGTATTAGTAGTAGACAGCATGGTACTGCTACTGTACTCCACTGCCAGAACTATGTGCTACCCATGACTACATATAATACGGCCGACGCCGGAATTTCAGATGAACCGGAAGATTCTCTCCAGATTTAAGGCCTTGTTAGATCCTCTCCCTAAACAGGGGCGGATCCAACGATGGGGCGGGGGGCTCAAGCCCCCCTATCTATATCGGAACAGTGGAACCTTCTGTGGAGCTCCTATGAATTTTTAGACAAATTTCTATAGTGTAGGGGGACTGAGACTTAAGATCGAGCAGCAGTGTTGTTCAGCCCCCCTAAAATATTTTCTGGATCCGCCGCTGTCCCTAAAGTTTACTTCCTATCTGCCTCTTTATCATGTCAGATGTGTGACACATGCATAGAGTATTAAATATAGACTAAAAAAATAACTAATTGTACGGATTGTGATCAATTTACGAGACAAATTTTTAAGTCTAACTAGGTCATGATTTGACAATGTTGTGCTACAGTCAACATATGCTAATGATGGATTAATTAGACTTAATAAATTTGTCTCGTAGATTACCGGCAGATTATGTAATTTGTTTTTTTATTAATATCCGAACACCCTATACGACACCTTCATGTGACACCTGATATGATATCTCTATACTTTAGAGCCTGAATTTAAACACCACGTCAGTCCCTGGATTTTCTATACGATTTTTCAGCTGGGTCCTCTTCCAAATAGGTTTGCTGAGGCTGGTGGGCGGTGGCGGGCAGCAGAGTTTGGCGGCAGCATTTGTACTAGTACCTCCAAAATGGTCAATTTCCCACAAATAGGTGTTCAATACTATAATCTCTCGCTAATTCAAACGACCACTGCTTACTACCATTTACGAAAGATACAGCTGCACTTATTGGGAGTATCGGCGAGTAGCTCTAGTTCCGTACGCTGCCTGCCTTTAATGCTTATCCTCCTAAAATCCTGCGCGTATGCACATGCGCAAGTGTCCTGTAGATACTCGATACTCCAGGTACGCGTGGTGTTCGGATGCTACAGTACTAATTACTCCGAGGCCCCTACAACTAGTTGGACACTGCGCAACTAGACCAGCATGATCGAGACGCCCTCTTCTTCTACTTCTCCTTGATGGACTGAGTTGTTCTTGCTCCGCTTTGGATTGGGTGAGCGGAACGAACGGCCACGCCGTTTGGTGAGGTTGTGTGCAATTGCAGCCATGTGCTGGGGTTTGATTTCAGCTGGTTTTCAAGTTGCAACAGCCAACCACCTACCGAGATCGCAGGCAACAGAAAGCTATGGCTTCGCCTGGGCCTGACCCACCCACTCTGACGAGCACACGTGCATGCACATGCTTGATTGAAGGAGATGACGAGGAGGGGAGGGAACTGATCGAGGCTCACCGGGAGGGGCGCGGCGGCGGCGGAGGCGGGGATGAACTGCGCGGCGGCGGCCAAGTCCGCGCCGCCCTCGTCGTCGTCGGTGATGAGCAGCGATATCCGCTTGCTGAGCTCGGCGAAGAACACGTCGTCCTCCATCATCGTCTCCACCTCCATCTTGGTCTTCTTCTTCCTTCCTGACGCTAGCTGCTCAGGCCCCGAAGCTGTGCTGTGCTGCGCTGACTGCCGCGGCTGCGAGCGAGCTCGGAGAGCTGCGCGCGGCGGCAATGGAGGAGACGGGCAGAGAGGAGAGAGGGCTTTGCGTTATGTCGCGGCGGCTGGCCTCTGGCTGGCGCTGCGCTCGGACGAAGGGGCCGGCGCTTTAACAGCGAGGCCCGTGTCATCAGTTTGAGGGGGCTGGGGGTGGGGCCCGGCAGAGCAGCTGGCCCAATCCCTGCCCGGAAATGTCATGGGCCCCACGAATGTGGGGGGCGCGGCGCGGCGCGGTCCCTGCACATGTTCGCAATCCGCTCCGTTCTCGCCGCAGTCCAGTCCAGTCAGTGCGCGCCCTCATCCCCGCCACGGGACGAGGCCCCACATGTCAGATAATAGCTTTTTTGTTCCCTGTGTTCATGTGTTGTGAGAAGTGGAGTGAGAGTTGAGTTGTGCCCAGAGAGCTTCTCGCAGTTGCGGTTGCTAGTTGCTACGACTGAGCCCCTATATGCGGCCCGACATGGCTGATAGTAGGCCGGTTGCTCGGATCAGACGAGTGTGAACCGCAACCGCTCGTTGTCTGTCGTCTGATCTTTGGCCGCTGGAGGGGGCATTATGCTACGCATGAGCATCAGAGCATGACCGGAATGGGATCGCATGATGACCATTTCGATTAGTACTAGCAGCAACCTTCGCTGGGAAGCAAACCATATGCGCGCCGGCGCGTACACACTACACCGGCATGAGTGCATGGCATTAACGACTCGCCATGGATGTCCTCTCCAAGGGAGAGGGACGGGGTGGGTGGTCTGGCTGGGTCCGGCATTATCCCCTGCCGAGCTCGAGCAGATCAGGTGAAAAAAAAGCGGATGAGGCTGCTCCGGCGCGGAGTCGGCCACCGAAGCGAACCCCAGGCAGAGGCAGCCAGCCGTCGTGGAACCCGCGATCGGGGCCCGGGATCTCCGCTGCCCACATGGCCCGATGAGCGATGGGCGATGGCCGCTAGCGCCAGGGTGGCCTCACGGAGGTGTCCAGATCGGGCACCGCCTGCCGCTCGCGGTCCTTCCTCCTCCGCCTGGGAGGAATGGGACCCTTCGTTCTCTTGGTTAGCTTATAAACCGTACTTTTTTAAGTTAATAATAATATTTTTCTTTTCACAATAAATAAACTAACAGTTTCAGTGCACTTATCAGCGAGACGAACATATTCGTTGTTCTATTCCTCATCAGACATCAGCGGCATGTTCTCGTAGGCCAACCCGCGCACTGACACAATCAACTGTTGCGAAACAAAAAGGCGCCGTGTCACGTCCAGCAAGTACTGGTGGTACTGAGCGGGCTCGATCGATGCACTGGTTGGTAGCCGAGGTGGTGCTAATTATTGGTGCCTGTCCATCCTAAGGCCCCGTTTGGTTAGGCTCCGGCAGCTCCGGCTCCCACACTATTCATCTATCGATTTATAGGCGGTCGACAGAATGCTACACTGTTCACTGGAGCCGTTTTTCTCTCTTCTCCTTTTCTCTTTCACTGACACCACCGGAGCCGGAGAAACTCGTTTTTCTGGCTCCGGCTCCCGTTGGCACATATTAGCTCGTGAGCGGCCGACAGGACGCTACAGTGCAGGAGCCAGAGCCCGCGGGAGCCTAGCCAAACGGGCCCTAAATGGCTACTCCCTCGGTCCAGCTAAGAATACGAATACATGTGGCAGGGTAGCAAAAGTAGTTTACGTTTAATTAAATTTCTAGTAAATACTATTCACATTTATGGTTCTAAAATAATTTATTATAAAAATACATTTTATAGTTATTCTAATAATATTTATTTTATATCATAAGTATTAATAATTTTTTATCTATAATTAATCGAACTTAAATATAAAATTATGATACTGTGCTTTACTATACGGAGGGAGTACATGGAATGGAATCACCGCTAGGACCCGAGGCACACGACGAATCTTAGGCCAGAATCGCTGGAAATTCACCGGGCACCTGTCGTCCTCACGGGCTCCCGCCACAGTGGTTGCCATCACCGCGCTCGGATCGGTTGGCTTGGTTTGGTCGCTCCTATCCGTAACGGGATGGATTCCGATAGGCGGGTGAGTAAAAACTGGAGCGAGCCGGGGGCAGGCACAGGCAGAGGCGCCGCGCGCTCCACGTCGACCCGCTGGGGAGGTCAGCATCCGATGTGGAGCTGGGGGCGCATTCCCCGTAGCAGGCCACCACCCGCTTCACCAGCCAGCCAGGGACCACTTCGACCAGCGAGCGGGCGGTTGTGTGGCTGCGCGCGCGCTCGCTCGCTGGTTGGACAGCCAACGCGCGCCGGGGGCCGCTCGTTGTATACGGGCAGCCGCTGCGGCGGGCGGGTGCCGACGAGGTACAAGTAGCAGGAATGCAGGATGGCTGCGCGGCTAGCTACTTGACCGTGACCGGCGACGGCGACGGCGACGGGGAGCCAGCCGTCAGCACATCAGAGCGGTAACATGCGTTCCGCTCCGCGTACGGATCGCCGGTGTCGTCTACTAACAAGAAGAGCTGTCAGTGACGGGGTGACAGGTGCGTGCTGCCGAGTGACGAGCGCACGTCCGTGCTGCGCCCCATCCGCTGCTGGATGCTGCTCCAGCTATCCGGTGCGGTTCGTGGTGTTCCTCAGCGTTTCGTCGGGCGCCACATCGTCGGTCCGGTGGTCGGCAGCGCAGAATTTCATTTCAAAACGTTGCCTTGCCGAGGAATGTGCAATTTTTTGTGTGCCAACGGAGAGTTCAGAGTTTCCTGAAAATGACGTGCTTTTTTGTGCGCACTGCGGATGTCGTATTTCCCGTACCAAAGCTACGGATGCAGGATGCATGCTACACCGTCTGCAGATAATACCCTTTCTTAGGCCCTGTTTGCTTATCTAGAAAATGCTTCCCAGTTAAACTGCACAAATAAAGTAAAAACGCAATCAAAATGAACTAGTTTGATTCACTTTGTACTTTTTAGTATAAATAATAGTAGTAGGAATAAATGCGTCTGGAATAAGCTAAAAAACATGTCATTTAGTTGATGATTTCAGTTTATTTTGATCATAAACGGATTATAAACTATACCAAACAGAAGCACGAGAAGATGACTTTTCATTTTATACACTAATAGTCTGTGTCAACAATCTAAATACATTCCAAGTCGCTCTCTTAAAACCGATGTACGAGGAGATGTCTTTTCGTTTAGTACTTTCTAATAATAATACATGCCAACAGTCTAAATACTTATTCCAAGGTTGAATTATGCTTGGCCGTGTGTTACCGTGTCTTTTGAATCTGTGAAAAAAATTTAAACAAGTTCCTTTATACATGTTTCCCAAAGGGACACAAGTAGGGTTGGTACAAGCTGACCCACCATTGTAACCTTTTTTGGTTTTCGATACTTCCTCCATCCAAAAAAAATATATAATTATAAGATCATGTTAGTCAAATAAACTCAAATTTATAGTAAATAGTACTAAAATTTATGCTCTAAATAAGTTTATTATAAAAATATATTTCATAATTAATCTAAGGTACTTATTTTGTATTATAAAAGATTAGTATTTTTTGTATAGTTTTGGTCAAAGTTTAAATCATTTGATTTATAAAAAACGAGAATTGTATTTTTTTTCTTTGACGGAGAGATTACATTCAAACAATCTGCTTATCTCATAACACTGTACAAGCGGCTTATAAAGATGGACGGTGCTATTCAAATGGCACATACAGCGACGAAACTTATCAGCCGGCTTATCAGCTAGAATCTACAAGTATTTTTCTCTCACAACAAATCAGCTAGCTTTAATACCAGCCGAACAGGCCCAGTCGATACGGTAACACGTCAGCATGACGAAGCTGCCTCCCACGCACCATATCAGCTCACTATTCAAACTTCAATGTCCAGCAAATGGAAAAGCAGAGACAAACGAAGCTAGGAATAAAGATGTTGGGACGATTGAGTTATAATCATGCAATTTCGGTTTTCCACGTAGACACGGAAATATAATGAAAAAGAACATTAATTATGCCAAAACTTTGGTGGTACTGAACTAGTTATATGCTTACACCGAAACTTTGGTTTTGATTCACTGAATGATCCAAAAAAAAAAAATCAACATCCGTTGTAGTACCTCTGTCCCTAAAAGAATGCAACTATAGGGTTGCGGGCCTACTTCAAGTGCTTCATATTTGATCAAGTTTTTAGTAAATAATATTCACATTTATAACTCCAAATTAATTTATTATGAAAATACATTTCGTGATTAATCTAATGATATTTATTTTATCAACAACAACAACAACAACAACAACAACAAAGCCTTTAAGTTCCAAACAAGTTGGGATAGGCTAGAGTTGAAACCCAGTAGAAGCAATCAAAGTTCAGGCACGTGAATAGCTGTTTTCCAAGCACTCATATCTAAGGCTAAGTCTTTGGGTATATTCCTATTCTTTCAAATATTCTTTTATTGCCTCTACCCAAATCAACTTCGGTCTTCCTTCTACTTCTCTTCACGTTACCATCCTGGCTTAGGATTCCACTACGCTATCGGTGCCTCTGGAGGATCTCCGTTGGACATGTCTCAACCGGTGTTGGACAAGCTTTTCTTCAATTGGAGGTACCCCTGATCTATCACGTATATCATCGTTCTGAACTCGATCCCTTCTTGTATGACCGCAAATCCAACGCAACATACGTATTTCCGCAACACTTATCTGTTGAACATGTCGCCTTTTCATAGGCCAACATTCTGCACCATACAACATAGCAGGTCTAATCGCCGTTCTATAAAACTTGCCTTTTAACTTCTGTGGTACCCTTTTGTCACATAGGACACCAGATGCTTGGCGCTACTTCATCCACCCTGCTTTGATTCTATGGCTAACATCTTCATCAATATCCCCGTCTCTCTGTAGCATTGATCCTAAATATCAAAAGGTATCCTTCCTATGCACTACTTGACCTTCCTAAACTAATATCTTACTCCTCCCGAGTAGTAGTGCCCAAGTCACATCTCATATAGTCAGTTTTAGTATATTTATTTTATATTCAGCCTATTCGCTTGTTGATTTCAGCCAGGGCTTATCAGCCAGCTAACAGTGTTTTTCCTCTCACAACAAACCAGCACCAGCCGGGCTTATCAGCCCAGAAACCAACCAGCAAACGGGCCGATTATAAATATCTATACTTTTTTATCTATGGTCAAAGGTGATATACTAAAACATGATACTATTTCAGAATTGTATTTTTTTAAGGGACGGAGGGAGTACTTCACAAAGAGATAGGCAAAACTTTACGACAAAGTAATATGATCCAGGGTAAATATGTATGGCACATTAAATGATAACTCCAAGTGGATCTTGCATGTTCTTTATCTTCAAAAAGCTTATACCACAAGAATCTGCAGCCTGTTCGGTTGGCTATTTCGTATCGTTGCTGGTTCGTAAAGAAGTACTGCTGGCTGGTTTGTGTGAGAGAAAAATACTGTTCCAGGCTGTAAAATTTACGATCGTTTACGACAAGCCACAGCCAAACGAACAGACTGCTGGGCTATGGGAGCAGACCACCAGTTTCATTCATATTTTTTTAGTACGTATCAGGGGTGGGTGGGGCTACTTACTGCACACAAAACATCAACTACTGTAGTTGTCTAGATGGCACATAGCCTATCAACTATCAAGTTCATTACAAAAATTGTGTACAGATGCAACAGGTCAATGGAAGGATCAAACGATATCTAAGCTGGGTTCAGGAGCAGTGGAGCACTAGTGAACTTTACACACCTTTCAGCGCAGCAGATGACCTAAACACAATTTGACTTTACACACCAATGCTTTTTGTTCAAATTTACCATGAAACACAGCAGTACCACTTTAACTCCAGATTCCAGATAGATGGTCAACCACATGTCAATTGAGTTGTACCCTGGTTGATATATAAGCAGTACACAAAATGTTACAGTAATAAATGTGGAAAAACACGCTTTGTTATGCTCACAGAACTATCATGCAACTACTAGGATTTACTACCAGATACATTGGCCAGAAACATCACCGAGATACTTCCCTGAAAACGAAAGAAATTGCAACATCACAGTACAAGTAAAATGTGAAGGACAACGACGGGCATGGAACATGGAAAGGCAAGTCTATGTCAAGCAAAGCATAAAGATGACAATTGACCAGGGTAAAAAAACATGTAAAATTAGCTTTGTCAAGGCACAAAACTATGACAAGGTAGTTTTCAGATGCAGTGTTCTAATATACTCCCTCCTGTCCCAAAAAGAGTGTCGTTTTTGCTATGAATCTTGACAAATGTTTGTCCATGTTCATAGCAAAAACGATACTCTTTTGGGACGGAGGGAGTACTATAACAAGAGCGATCAAATGCCAAATGAAGGTCTTCACAGTTCATTTCCTAGACCACGTCATCACAAGTTCACAACCATCAACAGAACTATACACTTCAAGATCGATGTTGTTACAGGATTATGGGCAATTACATAACATAGTGCAGCAGCAATGATACCAGCAAACTCTCCATTATGGCTCAGCACTTCTAACTTTGATCTCCATTAGTTTTTCAACAGGCTGTCTGCATATTGGGCATTTATTTGTCTGAAATCGTAGAGTTTTTGCACATTCACTGCATAAACACTGGATAAGAAAGGAACAATCAGACAAAACCTAAGGTAACAAAAGCTAGATCTAGAAGATAAAAGGCACATACAGCAAATCATGTACTTACCAAATGTCTACAAGGCATAACAGCAGTGTCTCTTGGTTCTGTCAAGCAGATAACACATTCCTTCCCCGTGTCATCAGCATCAGCATCGGCAACATCTGATTCAGTGGAGTTGACCATACCAAAAATTTCCTGTAGCTCATACCTCACTGCCATCAATCCACAAGATTTGCTTCACAACTTTAACTTGAAGGTCGTTGTTATGCTTCTCCAAAACAGCAAGAGTAATCTGTGCGCGAGTGGAGTTTACTGACGGGCCACCTTCCTCTGGAGATGGATATGCTTCTGCATAAACAACAAGTGGGAACACTTCCCCTGACGAACTTGAAAGCTCATCCAGAGAAAAGAATCCCAAGTCAACACCAGACCCAGAGGGCTGGATAAACCTTTGGGCCAACCCTTTCTCGAAGGGTATCTTTGTTGGCGTCTGTAATTCTGGGTATATTGAAGAAAAACTACAATCCTTTCCTTCCTTGGCAAAGTAATATATAGTCACACTGCAAAAGATATGGACAAGTTCAAGTGTCAACTGATGTTAAATGGTAACTAAACACTCATAATAATAGGATAGCAATGTCTAGGATGACTAGGCAGCTACACACAGCTGCAAACCGCCAAGTTTAGGGGGGGTTGCTGCGCTAGACAGTCAAAGAAAGTCCTCGACAACCTAAAAGAAAATGACAACTAAGTCGTTTTGGATGGCAACTAGCATGACTAGGCAGGCATACTGGCAATGGAGATTGAAGTTGCTTCCTCAAAAAGAAAATGGAGACTGGTGTTGCATGCATGGCAAAATTTTCAGCTGCTGCCACATGCCCCTTCTGCCTAAAAGTTTAGGCTTTAAGCACAACTGGTTGAGCTAATTAGGACTACAAAAAGTAAACGTAAACGATTTTACGCAGTACCTGACGGCTGCAACTTCGTGCTCAGCAGCTAGAGCTAGTAAGAAGCATGGATACTCTTTAAATATAGCTATTTATAGCATCTACTATCTAGGTAAGTAGGTGGACATTGTTGAGCACTTGAGCCCTTGATCCCTTGGAATTTTCTAGTAAAATGCCATTTTTTTAAGAATTGCAAAAGGTTTCATCCATGCTGCACTAGTTTGAAAGGGAAATGATGTGTGATTTTTCTAAAGAAACATTTGTCAGTAGTCTCCTAAACAATTGCTAGGAGCTGGTAGCCAACCAGCTACATGTCCAATGGCAAATTTGATTTTTCTATCAAAATTTCAACAATCTAACTAAAAAACCTGCCTAGCAGTAACAACAGGATTTTGAGCACTGGTTGCAGTAATATTATAAACAAAAATGTGGTGGTTACTGTGTTTGAACATGAAGTCGTGTGATTTGTAGTTCAGATTGCAAAAAATTTTAAGCTAGGAATAACAAACATATGATAAACCTGACTACCTGAGGAAGAAAAGAAAAGAAAATTTAAACTATTCTTGTTCTTCCCATTATTAATCCTTAGCTGGGTTGTCACGTGCAAATGTGCATAGCATTCTGGGTAAGCCATTAAACTTCTGAGAGTTCTACTCTAGTCATACTTAACTATTCATCTGCTTCTTTATTACGGAAGTGGAAAACAATTACTGATCTACGAGCTTGAAGCATTATAGAAAACAATAAGTCAGCAATTGTAATGAACCAGCTAGAATTTGCTAAATGAAAGCATATCCCTCTTCACATAGCTCCACTGTTGGTATTCTATTTCCAAGCTGCTGGATCGCCAATCTTACTACTGGACTTTCTAAGAAGGGTAGGTGATGAGCTTTGGTCTAAAAACAATAACTGGCCAAGTTCTATTAATCATTAGCCACCTACATGAAGCAAATTATAAATCTCAAATTCCAGCAGGCAGTAGCCACATAATTTAGGTCGGCCAAATAAATCAAACACTACCGTTACCATTACATTACAGTGTTTTAAGACACAATAGCAACACCAGCATAACCCGACCTCACCTGCCGTCGGTTATCGCGTCGAAAGTGAAGGCGACGAGGCGGCGCTCGGGGTCAGCGTCGTCGGGCACGACCCTGATGGTGTCCTTGTGCAGATTGACGTAGTTCTTCACCTTCTGCGCCTGCTGGTGCTCCACGAACTCGGGCGGAGGCCCCGTCAGCGCGGGCGGCTGCGGCTGCGGCGGCGGCGCGGGCGCGGGGTGCCACGAGCCGTGGTACGCGTGCGGGGGCGGCGGGTGCGGGTGGTAGTAGTACGAGGAGGGCGGCGGCGGAGGGGGAGGACGGTGGTGCGGCGGTGGAGGTGGAGGCGGCGGGTGTTGGTGGTGGTGGTGGTGCGGCGGCGGTGGCGGGGGCGGGTAGGAGGAGTAGTGGTGCGGCGGCGGGTAGTAGTCGTCCCGGCGGCGGCGGCTGGAGGACGCGCCCATGGAGCCCTGCGCGGCGCCGAGTAGTCGCCGAGCACGCGAGGAGGGAAAGCAAGCGGGGCCCGGAGATTCGACTCACGCTTGCGCCGGGGGCGGGGGTTTACTTGGGCGCGTCGCGGGGGCAGGCAGGCAGGCGGAGGAGCGCGTCGTCGCGGGCGGTGGAGTCGTCTGACTGACGCGACGGGCGAGCTGAAGGGGAAGGCAGGACGGGCAGGGCGCGGATTGACTTTCACGGCTGCTCTGCGGTGTTTCCGGGTGCGTTTCCCACAAGGTTGCGCGTTGGCTGTTACCTGACGGTGGCCGCGACGACTGCGGAGGGGGTGAGCCAAAGCGGCTGCTCCGCTCGGCGCGCGGCCGCGGCAACGACGGCGTTGTTGCGTCGTTGATGGCGAGGACAGGAGGGTGCTTGGAAGTTGGAACCGTCGACGGGTGCGTGCTGTGGACAGTGGACACGCGGTGCCCACACGTAGGATTTTGGCGAGGTAAGTGTAACGACGGGACGGGGCTGACAATGTTGTAGTCCACGACCTGAAAATGCTGTAGCAGCAACGATGGCAGTCGTTCGTTCGACACGGTTTGCCTTAAATGTTCAGGCCCCCGAACCCCAACTAGTCATTAGCCAAGTTGGGCGATACTGGCATACGATGTTCGATCTCACGATCTGCAATAGGAATCACTTGTAGTGTTAAACGAAGACGACATGAATGTGCTTCCTCGACTGTTAAGCCGTATACCATTGTCTGTTCGTTTCTTTTATAATCTATACTTTTTAGAGTGTTTTTTTTCACAATAAATCAGTCGGAACAGTATTTCGGTTTGTTTTTTCAGCGAAGTGAACGGAGACGTTAACTAAACACCCGCATAAAAGGAAGCAATCTCCATCCGATCAAAGTTGTGCATGAAAGTGAGATTTTGGCCATTCACAGGCACAACAAAAATGAACTTCAATGTAGTTTGTTTCTTAAAAACAGGCCATGCCTGCTCTCAATATATATATATATAGAGAGAGAGAAAGGTGTCTCTTTGTCGAGACCGACTCAATCCGAGACGTACACCAGCATTCAACTACAGTCCGTCCAACAACAAATCAGAAAAACATTATTCGTTCATTAAAAAATACTGCGGAAGGAGTTCAGGCAAACAGGGCCAATGTGTTCACACCCAAACAAAAAAAAAAAGGAAGACTTATCCAGAGGTCCTTCCTTTCGGAGCATTTGAACGGTGGACAGATCCCAACAGATTAGCTATGTGATCCAGCATGGCGATTAAGATATCGAAGATTTTTTATCACTTGCAATAACTCCCGACGGTGCACAAATACACAAAAGCGAAGCACCCAACGTAAACCATGTTCCTTGCTTTGCTGGACATGTTTGTTGTTTCCTCAGTTCACTCTGTCAATAAAGTCATGTTGCTTCCATCAAGTTTGTGTGGTAAGCTTCTCATCATAGCGTGCTATAGCGCCAACTGCCAAGTGCCGGGGCCAATCGAGCTTGCAACACCACGAGCTGTAACCCCATAAAAATTTCCAATTCATGCTCTTTATAAAAGACCAAAGTGGAAACTATGTTTATCTCAAATATTGATAAACCTTGGCAGAAAAGTTAAAGTACCTAGTGGATGGTGCCATCATCACCAACGTATCCGCTTAGGTGCTTACATACTCTTAAGCACCATCAGTTTGTTCGGTTGGCTGGTTCGTATCGTTGTTGGTTCGTGAAGAAGTACTGCTGGCTGATTTATGTGAGAGAAAAATACTATTTCGGCTGGAAAATTTACGATCATTTATGACAAGCCACAGCCCAAACGAACAGGCTGCATATCTTCTCAGAACTTTGCTCAGTGCTGGACATCACATTGTACTATGATCTTCTAAGCTCAATAATTGAGCCCACCTGAAATCATTATTTTTCATATAATTCATTACTATACTAAATACATGTAGAACTTGTGGATAATTATCAAATCCAAACTTAGTCTTAAATGTCTAAGTGAATAGATTCCAGTTTTTTTAGTGCTAATGCAACTTCACATTATGAAACAAAAATATGGAAAACCATGGATTTCAAATTCTTCTATAAAGGCATTAGAATTGAAGCCACATGGTCACGTATGGATCATTCAGAATTTTGGAATCAGTTCCCATAGACAAAAAGGCTGATGAAGATGGCATAATAGCTGCAGTTCAACAACTAATTTTCACGGTAACAAGTTACATTAAGAGTGTGCCTGAGATGTACTCACAATAATCAAGACTGATGTGAACCCTATTGAAAACCCTTCATTTATTTGCCTAAGATATCGGTCAAGCAATAAAGAGGAAGTTGCAAGCAAGCTTAGCAGTAGACCTCCTGGATGTAAGAGATTATTATTTTTTGCTTAGAAAAAAAGGCACAAAGTGCAGAAGAAGGATAAATCATAAAAAAATTTGACAATGCGGTAAACTTTCTTCAAGGACACCTACCCCAGAAACGCGTTGATGTTTGTATCTTTGTAAGGTAGTCTACTGTTGCTCTTCCAGGCTTTATCCTTGGTACCCTCGCACTCATCTTATTCAGGTAATCAGATATCTCTTTGGGTAAGTTAGCCTGGAACCAAAGTTTCGCAGATAAAATATGTGCAAATAAGCATGCATCCCAATAAACTGACTCAGTTGCTGAAAATATTAAGAACTTGAGTTCTATGACACTATAGGACTGAGGTCATTATAATTTATGCCATGTGCATTGTCCTGCAGTGTTCCATATATGCCAGTTATACTTGGTTCCACAATTACACTAGTCATACAGATAACAGGCAACCATAAGTGATTAAAAAACCTTAATCACAAGTTAATATAGTTTACAGTTTTTTTATCTGAGAAAGAAAGTATCTTAAAATTAAACATGTAAGCTAAATCTTTGTGAACCGGTGGTATTCCTTGAGCATGCTGATATTGCTTATGGAGAACTAGGGAAAATATATCTGGAAGGATGTAGCCATTAAATACAATAATACATACAGAAAGTAGAACGTCAATGGAACTAAGGGAATATTCAAATCCCAAGCAACAGTGAAATAAGAATTTGCTGTCACATGCTACTGAAATGCGAGATTAGCAAAAGCATGTAGATAGATAAGATGTAAAATTTGTAAACCACTGGTGAAGTGGAAGATATTAGAAGCAAGAAGTAATTTTGCAGACATCAGAAGTTTTTAAGTATACATGGTTATTAAGATGAGAGGAAGGGCAGGTCTGGTGCAAGCGGTAGAGTCTTACCGCCTGTGATCGGAAGGTCCCGGGTTTGAGTCGTGGTCTCCTCGCATTGCACAAGCGAGGGTAAGGCTTGCCACTGACACCCTTCCCTAAACCCCGCTGCACTGGGTACGCCCTTTATGGTTATTAAGATGCAACACGAACTTACAACAACAACAAAGCATTTAAGTCCCAAACAAGTTGGGGTATGCTAGAGTTAAAACCCAACAGAAGCAATCAAGGTTCATGCACGTCAATAGCTGTTTTCCAAACACTCCTATATAAGGCTAAGTCTTTGGATATATTTCATTCTTTCAAGTCTCCTTTTATTGCCTCTACCCAAGTCAACTTCGGTCTTCCTCTGTCTCTCTTCACGTTACTATCATGGCTTAGGATTCCACTACGCACCGGTGCCTCTGGAGGTTTCCGTTGTACATGTCCAAACCATCTCAACCGGTGTTGGACAAGCTTTTCTTCAATTGGTACTACCCCTAATCTATCATGTATATCATCGTTCCTAGGCACTACTTAACCTTCCAAACTAATATCTTCCTCCTCCCGAGTAGTAGTGCCAAAGTCACATCTCATATACTCAGTTTTAGTTCTACTGAGTCTAAAACCTTTGGACTCCAAAGTCACCCGCCATAACTTCAGTTTCTGATTCACTCATGTCTGGCTTTCATCAACTAGCACTACATCGTCCGCGAAAAGCATACACCAAGGGATGTTCCCTTGTATGTTCCTTGTGACCTCATCCATCACTAAGGCAAACAGATAAGGGCTCAAAGCTGACCTTTGATGTAGTCCTATCCTAATCGGGAAGTCATCCGTGTCTCCATCACTTGTTCGAACACTAGTCACAACATTGTTGTACATGTCCTTAATGAGCCCGACGTACTTCGTTGGGACTTTATGTTTGTCCAAAGCCCACCACACGAACTTACAATATCAAAAATATTGAAGACGAGACGAGAAAAGCATATGTCGAGTAATAAACCCAGGGACTACCACCAGTTGAAGTCTTTGGATTCAAAACTTCCCTCAAGTTTTCCCAGAAGGGTGAGGCAAAAATACTGCAGATATTCCACATTACAATGTTAGGGGAAGTGAAAAGACAGAAATGAAATACACTATGGTTTACCTGGCCATGATGCTTGGAAAAGCTAGCAAGTATGAGGTTGTAAGCAAGGGCTGCATTCCGGTCGGATTGATGTTGAAGGGGATATATGGCTCAACCTCTGTAACTGGGGTGCTTTCATTCCTACAAAAGAACGGTGAAATGGCTCAAGTATTTAATTTTATCTGAAAAAAATGCAGTACAAAGAATAAGAAACAGTTTAACATTAAATTATATATAACCAGTGAAATACTAATGTGTTCTACTGTTACCTAAAGGTCATTTGCAAATTCAAAGAAAGGCGAAACAGTAAAGTGTAAAACTATTCGTACGGATAACATATATAAAAATAAATCACAAAAGAAAAAAAAAAGAATTCTATCCTGCACCAGAAGCTAATTTAAATCCGTAGTACTGAAGTTTTATCTTCCTGCATCCTTCAGTCACCAGCACAGCCCCCATGGTGAGAATCATAAAAATTCCAGCTACTCCCAAGATGCAAGGCCAACAATAGGAAAAATTCCCTGTTTCAAAGAAAATGACAGAAACTAAAACTCCCAACGTGCACATAAAGAGGGTACAGGCCAAAGCTGAAGGTATGTCAGAGTGGTTTCAGGATAATTCCCTGAAAACTTGTTCCAGAACACTTACAAAAAGAAACAAGGCAAGACAAATGAACACCAAACGAAGTCATATTAAAAAGGCATTACAGAAAGTTGACAAGCTCAACTTCAGAGAGCTAACCTGAAAACTGAGTTATCAACTTGTGTAGTGTATCTGTGTAACCAGTCAAAATTCCAACACAAATAATCAAAGATGAACCATGTCCTGCAAATAAAAATATAGAAGAAACAATGAACAATTGAACACACAAGCTTTGTAGATTGGTGGCGCAAGACGATGAGAAAAGTTAAAAAGGAGCACAGAAAAGGAGTGGACACTCTAATTATTCTTGGCGCCTGGATTATTTGGAAACATAGAAATGCTTGTGTGTTTTAAGGGGCTTCTCCTTCGGTTAACACGATTTTGTGTGAACTTGGATGAGCACGGCTTATGGTGCATGGCTGGTGCGAAGAGACTGTAGGGGCTAGGGCTTTCTATTGCAATCTAGGGCAGTTGAGCTAGGTTGAGTCGTGTGTGTTGCTATGCGCAAGAGCTTTGAGTCTGTGTAATTGCCTCACACATATTTGGTCCCCGTATGAGTGAGGAACCTGTTGAGGACCACCCTTTCTCTTTAATACAATGTGAAAGGATCAAGATGCCCAAGAGGGGGGGGGGGTGAATTGGGCTAATTCTAAATTTTCTTGCAATAATCAAATCCTACGGATAGTCCAATTAACCCCTTGTGCCTAGAAAAGTGTTTCTATCAAACTAACGCACAACGGACTTGCAACCTATGTTCCAAACTTACTCTAGCATGGCAATTCTATGAATGTAAAGACAAGTATTGAATTGCTCAAAGTAAATACTCAAAGTAAATGCTCAAAGTAAATGGAGAGAGAGGAACGCGACGATGTTTTGCTGAGGTATCGGAGAGTCGCCACTCCCCACTAGTCCTCGTTGGAGCACCCGCGCAAGGGTGTAGCTCCCCCTTGATCCGCGCAAGGATCAAGTGCTCTCTACGGGTTGATTCTTCGACACTCCGTTGCGGCGAATCACCCAAAGCCGCTCACAACTTGAGTTGGGTCACCCACAAGCTCCGCCGGGTGATCACCAAGCTCCAAATCACCACCAAGCCGTCTAGGTGATGGCGATCACCAAGAGTAAGAAGCACGAACTCTCACTTGACCACGCGAAGCCTAATGAGAAGATGGATGCACACTTGACTACTCTTGATTCACTAACGAGGCTACTCTCTTGGATTCTCAAATCTCAATCACCTCACTAGGACCTTGCTCTTCTTGGCACTCACAAACGTGTTTCTCAGCTGTTGGAATGAGCAAAAGTGACTCCACATATGAGTGGAGCTTCTATTTATAAGGCAGCCTGAAAAATGAACCGTTATGAGCTTCTGCGGGGTGATCGGACGCTCCGGTCGTATTGACCGGACGCTCCGGTCAGTTCAACTCGCGAACTAGTAAAAATGTGTTGACTGGACGCTGGCAGGGTCCGGTCACCACTGACTGGATGTGTCCGGTCGCATTAAACCCTTACTGGAACCTTACTGGACTCGACCGGACGCTGAACCCTCAGGGTCCGGTCAGTACTGACCGGACGCGTCCGGTCGCAGATTCCCTTCTCTGGAACCTTACTGGAGTCGACCGGACGCTGCCTTTCAGCGTTCGGTCACTTGACCTCTCCAGCGTCCGGTCGTACCGAACGCAGTCTGTTGATCAAATGAACTGACCGGACCCTGCGGCCAGCGTCCGGTCGCACCGGGGCCAACGTCCGATCAGCATTTGACCCTCCATTCACTTCCAACTCTCGATCATATGTGAATGAAGTTTGCTCCAAAGGATCTTAGGCATTTATAGGAGCTACCTAGAGCTAGTTTTAACAAGTGTGCACCACACCTAACTCACTAGACTCACCTAGGTCAAGCTACCCGTCCATACCCCCCTTAATAGTACGACCAAAGGAAAAACAAAGTCCTAAACTATAAGTGTCACTCCAACTCCAATCGACACTTAGAACTAGTCATCCTTAACCTTGTCATCCATCCTTTGAAAACCGAAACGATTTCTATCGTAGGGGCATGACAACCTTGATTGCCCAATTGATCTCCATTACCATGACCTAACTTAATTGCATCTGCAAAACACACGTTAGTCATAGTAATCTTGTATTGTCATTAATCACCGAAACCCAACTAGGAGCCTAGATGCTTTCAATCTCCCCCTTTTTGGTGATTGGTGACAATACCACCTCGAGTATGTAAAAGAGTGAGGTTTTTGACGGGCTTGGTTCATATAAGCTTTTGTCGATAAGAACAAAAGTGTTAGTCAAGCTTATATGACCCAAGCCAACACAATGTACTCAAAGGATATGAATTAAGCAAGAGTACACGTAATAAAGCTCATTTGCATCGGAGTATAAAAGCGGAAGCAAAGGCAAATGAGCATAACGCAAGTGATATGACATATAAATAATGTAAAGTAGAGAGCACACATGTCATATATCACAATCACGTAGATAGCACTATCACATAGATATAATAATATGCATGAAAGTAACACACGAATGCATAAAAATAATAGTGTATCACACAGATAGAACTCCAAATGTATATAATAAGCTAATACTAGATAACTAGCTCCCCCTAAACGACGCTCCCCCTGAGTCTACATACTCGAACCCTCTCCCCCTTTGGCGTCAAACACCAAAACCTAAGGGTCGGTCTGCGGGGCTGCAGCGGATGAGCCAGACGCTGAGGTACGAGGAGCAAGCTGAAACTGGACGCCATCATCATCTAACCCTGAGCTCTGAACTGACTGACCCTCTGTGGCTAGCAATGTCTCTGAAGCGGTCTAGGTCTGAGCTGGGGCAGGTGCTGCCTGTGATGCTGCTGGGATGTCTGTCGTAGGATCTGACGAGGCGACAGACGAGGGGAGCCTCTGATTAGTCACAACGACTGGGGCTGCTGTAGAAGGATCGGTAGTATGCATATGAGGCGGTGTAGGCATGCTGGTCAACTCACTGAAGGATGCTCCAAGACTCCTGGAGACTAACGTGTCAGGCACGAATAGCGAGGGTGACTGCTCCGGTGAGAAGCCCGTGTGATATGGAGTGAACTGCGGGGCTACCACTAGTGAGGACAACCACTGGGATACCTGAACTGTAGGTGAAGCAAACTGAGCTAGAGGCTGTCCCTGACTCTAAAGCCCACTGGGCTGTATAGCTGGAGTCGTCGAAGTGGTGGCAGGCTGAGCAAGCTGGGGCGAAGGCTGTGGCAGTGGGGCCCCAAGTGTTGTTACTACATGCTACATAAATCCCATAAGCTGCTGCTGCATGAGTAACTGCTGCTGATGCATCTGCTGCTGCTGCTGCTGGAGGAGCTACTGCTGCCGCTAGAACTCGTCCTGACGAGCCTGAAACTGTGCGAAGTTGGTAGCGGTCTCCTGTGCCTATCGTGTCTGATCCTGCTACATCTGCTCAAGAATAGCAATCAATGCGGGGTCTATCTACGGTGCAGGTGGAGCTGAGCTGGAACTGCCGGCCTCTGCATCGTGTCTGCGTGGAGGCATCTAAGGAATCGGCTGACAGTCATCATCCGAACTGTCATTGGACTCGGTCATCTCCTGCTGTGCCTCAAGCTACTCCTCCTCAGTAGTGGCTATGCCTTTGATGATCTCGTCCTGCTGAGCTACTAACTCTAGAACATCTGGACGACGACTGGGCCGAGCGGGTGCCTATGGTGTGCTGTGCCGGATCCTCTATGCCATGTTATATGCTGGAAACTCTGTGGTGGCACCTCTGTACTCGGCAACCATCTCTGGGGTCCGAACCTGCACAAACTGAAGCATCAGGAAAGTGATCCAATGTGCATACAGAAGCTGCCTACGACCCTTGAAGCCCTCAGTTATAGTATCCTCCATCTCTGATAGAAGGAGGTCCCAAATGTCGAACACGATCTGCTGCATCAGGGCATTAAGAAGCCAGAGCTGTAAGCGAGTCAGATCCTCTCTGTATCCCAACCTGGGAAGTAGTGTCCTCCTGATAATAGCCTCTAGTACTCGAGCTATAGGAGTCAGGTCACTGGGGTTCCTCCTCGACCCCTCACCAAAGGGCTCCTTGAAGCAATGGCGCATAAGATCAGTAGGGGGCACCAACCCTCCATGAGGATGCCTAGGAGGCTCCTGCTGTCCATAACATACCTCATGCAATTTGACAGGCTGATCCTGTAACCTCAGTATCTCCCGGGCCCTGAAACTCATCACCCTATAGTCTCTGCCGTTGAATGCAAAGTGTATGAAGTTGTGATGCGGATCAACATAGAGTGAATCATAAAACTGCCGAACCTAAGATGGTACATATACTCCTGTCCGGCCAATCAGATCTATGAGCCCCGACAAATATGACAAGTAGGGGCGGATGTGCTCTCCAGCTGCTGCCACAATAGACTCTATACTACAGACTCTCTAAGATCTGAACACTGCCCTACTATTGAGATAAGCATTATAGAAATTCTCCTGGAGCGGTGTATAGAAGCCCTCTGCTGCTCTCTCATCCCTCCTCGGAGGGAACCACACGTCAAACTCAACAAACCTCAACTGGTGAACCTGTCTGGCTATGGCGGCCCTCAAGTCAAGGTGTACCACTGGAGGCGGACCCTGTGGTCTGGGCGGTGGGCGTGAACCCCTGCGCTGTGTAGCTGGCCTCGGTGGAACTGTAGCACTGGTACGACCAGAGCGGCGTAGCTGGGGTGCTAGCTCGGTCTCCTTGGCCTACTAGCCCTCCTGAGTCTCCTGAGCTGGCTAAGGCTCTGCTGGTGGGGGCTGCTGCTGTGGCTCCTGCTAGGACTCCCCCTGATGCTAAGGCTCCTCAATAGCCAGACGACGTCCTGCCATCATGACAGTCCTAGGTGGACTACCATGAAGTCGCTCAATCTCCCTTAGTCTGCCCTGAGCATCGGGTGCCAGATGATCTGCTATGACAACTCCACTACGGGCACCTCCTCTCTCGGCACGCTCTACGGCCTCAGCGACTACTGCTGCTCTCACTGTCTCTGCGTCGGGGTACTTGCGCTTCTTTGAAGTCACCTGCTTTGTTGTCTTACCTTTTGATCCTACAGGCTGGCGAGGCGGGGGCCTCCGATCGTCATCTCCTGGACCACCACCAACAATCTTCGTGCGAGCCATCTGATCTGACAAGAGGATGAACTACCGCTGATGAAGATCAACTGTTAAACTGACACTCCCAAGGCTTGGCCTCGATCCTTACTCATGAGCTTGGCTCCAAGTTGACTACCAACTGCCACAAGAACCTCAACGGCACCGACTCACTACACGATGGAATAGATGGATATACAAATAAATACAATATATCTAATATATGCGAAAGCCCTAGAAAGCAAGCAATGTAGGTATGAAATTGAGACGATAGGCTTTCTACCTGACGAACCGGCGATCCAAGAGAAGAAGAGACGTGTCATGCGGGGGAACCTCGGAACCAACTAGGGTTAGGGTAGACGAAAGCCCTGAATGATTTGAAACCAGTGCATTGCAATTTGATCTAGGTCACAAGCAAATCAAAATTGGAACAACGGTCTGGCCTTACCAACGAGGAGGTAGGGCTAGGGCACTGGAAATTGCCTTGAGTGGCGCTCGGTGCCTAGGAGCCGACGGTGGCACATGCAGGCGACAACGGCGTGGCGAGGTGCTCGGCAGCGGGCTCGGCTGTGGTGGCGCGGTGGCTTGGGCGCGGGAGGCGCGCTGTGGCTTGGGCGCGGGAGGCGCATGGTGGCTAGGGCGCACGGTGAGGCGCAGTGGCGGGTGAGGTGCTCGGCGGTGTGGGCAAGGGAGCTACTGCGGCGAGCTTGCGGTGGCACGCGGTCGCTGGAGGCACGGAGGAGCTGTGGCGGCGCTAGCTAGGGCTCGGCAAGATACGGGGCAAAAAGGTACGGCGATGATTAAATAGGTCCCCCAACGCAACAGATAAGAAAACGGAAGAAGAGTCGTGAAGCCGCGTGAGATCCACTGACCGGACGCTCCGGTGGTAGCGACCGGACGTTACCACCCAGCGTCCGGTCGATTCCAGAGAGGTCCAATTCCTCTGGAATCGTTACCGGATGCGTCCGGTGGTCCATGACCGGACGCAGGCAGGGTCCGGTCAGTATAGCCTGTTCCTTCTTCAAATGATCAGACGCTAGATCCCTTCCTGACCGGACGCACAAACGCAGCGTCCGGTCACTCCTTCAGTAGCAGTTCACCTCCTGTGAACTGACCGGACGCTGGACAGCGGTGTCCGGTGCACCTTTTCTAGCAAATCTTCAAAGTTTCTTCGCGCTGCCTATTCCCAATCAAGTCCCAACTTTGAATAAGATCCAAATAAACACTAATTGGGACTGATGTGAGTGACCTCTCTCAAACCCTCATATTTTTCAAAATATTTTGCCTTAGGCTATAATTCTTTTTAAGAAAATAGGCAATAAGAGGGCAAATGGAACAAAACGACAAAACAACATCCATGCATATGGAATACTTTGGAAGTAAATCTAGTTGCTTGTCAAGTTTGATCCAAGGTTAAGCTTCTTCACACGCTTTCCGATGGTTATCTTAATCATGTTAGACAAGCCCTATATGCATTGCAAAAAATTAAACATGTTGTATATTACAATGAATGCAAGGGACAATACAAGCTCAATTTTTAGTGAAGTTGCTAAAGTCAAGTACATTGAGCTCATTCCGCAATCTACAAAATGTAGCCTCATCTAGCGGTTTAGTGAAGATATCCGCTAATTGATCTTCGGTTCTTACACCTTCTAGTGATATATCATTTTTAGCAACATGATCTCTTAGAAAGTGATGGCGGATATCTATGTGCTTGGTGCGAGAGTGTTGAACCGGATTATTTGCAAGTTTTACTGCACTTTCATTGTCGCACAAAAGAGGTACTTTTTCTAGAACTACACCATAGTCTAGCAAAGTTTGTTTCATGTATAAAATTTGTGCACAACAAGCACCCGCGGCAATGTATTCCGCTTCGGCGGTGGACAAAGCCACACTATTTTGTTTCTTGGAGGACCAAGACACAAGTGATCTACCAAGCAAATGGCACCCTCTGGATGTGCTTTTTCTATCAACTTTGCATCCGGCATAATCTGAATCGGAATAGCTAATTAATTCAAATATAGCTCCTTTGGGATACCAAAGGCCAATGCTTGGTGTGTGCTTAAGATACCTAAGGATTCTTTTTATGGCAATTAAATGTGTTTCCTTAGGACTAGCTTGAAATCTAGCACACATACACATACTAAACATGATGTCGGGCCTAGATGCGGTTAAATATAAGCTACCAATCATAGAGCGGTAGAGAGTTTGATCAACCGTGTTACCTCCCTCATCTAGGTCGAGATGTCCATTTGTTGGCATTGGTGTCTTGATTGGCTTACATTCATCCATCTTGAATCTCTTGAGAAGATCATTTATATATTTCTCTTGAGAGATGAAAATCCCTTCTCTCATTTGCTTGACTTGAAAACCAAGAAAGAATATAAGCTCTCGAATCATTGACATCTCGAACTCCTTCGACATCAATTCACCAAATTCTTTGCATGAGTCTTCATTTGATGATCCAAAGATGATATCATCAACATATACTTGACAAATGAAGATATGCCCATCAAGCTTCTTGATGAATAGTGTGGTGTCGACCTTCCCAATGGTGAAGCCCTTCTTAATGAGGAAGTCCCGAAGGCGCTCATACCAAGCTCTTGGGGCTTGCTTAAGCCCATATAGTGCCTTGGACAACCTATAAACATGATTAGGATATCTAGGGTCTTCAAACCCGGGAGGTTGATCAATATAGACTAGTTCATTAATAAAGCCATTTAAAAATGCACTTTTCACATCCATTTGATATAGTTTTATTTTATGATATGATGCATACACAAGTAGGATACGGATGGCTTCTAATCTTGCAACTGGTGTAAAGGTCTCTCCAAAATCCAAACCTTCAACTTGAGAGAACCCCTTTGCAACTAGTCTTGCCTTGTTCCTCACAACAACACCTTGATCATCTTGCTTGTTGCGGAACACCCACTTTGTTCCAATGACTCTTGCACCTTTTGGTCGCTCTTCAAGAGTCCAAACTTCATTGTGAGTGAAGTTGTTCAACTCTTCATGCATGGCATTGATCCAATCCGGATCTTTAAGAGCTTCTTCTACCTTGGTGGGCTCATAGCAAGAGACAAAAGAGTGATGAGCAATAAATGAAGTAAGTTTTTGAGATCGAGTCATTACTCCCTTTGATGGACTCCCTATGATGAGATCTTGTGGATGATCTTGTAGGAGAGGTGTATTTCTTCTATTGACCACTTGGGGAGGAGGTTGTGGAGCATCAACATCTTGTGCTTGTACCACCATTTGCTCAACCAAGTCAGTGGCATGATTAAATACTCTATATGCTTTGGACTTCGATGAGTAACCAATAAGAAAGCCAATATCACAACGTCTTTGGAACTTCCCTAGGTTTTGCCGCTTCTTGTAGATGTAGCATTTGCAACCAAACACTCTAAAGAAGGAGACGTCCGGCTTCTTCCCATTGAGCAACTCATAAGGTGTCTTGCCAAGAAACTTTTGAAGGAATAGGCGGTTGGATGCATAGAATGCGGTGTTGATTGCTTCCGCCCATAGAGCTTCGGGGGTATTGTACTCATCTAGCATTGTCCTTGCAAGAGTGATCAAGGTCCGGTTCTTCCTCTCAACTACATCATTTTGTTGAGGAGTATAAGTTGCGGAGACTTTATGCTTGATCCCAACTTCATCACAATAGGCTTCAATGTTTGTGTTGTCAAATTCTTTGCCATTGTCACTTCTTATCTTCTTGAGCTTCACTTCAAATTCATTTTGAGCTCTCTTGGCAAACTTCTTGAAACAAGATGCAACTTCGGATTTGTCATGAAGGAAGAATACCCATGTATACCTTGAATAATCATCCACAATCACAAGACAATAGAGATTCCTTCCCAAACTCTTGTATGTTGTTGGTCCAAATAAATCCATGTGTAGGAGTTCTAGCACTCTTGTGGTTGACATGAAAGCTTTGGTTGGATGAGTATTTGCAACTTGCTTGCCGGCTTGACATGCACTACAAAGCTTGTCCTTCTCAAACTTCACATCCTTCAATCCTCTCACCAAATTATTCTTCATAAGCTTCTTGAGTGAGCTCATCCCAACATGAGCAAGTCTTCTATGCCATAGCCACCCAAGTGTTGTTTTGGTGAATAGGCAAGTCTTCAAATTTGCATCTTCGGAGGTGAAGTCCACTAGATATAAGTTGTTGTATCTAAATCCATTGAATATCACTTGATTGTCATCTACCTTGGATACAACAACCTCCTTCTCTGTGAACAAGCATTGGAAGCCAAGATCACACAATTGCCCAACGGATAGCAAGTTAAAGCTCAATGAAGCAACATATAGCACATTGGAGATAGAATGGTCATTTGATATTGCCACTTTGCCTAATCCTTTAACCTTGCCCTTTGAGTTATCTCCAAATGTTATTTTCTCTTGTCCATCTACCTCTTTATCTAGTGAGGTGAACATACGAGGATCACCGGTCATATGTTGAGTGCAACCACTATCAATAACCCAATGACTTTCATCGGTCTTGTAGTTCACCTACACACAAGAGATTCAAGCTTTAGGAATCCAAACTTGTTGAGGGCCCTTCACCTTCTCAACAAGTGACTTAGCCACCTAAATCTTCTTAGGCCTATTCTTGTTAGGGGGACCTAAGAACATGACTTTCATCTTTTCACTAGAGTCCTTTCTAAGCATGTAGTGAGCATTGAAGGCAAAGGGTCTAGCATGCTTGGGCAAGGGTTGTGGCAGTGGAGTTTGACACTCATGAGCAAAGTGGCCTTCTTGTCCACACTCAAAATATCTCTTTGGCTTTGGCTTTGGCTTTGATTGTTGTTGTTGAACTTGAGCCTTCTTTTTCTTTATACTTGCCACATATCCAATGCCACTTCTATCCATCTTCATGACGATGTTCATGAGTAGCTCACTTTAGAGGTGCTTGCCTCTTGCAAACTTGCTCAATCCAATCTTGAGATGCTCTTTCTTCAACTTGAGCTTCTTATTTTCTTCCTTAAGAGCATCATCTTTCTTCTCTTCCTTGAGCTTCTTGTTTTCTTCTTTGAGCTTCTCATTCTCAAGAATCAACTCTTTGTCATGATCAAGAGTTTCTAGCACAATGGTGTTGTGGCTTTTCATTTCTTCAAGATCTTTCATGAGCTTCTCATTTGTGTTCTTGAGCTTGACATATTCATCATAGTCATTGCACTCAACCACTTGCTTGCCTTTGCCACTAGATCCTTGCTCAATGCTTTCATCAATCAAATCATCACATGATGTAGCTATATCAATCTTAACAACATGGTTAGTAGCATCATGTGGCTCATTTGGTAGAAATTCTTGAGCAATGACAAGAGTATCATGATTGATCTTAAGAGTTGTATACTTATCTTTTAGTTTGTTGTGACTAGTGATGAGCTCATTGTGCACCCACTCAAGTTTATCATGTTTATCTTTAAGCTCTTTCTTAGAAGATTTGAGCTCCTTGAGTTTGGATGATATAGCATCATTAGTTTCTCTAAGCTCATCATTAGCCTTTTCCAATGTATCGCACTTAGCTAAGAGTGAATCATTTTTAGCATCAAGCTTTTCATTTGTAGCTCTACTCTTTCTAATGATCTTAGTGTATTTTCTTAGTATTTTGACAAGATCATCATATGTAGATGAATCATCATCATCGCTATTGCTATCATCATCACTAGCATGCTCATCATCACTACTATCATCATTCTTAGTTACCTTGCGTTCACCCTTGGCCATAAGGCATAGGTGTGTAGACGATGATGGCGATGGTGGCGGTGAAGATGCAAGATCAATAGCAATGGCGGCCACCTTCTCATTGTCACTATCATCATCGGATGATCCACTTGATGAATCAATGTCCGTAAGCCAATCACCGACAATGTAGGCCTTTCCACTCTTCTTCTTCTTGTAGAAGTCCCTCTTTTTGCCATCTCTCTTCTTGTATGGCTTGTTCTTCTTCTTCTCATCTTCATCTTCATTACTTAAGTCATCTTTCTTGCCCTTGTTCTTATTCTTGAACTTGTCTTTCTTGGGCTTTGTGCATTGATGAGCTAGATGGCCAAGTTCGCCACAATTGTAGCAATCCATCTTGGAGATTGGCTTTCTTCTTGAGCTAGTGAAGAACTTCTTCCTCTTGCTGTCAAACTTGATGCCACTCTTGTTTAGCTTCTTTAGCATCTTGGTGGTCTTCTTCACCATGAGAGCAAGACTTTCTTCATCATCTTCTTCATCACTTGAGCTCTCATACTCAAGTCTTGCTTTGCCCTTATCTTGGCTAGCTTTGAATGCTAAGTCCTTCTCTTTCTTCTTTGTAGAGGATGAGCCATCTTGTGGCGTGATGTGCATGTACATCTCATGAGCATTGATCTTTCCCAAGATTTGTGTCGGTGTAGCGGCAGAAAGATCACCTTGATGTAGCACGGTCACAATGTGCCCATATTTGTCAATGGGGAGGACACTCAAGATCTTTCTCACAACGTCGGATGGTGACATTTGAGTAAGTCCAAGCCCATTGACTTCCTCTACAAGAACATTTAAACGAGAATACATCTCATTAGCACTTTCTTTGGGAAGCATTTCAAATGAATTTAGCTTTTTAATCACAAGATGATAGCGTTCCTCACGCTCACTCTTGGTTCCCTCATGGAGTGCACAAACGTTCGACCATAGTGCATGGGCGTCTTTGTGGTTCCTTACACGGTTGAACACATCTTTGCAAAGGCCTCTAAAGATGGTGTTGCGAGCCTTTGCATTCCATTTTTCATAATTAACCTCATCGCCTTGTAGGTTAGTAGCATCCCGAGGTTTTGGGAAGCCTTGTGAGGCGGCTCTAAGAATACCAACGTCAAGAGCTTCTAAGTACGCCTCCATGCAGATTTTCCAATATGGAAAGTCATCTCCCTCAAAGATAGGAGGAGGTCCATCCCCGTGAGACATCTTGCTCTAAGCGGTTAAGCTTAAAAACGTGAGCACGAGGCTCCGATACCAATTGAAAGGATCAAGATGCCCAAGAGGGGGGTGAATTGGGCTAATTCTAAATTTTCTTGCAATAATCAAATCCTACGGATAGCCCAATTAACCTCTTGAGCCTAGAAAAGTGTTTCTATCAAACTAACGCACAACGGACTTGCAACCTATGTTCCAAACTTATTCTAGCATGGCAATTCTATGAATGTAAAGACAAGTATTGAATTGCTCAAAGTAAATACTCAAAGTAAATGCTCAAAGTAAATGGAGAGAGAGGAACGCGGCGATGTTTTACCGAGGTATCGAAGAGTCGCCACTCCCCACTAGTCCTCGTTGGAGCACCCGCACAAGGGTGTAGCTCCCCCTTGATCTGCGCAAGGATCAAGTGCTCTCTACGGGTTGATTCTTCGATACTCCGTCATGGCGAATCACCCAAAGCCGCTCACAACTTGAGTTGGGTCACCCACAAGCTCCGTCGGGTGATCACCAAGCTCCCAATCACCACCAAGCCGTCTAGGTGAAGGCGATCACCAAGAGTAACAAGCACGAACTCTCACTTGACCACACGAAGCCTAATGAGAAGATGGATGCACACTTGACTACTCTTGATTCACTAATGATGCTACTCTCTTGGATTCTCAAATCTCAATCACCTCACTAGGACCTTGCTCTTCTTGGCACTCACAAACGTGTTTCTCAGCTGTTGGAATGAGCAAAAGTGACTCCACACACGAGTGGAGCTTCTATTTATAAGGCAGCCTGAAAAACGAACCGTTATGAGCTTCTGCGGGGTGACCGGACGCTCCGGTCATATTGACCGGACGCTCTGGTTAGTTCAACCCGCGAACCAGTAAAAATGTGTTGACCGGACGCTGGCAGGGTCCGGTCACCACTGACCGAACGTGTCCGGTCGCATTAAACCCTTACTGGACTCGATCGGACGCTGAACCCTCAGGGTCCGGTCAGTACTGACCGGACATGTCTGGTCGCAGATTCCCTTCTCTAGAACCTTACTGGAGTCGATCGGACGCTGCCTTTCAGCGTCTGGTCACTTGACCTCTCCAGCGTCCGGTCGCACCGAACGCAGTCTGTTGATCAAATGAACTGACCGGACCCTGCGGCCAGCGTTCGGTCGCACCGGGGCCTGTGTCTGGTCAGTATTTGACCCTCCATTCACTTCCAACTCTCGATCATATGTGAATGAAGTTTGCTCCAAAGGATCTTAGGCATTCATAGGAGCTACCTAGAGCTAGTTTTAACAAGTGTGCACCACACCTAACTCACTAGACTCACCTAGGTCAAGCTACCCGTCCATACCCCCCTTAATAGTACGGCCAAAGGAAAAACAAAGTCCTAAACTACTCTAAGTGTCACTCCAACTCCAATCGACACTTAGAACTAGTCATCCTTAACCTTGTCGTCCATCCTTTGAAAACCAAAACGATTTCTATCGTAGGGGCATGACAACCTTGATTGCCCAATTGATCTCCATTACCATGACCTAACTTAATTGCATCTACAAAACACATGTTAGTCATAGTAATCTTGTATTGTCATTAATCACCGAAACCCAACTAGGGGCCTAGATGCTTTCACAATGAAACGCAGCTCTCCTGTGTTTTCAAAAAAAATGCTAACCAAGACAGACACATTGATAATAACATTATCATATGTTTTCATGTTGAACTCGTCAATCAAGCCAATGACTCCTAACTCAAATACATGCCTTGTTTTTTCTTAAGAGCCCAGTACCAGCAGATGAAGTAGTTGGAACAGAAAGACCAGACACCAAAAAGAACAGGCAGTTAATTATTTATTTACTTTAGCCTTTCAGGAATGAGAAGCTCCCAATACATTAAAACATCCATGAGCTCTTCCACAATATAGATCTGCAAATAAAATTGCCCTCCCCACGCACGCACACACACACACAAAAGATATTTCTTATAATTTTAGTTTATTTGGTATCAAGACAAATATAGCATATCAAGGTTCTTCTAAACAATTAATTATGCACAGCATCAATATATGACATAACGTGTGTATTAGTCCATACAAGACACAGGACATTCAGAACATGGACAGGTTATAATAAATTACAAATACGCATGAGGTAAAGTATTACCAAATCCAGATTCTGTTATGGTGTCACAAATCCATGTCATTGACATTGCACCAAGAACAAGCAAAAGACTTGTTATAATTATATGCTTAACCCTGTAACAAAAGAATAAAAAAATAGAGCTGTAAACATACTAAATGAGTATTTATATCTCCTACTATTCAAACAAATTAGGATTAATAAAAACTTTGGTCCTCGAATTACTTATTGCCCTTACAGCTGATAATGCATCAGCATGAAAAACAAAGGAACAAAACAATGAGCTGATGGTGGTGCCTGCCAGCATGCTTGTGGGGAAGGAGTACTTTGAAGAAAATAATTTGCACCAAAAGGTAGTTTACCTGTAACTTGCAGCATATACTGAATACTGCAGGGAATAGCATGACACAGTAAAAGCAGCCACAGTTGCAAAACACAAAGAAAGCCACCATCTACACACAAAAGAAAGGATTCAAACTAGATGAAATGGTATGTAAAAGTCCAAATAATTTCCAGGGAAAAAAACGGTCTCACTGTTCAAGATAGACAACTAAACACACACATATAGCCTTTTATTTTCTCATGTCCGTCTAATCCTTCCTTGCGGAGCTTTTCAAGTGTTGGAAGAACATGACAGAGAACCTAAAACAGATACCTTTTGTTATGTTTTTTTTTCAATAAAAAGAGACCAGCCTGGTGCAAACAGTAGTCTTACTGCCTGTGACCGGAAGGTCCTGGGTTCGAGTCGTGGTCTCCTCGCATTGCACAGGCGAGGGTAAAGCTTGCCACTGACACTCTTCTCCAGACCCCGCACAGAGCGGGAGCTCTCTGCACTGGGTACGCCCTTTAAAAAGAGACCAGTTATTGTAACAACAGTATCAAAATAACAAGATGCATTTTTATGAAAAATCAAGTGCCATAAAAAGAGGCTTAAACTTGTGGCGTTCCAACTAGGTCCATGAAAGGGAATATATTGATTGGTAAACTTACATGAGTAGATCCAAACTGATCTTTATTCTGCGCAATGTAACTTGTGCTTATTAGGCAAGGCAAAAGTGTGAAACATATAGCAACATTTGGGGCCTAAAGTGTTAAGTTCTTGAAACTTGAGCTCATATACCTAAATAGATAAATGTTAAAGGATGCATGGTACAATTTTCTTAAGGATTTACGTGTGAACAATTTCCAAGCCTGAAATAGCAATTTACCAACTCTGAATGTTGTGTGGGGGAAAAAACTTCTCTACCAAAATTCTGGGCTTCTGGCCTATGCTAAGGGAAACATGCACTTTGGCAGAGTACGTGCATGTTTAAGGATTCACTCATCTGTAGAGCCAACAGTGGAAACCAAGGTCATGGAATCGGATATAGTAGTAAGAATAGGGCAAGTACATTGGTACGTTAGCAGTCTCAGAGGTCGTCTCATGCAGTGCCACATAGAACTATTTTGTGATGAGGAGAGAGGGAGGTGAGAGAAAGAGGTCTTTATTTCGTGAAGCAGCTGTCTCATGAGCAAAAATTTAGAACTATGAGACAACTCTTTCACCATTGGACGAGTTGATGTCATGCAACTCACGAACAATGTATGTGATGTCCTTCTTGGGAGTACCAAAAGAGATTCTCAAAAAGTTAGATTTTATAGATCTTTTTTTTCACAAGGGGACAACCATAAGAAAATAATAAAGAGTTATAGACTGACAAAATGGGGAGTTTTATGCCTACCAAAGGAACAAGGTGGCTTAGGAATCATAGACCTTGTGACTCAAAATGCTTGCTTGCTAAGCAAGTATTCTTTATATTAATCAATGAAGATGGGGTTTGGCAATAACTTCTTAGAAAGAAATATTTGAAAAACAAAACTATAGAGGAAACACATTGGAAACCAGGAGATTCACACTTTTGGTAAGGCCTTATGAAATTCAAAGATCGTTACCTAGACTTATATTCTTTTAAACTACATAATGGGGCCCTTGTTAGGTTCTGGGAGGACAAATTGTTTGAAAACTTGGCTCTCAATGAACAATACCCATCTATACAATATTGCTAGGAAAAAATGTATTACAGTTGCTTAGATTTTTAGTTCTAGACCACTTAATTTTACTTTCCGCAGAGCACTAGTTGGTGACAAGCTAGCCAAGTGGAATGAATTGGTCTCAAGAATAGCATTTGTGCAACTTGATTGCTAACAAGATTCAATTAAGTGGAACCTCAACAACCAGGGATATTTCTCAGTTCAATAAATGTACAAATACTTAGTGAACCAACTTGCAATGCCTCTATAAAGCAGTATGGAGGTTGAAGTTACCCGTTAAAATTAAGATCTTCATTTGGTTGTTTCTGTAATTTTAACTAAAGATAACCTTGTAAAGCGCAATTGGAGAGCTGATGAGAGTTGTTGCTTTTGCAACAAAAAAGAAACTATTCAACATCTTTTTTTTCAATGGCCACGTAGCACACATTGTTTGGTGCTTTTGGTTTACGCCCACCAAGAAACCCTATTCATTTTTTGTTCCTTGGCTTCAGCAATTAGATCACAACTTGTGCTCTCAAGTTTGTGTGGGAACAAGCACAATCATTTGGTCTATTTGGTTCTGCTGAATGACTTGGTTTTTGACAAAAAGATACTATCATCTTATTTACAGGTTGTTTTTAGGGCTACTCATCGGATACGTTTCTAGTCCATCTTTCTAGGAAAAAAATGACCGACCAGTGGCCTAGTCATATTCTGGAGACAACGGCAATGGAGATCTTCACCAAACATGGTGGCGATCTTCAAATAGGCTTACTGCTTATATTGCTGTCATTTTTTACATCATAGTTATGAGTTTTTTTAAGAGCCTGCTTTTATAAGCCAGAGCCTAAATTTGCAATAATTTTTTGTTGAGTGCAGATCAGAATAAAACTTCCTTTTTTCTAAAAAAAATGCAACTCACAAACTTTCCTTTGTTCATTGCAAAAATTAAGAATTAACTAAAAAATATGCAAGAATTTGTCACTGGCAAATATAAGCACATCACGGACCAAAGGATAAGAATTACCAAACCTGCATGACAATAGATGCTGAAATTTGATGCTGATCCCCAGCTGGAAAAACGAAAGCTTCAATTCTGAGGAGAAATCGCCTAGGTCAACTGCACAAACGAAGGTAGAACTACAGGCTATTTTCTTGAGGCTTTTACATGTATTCCATTAAAAAAGTTTGTAATTACACACAAGCCATTAAAAAAATTGACCGCACACGAGTGCCATCGTTCTGAACTTCTTTGCTCTCCAAGCCATTCTGTCGGTGTTCTGTTTGTTTTTCACCGTTTAGGAGTCCTGACAAATGGGTTCGGTCAGTCAAAATGTCCATAATACCCCCTCATCTCTACCCTCTCTCTCTCAAACTCGATCTCTCTTCTCGTGTGTGCGGCCGGGGCGGAGCTCGCCCGCGCGCGCCCGTGGCGACCAGGGCGGAGCTCTCCCGCGCCCGCGCTCGTGGTGTCCGGGGCTAGGCTAGGCGGTAGCGCAGAGCAGCGGCACCGAGGCGGTCACCTTGAGGATGGTCGTGGCTAGAGCGGCCACCATCAGCAGCACCGCCATCTCCTTCTTCTTGGCCACGGCGGCACAGCGCGGCAGGCATGCCCACGGCCATGAGCATGAGCGCTGATGGAGGGGATGGTGGCCACGAGCTCGAGTGCAAGCTCCGTCGAGCGGGGCTCTACCGGCCGCAAGCGCGAGGGGAAGCCGGGTGTCGGTGCAGAAAGTGACCAACTAGTAAATATTTGTAGTTTTGTTGTACGTTGTGATTAGAGGTGGCCTAGCACTCAATGACATAGGATCTATACTAGTTCAGGCAACGTGCCCTACGTCCAGTCGAGGTCGGTCGGCGACTTTATTCCTGAGCCCAGGTGCTCGAAGTTTGTAGTGGGGTTACAAACAAGAGGGAGAAAGATGGGGTGTACAAGAGGTCCGGTCGGCTCCGACCGGAAGGGCCAAGAGTGACAGGAACTTTGCTACCAGCTAGGTATTCGAGCGTGTGCATGAGGGATTGTGAGCTATCGATCTAGTGAGTCTGAACTTGAAGAAGTCGACCTCCCCCCGTTGGAGGGAGTGCATCCCCTTTTATAGATGAAGGGGATGGCTTTACAGGTGAGAGGGAGAGAGTACGGATGTTTCTAAGCCTTATTGCCCACGCTGATGAAGACTGGATGACGGTAGGCGCCCCTAACATTATTGATGTTGCTGTAGAATGTCGGATGTGTATGGGAGGTCATGCTATCTTCTTCAGGAAGGATGGACGTCGGTACCTACAAATACTATTTGATGCCTAGTGGCATGTGAGGAGCCGTGCTATGTTCACCCGGTACAGCAAATCCTAGTGCCCATACCGCGATCGATGTTCAGAGACACGCGGGGGGCTTACCATATGGGAGTTTTAGCGGCCCCTACAATACTATAGGGGGAGATGGTGGCTGTAGAGTATTGTTTTGCGCAGGGTATGGTCCCTGGTACAGTGGTTTTGACTTGTGAGCCTTGCCTTGCCTTTCCCCACACGTCTTCTGGTTCGTACCGAACGGGGCGCCCCCGGTTGGATAGCTCCAGTCAGCTCTGAGTGCACCGGTCAGAGAAGAGCGATGAGCAGGGTTCCCATGAGCCCCGGTTGTGGGGTCAGAGTCGCGGGGTCGGAGTAGGAAGCAACGTTTTTGGCTTGGCCTTCCGATTGGAGAGACCGCTTGGAGGCGACTGGTGCCTAAAGCGAGTGCTTCGGTCGGAGAGGTGGGCCAAAGAAGTTGACAAGCGGGCGCTTGTTCTTTTGGGTAGACCTTCCGGTCAGTGACCGGATTGCCCTTCCGGCCTGTTGTGTTTTAGACTCTTGGGCCGGCTGAAAGGTCCTTGTTTGGTTTTGGTAATTGAGTGACAACTTAGGTGGACTAATTGTGTTTATGTGAGATACACAGGTGATTAGTCCACAGGTACATATGTATGAGCAACATATGCCATGAAGGTGAAAATGGCTTGGAGATGTTGCAAAGCTCACACATGTGATGATGAAGGAGCTCATTGCACATGTGACATGACATTGAGTCATGTGATCAAGGTGGAGAAGATTAAGACAAGACTTGGCTTGATGGACCGGTTGCAAGCGTGAAGGGCAAGTCAGAGGCTTTGGAGCAATGGACCATATGGCGGTGAAGCTTGAGCAAGACTTAGCGCCGATGGACGAAGGCAATGGTGAAAAGCAAGTGAATCAAGATCAATGAACCAATATGATCACGTGATGATATGAAGTGGATCATATCGTTGTTGATCGTGTTGGTGCATGTGTTGCATCGACATTGGAGGAGATGGAATGGAATGCGCAAGACAAAGGTATAACCTAGGGCATTTCATTTCACTGGACATAGGTGTGTAGAGAAGTTGATGACCGGGTTTAGGATAGATGGCCGTACTATCAAGAGGAGCAAACTTGTTTGCATATCGGTCATCTATGTGCCACTCGAGTGATCTAACTTTGCATCGTCACTAGGATTGAGTGGTGTGATAAGTTGAGTGGCTAACATCCTTTGGGAAATGATTGTGAAAAGCTAACACACATACACATGGTGGTGTTGGCACATTTACAAAGGAGATGAAGTTGGAGTTGATGTGGATCAACTCGGTGATGAAACGGAGGCGAGAAGGGTTAGAAACTCCACCGGCGGAGTGTCCGCCCGTAGAGTGTGGACAGTCCGACGGTGCCACCGGCGCCCTATAGAAAAGACAGGGTCCCACAGTGTGGACCGGACTCTGGTCACGCAGTGACTGGACGCTGAGGCTCAGCGTCAGGTCAATGGTAGCAGTCAGCATGCAGCGTCGGTCAGTCGACCAGACGCTAGCTCTGAAAGTGACCAGACGCTGGAGACAGCATCCGGTCCTATTGTCGGATGAAGCAGTGTCGCTGGAGAGTGACCGGACGCCAGGGCTACGTCCGATCACGATTGATCGGACACATCCGGTCGGGGTCGGTACCTTACTGTAAACGATCAGACGCTGAGGGTCTAGCGTCTGGTCAGTTGAAGCTGCTGCGTCTGGTCAGAAGATGACCATTGAGATTGGAAGTATGCCATTGAATGCATGTGACACGTGGCGTGCATCGCACGACCGGACACTGTGGTCCAGCGTCCGGTCGATCCGACCGGAGCATTCGGTCGACCCGACAGTTGCCCAGTGAAGGGGTAACGGCTAGTTTAGCCCTTGGGGCTATAAATAGAAGTGGCCTTCGACCATGGCTAGAGCTGAGTACCTTGGGGGACTTTGTGTCCATGCTTGAGAGTGCTTGAGAGCCCTCCATCTCACACATACTTGATAGTGATCATCCGATTGTGTGAGAGAACGATTCTAATGCGATTGCATTGTGAGGTTGCATCGAGTGGCACTAGGTGATCAAGTTGCAAGCCAGTGGTGCTTGTTACTCTTGGAGGTTGCCACCTCCTAGATGGCTTGGTGGTGGTCTCTGTGGAAGCCCGCAAGAAGCTTGTGCGGCGCTCTGGAGAAGTGCTTTGTGAGAGGCATTGTGCTCGGCCTGTGGGAGCCACGAAGAGCAACTTTAGTAAAGCATGTCATTGAGCTACCCTCGCCTCCAAGGTAGGTTCTTGCGGTGCCCGACGTGCGGGCTTGGCGGGTGATGCCAATTAGCCACCGAACCACCAAGTGAGCGGTCGACACAATGGGGACGTAGCGTGTTGGCAAGCACGTGAACCTCGGGAGAAAAATCATCATGTTAACCTTGTTCTTCTCGTTGGTTTGCATCCCCATTACACAAGCTTGCAATTACTTTTATACATATTAAGCTTATGTAGTTGCTCTTGTAATTAGTTAGCTTGTGTAGCTTACTAGTTACCTTCTTGCTTGTGTAGCATAGAAGTAGCTCCCTTGCATGGCTAATTTGGTTTGCGTAACCTTGTTAGTCACATTGCTTAGTTTGTGTAGCTAAGTAATTGCGCTCTCTAATTTGGCATTGGTTGCCTTGTTATTGAGCGTGCTAGTGAGCTTAGTTGGCTTTCTACTTTTGCTTACTAGCATGTGTAGGAGCTCCCTTGTCACTTAAAGTACTAGTGGTATAGGTTTGTGTGACCTTGCTTCTAGAATTGGTTAGGAGAGCTCTAGCTAGTCCAGCATCTTTGTTGCTAATTAGTATCTTTGAAAGGTGCTAGTGAATATAGATAGAGGGGTGTAGTCTTGGCTAGACCGATAGTTATAATTCTGCACTTGTTTCGGTTAGTTGACGAGATTAAGTTTTAGAAAAGACTATTCACCCCCCTCTAGTCTGCCATCTCGACCCTACACCGGCCCATGAACTACATGTTGTTTTCCTGGGCCGAGCTCGGGCATGGAAGCCGGTCCCCGAGGGACCTCGGGTTTATGAACCCGACATCGGGAGTGGACGAGGACACCGCTGCTGGAGGTGATGGCAGCCACGAGCGCGAGCGCGAGGCCAGGCATGGATGACGCTACCGCTGCCAGAGGGGATAGGCGGCCGCGAGCGCGAGCGCGAGGCCAGACGTGAATGCCGCCGCCGCTAACGAAGGGGATGGTGGCCGCGAGCGTGAGCTTCGCCGAGCGGGGCTTTGCCGGCTGCAAGTGTGAGCGCGAGCTCCGCCGGGTGCGAACGCGAGCGAAGGAGGAGATACTGGACGACGAGGAGCATGTGGCGTAGGTGCATGCTGGGCTGTGTCTTCGCGCCTTACTTCACGATGGACGATTTCGCAGCCATGCACGACGTCTTCGGCGCCAGCAACGTGTCCAAGATGCTGGAGTGCATCGAGCTCCCCGAGCAGCGGTGGGTGGCCACGGCGATGCTCGTTGAGGAGGCCAAGGTGCAGCAGCGGGACCCCACCTTCAGCCACGTCTCCTACATCCGCATCCTCTAGGAGGTGAACGACAAGGCCAGGGAGTAGGTGGATGCGGCGTAGGAGGAGATCGCCAGGGAGTTCGGCGCCCTGGCCGCGGCCGAGCCTCTTCCCGTTCCCGGCACGCGAGCACGGGTGCGAGCTCCACCGATGTCGGACGCAAGCGCGAGCGGTGTGGACTAAAGAAGTAAGAGGATAGGACGAGAGAAGGGTATTTTGGACCTTTACACTGACCGGGACCACATGTAATGGTGAAAAACGAACAGAACACCGACAGAATGGCTTAGAGAGCAAAGAAGTTTAGAATTATGACACTCGTGTGCGGTCAATTTTTTTAATGGCTTATGTGTAATTACAAACTTTTTAATGGCATACATGTAAAAGCCTCTATTAGCTTCCCTAAACCAAAACCCCGTGCACAACTCGCCAGCGTGTAATCCAAGGGAGGAGTGGAATAGACCTATAGGAAGCGGGGAGAAGCTGAGGTAAGAGTCTGGGATGAGGCGGCGGTCGAACCCTAGGAGTGGGATAAAGTAGCCCACGCGGCTGAGCACGATGAGCGCGACAGTGAAGGCTAGCGGTCGGCGGATCTCGCTGTGGAAGAAGGCCTCCGCCACGCCCTCCGCCATCGCACCCAGCCACGCCAAGAACCAGTTTCGGTACACTGTGCCCTTTCACCCTGCTATCGTGCCACCACCTTCCTCTTCGTGCGCACGGGACCACATCGGACACCGAAGCCCTAGCGAAGACGGCGAGTGTCGATAGAATATCGTCGACAGTCCTCCGAGGGGTATCCTAGGAAGGTAGATTGATCAACAGAGGAGCGTGAGATCAAGAATAAGAAGGCAACAGAGACACACGAGTTAGACAGGTTCAGGCCGTCAGTATGACGTAATACCCTACTCCTGTGGTCTGTTGATTTGTATTAGCTATCGTATGATATTACGTGACTACAGATGTATGTATCTTGATATAGCCTAGCGACTAGGGGACCCCTGTCTCTCCTTATATACTCTAGACGGGTAGGGTTACAAGAAAAGTATCCTATTTGGTACTATATAATATCTTGCGGTGCACGTCGAGCAGCGTTGTGCACACCTTGATCTTATGGGCTGGGCCACCTCTGATGGTGCGGCCCATGTCTTGTCTTATGGATACTGAGGGCCATACCCCCAAGCTAGTCCTCGAGCCTAACAGTAGGTGACGTAGTCACGTGGTGCTAGGGCCAGAAAGTAGAAAACTCGCTGAGCAGGCAGCCAGTCCCCGGGCATAGCCTCGAGATGAGAAAAGCGCACATTCACCATAAGGTGAAGTGTGCCCACTTAGTCCCCGAGCCTGCTGGAAGATGAAGAATGAATCTTGTAGTAGGGTCAAAGAAAAAGAAGTCTGAAAGCTTTGCCGACGTCATCCGACATGTGTGTATCAAGACCCTAGATGTGCTGCCTAAGATCAACACCTTGATCCGAACAGTATGGAGCAGCTTGATAGCACATCGATGAGACGTAGCAAGATCCAACCACCAAGAGTGATGTCCGAGCGCCGTGGAGTCCCCAGCGTAGCTGGCGACGTCCGAGCACCGAGGAGTCCCCGGTGTAGCTGGCGATGTCGGAGCACCGAGGAGCCCCCGACGTAGGCGGCGATGTCCGAGCACCGAGGAGTCCCTGACATAGGCGGTGATGTCTGAGCACCGAGGAGTTCCCCGACGTAGGTGGCGATGTCCGAGCATTGAGGAGTCCCCGGCATAGACGGCGATGTCCGAGCACCGAGGAGTCCATTGATGTAGCTGGCGATGTCGGAGCACCGAGGAGTCCCCGGTGTAGGTGGCGATGTCCGAGCACCGAGGAGTCCCCGGCGTAGGCGGCGATGTCCGAGCACCGAGGAGTCCTCGGCGTAGCTGGCGATGTCCGCGCTCCGAGTCCCCGGCGTAGCTAGCGATGTCCGAACACCGAGGAGTTCCCACGCGTAGCAGGCGATGTCCGAGCACCGAGGAGTCTTCGGCGCCGCTGGCGACGTCTGAGCACCGAGGAGTCCTCGGCGTAGCTGGCGATGTCTACAAGGTGAAGTGGGGTGAAGTGTGCCCACTTAGTTCTCGAGCATGAAGAATCCAAGGGCCGAGGAGTAACCGATGTAGCTGGCGATGAAGCACGAGCGACGAGCAGTCTGGTCAACTGGTCGGTGGTGAAGTGAACATTGAGTAGAAGCGACTGATGAATAGTCCGATCAAGTGGTAGGTGACAAAGTCTATGGACCTAGCGGTCTGACCAGTTGATCGGTGGAGAAGCCCAAGCACCAAGTGGTCTGATGATCCTGCAATACAAATATATAGAACGGTAGTATATGATGTACAAATATATGAACTCCGGAGAAAAATCAGCAATGGCGATGAAATAGTGTAAGTAGCTCGGTGATTAGTTGGTGTGAAGATGTATTTAATATAAACCACCAAAATAGTTAGTGTGTAGCTGAGTCTCTAGCCCTAGCTAGCCTGTTAACCATAACGTGGAGTACGGAGCCCGTGCACGTGTAGGAGGAACATACATCGCTAAGGAGCCGCTGCCGACCACCCATAACACAGAGGGCAGATGCTCGTGCACGTGTAGGGAGGAGCCGAAGACAGGGCCGTCTTTGGAGGCGTCCGAGCATCAATAGGACTGTTCAGAGGTTCAGAAAATCGTTTGGAGAGCAAACATGGAGAAAACAGCTCAGAGAAACATTATGGCAATTAACGAAGATTGGAGAATATTTAGAAAAATATTAAAGCATGACTTAGCTTTAGACGAAATGTCTGGTCGGTGGCATATTGCGCTATCTGGTCGGTGAGAGGATGGACGTCTTTAACCTGGTCAGCGAATCTGCCCATCTTGGTAAGCTGCGGTGATGTTGGCGAACCCGAAGGGTAGGGCCATAGCCCCTGGAGTTTTCCGAGCAGCCTCCGATAGATCTGGATCGGAGGGTGGTCGACGCTAAACCAGAGTGTTCAGAGCCGATTCGGAATCCCCAACCCCCTATCCGGCCATCCTAAGCAGAGGCAGTCATGGTGTCAGGCAGTCTCTCGTGGCAGCAGCAACTGCAGTGGCGGCGCCTACCCCCGCGCGCCTCCATTTCTGTCTCCCGCTCCTCCCCCGCGCCCCGTGCTCCGGTGAGTTCGCTCCCCCCACGCCTTCCTCTTCGAGCCCGCTGCTCCCACCGCCTTCGCTTGGTGCGGAGAAACAGGGAGGGAGGGGATTTTAGGGTCGGTCTGGGTGTGAGCGCGATGCGTGGTTTGGGGTTTAGGGTTTGGTGGTCAGGGTGGCGTTAGATTCTGTTAGGGGTGGTGGTGGGGTTTCCCATGGATTTTTGAGAGGGGGCTCGAGGTTTGGATTTTGGGGTTTAGGGTTTATAGATTTGCTTTGTATTGGGGCTCACCCTCTCCACCCCGTTGCATCAGCGGAGATTAGTGTAGCGTCAGGGCTCACGTGCGCTTTTTCTAGATGAATAAATTGTTAGGTTCATCACCAACATTGCTTTAAAACTATTAATAACTGGTGAGTGGTGAGGGCGCTAGATTTGGACTGAATCAGCTGATTGGGATTATCTATCAGGAACATTGAACTTGTTACACTTTTGGTTCGGTTACTTATGCTCATTTCATTGCTTAATTAATTAATTTGGACTTGCTTTCTCGTACGTTATCGGTTACTTGTGCTCAATTGATTTCTTAATTTGCTTCAAATTAACCAGTGTGGGCACTAAGTTTGGATTGTTAGCGGATTAGGATTCGCTGTCAGGAGCGTTGCACTTGTTATGCTTCCTTTTTAGTTCAGACTCACTGCATTGATTAATTTGGACTTGTTTTCTTGTTCTGGTGATGTCTAGAGGCAGCGGCGATGAGCAGGGAGCCTGAAGGCGCTCGCAGTTGCAGGGAGGAGGCGGCCGGCACGAGCACCACCCTCGTGAAGTTCTTCGACCAAGACAATGGCGGCGTGGACCAAGCAGTCCTCCAATGTAAGTTTAGATCGATCTTCAGTTCTTCACTTCTTCTGGTCTTCTCCTGTACTCCTTGCTATTCTTCAGTTCTGATTTGGAACATTTCATTTCTAGATAGGGGACATAGATGAAACTGTTGCTTGTGAGATTAATCAGACTCAAGAAACTAAAACTGGATTGTCAGCGAATGGAGTGGTAGATGTAGACAAGGAGTAGCAGCAAACCAAGGATGGAGAGAAAGCGGATGAAGAATCCAAGAAAAGAAAACCCATGGCTCTAAGATCTGATGTATGGGATAGTTTCAGCAAGGTCAAACTCGATAATGGGGAAGAGAGAGCCAAGTGCAAGTGGTGTACCAACCTCTTTCATTGCAGCTCAAGAACAAATGGTACGTCATCCTTGAAAGCTCATCTGAAGATTTGCAAAAGGAATCCTAACAAACCAATAGTTGATAATCAAGGAACTTTGCAACTAACACCATGTGCTGGCACTAGTAGTATTGGTACTGTAACCACTTGGAAATTTGATCTGGATGAACTTAGAAAGAGTTTTGCTGAGATGATAATTGAAGATGAACAACCATTTATCTTATCTGAACGTTCTGGTCTTAGAAAATTTATGGCAAAAGCATGTCCACAATTTATTCTGTCATCTAGAAGAACAATCACTAGAGCTTGTGTTAAAGTATATGAAGATGAGAAAGAAAAGCTTAAGATTTTTTTTGAGGACAATTGTGAAAGAGTTTGCCTCACAACTGACACATGGACTGCTAAGAATAGCCAAAACTACATGTGTGTTACAACAGAAGAAAATTATTGGTTTTTTCTTGGTTAAGGGCCATAGAGGGGAGGACATTGGAAAATCATTAGAGAATTGCTTGGCTGAGTGGGGCATTGACAAGGTTTTTACAATAACAGTAGACAATGCTAGTGCAAGCAATAATGCAATTAAGTATATGAGGCGGGTCTTGAATGAGTCAAAAGGTTGTTTTGCTGAAGGAGAGTTCCTGCATATGTGATGTGCTGCTCATATTATCAACCTAATAGTAGGTGATGGCTTGAAGGAAATTGATAAATCAATTCAGCATGTCCGTGCTGCTGTTAAGTTTATCAAGTGTGGAACATCTAGGTTGGTAAAATTTAAGAAATGTGCTGAGTTAGCCAAGGTACAGAGCAAAACATTTCTGACCTTAGATATTTACACTAGATGGAACTCAACCTACCTTATGTTAAATGCTGCACAGAAGTACCAAAAAGCATTTGAAAGATATAGTGATGAAGACCCATACTATAGATTAGAATTAGAAGGAGAGAATGGTCCAGGGGTACCAGCAAAAGCAGATTGGGACAATGCTAGGAAGATGGCTGATTTTCTTGAACACTTTTATGACCTCACTCTCCGTGTTTTTGTACAAAGTCGTCCAACATCTCACACTTATTTTCATGAGATTGCTGATGTATTACTTCTGTTGAGAGAATGGTGCCATAGTGAAGACAATCTGAGCAAGGAAATGGGTACAAGAATGCTAGTGAAGTACTACAAGTACTGGGGAGAGAAGTATGGTGAGAGGCAGGGGGACATAGAGAAGAGTGGAGAGAAAGATAAGGGGGATCAGCTGCTCAACTTTACTGTTTTCTTCTGTGTTGCTATTGATGCTAGATACAAACTATCAAATTGCATCAAAATGGGAATTAAGGTAATGTTTGGGGATACAATAGGAGAAAAAGTGTGGAAAACAGTGAACACTTATTTTCGTGCTTTGTTTGAAGAGTACAAGGAAATGTATGCCCCAAAAGATAAGGCACCACAACCTACTGAATCTGAATCTACAACCGAAACCAGCAAAAGAGTGAGTAGTGGATGTCGGTAATTACTCAGCAGATTAACAGTGAGGGTGGAACTGTCAAATCTGAGGTAGACAAGTATCTATCAGAAGATAATGAGCCGGACACAGGATTTGACATTCTAAAGTGGTGGAAGGCCAATTCAACAAGATTCCCAATATTATCTCGTTTGGCCTGCAATCTGTTGGTAATTCCTATCACCTCAGTTGCCTCTAAATCAGCCTTCAGTGCTGGTGGCAGAGTTCTTGATGACTTTAGGACCTCACTAACCCCAAGAATGGTTGAGCGCCTCGTTTGTGCAAATGATTGGATTCATGGAGGAAATTATGTTAGTGTTGAAGAGGACACCGAACAAATGGCTTTGCTTGACGAAGGTAACATAATAAATTATTAATTGCTTCTAATGTGCTTCATGATTCATACACTGTACTAACAGAGATCATCTATTATTTTAGAACTTGGTGGCCTGTCCATTTCCAAGGAAGATACTCCAGCTACCGAGTCATGATCACTTGGTGTATGCATGCTGCTGCTACTGGGTGTTTAATATTTCTCTATTTGAATAATGAAGAACTCTTGAATCTATGTAATTGTGTACTGTTGTCTTGAGGCTTGTTGATTTGTGTACTGTGAGATGCCGACACTACTTTGTGTAATTCTGTGCTGCTGGAGTGCTGGTTGTTGCTTTGCTTGACAGCTTAAGACTTGATATATCATATGTGCTGTAATCTGCTGTTGCTTGTGTACATTTTCTGTAATTCGGCATTGCTGTCGCTGCTGGCAAAATGTCTTGGTTAATTCGGTTAAAACCAAAAACCGAATTAAAAAAATCAAAACCGAATTCTACGGTTTTTAGTTTTCTGTAGAACCGAACAGGTGATGTAGGCTGAAACCGAAGTTTTTTATAACCGAATAAACCGAACCGAATTAACGGTTAAAACCGAACGCCCAGGCTGACGCACCACGCCAACAAGCGCGCGGCCACGCAGTAGGCGGGGCACGGCAGCCACGGTCGACGATCGCCACACAGCCTACACAAGCACACAGCCACGCGAGCGGCGAAACTGCGGAAGCCTATCAGAAACTACAGCAATGCAATGATGTCCGCCGTCGCATCGTCTTTTCCCCTCGCGCGGCCACGCGGCCCCGTTCGGCGGCTCGAGGGCACTGCCACCGCCGCCGTCTACGCGGCGCAGCACGTCCCTCCGCCGTCCGCGGGTCTCGGCGCTCGGTGGGGGCCTTGAAGGAGAGGCGGGAAAGATACTGGATCCGCGCGCCACAACGTTCCAGATCCTCGGCCTCGACGCCACCACCTGCCTTCTACTCCGCCGCCCAACTCAAGGCCGCCTTTCGCTCCCGGGTAGTGTAACGCTCACTTGTTTATGGGGAGATATTTGCTGCTGCACAATTTTAGCTCTTGAGGCATCCTAGAAATTACAATAGTCGATTGCTACTTGCTAGTGTATCTAAAGAACTTGGCGTACCTCCATGGTCTCCTATAATCGTGGTTTTTGGAATGAACCCACCATTTTTGAGTGTTGGTTACTTTGTGATTAGGGAAAAAGGCACCGAGTGCCACGGTATAGAAGGAACTCACAGATTCTCCAACTTACTTGCATTATGACCTCTTGTCCTTATTATATATATTTTTGTTTAGAAGAAACATTTCCATAAGAATAAGTAACATTTTGTTGTGTTATAAACTGTGCGGTGTAAGGTGAGCGTTTGCTGAGCCAAAGCTGTCGTTCTATTTTGTGGTCTAACAATACTGCCACGACATAACATTGGGAGCTCTGTACAGGTGAAGGAATTCCATCCTGATGTTTGCAAGGACCCAGAAAACGCAGATTTAATAATGAGGCGAGTGATCGAGGCCTATCAGGTAACTCTGTGTACTATACTTGTGTTTTGTACAAGTGCTTATGGATGCTATCATAATAACCACTGATCAAACATCATCAGACAATTACAATTCACAGTGCAAGTGTGGCTTTAAATGATTCAGAATTGTGAAGGAACTTTTGAGATAAAGCCACAAACAAGATTATGCACAATCTAAAGTTCGATAGAAATATGATAAAAAAAGGTTCGATAGAAATATCTGTGGCTATGTTTAGAAATCTGACTCCATGTAGTGTAACCTAAATGGTTGGTTGATTTTTACTGGAGGGAGTGTTTCCTTTTTTTTTTCACCTTCTAGTTACATATCACTATAGTCACACTGTTTTGTTTCGCACACAGATGTTATCTGGCAACCAAGAAATGATGGTTGAAAGGTAGATAATACATCCATCAGCTTGTATTCTAGACATATCATGCGATGAACCTTTTATATACACTTGTTTTTGTAGCTAACTATAATAATAATGGGACCTCTGCTCCTTTCTTATGGCATTTTCAGTGATAGATTAGGTTGTAATTGCCAGTTATCATGGCAATATTGAATATGTTTTGATCATAGTAATTGAAGAGCTGTAATTATTCCTGGTAAATTTTAGAATAACTATACAGTACACTCAAATTCTGAAACATTTGTGGTTCAAAACATAGTTGGTCAGATAGTAGGATAATTCTGCACTAGCAATGGGGTCGCCTGAGGAGAATATATGAGAAAAAGAATAAGAACTACTTGATTCATAGGTATTGCAGATAGTATGCAGTGAAAGGTCCATGATGTAATCATGATTTGCACCATATAAGTTGCCATTGACACTTCCTTTATAAGAAGAGGATGAGGTAAAACCTAGTACACATCATGTTAAGTACATTTGTTGCTTGTGCTGAAAACATATTTTGGTTTGATCCACTCAACAAACCGGCAGTTATATTTTTAAAGGGAAAATCTGGAATTAATCAGTGGGCTTAGTTACCAACTCATCTCTCAATTCATATTCCAAAATCCAAATCTACTGAGGATTTTATGTTCTTTATCCACTTTTCAATTTCATTATGACACTGTAATTTCTGCATTTGTGAATGCTTTTTTTAAGCATCGAAAAATAAGACAATAGGGATCTTTGTTTCAGTAGCCTCAAGAAAATCCTAGTCATGTGCTTATGTTACAATATTGTGCAGGAATAATGTTGACCCATTTGATGAACCTGAGTGTGAAGCCCGTGACATATTTGTCAATGAACTTCTATGCATTGGCACTGGTACTTGTGCTTGTATTGCTTCAGTGTTAAGGATGAGGGTTTTGTGAATCGGCCTTGTTGTTGACCATAGTATTGTTATAAGAATAAGGTTTGCTGCCAACTTCGAATTAGGTGTTAGTGTCAGAATTGGCACCAGAAAACTAAAGTTTCACATAAGTTTATCACTTTTCTAATCTCCCTAACTATAAGAGATTAATCACCATGTTGTGCTAATTTAATTCCTGGCACACAATGTACCTATTTTTATTGAACAATGCTGTAGTCCTTATTTAGAAGCAGAACACATTACACATAGGATTGTGTTCCTTCCGTTGATGCAACCGAGTTTGTTCACTTTCCTAGTTTTTACAGACTTTATAGCCTATACATTGGGGACATAGGCCTTTCGTGTAGTTGTTCAATACAAATCGTGTGGACATATTTTGTCAACTTTATCTGACAAATTACAATTGTTGATGTCTACTGCAGGATGCCCATATTCTTGTGTTAAAAGGGCACCTCATGTGTTTTCATTTTCAGATGATATTGGTACAGCTCGTGCAATATCTCAAGGTAGGTCCACCACAACCACTTGGGCTTAATTGGCCCACATAGTAGTTCCATTAAGCAGTTTATAAGTATGACCACACCTTTACCTTTTCTAAGAAAAAGTTCAACCCTTTTATTTGCAGGTAATGGAGAAGATGACCTTGTTCAGCTCGCTGTTGGGCAGTGTCCAAGAAAGTGCATATACTATGTGACGCCTTGCCAACGCACTATTTTGGAGGATGTTCTTGCTAGGTACATATCCTCTGTCATGAGCTACTTTTTTGTCAGTTAGCATGATGGTAAAGAGCTGATTTATGGTAAGGAACCACCTCATTCTAGATGAGGTGGTGCATCATATTGTGAGGAATAAGGTGGTGAATGGATCAACTCATTTCATTCTGTAAACCAAACAAAAAAGTAAGGAGTGAGGAGATGATGGATACTTCATTCCTCAAACTAAACACCCTATTAATCGATCATACAATTCATGTTTCAGCTTTAAAAAAAAAGCCATGCTACACTAAATTAGAACCAGTGAAAGAGGTCACATTCAAAACTTTTTACACTTTATTTAATATCTTCCTCATGGTGGCATAAAATAATTCAAATTAGAGCTGTCCATTAGTTTAGGAACTTGTTAATTGAACAGGATGAGTAGACAGGATTTATAATCGAAACTGAGGTTGAGGGAGTTCAGGACCTATATCCTGATTGGGTACAAGCAATAAGTAAAAAAGTATAAGAGCTATACATGATACAATCATATTACTCCCTGTTCCAAATTATATTAGAAAACTGTATTAATATGTACACCTTCAAATAAATTCACTATTAAGACATTTCATGGAGAATTTAATAAAACTAATTTGATCTTGTAGATGTTGATGTATTTTTCTATAAACTTAGTCAAAATTAGAGAAGTTTGATTTAGCACAAAGCTAAAATGAACTATCATTTCAAACGGAGGCAGTAGTAGGAAGAAAATAGGGACTGTATTATCCACATATTACTGCTTCCTGGTTTAGCGTCAGATATCCTGATCTTCTCTCTCTCTCTCTCTCTCTCTCTCTCTATATATATATATATATATATATATATATATATATATATATTTATATCCCTCACCTATGTGGATATTATGCCCAGTGTGTTGATGGCGCCTTACGATCTCGCTGAAGCAGCAGTTCTGGATTCCCTCCTTTCGAAAGCAAAGTTTGAGTACAGGAAGCCCAAAAGAGGAGCAAAATCATCCTCCGATTATGTTGATTGGATGTGATCTGATCCTGAGGCACAAAGGGGATGCCAGTTTCAGCCAAGGCAGTTCAGTAGACTTTTGCTGGTTTTTCTGTTCTCCTTGGTCAGTTGCCCCCGGCCGGTGGAATGGCATGACGCATAGATGTAATTGTAGTTTACAAAATGTAATATGTTTATGCGGACAAACTGCTTTGTTTGTGGCACTGCTGGTAATTTTCTTTTCATTTTCTGACAGAGAAGCCGGATCAAGTCAACGCTATAAACCTCTAGATTCTGGATTCCCGTAATATTTCTTTCTGCCAGAATTTTACTCCGTCTTTCCTTGGCATAAGAAACTCCTATGATCGACTGGGAGCTCCAGTCAATGTATCGCTATTCCGTGTAAAAAGGAAATTAGTATGTATAGGAGTACTACTAGTTTCTTATCCCAAGTTCTTAGATCATGTTCGGATCCATATAATTAGCTATCAGATGTGTTAGCCGAAAAAACCAGCCAATAGATGTGTTACTAGCTAGAAAAAAAAAAACCCAACTAATAGCTACTCTCTCCATTCCAAATTATACGTTATTTTGGGGTTTTAGATTCATAACTTTTGCTACGCATATAGACATAGCATACATCTAGGTGCATAATAAAAGTTATGTACCAAGTCTAAAAAATCTGGATTTTTTCAAGAAACGTTTTAGGAGACAAAACAAAATTATTTTATGAAATCGTTAGACTAGTTGGATGGATTCTGATTCATAGAAAAATATTCTTTAAAAAAATTTGTATAAATAGAAATGCGTTCCAAAAAATCTATTTTTTAGACAAAGAACAACTTAAATACAACCTATTTTATTGTTACATTAGAAAAGAATTTTCATAACTAAAAAATAAAATTGATAGCACGTACGGGAGGCAAAAAAAAAAAAAAAAAAATCAGAATCGCTGCGAAGCTACCCTGCAGCCAATCGGGAGTCAAGGAGCAGAATCGCTGCGAAGCTACCCTACAGCCAATCCGGGAGCCAAGGTAAAGAACGTGAAACATTTCTCTCCCATTTGGTTTGACGTCGTTTCTCGTTATTCTCGGGACACAACCAAACAGTCCCTTAAAATAAACTGTATTAAACAGCAAAATTCTACGGTCCAGAGAATACAAAAATTATCCAGCAGATTGAGCAGGATTCTTACTTAATTCTGCTCAAAATCTAAATTTAAGCGTATCCAATATGGCCGACTGACAAATGGGTTACATTATTAAACAGAAAAAAAACAGAAATGCTATACAACACACATGTGTTTTAGCGGAAAAAAACACATGGATTTTTTTATCTCTTCTACCCTCCGTTCTGCTGACGCCGCCAAACGCACGCACGCGTCCTGTGATCTCGCCCGCGCCGTCGCTATGTCCAAGCGAAGCTACGTGTTCTCTGACGCACACACGCACACGTTCTCTGACGCCGCGCAACGTGCAGCTCGGTCTGTAGCGGATCCGGCTCCAGTAGCCTCTCCTCCTCCTCCTCCTCTGCTGTGATTTGTCATTCCATAGAAAAAAGTTTTTTTTTTGTGATACGTGGATCTGTAATATTGTAATTTGTGATTGTCTGGAGATAGAAGAAGGCTAAAGACTGAAGGTAGAAAGAGGGTGGAGGCTACTGGATCTTAATTCTATGGTGAAAAAAAAATCATGTGTTATAACGCGTCGCTGGATCTGCTACGGCTCCCCCGCAACGGCGCCCCCACCGCAGACGAACGCAAAGGCGCGGCCTCTCCAACGGTCATTTCCTCTCTATACAGCCAAACCCCAACCCCAACGGATCGGTCCAGTTCAAAACTCGAATCCTGCGCTCCTTCCCCAAACCCCACCCCACGTCCCTCATGTCTCATCCTCGCAAGCCTCCCCGATCCCCCAGCTCAACGAGATCCGGCGAGCGAATCCCCGACCACCAGGTCGCAGCGATGGAGCCGGATCCGGTCGCCGCGGCGGGGGCGTCTTCCTCGCCGCCGCCGCCCTCCGACCACCAGATCGCAGCGATGGAGTCGGATCCGGCCGCCGCGGGGGCATCCTCCTCGCCGCCGCCCTCCGACCACCGGATCGCAGCGATGGAATCGGATCCGGTCGCCGCGGGGGCGTCCTCCTCCTCCCCGCCGCCCTCACCAGCGCCGGCCACGTCCCCGCCGTCCTCACCAGCGCCGGCCGCGTCCCCGCCGCGGCAAACGCGAGGTACTGTTTCTCAGTTCTCAGGCGAGGAGTAGGGTTCCTTTATTATTGGGGTGTACCCGGTTGGCATGGCGTGCGTCTTCGCCTCACACGGCCTGGTGTTTGCTTGCCAGATGACGATGAGCGGGGAGCGGTGGAGTGCGCGGATCCCGGGGGAGACCTGAATCCCGCGCCGCCGCTGTTGCCTCAGCAGGATACAGGTTCGGTCTCTTCGTCTAGACGCAAGCAGCAGATGGCCAGTAGGGTTTGCTGCGTCCCTCTCACGGTGGGGAAATTGTTCGCAGTTGAGGACGCCACGGTGGGCAGCGATGTCGAGCAGGAGGAGGAGGCAAAGAAGGAGGCGATGGCAGGAGCAGGGGAGGCTCTCCGCAGCTTCATGGAGGTGAGAGCTCCTCTGGATGCCAATTCGTGGCCGTGGCGATTTGGAATTCTCTAGATTCCTGCTCGTGCTTATCGTAGATGTACAAATATCTGACCAACCAGAGAAATTGAATTAGAAAAATCTTAAAGGCACATGAAACCGAGCAGCAAAATGTTGATTTCTTCTTTCTCCATTCGCAATGATCTTTTTACACTTTATTTAATATCTTCCTCATGGTGGCATAAAATAATTCATATTAGAGCTGTCCATTACTTTAGGAACTTGTTAATTGAACAGGATGAGTAGACAGGATTTATAATCGAAACTGAGGTTGAGGGAGTTCAGGACCTATATCCTGATTGGGTAGAAGCAATAAGTAAAAAAATACAAGAGCTATACATGATACAATTATATTACTCCCTGTTCCAAATTATATTATTATAGTGTCGTAAGTCAAACTTCTCTAAGTTTGATCAATTTTTTAGAAAACTATATTAGTATGTACACCTTCAAATAAATGCACTATTAAGACATTTCATGGAGAATTTAATAAAACTAATTTGATCTTGTAGATGTTGATGTATTTTTCTATAAACTTAGTCAAAATTAGAGAAGTTTGATTTAGCACAAAGCTAAAATGAACTATCATTTGAAACAGAGGCAGTAGTAGCAAGAAAAATAGGGACTGTATTATCCACATATTACTGCTTCCTGGTTTAGGTCAGATATCCTGATCTTTTCTCTCTCTCTCTCTCTATATATATATATCCCTCACCCATGTGGATATTATGCCCAGTGTGTTGATGGCGCCTTACGATCTCGCTGAAGCAGCAGTTCTGGATTCCCTCCTTTCGAAAGCGAAGTTTGAGAATGACAGGTACAGGAAGCCCAAAAGAGGAGCAAAATCATCCTCCGATTATGTTGATTGGATGTAATCTGATCGTGGGGCACAAAGGGGATGCCAGTTTCAGCCAAGGCAGTTCAGTAGATTTTTGCTGGTCTTCCAGTTCTCCTTGGCCAGTTGCGCCCGGCTGGTGGAATGGCATGACGCATTGATGTATTGTAGTTTACAAAATGGAATATGTTTATGTGGACAAACTACTTTGTTTGTGGCACCGCTGGTAATTTTCATTTCATTTTCTGACAGAGAAGCCGGACCAAGTCAACACTGATTCTGGATTCCCGTAATATTTCTTTCTGCCAGAATTTTACTCCGTCTTTCCTTGGCATAAGAAACTCCTATGATCGACTGGGAGCTCCAGTCAATGTATCGCTATTCCGTGTAAAAAGGAAATTAGTATGTATAGGAGTACTACTAGTTTCTTATCCCAAGTTCTTAGATCATGTTCGGATCCATATAATTAGCTATCAGATGTGTTAGCCGAAAAAACCAGCCAATAGATGTGTTACTAGCTAGAAAAAAAAAAACCCAACTAATAGCTACTCTCTCCATTCCAAATTATACGTTATTTTGGGGTTTTAGATTCATAACTTTTGCTACGCATATAGACATAGCATACATCTAGGTGCATAATAAAAGTTATGTACCAAGTCTAAAAAATCTGGATTTTTTCAAGAAACGTTTTAGGAGACAAAACAAAATTATTTTATGAAATCGTTAGACTAGTTGGATGGATTCTGATTCATAGAAAAATATTCTTTAAAAAAATTTGTATAAATAGAAATGCGTTCCAAAAAATCTATTTTTTAGACAAAGAACAACTTAAATACAACCTATTTTATTGTTACATTAGAAAAGAATTTTCATAACTAAAAAATAAAATTGATAGCACGTACGGGAGGCAAAAAAAAAAAAAAAAAAAATCAGAATCGCTGCGAAGCTACCCTGCAGCCAATCGGGAGTCAAGGAGCAGAATCGCTGCGAAGCTACCCTACAGCCAATCCGGGAGCCAAGGTAAAGAACGTGAAACATTTCTCTCCCATTTGGTTTGACGTCGTTTCTCGTTATTCTCGGGACACAACCAAACAGTCCCTTAAAATAAACTGTATTAAACAGCAAAATTCTACGGTCCAGAGAATACAAAAATTATCCAGCAGATTGAGCAGGATTCTTACTTAATTCTGCTCAAAATCTAAATTTAAGCGTATCCAATATGGCCGACTGACAAATGGGTTACATTATTAAACAGAAAAAAAACAGAAATGCTATACAACACACATGTGTTTTAGCGGAAAAAAACACATGGATTTTTTTATCTCTTCTACCCTCCGTTCTGCTGACGCCGCCAAACGCACGCACGCGTCCTGTGATCTCGCCCGCGCCGTCGCTATGTCCAAGCGAAGCTACGTGTTCTCTGACGCACACACGCACACGTTCTCTGACGCCGCGCAACGTGCAGCTCGGTCTGTAGCGGATCCGGCTCCAGTAGCCTCTCCTCCTCCTCCTCCTCTGCTGTGATTTGTCATTCCATAGAAAAAAAGTTTTTTTTTTGTGATACGTGGATCTGTAATATTGTAATTTGTGATTGTCTGGAGATAGAAGAAGGCTAAAGACTGAAGGTAGAAAGAGGGTGGAGGCTACTGGATCTTAATTCTATGGTGAAAAAAAAATCATGTGTTATAACGCGTCGCTGGATCTGCTACGGCTCCCCCGCAACGGCGCCCCCACCGCAGACGAACGCAAAGGCGCGGCCTCTCCAACGGTCATTTCCTCTCTATACAGCCAAACCCCAACCCCAACGGATCGGTCCAGTTCAAAACTCGAATCCTGCGCTCCTTCCCCAAACCCCACCCCACGTCCCTCATGTCTCATCCTCGCAAGCCTCCCCGATCCCCCAGCTCAACGAGATCCGGCGAGCGAATCCCCGACCACCAGGTCGCAGCGATGGAGCCGGATCCGGTCGCCGCGGCGGGGGCGTCTTCCTCGCCGCCGCCGCCCTCCGACCACCAGATCGCAGCGATGGAGTCGGATCCGGCCGCCGCGGGGGCATCCTCCTCGCCGCCGCCCTCCGACCACCGGATCGCAGCGATGGAATCGGATCCGGTCGCCGCGGGGGCGTCCTCCTCCTCCCCGCCGCCCTCACCAGCGCCGGCCACGTCCCCGCCGTCCTCACCAGCGCCGGCCGCGTCCCCGCCGCGGCAAACGCGAGGTACTGTTTCTCAGTTCTCAGGCGAGGAGTAGGGTTCCTTTATTATTGGGGTGTACCCGGTTGGCATGGCGTGCGTCTTCGCCTCACACGGCCTGGTGTTTGCTTGCCAGATGACGATGAGCGGGGAGCGGTGGAGTGCGCGGATCCCGGGGGAGACCTGAATCCCGCGCCGCCGCTGTTGCCTCAGCAGGATACAGGTTCGGTCTCTTCGTCTAGACGCAAGCAGCAGATGGCCAGTAGGGTTTGCTGCGTCCCTCTCACGGTGGGGAAATTGTTCGCAGTTGAGGACGCCACGGTGGGCAGCGATGTCGAGCAGGAGGAGGAGGCAAAGAAGGAGGCGATGGCAGGAGCAGGGGAGGCTCTCCGCAGCTTCATGGAGGTGAGAGCTCCTCTGGATGCCAATTCGTGGCCGTGGCGATTTGGAATTCTCTAGATTCCTGCTCGTGCTTATCGTAGATGTACAAATATCTGACCAACCAGAGAAATTGAATTAGAAAAATCTTAAAGGCACATGAAACCGAGCAGCAAAATGTTGATTTCTTCTTTCTCCATTCGCAATGATGGTTGAACTTTGTTTCAAGAGTAAAGATGATAGGGCTGTTCGCTTCTGATTGCATTGTGTCTTTTCTTCAGGAGTTTGGGGATCATGGAGAGGACTCTATTATATTGTCACCGCAGCTGAAGGAGATCAGTACTCCTGACCGCCCAGCTGCCCTCCGCTTCCTAGGTACACACAACTATCATACACATGCTTTGCTCAAGTATTTGAAGTATTTTGATTCCTGTGGCTATAATTATTTGTGGTGTTTGGTCTTTATTTGTGTGTAGGGGAGAAGTATAACAACCTCATGGAGAGATACAAGAAGCAGGTTGTCAAGTGCTCTGAGGAGTGTGAGCCCAGATATAATGGTCTGAAGAAGAAGTACACAGACGAGTGTGCAGAGAGGCGGCGTCTGTACAATGAGCTTATTGAGCTAAGAGGTAACATTAGGGTGTTCTGCAGATGCAGACCTCTGAGCTCCGATGAGGTCACCCGTGGGTGTTCATCTGTGGTTGAGATTGACCCAGCACAGGAGACCGAGCTGCAGTTTGTCCCTAATGAAAAAGAAAGGAAGCCCTTTAAGTTCGACCATGTTTTTGGCCCAGAGGATGACCAAGGTATAATTGACTGAAACTGGACCTAGCTGACTTGTCAAGTATGCTATTAGTATACATGTTTAAGTAGTCGTATTCCAACCTTTTTGTGCAGAGGCCGTGTTTTCAGAAACAGTGCCCGTTGTTAGATCAGCGATGGATGGTTTCAACGTATGCATCTTTGCATATGGGCAAACAGGAACCGGGAAAACTTTCACAATGGAAGGGATTCCAGAAAATAGGGGTGTAAATTATAGGGCTTTGGAAGAACTGTTCAGAATGTCAGAGAAAAGAAGTGCATCTGTTACATACACATTTTCTGTAAGCATCTTGGAAGTTTACAACGAAAAGATCAGAGATCTTCTTGATGAGAGCAATGATCAATCAAAAAGGTACAATTCCTTCCGTTCTCTTTTTTGGCGAGAAAAGATCCATTGCTTAAACATGTTATCTTGTTGCAATTCAAGGTTGGATATTAAGCAAAATGCTGATGGAACACAAGAAGTTCATGGTTTAGTTGAGGCTCCAGTTTATAATATAGATGGTGTTTGGGAGAAACTGAAGTTTGGTGCTCAAAATAGATCTGTTGGCTCAACCAATGCTAATGAACTCAGCAGCCGCTCTCACAGGTGAGGGTTTTGGTGTTTCACCTTGTGTTATGTATTCATTCTAATTAATTAAGATCATAATCTATGATATACTTCCATTTTGTAAGATTGATCACTATCGTTTAGATTCAGATTTTGTCAATTATCATTACTATAGCACTGAGATAAAACATTTTGCCTCTTGCAATCTATTTGCAGTTTGGTTAGGGTCACTGTTAGGAGCGATAATTTGGTGACTTATCAGAGGAGCAGAAGCCACATGTGGCTGGTTGATCTTGCTGGAAGTGAGAGAATAGCTAAAACTGGGGTAGAAGGAGATAGGCTGAAAGAATCACAGTTCATCAACAAATCACTATCTGCCTTGGGTGATGTTATATCTGCTCTTGCCTCAAAAAATTCCCATATTCCATACAGGTTAGTCCTATTCACATACTAAGGTATCTACTTTGCTTAGCTGCTTAAATTATCTTGGTCTTACCACCTCCATTTCCTTTTTGCTGTCAACTAGGAATTCCAAGTTGACTCATTTGCTCCAAAGCTCTTTAGGTAAGCTTTCTCCTTGTACTACTCACGTGGCAATTGCACTGTTCTTTTTAGCAAACTGATGAAGTTTCATATCCTATTTGATTTCATTAGTGTACTAGAATGTACCAAAAAAATGACAAGGTGATGAACTTGCTTATTCAACATTTTTACAGGCGGAGATTGCAAGACGCTAATGTTCGTGCAGATAAGTCCAAGCTCTATGGATTCAGGAGAAACTCTCAGTTCACTCAATTTTGCGAGTAGAGTCCGGTCAGTAGAACACGGCCCTGCTCGTAAGCAAGTTGATCCAGCGGAAACTTTGAAGTTCAAGCAGATGGTAATTTGACTCTCCAATCACACTGAGTAGTTATGACACAATATAGTTTGGTTATATTAACTATATAAAATCTATTTCAGACTGAAAAACTTCGGCATGAGGAAAAGGAAAATGCACAGCTGAATCAACGCTTGCAGCTGATGCAGCTCAAGCATGCTTCTCGTGAGAATGTCTTCAGAACACTAAATGAAAAGGTGAGTCTCATTGTATTGATTTGGTTGGATCCTACTGGATACCTACTGTCATGGAATCAAATGTTAACACAAAAAATGTTTTGCAACAGGTGAAGGATGCTGAACAAGCATGCAGAAATTATCAGCAACGGGTAAGTAGTAGGAGTCAGTTATTTCTAGTTCCTAAAGACTGGTCTGGTGTCCCCTATGTGTATTCTAACCTGTGCTCATGAAATGTACTCCTGTACAGATTAGAGAGCTGGAAAATGAATTAGGTAATGAGAAGAGGGCTTCTAGGGATTCTGCTAGATCCTCGAGGCCGCCACTTGTTCCACCGAGACAGAGACAATCTCAGGGAAGGAATAACAGCTACGTACCACCTTCAGGCCCTTCTAGATGGAGGCTCAAAGCCCCCACAATTAACAACAAAGAGAACATTCCTGTCGCGATGAATAAACCAAACCCCGTGGATGATCCTAATAAGGCTCTTGGCAGAGCGAGGCGCGTTTCACTTACCCCGGTGATGCGACATGTCCCCATCCAGCCCAAGAGGCGATCTTCGATGGCAATACTACCTTCTGTGAGGGAGCATTTTTGTGTGCTAAACGAGAAGAGAGGAGGATCTCAACTGCCAAGAGGATCAGTTGCAACATTTGGTGTGAATTTGGTTCCAGCAACACTCCTAGCAGGACATGGTGGACCTGTTTATGCTACCCCAGATGGAGCAAAGTACAGGAAATTTGATTTGGGAAGCAGCAGCAAGTTCACAAGCCCTCCTCCAAATGTGGGCATGTGGAACAAGGTCACACCGCAGCAGAAGCTGGGAATGGCACCGGCTGGAGGTCCTGCAAACGCAGCGAAGCTGTGCTTCAGCATCCAGAAAAGAGTTACGCCTCCACGTGTTCGGGCAACGCCGCCTCCACGTGTTCGGGCAACTTCTGGTTTGGGCATCTTCGACCCAGCTCTGCGTGAGAATATGGCTGTGGGGATAGCCGGCAAAGCGCGGCGGGTGCTCAACGCCAAGAGAAGACAATCTGTCATCTAAGTCTGGAAGCGAAGGTACAGCAAATGTTTGGACGTTCAAACGGAGTTGCAGTGTGGTGAGAATGATGGTGCCTTAAGCGTGTTCTTAGTGAAACCGTGTTAGGACAGAAGATGTTCTTTTCAGCATCTTTAAATTTAAATGGATTCTGCTTAGTTCTTACTGGTTGATAAGAAAGCTATGTTAAAATTGTTCATGGATGTCGTTGATTGTATTTGTTCGTTACTAAGAAAGCTATGTTACCATCGCTCATGGAAGTCGTTGATTGTATTTGCTCGTTACTATGAATCGCTTGCTTTACAACTCTTGTGCAGTTTTAAATCATGTTCATGGAACGCCCATATTCTGCCGCCATCATAATGTTTCTTAGTGATCGATCACATTCCTGATGACTTCCAATTAACATAAACAGCAAGCACTGAACCGAACGTGGCCAGACCCCAGTTGTGTTTTCAAACTGCAGAACAATTGAACAGCGCTACTAAGGGCAAGTTTGGTTGCCGAAATTTTTGGCAAAATGATACTGTAACGTTTTCGTTGTTATTTGACAATTAGTGTCCAATCATAGTTTAATTAGGCTTAAAAGATTCGTCTTGTAGATTTCGTCTAAACTGTATAATTAGTTTTATTTTTTATTTATATTTAATGCTTCATGCATGCGTCCAAAGATTCGATGTGACGAGAAATCTTGAAAAATTTGGCATTTTGGGAGGGAACTAAACAGGGCCTAACCAGAACAGCCCTACTAACCAGAACAATTGAACAACTTACATGTCAAATAAAAGAATTATCAGTAGTACTTGGACCCACGCACTTTTTCAAAACTATCTGCAAATATCAGATTTACCAGCTACAACCATGGACAGCCTGACTGCTGTACCTTTCCCGCACGAGCTCGTGTTTGCAAGTCTCATCGGCACTGCTGTTACAAATCAAGTGTTTAGTCACGTTGGCTGCTTGGACCTGAATTGGTCTCTCCAAAACAAGAACCAGTGCTTCCTTCTCCAACTGCAAGCAGTAGCTTCCGAAAGTCTCTATATCCACTTTGAGCCTGAAGTCCAGACTGAACAACAAATCCAGCTCAAGCATATTCATCTCTCTTGTGGTAATTCCTCCAACTCTCCCGTAGTATGCATTGTTGAAAAACCTGCAAATAAAATGTATCAAAAAAAGTTACTGGAAAACTTTCTTCAGTTTATCTTCGTTATGGAATGAACAAAACCTTGATCAATATCAGCTTTCTTTTACTTGAAGTGTGGTTATAAGTTTATTTTCCACAGTCAGGGTGGAATTCACTTACTAATCTGGGGCATATTGGCCACCAACACCTGGCCCTCATTACTATCCTTAAATTCCAGCATAAGCTATCACCTGTTACAACTAGTGGTTTAACAAAAAAAAAGGTACTACTAATTGACTGATGCAGTCCAATTAAGTAGTGCTTTAACAAAAAAAGGTACTACGACAAACATGACCCCCCCCCCCCCCCCCCAAATAAATTTTTTTTTGACAAATAACTGAGAAAACAAGTCTAGCATTTAGAGATAAAGAGGCTTCTTAATTCTTGTATAATATAAAGAAAATTGCTTCCATACCAAAGAAGATAGCTGACCACAAACCATGTAAAGTTGTTCCGGATGGTAAAAGATCATATTTGGAAATTTCCTAGTGATGCTAGTTTATTGAGCCAGCTAAGGTTTGAGTTTGCATCTATGGTCAGTATCATTACTGAAGACCTGATATCAGTCTATGGCTAACAGTATGTAAGATCATACTTTCATACAAAGTACATATGTGAAAATGTAAATGTAAAGCTGTTATGGTGGGTCCTTACGCATCATCAATGAATTTGGCAGCAACAACAACACTTGCAATAAGTAAGCGATGGACACTAAATGACGTCATGTAAATGTTTGGTTGCCGTAGATATCTCTCCATGTAGATAAGTCCCAACACAAAGCAAGATGGGCTGCACTTTGCATACTTGAAAATGCGTTCTGCATAGAGCTTTATACTAAGTTCAGGCACCCTCTGACCATGAAAGATAGTGGTTGACTCCTTTATTTTACTGGAATCTAGTAACTCTTCATTCTGCTGAACCTTCTTGTCAAGATACGCTGAGAGAAGCAGCAGAACCTTTGGAAATTCAGCATCATCTTTCTGTGAGTGGGATACTGTCAAACCCAAGGACAAGTAGCTCTCCAGTTCATCACCAGCGGCAGTTGTAGGTGACTCCATTGTCATAGGCAAACATTAGTGCTGTAAAGACAAAGCAATTCGTATTCAACAAATGTTCTGTTGATGGAAGGGGCAATATAGGTAAAAACCTTAGATACTGATGCATACATTACAACAACTAAATTTGGAAAGAGACTTCGATATCCAAGCACACACAAAAGCTTCCCATAAGATGCAGGGTCAAATGTCAAATCCATGTGTTTTGCGACAACATGGTTACAAATATGTTGCTGTGAGCAGGAACATGGGTTGCTGCAATTTTGTTCTCTTTATGTCCAATTTACTTGTAACGCCATTGTGAAGTCTAGTTGTTCTCTATGAATGCATGTGTGCCTCATACAGACAAATAATAACTTCATGAGGTTGGTCTCAGCACTGCCAAGTAACATGTAACATGAAAGCATTGTGCGCATGGTTCTCTACCGCCCTGAGCCAAACAATGGGCTTTCATTCCCTCACATGAAACAAGAAACGTAAAGGCAAATATAGTTCCAAATATACACAAACCCAGCTCCTGTTTTGGCATCATCTACCATTCCGAAGAATATCTGGCCAACTGGCCTCCTTTATTTCAAAATCTTTAGCTATATATATATATATATATATATATATATATATATATGAAGGGCGGGCCTAGTAGAGTCTTACCGCCCGGGCCTGGGCCTGGAAGATCCAGTCACTGTCTTGTCGTATTGCACATGTGCGAGGGTAAGGCTGGGCACTGACACCCTTCCCCAGATCCCGCACAGAGCGGAAGCTCTCTGCATGCCAGAATCTTAACCCAAATCGCCACGATTGGAGCAAGTGAAAGCCCCCTCCGCCGCTAGCTATAACTAGCACCTTCTGTAGCTAGAGATCTAAACCAGAGAGAGAGAGATATTTCCTTACATAGTGAGTGCTCTAGCAGTGTAGCTGTGTCTCGGGAGAAAGCATCCGGGCTTCAGGTCCAACTCCCCGCCACCGTCGCCGCTGTCCTTTCCCCCACAAGGAGCAGGCGAGGAGCAGCCGCTTCCCGGATGCTGCTGAGGCAAAGACGCACAGCGCTACTCTAGAGAGAGAGAGGGGTATGAGAAGGGCCACTCACTCACTGTTCAGCACAGAGGGCATTATCACATGATAATGATATGGCACACAACAATTATGTGGCTGTCTGTAGCTTGTCTCTTAAGACTACTGTGGTGTTTGGATCAGGTGATTAAAATTTAGGAGGTGTGTCGGGAGAATGTTGCATGAGGTGTTCGGATACTAATAAAAAATAAATTACATAATCCGTCAGTACTCCACGAGACGAATTTTTAAGCCTAATTAATCTGTCATTAGCACATGTTTACTGTAACACCATATTGTCAAATCATAGGCTAATTAGGCTTAAAAGATTCGTCTCGTAAATTAGTCGTAAACTATACAATTAGTTTCATAATTAGTTTATATTTAATAATTCATGCATGTGTCGAAACATTCGATGGTACATCAACTAAAATTTAGGTGGGGGCAACCAAACACCACCTACCAAAGCCATCTTAATTAAAACTTACTTATTACGTGTAATAATTACATACAATAGGTAATAAGTAGTGCTTAGAGAAGCCGGGACAAGTAGTGGCAATCCATGTCACCATGTATGTGACGAAGCAGTCGACCTTCAAAGCGGTGCAGTCGCTTTCGTTTCATTTGGTTCTTCCTTATCCGTTGCAGCAAAATATTCGTGTCGGTTTCCACCTCGTCCAAGATATTCGTGTCGGTGCAAGGAATCCGGACTCTGAGAGAGAGAAAAGGGCAAAAGGTAAAGCATTTATATAGGCCATCCTCCCACAACTCGCTGCTTCCTGACGATGTTGCTGTAGTTGCAATACAGATACATAAATATTTAAGTGAAGAACATATTTAAGTTTAACTAGCAAATATGTTTGTTATAATAGGACTCAATACATATAGTAGTAGGGTTTCATATTATCGGTAGATACGAGTTGTTCTGACTCGTATGAGTGAGGGTGTGACTTAATATGTAGTGGAATCGGACTATGCACTAGTTATTGCTAGACGAGGGTTATTCTAACCCATATGAATTATGAGTCTGGATCACATAGAGGTGGACAAAAAAATGTTTGTGCAGAAATTTTGCATTTGGAATCGGCTTTTGCGCTAGGCTCAAACCTGAGGGACGGGGCCTTTTATTTTGCGCTTTGCTTGCTTTTATAAATTGACTTCCGCCTTTTAAAAAATAATATATTACTAGCAAATATCTTCCTATGTCTACCGTTCTTGCTATAACTCAGTACTTTCTCCATTCTAAATTATAAGACGTTTTGTTTTTTCTAGATATATTATTTTTAATATGTATCTAGACATAGCGTATATCTATGTGCATAGCAAAAGCTATATATTTAGAAAATGTAAAACGTCTTATAATTTAGGATGGATTGAGTATATCTTTCTCCTTTTCTCTCCCCTTGCGGTCAGAGCGATTTATCTATGGGTCATGTTCACGACTGACATCCATTCGATTTTCTCACTTTTTTCTTTTATTTTTTTTTCTCTATCGCATTTTATTTTCTCACTTCTTTTTTCTCCTTTCATTTTTCTCCCGTATTTTATCTTTTTCCTTTTTTTATTATATGTTTGAGAAATTTGATCAAAACAAATTACATAAAAAACTGTGTTAGATAAACAATATGTATATTTTTCAAAAGAAGTTCGAAAAACAATAATTTACGTGTACAAGTTATGATATTCATATAATTTATTATGTAAGTAAAGTTGTATTTATAAAAGTTATGTTGAAAAATTGTTAAGAATAAGTTTGCCTTATGAACAAAAGTTAGACTTCAAAAGTTATATAAAAATATTATCATGACAAGTTATCTATAAAGTATATTAAAACAACGTATTGACTAAGTTATGTTAATAAGTTATGTCTCGTATAATATTATACCTAAAAATTAGGTGTGCAGCTTTGTAACTTTCTAAAAATGAAGACTTACAGAAATACTTTTTTTAAGGAAAAGTTGCTGGATTAGCTAAGGTTCACTAGATTCTGTTCCTGCGATGATTAGTGACTCTGCCTCAGACTTTGACCAAACCTTATCAGCAAATATCATGCATCTAATATCTACTCTTTTCGTCCCTAAATAACTGTCGCTTTTGGTTTCCATACCCTAAGTTTGACTAGATTTGTAAAAAATACTTACAACATTTATATCTCCAAATTAATTTATTATAAAAATAGATTCAACGATCCATCTAATTGTATTAATTTTGTATCATAAATACTAAGAATTTTTTATATACATTTAGTCAAAGTTATTTCTCGAGAAGCGAAAACGATAATTATTTAGGAGGGAGGGAGTATGATGTTACATAGTTATCTCGGTATATCCAATCGGTGGTTCCACACTAGGAGATTAACGGACAGCTTTATCACTACAGGGGCTAATTTCTAACTTGCTCAAGCTTCATACTTTAAACAGATGCGGGCATACACTGAACTGTGAACTGGAAACAAACACTAAACTCAGAAACAAAGCTGAGACCGACGAATTACGGCCAGGACCATCCAACTACAGCCTATCCCAGTGTAAGCTAGTCGATGCATGACTTTGGTCATATCCTCTACTAAATTTTAGAAAAGTTTGTTACATTGCTGATGTTAATTTTCAAGGACCTGGCCACCATGTACCCACAATAGATACCATCGAACGCTCAGCTCCAGAAACTTTACTGTACAGGATCTCCAGCAACTTTGGTCAGATGAAGGCGTCGGTGTCAATGAATTGGGACTCAAATCAAGTCTGAGTTCCTGTCGCTTGAACTTGGACTTCTTGATGAACTCAGTGCCTTGGTTAGGAAATTGCGGAGCTCTGGAATGACACGCTGGATCAGCTGTGGAGAACTGCATGCCAAGATTGCGTGTTAATATTTGAGTTACTTGAAATCGTATTGGTCTCAGATCAAAGGTTATTAACATGAGAAGGTACCCAGCTCTGGTGCAGATCTTGTTAAAATGTTCCAGAATGTACAAGATGCATGTATGTCTTAGTGACACGGCATGAAAGGCATCGGACAAGTCATACATGTCAGATACGTTATCTAGATTCACATCCTACAAGGCAAATAATGGCATTCAAATTAATATCAAATTTGCGGTTTAAACAAGGAATAGAGAGTAGTTTTTCTAGTCACCTTCGCAATAGTATATTCACATAGGCGTTTGAGGCCTTCTAAGAGATACTGATCAGCAGCTCTAAGAAGATCCTGTGCAATTTCACTGGTAACCTGCATTGACCCTGTATAGATAAATCTGCAAAACCAAAGAGGGTTTCAGACTTTAATCCAGCATACAGTGGCATAAAAAAGAAAAGAGGAAAAATAGTTACAGATTCATCAACAGAAAGAGAACTGTGGCCAAACGAGAAGGGAGGTCAATGACTTACTAACCTCATCATGAGTTCAAAGACCTCCCATCTGATATTTGGAATTTCAATGTCTCTTGCATCCTTTTCCTGGTTAAGAAAATGTCCTTTGAATTAGACATGAGATTCAAGGTTTGTTCAAAACTAACATACTATATACAGCAGCAATATATCAACTACGGAAAGGGATCAACAGACTAAAACCAGCAAAAGCACATTATGTTGTGGCAAGTCAAAACTCACCCTGTACCCGCCATCAAACATTGCACGAAATGCATCTGAACAAGCAAGCAAAGCAATTCTGTGTGCATAAAAGCGCTTTCCTGTAGAAGAAGGATTAAGATTATCTGGGAGACGATAGAAAAGAATTATTTAAAGTACCTACTGATGAAATCACGGTCATGAAATAGTACCAACCTTCTACCAAGAAAGTAACGTCTGAAAGTGTTGAACTATTCACGTATTGCTCACCAAGATAAACCTGCAATGAAATATAAAGTCAGTAACAATTGCCAGTGCCTCAGCCATTACCAGAACAATTGGATGGAAAAAATCCCACAATGTCACAATGACTTTATTTAGGATAGCAAAATACAGGCAGTGTTTGGAAATCTTGTTAAAAATGCTAATGATAGCTAAATTCTGACCACAATTTTTAACACAATGCCAAGCAGTATAAAAATATCGACATGATATTCTTTTTATCGAACATGCAGGAGAGCTGCATATCTTTGTATTATAGGGAAAAGAAATGGTCCATACAAGCACCCCTCTTAATAGGACCAAGGTAAGGGGGGTTACAACAAAGAAAACTAAGCTAGCCTAGATTTCTAACCGACTTAGCCCAAGACCCTGTAGCTTGGAAGCTCCAGCAAGCGTCCAGAGATGAGCTTCTAACTTCGGGTTTCTAGGTGTAGTAGGGACACTGGAGAGTTTCCCACAAACACACACGCGTTCCTCTGCTTCCGGGGCATCCAGACCCAAGATGATGAGGGTGTTAACCCCTTTTCTTTGATCTTTGCTAACTCTTTTGCTAGCTCTCCGCCACCAAGTAGTGAAACTATGTTTAGTAATGCTAGGCACCAGCTGCTGCAAGTTAAGTGCAATGAAGAATGAACAACCTATGCCAAAACTGTCTTGCAAAGACACAGGTTGTAAGGATGTGCTGGACTGTTTCCTCCTCTTGATCACACAGTAGGCATTTATCCGGATGAGACAGACCATGTTTTGCAAGCTGATCAGCAGTCCAACATTTACCTTTCATGGCATGCCAGAGGAACATTTATTTTCCTCCAGCAGGTTGTACACACTATCATCCACAACAGGTTGGACTACAAGAGACTCAATTGGGCCCTTATATACCTTGTTCAACCAAAGCGCCATTCCACAATGATTAATCAAAATAAATTCATGTGCATCCTAGCACACTGAAGATCATGCCATTGTGATACTATTTTTAACCATACCACAGTCAGCTCATAAAGTGTTGTGGACACTTTCATTGGGAAGCAATACAGCAAGAAGACGAAGGTGTCAGCAACTGTAAGTGGCTAAAAATAGCCATAGTTATCTGTTTAGGGGACTTTGGCTAACCTATAGATCTGCATGCGTTTGGGTTTAGGATCTGCATGTGTTTGGTTATTGACTGTTAGTTGACAGCCGGCCATTAGGTGCTATAACTAAGGGCCGGCTAAGCGAAGAGGAATAAGCAAGAAGTGAGTTATTATGATCAAAGCCTCCAAGGGAGGGCGATCAGGCTCACAACCTTGCCATTGTTCTAAGTCTAGCCATTTTTAATAAACCCAATCATCTAGCCATATCATCTTGGTATTCAGAGCCTTTGATCTTGCGACCACATCTGCTTCCGTCACCATAAACCCCGTGGTACTGTACCGCCGCCGCACATTCCCACCCAGTCCCACCATCAGATCACATCTGCTCGTCCACAATTCCTAGCCATGGGCGACCTCCTCACAACCGCTGAGGGCATCTCTGCGAGGTATGATCGCATCTCTGCAGGGATGGATCGGATCTATGAGACGGTCCTCCAACTTAGCGATCGGATGAAGGCTCGGGACTCGTCACCAGCTCCAATCCAGTCGTCCCTGTCCCTGGGCACAACAGCATCACCGCCTTCTTCCCCACCAGCGACGACCCAATCTGCTATACCAGCAGCCATCACATCTTCCCCGCCGGCAGCATCGCCAATGATAGATATATTAGGCAAGTGTATATTAGGCAAGTATATAATAGGCAACCACACAATCAGTGTGATTAGCACCTGCTATGTAAAGCATGTACACGCATGTACACCCTGCCATATTGGCTATATATATATATATATATATATATATATATATATATATATATATATATATATATATATATATATATATATATATGAAGGTCACCCCCCCCCCATGGGGGTGTGTGGTGTTTCCCTATCTCTCTGTTCTATTCTACATGGTATCACAGACCGCGTGATCAATCAGATCCCGGCCTTCTGCTTCCGCTCCTCTCCACCTTTCCCCGGCGGCTGAACTCCGACGCCGCCGTCCACCCTTCTCCCGTCGGTGCGCCACACCACCTGGTCGACATGTCTGTCACCGCCGACGGCTCCGCTGCCGCGGCACCGCAGGCTGTGCTCGTCCACCCCTACACCGCCGTCAACGTGAAGACTCACATCCTGGTGACTCTGGAGATGAAGAATCCCAACTTCACCAAGTGGGCTTCCTTCTTCAAGGCTCTGTGTGGGAAATTCAGTCTCCTCCCACACATCAGCGAGTCTGCTGCTCCCCCTGCTGATGATCCATCGTGGCCAATTGCCGAGTGCACTGTCCGCGGTTGGATCCTGAACACCGTCGACGACTCGGTTCTTGATCTGGCCATCACCGACGAGAACCAGACCGCCCGCGAGCTGTGGGTGGAAATCGAAGCCCTATTCCGCTCCAACCGCGCACCCCGGGCCGTCTTCCTGCTTGAGGGTTTTCACTCCCTAAAGCAGGGCGACTCGACGATCGATGAATACTGCCAGACGCTCAAGGTCAAGGCCGCTGCTCACCGGGACATCGGCGAAACCATCGACGACAAGCAGCTCGTCCTCAGTCTCCTCCGCGGCCTCCATCCGCGCTTCAGCGCCACCGCCGACGACATCGCCAACGCCACCGTACTGCCCTCCTTCTCCAGGGCGCGCGAGATGCTCTCCCTCAAGGAACTGCGCCTCGCCAACAACGAGAAGACCACGGCGGCCTCCGCTAATGGTCGCCGCCTCCGGCTCTAGCTGCACATCTGCCGAGTGCCATTCCTCCACTTCCGGCGCTCCTTCTGGTGCCCCTTCCAAGGGTTCAGGGGGAGGCAAGAAGGGCAAGGGCGGCAAGAAGGGTTCCTGGCGCGGCCAGGGTGGCTGGCAGCAGGGCGGCGGAGGCGGCTGGCAGCAGGGCGGCGGTGGCGGTCAACAGCACGGGGGAAACCGCCCCCATGGTGCCCTAGTTCTGCTACACCCCGTGGCCCCCCCCAGGGCGGTGCTCCTCCTCCAAATGGCGACTGGCAGCAGGGCCCTCGCCCTGGCGGCGGCTGGCAGCACCCCAATGCCCAGGGCGGGCGCCACCAGGGGCTTATGGGTGCCAACCCGCAGGCCCACTTCGCTGCCCCTCCACCGCCACCGATGTGGGATCAGGCCGGCCTAATTGCCGCCTTGAACCAGATGGCGCTCCAGAACTCCGGCTGGGTCATGGACTCCGACGCCACCTCCCACATGCACAACTCGGATGGTATACTTCTATCTCGTCATCCCTCCTCCTCTCCTTTCATCACTGTTGGCAACGGGCATCAATTGCCTGTGTCCTGTTCTGGTCACTCCCATTTACCTGGCCGCACTTCCCCTTTCTCTCTTCGCAATGTTCTTGTTGTCCCCTCCCTAGTGGGCAACTTACTTTCAGTTCGCCAATTCACTCGTGACAACCATTGCACTATCGAATTTGACGCGTTTGGTTTTTCTGTTAAGGACCTGCAGACCAGACGCGTGATTCTTCGCTCCAATAGCTCCGACGACCTCTACACCGTCCCCGCCATGCCACAGGCCAACCTCGCCACCTCCACCGACCTATGGCACCATCGTCTTGGTCATCCAGGAGCTGCCACTCTAGATTTGCTTAGGCGCAATAATTCCATTTCATGTAATAAATCAGCTCATACTCTGTCACCCGTGTCAACTTGGCAAGCATGTGCGGCTGCCTTTTGGTAATTCCAGCTCACTTTCATCTCTCCCTTTTGAGCTTGTACACTGTGATGTTTGGACGTCCCCAGTCGCTAGCATTTCTGGTGTGCAGTACTATCTTGTCATCCTAGATGATTTCACCCACTTTTGTTGGACGTTCCCACTCGTCCGCAAGTCCGAGGTAGCCACTCACATCATTAACTTTTGCGCCTTCGTCCACACACAGTTCAGCCTTCCTGTCAAGGCTGTACAGGCTGATAATGGCACTGAGTTCGTCAATAATGCCCTCACCACCTTCTTTGCCTCCAGCGGCATTCATCTACGACTCTCTTGCCCTTACACCTCCTCTCAAAACGGCAAGGCTGAATGCATCCTCCGTTCTCTGAACGATATATGCCGCACCCTCCTCATCCACGCTCACATGCCACCCAAATACTGGGCCGAGGCGCTCACCACAGCCACCTATCTCCTCAATAGGCGCCCCAGCTCAGCCATTCACCATAGAGTTCCCTATGAGCAACTCTACCAGCAGCCACCAGATTACGCCATTCTTCGTGTCTTCGGTTGTCTATGCTATCCCAACCTCACCGCTACCTCCAAACACAAGTTGGCCCCCCGCTCCACCGCGTGTGTCTTCCTTGGTTATCCCTCTTCCCATAAGGGCTACCGGTGTCTCGACCTCACAACTAGACGGATCATCATCTCCCGTCACGTTGTCTTCGACGAGACCACATTTCCCTTTCGATCTGACTCCACCAGTGCGCTGCCAAGCTCTCTGGATTTTCTTGCAGGTCCAACCGCACCGGTGATACGCACTGCAGCGGTCGCTCCGTCGCCACTCGACGCTGAGCAGCCGCGTCGTCGAGCTCATCTGGAGGAGCTTGCTGAGGACCCGGCCATCCTCCAGATTGGCCCGGCCCTTGCACCAGCCTGCGCCGGTCGGTCCTCCACCCCTCCGAGTTTACACCCGGCGGCGTACGACTCCAGCTGCACCGACCCGTTCTCCACCGGCACCTGCTGTTCCCGAACAGCCGGCCCCGGCTCCGGCCGTGGCAGCTGCTCCACCACCACCGCCGCCTCCGGCTGTGGTGGCTGCTCCACCACCGCCACCGCCTCCGCCGCCCCCGAGCCGGCCTGTGACGCGCCTCCAGACAGGTTCCCTCAGGCCTGTCGATCAGTACGGGTTCCCCCCGGCTGCTCACGTCGCCACCGACTCCACTGCCTCGCCCATTCCGCGTGACTACAGGGGGGGCCTTGCCGATTCCCAGTGGCGTGCGGCCATGGCTGAGGAGTACAAGGCCCTTATCGACAACGACACCTGGCGCCTCGTTCCCCGTCTTCCCGGCGCCAACGTGGTCACCGGCAAGTGGATTTTCAGGCACAAATTCCACTCCGATAGCACCCTGGCTCGTCACAAGGCTCGCTGGGTCGTCCGCGGCTTCACCCAGCGCCACGGCGTCGACTACGACGAGACGTTCAGCCCCGTCGTCAAGTCTGCCACCATTCGGGTCGTCCTCAGCATCGCGGCCTCTCGCCAGTGGCCTATCCATCAGCTGGACGTGAAGAATGCCTTTCTTCATGGCCACCTGCATGAGACGGTCTATTGTCAGCAGCCCCCCGGCTTCGTCGACCCGGCACAACCCGACGCCGTCTGCCTCCTCCAGCGCTCCCTCTACGGCCTCAAGCAGGCCCCTCGGGCGTGGCACCAACGCTTCGCCACATTTCTCCGACAGCTCGCTTCGTCGCCTCTACCACCGACGCCTCCCTCTTCATCTACACCGAGGGCGGCTCCTCCGCCTACTTGCTGCTGTACGTCGACGACATCGTCCTCACGGCTTCCTCGGCCGCTCTGCTTCGACGCATCATCGACCGCCTTCACTCTGAGTTCGCCATGACGGACCTAGAGGAACTACATCACTTCCTGGGTATATCCGTCACTCGCTCCTCCGACGGCCTTTTCCTCAGCCAGCGGCAGTACGCCGTGGACCTTCTTCAGAAGGCGGGCATGACCGAGTGTCACTCGACGTCGACACCTGTTGACTCTCGTGCCAAGCTCTCTGCCTCGGCGGGCGCCCCTGTCGCTGATCCCGCTGCGTACCGGAGTCTCGCCGGTTCTCTCCAGTACCTGACGCTCACTCGCCCCGACCTGGCCTATGCTGTACAGCAAGTGTGCCTCTTCATGCATGACCCGCGCGAAGCTCACCTCGCGCTGATCAAGCGCATCCTTCGATATGTGAAGGGCACCCTGTCGGCTGGCCTCCACATCAGCACTGGGCCTATCGACAAGCTGATTGCATACTCCGATGCTGACTGGGCAGGGTGCCCAGACTCCCGCCGCTCTACATCAGGCTTCTGCGTCTTCCTCGGCGACAGTCTGGTGTCCTGGTCGTCCAAACGGTAGACCACGGTGTCCCGGTCCAGTGCGGAGGCTGAGTACCGGGTTGTTGCTCACGTGGTTGCAGAGTGCTGTTGGCTTCGCCAACTCCTTCAGGAACTTCATGTTCCCTTGAAGGTCGCCACAGTTGTCTACTGTGACAACGTCAGCACTGTCTACATGACAGCCAACCCGGTCCACCACCGCCGTACCAAGCACATCGAGATTGACATCCACTTCGTCCGTGAGAAGGTGGCTCTCGGCGAGGTTCGAGTTCTCCATGTGCCGTCACGGTTTCAGTTCGCTGACATCATGACAAAGGGTTTGCCGGTTCAGCTGTTTGACGATTTTCGGTCCAGTCTCTGCATCCGGAATCTTGACGCTTCGACTGCGGGAGGCTGATAGATATATTAGGCAAGTGTATATTAGGCAAGTATATAATAGGCAACCACACAATCAGTGTGATTAGCACCTGCTATGTAAAGCATGTACACGCATGTACACCCTGCCATATTGGCTATATATATATATGAAGGTCACCCCCCCCCCATGGGGGTGTGTGGTGTTTCCCTATCTCTCTGTTCTATTCTATAGCCAACACCAACAGCTTCACCTCCACCAACAATTGCGGCTACACCGACAACTTCCCCACAGCTTCCACCGATGGCTGTCGCCAGACAATGTCGCCACTGCTTCCACCATCAGCGCCATCCCCACCTGTGATTACTCCTCCGGTCACATTTGCGCCAGCCATGGTGAAGGAGAAGCACCAGGCGATTGCATGTCCAGCGTTGATGTCCACTCCACCAATGCGAGCGTCCTGCTTGGCCCTGGCCACTTCATCGGCAAGGCCTGCAACACTTGGAGCCTCCGGTCGAAAATACGATGTTGTACACTCCGGTCATGAATACGATGTCGTATAGCATCAAAAAAACAAATGCCGGTCGGGGTCAGTGTCTGCGCTTCAGGCATTGCAGCTCCCGCCTAGTCAAACGTGGGCCGCTACTGGACGACTTGTACACCCGAAAAGTTGCGGTCGTGCGCTTGACTGAATAAGCGTATCGTATTCAGTTCCGTATACAACCGCACGATTGTTCCATCTAAATCCAAAAACGAAGTGGACTGATTTTTCCAAAGAAGCTACTAACAATTTGCACGAAGAAAACGATGGGTAGTGATGCATCATCTACTTGGAGCCCTTGCAACGCCATCAGTAGTGATGCTATCAGTAGTGACTAAGCTAAGCGCATCATCTACAAGCCCACCCCACCATATATAGAATTTTCCAACCCTACTTGGAGCCCTTGCAACGCCATCAGTAGTGATGCTATCCGCACCGCCAGGACTGAAGCCGTCGGACAGGGTTGGCGGAATAGCAAACTCTCTGGCCTCGTTGTCCGCTCCACCAGAGCGTGTGTTCTCCTCAGTCTTGGGCACCACACCACCACTGTCTTCTACATCAACAGCCTTGCCAACAGCAACTCCGTCAATTGTGGTGACACCCATGGCATCAGCGCCGTTCTTGCAGCTGCCAAATGTGCCACCGTATCCGACATTGCCGCCATGTTCGTCAGCTGTGGACACGCCTGCCCCATCAGTATTGGCAGCCTTTGTCGAACACATCCTGACGGCAGTGGCATCTCCTTCCCCTGCGACCACCATGGCACCACCAATGACACCAGCACCAACACCCCCGCTGGCTGAATTGACTCCAGTGGCGCAATTTCAGACCTCATCTTCCGTCGTTGCCATGATTGTCTTATTCCAGCAGCTGACTGCTCAAGTGTGCTTCATCACCTTCAGTATTGCTCAGCCCCAGTTCCGAAAGGAAGGTAGAAGTGTTGTGGACACTTTCATTGGGAAGCAATACAGCAAGAAGAAGACGAAGGTGTCAGGAACTGTTAGTGGCTAAAAACAGCCATAGTTATCTGTTTAGGGGACTTTGGCTAAACGATAGATCTGCATGCGTTTGGGTTTAGGATCTGCATGCGTTTGGTTATTGACTCTGTTAGTTGACAGCCGGCCATTAGGTGCTATAACTAAGGGCCGGCTAAGCGAAGAGGAATAAGCAAGAAGTGAGTTATTATGATCAGAGCCTCCTAGGGAGGGCGATCAGGATCACAACCTTGCCATTGTTCTAAGTCTAGCCAGATTTAGGCAGCCCCAGATTTAATAAACCCAATCATCTAGCCATATCATAAAGTCACTGCAACTCAAACAGCATACGTAATACAAAGTAAACTTAAATTTAATAATTCTTTTGCATACCTGAGGTGTTGGGGATGGAGGGGCAGCATCCATGGGAGAAAGTGCTGCAGCTTTGTTGGCCAATTTGTATAATGCTGCTGAGCCATCTTGTTGATGTTTTGAGCTCATGGAAATCAGAAGATCAAGAAGCAAGTCAAGACCTGGATGACCCAGAATTTAAATTCATGAAGAACACCACAGTAGAATGGAAATGAAAAGGTACAATTTTTCAGTGGTTGCAAAATTGTTTACCATTACTATCAATAAAAATTGTTCTTTGATCTTCAGGGGCACAAAGGTGTGCAAGAGCCAGAGCAACACGCCTTTGCACAGATTTCTCTCCTACTCGCATCAAATAAAGCAAGTGTTTCAACACCTGTAAACCATCACATGGGAACAAGCTTCATAAATACTATAGTCAAGCACATCGCAAACAACGAAATGCAGAAACCTTGCAAGCAGAACTTACTCGTCCATTTATCTTCTCCTCTAACCTCTTCAATGTTTTTGCCACACAGTCCTTTGTTGCCTGAAATTAAGAATAGCTTAATAAAAAAACATTCACAACAAAGTGACCAATATACAATGAAGGCCAATGTACCTGGACAATAAATTCTCCATCTTGCAACTTTTGGACACCTCCTACTTTAATGAAGTCAGATACATAGTCCTATAAGAAAGAACAGTGATTTACTTCAGAAACAATGAGGATAAGAAATATAAGATAAACATTTTATAAAAAATGAGTTAATCCCATTACAAAGGAACATGGAGTGTGGAATTATTAACCAATAGTGGAAAAGGGATATTTGAGAGATATGGCAAACCTTGTGAAAAAAAATAGATCGTAAATTACCTCATTATCTGCAACTCCATAAAGGGCAAATGCAGCATTATGTTGCAGAGATCCATTTTTTGAGTCAAGAAGTTTTAACAAAGGCACCAAGCCACCATTATATGCAATACCTGCTTGGTTATGTGTGTCCTGATAAAAGACTCTTTAGATTAGATTACGAGTTGCAACTAAGCAAAAAAGAAAGAAAGAAAGAAAGAAAGAAAGAAAAAGAAACAATCCCACTAACCCATAAGTAAAAGGAAAAGATGAATGGGGATTTCCCCTTGCATTATATGATATGCAGCAACAACAACAACAACATAACCTTTCAGTCCCAAGCAAGTTGGGGTAGGCTAGATTTGAAACCCACCAAGAGCCTCAAATCACGGTTTAGGCACTTCAATAGCTGCTTGTCAAACATAGATCTCTAGGTATATCCCAAGCTTTCAAATATCTTTTTATTGCCTCCCCCCATGTCAATTTCGGTCTTCCTCTACCTCTCCTCATATTATTAGCTTGGCTTAGGACTCCACAATGCACTGGTGCCTCTGGAGGTCTCCTTTGGACATGGCCAAACCACCTCAACCAATGTTGGACAAGCTTTTCTTCAATTGGTGCTACCTCTAGGCGATCACGTATATCATTGTTCCGAACTCGGTCCATTCTTGTGTGACCGCAAATCCATCGCAACATACGCATTTCTGCAACACTCAGTTGTTGAACATGTCGAATCTTTATAGGCCAACATTCTGCTCCATACAACATAGCCGGTCTAATCGTCGTTCTATAGAACTTGCCTTTTAGCTTTTGTGATACCCTCTTGTCACAGAGAATGCCAGAAGCTTGTCGCCACTTGATCCACCCCAAAGTTCAAAAAGGCGACGCCTCATCCCCGCCTAGGCGCGCCTAATCGCTGGGCGACGGGTCTCGCCTAGCCTATGGGGGTAGGCGGACTCCAAGGCGGGCGCAGCGCCTAGACTTCGTAAGGCGGCACCTGGGCGAACGGCGCGAGCGAGGTGCGCGAAAATTTTGCCGCCGCGGAAGCGCGCGCGTGAAGCTGGCATCAGGCCCACGCGCGGGCATGGGAAAAGAAAGTGAGGAGCGCGCATAGATGGAATCGGGCGGCAGAGTATAAGAGGGAAAGACGCCGTCGCACCCGCAACTTCTCTCCGCCGGTCGCGCCCCTCACCGCCGGGCTGCTCCTCCCGCCGGTCGTGCCCTGCCGCCTCCCGCCGGTCGCGCTCATCCCCGCCGGTTTGCTGCTCGAGCTCCCGCCGGCAGCTTCCCGTCCCCACCGGTACTGCTCCAGTCGTCCGCTCCCCTCCCCGTCGGGTGGCTGGCCGCCGGCATGACTTTTAGAGTTGATGGACAAACCCCTTTAAAAGTTTATGGATTCGAAAATCAACTTTTAGAGTTGATGGACAAACCCCAACATAAGTTAATAGACCTCCGGTGCATTTAACTCAAAAACAAAAGACAGAATTCTGTGCAACCAACATATGGGCTATTGAACCAACATATGGAGAATAGTTGTGTCGGTGTTTTCGGACCACCGACGAGTAAATTTGTATTTACGTGTCTGGCTCGGATGGTGTGCTCAGAAGACACAAGGATTTATACTGGTTCGGGCGAAACGTCCCAACGTCCAGTTCGCTGTTGCTCGTGTTACCGGCACTTGGTTTGTGGTAGAGGTTACAAACAGGCGAGAGAGGGAAAGGATCCCAAGTCTCTGGTGGAAGGAGTGAACGGGTGCTAAGAGCTCGATTGCCGCTCAGCCGTGTGCTCATGTCGTGCTCTTGTGTTTTTTATTCTCTGTCCGGATCCCCTGGTATGGGCACCCTGCTTTCCCTTTTATAGACGAAGGGAAAGCGAGGGTTACAGCAGAGGAAAATGAGAAGAACGAGAGAGAGAAGAAGGCTTCCAGGGTCGCCGTGTCCTTCTTCTCCTTCATGCGGGTCCCGCCGATCCTGTAGATGTCAACAGGGACGGCTCCACGTCGCGGCCCTGTTCGTTACTGGCGCCATGCGCAGGCGTAATCTGCCGGTCATGGCGGACGTCGTGGTGAACTGACGCGCCTGTCAGCGTCCGTACGAGGGTTAGGCAGAACACCACCAGCACGCCCGACACTGTTCTTGATGCGAATCCTCAGGTATGGCCCTTCATTGCCACGGGTTACATCGAGGCGTGCCAGTCTCTTCCCTGGTGTCAGAGTTTTGACTTAGGGTCATACGCTTGGACCTGGAATGGTTGGCGGCCGTATGGGTCCCCGTCGGATGAGACGGAAACCGCGTCCTTAGGGTCGGGCGAGACGGAGCCCGCACCCAAGGGGTCGGGCGAGACGGAGCCCGCGGCCTCGGGCGAGATGGAGCCCGCACCCAAGGGGTCGGGCGAGACGGAGCCCGCGGCCTTGGGCGAGACAGAACCCGCGTCCTTGGGATCGGGCGAGACGGAGCCCGTGGCCTTGGGCGAGACGGAGCCTGCACCCAAGGGGTCGGGCGAGACGGAGCCCGCGAGCTCAAGGTCAGGCAAGACGGAGCCCGCGGCCTCGGGGTCGGGCGAGACGGAGAGCCCGCGGCCTTGGGCGAGACAGAACCCGTGTCCTAGGGATCGGGCGAGAGCCCGCGGCCTTGAGGTCGGGCGAGACGGAGCCCGCGGCCTTGGGGTCGGGCGAGGCCTTTTAATATGTCTTGATCCATCCGGGAAAGTCAACGTGGGCGCTAACTTCCTTGGTTTGGGTATTCCTAATATCGATACCCGACAAGCTGCGTAACTTCAATTACTTGGCGGAGCAATTGGAATGTGTGTGGTACCAGAGGTACCTCGAATACAGCAGCACCCTGGGTGTGTTGTTGACAATCACAGTGGTGAAGATGCAATGCAGATAAGGGCAGAGCAAGGGACTTGGCACATGCAGACACCAGTAACATGAGGCCCGCATATTTGGAAAATCTGTCCATGTCTAGGATGGGCTGGATAAGGAAGGTATGTGGTGCCAGCAAACTCACTATGGTTTTGCCCTAAACATATTTATTATGATCTTTGCATCCCCAGTCCCCACATATAGTTCCCATCAACAGAGAAGCAAGGGAACTAATTTGATAAAGTTATACATTGTGTGGATTTTGTAAAAGAGCAAGAAAAAATCTGTGGTGTTTTTATTTCACTGCCTCCACTGATTCTCTAGAGTAGAAAACAGTAAAGTACCTCATAAACATTAAAAAATACGCTATATTAAAAATAAAAATTAAACCTGGGCAAGCCTGCCAAGTGCAAAAGCAGACATCTCCCGGAGTTGGACATCAGCTGACTGTAGCATTTCAATTAGTGGACGGACTGCACCCCTTTGCACAATATGGACCTGTAAACAAACATATATATTAATCTATCAAGTTCAGAAACGAATTAACTGGAGAAAACATCTTATATCTCTTTGCTTTTGTGTCATTCCTTAGATAATGAGATTTATCATTCTAGATTTCCTTATACTGAACATTATATTCAATTGTTGAGTTCATTCTTTTTCTACCTTCTGCATCTCTCCACTCAAAGAACAGACAACAAGTGGTCCCCATGGTTGTCCTCTCTCCCATCTCCCAAGGAAACAACAACAACAACAACATAGCCTTTCAGTCCCAAGCAAGTTGGGGTAGGCTACCTCTGCAACAAATAAACTAACTTCTAAAAAAAACTTAAATCTTATCAATGATTTATTGGTAGGGGAGGGCTTAGGGTGTGGTGTAAGCCAGGAGTGGTGGAGCAATTGAAATGCGTGTGGTAGCCGAGCTAGGTTCAGCTTGAGCATAGAACCCAGGGTGTGTTGTTGCCAAGCACAGTGATGAAGACGCAATGCAGGTAAGGGCAGAGCTGGGACTTGGCACGTGCAGACACCGGAAACATGAGCTGGGACTAGATAAGGAAGATAAGTGTGCCAGCACCGGATAGGGCAGTTGCAGAGGCTGCCATATGGCACACCAATCTGGATTCGTGATTGTGTGGCACCCAGATCAGACCAAGAATAAGAGATGCAGAGACATAGTTAGAAAAGAGCAACAAGGAGAATAAGTGAGGTCATGCATGGACTGGCCAGCAGCATGTAGGCCTAGGCCTTCCCCAACTCTGCTTTTTTACTGGTAGCCCCAGAGGCCATGTAGGATCGGATAAAAAAAGTAGGTGCTCTACACTTGTCATAGTGGCTTGCAGAAGCTACATATGCTTGGGGAGAGAGAAGGTGGTCCATGCTAAAAAAGAAGAGGGAGAGGAAATAAAGGTGAGGCATGATGAAAGGAAAAAGTTTCTTTGTAAACCACAAGTAGTGATAGTTTGCATTGTGTGAATAGTAGTCTCAACATTCCCTAGTCTATGTGGAACACTTTATTTGTACTAGAACCACTAAGAGTGTTAGCCTCCATTGATGGTGCCCTGGCATCATGTCAAAAGGCGCCAGACGGTCCCAGCAACAACAATCTGTCACACCTGATGTGCTTGGCCAGAAATGGGGTTTACTACTTATTTCACTTCTATCCCAACATACAGTGCACATAAATTAAATGTTACATATGTAAATCACCAGTACTTCTGAAAAAGAGAGAATTGCACCACTAGCCCTTAAAGTTGTGTTGTTGTCTCACTCTCACCAACTTCCCTCAACTTGCAAATTACTTTGCTAGCCCCCCTAAACTTCAGGTCTGTTTGCAACATTGGCCCAAATCACCTTAACATAACAAATTGTGTTGACATGAGCATTAAACATGGGACCCGCTCTCCATGGCATGTTGACACAGGTTTTGGCCTATAACCTTAAGACATGTGCAATATACATTCCAATCACAAATAAATAACATGGGTGGTTAAATTCCATCAAATTATGGAACAATAATACAAAATAAATACTTCTTGAAAAAGAAGGGGATTGATAGTCTAATATTAGCCAAATATACATGGTATTGAAAGTCACATTCATAAATAATGCCTATCTGCAATAAGGCCTGTTCACAAGAAGACACGGCTACCAGTTGAGTACGCCATAAATAATGACATGTACGAAAACAAAATATTTTGTTCACTGGTCAAATAATTAGTCAATTTGATGGCATCATCTACATATCCATGTCAGTGATGTATTGATCAATGGAAAAGAAAAGGGAAGGAGGCGACGATAAAAGAAAATAAACAGTCCAGTATAATAGCCCATGTTTGATGCCACATCAGCACCATCAATTAAACTAGGTAGCTAACGGTAATTTGGGCCGATGCCACAATGGGTCCAATGTTAGAAGGGTTCACAATGTAAGTTACAAATTGAGGGGTGTGCGAGAGACAACCATGCAAATTCAGGGATTAGTGGTGCGATTCTCTCTTTAGTTTTGACTAACCTACCAGTGGATTTGCAAAATTTACTGAAGACTTGTAAACAATAAGTATTCCATATTTATTAAGCACCTTGCAATCCGAGTCTGCCGAAGCAAATTGCCCTAGCAACAAAGCAGCCTCTCTTTGGCTTTCTGTACAACATGAGCTGAAAAAAATAAAGAAAGCAATGTTTCATACATCAAGCAGATATTCTTGAGGTGAGATGCCGGTGTAGAGCAAATCATAGAGCACCCTTTAAAACTTAAATAACAATGACAAATAACCTTCTCATTTGAATAAGATGGTATTCTAGAATACAAGATGAGAAAGGAGCCAGTAGCTTGGTTGGTACAGTTTCCCAACAAGAAGGCCACCCACCCAAAATTCCAGTCCCTCACCAAATGTGGATACCTCACTGAACCAGTTTCAGCGAGTTTTTTGGACAACCGGGGTTCAATACTCCTCTTTAAGACAAAGCCATGGTCGAGTGTTTACAACAACAACAACAACAAAGTCTTTAAGTCCCAAATAAGTTAGGGTAGGCTAGAGTTGAAACCCAGCAGAGGCACGTGAATAGTTATTTTCCAAGCACTCCTATCTAAGGCTAAGTCTTTGGGTATATTCCATCCTTTCAAGTCTCCTTTTATTGCATCTACCTAAGTCAACTTCGGCCTTCCTCTGCCTCTCTTCACGTTACTATCCTGGCTTAGGATTCTACTACGCACCGGTGCCTCCGGAGGTCTCCGTTGGACATGTCCAAACCATCTCAACCAGTATTGGACAAGCTTTTCTTCAATTGGTGCTACCCCTAATCTATCACGTATATCATCGTTCCGAACTTGATCCCTTCTTATATGACCGCAAATCCAACGCAACATACGCATTTCCGCGACACTTATCTGTTGAACATGTCGTCTTTTCGTAGACCAACATTCTGCACCATACAACATAAAAGGTCTAATCGTCGTCCTATAAAACTTACCTTTTAGCTTCTGTGGTACCCTTTTGTCACATAGGACACCAGATGCTTGGCGCCACTTCATCCACCCTGCTTTGATTCTATGGCTAACATCTTCATCAATATCCCCGTCTCTCTGTAGCATTGATCCTAAATATCAAAAGGTATCCTTCCTAGGCACTACTTGACCTTCCAAACTAATATCTTCCTCCTCCCGAGTAGTAGTGCCGAAGTCACATCTCATATACTCAGTTTTAATTCTACTGAGTCTAAAACCTTTGGACTCCAAAGTCTCCCGCCATAACTCCAGTTTCTAATTCACTCCTGTCCGACTTTCATCAACTAGCACTACATCGTCCGCGAAAAGCATACACCAAGGGATGCCCCCTTGTATGTCCCTTGTGACCTCATCCATCACTAAGGCAAACAGATAAGGACTCAACCTGGCCCTTGATGTAGCCCTATCCTAATCGGGAAGTCATCCGTGTCTCCATCATTTGTTCGAACACTAGTCACAACATTGTTGTACATGTCCTTAATGAGCCCGACATACTTTGTTGGGACTTTATGTTTGTCCAAAGCCCACCACATAACATTCCTTGGTATTTTATCATAAGCCTTCTCCAAGTCAATAAAAACCATGCGTAGGTCCTTCTTCTTCTCCCTATACCGCTCCATAACTTATCTTATTAAGAAAATGACTTCCATGGTTGACCTTCCGGGCATGAAACCAAATTGGTTCATAGAGACCCAGGTTATTGCTCTCAAGCGATGCTCGATAAATCTCTACCATAGCTTCATAGTATGGCTCGTCAACTTAATTCCCCGATAATTAGTACAACTTTGAATATCCCCTTTATTCTTGTAGATCGGTACCAATATACTTCTTCTCCACTCGTCAGGCATCTTGTTCAATCGAAAAATATGGTTAAACAGCTTGATTAGCCATACTATAGCTATGTCCCTAAGGCATCTCCACACCTCGATTGGGATACCATGGTCGAGTGTTTCTCTAGAATAATATAAAAATGACAAGGAACTGAATAGGACTAGGAATGGCCTAGCCTACGCTCGAATATAATAATTAGCATTGTTTTGGTTGGCTTAATCATTAAAGCTTCATGCACACTGGTGTCCTCAAAATTAGAGCATCTCCAACAGATTACTTATCTCATCCCTGATACTAAAAATATGCAATTCAAGGGATTGTGGTTGCTCCAACAGATTACTCAACCTATCTCCAATACCTAAAAGTTTTAAGTAGCTACTTAAAATCCCTATCCACTCCCTCTCCCCTATCAACTTTAAAAGTACTGGTAATATGTTGGGAGAGGAGATGAGCTACACTACTAATAATACATAATAGATCACTTATATAGACTTTTAGGGGATGCAGGATAAGTAATCTGTTGGAGATGCTCTAATAGAACATTTGTAAGGCATGCTCAAGCTCAACAGAGCATGCAGTATATATTTATACCTAATACTCCATCCATCCAAAAAAGAATGTATATTCTAGATTTGAAACAAGTCAAACTTTCTTAAGTTTAACTAAATTTAAAGAAAATAGTATCAACATTTATGTTTCCATTTGAAGGGCGGGCCTGGTGCAAGCGGTAGAGTCTTACCGCCTGTGACAGGAAGGTCCCGGGTTCGAGTCGCGGTCTCCTCGTATTGCACAGGCGAGGGTAAGGCTTGATGGGATACGTCTCATGTGTGGGCTGGTCTTTGTGGGGCTGTGCTGGTCATATGGTCCTTGTGGCTGCATGGTCTGTTTTTAGAATAGCATCTTAGACTAGAGGACAGCATCTTAGAGGACAGCATCTTAGACTAGAGGACAACATCTTAGAGGACAGCATCTTAGCATCTAGGACGACATCTTAGACTAGCATCTTGGCATATGCTTGGCTGACTAGCAACCTATAAATATGTAACCCCAACCCTTCAGGTTGGCATGGCATTTGGAAATAAACTAGAAAATTGCCCCAACTCCTAGTGCCATCCTCTCTCGATGAGAGTAAGAATTCTGCTACTACTAAGAGTAAGAATTCAGCGACTAACAACTGGTATTAGAGCCATACTATCCTGTAGCCTGAGCATCTCTTGCTCATCTCCTTTCCCAGCCGCACAACAGCCCCAGCTAGGAGCAGCAGCAGCTCCGGCCGCTCCTGCTCACTCCTCTCCCTCTGCGCAGACGAGCAGCAGCTCTCTCCCCACGCAGCAGCCCCACGGTAGCGCGTCATGTCCGCAGGGCAATCTCAGCGCTCGGTCGCCTCGAGCATGCGGCGTCGGCAGGAGGCCGAACTTGCCACGGCAGAGGAACGCGAGCGAGCGGCGGCAGAGACCGCAGCGGCAGCGGCAAGGGCGTCGAGGCTGGCAGTGTGGAGCTGGCAGCAGCCAGAGCGGAGGCGGAAGCAGCGACGGCGGCGGATGCAGCGCGTGCGGCGGCAGCAGAGGTCAAGGCCCTGCGCGGCAGCATCTGCAGCTCCGTTTCTGCTGACGACAGCGCCGACGCGGACCTCGAGTTGCTGGGGAGGGAGGCAGGACGAGCGCGGGCGGCGCAGTGGGCAGCCGCGCACGCCCACGAGCGCGGCGGCAGCCCCGACAGGCGCGGACGCGCCGGTGGCGCTCCTGGAGGAGACGCGCACGGCGGCGGCACTCCTGGAGGACGCGCGCATGGCGGTGGCGCTCCTGGAGGAGGTGCGCACGGCAACGGTGGCGGACGGGTCGATGGAGAGCGCGGCCTTCACAGGCAGCGTGGCTCTCTCTCCCCAGATCGGTACCGTGGTTACCACGGGCTCCAGGCTGTCGTCAGGGACGTCGGCCCCGGCGGTGGGTGGCCTACCCTCACCAAGACCATCTACGTCGAGTGGGTTGAGGTGATGAGGGTAAAGCTCCAGGTGCAGCACATGTGGGAGGCAGTCCGGTACGGCGACGTCGACTACGACCTAGATCGACGGGCGCCGGATGCCCTCATCGCTGCAGTCCCGCCCGAGATGCAGTTCTCGCTTACAAACAAGCGGACTGCCAAGGAGGCTTGGGACGCCATCGCTGCGGCACGCATCGGCAGCGACCGCGCCCGCAAGTCCACACTGCAGGCACTTCGCAAGGAGTGGGAGAACCTGGCCTTCAAGACAGGTGAGGACGTTGACGACTTCGCTCTCCGTCTCAACACTCTGTTGCAGAAGATGGTGCAGTTCGGCGATGACACCTACGGCGAGGAGAGAGCTGTTGAAAAGCTCTTCCGATGCGTCCCCGAGAAGTACAAGCAGATGGCTCGCTCGATCGAGTCTTTGCTGGATCTCTCCACGATGTCGATCGAGGAGGCGATAGGTCGCCTCAAGGTTGTCGACAGCGATGAGCCACAGTCTCTCTCGGGGCCCATCACCACTGGCGGGAAGCTCCTTCTCACTCGGGAGCAGTGGCTTGCCAGCCAAGGTGACCGGAAGAAGGGGGAGCCTTCTTCCGCGACAGGCGGCCGCAAGCGTGGCAAGCCGCGCAGAGACGCCCAGGCCGGGGCGCGAGGACGTGCCGAGGGTGATGCCCGCGGAGGCGCCACCGGCAGGCACAAGCCGGCACGAGACGACGCCTGCCGCAACTGCGGCCAGCTTGGCCATTGGGCCAAGGACTGTCGACAGCCACGACGCGGCCAGGCCCACGTCGCACAGGCGGAGGAGCCGACTCTGTTCATGGCACATGCAAGCATCGAGCTACCTCCAGCGACACCGGCCGCAGCGGCTCTCCTCCACCTTGACGAGCCAAAAGCACACGCCCTCCTCGGCGACGGCTCCGGCAATGACAAGACTGACGGGTGGTGCCTCGACACCGGCGCCACCCATCACATGACCGGTCGACGGGAGTTCTTCATTGAGCTTGACTCTAGCGTCCGAGGCTCCGTCAAGTTTGGGGATGCCTCCGGCGTGGAGATCAAGGGCGTCGGCTCCGTCATCTTCACCGTCGTGTCTGGTGAGCACAGGCTGCTCACCGTAGTCTACTACATCCCCGCATTGAGGAACTCCATCATCAGCTTGGGATAGCTGGATGAGAACGGTTCGCGCGTAGTGGTTGAGGATGGAGTCATGAGGATTTGGGATCGTCGTCGCCGCCTTCTCGCAAGGTATCCAGAAGCGCAAATCGACTCTACGTCCTTAACGTGCAGGTGGCACAACCCCTCTGTCTCGCTGCTCGTCGGGATGACGAGGCGTGGCAGTGGCACGAGTGCTTCGGGCACCTTCACTTCGAGGCCCTGAAGCGGCTCAGTGCCACGGAGATGGTGCGAGGCCTACTGTGCCTCGACCATGTGGAGCAGCTCTGCGACGTCTGCGTGTTGACGAAGCAGAGGCGACTCCCCTTTCCTCAGCGGGCGAGCTTTCGAGCCCAGGAGAGGCTCGAGCTTGTGCACGGGGACTTGTGTGGCCCGGTGACACCGGCCACACCGGGAAGACGACGCTACTTCCTGCTGCTCGTCGACGACCTCTCCCGCTACATGTGGGTGATGGTCCTCGGCAGCAAGGGAGAGGCTGCGGACGCCATCAGGCTGCTACGGAGGCGGAGTGCGGCCACAAGCTGCGCGTGCTGCGCACCGACAACGGCGGCGAATTCACGGCTGCTGAATTCGCGTCGTACTGCGCTGATGAGGACATTCAGCGCCAGTACTCCGCGCCGTACAGCCCGCAGCAGAACGGCGTCGTTGAGCGGCGCAACCAGACGGTTGTGGGGATGGCTCGGGCCCTTCTCAAGCAGAAGGGGATGCCAGCTGTCTTCTAGGGAGAGGCGGTGGTGTCGGCCATCTACATCCTCAACCGCTCGCCTACCAAGGCGCTCGACGGCAGGACGCCGTACGAGGCTTGGCATGGGCGGAAGCCGGCGGTCTCCCACTTGCAGGTCTTCGGCTGCCTCGCGTTCGCCAAGGAGCTTGGCCACATCAGCAAGCTCGACGACAGGAGCACTCCGGGAGTGTTCATCGGCTACGCAGAGGGCTCGAAGGCCTACCGCATCCTCGACCCGAAGACACAGCGTGTGCGCACGGCACGCGACGTTGTGTTCGACGAAGGGCGAGGATGGGCGTGGGACAAGGCGGTGGACGACGGCTCGGCTCCGACCTACGACGACTTCACTGTCGAGTACGTCCACTTCGAGGGAGCTGGGGGAGTAGGCAGCTCTTCTTCGACGAGCGCGTCTACCCCAGTCCCCGAGCCTCCACCGACCCCGGCGCCTACTACTCCGACAGCACCACGCTCTCCAGCCAGGACCTCGGCTGCGATGAGTTCTTCGCCGACTCCACCACAGCCGGCACCGCCACGCACTCCAGCACCGACAGGCACCTCTCCGGGCACGTCTACTCCAACACCAGCTCGTGTCGAGCACAGCCCGGTTGAGCTCGCTACTCCGCTCTCACGACGAGGAGCGCATCGACGCGTACCACGACGGCGAGTCGTTGCGGTACCGTACGATGGAGAACCTTCTCGGCGACCAGCCGGTGCCGGGACTGGTGCCTCACTGCCTGGAGGCGCAGTTGCACCTTGCGTGTGACGACGGCGAGCCTCGGTCGTTTGCAGAGGCCGAGAGACACGCGGCATGGCGCGCCGCGATGCAATTGGAGATGGATGCGGTTGAGAAGAACCGCACCTGGGAGCTTGCTGACCTTCCTCGTGGTCACCGCGCGATCACCCTTAAGTGGGTGTACAAGCTGAAGAGGGATAGCCGGCGCCATCGTCAAGCACAAGGCTCGCTTGGTGGCACGAGGTTTCGTGCAGCAGGAGGGGGTCGACTTCGACGACGCCTTTGCTCCCGTGGCACGGATGGAGTCCGTGCGACTCCTTGCGCTAGCTGCCCAGGAGGGCTGGCGTGTTCATCACATGGACGTCAAGTCGGCGTTCCTTAACGGCGACTTGAAGGAGGAGGTCTACGTGCACCAGCCGCCGGGATTTGCGATCCCCGGCAAGGAGGGCAAGGTGCTCCGCCTGCGCAAGGCCCTCTATGGCTTGCGGCAGGCACCGAGGGCGTGGAATGCCAAGTTGGATTCCACGCTAAAGGGGATGGGCTTCGAGCAAAGCCCGCACGAGGCGGCCATCTACCGACGAGGCAGTGGAGGAAATGCTCTGCTGGTGGGTGTCTACGTCGACGACTTGGTGATCACCGGCACCAAGGATGCGGAGGTGGCGGCATTCAAGTAAGAGATGAAGACCACCATCCAGATGAGTGACCTGGGGCCTCTCTCCTACCTGGAAATCGAGGTGCACCAGGATGACTACAGGATCACGCTTCGACAGACCGCCTACGCCAAGCACGCCGTTGAGCTAGCTAGGCTCACCGACTGCAACCCAGCTCTCACTCCGATGGAGGAGAGGCTGAAGCTGAGCCGCGACAGCACGACGGAGGAGGTGGACGCTACGCAGTACCGGCGTCTTGTGGGGAGCCTTCGCTACCTCGCCCACACACAGCCGGACTTGGCATTCTCCGTCGGCTACGTTAGTCGGTTCATGCAGCGACCGACGACGGAGCACCAGCAGGCTGTGAAGAGGATCATCCGCTACGTTGCGGGAACTCTCGATCACGGCCTCTACTACCCTAGGTGCACTGGGGCGGCACACTTCGTCGGGTACAGCGACAGCGACCACGCCGGCGACATCGACACCAGCAAGAGCACGAGCGAGATCCTCTTCTTCCTCGGCAAGTGCCTCGTTAACTGGCAGTCGGTCAAGCAGCAGGTGGTGGCCCTGTCCAGCTGCGAGGCCGAGTACATAGCGGCCTCCACCGCTTCGACTCAGGCGCTCTGGCTCGCTCGACTGCTCGGTGATCTCCTCGGCAGAGACACTAGAGCGGTGGAGCTCAGGGTGGACAGCAAGTCCGCTCTGGCCCTGGCAAAGAACCCCGTGTTCCATGAACGCAGCAAGCACATCCGGGTGAGGTACCACTTCATCCGAGGCTGTTTGGAGGAAGGGAGCATCAAGGCGAGCTACATCAACACCAAGGACCAGCTTGCAGACCTGCTAACCAAGCCCCTTGGGAGGATCAAGTTCCTTGAGCTCTGCTCCAGGACCGGGATGGTTCAACTTTCCCACAGGACGACGCACAAGACTTAGGGGGAGAATGATGGGATAAGTCTCATGTGTGGGCTGGTCTTTGTGGGGCTGTGCTGGTCACATGGTCCTTGTGGCTGCATGGTCTATTTTTAGGACAGCATCTTAGACTAGAGGACAGCATCTTAGAGGACAGCATCTTAGACTAGAGGACAGCATCTTAGAGGACAGCATCTTAGCATCTAGGACAACATCTTAAACTAGCATCTTGACATATGCTTGGTTGGCTAGCAGCCTATAAATATGTACCCCCAACCCTTCAGGTTCGCATGGCATTTGAAAATAAACCAGAAAATTATCCCAACTCCTAGTGTCATCCTCTCTCGATGAGAGTAAGAATTCTGCTACTACCAAGAGCAAGAATTCAGCGACTAACAAGGCTTGCCACTAACACCCTTCCCCAGACCCTGCACAGAGCGGGAGCTCTCTGCACTGGGTGCGTCCTATTTATGTTTCCATTTGGGTTTACTATAAAAATATATTTTATAGTTAATCTAACGATACATATTTTGTATCATAAATGTTAGTATTTTTTTACTATAGATTTGGTCAAACTTTATATTGTTTGACTCCTAGGGAAGAGAGAATTACATTCTTTTTGGACAATGGGAGTATTAAAGAGCAAAAGTTTCTCTCCTTAGGATTTTGTCCATCAGCCAAGCCCATTCATACATTCATCGCCCCACCAGCGGTCCCTCCGCATGAACGTATGTTCCCTCGTCTCGTCCAATGATGCACCCTGACTTTCGTCCAACTGTTCAAGACCCCGCCCTTGGCTCACACCTCCGCCTGCCTGCTACACCTCCTTCGACACGGCCATTGGCCCCACGACGGTCATGAAGCATGACTGCCCCGTGGGAGGAGATCTGGAGAACACCTGTGAGAAGACGGCACCGGCTCCGTGGTCAAGTGTAGAGCTTCTTAGCATGCCCCTCGCCTTCCTTGTGACAGCGCAGTATTGGAAGTTCCGTCCTCCCCCTCCAACCTGGGATACCAGATCCAGGCATTCGGCGTGTCGTGGTGCAGGCCCATGGGCCATGGAGTCCATGGCTTTTAGAGGTTTGACTTCCTCCGCGATCAACGAGTGGTGGAGTCTAGTCGTGGGCAGCACGGCCGAGCTGCTAACCCACTCCCACGGAACCTGATGGCAAGGTCTGCAATTCTTCTCCTTTTCTATCTGTGTTTCTTCAGATTCACATCTTATTCAATTATTGAACATTGGCCTCAATAAATGTGTGTTTATTGGCATCAATAAATATGTGTGTTGTGTTGTGAAGTATTAGTGGATTGCCCACCTCTTCCCAATCGCTTAAGCTTTTGGGTTCACTTGGTTGGTGCATGAAACTAACATGGTATCAAAGCCAGAGGTCTCGAGTTCGAGTCCTCGTAGAGGCATCTTTTAAGTCCTCCGCTCCCTCCTTTATTTCCACGTTTGCGCCTTGTTCTGGCTGCACGTGAGTGGGAGTGCTGTGAAGTATTAGTGGATTGCCCACCTTTTCCCAATCGCTTAAGCTTTTGGGTTCACTTGGTTGGTGCGTGAAACCTAACATGTTGCTCAATCAACTAGCCACCATATCGATGCTAATTGAGTTGAATCAACCTACAAGCAACTCCCATGCCCGAGAAACAATATGGAACTCTCTTCTGGTTGTTTGGGTAGGCAACAGTTTAACGACTACCTAATGTACAAGGAAGTCAATCTAACCCACACTAACTGAACAGTTTTTAGCTTCAGAGAAAAAAAGAGTGGCCAATGGTCCATATGTCCTATATTTTAAAAAGGGCCATGTATCCTAGATGATACATATATCCTATATTTTAGAAGGGGCATGTTTCCTAGATTTTAGAAGTAGGTCCAGCGTAGGTGCATGGAAATTCTTGATGGCTCTACAACAACAACAAAGTCTTTAAGTCCCAAACAAGTTGGGATAGGTTAGAGTTGAAACCCAGCAGAAGCAATCAAGGTTCAGGCACGTGAATAGTTATTTTCCAAGCACTCCTATCTAAGGCTAAGTCTTTGGGTATATTCCATCCTTAAGTCTCCTTTTATTGCCTCTACCTAAGTCAACTTCGATCTTCCTCTGCCTCTCTTCACGTTACTATCCTGGCTTAGGATTCCACTACGCACAGGTACCTCTAGAGGTCTCTGTTGGACATGTCCAAACCATCTCAACCGGTGTTGGACAAGCTTTTCTTCAATTGGTGCTACCCCTAATCTATCACGTATATCATCGTTCCGAACTCGATCCCTTCTTATATGACCGCAAATCCAACGCAACATACACATTTCCGCGGCACTTATCTGTTGAATATGTCGTCTTTTCGTAGGCCAACATTCTACACCATACAACATAGCAGGTCTAATCGCCGTCCTATAAAACTTACCTTTTAGCTTCTGTGGTACCCTTTTGTCACATAGGACACCAGATGCTTGGCGCCACTTCATCCACCCTGCTTTGATTCTATGGCTAACATCTTCATCAATATCCCCGTCTCTCTGTAGCATTGATCCTAAATATTGAAAGATATCCTTCCTAGACACTACTTGACCTTCCAAACTAATATCTTCCTCCTCCCGAGTAGCAGTGCCGAAGTCACATCTCATATACTCAGTTTTAGTTCTATTGAGTCTAAAAACTTTGGACTCCAAAGTCTCCCGCCATAACTCCAGTTTCTGATTCACTCCTGTCCAACTTTCATCAACTAGCACTACATCGTCTGTGAAAAGCATACACCAAGGGATGTCTCCTTGTATGTCCCTTGTGACCTCATCCATCACTAAGGCAAATAGATAAGGGCTCAAAGCTGACCCTTGATGTAGTCCTATCCTAATCGGAAAGTCATCCGTGTCTCCATCACTTGTTCGAACACTAGTCACAACATTGTTGTACATGTCCTTAATGAGCCCGACGTACTTCGTTGGGACTTTATGTTTGTCCAAAGCCCACCACATAACATTCCTTGGTATTTTGTCATAAGCTTTCACCAAGTCAAAAAAAAAACCATGTGTAGGTCCTTCTTCTCCCTATACCGCTCCATAACTTGTCTTATTAAGAAAATTGCTTCCATGGTTGACCTACCGGGCATGAAACCAAATTGGTTCATAGAGACCCGCGTTATTGCTCTCAAGCGATGCTCGATAACTCTCTCCCATAGCTTCATAGTATGGCTCATCAACTTAATTCCCCGGTAATTAGTACAACTTTGAATATCCCATTTATTCTTGTAGATCGGTACCAATATACTTCTCCACTCGTCAGGCATCTTGTTCGATCGAAAAATATGGTTGAACAGCTTGGTTAGCATACTATAGCTATGTCCCCGAGGCATCTCCACACCTCGATTGAAATACCATCCCGTCCCATCGCCTTACCTCCTTTCATCCTTTTCAACGCCTCTCTGACCTCAGATTCTTGGATTCTCCCCACAAAGCGCCTATTGGTGTCATCAAAAGAGTTATCCAACTAAAAGGTTGTGTCTGTATTCTCACCATTGAACAATTTGTCAAAATACTCTTGCCATCGATGTCGGATCTCATCCTCCTTCACCAAGAGATGCTCCCTTTCATCCTTAATGCACTTAACTTGGTTGAAGTCCCTTGTCTTTCTCTCACGAACCCTAGCCATCCTATAAATGTCCTTCTCTTCTTCCTTCGTACCCAAATGTTGGTAAAGATCCTCGTACGCTCTACCCTTTGCCATACTTACAGCTCGCTTTGCATTCTTTGCCACCTTGTACTTCTCTATGTTGTCCACACTCCTGTCATGGTACAAGCGTCTATAGCATTCTTTCTTCTCCTTAATAGCCCTTTGGACTTCCTCGTTCCACCACCAAGTATCTTTAGCCTCGCCTCCACTTCCTTTGGTTACTCCACACACCTATGAGGCCACCTTCCGGATGTTGGTTGTCATCTTCTCCCACATGTTGTTTGTCCTCTTCTTCCTTCCAAGAGCCCTCTTTGATAACCCTTTCCCTGAATACCTCTGACGTCTCCCCTTTCAGTTTCCACCACTTTGTTTATCCCTACGGGCATGCACCTGAAAACGAAAGTCTACCACCAAAAGCTTATGTTGAGAAACAACACACTCCCCTGGTATCACCTTGCAACCCAAGCATGCTCGTTTGTCCTTTCTTCTTGCGAGGACAAAGTCAATCTGGCTAGAGTGTTGTCCGCTACTGAAGGTCACTAGATGAGATTCTCTCTTTCTAAAGAAAGTGTTGGCTATCATCAGGTCAAAAGCTACCGCGAAGTCCAGAACTTCCTCCCCCTCCTGATTCCTACTATCATACCCAAAACCTCCATGAACTGTCTCGAAACCTACACTTGTAGTACCTACATGCCCATTAAGATCTCCTCCTATAAAAAGCTTCTCACTACTAGGTACAGCTCTAATCAGGCCATCTAAATCTTCCCAGAATTCTCTTAGCACTCTCGTCGAGGCCTACTTGGGGGGTATACGTACTAATTACGTTCAAGACCATATCACCAATGACAAGCTTGACTAAGATAATCCTATCTCCTTGCCTTCTCACTCCCACCACACTATTCTTGAGGCTCTTATCAATGAAAACTCCTCCATTTCTATTCGCGACTGTCCCTGTGTACCAAAGCTTGAAACCTGTATTGTCCACCTCCTTCGCCTTCTGACCCTTCTATTTAGTCTCTTGAACGCATAATAGATTTACACGCCTCCTAGTCGCGGTATCAACTAATTCTCTTAACTTACCTGTAAGCGACCCTACATTCCAACTACCTAAACGGATCCTAGTTGGTTCGACTAGCTTCCTTACCCTTCGCACCCGTCGACTCAGATGTGAAGACCCTTGCTCATTTTTCACTACATCCGGGCGCCGATGTAGCGCGCCACTAAGGATGCGACGACCCAATCCTTGCTCACTTGACACCGTGCCCAGATCGTGACACGGCGCGTCACGGGGGTGACGACCCGGCCCTTGCTCATTTAACACCATACCCGGGTTCCGATATGACGCGTCGCTAAGAGGGTTACGCCCCAACGGTTTTCTTTCGGGTTTCATCTCCATTAGAATGGCTAACAGATGAAAATCGAAGGAGCTAGCTCCTTATCAATATCAGACGGTATTCTCTATATGCACATGTAGAGAAACTCGGCAGTGTTGATTGTTACCAAGCCATTCACTCAACTTGCACTAAAAACTTACCCACAGCTATGGAGCCAGAAGGAATCATCAATCATGGATGAGAATTTAACTCTGATCTCATCTGATGTCCTTGAAGCAGACCAACTTTTTGAGAAATTTATTTACCTTTTTTCCATCTTACTCCCTCCGTTTCAGAACATGTGATGTTTTAGGATTCAAAAATAATCCCAGAAAAACTTAATGTTATAGGTTGGGCCCATACCAGTTTGAGTTCTTAGAACATCATGTTGCAGCCTGCATGTCCATTCCTTTGGAATGGAAGGAGTACCTTTGCAGTAATTATTCTACATGGAGATCATCTATTTTGGTCCCCCTTTCTCACATAAAGGATTAGAATTTTCCATAGCAACGCGTGGGCATTTCTGCTAAGGACCTTACTCTTTTCTCCTCTTTTATACAAAAACTTTTTCCCGTTGCAACGCACGGGCATATTTGCTAGTGATAATAATTAAAAAAAAAACATGCACAACTATGCTAGCAGTATTGGAGAACCTAACAAATATATACAATTATAAAGTTCTTTATGCACCTAATAAAGCTGCACTTCCCTATGATGACCATACCTTAATAATCGAATCACAGGTTGCAGTGCCCCTGCATTAAGAACCTCCTTCTTGATGTTTGGTGATGAATGAACCAAATTTCCAATGACACCAACCTAACATGTCAATCGAGAAAAATGGTTCATTGCAATAAAATTAAAGAAATCATGAATACATTAGATCCAAGATTGTGCTGATATTCTATGAAAGTTTATCAGCAAACATGTTGGATTGATAAAGAAGTTAGTACAGAAAGGTAACTTTGCACCATGTAGAAGTTTATTCAACGGATAAAAGAGCATAGAACAGCAAGTCAATATAAGGAGGTAACTCAGAGCCTCAGACCAGTTTCATGCAATTTATTTGTTTTGCATAAGCTTCTACAATCAAGTTTACTTAGCAAACATGTTACAAGTAGCAGGTGCAGATTACTTTTTGAAATATTTCAGGAACCAAGTAGTAAATAGCCTCAGCCTCTAGTGTTGTCTCAGTACTTGCCGCCAGTGTTTTAAGGCGTCGCTTAAGCGCCAAGGCGCTGCACGCACGACGCCTTAGCAGACGACTCGCCTTAGATTTGTGTGGCGTCCGCCTTACAGCCGAGGCGTCCAAAAAACGTCGCTTTGGCGTCCAAATCGCGCCAAATCGCGCATGGCGGGCGCCATACGAGGAAGCCTCTGCTCTGGACAGTGGGAAAACGCAGGAGAATAGGCGCGAAAAAAAGGAAAGAGAGAGCGCGATTAGGCATCCAAGCTCGCCTTAGGGGTAAGGCGGCACCTTGTCGCCTTATGCACATGCTAATGCCCCCTCGATTCCGCCGTCTCCTCATCGATTCTGATGCGGGTCCTCTCTATTCCGCCGTCTCCTCGTCGATTCCGCTCAATTGCGCCGTCTCCTCGCCGTCGCCTGCTCGATTCCGCCTTCTCGCCATCGGCTGCTCGATCTGGAAGGGTATGGCGGCGACTGTAGATCTGGAAGGGGAGCAGCGAGGGAGGGGAGCAGAGCAGCGCATCCGGAGAGAGGGGAGGAGCCACGGACGGAAGCAGAGCCGCAGAGGGAAGTGGAGCGGCGGAGAGACGAGCAGAGGCGGACGAGTGGTGGAGAACGAGGAGCAGCGCTGGAGGGGATTCCCATTGGGATAAGCCACGCCAGGAGGGAGAGGGGCACATGGGCCGCCTGGTGGGCTGGTGGGCTGGGCCAGCCCACTTCTTACTCCTCCTCTCTTTTTCTTTTTTCCTTTTCTTTTTTCTTCATCATCTACTACTCTAAGCTGTTGTTTTATGTTTTTTTTAAATCCGTAAGGCGTCGCCTTGCCTCACGCCTCAGTCGCCTAAGCGTAAGGCGGTAGTCACTCGCCACGCCTCGCCTTACCGCCTTAAAAACATTGCTTGCCGCACATTTATGCATTCAAATAAACATTTAATTCTTCAAGCATCCATGTACATGCACCATGATACAGGCTTAACCTGCACGGCTGCACCACTGGCCCTCAAACTTATTTGGGTGTATTGCTAAGTTTTCAAATCTTCAATTTCAGCCTCAAAGATCGCCTGAACTAGCTTAATACAGCCATTAAGGTCTATAGCCAGTTGACAAGAGAGAGAGAGAGAGAGTGCGTTCAAGATATTTACCTTAGCCAATTCAATAACCTCTACGGCACGTTTGGTTGGGGGTAATTGGTACAAGGGAATGGGAGTTTGGGGGGTAAGAGTTTAGAAATCTTTTGTTTGTTTGGTGGGACGGGAAAGTGAGTTTAAAGGGCCAACTCCTACCAATCACTTCCCTTTCTCACAGAAAAAAAAAACCACACACCCTCTTTCCGTGTCTTATTTCCCTCAATGAACCAAACAAGCGATTGGACCTAAAAATCAAATTCTCATAATTCGCTACAACTCCCACCACCAATTCTCATGCCATTTCCCAATAGTTGCCAAACGCACTGCTAGTGGTTTCACTAAGGTTGGCTATATGCAATAGATCAATATCAGTGCACAACTTCAGGGTAATCATGAATCCAAATTAATATAATTTCATCAATGGGATCAGAAAATATTAATCAAACTGCATCTTACATGGCAGGAAATATTGAATAAATTATGCAAAGCCTATGATATAAATGTGTTGTAGGACAACATAATATCTGTAAGGTAACTGCTAATAGCCAAAATTAAGTTTCTATTCAACTTTGGAAATACATTCAAAATTGTCCATGTAATAGAGGATGAAACATAGTCTACCATGAAATTTCCCAACTAAATATACAGTGTTATGATCCAGCATTAAGTTTCAAGATGGAGCATTAAAATTTTATATTTCACAAGGCCTTGCAATGATAAATGCTGATTAAGGATTGTGCAAAATTGTAGAATGGCACAATTTCAAATGATATGATCATTTATTTGTAACAACATTAACCTGCTCATAATCAATCAAACGATACATCTCAACAGTGTGAGAAAGTGCTCTTAGAGAAGTGGAGTTCACATCAGAGTATTCAGTGCCTCGTAATCAAAACTGGAGAATAGCACAAGGCCTTACTGCTTCATAGTGAATTGCAGCATCTTCAGATCGCAGCATTAAGATCAAAGTTGGCAAAGCATTGCATTGAACAATCTGCATTACAGGAATTTACCATGTCGTGAATATGTGTAAAAGGCATATGCAAGTTCAGATGTCAAAATCTAACATAATTATAGCCTTCATTGATTTTGATATCTCACCTGAGTTTTATTTTCATCATTTTTAAAGGCTAAAGTCCGCAAGGCACCTGCAGCTGCCCTCTGCACCTTAAGATCCTGCGATTCTAGCAATTCAACAAGTGGTGGGACTCCACCTTCCATTCTGCAGTAAAACAAAACCCTCAGCAAGTGAAAACTTCTCAAGGAAAACGTTATCAAATGATCAAAAGGCATAAAACAAAACCTGACGCTAGTTTTGATGTTGCTATTCTCATGTGCAAGATTTGTAATTGCATCAGCTGCTCTCTTGATAACACTATTAACCACCCTCGAATTTGTAGTATTTTTCTGCCTTTTCAAGAGTTTCACTAGAGGAGGTAGTGCACCAGCATCAACTATAAGTTGTTGATGTTCAGGCTGTTACAGTGAACACAGAATAAATGATTAAATTGACCATAGCAATAGTAACTTGATGAAAAGTACATAAGAGTAAAGCATCAATTGCTCAAAACACAACTATTAAAAGGTCCCTACAGAACTAGAGCGATTAGGATATCTTAGGTTCCTAAGTTTTTCTAAAGGGTACAAGAGACTGACTAGAAAGACACCAAGTATATAGCACTTGGAAGTTCCTAGGTTTTTCTAACTATTAAAAGGCATGGGATCTTACAGTTTTTTACAAGAAATACAGATATATGAGGATGAGGTTTGGGCGTTCAGAATTACAGTATATATAAACATGGGATAGTTGAAGTTCTTAAACTTTGTAATCCTATGCCACAGGAAACTTGAAAATTCACAGCCCTATTTAGAACATAAATTTGTCGATAATACAAGTAATTGCATTGGTACCAAAAGTGCATCTACAACTCAATTAGGGAATTAATGAAGGAACCTTCACAGCTAGGAGGCCCAGAGCGAAGGCAGCGCCCTTCTCAACCTCATGCTCAAACGGACGCAGTTGTTGTTCCTCCTGCGTTAGCGCCGCCACAGCAGGCTCTTCTAGGTGGCACACCAAGGCCGCCACGGCGCCGCCCTCTACAATCACGTTGACAACCTCCTCTGCTCAATTGACAACCACCAGATCCACTCGGTAAGGATGCGGGTGCACGGATCGGTGCGGCCGGAGTGAGGTTTGGCGAAGGGAGGTTACCGTTTTTGGCGAGCTCAGCGAGGACGTGGGTGGCGCGCTTGGCGGCGGCGCGGTCCGCGTGGCGCCACGAAGAGGCGCAGCGGACGAGGACATCAACCTGCGCGCGGACCTCGCGGGCAAGCGCTGCGTGGGAGTGACGGCAGCAGATCTCGGGGGTGCCCGCCGAGCCGTCCTCCTCCTCGTTGTCATCGTCGGCGCCCGCGCTGCCGAGCGAGGCCGCGGCGGCGGCGGCGGCGGCGGCGGATGCCTCGTCCTCCAACTTCCGCTTCTGCCCCTTGCGGCGCGGGCGCGGGCGCGGGCGCTGGGGCTGCTGCTTTTGCTGCTCCGCCTCCATTCGATAGGTCGACGGCGGCGCGCAGAGCGTGACGGATTGTGGAGGAAAAGGCACAAGCAGTGCGATTCCGGCGCGGTAGGGTGCTGTTCGACAGAAATGTAGAAATGAAAAAAAGAAAATGATTTTTTTATTTCAAACAGTTTTTTTCTTGATCACGTAAAAAGTTTGCGCGTCTTTATATTAGGATTAAGATAGAGAAAATATTCATTACAACATACCTTAATGATGCTTTAAGGGGTCAATAAATTTTACATGGACGCACCCTCTAATGTACTGAGCTAAAGCCCTCTAGTGTACCGATAGCTATGCTGTTACATTGGTCACTGATCAACCTGTATTGCGGTGCTGGCTAGGAGGCCTACGACCGGGCTGCAGAGCAGCGGCGGCGTCGCTTGCGCTCACCCACGTCGTTGTCCGATGGGAACAACTCGCGTAGTGCCTGCATATTCCTGGGGTCGACGGAGACGATATCCCGCTGTTTAGTCCTATGCGTTTCAAGACAAGGTGCTTACCTCGTTTGGACGCCAGGATATGAGATATGCTCTGAGCCGCTATCTGCTTGCTCCTCTTGGAGAGCCAAGTGGGCGATGTACGCCCGCTGTCGTCGCATCAACTCTGGATAGCTCCAGGAGTGGTGGCTGTCTCACCTTAGTCATTCGCTCGGTGAAGCGCTTGAGACGTCTGTTGGCAGAGGCCATCTGAGGTGAAGGGCGGTTGACGGTGTTCGTGGTTGCCTCGACTATTGCGTCTCCTGGGGTGGCTGCCCTGACCAGTGTTGGGTCAGGGAGCGCCCCGGCATCCATGATGCCATGTTGTTCCCTCCGCGACACCATGACCTATGGTGGTCCCTACACAGGCGACAATGAAGGCGTGTCTGTCATCCACTAGGCAGTCTTCGTCGGAGAACAGGTGTCTACCAGCGATGCGTCCGCTTCCTAAGAGGCCGCCGCCGGAGCAGGCGAGCACCCACGCGTTGGTGCTCCTGCTATGGGGCTCACGACGAGCAAGGTAGTGAGCTCCAACACCGGAGAGCAGGTGTCCACCCGGGATGTGTCATCCTGAGCGGCTGCTATCGAAGTCGGCGGGAACCCAGCCGATGTTGCTCCTGCTGGGCGATTCACGACGAGTGAGGCGGCGAGCTCCTCCAGCATAGGGTCGACCCACGTGGGAGCCTTGGCGCTCACACACAGCTTCAACCCCAGCATATCAGGCTCGAGGAAGCAGGGTGCAGTGCAGCAGCAGTTGGAGCAGGGCAGTCGGCGCAGACGACAGGCGCGTCCAAATTGAAATCCCCCACCGGCTTACTCCGACACCGCCATTGTTGGCGGCGGGTTCTATCGACGCCCGCTACGGCATCCAGCACAGCCCCATCTGAGCCGCCGTGAGGCGCGTGCTAGGAGGCCAGTGGGTTGCCGCTACGAGCGGAGTGGCCACCCTTTTATCGCCAATGTTGCGGCATGCTTGGGCTGCTTGCAGTCCCTGGTGAGGTGGCCGAAGCCATGGCAGCGTAGACAACGTCAGGGCAACCGACAGTAGCTACTCGATACGAGTAGGAAAGACAGTTGAAACATCTACCATGAAGCTCAGCGGAGATCTCCCGCCACCCATCAACGTCGGGGGCGCATACACATCTGTGGCGCTCAAGGCGATGGCGGGCAGGGACGCGACCATTGACCGCCGGCGTAGGCAGGCCGGACACAAGCTGAGGACGCGGCCTGCTTCTCTTCCTCTGCCTACGGTCAGGTCTCCGACGGCCGGCTTCTCCCAGAGATAGGACCGAGCGAGTCTGGGCGCGCGCAGGTGGCGTAGTGGTCGGCATCGTCGGGCGACGAGCGACATCCAGGTAGGTTGCGGGGTGTTCATCATCGGACTCCTCGCCGTTGTCGTCCGCCCACCGGCGGCGTTTTGAGCGCCCTCCCATGGGAGAACCCAGGAAGAATGGAGGCACGTCCGATGAGAGGGGGGCGAGCTAGCGGCGCCTGGCTTGGGCTAGGGGCGCAAGACCTAGTCTTGGGCCTAGTCGATGTGTGTAGGGCGGCAGCGATGTCGAAGGCAGAGCTCTCAGCGTCGACGGGCACCCTGGACTCGTGGTTGGAGGCCATGGCGGCGCCGGCATCCGGGCCCAATAGAGCGGGCAGGGGAGCGCTAGACCTCATGGAGGGACCGTCGTCTATGCAGTCGGTGCCTGCACAAGGCCCTGTGGTGCTAACCTCGATAGCGTCGGCGGCGTGATCCATTGCTGGGGAGGAAGTCACCGGTGGTGGTGGTGGTGGGGCACCCATCGGTGATGTCCGCGTGGACGGCGCCGGTGGGGTCGCACCTACGGCGGCGCGCATCTGGGGAGGGGTTATAGGGAGGCGCTGGTTGTGGATTTAGGGAGGGGAGAGATGGGAGCCAAGGGGAAGGCGGACGTCGGTGCTGCGGTGGCGTGGCCGGAGGTGGTGGTGGCGCCGCTGTGTCCGCGCGCTCCCGGGGAGTGGGCGAAATGGAGTAGGCGGTGGTGGATCTGGGGAGGGGAGAGAGAGGAGGGGAGTGGGAGGCGGGCGCTAGCGCCGGCGCGGTGGCCGGTGCCGCCGGCGACGGCGGCTGGGAGAAGGCCAAGGGCGGGTAGGGTTAGTTCGGGTGCAAGTAATGAAAATGCAGTGGATGGTTGTTGTCCTATAAACAATTTTTATTTAATGATCGATGTTTTAACAATAGGTAATGACCTCTCCTAGTCTTTTTATGAAAAGGAACGAGTAGTGTGACTCCGGCGAAGTAGGTCGTGTTCAACAGAAAAGTAAAATGAAAAAATAAATGATTTTTTATTTTTTTATTCGATTGATATTTTGATAATAATTTCTCCTAGTTTTTTAATCTACACTGGCTACGCCAACTACAGTTGCCGCAATGAAGCTGTTTCAATTTCCTTGGTTTATATAGATAAAATGAACACGGCCAAAGGGTTACACCCAACTCCTCTCTTTCTCCTTACGTGCCCTCACTCTTTCTTCTAGATCCGCCTTGTTTAGAGAACAATTTGAAATCCTTTAAAGGAGCCCATCATTTAAGGTTAGTTTCCCTCTTGTGAAGTGTCTATATTAGTTACATCTAGGGTTAGGGTATTAAAGTCATCTTTTAATTTGAAAAACCTATGTGTATTATTATTTTTAAAACAATGTGGCTTTGTGATATTTCCCAATACAATTAACTCATATAACAATAATAACAGTTGTACGAGGGATTCGAATTAATCAACTAATTAGTAGACAAGTTCAATAGACAATCTTAGCGTGGCAAGGTGGGACCTACCATGCACCATGCTAGATCTAGCTGCCATGTCAGAGCGTCTTCAAGAGCTCTTTTAAACTCATTTTCTAAATTATTATTTGGAGAACCATTTGAATAAAAATCGTTCTCTATATCTTTTCATCCTCCATCAGATTCTCTATATCTTGTCAAAACTCTAGAGAGCCAGCATTGTTCTCCCTCTTTGGCTAGCAAAAATCTAGAATAGAGGTGACTATATTCCGAGACCTAACTAAAGAAGTTGTTGGATGTTATTTCTTTCACCAAAATCTCTATTCCCGTCAACTAAAAGGGATATAAAGAGGCTCTTGGAGTTGCTCTTAGTACGCTTATTGCACCGTATACACTAATGTGGCAGAATAGCTTTTGTCACACAAGTGTTGTTGCCTTGTTGGTGCAGCCAAAAGGGTTAATCTATACAGCTAAAAATGGCAAGTGCAATTTTCCACACGGCAGACCCATCTCCTCCCCTAACAGCCTAACCAATGCATCCGTGACACTTTGCGAGTTTGTAAACCCCAACTCGTTAGAAGCCTGTAGCAGTAGTATTGTTGCCCCATGTAGCTCATGGCGGCACATGTGGAGTTGTAGTTGGTGGGTTAGTACCACCATAGAAGTTTAGGAGGGTGAGGGTCACCTTATAATCCTTGTCATTCTAAACGTAACACCTCTGGGTTAACCTTTTTACACGAAGCGAGGACAAAAGTGTAAGAGAGGTGCTACACGTATGCAGACTCGTTCCGCGTGTGAAGCTTGGCCATATAAGCAGATTTTGGACAGACGGTGTTACATGATGCCCCTGAAAAGAATTTGTGGGTTTGGTTTAGTAATTGAGTGGCAACCTTAGGTGGACTAATGTTTTTTATGTGAGATGAACAAGTACTTAGTCCACACACACTAGGTTGAGCAAGTCATAAAAGCCATGGTGTGAGATGTATGTAGACAAGCCATTAGAATTTGACAGCTCGATCTGTTGACCGTTGGACACCCTTTCTCTAGTGCCACCGGAGGATTCCTATGACTCCCTGATGGTCTCTGGATTCTTTCTGGAAAACACTAGAGCTCCATCATTTCTCAAGTGCCTCACCAGGGCCTTAATTCTTCTCTCCCCGATGCACTCTTCGATGCTTGGCATCAATTCACCACCAAAGCTTTTCGATGGGTGCCTAAAGATTGACTGCAGGTCCTTCTGACTTGCATTCTCTGGTGCCATTGTGGGGGTAACTTATTTTTCTTCACGCTTCAACATGTCTTTGTCGGGGCTTTGATCACTTGATATCTTGGACTTCTTGCAAGTCTTGTATAATTTTCTAAGCTACTCCATGGTCTTCTTTGAGGTGTTGATCACTTGGTCTTCATGTTGTATAAGTGCAATCCATACTTGAATCCAAATAAACTAAACCTTGTATACTAGCAAACTTTATTAGTCCATTTGATCATGTTGTCAATCAACCACCAAAATCAAACATGGCCCACATTAGGTGTAATTTTCGTTACAACTTAAAATGGATGGAGCTTGAGAGATACTACTTGAAAGGTGTGGATCACTAGAAGTATACCACTTAAAGAATATATGATCTATTTGTATATTGTTGTATTCTTATTGAACAAGATTGTCTCTATGAGTTTCTTTCTTGATGACTTACTCTAGTTGATTTGCACATGCTTCGAGTCACAGTTTGAACCCTCGCCAAGCTTCACAGGAGCACAAGACCATAACCAACAAATAATCACAAAGGCAGAAGATCACAATTGTGAACAGAAAATAACTAGTGCCACCTCATCCATACGAATATATCATCACATGCCAACAAATTAAACACGAAACAACAATACCAACAAAAAAATACCATTGCCACCTTATCCATATGAATATGTCATCACAGACCATAGACTGGACAACACCAAAAATCTGTAATCATACAAGTGAATAAAAATCCAATAGATTAAAGGCAGAAGAACAATACCCACAAAAAACTAATACAACCTCATCCATATGAATATTTCATCACATGCCTACACAGGCAGGACAACAGTGCTATTTTTCATAACATTCTTTGCCCGAACTTAAATCAAAGGAGGAGAGGAGAGGAGATCTAGTGGTATTCTATAACTACATTTACACAACCATTAAAGAGAGAACCCAATCTTTAAAGAGAACCCACATAAATAAAAGGATTTGAAAACTTAGGTCCAACACAACTTAAGTCCTACCGCCACATAAAGAATGCAACAAGCTACCATGAACTAAGAGCAGTGAAGCAAACACACATGCATAAGCCTAAACCCTAACAAACTAAGAGCACTGAAGCGAACACACATACATAAGCCTAACCCTAAAACCCTAACAAACTAAGAGTAGTAAAGCGAACTTATATGATGAACCCTAAAACCCTAACCCTACCTTCTTCTTGCCTAATCGCCCAGCCATAGTGCACTGTTCATCGCCTTTCATCGTCGGTGTCGATGTATTTACCTCGCTTCACAGAGCTCAAAAGGACCCTTCTTGTTGGTGGCCGGCACCAGATCCTTCATGTTGGCGCCTTTGCTTGGCCAGGTAGTGGACATCGCCGCCGCGCCTTTGCCTCGATCGGTGGTGGTCGACGGCGTCGTGCCTTTGCTTTGTTCCACAGCGGTCGATGCCCCCTCGCCTTTGCCCTGCCTCGCGATGCTCCCGTGACTCTATAAGGCCAAGCGCACGACGAAGGGCTTCACCTATTCATCGGAGTCGAGCAAGTAAATGAGGTTGTCGTGTATCAGGATCCAACCCCCTCTGCAACCAGTGCTGCTCGATGGGGGCGAACTAGCCATGTTCGTTGCGTAGATGTGTTTTGGAGTTGAAGCTCGCCTCTCGCTCGACATTGCTGCACGCGCTGCCAGGTATGGAGGCGATAGGGTTTGGGAGAGGGGAGGCGATGGGGTTTGGGATAGTGGAGGCCATGTCGTTTGAGAGAGGAGGTGTGGGGGGTATGACCCCGGATACCCACGGCAGACCACATGGGCTGTGCCCCCAGGGGCGGCCTAGTCCACAAGACGAAGCCATGCGAAGCACGGCTCTGCTCGGCGCCTCCCGCAAGACATCTGGAGGATATCCTAAAGATACTACGAGATCTGTTAGGATATGTATGATCCCTAGATTCTTGTAATCAGTTATTACTTTCCGGTTATCTCCTAGATCAAACTGACTTGTATCCCTGCTCCCCGGACTATATAAGGCGGGCAGGGACCCCCTCCAAACTCATGCAATATCAGATGATAGACAATATAAACCAACAGACCATAGGAGTAGGGTATTACATCATACTGACGGTCTAAACCTGTGTAACTCATGTGTCTCTGTTGCCTTCTTGTTCTTGATCTCACGCTCCTCTGCCGATCAATCTACCTTCGTGGGATACTCCTCGGAGGACTGCCAACGATATTCTATCGACAATTGGCGCGCTAGGTAGGGGCTATGTGTGCTGTTTTCCTTATCAAACAAGATGGTTTTTTTTCCACAGGCTCTTCGTCCCTCCCGTAGCCCGGTGTAGGGTCGAGATGGTGGACTAGAGGGGGGGTGAATAGTTCTTTCTAAAATTAATTACGTCTAATCGAAATAAGTGCGGAATAAAGACTATCGGTCTAGCCAAGACTACACCCCTCTATCTATGTTCTCTAGCACCTTCCAAAAGGTACTAATTAAGCAACAAAGGTGTCGGGCTAGCTAGAGCTCACCTAACCAATTCTAGGAGCAAGGTCACACAAATCTATGCCACTAGTACTTTAAGCAACAAGGGAGCTCCTACACATGCTAGTAAGTAAAAGCACAAAGCCACCTAATGCTCACTAGCAATGCTCAATAACAAGGCAACCAATGCCAAATTAGAGAGCGCAAATGCTTAGCTACACAAACTAAGCAAAGTGACTAACAAGGTTACACAAACCAAATTAGCCACGCAAGGGAGCTACTTCTATGCTACACAAGCAAGAAGGTAACTAGTAAGCTATACAAGCTAACTAATTATAAGAGCAACTACACAAGCACAATGTATATAAAAGTAATTACAAGCTTGTGTAACGAGGATGCAAACCAACGGGAAGAACAAGGTTGACATGGTGATTTTTCTCCCGAGGTTCACGTGTTTGTCAACACGCTACGTCCCCATTGTGTCGACCGCTCATTTGGTGGTTCGGTGGCTAATTGGCATCACCCGCCAAGCCCGCACGTCGGGCACCGCAAGAACCTACCCCGAGAGTTAGCTCAATGACACGCTCCACTAGAGTTGCTCTTCGCGGCTCCTGTGGGACGAGCACAATGCCCCTCGCAAAGCTCTTTTCTGGAGCACAGCACAAGCTTCTTGCGGGCTTCAAAGGAGACCACCACCAAGCCGTCTAGGAGGTGGCAACCTCCAAGAGTAACAAGCACCACTGGCTTGCAACTCGATCACCTAGTGCCACTCGATGCAACCTTATGATGCAATCGTACTAGAATCGCTCTCTCATACAATTGGATGATCACTATCAAGCATATGTGAGATGGAGGGCTCCCAAGCACTACTACACAAGCCACCAAGGCTCTAGTGTGCTCAGCTTCTAGCCTAAGGCCGACCATGGCTTCTATTTATAACCCCATGAACAAATAGAGTCGTTACCCCTTCACTCGGCAAAAGTCAGGACGACCGGACGCTCTAGTCCAAGCGACCGGAAGCTAGACTTCAGCGTCCGGTCGTGCGATGCACACCACGTGTCCTTGCTTCAAATACTGTTCGCCCGATCTCAATGGTCATCTGTTGACCGGACACAGCAGCTTGAACTGATCGGAGTCAGCAACCCCAGCGTTCGATCATTTCCAGTAAGGTACTAGACATGACCGGACGCGTCCGGTCGGTCGCGATTAGACGCAGCACCAGCGTCCGGTCACCTCCAGCAACACTGCTATGCCTGCGTCACCACACGTCACCTTGACCGGACGCATACGGCAGCGTCCGATCACTTCTAGCACCAGCGTCCGGTCGATGACCGACGCCTGCCCGCTGACTGCCACTACTGACCGGACGCTGGAATCCAACGTCCGGTCACTACGTGACTAGTGTCCGGTCCACTCTGTGAGACCCTATCTTTTCTATATAGGGCATCGGTGGAGTTCTAAACCCTTCTTGCCTTCGTTCCATCGCCGAGTTGATCCACATCAACTCCAACTTCATCTCCTTTGGAAATGTGCCAACACCACCAAGTGTACACCACTATGTGTATGTGTGTTAGCATTTTCACAATCATTTTTCAAAGGATTAGCCACTCAACTTGCCACGCCACTCAATCCTTACGACGATGCAAAGTTAGATCACTCGAGTGGCACTAGATGACCGATATGCAAACAAGTTTGCCCCTCTTGATAGTATGGCCATCTATCCTAAACCCTGTCACAAACTTCTCTACACACCTATGACCGGTGAAATGAAATGCCCTAGGTTATACCTTTGCCTTGCGCATTCCATTCCATCTCCTCCAATATTGATGCAACACATGCACCAACATGATCAACAATGATATGATCCACTTCATATCATCATGTGATCATATTGGTTCATCGATCTTGACATCACTTGCTTTTCATCGTTGCCTTCGTCCATCGGCGCCAAGTCTTGCTCAAGCTTCACCGCCACGCGGTCCATCGCTCCAAAGCCTCCGACTTGCCCTTCACGCTTGCAACCAGTCCATCAAGCCAAGTCTTGTCTTGATCTTCTCCACCTTGATCACATGACTCAATGTCATGTCTCATGTGCAATGAGCTCCTTCATCATCACATGTGTGAGCTTTGCAACATCTCCAAGCCTATTTCACCTTCATGGCATATGTTGCTCACACATATGTACCTGCGGACTAATCACCTGTGTATCTCACATAAACACAATTAGTCTACCTAGGTTGTCACTCAATTACCAAAACCACACAAGGACCTTTCAATCTCCCCCTTTTTGGTAATTGATGACAACTCTATAAAGATATGGAAATTAAGCTATTTTGAATTCATGTTGCTTGCCCAAGCAATTTTACCATGTGAAAATGATTTTGGACAAGTACCACAAACTCGAGATGGTAGTATTAGCTCCCCCTACATATGTGCTAGAGTGTTTGATTTGAAGCTCGCACATATACATAGATTAAAATTGTGAGAGAGTAATTACTACTAAATGATGCTAAGGTGTATAGAATAAACCTTTAAAGCGTGTACCAATCGGAGTTGCACCTTTAAGTTCATCCTTAGCATCATGGTTAGCTAGATATCACTTGAAAATAAAAAGCACTAGATACCTTGTGAGATCAACATTAAAAGCAAGGTACTAGCATTACTTGAAAAGCATACCAAGTGTCTAGCTATCATCCTATGCATGCTAGTTATCAAATCATCATTCAAGTTCTACAACTAGCATACACCACACAAGCATGCATATTGAATTTTGAAAGCTTATGCAATGCAAGCAAGTACATGAATATGCATATATCAAATGCAATCAATCAAAGTTCATGAGCTTGCTCCCCCTACTTGTGTGCTTATCTTGTCCAAGAAATTTTGATCCATCTCTTTTCTTCAATGTTGCTCCCTCTTTGTCCATATCCATGTCCAACCTCTACTTCTTTGAGCTTTTATATCTTATCTCTCTCCCTTGTATAATCTCAATCTCAAAGCTTTCATATCTTTGTACAATCTCTCCCCCTTTGTCATCAATTTCCATAAAAGGTGAGCTTCTCATTGATGCAAAGGTATACGTTTGGGGTAGATGGTTAAGGCTTGAATCTTGCATTTTTTATGGACATCACTTGATTGTTGGAATGACACCACTTGTAGATACCACTTGTAACTCATACCACTTGTATCTTGTGTAAGGCTTCTTAAGATACAATACATAGGATCTTTGATCTTGATACCAATTTGTGTGACACCTCCCCCTATGGGATAGCATGGGTCATCCATTCGATACACTTGAGCTCTTGTAGGTGAAGGATGTATTCTTCATTTGACGATCACTTAAAGTTGAGGATCACTTGTGGAACCATCATCTTGCATGATTGATGCCATGTGTAGATATGATATCACTTGAAAGAATCTTCTACTATGGAACCACTTGTTGGATTTATCAATAAAAACCATTTCTTGAACATTTGCTATCTTCATGAGTACCACTTATAGGATGTCACTTGTGAGTTGATCTAGACATCATTTGTAGGTTCTTGATGAAATGCTTGAGTCTAGATACCACTTGAAATAAAATGAACTAGATATCCATTTGCATTGTTGTCTTGTGCTTGTACTCTTATCACTATCATCAGCTTCTATGGTTAACTTGATCTAAATTGACTTGCCTAAGCTTCCAAGTCCGGTTTGAACCAATGACAAGCTTCTTCACACCTCTTGCAAGGGTTATCTTGCCAATGTTGTACTTGTCACTTGTTGGCAATCCAAATTAAATCAAGTACTTGGGTTTACTTAGCTCATGAACAAATTCATATACTAACCACTAGATCAATTAATCATTCACGCAATAGTGGTAGGCTATGAATGTAAACATTTTATTTGTTATGCATGATCCTATGAAGTATGTACTATATGCACTAACCGCATACTAGTAAGGGATGAAATGATCATGCACATTACAATGATACCTTTGCTATGTTGGAGTAGAGGATAGTCACATAGATTCCAATTCATTACTCCAATAGCAATGTGAGGTCCAATTATAAGCTTGGTGAAGACCAATAGACACCATTTTAAATTCTACTCTTCACCCATATGAAATGAATACCACTTACGATCAAGTGCACTTTCTTGTTGTGGTTGACTTGCTTCATCTTTTGATCAATGCTTGCATGAGAGCATCAATTTGAGAATATTACTTGAAATATCATGACTAGCTCTCTTTTGGGTGTTGCTTGTTTTTCTTGATCAACCCTTTTGATTGCTTCAACTAAGCATCTCAAATATTCCTCGGGTCACCACTTCCATGTTATCCTTCCAAGTACCACACTTGGTTCACCTACACATAGGCGGCAAGCCCCTACACTAGGGAGAAGTGACATCTCTCCAAGAACCATTCTTGACACTCACTTGAAATAACTTGATTGATTGATCCAAGTGATGGACTTAACTCGATGAGTAACCTTGATTCCTTCTTTAAGTCCTTTTCTTTCTACTTGTTTAAGTCATTTTCTTTCTACTTGTTTAAGTCCTTTTCTTTCTACCAAATGATCTCCAATCATATCTAGAACTTAAACTATATCTTCAACTTGAGTTTGATCTTGATCTTCATCTTGAGTATCAAATGTGTGCAAAGTACACTCCACAATAAAATGGCCTTGTACTCTTTTCTTGTCATGCTTATAGATCATCTCAAAACCAATCTTAGGTGCCTCAAACACTTGTAACCATGTTTCCAACTTGAGGACCTTTCAATCAAAGTGACTCTAGATCAATCCAACATTTGTCACTTTTCTGGCAGATTATGTACCCTTCAAAGGAATAAGCATATTTCCCAAGGTACAAATCCAAATACCACAAAATTTGGTGGAGGTGTGCTTCACTAAGTTATCTAGCAGCTGTAAAAATTTGAGCTTTATTTGACTTCTAGATTGCTACCAGATTTCAATTCTTCCACCACTGCTATATGCTAAAAACTGCTGCACTATAGCTGACAAGAACCACTCCAAAACCGAAGCATTTCTTATCCAATTTTCATGAAATTTTTACAGCATCTCATACCATAAGTTTAGAGCATATACACCAATTTTCATGCCAATCCAATAAGTATTGATTTCTCAAACATGGCTAAGATCACAGCTCACTCAGATTTTCAATATAGGACAGATTTCAATCACTTGAGCTATACTTCATCAAATATGAATCAAACTTGAAACTAACTCGTTTGAATACTTTCATAAGACATAAATCTATTCAATCCACTTACTAAATATCATCTTATGAACTTATCCAACACAAATCAATCCAAACTTGACTACTAATCAATTATTCATTCAATCATCTCATAGCAAGCAACATTGCATATTTATCCAATTCAATCAACTCATATGCACCCAAATGAAATGATCAACAAGAGATATACCTTGGTTAGCTCATGATCATCCAACTAGCAAGCTTTAATTCAATTATTTGTAAGTCATCAAATATCTCCAAAGAGTCACCAACAACTTGAATTATAGCACTTGTATGTTGATAGCACATTTGGACTTCACTCAATTTGTCATGGAATTGGGATAATGATCATCACTTAGCAATACTTGACTCAACTACATGATCAACAAGATGAATATCATTTGAACCAAGCCTCCAATGCCGATGGTTCCTACAAACAATCATCCACTTTTTGATGGTACCCAAACTAGTTTGGGTCCTCTCAAGTTAAGAGCAACATACTTAGGCATAGCCTTAGTATGAATAGCGGGATGTTTTGCAATAGCAGCCATAGAGGTACCATTACCATTCTTTCTAAGCATGTTATCATCAACAATTGAAATAGGCTTAGAAATGTCACCTAGGAGACATGAATGTGCCATGTGTCCCCTTTCCCGGCATGAGTAGCACTTTCTCTTTGCTTGAGCCTTCTCTTCTTTGCTCATGTGGTGCTTCTCATTGCCTTGCCTCTCATGGATTGCTTGAGCCTTCTTCTCAAGCTTAGTAGGACACTTAGAGGCAAAGTGTCCCACACTTTCACACTTGAAGCACTTGATGTGAGCATAATCTTTCTTCTCATCTTTATTCTTGCTCATTATCTTGGCATCTTGGGTTTGCATTGGATGCCTTGTCTTTCCACCCCTTCTTGTTTTCTTCATCTTTATCATCAAATCATCACCATCTTCATGGTTGATCTTGATTTGAACTTGGTGCGTCTTCTCTTGCTCAACTTGTGGCTTTGGTTAAGGCTCTTCTAGTTGCTTCACCAATTGCTTGGTTGTGCACATTGAGGTAAGATGACCCCAAGTGCGGCACTTGAAGCACTTGACATGCTTGAGCCTCTCTTCTTCTTTTATCTTCTTGAGCTTTTCAATGTTAGGGCAACCATTTGCAAGGTGTCCCGCTTCATGACACCGGTAGCACATGGTATGAGAAAGCTTTCTTTGTTGTAGCTTCTTCATCTTTCTTTCTCTCTTTCTTTCGTCCTTTGTCATCTTCTTGAAGCCAAGGTCACACTTGTCACCATAGTTTCTTTGAGTCTTCAATATGTGCTCAAAGGTTACTTTTGAGTTGTAGCACCTCTCTAGCTTGTTGCTCAATTTCTTCACTTCATTTTTTGAGCTCATTGTTCTCCTTCAAAAGGTTAGTCTCACAAGACATAGAAGTAGAACAAGCATCTAATTGTGAAGAGCATGTCATATCTAATAAATCATCACAAGAGGTGGATACATGCTTCTTGCCTACATCACAAGGGTTAGCAACATTTTGCAATTTATCGTTTGATCCATGTGATGAGCTCTTATTATTTTTAAGTTTCTTTGTAAACACTTTAATGAGAGAAGCATGTTGTTCTAATAATTTATCATGAGATGCAAGTAGTGTCTCATGATTCAATTTTAGCTCATCATGTGAAGATTTATAAGCATCAAGTAATTTCTTATGTTCTTCACAAGAGTTCTTTAGAAATGAGTTTTCATTTTCTAAGTTCAATGTTTTAGCTTTCTCATTTTTTAAAGACATGGTCATACTAGCAAGTCTACTAACAAGCTCATCATATGAATCAACATGATCAACTACATTATCATTAGTTACCTTGGTGTCACCTTGTGACATGAAGCAATGTGGTGATGTAGTTGGAGAGCTTGTAGTAGCATCTTCATCATGGCTTGAGAATGAACCATCATCACCATCAAGTGTGCATGGGGTAGCATCATCACTTGCAACACTTGTGGCATCATCATCAACCTTGTCAAGTGAACTTGTAGTAGATCGATCATCATCATTATCACTTGACCATGGACCATGAGGTGGAGTAGTCTTCCACAATCACCAAATTGTGGTTATGCTCAACACACTCATGCACCTCCTTTTTGGGCTCATCCTCCTTCTTGAATTTGCCATCATCCCATGTGGAGGAATCACCGAAGGTTTCCTTGATGGACTCTCATATCTCACGAGCGGTTCCCTTGATGTTTACTTGTTTCATCAAATCAAAGCTTAAAGCATCCATTAGAAAACAACAAGCATGTGCATCAAATTCATAGAGAACTCTTTGAGCCTTGGTGAGATTTCTATGGTCCAAGACATGGGTGAGACCACTTGTGACAACCCACCAAAATTTAGGTCCCTTTGCATGAAAATGATCAAGCATGTGATTTTTCCAAAGTGCAAAGTTTGTGCCATCAAAAATATGTGCCTCACAAACATTTAGCCCATTAGACGCCATCCTCTCGGGTCGGTGAAGACCACAAATGAGAGACCTAGCTCTGATACCACTTGTAGGGTCGAGATGGTGAACTAGAGGGGGAGGGGTAAATAGTCCTTTCTAAAATTAATTGCGTCGGCTAACCGAAACAAGTGCGGAATAAAGACTATCGGTCTAGCCATGACTACACCCATCTATCTATGTTCTCTAGCACCTTCCAAAAGATACTAATTAAGCAACAAAGGTGTCGGGCCAGCTAGAGCTCATCTAACCAATTCTAGGAGCAAGGTCACACAAACCTATGCCACTAGTACTTTAAGCAACAAGGGAGCTCCTACACATGCTAGTAAGCAAAAGCACAAAGCCACCTAATGCTCACTAGCAATGCTCAATAACAAGGCAACCAATGCCAAATTAGAGAGCGCAAATGCTTAGCTACACAAACTAAGCAAAGTGACTAACAAGGTTACACAAACCAAATTAGCCACGCAAGGGAGCTACTTCTATGCTACACAAGCAAGAAGGTAACTAGTAAGCTACACAAGCTAACTAATTACAAGAGCAACTACACAAGCACAATGTATATGAAAGTAATTACAAGCTTGTGTAACGAGGATGCAAACCAACAGGAAGAACAAGGTTGACATGGTGATTTTTCTCCTGAGGTTCACGTGTTTGTCAACACGCTACGTCCCCGTTGTGTCGACCGCTCACTTGGTGGTTCGGTGGCTAATTGGCATCACCAGCCAAGCCCGCACGTCAGGCACCGCAAGAACCTACCCCGAGAGTGAGGGTAGCTCAATGACACGCTCAACTAGAGTTGCTCTTCGTGGCTCCCGCGGGGCGAGCATAATGCCCCTCACAAAGCTCTTCTCTGGAGCACAGCACAAGCTTCTTGCAGGCTTCAAAGGAGACCACCACCAAGCCATCTAGGAGGTGGCAACCTCTGAGAGTAACAAGCACCACCGGCTTGCAACTCTATCACCTAGTGCCACTCAATGCAACCTTACGATGCAATCGCACTAGAATCGCTCTCTCATACAATCGGATGATCACTATCAAGCATATGTGAGATGGAGGGCTCCCAAGCACTACTACACAAGCCACCAAGGCTCTAGTGTGCTCAGCTTCCGGCCCAAGGCCGACCATGGCTTCTATTTATAACCCCATGAACAAATAGAGCCGTTACCCCTTCACTGGGCAAAAGTCAGGACGACCGGACGCTCTGGTCCAAGCGACCGGACGCTGGACCTCAGCGTTCGGTCGTGCGATACACGCTATGTGTCCCTGCTTCAAATACTGTTCGCCCGATCTCAATGGTCATCTATTGACTGAACGTAGCAGCTTGAACTGATCGGACTCAGCAACCCCAGCGTCCGGTCGTTTCTAGTAAGGTACTAGATATGACCGGATGCGTTCGGTCAGTCACGATCAGACGCAACACCAGCATTCGGTCCCCTCCAGCAACACTGCTCTGCCTGTGTCATCACACGTCACCTGGACTAGACGCATATGGCCAGCGTCCGATCACTTCCAGCACTAGCGTTCGGTCGATGACCGACGCCTGCCCGCTGACTGCCACTACTGACCGGACACTGGAATCCAGCGTCCGGTCACTACGTGACCAGTGTCCAGTCCACTCTATGAGACCCTATCTTTTCTATATAGGGCGCCGGTGGCACCGTCGGACTGTCTGCACTCTACGGGCGGACACTCCATCGGTGGAGTTCTAAACCCTTCTCGCCTTCGTTCCATCGCCGAGTTGATCCACATCAACTCCAACTTCATCTCCTTTGGAAATGTGCCAACACCACCAAATGTACACCGCTATGTGTATGTGTGTTAGCATTTTCACAATCATTTTTCAAAGGATTAGCCACTCAACTTGCCACGCCACTCAATCCTAGCGACGATGCAAAGTTAGATCACTCTAGTGGCACTAGATGACCAATATGCAAATAAGTTTGCCCCTCTTGATAGTATGGCCATCTATCCTAAACCTGGTCACAAACTTCTCTACACACCTATGACCGGTGAAATGAAATGCCCTAGGTTATACCTTTGCCTTGCGCATTCCATTCCATCTCCTCCAATGTTGATGCAACACATGCACCAACATGATCAACAATGATATGATCCACTTCATATCATCACGTGATCATATTGGTTCATCGATCTTGACATCACTTGCTTTTCACCATTGCCTTCGTCCATCGGCGCCAAGTCTTGCTCAAGCTTCACCGCCACGCGGTCCATCGCTCCAAAGCCTCTGACCTACCCTTCACGCTTGCAACCGGTCCATCAAGCCAAGTCTTGTCTTGATCTTCTCCACCTTGATCACATGACTCAATGTCATGTCTCATGTGCAATGAGCTCCTTCATCATCACATGTGTGAGCTTTGCAACATCTCCAAGCCATTTTCACCTTCATGGCATATGTTGCTCACACATATGTACCTGTGGACTAATCACCTGTGTATCTCACATAAACACAATTAGTCCACCTAGGTTGTCACTCAATTACCAAAACCACACAAGGACCTTTCACTCGGCCAGATCTTCATGGTCGGATTGATCTTGTGGATCATCAATGCTGATGGAGTCGGAGAGCTCCTTGAGCCGGTGCAGATCGATTCTGCGTCGATCACCCCCGCACCTGTGACTGTAGATCCGATCATGGAACCACTTCCGAGGTCGCCTTCATCAACAACCCACTGCCTGCTTCCTTGCTACCAGAGGAGGCAGATCAACAGCAACGATCTGATCGCATCCATCGACCAGGTTGGTCACAAGCTCGCCGATTGCCTCTCCATCTCCAAATTGGCTCTGGACACCCTTGTTCAGCGCTGACTACCCACCAATCTAGACCTCCCGGAGGCTGCTCGGAAGACTTCAAGAGTTGTGGCTCTACCCTTCGGGCTCGCCAATGCCGCCGCCACTTTTCAAGATGCCCTAAGGGGCAAATTCACCGACTAGGTGGGAGACGCTCATCCTTTCACCGACCAGCCTCCACCGGCCGTCAACATGCTCCATGTCAGCCGGCACCTTGGGGTGTCCCTTCACACCATCCTAGAGGAGAGTCTAGGCTCCGAGTCCCAAGACTCCATAGAGACCCTCGCCGAAACCTCCGCTAAACAATTTCCTCTCCCTCCTCTCTAGGGGGCACGATCTTCAATGTCCGCGTCGATAGCCCTCCTCAAAACGGCAAGACCGAGGAGGAACGCGTCGCTCGCGAGAACTGGAACGTCAACCGCGCACAATGCCGAGCAAACGAGCATGCCCTCGTGATGGCCGAGCAGCAGCTCGACTCACAAGGGAGGCCACTCTAGCGCAACCTCGATGAAGAGTTTCTCCACGTTGGTGGCCACGATGTTTTCAGGACTCCAAGTGCCAATCTGGCAGTAGCCGCCAACGAGCTCACCTGCCTCCCGTAGACGCCTAGACGCCCAAGCTCGCCAAGGTCGCCGCCATGCTTAAAGTAGCACACTATTAGGTCAATGAGATCCGCCAGGATCAGAGACCCTCTTACTCCACCACTTCGATCTGCCGATCAGTTGCCACAAGGACCGACCGCCGCTAAAGTTGCTTCACCGACCAGCATCGCGACGACAGGCAGCCCCCCCCCCCAAGGTGGAGCTAGAGGTAATCACACCGAACATCACTGCCAACATGACTAGGAGGTCGACCAGGACGTCTAGGTGCATCTCAACAATCTTCAAGATGCACGACGGCGCATCGATGAACGTTGATTCGGTCGCCCTGAAGATGAAATTCATCGCTGTCAGGAGTACGAACAAGAGTACGGTAACCCAGACTCAGCTGTCGAACCACTCACCGGTGGCAATACCGCTGACAATGGCATCGACAACTTCGAGGGACCTCCGACATTTACAAGGACACTCCGAATGCTTCAGTGGCCCCATGGTTTCAAGATCACTGGGGTCGAGCCCTACGAAGGAAGAATGAACCCGACACAGTGGCTATAGGCTTATGCCACTGCTATCCGTGCCGCCGAAGGAGACTCTAATGTCATGGCAAACTATCTTCCTATCATGCTGATGCCTGCCGCCATGAGCTGGTTTACCAGCCTTGCCCCGGACTCCATCGGATCCTAGGAGGATTTGAAAAAAGTCTTCATGGATAACTACATGGCCATGTGCACTCGGCCGGGCACCAAGCATGACCTAAACCACATCGACCAGAAGCCGTCTGAGCTCCTCTGTAGCTACATCCGACGCTTTTCTGAGATGAGGAACTCTATCCCCAACATCACGGATGCTGAGGTCATCATCGCCTTCGTCCGAGGACTCCACCACCGTGAGCTCCGCTCCAAGTTCAACTGCAAGCCACCTACTGGGATCGGCGAGATGATCACAACCGCCAACCAGTACGCCGATGCCAAGGAGGCTGAGGTGCGCTTCAATGAGGATGCAGGCACCCAACGACCAACATGCCGGTATGACGACCACCCCGCCGACCGATGCCATAGCGACCGCCATTTCGATGACCGTAGTTATCCTTATAACAACGGTCGAGATCGGCAAGAAGGGCTCAAGTTTGGCCAAAATCGCCGCCGCCGGCCAGACCACATCATCACTGCCGTCAACGAACCTCGCGCCAAGCGTAACTATGATGAGCAGTACAGGAAGATCCTCGACGGCCCATGCCCGCTCCACAAGAACGCCAAGCACAAAATGAAGGACTGCCTCGGGTTGGCTAAGGAATTCCAGAACAAAAAGCTGGATGATGACGCCAATGATGGAGCCAGATGTCGCCGACCACCTAGGGGCAATGGCAATGCCTTCTAGGACCACGACAAGGTGGTTGCCACCATCTTCGGGGGCCTTGCCTCCACCGAAAGCAGAAGGGAACGGAAGCTCACCGCACGGCGGGTGCTCAACGTCACCGCAGAGGACGCTATCGCCAACCCCAGCTATCGCCCATGGTCTGAGGTTCCCATCACCTTCACAGGGATGACCAGTGGGCGGACATTCCCTACACAAGGCGCTTCCCCCTTGTCCTCGATGCAACCATCCAAAAGGTGTTGTTCAGAAAAGTGCTCGTCGACGGTGGGAGCGCTCTGAACCTCCTCTTTGCCGGAGCCCTAAAGGAGGTGGGCCTCGGATTAGCGGATCTAACGCCCTCTGATTCCTCTTTTTGGGGTGTGGTACCCGGCAGGGCCTCTAAACCGCTTGGAGAGATCACGCTACCAGTACAGTTCGGCACGGCGAGCAACTACCGTGTCTAGCACATTAACTTCTACGTCGCCGATTTCAACACTGCTTACCACGCCATACTTGGTCGGCCAGCTCTGGCCAAGTTCATGGCTATACCGCACTACGTGTACTTGGTGCTGAAGATGCCTTCGCCTATAGGAGTTCTGGCCCTGTGGGCTAATGTAACACCTCGGGTGTTTAAATATTAAAAATAGGACATGTCATCATATGCATTGCAAGGCATTGGTCATATTGCAAACTTTGATATGCATTCACTAAAACAAGTTTACATTTATGTTATGGGTGTTGAATTGAATTGTTTGAATCAAGTTCAAAAATTTGGTTTGGATTTGGAATTTTCGAGACAATCCAGATTTTTAGCATTTAAATTCTACCCTGAAAAACCATTTCAAAATCTAAGCATATTTTGGGGTTGAGCCCAAAAGCAAAAGTGTAGAGGTTGTCAAGTTAGACAAAGTTTGTTTTTGGAGTTTTCAAAGTTGTTTAGAAAAATTTGAAGTAATTTGAAAAGGCGAAATGTACTTAAAGTGTCCCCTTTTGAATTCAATTTTTCATTTCAAAATGTAGACCGAATTAAGGGGTGGTTATAAAAGCAAAGTTGTAGAACTTTTGTTTTTGAACAACTTTTATTTTTGGAGATTTTTGAGTTACCATATAAAATTTGGAGTAAATTGGGAAATTAAGCGAGTGGCAATTCTGTAATTTCGATGAACAGTAACCACGGAAACCAACTCACCGACGACGAGCTTCGGTTTCCTTCCAGTCGCGCGCGTGGCCGTCTGGGCGTCGCGTTGGCGCGGTGAAGGCTTCGTCGTGGCTTCCTTGAGCTTCCTGGCCACCCTTTTTAGCCTGAGCCGCTGTCGTCCTCTTCTTTTCTTCTCTGCTCTATTCCGCCACCGCTCAGCTCCGCTGCTCGCCGCTGCTTCAGCCAAGCGCCCCCTGCCAAAATTGGCCACGCCACAAGTTCCGCCTTTCCCTTGTGCACTTGTTGGAGCCGGCCACAGCACCTCGTCGCACCGGATTGGGCCGTGCAACGTCGTCTTCCTCGCGCCCGGTCAGTGCGTCGTCGAGCTCGGTCACGCCGTGGCCAGAGCTCTCCGGTCGGTTTCTCCTTCCACCAGAAAGCGTCTGAGCATCTTGGTAAGTCACTGATCATGATTGTGCTGCCTGTTTAGTCGCTACCATGCCATTGACGTCGATCCGCGTGCTCGCCGGCAAACTCTGCTCGGTTTGCCGCCGTGTGCGTGGCCATGCACGTTAGGAGCCTTGCTTTGTTCGATTAGCTGCTGTGTCGTGTTCTCCTGAGTGAGGGGAAGCCGAAGATGTCTTCACCATGGTCGGAGAAGCTCCTATTCGCCGCCTCCGTTTCACCGAAGCCCCGCCGTGCTGCTGCCAGTCACTCTGCCGCCGTCGTGCGTGGCCGTGCCACCATCGGTCGGTCCCGTCCAGGCCACCTCAATTCATGCATGCGGTTTGGGATGCCGTTGCCCCACGCATCACTGCCACCTTCGCTGGCCACCTCGGGTTGATTCTGTCGCCGGTCAGCTCACCCCCGCCGTGTGCTCTGCTCTGTGAAGAAGACGATGCACTGTAGCGATGCTAAGTAAAAAGTCAGTGATTATTTTAAATAGTGCTGTGATTTGTTATTTTTGTGTAGAATTAAATAGAGCTCCAAAAATTATGAAATTTTTTGTGTAACCTCTCTGTGATGTATACTATTTAAGAAAAATATGAACTGTTGATTTTCAGTACTTTTTGAATGTGATAAAAATTGCTCAAATTAATTAATAAATGAGTTTCCATAATTTTTCTAGGACAAAATAAATATCCAGTGACCATGAAACTTTTATTGTATTTGTTTATTGTTAAAACTTGCCTCCCCAAAAAGTTTGGGATTAATTTGATGATGTTTAATTATACTCTTATTTATATGCCTTAATTATTAGTTAATAATTCTAAATGACTTAGTTAAGAATTTCGTTAGTAAATGCATGTTAATGAACTTGATTGCTTCTTAGATGCAACCTCTTGGATAAAAAGTAAAAGTTATACATTTCCTTGTATATTGTTTATACATGTCTTTTCATGATGAGGCTTTAGTTGGTAAGCATGTATAATAAGTGAACCTTTGACTTATTAGAAGAACGACTAAAAATGCGTTATGATAATTAATTGTAACTGTACCGCGAAGGAAAGTTGTATTCAAGTTATTAACTTTTGCATCCATCATCGAGCATCATGTTTTATATCTCGCATCATGTTAAACATGGCATTGTTACTACGTGTAGTGAACGAAGGTGAACACGTGGTAGTTAATCAAGTGGTTGAGGAAGTTAATCCATCTGTTGAGGTCGGATCGGATATTTGCGGAACATCGCAGGAACCGGACTTTTCCGTCAACGAAGGCAAGCCCCGGATGCATTTAAACCTACCTTGTGTTTTACAAATTTATATCGCTTTTGCTTTCAAGTACTGCATTAAGTGATTAGGAGTTAAGTGAAAACCTAATTGGTGCATTACCAGCCTTGTTTTTCCGTATCTACCTTGATTACCAGTTTTACTTCGTAAATGACTAGTTATGCTTAGTCATGCTTAGTCAGGTGATTATCTGTCACCTGCGAGTTTTAAATGGATCTTTGGTTACTTATGTTATCATGAAATATGAGCATGTGAAGTAATAAATCTAGACTGGGCGAACTCGGTGTGTGAGCCACAAGACATAGAGGTCTTGTGAGCGGATTCTTTCCGTCTGTGTCGGTTAAGGTCCGTACCGTTGTTGAACTGTGTGCGGTGAGACTTTGTAGTACTAACCACATACTCCGGTAAACCTTAACTTGGCTATTCTATTACGAGAATGGCTACTCGCGCACTGGGAGTGGAGAGATGGCGGGAATAGCGTGTACCCACGTGGCAATGGGCTGGATTGGTGGAGTACTGTATTCTCGGGTGGCGCGGACCCGTTCTTGTTTTAGAGGACCTAAGGGTAGGTTGGTATATGTAGGTCGGGGACCTGCATATGTCGTGTGGTCTGGAATCCCCAGCTGGGTTTATAATCGGTTCGAATCGTCGTTGCTCCTCGGTTATGGAGACTCACTTCTCTGTTCATCATCGTAGTATAATAACTGGAACTTGAGAAAGGTTTGCAAAAGAGATTGATATGAAGTTCATGATCTCATTATGGATCATGGCAGATTCATATGTGGTACTCATAAAGTTTTACATGTTAAAGTAAAGAATTTTGTTAAAGAGCTTTTAAGCAAAAGAACTTTGATTATTGCTAAAGCCATACCTTGAATCCCTGAGCCTGCATTCTTGAGTCTTCTCAATTTTATTTCGGATAAGTCTTGTTGAGTACTTTTGTACTCAGGGTTCGTTGACCCTTGTTGCAGGTGAGCCTCATGAGCAGATCTGTTTTGGATCGTGCTGCATGACTATTGTTCGATCTGATGATGAGAAGTAAACGTGTGGCCCTTGGGCAGGGCAGTTCTATTGTGTGTTTTGTATTATGTATAATGCCACTCCACTACTACGTTTTGTATTAACTATCGAACTTAGTTTGTAAGGTTTGAAATCACTGGTTTGTAAACTAAGTTATTGTAAGACTTCCGCTGTTTTTACTCTGATGTATATATTTGAATAAATGTTGTAATACTGCAATGACTCTGTAATGTGATCCTGCTCGGAAATCGTGGATGATTTGGGGTTCCCCGAGGACACCCGACAGTCTTCTTAAATTACTGAAAACATATGCATAGATGTCAAAAGTCGTTGGACAGTGACAGGTGCATGTGGGCCCTATAATTTAGGAGGTTCTGCCACAGAATGGTATCAGAGCAATCGTTACAAAGTTTTTGTTGTATTGTTTTACAAAAACTTCAAAATAATGGGGGATGACTAAATTTAACTTGTTAATTTGGTCCAAATTGCTTCTGACTTATCTTATTTCTTTCTCACCATTCCCTATTGGATTAAAAAGGTTTTGTGTGGTGGAGTAGTAATCTTATTATGCCCTATATAAAAACAAATGTTGTTTATGTGTATTATAATCTTTGATGGTTTTGTTCGTAAGAACGATTCATGCATCATGATTAATTCACTTGTTACTTCCTTCACCTCTGAGTCTGGAGTTGAGTAGTGAGTCTGGTTTGAGTAATGTAATCTATTCTAGCTGCTCTTTAGACTTTGATCAAGTGGTCTTACTTGGATTAAATTGGCTTCCTACAGTATGGCTCGTACCAAGATGACGCCCCGTAAGTCCACTGGACCCAAAGGAGTTCCTCGTCACCAACTTGCCCCTAGGAATGATGGTGCTAGCAGTAGCAGCTCTAGGCCTGATCCTCAGGCAGAGATACAGAGGATTTCTATAGAGTTAGCACAAGCTACTAGAGATAGGGCTTTGGATGCTATACAGGTAGGAGAATTACAGGATCAATTGAGGCGTCTCACCACCGCGCACAGGAACTGTGAAAGCATGTTAGTTCGTACGATGGAGGGAAGGAATGAAGCTTGGCATAGGGAAGATGTAGCTAGAGCTAGAACTCATGAGCTAGAATTCTATGTAGAAGATTTAGAAGAACATAATACCTATCTACATGAGGAAGTTCATAGGCTTAGCAATCTACTAAATCCAAATCATGAACCCCAAGCTGATGCCATGGACCCCGGTGTCATCCTTGCCGATGATGATGAATCAGAAGAAGTAGAAGAAGAAGAAGAAGATCCTGAAGAATTAGTAATGATCGATGAAAGTGATAATGAAGGCGGTAATATTTCTGGAATGGATACCGAGCCTGAAGTTTGAAGTAATCAAGGAAAGGAGTAGAGTTGTATAATAGTTAGTTCTAGTTAAGTTATGTAGTCTTGTTTTTGTACTTGCGGGTTTGTGTTTTAGTAAACTCTATGTAATATGTTTGGAGTAAGCTTTAGTGCAATTCAATAAAGGCTTGTAATAAAGTTTGGTTTATTATGAGCAGATGCGTCGTACGCGGGGTTCGTATATTCCAGGAACTTCACAAGATGAGGATGGTATTCCAGATCCGCCACCAGTTCCAACAAATCTGGCGGATGCTATAACTGCACTTGTCAATGTGACAGCCGAAAATTCTTGTTTGCTTCATGAGATAGCTCAGAGTAATCAGAATCAGATGCACGGAAACCGTGGTTGCCATCATAACAGACAGGAGGCCACATATGTTGATTTTACAGACACAAGACCACCGGTGTTCACCAAGGCAGATGAACCATTGGAGGCTGATGACTAGCTTCGAACCATGGAGCAGAAATTTGATCTTATCCCATGCACGGAGTATTAGAAACTTGCGTTTGCCGCTCAGCAACTTAGAGGAGCAGCAAGTGCTTGGTGGGCAAACTTAGTGGCTATGCAACCTGCTGGCATTCCAATAACTTGGGCTGAGTTCCGTACTGCCTTCAGAGCCCATTATATCCCTAAAGGAGTTATGGCTATGAAGCTTGATGAATTCCTTGCTTTGAAGCAAGGAGATCAAACAGTGATGCAGTATGTGGGAAGATTCAATCACCTGTCACAATATGCATCCGAACATGTTAATACTGATGCCAAGAAGAAGAGGTGGTTTATGAGAGGTCTGAATACCAAGCTGCAGACAATGATGACAACTTGTACTAATGTTACTTATCATGAGGCAGTAAATATTGCAATTGCTTCAGAGTCAAAGTATCAGCAGCATAAGGAGCTCAAAAAGAAGAAGAGTATGCCGTCTAGATCGTTTTTGGGAAATCAGAAGAGGCAGAGGGTGATTTATCATCCAGTACATCATAATCGTTCTCCTTATCATCCGCTGCAGTCTCAAGCCGGGCAACAGTCGAATGTCCGTCCTGCTATAACCTACCCGAGTTCACAGTCGACCAATGCTCCTAGTGGTAATGCTCCAATGTCCCAGGGTCACAATTATCCGTGTTACAATTGTGGAAGGATCGGTCATTTCTCTAGGGAATGTCCGTATCCTAGGCAGGCTAATCAAAATTATCAGAAGGCCCCTGCCAATCAACAACAGGGTCAGACACCAAACAAGAACCCCAATCAGAATGCTCAGAAGGGCAAAGATGAGAGGAAGACAGGACGGGTGTTCTATATTCAAGCTGGAGAAATTCCGGAAGGGGAGCCAGTGATGATGGGTATGTTTCCTGTTGCCAATCACCCTGCAGTTATACTTTTTGATTCGGGTGCATCTCATTCATTCATCAATAGAACATTTGTGGTGAAGCATGAACTTTCAATTGGGGCAACAAAGGAAAATTTCTTTATACAGTCGCCCGGGGGACGTCTGTGTACTAAGGAAATGGTATACCGGGTACCTATAAACCTGGGTGGGCATATTTTTCCCATTACCATGATTATCCTTAAGGATCAGGATATAGATGTAATCTTGGGAATGAATTGGATGTATCAGCATAAGGCGGTTATAGATGCTTTGAATAGGACATTAAGGGTGAGTTTGCCTGATAGTAATTCTCAACTTCTCATCCAACTTCCAACCTTAAGAAGATCAGTGGGCAAGATTTGTGCAACTGATGTCAAAGAGATTAGAGATATTCTGGTAGTGTGTGAATTTCCGGATGTGTTTCCTGAAAATTTACCCGGTCTACCACCTGATAGGGATGTCCAGTTTAACATAGAATTGCAACCTGGAACAGCTCCGATTTCTCGAAGAGCTTATAGGATGCCACCCAAGGAATTGGCCGAGTTGAAGACTCAGTTACAAGAATTGATTGAGAAGGGGTTTATCCAACCTAGTTCATCACCTTGGGGATGTCCAGCAATTTTTGTGAAAAAGAAAGATGAGACCCTAAGGTTATGTGTTGACTATCGTCCGTTGAATGAAGTGACCATCAAGAATAAGTATCCCTTACCTCGGATAGATTTGCTTTTTGATCAATTGGCCGGAGCCAAAGTTTTCTCCAAGATCGATTTGAGGTCAGGATATCACCAAATTAAGATAAAGCCTGAAGATATTCCCAAAACAGCATTTACCACAAGATATGGGTTATATGAATACTTGGTAATGTCTTTTGGATTGACAAATGCTTCAGCTCATTTCATGTATCTGATGAATTCAGTATTCATGCCTGAGCTAGATAAGTTTGTAGTAGTGTTTATCGATGACATCCTAGTATATTCCAAGAATAAGAAAGAACATGCGAAACATCTCAGAATTGTTCTGACCCGCTTGAGAGAACATCAACTATATGCCAAGTTCAGCAAGTGTGATTTTTGGCTTAAGGAAGTACAATTTCTTGGACATGTCTTGTCAGCTGAAGGCGTTGCTGTTGATCCAAGCAAAGTGAAGGATGTGCTTGATTGGAAACCGCCAACCACAGTTCATCAAGTTCGGAGTTTTCTGGGATTGGCAGGGTATTACCGTCGGTTTATTCCAGATTTCTCTAAAGTATCAAAATCCATAACTGAGTTGTTGAAGAACCAAGTCAAGTTTGTCTGGTCATCTGATTGTGAAGAGGCTTTCCAAACTTTGAAGAGATTGTTGACTACTGCACCAGTATTAGCTCAACCTGATATTGAGAAGCCATTTGATGTTTATTGTGATGCTTCAGGTATTGGTATTGGATGTGTGTTGATGCAAGAAGGCCGAGTCATTGCCTATGCATCCAGGCAACTTAAGCTACATGAAGAACACTATCCGACTCATGATCTGGAGTTAGCAGCTGTGGTCCATGCTCTGAAGATTTGGCGGCATTACCTGCTTGGTAATACGTGCCATATTTATACAGACCATAAGAGCTTAAAGTATATCTTTACTCAATCAGAGTTGAATATGCGACAAAGAAGATGGTTAGAATTGATTAAAGATTATGACTTGGAAGTACATTATCACCCCGGTAAAGCAAATGTGGTTGCAGATGCCCTCAGTCACAAAAGTTATTGGAATTGTCTGACAGTGAGAACAATGGGTTTGACGCTATGTCAAGAAATGGAGAAGTTGAATGTAGAAGTAATTCAACAAGGTAGTTTGACCAACATAATTGTTGAAACCACTATTCGAGATCAAGTTATTGCTGCTCAGAAGGAAAACCTGGGTATCGCCCATATCAAGGAAAGAGTCAAGAATGGAAAAGCAGAATGCTTCAGCATAGATGATGAAGGTGTGTTATGGTTCAAGGATCGCCTGGTAGTACCAAAGGTTCCTGAGTTGCGGCAGTCAATTCTGGAAGAGGCACATGCTACTAGGTTATCTATCCATCCGGGAAGCAACAAGATGTACCATGACTTGAAGCAAAGATTCTGGTGGACTAAAATGAAAATAGAGATTGCTAGATATATAGCAAAGTGTGATACTTGTCAAAAGGTGAAAGCTATACATTTGAGGTCTGCTGGTGAATTACAACCATTACCTATTCCATCTTGGAAGTGGGAGGATATAAGTATGGATTTTATTGTTGGTCTACCCAAGACATCCAAGGGATTTGATTCAGTATGGGTTATTGTAGATCGACTAACCAAATCAGCACATTTTCTTCCAGTTCAGAATACATATCCCACTATACGGTATGCCAAGATGTATTTAGAGCGAATTGTGAGTCTCCATGGAGTACCCAAGACTATTGTGTCCGATAAGGGTACACAGTTTGTCTCCAATTTTTGGAAACAATTGCATTCTTCATTGGGTACCAAACTACTGTTTAGTACAGCTTATCATCCGCAGACTGATGGACAAACTGAAAGAGTCAATCAGGTGCTTGAAGATATGTTAAGGTGTTGTGTCCTTAACTATTCCACTAAGTGGGACGAATGCTTACCTCTGGCTGAGTTCTCATACAACAATAGTTATCAGGAAAGCATTAGAATGGCTCCATTTGAAGCACTCTATGGTCGTAGATGCAGAACATCGCTGAGTTGGTCTGAGCCTGGAGAAAGAAGATTCTTTGGGGTTGACCTGGTGAAAGAAACAGAAGACAAGGTTAAGCAAATACAAAGTAATTTGAAGATAGCTCAATCCCGACAAAAGAGTTATGCGGATAGACGACGTAGACCATTGGTGTTTAACAAAGGAGATTTTGTATATCTAAAAGTATCACCAATTAAGGGAGTTACCCGTTTTGGTGTTAAAGGCAAGTTGGCACCTCGATATATTGGACCATTTCAAATTTTAGAGAGGTATGGAAAAGTGGCATATCGCTTGAAATTACCAGAACATCTCGCAGCTGTGCATGATGTGTTCCATGTTTCTCAATTGAAGAAGTGTCTCCGAGTGCCTGAGCAGAATGTTGAGGTTGAAGGAGTGGAACTTGAACCAGATTTGACTTATTCCGAATATCCTATCCGAGTTTTGGATCAGAAAGATCGTGTTACTCGAAGAAGGACAATCAAGTTCTACAAGATATAATGGAATCAACATTCAGAAGAAGAAGCTACTTGGGAATCAGAAGATTACTTATTAGAAAATTTTCCAGAGTTTCTTGCGTCAATAGAGAGTAATGTTAGTTGAGCTCGGTTGTTACTAGTTATGTTTTGTAAAGGGACCTCAACTGTTTTATGGATAGATTTTGTATGTGTTCTTGCGACACATTTCCTTTTCCATTACTTACCCTATGGCTTTGAATCTTAGGGCGAGATTTCTTTTAGGGGGAAGGATTGTAACACCTCGGGTGTTTAAATATTAAAAACAGGACATGTCATCATATGCATTGCAAGGCATTGGTCATATTGCAAACTTTGATATGCATTCACTAAAACAAGTTTACATTTATGTTATGGGTGTTGAATTGAATTGTTTGAATCAAGTTCAAAAATTTGGTTTGGATTTGGAATTTTCGAGACAACCCAGATTTTTAGCATTTAAATTCTACCCTGAAAAACCATTTCAAAATCTAAGCATATTTTGGGGTTGAGCCCAAAAGCAAAAGTGTAGAGCTTGTCAAGTTAGACAAAGTTTGTTTTTGGAGTTTTCAAAGTTGTTTAGAAAAATTTGAAGTAATTTGAAAAGGCGAAATGTACTTAAAGTGTCCCCTTTTGAATTCAATTTTTCATTTCAAAATGTAGACCGAATTAAGGGGTGGTTATAAAAGCAAAGTTGTAGAACTTTTGTTTTTGAACAACTTTTATTTTTGGAGATTTTTGAGTTACCATATAAAATTTGGAGTAAATTGGGAAATTAAGCGAGTGGCAATTCTGTAATTTCGATGAACAGTAACCACGGAAACCAACTCACCGACGACGAGCTTCGGTTTCCTTCCAGTCGCGCGCGTGGCCGTCTGGGCGTCGCGTTGGCGCGGTGAAGGCTTCGTCGTGGCTTCCTTGAGCTTCCTGGCCACCCTTTTTAGCCTGAGCCGCTGTCGTCCTCTTCTTTTCTTCTCTGCTCTATTCCGCCACCGCTCAGCTCCGCTGCTCGCCGCTGCTTCAGCCAAGCGCCCCCTGCCAAAATTGGCCACGCCACAAGTTCCGCCTTTCCCTTGTGCACTTGTTGGAGCCGGCCACAGCACCTCGTCGCACCGGATTGGGCCGTGCAACGTCGTCTTCCTCGCGCCCGGTCAGTGCGTCGTCGAGCTCGGTCACGCCGTGGCCAGAGCTCTCCGGTCGGTTTCTCCTTCCACCAGAAAGCGTCTGAGCATCTTGGTAAGTCACTGATCATGACTGTGCTGCCTGTTTAGTCACTACCATGCCATTGACGTCGATCCGCGTGCTCGTCGGCGAACTCTGCTCGGTTTGCCGCCGTGTGCGTGGCCATGCACGTTAGGAGCCTTGCTTTGTTCGATTAGCTGCTGTGTCGTGTTCTCCTGAGTGAGGGGAAGCCGAAGATGTCTTCACCATGGTCGGAGAAGCTCCTGTTCGCCGCCTCCGTTTCACCGAAGCCCCGCCGTGCTGCTGCCAGTCACTCTGCCGCCGTCGTGCGTGGCCGTGCCACCATCGGTCGGTCCCGTCCAGGCCACCTCAATTCATGCATGCGGTTTGGGATGCCGTTGCCCCACGCATCACTGCCACCTTCGCTGGCCACCTCGGGTTGATTCTGTCGCCGGTCAGCTCACCCCCGCCGTGTGCTCTGCTCTGTGAAGAAGACGATGCACTGTAGCGATGCTAAGTAAAAAGTCAGTGATTATTTTAAATAGTGCTGTGATTTGTTATTTTTGTGTAGAATTAAATAGAGCTCCAAAAATTATGAAAATTTTTGTGTAACCTCTCTGTGATGTATACTATTTAAGAAAAATATGAACTGTTGATTTTCAGTACTTTTTGAATGTGATAAAAATTGCTCAAATTAATTAATAAATGAGTTTCCATAATTTTTCTAGGACAAAATAAATATCCAGTGACCATGAAACTTTTATTGTATTTGTTTATTGTTAAAACTTGCCTCCACAAAAAGTTTGGGATTAATTTGATGATGTTTAATTATACTCTTATTTATATGCCTTAATTATTAGTTAATAATTCTAAATGACTTAGTTAAGAATTTCGTTAGTAAATGCATGTTAATGAACTTGATTGCTTCTTAGATGCAACCTCTTGGGTAAAAAGTAAAAGTTATACATTTCCTTGTATATTGTTTATACATGTCTTTTCATGATGAGGCTTTAGTTGGTAAGCATGTATAATAAGTGAACCTTTGACTTATTAGAAGAACGACTAAAAATGCGTTATGATAATTAATTGTAACTGTACCGCGAAGGAAAGTTGTATTCAAGTTATTAACTTTTGCATCCATCATCGAGCATCATGTTTTATATCTCGCATCATGTTAAACATGGCATTGTTACTACGTGTAGTGAACGAAGGTGAACACGTGGTAGTTAATCAAGTGGTTGAGGAAGTTAATCCATCTGTTGAGGTCGGATCGGATATTTGCGGAACGTCGCAGGAACCGGACTTTTCCGTCAACGAAGGCAAGCCCCGGATGCATTTAAACCTACCTTGTGTTTTACAAATTTATATCGCTTTTGCTTTCAAGTACTGCATTAAGTGATTAGGAGTTAAGTGAAAACCTAATTGGTACATTACCAGCCTTGTTTTTCCGTATCTACCTTGATTACCAGTTTTACTTCGTAAATGACTAGTTATGCTTAGTCATGCTTAGTCAGGTGATTATCTGTCACCTGCGAGTTTTAAATGGATCTTTGGTTACTTATGTTATCATGAAATATGAGCATGTGAAGTAATAAATCTAGACCGGGCGGACTCGGTGTGTGTGAGCCACAAGACATGGAGGTCTTGTGAGCGGATTCTTTCCGTCTGTGTCGGTTAAGGTCCGTACTGTTGTTGAACTGTGTGCGGTGAGACTTTGTAGTACTAACCACATACTCCGGTAAGCCTTAACTTGGCTATTCTATTACGAGAATGGCTACTCGCGCACTGGGAGTGGAGAGATGGCGGGAATAGCGTGTACCCACGTGGCAATGGGCTGGATTGGTGGAGTACTGTATTCTCGGGTGGCGCGGACCCGTTCTTGTTTTAGAGGACCTAAGGGTAGGTTGGTATATGTAGGTCGGGGACCTGCATATGTCGTGTGGTCTGGAATCCCCAGCTGGGTTTATAATCGGTTCGAATCGTCGTTGCTCCTCGGTTATGGAGACTCACTTCTCTGTTCATCATCGTAGTATAATAACTGGAACTTGAGAAAGGTTTGCAAAAGAGATTGATATGAAGTTCATGATCTCATTATGGATCATGGCAGATTCATATGTGGTACTCATAAAGTTTTACATGTTAAAGTAAAGAATTTTGTTAAAGAGCTTTTAAGCAAAAGAACTTTGATTATTGCTAAAGCCATACCTTGAATCCCTGAGCCTGCATTCTTGAGTCTTCTCAATTTTATTTCGGATAAGTCTTGTTGAGTACTTTTGTACTCAGGGTTCGTTGACCCTTGTTGCAGGTGAGCCTCATGAGCAGATCTGTTTTGGATCGTGCTGCATGACTATTGTTCGATCTGACGATGAGAAGTAAACGTGTGGCCCTTGGGCAGGGCAGTTCTATTGTGTGTTTTGTATTATGTATAATGCCACTCCACTACTACGTTTTGTATTAACTATCGAACTTAGTTTGTAAGGTTTGAAATCACTGGTTTGTAAACTAAGTTATTGTAAGACTTCCGCTGTTTTTACTCTGATGTATATATTTGAATAAATGTTGTAATACTGCAATGACTCTGTAATGTGATCCTGCTCGGAAATCGTGGATGATTCGGGGTTCCCCGAGGACACCCGACAGTCTTCTTAAATTACTGAAAACATATGCATAGATGTCAAAAGTCGTTGGACAGTGACAGGTGCATGTGGGCCCTATAATTTAGGAGGTTCTGCCACAGCTAACCTCTCCATCGCCTACGCCTATGAGATAGAGAGTCTCGCTCTCGCCGAAGCTACCGACCTCTCCATCCAGATGGCCAGCATGGTCGCCGAAGCCAAAACGCTGCTCGCCGACATGGAGATACCAGAGCTAGAACCTCCCTGTGCTTCTGCCAAATCCAAGGAAGTGAAGGAGGTCAGCCTCGGGCTCGACGACCCCTCCAAGACCATGAAGATTGGGGCTCACCTTGACCCCAAATAGGAAAGCGCGCTCATCTCCTTCTTACGTGCCAACGTCGATGTGTTTGCTTGGAAACCTGTAGACATGCCGGGGGTACCGTGGGAGAAGATCGAGCACTCCTTGAATGTCTCGCCGACCGCCAAACCGATCAAGCAGAAACTTCGCCGATTTGCGCCAGACAAGGAGGCTATTAGGGTAGAAATAAAACAGCTCTTAGCTGCCGGATTTATAAAAGAAGTGTATCATCCTGATTGGTTAGTGAACCCTGTTCTCGTTCAAAAAAAGAATAAAGAATGGAGAATGTGTGTTGATTATACTGATCTTAATAAATAGTGCCCTAAAGACCCCTTCGGTTTGCCTCAGATAGACGAGGTTGTTGACTCCATCGCTGGCTGCGAATTACTCTCTTTCCTTAATTGTTACTCCGGCTATCACCAGATCTCTCTCAAGAAAGAAGATCAGATCAAGACATCGTTCATCACGCCTTTCGACGTGTATTGCTATACCACCATGTCCTTCGGACTCAAGAACGTCGGGGCGACTTATCAATGAGCTATCCAGATGTGCCTCAATCAACAGATCGTCCACAATGTCAAAGCTTACATCGACGATATGGTCGTCAAGTCCAAGACCGCCAATAATCTTATCGCCGACCTCAAAGAAACATTTGCCAACCTAAAAAGATACCGATGGAAGCTCAACCCTTCAAAGTGTATCTTTGGAGTTCCATCCAGTATACTCCTGGGCTACATTGTCAGTGCACGAGGCATAGAACCTAATCCTGACAAGGTCTCCGCCATCACCAAGATGAAACGACCAACATGCATCAAGGATATACAGAAGCTTACTGGCTGCATGGCTGCATTAAGCCGCTTCATATCGCGCCTCGACGAAAAAGGTTTACCTTTCTTCAAACTCCTTAAGGCCTCCGAGCACTTCACCTGGTCGGAAGAGGCAGACGCAGCTTTCGAGCAGCTTAAGTTATTCCTTACAAAGCCTCCGATCATGACAGCGCCACGGTCCGACGAGACTCTCCTGATCTACATCGCCGCTACCTCTCGCGTCGTCAGCACAATAATTGTGGTCGAACGTGAGGAGGCCGGACATGCCTATAAGGTGCAACATTCGGTATACTTCATCAGCGAGGTTCTTAATGAGCCCAAGACTCGTTATCCTCAGGTCCATAAGTTGTTATACACCGTCCTGATTACGTCGCACAAACTCCGCCACTACTTTGAGTATTACAAGATCGCCGTGGTCACCGAGTTCCCTCTAGGGGACATCCTCCGAAACAAAGAGGCCAACGGCCGTATCATCAAGTGGGCTATCGAGCTCGACACTTACTCCATTGAATTCAAAAGCAGGCCTACGATCAAGTCTTAGGCGCTCACTGATTTTGTCGCTGAGTGGACCGAGATCCAAGAGCCCATCGCCGCTACCTGCCCTGAGCACTAGGTGATGTACTTTGACAGTGCCCTCAACACCAACGGTACTAGTGTGGGCATTCTGTTCATCACGCCGACCAAGGATAAGCTCTGATACGTCCTCCGGATACACTTTGCGGCCTCCAACAACGCCGCCGAATACGAAGCATGTCTCCACGGACTCCGTATAGCCGTTGAGCTCGGCATCAAACGCCTTATGGTATATGGGGACTCCGCACTGGTCATCAACCAGCTTAACAAAGATTGGTCTTGCGCCAACGATAAGATGGACGCTTATTGCGCCGAAATCAGGAAGCTTGAAGGGAAGTTCTACGGTATCGAGTACCACCACGTGGTATGCGACCAAAATCAGATCGCCGATTACTTGTCCAAGTTGGGCTCCTCTCGTGCCATGGTTCCACCTGGGGTCTTCATCCAAGATCTTGTGGCACCGTCCATTAAAGAAGAAAAAGAAATTCAGGAAGTTCCACCCGCCGAGCAGCTGGTACTTACGGTACCTTTGCCGGCCGCCGATTGGAGGGAATAATTCATCAAGTACCTCTCTAGCGTCGAAGTACCAGCCGATAAAACTAAAATCGAATGCCTAACTCGTCGGAGCAAACATTACGTGCTGGTAAACGGCAACTTGATGAGGAAAAGTGTCAAGGAAGGGATTTTGCAAAAATGCATCACCTAAGAAGACGGAGTGAAGTTACTCCTCGAAATTCACTCTGGTTCCTGCGGCAACCACGCGGCTTCGAGAACACTGGTCGGCAAAGCCTTCCGAGCAGGCTTTTACTGGCCCACTACCATCTCCGATGCAGAAGACCTCGTTCGACATTGTGAAGGATGCCAATTTTTTTTCCAAACAAATACACGTAGCGGCACAAGAGTTGTAGACCATTCCAGCCTCCTGGCCTTTTGCATGCTGGGGACTGGACATGATTGGTCCTTTTAAGTCAGCACCAGGAGGTTTTCGGTATGTATACATTGCCATTGATAAGTTCTCGTAGTGGATTGAGTATAAACCACTCGTCTCCGCTACTGCAAAGAAAGCAGTCGAGCTCTTCGAAGACATCATCCACAGATTTGGTCTCTCGAATAGCATCATCACCGACCTCGGAACTACATTCACTAGCCATCACTTTTGGGATTTCTGTGAAGACCGTTGTATCTCCATCAAATACATCTCCGTTGCCCATCCTAGAGCTAATGGTCAGGTCGAACGGGCGAATGGTATGATACTAGATGCCCTCAAAAAGAGATTATTTCAGAAAGATGATAAACATCCGGGCAGATGGCTGAAAGAGCTACCAACTGTAGTCTAGGGATTGCATACTCAAGCTAGTCGCAGCACCGGCGTGTCTCCATACTTCTTGGTCTACAGCTCAGAAGCCATACTTCCAGCGGATATTGCCTTCCGAGCACCTAGGGTGGAAAATTTTGATGAAGAACAAGCCGTAGCTGTTCAGACAGAGGACATCGATAGGGCCGAGGAGGAACACCTAATCACTTGTGTCTACATAGCCAAGTATCTAGAAGGCTTGCGAAGGTACTACAACCGCAATGTCAAAGGTCGTTCATTTGCTGTCGACGACCTTGTCCTTCGTAGAAAGCAGAAAACTGAAGGGATGCACAAGCTCTCCTCCCCCTGGGAAGGACCTTACGTCGTCATAGATGTTACCCGACCAGGGTCTTATCGCCTATGTGACTTAGATGGAATCGATGTTCCTAACTCCTGGCATATCGAGCACCCCATATGTTTCTATCCTTGAAACGCCTCAGATATGTACTCTCCACTTTATGATGAATAAAGTTTTGATTTTCGTAAATTTTCTCCATTTTTTCTCCACTATGGTTTAAATCTCCACTTACAATCACCGGGTTTTTACGCCACTTCATGATGAGTTCCACCAACGTTGTCGCCGACCACGTTTCTCCAAATCTCCAATTCGCCGAACGTATTCTCCAATTCACCGAACATGTAATCTCCAATTCGCCGAACGTATTCTCCAATTCGCCGAACATGTAATCTCCAATTTGCCGAACATATTCTCCAATTCGCCGAACATGTAATCTCCAATTCGCCGCCGAACACGTAATCTCTAATTTGCCGAACACGTAATCTTCAATTCGCCGAACGTATTCTCCAATTCGCCGAACACATAATCTCCAATTCGCCGAACGTATTCTCCAATTCGCCGAACACGTAATCTCCAATTTGCCGAACGTATTCTCCAATTCGCCGAACACATAATCTCCAATTCGCCGAACACGTAATCTCCAATTCACCAAACACGTAATCTCCAATTCGCCAAACATATTCTCCAATTCGCCGAACGTATTCTCCAATTCGCCAAACACGTAATCTCCAATTCGCCGAACACGTAATCTCCAATTCACCGAACATGTATTCTCCAATTCGCCGAACACGCTTTCTCCCATTCGCCGAATACGTTCTCTCCGAACCGTCACAAAATGTTTCTCCAAAACGCCGAACATTTTGCTCCAAATTTTCAAGATATTTCGCCGATCAGCGAGCAGCATACATTCTTTTCTATTTTCTTTGGAGAAAACCCAGTCTCCGATCTCTCCCCACATGCGTCATGGGCTTCGCGCTCTGCGCTATGGGTGGTCGACTGTGGTTCCTTAGTCGCACCTGTTCCTCCAACACGTGCATGGGCTCTGTGCTCGACGTTATGGACTATGGGCTAGCCAAGGCCAAGATCTCAGCAAAGAACTAATTGCTCGGACACTATTAAGATTATGTGTATCTCCAAGTTATTTTGACAACCGCCGAGCAGCCCACGTTTCGCTCTCTTCTCCATGGAGAAGACCTAGTTTCCGATCTCTCCCTACACGTGCCACGTGCTCTGCGCTCTGCGTTATGGGTGGTCGGCTGCAGTTCCTTGGTTACGCTTGTTCTTCCTACATGTGCATGGGATCCGTGCTCGACGTTATGGACTATGGGCTAGCCGAGGCCATGAGGGGGTCAGTAGCAAAACAACTGCTTGGACGCTACTACGTATAATTGTGCTATGGTTCAAACTACGAAGATTTTTTTGCTGAAATACACGCAAACTGCATACACATGCACCTAAAAACATTTATCATATTCGTAAGTGTTTTTACGCTTTCACGCATTCTAACTACACTATACAAAAATTAAAGATGATGTCTGCCGAGTAGATCATTGTGCTCCATCATTGCCGTCAGTCTCACCAAACAGGTCTATATCGTCGGCTAGATTCTTCGCTGTGTCCTCCACCTCATCCTCCAGCTGTTGGGTTTCTGCATCGCTTAGTCCTTCGGTGAAACCAGCCCCTATCGACTGAAAGTCGAGGGTTGGGTAATGAGACCGAACCACCGCAAGGACATGAGTAGCGACGGTCATGATGGCGTCGTGGTTGAAGCTATTAAAGTTCTCCCACGCTGCCTTGCACCTCTGGATGATGGTGTCCGAATGTTGCCGCCTGCCGTCGGGCTGAGTAGCCGTCTCCAGGTCGACACAATCAAGCACTGGCTTAATTGCGGCAACTACAGTGTCGAAGTTCTCCTTTTGAGTCTTGGCCTCCTGCACCAGCATGTCGAACTATGCCTTGGCTTTATGACGATAGCCTGCAAATGTTACAATGTTCCATCATACTAGAAAACTACTTCAACAGTAACTCCGACCAGGAGGTATTCACCTTTCAGCTCCTCGGTCAGTTTGTCTGCTCGCTCTGACTCTTTTGCTTTCTCCTGTCGGATTTGCTCGATGGTCTGGCGCAGCTGGCCGAGCTCCGCATCTTGCTCTGCAAGCAAAACAGTTATCACCAAAATTACGGTTGTTCAGCAATTACAAAGTACATTCGCCAATATAGCATACCGGATTTCTGCTCAGATACACTTTTAAGTTGTTCGCATTTCTTGTCCAACTGCTCGAAGACATTCTTCAGTTGCTCAGACACAGTGGCCAGCTGCTCGGATTTTTTCTGCAACTGCTCGGATGTAGCCGCCAACTTTTCGGACAGGACTCCCCTCTGATGTTCTAGGTCCCGCGAGTTGGACTCTGCAAGGTCTCACTCATGCCGGGCTCTCTGGATGTTCTTCTCTGAGAGGTTCATTGCCTCCCTGAGTTTCTTGTTCTCCTTAGCAAGGGGCTCCATCCTCTTTATCAGTTGGTGCCGATGCTCGGTAGTCCGGGTTATCCCCTATAGATGTACAGTGCTAATGATGAACTTTGATCTCCAATAACATGTACGAGCATTTTAGTTGCAGTACTCACCTCGATTTGCTTCATTACTCCGGTGACGGCGGTTTTCAATCTCTTCATCTCCCTGGTGGTGTTTTCCTCCTCGATAACCACCACCTCATCGCCATGTTTGCGGATAATCCAGACAGACTGCAGTTGAGGTTCGTCATGTTCGATCTCCTCCACCTCGTCCTCTTCCGCCATGGCTTGAGGCACCATCGGGAGGCTCTGAGGATGGACAACGGGTCTGACCATCCCTGGCAACGCTTCAAGCGATAGCATTTACTCCTCGGCCGTCATCGGATTTGCTTCCTTGGGCTCTAGCGCATCGCCGGCAGCTGTAGCTTCTGCTCCCGAAGGCCCAACGGTTCCCATCGTCGCCTCAGGCGTTGTCGCTAAGGCGTCTGTTGTTTGCGCTAATGGTTCGCCGCTGCCAAGACCACCGACAAAGGCGGTTGACCTTTCCTCCGGCTGCCAGGCGCTCGAGGACTCTAGGACAGGAGCATCCGGCGTTGCCCCCACCATGGGTTCAGGCCTCGGTGTTGCACTGCATCAGATCAGCTCGTCAGTAGCCAAGGAATTTAAGAAACCACAGTGGTACTCAAAGACAAAGATGCTTACGGTTTGGTCTGCCAGTTCAATTTCTTGAACCGGCGGTGCCTGCCTGAACCCCCAGGCGTAGCTATTTTTTCAACTCTAGTGTTCTGGGAGGAAGGTTCCTGCTCCTCCGCAGCATACCTCTATTCTGTTTGATGCTCTGGGATCCTCTCCGCACGCCGCTCCGGGTTCACCTCCCCTTGTTGCTCGGGGACTCCGGTCGTTTGCACTACCAGGGCTTCCGTCATCTGCTATGCAGGGATCTCCCTCGTTCGCTGCTTGGGGATTTCTTTGTCTCCCCTAGATCGATCTTCCACGCCAGCGCTGTGCGGGGGCTCCTTTGTGCTCGGTAGACTAGCTGCCAAAAATTCATCGTCATCGGACCAGTCAAACAACATGGTCCTCCGTGGTCGAGTGGTCTGATCATCACCAAGCGAGATGCCGCCCGGTTTGAGGGAAGCGGCACCCGCCGTCTTTCTTTTCTTCCGAGCTGGTTCGTCTTCCGCTACCCTCTTCCCCCGGATTTTCTCTGAAACTAGGGACAGACTCTCTGACGAGATGCTTACCGCCTCTTCTGGGGCTATGGCAGTGGCCGAGCGTCTACCCCTTTTGGCCATTCACTCCTCAGCACGCCCGAGAAGTAGATCGCCCTCTCCTACGAATGGATCTTCGCATAGGTGAATTAGTTCAGATGGTCGGAAACGACAAAAGATAAAAAGCAGTACAAATGTAAACCTGAGATGTTTACCTGAGGTGGCAGATTCTTGCAGTTAAAGGGTTTTGAATACCTTGACATCTTGAATGAGGCAAACAGAGCGAATAGCACTACAGCACGCTCCTCCACAACATCTCTCGATAGCATCTCCGGCCTCTCCCGAGTACCGTCAGTTTCTCCCTTGAATTCAAAGGAGGGGTGGGCTCTCTCCTTGCAGGGTTGAACGCGGCGAGCTATGAAGCTCAATGCTACCAATCCGTCGTTGGTCTTCACACCCTGAATTATGCTAAGGAGCTCTTTTACTTGTTCCATATCAGCGCTTCTTGACATCTCTGACCAGCTCCTCTGGTTTTCCGGAATGTGATGGTATCGCAGCGGATGGCCGGATGGCTCTGCCTCATGTAAAACCACTTGGTGTTCCAGTTTTTCAGTGATGTGTTGAGTGGCATAGTAAGGTACTCCCACGCCATCCCGTCGCGCAGCTGAAGGTACACTCCACCGACCACCTTGGAACCACCGCTGCCTCTCTTCTTGAGCCAGAACAGGTAGCGAAAGAGGTTGAAGTGGGGGAGGATTCCAAGGTATGCTTCATAGAAATGGATGAAGATAGAGATGTGTAAAATGGTATTTGGGTGGAGATTGCACAAACTAACCACCCAAAGCTCCATCAGATCCCTAAGGAATGGGTGAACAGGAAATCCCAACCCACGCCAGAAGTAATCCTCGAATACCACCACTTCGTCGGTATGAGGTGTTGGGAAGGGCTCACCAAGGGCCGGCCACCATCCGACGGTGGCGCGGTCAGGAAGAACGCTGGCTTCCACCAATCTGTTTAGCTCTGCTTCTCCCGTACACGACGGCACCCACTCTTCGTCACGCCGGGCTTTGGTTCCCGCTTTCTTCGGGCTCGTTTTCTTCGATTTGACGTTTCCCTTCTTCGGCGCCATCCCTCAGATTCGATTAGGGTTTGGCAGTGGAGGCTACTATGGATGCGAATCTAGAAATGCGAGAGCTTTGGAGGAAGATGAAGTGGCAAAGGTGGGAGCGTGGGGTGCGGCGGGGCTGTTATAAAAGCACTTTCCCCAACCTTTCGCATTCGAGGGTTTTTGGGAAACCATTTCTGCAATTTGCGCCTCTACGAAGTCTCCGACGCAGCTTAATGGGCCGTTACCTAGGCCTTCGCATAGTCTCAAGCCCATGTTGCTGATTTATCTCCGTAATTTGTTGCTGCTCGTCGAATAATCACCGACTTCTTCGTCATTTTTAAGGCTCGGTAACAGTTACTGTACAGCTGATGTTCCGGTTTTTTCTACACAGTTGGATTTTTTCGATATCTCCGTGTATGGCTCGGGGACTGTTCGCCTGCTCGGCCAGCCTTCTGCTTTTCTTCTAGTTTCTGACCCTGGCACCACGTAACTGCGTCACCTACTGTTAGGCTCGGGGACTAAGTGGGCACACTTCACCTTGCAGTGAATGTGCACTCTTCTCATCTTGAGGCTACGCCCGGGGACTGGCTGCCTGCTCGGCTGGTTTTCTACTTTCTGACCCTGGCACCACATGACTTTGTTATCTACTGTCAGGCTCGGGGACTAAGTGGGCACACTTCAGCTCACGGTGAATGTGTTTTCTTTGTTCTGGAAGACTCCGTGCCGCTTGAAACTAAAGAAGAATATCTCCTTCACTCGTGGTCGGACTTTAAGTGGGCACACTTCGTCCACTGCGAGGAAATTTTTGATTCTGAACTTGAGCTCCTTACACCCTTATGGCAAGACGTGCTTGGGTTATGCTGCTCGGTTATGGGTCGCACTACTTGGCGTCAGTATATGCTGTTCGGCAACTGCTCACAACTGCTCGGCAACTCATCACGGTGGTCGGACCATGAGTCCGTACTGCTCGGCTTCGTTTGCACCTGCTCGGACAAGCTCAAGACGGCGTTGCACAATGGGTACAAGACGCTCGAGGACTAGCTGTGGGGGGTATGACCCCGGATACCCACGGCAGACCACATGGGCTGCGCCCCCAGGGGTGGCCCAGCCCACAAGACGAAGCCTTGCGATGCACGGCTCTGCTCGGCGCCTCCCGCAAGACATCTGGAGGATATCCTGAAGATACTGGGAGATCTGTTAGGATATGTATGATCCCTAGATCCTTGTAATCAGTTATTACTTTCCGGTTATCTTCTAGATCTAACCGACTTGTAGCCCTGCTCTCCGGACTATATAAGGCGGGCAGGGACCCCCTCCAAACTTACGCAATATCAGACGATAGACAATACAAACCAACAGACCACAGGAGTAGAGTATTACGTCATACTGACGGTCTGAACCTGTCTAACTCGTGTGTCTCTGTTGCCTTCTTGTTCTTGATCTCACGCTCCTCTGCCGATCAATCTACCTTCGTGGGATACCCCTCGGAGAACTGCCGATGATATTCTGTCGACAGGAGGCGATGCGATCGGGAGAGGAGACGGAGTGAGCAAGGAGGGCCAGTAGATATTTGTTTCTAACAGAAGCGGCTCCGAAGTCGGCCGCCTCTACAAATGGTTCTTTAGATGTGGTTGGTGCCACCAGCTGCCTCTGAAAACTGAATTATTTTCAAAGACGGGTGACAAAGCCAGCTACATCTAAAGAATAATTTGCATAGGTGGTTGGCTTTGGCGCCGCCTGTTAAGATCCATCTCTAGAGGTATCTTGGCTCACATGACACTGTAGAGGCGGCTCATGATTGAGTCGCGTCTACCAAAAAATGGTTCCGTTGCTGAAAATTGTTTTTGCAGTAGTGAATAAATGAAAGATGTATTTTTCTCCATTAAGCCTTATTTGAATGTCTATATATTCACCTCAATCCATATACATTGTAATGATTTGGTGTGAAATTTAATTTAAATTGCACACTAAATCATTTCAACACATATAGATTGAGGTTGATAAAATAATATCTAAACAAGCCCATATGATATGTCCGGCACTCTAGATTTTTAACTGTTGATTGGGTAGCACGACACGAAGTGTAACTTTATTTTTTTAATATAATGTGAGGTCCGTCTAATGGGTACTCCGTACGTATTTGCTAGCTGGTGCTCTAATAAATAACTGCGTGGAGCACCATTTATTTCTCTGTAACCTTTCTAAGCAGATGTAACGAAAACCAGCTCAAGCACATTGGTAGCTAGCCCGGTGCACAGTGTACTCGCCACGAACCTGTACAAAATTCCCACCTGGCTACAAGAGACGGCAGAGAATACCGGGACGTCGATCCTACTATTCCTACCCGGGCGTCTGGACTGGACCAGCGTCTTTCACTGCAAGAACCCAGCGCGCGAGCGCAAACAAACGAACCTCACGAGCCGGTGCAACCGCATGTGATTTCGGCCGTTTTGGCGCCTTGCCCGCCGGGATTTCCCACAGATCGGCCGGGTTGACTTGCCCCGGGCAAGCACCGTTTTTTATTAGCTCGCCGTGTCGAAGAGGCTCCTCCATTGCAGGAGTAAAAATCATCACGGGCCGTGATATGGTCGCATCTACTGTCAGAAGAAGAACCTTGCAGTAAGTTTCATAATTTGGCACCGTGCACATACCTGGTCCATACATTTACATTTCGACAAGGGAAGAACCGTCCGCGGGCACGATCATTGCCACCAGACAATGGAGCCGTGCATGGCGTAAAAATCGAACAGAAACCTACAGAGAATCTAGATCGATGGCATTCTACCGACCAGTGTCGTCTCGACGCCACGGTGACCGGTGAATATACAATGTTGAGCGCCCATCGGCGCCAGTGCCAGTTCGTGGACGAGCCACGTAGCCAGGAGTACAACCGTACAAGCGTACTACCAATACCAACAAGCAGCTGCTGTTCCATTACCACGCAGGTCCCTCTGCGGCTCTGCGTGCACTGCAGCCACAGGGAAAAGGGAAACGGTGCAGTAGATTAGGAGAGTTTATACTTCTACGCTAATTCCTTGTGCACCCCTTGTAGCAAAGCTATATCTGTACGCTCATCGGCTTCCTTATCTCTCTGTTCACGCGCTGTGTCGTCTCCACTGCCCTGTCCTGGTGGCGACGTACCGACCCGGCCATCCTCGAAGGCCGGCCGGAATGGAGGACGCGTTCTCCCCGCCTTCGCCGCCGCCGGCACCTGCACCGGCACCATCCCCTATCGCCGCGGAGGACCTCGCGGACGCGCGGCTCGCGCCGTGGACGTTCTCCCCGTGGCCGGCGCCGCGCGGGGTCAACCATGTCAGCGGCGGCGGTCGGGCGAATCCGCTCTTCACCATACTGCCAGTCTCGGCTCTGGCCATCGGCCTCGTGCTGCTCGTCGCCGTGGGCGTCATCATGGCGGTGACCCGCCGGGAGAGGCCGCGCCAGGCGGACGCCGGCGGCAGCAGCTGCAACGGTGACGGCAAGCCGGGCGCACTGACGTCCAGTTCCGGCAGCCATAACACCAGGTGCGGCTACGCCGGCGCCGGTAAGTGCTACAAAGTTCGCCGTGCCCGTACGTCGCATTGGTTCGATCTTTCTCATGCATGACTGGTTTTCTTTTGCTGGCCACGCGCGGCAGGCACAGGGTGCATATACGCCGGTCGTCTAGGGTTCTCGGCTGCGCAGCTGCCGCGGAGCCGTGGCGCGCAGGTGTTCACGTACCGGGAGCTGGAGCGCGCGACGGACGGGTTCAGCGAGTGCAACATGGTGGGGCGGGGCGCCTACGGCGCGGTCTTCCGCGGCCGGCTCGCCGACGGCATCACCGCCGCCATCAAGCGGCTGCGGCTGGACCACCGGCGGCAGGGCGAGCGCGAGTTCCGCATCGAGGTAAGCCAAGCAACTCCACACGCACACACGCACGTCGCCTTCAGCTCACGCCATCGTCCATGTGCACGTCCACGTACGTCGCGCTCCGCTTCGCGTACGCTCGTACCAACCTTCCCTGTTGCCGCAGCGAGCACCGAGCAGAGCAGCCGGGGTAGTTCGAGTTCCAGCTTCCAGCGGTTGGTGTGCCTGACTGCCTGGGATCGGCCGTTGGGACGGGCGGTGTGGCGCCGGGACGTAACCTGGAAGGCAGGCTGCCCGCCCGCCCGCCTGCCTGCCTGCCTGCTGCGCGCGCGCGCGTGCGTGCGTGACTGCGAGCCGCCTTCTGTGACAGACTGTTCCATCTTGTCTTTATCCTGGTGCGCGTCGTGACGCAGCGCGCCCGGCTGGTGGCGTCGGGCTCGTCCGTTGCGCGCGGTGCCTTGGGCAATTGGCGGACGCGGCGCGCGGGACCAAACCTGCCGCGGCACGGGAAAAGTTTGCGTTTTGCGGTGGGTGACTGCCGCCGGTTGGTTGCGGCCGTTTGGCGGGCGGGACGCGGGGGACGCGTGAGCCTTGTCGATCCGGTCCTGTCGGCTGCCGCTGCATCCGCATGCCGTCCTCCCGCGGGCCGGGGAAATATATGGGTTCTGGACTTCTGGTACAGCGGCTGGTGCCGGCAGCGCTTCTGGTAGGGCGTGTCACGCGCAGCATGTGCTAACGGATAGTGTAATAGTGTTCATTTGTGCGTCCTGATGACTCGGCCATTAGCCATTAGGCTATCTCCAACAATACCACCTAAAATACAAGACTTATTCGTACTTTGGATAGTGTTATAGGCAAAAGGTTCAATACTTATTCGGTGTCTTCTCCAACAACGAGACTCAAAAGAGAATCCTTTCTGCAAATGAGTTTTCAGAAGAGATAATACCTATATTTAAATTATGTTCCAGACAACTCAAAATAGGTCTGATTGCCTGGCATGGTCCCGTATCTCGAACGACCTCCACTGCTCAAGTCCGGTGGGCACGGTGGCTGTAACGCTGATGTATTGACACGTAACTGCTGTGCAGATGCACAGGACGCATTGCTGCTAATGCAATGCAATCAGTAGAGCGGCTTACCGGCATACTTTTTATTAGGATCGCGATCTAGCCCGTGAGTTGCACCGAGTAAATTAACCCGAGTATGTGCCATGTGGGTCGAAGCGATGCGTTGCTCTGCATAGGTTTCACATTTCTATGCTGTAAGTAGGGAGTACAGTACTCGTGTACCCTGCACTGCAAAGCTGAACTTAAAGCTGGTTTAGTTCCTCCCCTAAAGTTTAGTCTTTATCACATCGGATATTTAGACATATACATGAAGTATTAAATATAGATTAAAAATAACTAATTACACATATTACGACTACTTTACGAGATGAATTTTTTAAGCATAATTAGTCCACGATTTGACAATATGGTGCTATGGTAAAGCTACAGTAAATATATGCTAATGACGGATTAATTAGGCTTAATAAATTCGTCTCGTGAACTTCTGAGGACTTCTGTAATTTTTTTATTATTATCTAAACACTCTCATACGGCATATGATGTAACACCCGTAAACTTTAGCCCCTCGGTTTAAACACCTCTTTAGACTTTTTGATCGCATCTCATCGCTGGTTGCAGTAACTGAAAGCAAATGTGACTTGTTGAATGCAGGTGGACCTGCTGAGCCGGATGGACTCGCCGTACCTGGTGGGGCTGCTGGGCTACTGCGCCGACCAGAGCCACCGGCTGCTGGTGTTCGAGTACATGCCCAACGGCAGCCTCAAGAGCCACCTCCACCCGCCCCGGCCGCCGGCGCCCGCGGCTGCAGCAGAAGGCCTCCTCCAGCTGAGGCCCCCGCCGCCGCTGGACTGGCAGACGCGGCTGGGCATCGCGCTGGACTGCGCGCGCGCGCTCGAGTTCCTGCACGAGCACAGCAGCCCCGCCGTGATCCACCGCGACTTCAACTGCAGCAACGTCCTGCTGGACCACAACTACCGCGCCCGCGTCTCCGACTTCAGCATGGCCAAGGTCGGCTCCAACAAGGCCGACGGGCAGGTCGTCACCCGCGTGCTCGGCACCACCGGCTACCTCGCGCCAGAGTACGACGAGCACGCCGCCATTTCCAATCAGCTTGTAATGCTTCCTTCTTTTTTTTTTTCTTTTGGTAGCGTCGATTGATCGCAGGCTAGCTGTTTGCATTGCAGGTACATGTCGACGGGGAAGCTGACGACCAAGTCGGACGTGTACAGCTACGGGGTTGTGCTCCTGGAGCTGCTCACCGGCCGGGTACCCGTGGACACGCAGCGGCCGCCCGGAGAGCATGTCCTGGTTTCCTGGGTCAGTACGTTATGTCCGATCACTCATTAATCAGTACTACTGCATGTCATGGTGACTGAATAGGCACTCATCTTGTTTCCAGGCCCTTCCGCGACTCACGAACCGCCAGAAACTGGTGCAGATGGTTGACCCTGCCCTGAAAGGCCAGTTTGCCCTGAAGGATCTGATCCAGGTCTTCTTCCTTTCTAACGTCCCTGCTGCTCTGACGGCGCTACTCTCCCATTTATTCCTCATTTACTCTGCAATTATGCCGCTCATCATTAGCCGTTCAATGACACCAAGACGTACGACATCTTTAACTGACATGACACGAATGCAACTGGGAGCACAGGTCGCCGCCATCGCCGCGGTGTGCGTCCAGACGAAGGCGGAGTACCGGCCGCTGATGACGGACGTGGTGCAGTCGCTGATCCCCATCGCCAAGACCACCCCGCCCATGTCCTGCTCCTCCACGCCGCTCAGACCGGCCTTGCAGCACGTCATCTTCATGTGCCCGCAGTGCGGCGGCAACAAGACCTCCTCCTAGCTAGTACTGGCAATCTTGTATGGATAGAGGTATCCACCACCGGAGTCGGCGAATTCTCATTCCTTGTTCCTTGATGTATAGAGCTCCCCTCTTCTCCGGCCAGGATCTGCAAATGCATCATTGCAAGTAGTACATCGTGATTGTATTCAAGCGAAAGCGTACGGCGTACCATTTCGTTGGTACGAACTACTTTAAAGATAACATGAAAATAGAAATAAACATTCTCCAGCCTGTTCGTTTGGCTGGGCTTGTTCGTTGCTGGATTGTGAAAAAAGTACTGCTGCCTGGTTTGGTGTGAGAGAAAAATACTGTTCCGACTGGAAATTTACGATCATTTACGAGACAATAAGCTCAGCCGATCAGGCTGCTTTTTTCTTCTTCTTTTTCTCATGAGCTCGCTGTGCCTTTGAACAATGTTTGTGTTGTGTTTATATTGGGCTATCTCTACTTCTCTACTACTGTGAAGAAGAGTGAAGGACCTGCTTGGTTTCTTCGCCGAGGAATGTTACACCTTCCTGAGCGAGGATAGCACGTGCAATGTCTGTTTGGTTCTCTTATTTGGGCGCTTTGAAAGACCGTGCGAGTTAGACTTGGCTTGCTCGCATGGGAGAGCCAAACTGGCTCGGCTGCTTGGGCGAGCGCCTCGTTGCTTACGCCGGTGCAGCAGGTGAGTCAAGTGAGGCTACACCAGAAAACTAGCAGCCCCGAAGTGTCCGCGTTGGTCCGCTCACTGCTAATTTTGATTTTTTATTTACCTATCAGAGCAACTCCTAGACTCCTTTCTAAATGCTAGGAATAGAGATTTTTATGAAAAATATTCTCCAACAGTTTCTCTAAAAACAACTCTAACAGCTTAGCTATTCTTGTTATGAAGACTATTTCAAAATTTGTATAGCAAAAATTATGCTCCTACAGATATGCTATCTGACTTTTTAAAATAGGACGCTGACTATCCCTTGATTTTCGGTGACCATATATAGCCAATTACGGACACTCGCTATGTGACTTGGGAGCTCTTCTTTTTTTTGAGAAGTATTCTATTTTATAAAATGGCTAAACAATGGAATTTGGCTAATAATTTTAGCTAAGCTTTTGGAGTTGCTCTAAATGGTTATCTAAATATAGCAATCTTCTATTCTGGATTTTTCGCTAGCCAAAAATAAAATACGAAAATAGCTCTCTAGAGTGCTCACGAGATATAGAAAAACTGTTGGAGAATAAAAAGGTATAGAAAGCGATTTTTATGCAAATGACTCTCTGAACAATGATTTAGAGAGAGATTTAGAAAGCCTCTCGGACATGCTCTTATAAACTTGTTTAGTTGTTACGGAAGGCTAGAACCGATTATTGTTATTTGAGTAGTAGGAAACGTTATAACATGTCTAAGTTCCCTCTGTTATTTGAAAATTACACAGAAGTTGCTATTGGAAATCTTTGCTAAAGTGTCAGTAGATAAGATTGCTAGCTATCGCACAAAAGCTGTTTTCTGATGGTGCAGTGTTAAGTAGTAACCAATCAAAATAATTCTTCAGTTGGACCTATGCAAGTTTTTTTTTGAAAATTGGAAATCTTCTAAGTCATATCTGAAATTTTTAATTTTTTTAACTTTGCTAATTTGTTAAAAACTAGCAAACGTGCCCGTGCGTTACAACGAAACCCAAAACATCTTGAGATCGGACTATGTAACTTGAGTTACAATCATATAAAGACGAAGGACACGAGAACATTCTAAGAATTAAAAAGAAAAGACCGAAGAATCTGAAATGTGGATATAATTTTTTTTATATTTAGATAAACTTACCATATTTTTTTTACTTCTACTAAACATATACTATACTTCTTTTATCCTTTAGACAGAAGGTAGCACGACCAATCCATGATATTGGTTAGCGGACCCCAATTTTTCTTTTATTTCTCCCCGTAAAAAAATTCACTTCACTTATTTCTCGTCCACCTACAAATATTCTCATAGCCTCTCTGCTGGCAGGCAGCAACAATTTCCATGCCTCCTTATTTCTTATCCTCTCACAACGGTGAACACCTTTTGTTTCTCTACTTTCTCTCCCACCATCCTGGGCAGCTGGAGGCACATATGTGAGGCGTGCAGGAGGAACCAGAGGAGGTGGCTGCTTATGCGCATGCTGGAGGATGCAAGACACATGCATGGTTGATTTTGGTTAGTTGGGAAATGATTTTCGTCTTTGTTTTATTGTTTGAATCGGCTACACAGCGTGGACCGTTGAAGAAATATTATAGTTTTTGTTAGAATCGATCTGATCCATAGATTTTGTTTTATATGTATTTGATCGGTTTTATCACATTTAGACGATAGGATTCACACTGAAATTGCTCTGCTTGATTGATTATATATATAACATACGTTTACAATATATGTGTATAATCACTTTAACATATGCAACGTCTAGATAAAACTCTTACAACATACGTCTGAAAGCTATAGTTTGATTTTGGTGAATTGATGAAACCCTAAGTACTAACCTAGTTTATAAAGTGATCATGAGATAGGTAGCACATTCCAAGTGACGAAGAAAATAAAGATCATGACATGATGATGGTGATGCCATGGTGATGATCAAGTGCTTGGACTTGAAAAGAAGAAAGAGAAAAACAAAAGGCTCAAGACAAATGTATAAATGGTATGAGCTATTTTGTTTTGGTGATCGAGACACTTAATGAGTGTAATCATATTTATGATCGATAGCCGTACTATTAAGAGGGGTGAAACTCGTATCGAAATGCGGTTATCAAAGTGCCACTAGATGCTCTAACTCATTGCATATGCATTTAGAATCTAGTGGAGTGCTAACACCCTTAAAAATGTTTATGAAAATATGCTAACACATGTGCACAAGGTGTTATACTTGGTGGTTGGCACATTTGAGCAAGAGTTAGGAACTTCACCGGCGCCCTATACAGAAAAAACGGAGGTCACTGTGAGTGACCGGACGCTGGTCTCGGTTGGACCGACACGTCCGGTCAGTGACAGCAGAGGGCACGCAGCGTCGGTCTCTGACCGGACGCTGGGTCACTCAGTGATCAGGCGCTGACAGGGTGCGTCTGGTCCTACTGACGTGGCAGTGGACAGAGGAGTCGTCAAGTGATCGGACGCTGGGTGTGTCCGGTCGAGTTTGATCGGACGCGTCCGGTCGTGAAAAGTCATCTCTGGATGCTTACTGGAAATGACCGGACGCTGGGGTTCAGCGTCCGGTCACTTTGAGCTGCTTGGTCCGGTCGTCACTTGACCGTTGAGATCGGGCGATCAACATTTGAAGAGAGGGGACACGTGGCACGCATCGCGTGACCGGACGCTGAGGTCCAGCGTCCGATCGATATGACCAGAGCGTCCGGTCACCCCATGTTGTGCCCAGTGAAGGGGTACAACGGCTCTATTTCGTGGGGGCTTCTATTTAAGCCCCATAACCGGCTCAAGCTCACTCTCTTGGCCATTTGCATTGACATAGCAACCTTGTGAGCTTAGCCAAAGCCTTTCCACTCATCTCCATCATTGATTCATCATCTTTGTGAGATTGGGAGAGAATCCAAGTGCATTGCTTGAGTGTTTGCATATAGAGGCACTTGGTGTTCGTGTTTCGCTGCGGAATTCGCTTGTTACTCTTGGTGGTTGCCACCACCTAGACGGCTTGGAGCAGCGAGGATCGTCGAGTGGAGGGTGGTGATTGTCTCCGGCTCCGATCGTGGTGATTGTGAGGGGTTCTTGACCTTTCCTCGGCGGAGAGCCAAAAGGTACTCTAGTGGATTGCTCGTGGCTTGTGTGATCCTCATCTTGTGTTGGTTGTGCGGCACCCTATTGAGGGTTTGGCGTGTGATGCCAATTAGCTCGTGAACCTCCAAGTGAGTGAATCGTCACAACGAGGAGTAGCTTGCCGGCAAGCAAGTGAACCTTGGTAAAAAATCATTGTGATCATCATTTGATTCCGAGGTGATTGGTCTTCATTGGTATTCATTCTTGTGATTGATTGGCTCCTTCTTCAACACGGCGGTATAAATAAATTGCTCACTCTCTTTATATTACCGCAAACTAGTTGTCAAACTCTTTAGTGTAGCTAGTGTGAGAGCTTGTTAGTTTGGTTAGTGTGGCTCTTTAGTTAGCTTTTGAGAGCACACTAACTTAGTGTAGTGTCATAGCTATTGTGTGGATAGAAACTATATAAACTAGAATTGTGGTAGGTGGCTTGCATTTTTAGTAGGCTAGCGCAACACTTGCTTCACCTCATAATTGTCTAACCGGTTTGTTAAGTGTTGTTGTAGAAATTTTTAATAGGCTATTCACCCCCCTCTAGCCATTAGGACCTTTCAACGTCTGAAATAGGTGAAACATTTGGAACATACATTTGCAATGCCGAAATGGTCTAAAGCGCCCATCCCGTCGTACCCTGGCGGTACTTTTCCTGTCGCGGCGCAGGGCATGGTCCTTGGTGCTACGTTTGACTCGAGTGTCATGTCGTACCCTGTGCTCATCCTTATGATGGAGCAGGGTGTACTTGTAGGGCGAGGCGGAGTCTAGCCCTCGGGGGTCGGGCGAGGCGGAGTCTGACCACCGGGGGTCGGGCGAGGCGGAGCCTAGCCCTAGGGGTCGAGCGAGGCGGAACCAGTCTTTCGTCGTTTCGGACAAGAGACGTAGTAACGTTCTCGTCTGATCGGGAGTGTCAACGTTCGATGGTTATCAGTTTCACCTCATTGGGTACCCCGGTATTAGGTCCCCAACAGTAGCCCCTGAGCCCCTGGGTGATTCGAGCAGAATCGCCCAGGGGGTATTTTGATTTTGCCAGAGGGTGCGCGCGAGCGCACCCGATGGGTGTAGCCCCCGAGCCCCCGAGCCCCCGAGTGATTTGGGCAGAATCGCCTAGGGGGTGCTTCGGACCCTTCGCGGGTAAGGCTATGAGGTTTGGTTTCGTCAACCGAAAAGCTTTAAGGGAACCCTGGTGTCCCGTTTGCGGGGATTTTGTCCAGGGTCAACTTGGCTGGGGCTCGACTTCAGATCGAGGCCCTACTGACGCTCGTGTACCTAGGTCCCGGTTGCTTACGGGCCCATCTTCTGTTGGGTTGGTCGTCGAGACCGTTGGGCCGATCCCTGGACGTTCAAGGCCTAGGTGGGCTAGAGAAGAAGCATTCTGACCCATGTCCCATATGTGGGAAAGGAGTCTGGTCCGCTTGGGAAGGCGAACCGTCCAGCGTGGTTTTAGTGGGAAAGGATAGGGATCGCGGGCGCGTATCCCGTGAGGTGACACGGCGGTGCGCGTGGCAGGCCCGGAGATCGAGGTGGACGGTTGCGCTTCTCGCATCCGCCCCCAGGGTCCCGTACTCCGCCTTTTCGCCTTCGCATCGCCAACCTCCGCCATCAATCGCTAGAGCCTCCGACACGCGCACTGCTCCCACCGTCAAACTCGCTGCTGCCTTCTTCCCCGTGCTGCTCCCGCCGTCGCAATGGACCCGGGGTACAAATCCAACATCTCCCCTCAACGCTTAGAGGGCCTCGTCCGCCGAGGCCTCCTTCGCCCGTTGACCGCCGCCGAGGAGTGGTGGCTGCCCGGTGAAGAGGAGGAACCGCAGCCGCCCGAAGGGTACGTTGTGTCTTTCGCCCACTTCCATGAGCGGGGATTCGTCACGCCCGCCCATCAGTTCCTTCGGGGACTGTTGGACTACTACCAGGTGGAGCTTCAACACCTTACCCCCAATGGGATCCAGCACATTGCGGCGTTCGTCGCCCTGTGCGAGGGGTTCTTGGGGATCAGTCCCCACTTTGACCTGTGGCGGTATCTCTTCGCCGTTAATCTTCTAAAGAGGCGGGCTAGGAAGCAAGAGCTGCACGCGCTGGTGGGGTGCGCCAACATCCACCTCTGCAGCAACCTGACAGGAGCGTACTCGCTAATGCGTCTGTTCACCTCCAACAAGAGGTGGCATTCGCAATGGTTCTATGTCAAGAATGACGCCACCGCCCCCTTGCCAGTTTTCACTGGGCGCTACATCATGGAGACCCCGGGGTCGTGGGGGTGGGGTGTCATGGGCAAGGAAAAGAAGCACCTTAACTACCTTCTTGCCGCCCTCCGAACTCTGAAGGAGAGGGGCGTGAAGGGATCGGGGATTATCGGCGCCTACCATGCGAGGAGGGTTGCGCCGCTGATGGCGCGCATGCTTCCCCTATATCAGATGGTGCCCAGAGCGTCGTTCGAAGGGACGGTGCTTTCCGATGAAGCGCTCCCTCCCTCTGAAGTGGCGCAACACATCAAGGAGGCAATGGAGCCCACAAAGAACTCTGTTGGCGCCATCCTTGACTTCATGTATCCGGTGCCGGGGCATCCCCCAATGCGACCGGAACCAGGGTTTGTTGAATTCGTAAGTTTCCTTTCCCCTTGCTTTTCTTTTCATTTGTATTTCCAGCCTCCTGATGCTAACCTCGGGATAGCGGGACCAGTCGGGGGGACTATTCTTCAAAGACAGCCCAGCTCCGCTGCCAAAGGACCCAACCCGGACGGCAGCGAACCACGCCGTGGCCGGTTGGGACAAGAAGATGAGGGAGCTCGCGAAGAAAAAGGTGATACGGAAGCAGCAAGCTCGAGATCAAGGAGAGGAGACTAGTAGTGAAGAAGAAGATGATGATGATAAATCTGACGAGGTAGTAGCTGGCGTGGATTGGGGTGACCTAGAGGATGAGGACTCATTGTCTACGCAGGGGCCCTTTCCGTTCCATGCGGGGGGAAGGGAGTCCTAAAGGACGGTGGAGCCGGGCCTGTCCCTGGGTCTGGTGGGAGCCGGTGGATCCGCCATCACCCTCGGGGTGCCGGCGGGGGATCGGTGGATGGGAGGGGATGGATCCGTGGCCACCCCCGAGGTGCTGATGGAGGGGGATGACTCCGATGCCGCGCCCCGTGAGCTGATGGAGGGGGGTGGCCCTATCGCCACACCCCATGAGACGACAGAGGGAAGCGGCCATGTCACCGCACCCCATGAGCCGATGGAGGGGGGGTGGCCCTGTCGCCGCGTCCCATGAGCCGATGGAGGGGAGTGGCCCTGTCGCCACGCCCCATGAGCCGATGGAGGAGAGAGGCCCTATCGCCGCACCCTTGGTGATAAGGGAGACGAGCCCCCCTGCCTCGGAGCAGGGGACAGGCTCAAAACGGCCTCGCCCACATGAGTTGGAGAAGGGGTCCGGGGGTTCGTCCCCAAAACGTACCCGCCACCCAAAAGCGCCAGAGTATGTCACCGATTCCCCTTGTTTTTTCCTTTTTATTTTTCTATTCCGACCTTATGCCTTTTCCCTTTTGCAGATTCTTGTGATGGGGCCACCCTCTAGGGTCGGCGCCCAAGAAGAGCCTTGCTCTTCAGGCGGGACGGATGGCGCTGCCCGACATCGCTCCTGTTTCATGCAGGAGCGGTGTTGATGCTGCGGCCTTGTTGGCCGATCCGGCAGCACCCGTGCCCTCGGTGGTTGCCGAGCAGGCGGCGTCTTACATGGCGGGCGCGACCCCGCTAGCCGAGAGTCCGGTATCGCTGGTGGATGTAGTCGTGACCGCGCCCAGCCAGGAGCCGCCGGACGTAGCCATGGTGGTACCCGGGGGGGGGGGTAGCGTAGTCCGAGCCTCCGGTGGCTCAAACGACGGCGTTCGACGTGGGCTAGACGGAGAGGGACGTGGCCGGACGGTCCCCAACCCCGACGAGCCAGGCGCATCCTGATGCAGTCGCGATGGCGTCCGTGGGAGCAGCACAGTCCGTGCCACCAAAGACCCAGGCGGTGGTGCCCGCGACCATGGCCAGCCCGGTGGGGCCGGATGTCGCCATGGCGGTGCCCGAGGGAGCGGCGCAATCCGCGCCACCGGCGGCCCAGGCTGCGGCGCCCGAGGTGGGCCCGATGGAGGAGGACATGGGCAAAGGGTCTTCGGGCATTGTGACGGTGGTGAGGAGGACCAGAAGGGAGCCACCTTTGGCCCTATTGTCGGAAGGCAGCCGCTCCCCCGCGCGGGGTGAGCCGCCGCTCCAGTGGATGGCCGCTCAGGACCCAACGTCGGTTCTTTTTTTGCTTGACGATGCTTCCGAGAGCTTGGAGCGAGAAAGTCTTGACGTCGGGTTCTCGGCTATGATGGATGCCTTGAGCCAGGCCAGTGGTGCCCTGCGTGAAATCCTCATTCCTACTAGTCGGGTATCCACTTGATCTTCTCCCTCATTTTCTTCTTTCTTCACGTATTTTTGTGTTTTCGTGTTTTTTGATACCGGTCTTCTTTTCGGAGTATTGTTGCTCATAGCCGGAACAAGTCCCGGTTCCTTCATGAGCAAAAGGCGGAATGGGACCACCTTACTGAGGAGGCCCAGCTACGAGGAGATGTGGGAGCGCATCTAGCTGCCGCCCAGCAGCGAGAAGCCGAGGTGCATCAGGACGCGGAGCTGAGGGTGGCGCAGCTAGAGGGAACCAGCTCGCTTGCGGCTTATGCCGCGGGCATCACGGCGTGGGTAGGCCAACTTGAGGAGGACGCCTTTCACACCGGGATCACCTAGGCCTTTGCCGTCACCCGTTCCCATTATGACCGGGAGATCAACTTGGAGGTAATGAGCCAAGGCTTTGCGCCTGTGTATGAAGATGCTGAGCTGGACGAGATGGAGAAGGCGGTGACTCCCCTTGCGCGGGACCTAGCGAATAGGCTGAAAGAATCGGTTCTCCCTCTGTGGAAGTAGTTAGTTGAATAAGTTTGATAACACTTATTTGTAATATGTGAACAAGTGTCGATACTTTTGTGTCCGAAAGCGGATTCGTGACTTTGTTTCGCACTTTTGTTTTATTTGTTTGATCTTACCTTCTTCCCTTTTTGCGATGAAAAAGATTTACGCGATCGACCTTTCTGTTTGTTAAGACTGTAGGGCCCGTGGTGTTTAGGGGAAATTTTGATTGTGCTAGTTGAGCAAAATTATCGTAGCCGTCTGGGCGTGGGCCTTTTACAGTCTTACCAATCTGTTCCCCCGAACTTTGTCGCTGGTCTTGGTGCGAGGAAGAGGTCTGGTTTGTATTCGCACGTACCCCCCACTTGGGATTTCGGCGATCACTGCATGACCGTTCGTTCGGTGTCATTGCTGTTCCGGCCTTCCTCAAGCCTCCGCGCGTGGTGGGGATTCGGTCAAGGACCGGCTTGTTTTGTGACTATCGCCCTATCAGCGTTTTTTTGCAACTAGAGGGGTTAGGGCAATGTTACTTGCCTTGATGGCTCGAGTGACGTGCTTCATAAGCTCGCTAACAGGGATGTTCGGACAGAATCCGATCCCGTCGCTTTGCGGCAGAGTCGGCAAAGCCCTCGGGTGGCATTCCGTTGCTCTTTGCCCCGCCTTCCAACAGATTCCCCCTCAATGGGGTTTCTATGGGCTTGGCTAGGGGCTAGATTGAACTAGAAGGTTGAGATGACCCTATCCGCCTCAATGCGGGTTGGGCAAAGACCGCTGAGGCACATCTGCGTTTTCTCCCCTGGCTCTTGTTCGACGCGGGGTGGCTCTGGACCCTTCGCGGGTCAGCCTTCGAACCTCAGTCTCTTGATCTGGCTTGAGCCCTCGAGCCCTTTAGGGTCTAATAGGGGTCGGCCGTGTTTTCGTGCGTTACCCCATCCTCGGTTTCCGCAATTAGAGAAGCTAAGCTGACGACACTTGCCTCGATGGCTCGAGTGTCGTGCTCAATGAGCACGCTAACGGGTATGTTCGTGTGAAATCCGGGTCCATCATTTGCTGATGGGGTCGGTAGAGCCCTCATGTGGCATTTTACTACTTCTTAACCCGCCTCCCGGCAGATGCCCGAGCTGTTCGATAGGCTCAGGTGGCCCGTTGGCCTCTCCTCGATGAAGATTCTGTGGGTTTGGCTCAGGGTTAGAATTGAACAAGAAAGGTCGAGACGCCCCTGTCCGCTTTTGAGCGGGGTCGGGCAAGGCCGCTGGGGCTCATCTCTGTTTCTCTCCCTTGGCTCTGTTTGATGCAAGGCGGCCTCGAGCCCCTCACGGGTCGGCCTTCGAACCTCAGTCGGTCGCCGCTTATATTGAATGAGGCGGCTACCACTTCTTGACGTGACACGAAGCGTTTGAGATGCAGAGATTTGCATATGCAATGTTCGGATGTATGGTTTTAATGTATTACTTAATTGAAATGAATAACGTTACCTTGGTGATACGAGCGATGGGAAGCTTCAACCAGATGTGTCCGTGCGGGGTTTGGACCCGATGTTTGCGACGAGGTTGGCGTAACCTGCATAAGAGTCGCTATTTTTTGTTTTTGTCTCTCGGCGGTAATTCGAGCCGCTCGATTGATTTAGTCGACCTGACATCTTCTCCTCGAAGGAGGTTCTGCAGGTGGACCCCTCCAAACCCTTCTCGGGAAGGCGGGAGCCGAGGCTTGCGGTGCGGGGAACTGTGAGTTCGATTTATGTCAGTGAACACAAAACACCGTAGCCGTCGAGGCGTAGGGTCCGACGATTAGTCCAGTTGTATTCAAAGTTTTATACCCACACACCGCGCTTCTGGTTTTAAATGTAAGGAGGGGTCAGGCGAAGAGGGCGATAGACAACCTTGGCAGCCCCCCGAGCAATGTCCGTGCCTCTACTGTTGCTGGGGTCGGAGGCTCGGTAAAGAAATTAACACTCAAAGTAAGTAAACAGAGGTGCTTATCTTTCGACGGTCGTTCATTCGTTGTTTTGCTTGGGCCGCCCAATCGACCTAGGTGGCCCGTTGGGCTCCCCCTAGAGGGGGGTTCCGTCGTTGGGTCGCTCCACGGTCCTGCCTGGGGAAGCGAAGAGTTGCCTGCATGCGAGCGTGCCTCGGTCCTCATGCCCAGGGCGCATTAGTGGCGGGCCATGTGCAGGCAACGTTCTGTCTGACCAGACGATGTCTTGTCGACCAAAGCGTGTCCCTCCGGCTCCATCGCATCCTCTTAGATTTCTGTCAGCATTGATTTCTAATTTGCATTGAATAGGAGAAGGCAGAGAGTTTTTTGTCCCAACCTTTCACCTTTCCTTAGCCGCTGAGCCCCTTCTTTAAATAGGGGGAGGGGGGAAGAGGAGTCCTCGTCCCACCTCCTCACCAGCCTTTGAGCCACCACCTCTTCTCCTTCCTTCCCACCGAATGCATCGGTTCCTGAGTAAGAGAGGGTAATGCCAGGGAGAGAAAATCTCACAGATCCGCTCATGAATCTAGAGCGTGATGTTGAGCTGGAGATCATCCAACGTAGATGAGATGGTGCGGGTCGCCTGTGCTGAGGAGGGGTCACTGCTGCCGAAGGAGGAGCGCTGGAGGGTGCCGAACACCGTCGGTTTTACCGTCATGTGTTGCGGCCTTCCTTCGGTGGGAGGCGACCCCCGCCCAGACGCCGTTATCGGGGTTGCGGCTGATGACGATGGCATAGTCCCTAGACGCCCCAGCGGAGGGGCACCACAGTCGCTGGCGTGGTGCTCGACGTTGCAGATGACGGCGCCTTCGAGGATCCCGTGGAGCGGTAGGATGTCGCCGATGGAGAGCGTGGTGCGGCGGCCGCAGTAGACGAACTGGCCCATGGACATGGCCAGACGTTGCCGATGGAGAGCGTGGCGCGGCGGCCGCAGTAGATGAACTGGCCCATGTACATGGCCGGACATTGCCGATGGAGAGCGTGGCGCGGCAGCCACAGTAGTACTCGTAGCAAAGCTAGGAAGAGACTGTAATTGAATAAGTTTGTGGGGGAGCCCCTGAGTGAACAGTCCTTTGAATTTTAAGAGTACATTAGTCCTTTTTGTGATGAAATCACTTTGTAAGTGGTGAATTTGTGTGAAAATGAACAAATTTTCATCTTTTGTTACGGCAAACAGCTTTTCAGCTTCCTCTTTTTGTAGAAGAGGTTTCGGTGCCCTCCAACCCTTCCCATGGCTCAAGTTGCAAAAAACTAGGAGTGCAGGTGAACTAATTATGATTATGCTGGTGAGCAAAGAAGTCGTACCCACTGGGGCATGGGTTTCCCGCAGTCCTACCAGTTGTAGTCAGAATGTGCTCCCGAAATCCTAGCTCTTAGGACTTGTTACGGGAAGAGTGGAAAACTTAGAGAATGTTTGCAAAGGTAACACATGAAGTGTTTGCAAGATAAACATACTTGTATCATTTGTATCAGCCCCCAAGTGAAGTCCGACCCCTCGCAATTTGCAGGGGTCGGATGTCACTAAAGATCGGGGATTTGTAAAGACAAGAACTGATAAGAAGAAATATGTGTTTATTTAAGGGTAAAAACGATGTAGCTGCTCGATGTTCTAGGCGTTGGTGAAGACCTCGCCGTTGATGGTTTTCAACTTGTAGGAGCCTGGGCGGAGTACTTCCGCGATGACGTACGACCCCTCCCAGGGTGGGGAGAGCTTGTGGCGGTCCTTGTTGCTCTGCACGAGGCAGAGGACAAGGTCCCCTACGTTGAAGGCTCGGTCCCACACCCGTCGGCTGTGGTATCGTCGCAACACCTGTTGGTACTTGGCCGAATGGAGGAGGGCGATGCCGTGGGCTTCGTCTAGCTGGTCCATGGCATCTTGGTAGGATGCTTCAGCCCCCTGTTCGTCGTATGCTTTGATTCTTGGTGCTCCGTAGTCAAGGTCCGTCGGGAGAATGGCCTCAGAACCGTAGACCATGAAGAAATGTGTGTAGCTAGTGGCCTAGCTAGGAGTTGTCCTTAGGCTCTAGAGCACCACCGGGAGCTCAGCGAGCCAGCGCGTGCTGAACTTGTTCAACCGGTTGAAGATCCTGGGCTTAAGGCCCTGTAGGAGCATGCTGTTTGCGCGCTCAACCTGCCCGTTCGTCAGGGGGTGCGCGACGGCCGCCCAATCGATCCGGATGTGTTGTTCATAGCAGAATCGAATGAATTTCCTATCGGTGAACTGCATGCCATTGTATGTGATGATGGAGTTTAGTACTCCAAAGTGATGGATGATGTCGAGGAAGAACAGTAGAGCTTGCTCGGATTTGATCGTGGAGATCGGTCGAGCTTTGATCCATTTCGTAAACTTGTCTATGGTGACAAGCAGGTGGGTGAAGCCCCCGGGTGCCTTTTTGAGTGGCCCAACCAGGTCAAGCCCCTAGACCACGAAGGGCCATGTGATGGGGATCATCTGGAGTGCCTGGGCCGAGAGGTGAGTTTGCCGAGCGTAGTACTGACACCCTTCGCAGGTGCGTACGATTTGCTCGACGTCGGCTACTACAGTGGGCCAGTAGAAGCCCTGTCGGAATGCGTTTCCAACCAAGGTCCTTGGCGTGGCATGGTGACCGCAGACCCCACCGTGGATGTCGCTCAGCAAAAGTCTTCCCTATTCACCAGGGATGCAGAGCTGCAGGATCCCGGTGTGGCTTCGTCTATAGAGTTCACCCTCTATAAGAACGAAGGACTTAGCGCGATGTGCGAGCCGTTGAGATTTCGTCTTGTTCGTTGGCAGTGTGTCGCGGAGGAGGTAGTCGAGGTAGGGCGTTCTCTAGTCGTCTGGAGGGTCGGGCTCTGCAGCCAGATCCTCTTCAAGCTCCATGACCTCAGGGTCGGACGAAGCAGTCGGCGGGTCAGCCCTCAGGGCCAGATTAGACAGGCCATCCTCGGCCCGTTCCGACCCTTCATAGCGCACCGAGGGTTTGTGTTGGTCGCTGGCGAAGATGCTCGTTGGTACCGGCTCTCGACTAGACGCCACCTTCGTGAGTGCGTCGGCTGCCTCATTAAGGCGCCTTGGGACGTGATTAAGTTCGAGGCCGTCGAACTTGTCCTCCAGCCACCGGACTCCTTAGCAGTACGCAGCCATCTTGGCATCATGGCAGCTAGACTCCTTCATGACTTGGTTAACGACCAGCTGAGAGTCACCCCGAATGTCGAGGCGTTGGATGCCTAGCTCGATGGCGATGCGTAGGCCGTTGACGAGTGCCTCGTATTCGGCCACATTATTTGATGAGGGAAAATGGAGCCGAACCATATACCTCATGCGGACCCCGAGGGGTGATACGAAGACCAGCCCCGCGCTGGTGCCCTTCTTCATCAGTGACCCATCGAAGTACATCGTCCAGCACTCTTGATTGACGACCGCCAGTGGCATCTGGACCTCGGTCCACTCCGCGATGAAGTCAGCCAACACCTGGGACTTGATCGCCGTTCGGGGGGTATAAGTGATGCCTTGATCCATCAACTCGAGTGCCCACTTTGCAGTTCTTCCTATGGCGTCCTGGCTATGGATGACCTCGCCAAGGGGAAACGACGTCACTATTGTCATAGGGTGTGACTCGAAGTAATGGCGTAGCTTTCTTTTGGTGGTGAGGACGGCGTATAGGAGCTTCTGGATTTGGGAGTAGCGGGTTTTGGAGTCGGATAGTACCTCGCTGATGAAGTACATTGGTCGCTGTACTTTGAGGGCGTGCCCCTCTTCTTCCCGTTCTACTACCAGGGCGACGCTGACCACTTGCGTGGTGGCCGCTATGTATAGTAGGAGGGATTCTCCGTCGCTTGGAGGAACTATGATCAGGGGTTTTGTTAGAACTATCTTGACCATGTCAAGCGCCTCCTGGGCCCCGGCTATCCACTCAAAGTGGTCGGCTTTCTTTAGGAGTCGATAAAGGGGGAGTCCTCGTTCACCGAGGCATGAGTTGAATCGGCTGAGGGCGGCGAGGCACCCTGCGACCCGTTGAACCCCCTTTATGTTCTAGATCGGACCCATCCTTGTGATGGCTGAGATTTTCTCCGGGTTGGCTTCGATGCCACGCTCGGAGATGATGAAGCCGAGCAGCATGCCCCTCGGGACCCTAAAAACATATTTCTCGGGATTGAGTTTGATGCAATTTGCCCGGAGTTTCGCAAAGGTTTGCTCAAGATCGGCGACAAGGTGGTCAACCCATTTGGACTTAACTACGATGTCATCGACATAGACCTCAATGATCCGCCCGATGAGGTCCCCGAAGCAATTGAGCATACAGCACTGGTAAGTGGCTCCAGCATTTTTTAGACCGAATGGCATTGAGACGTAGCAGAACGGTCCGAAGGGGGTGATAAAAGATGTCGCAAGTTGGTCAGACTCTTTCATCATGATTTGGTGGTAGCCAGAGTACGCGTCAAGGAAGCAGAGGGTTTTGCACCCTGAGGTGGAATCGACTATTTGGTCAATGCGTGGTAAAGGAAATGGGTCTTTTGGGCACGCCTTGTTGAGACCTGTGTAGTCGACACACATCCTCCATTTCCCGCTCTTTTTTTGTACAAGAACAGGATTTGCTAACCACTCTGGGTGGTGAACTTCCCTGATGAATCCGGCGGTAAGTAGTTTTGCTATCTCTTCACCGATGGCCCTGCGCTTTTCCTCGTCGAAGCGGCGCAGGCGTTGTTTCACTGGCTTGGAGCCTAGATGGATTTTTAAGGTATGCTCAGCGACCTCCCTCGGGTTGCCTGGAATATCCGAGGGTCTCCACGCAAAGATGTCTTTGTTGTCGCGGAGGAAGTCGACGAGCGCGCTTTCCTATTCGGAGGAGAGCATGGTACCTATGCGTAATGTTTTACCCTTGGAGCTGCTGGGGTCTATGAGGACCTCTTTGGAGCCCTCTATCGATTTGAACGACCCGGTCGATTTCTTTGCGTCGGGCGCTTCTTCGACGACCTCCTCCCTGAGGGCAGTGAGTTCCCCAGAGGCGACGATTGCTGTGGTGTGGCCATAGCACTTGACTTCACTACTCGTAAGCCCGCTAGAAGGAGGTGCCGACGGTGATGACCCCGTGTGGGCTTGGCATTTTCAGCTTGAGGTATGTGTAGTTGGGGACTGCCATGAACTTTGCGTAGCATGGTCGTCCCAAGATGGCGTGGAAGGTTCTGGGGAACCCTACCACGTCGAAGGTGAGGGTCTCAGTCCTGTAATTGGACTGATACCCAAAGGTAACGGGTAGATCGATCTGTCCGAGTGGCGTGGCCTGCTTTCCGGGGATGACGCTGTGGAAAGGCGCTCGGATTGGGCGGAGGTGCGTTCGGTCAACGCCCATTACATCGAGCGTCTTTGCGTACATGATGTTGAGGCCATTGCCTCCGTCCATCAGAACTTTGGTGAGGCGCTTTGAGCCGACGATCGGGTCGACGACAAGTGGATACCTTCCGGATGCGGGATGGCGTTCGGATGGTCGGTCCGATCGAAGGTTATGGCGGACTCCGATCACCGGAGGAAGAGAGGTGTGACCGGCTAGGCCGTGTAGACTTGGCGGCGCGTGACCTTCTGATGACATTTGGAGTCGTAGGCCATTGATCCTCCGAAGATCATGAGGTAGCCGTCTGGCGTTGGAAAGCCATCGTCCTTCTCCTCGGCGTCATCGGCAGTGGGGGCAGGTTCCTTCCCCTGCTCCCCCTTGTTGGCGCTTCCGGCCAAGAACATTCCACATGAGGCCGCAGTCCTTGAGTAGATGCTTTACGGGGAAGGCGTGGTTCAGGGCACGGCCCCTTCGAGCATTTTCTCGAAGTGGTTCGGAGCGCCCTCCGTGGGCTTCTGACCACCCTTGCGGTCAGCTAGCAGCCACGAGTGGGTCCTCACGCTCGTTGCTTCTTGTTTTTCCTTTTGGCGGAACGATTGGAGGTGCCTTCATCGGCACCCTCATCCCGCCTTGCCTTGCTGTTGGAACGGTCGAAGATTGCTCTGACCGCCTCTTCTCCTGAGGCATGGCTGGTGGCGATGTCCAGGAGCTCCTTGGTGGTCCGCGGGCCCTTGCATCCTAGCTTGTGACCAAGGACTCACAGGTTGTCCCGGACAGGAAGGCTCCTATCACGTCTGCATTGGCGACGTTAGGGAGCTCGTTGCACTGTCGGGAGAAGCACCGGATGTACCCATGGAGGGTTTCGCCGGCCTTCTAGGCGATAGTTCTTGAGGTCCCAGGGGTTCCTAGGATGTTTGTACATGCCCTGGAAGTTCCCCACAAAGATCTCCCTTAGGTCCACCCAACCCTGAATGGCGTCGGATGAAAGGTGCTCCAACCACGCTCGTGCCGAATCGGCAAGAAACAGTGGAAGGTTGCGGATAATGAAGTCGTCATTATCCGCACCACCGGCTTGACAGGCAAGCCGATAGTCTTCAAGCCAAAGCCCGGGGTTTGTCTCCCCGGAATACTTAGGGATGTTTGTAGGTGGTTGATACCTTGGCGGGAATGCATCATTGAGGATGTGATGGCCGAAGGCTTGAGGGCCTGGCAGGCCAGGGCTCGGGCTCTGGTCCTCGCCGTTGTCGTAGCGTCCGTCGCGTCGAGGATGATAGCCGCGATGGGCTCCTTCCCCTAGGTCACCGTAGGTGCGTCTGCAGGTGTCGATGGTGCTACGCGCGTCGCGGTTGTGGCCGAGACGTTGATGCACTGGGACTACAGCGCGCTGCCCGCCGCCTTGCGGCGCTTGGTGGATGAACGCGTCCCTGGCGGGGCGCACCGAGGGGGTACGCTGGCTGGCGTCGGGCTCGTGTCGCCGAGACATCGAGCTCTCTGCCTACTATGCTACCGCACGCTCAAGTAGCATGTGAATCTCACGGTGGACCCGATGATCCTCGGGCATCGTGGCCTCTAGAAGGCCATGAAGCAGGGCCATCGTGGTGGCGATGTTTTGGCTTGCACGAGCAAAGCGGGGAAGGGTTTCATCGTCGGCGATGATCCTTCAGTTCACGTCGCGGGCCGCGGCGCATGCGCGCCCTCCATCTCCGCGGCGCCTGATATCCTCGTTGATCTTCTTGTACTCCCAAACAAGCTGATGTCCGGTTTCGTCTATTTCCCGCTTCCGGGCTTCCAGTTGCTCCACCCCTACATGAGGTGGCACCGCTGCTCCCCCTTCGGCTACGTCGCTGAGGTTGCTTGCCGGGGTGACCTCCTCCTCGGAGGCGCTTTCGATGTGTCCCTCGGAGGTTTCTGCCATGAAGCATTCCCGAGAGGGATGATGGCTCCCCCTACCGGAGTCAGAACCAGAGTCTAACCCCGAGTCTTCTGCGAGGAGGCCGTGGAGGGATTCTATGACGCTTTCGATCATCCCCACGAACTCGTTGTTCGTGGGAAACGGGATCACGCGCTGGGCCACAAGGTGGCTTATGGTCGCCGCGGCGTTGCGGAGACCGAACGGAAACGCCATCGAGGCGCACCGAGTGGAGCGTTCCGGAGAGAGGGTGATGTGGCACGGGGCCTCCTTGGACGGCTAGGGTCCAAGGGAGACACCGGGCTGGCCCTCAAGCCTTCGGTAGCTGAAGTTGGCAGAGGGGAGGGACTGGACGGCCGTGTGGGCCAGCGCCAACTCTCCTCCCAGCGTGACAATGAAGTCTAGGTCACCGAAACACACATGTGTGCCCAGGACCTAGCTGATTGCGTGGTTAGCCATCTGAGGCCTGATTTGGAACGCGCAAAGGTCCCCTACCTAGCGCGCCAACTGTCGGTGTTTCGAACAAACACCGGCTAGTAAATTTATGATTATTACGCGTTAGGCCCGGATGGTGCACTAAAGGACACGAGGATTATACTGGTTCGGGCAGAAGTCCCTACGTCCAGTTTGCTGCTGCTGCTCGTGTTATTAGTACCGAAATGTTCGTAGTAGGGGGTACAAAATAGTCGAGAGAGGGACGAGTCCCAAGTCTCTGATGGAATGATCGATAAGGTTGCCGAGAGCTTGGTCGCTGCTCAGCTGTGTATCTGTCGTGTCAGTGTGTGTTCAACTTATCCGTCAAGAGTCGGTCCCCTTGTTGGAGGAAGCACATCCCCTTTTATAGATGAAGGGGACAGCTTTACAAGTGAGAGGGAAGGGTGTGTATGCTACTGAGCCTTGTTGTCCACGTCTACCAAGCCTTGTTGCCCATACCGGCGGGATACCAGATAATGGTAGGCGCCTACAACACTGTCGATGCCACTGTAGAATGTTAGGATGGCTGTAGAGTACTGCTCCGCGCAGGGTATGGATCTCTGGTACAGTGGTTTTGACTTATGAGCCTTGCCCTGCCTTTCTCCGCACGCCTTCTGGTTCCTACGAGCCCCGGTCGAAGGGACATGGGGTCGGAGTCAGAAGTAGCGCTTTGGGCAAGGCCTTCCGATCGGAGAGGGCGTCCGGAGGCCGAAGTGAGTGCTTCGATCTGGTGGGCCCAAGGGGTCGTGGAGCGGGCGCTGCTCCTTTCGGACCACGGCGTGGTGACAGTACATCCGTCATTGTAGAGGGCGCGAGTCTCTTCCTGGACCGTAGTGGTTGTCATATATCTATGTCGGGTTCCGTGTCTGAGGGCTGAAGGCGGCGCCTACAATACTGTTCGGACTCTGCAATGCCGGAATGGTCTAAAGCGCCCATCCCGTCGTATCCTGGCGGTACTTTTCCTGCCGCGGCGCAGGGCATGGTCCTTGGTGCTGTGTTTGACTCGAGTGTCATGTCGTACCCTATGCTCATCCTTATGATGGAGCAGGGTGTACTTGTAGGGCGAGGCGGAGCCTAGCCCTCGGGGGTCGGGCGAGGCAAAGTCTAGCCCTCGGGGGTCGGACGAGGCAGAGTCTAACCACCGGGGGTCGGGCGAGGCGGAGCCTAGCCCTCGGGGGTCGGGCGAGGCGGAACCAGTCTTCCGTCGTTTCGGACAAGAGACGCAGTAACGTTCTCGTCTGATCGGGAGTGTCAACGTTCGATGGTTATCAGTTTCACCTCATTGGGTACCCCGGTATTAGGTCCCCGACATGATTCTTCTCTCTTTTTTCTCCAGATTTATTTATTTCCGTTTGCTCCTATGTTCCGATTTCATACCGTATTAGTCTTCTTTTCCCTTTTTTTGTAAATTTGTCTTTTTTCAACTCCCGTTCTATTTTTCTTCTGTTTTTTCTCAAATAATTACAATTTTAACCTTTTCTTCTATTTCTCTCATAACCATATAAAAACCTTTTTCTTCTGTTTTTCTCTCAATGTAACTACCTAATTTATACTTTTATCTTTTTTTCTATTTCTATTTCAATTAGGATTAGGATTCCTATTTGGATCAAAGAAACAAATTGAATTAGGATTTGTATCTATTCAGGTGTCTAAGTCTTTAACTCGTATGAGCACGGGTTATATATATAAGTCCGGACAGAGGTAACTCTCCATTGTCCGGTAGTAAGGGAAGACGGACAAAAAAAAATGTATGGACAAAAAAATAGGCTGAAATTTGTCTCTTTATTATTAGGCATAGATATAGATATACCGAAAACCTTTCCCCACCAAGTTATTGTGGCTATGCTGCTACTTCTTTTCATACATGAACTAACATATAGACCATGATAATGCAGCCAATGCTTTTTTTTTTTGGGTTCTGGTAAGTAGTGAGAGGACAATTCTTATTGTAGAAAGGAATTAAACTAGTCATCTTAGCTCTCTCTAACCTTCATTGGATGACAACTCAGTGTCTTACAATGGTTTGTAATGTCTGATCTTAAAAACATGTCTTAATACCGAAGCAGTAGGTTTACTAAAGTAGTGGAATTACAATTACTGATGCATTTTCCTCACTGAAACAATAACTGTTGAAGTTAATTTGGGTAAGTTATCTAGATGTATAGCTATTTGGTATTTCAGATTCAGTTAAACACATACTGCATTTATATTTTCTAAACTGGTAAAGATTTTCGAACACATACAGTTTTCTGAACGAGTGGCATCTTTAGAGAGAGAAGACACGGTCACGCTAACCATTGGAGTGGTGGTGTGCCAAGCTAAAAATCCTTTGCACCTTAGCAACATAGCACCTGGGCTAAAAGGTTAAAAAATACTATTTCTTGCACACGTAAACCTGCTTGCAAACACAAGAGGGTGTGGTGAAAAGCTAAGTACAGGAGTATTTTATCCTCTTGGTCCCACGACAGATTGCTAGACTTAATAGTACGAGCTAGTTAGAAGCTCTAAAACAACTTCTCTGATGGTATTACCTATTAGCTAGTATATAGGAGTAGCTTACAACATGAATATCCCCTTGTGAGTTATGACACTCTCACATAAATCTTAAAATGTATGCATGATACTAACTTTTAATCAACAAATATATTCTCTCTTATATTAAAATATAAAATAATACGCTTAGAACTAACTTATAAGTGACCTTTGGAGCCGCTCAAGAGGGTGTTTGCTTCCGACCCTAGAAATCGTTCATGGACCACGTAGTGATGCCACGCGTTTGATGTCTAAGGTCGGATGCACTTGCTTAGCCGCGACTACAGAGTGAGGCTGCGAACCAAATACCCCCTATATACTGAGCAAAATGTAATGAGTTAGCACCACCTGACGTGATAAAATATAGCTTATCCTCTTAAACAATAATAAAGTTGCACTAACAAGTTGTTTTCCCCTTCGATTTTTGTTCACTTTCTCTCAAAGCATGCCTACATCTTTTAGGATGTTAGTGTTGCCGATCCTCAAGGAGCGACGGGGGTGCTTTAATTAATAGGCTAGGCCGCTAGGGGAGCTATGCTCTTGTGTAAAAGCTTCTTTCTAGTCTTCTAGAGCGTGAATGGTGTTCAAACCTACCATTGCTTGCAAAAGGTTACAGAATATATACTCCCTCTGTTTTTTAAAAATAAGTGTCATTCTTGATTCTTGATAAGTCAAACACTTTTAACTTTGACCAAATATATATAAGAAATCATTCATAATTATGGTGCATAATAAGTATTATTAGATTAATTGTTAAATATATTTTCATAGTAAACTTATTTAGAGATAAAATATGGCTAATATTTTCTATAAATCTAATTAAACTTAATAGAGTTTAACCTGCACAAACTTAAAATGACACTTATTTTAGAACGAAGGGAGTATGCACACTTGATCAAAACACAATGAGGCAATGTATTTTTCTAGAGCGTAAATGTTGTTGGTGACTGTGAAACCTACGTTTGCTTTATTACTAAAGGCTATAGAATGTATATACACATTTGATCACAGCATCATGGTGCAAAGCAATATTGTAGGTATACTCCCTCCGTCTTAAAATAGAAGTCGTTATGGGACGTGTGTAAGTCAAACTTTATCAACTTTGACTATATTTGTAGGAAATGCGTGCAACATTTATATCTCCAAATAAGTTTATTATAAAAGTATATCCAACGGTCTATCAATGATATTAATTATGTATTATAAATATTAATATTTATTATATATATTTGGTCAAAGTTAAAAGTGGTTAATTTCTGGGAAAATGAGAATGGCATCTATTTTAGATGGAGGGGAGCCAATAAAATGATAATATTAAATTGTGCATTGCGAAGAATTGTTTCTTTCCACGATCTGAACATGTAAGGCCTTGTTTAGATTGCAAGTTTTTTCACTCTCTCTTCGTCACATCAAATCTTTGGACACATGCATGTAGTATTAAATGTAAATAAAAAAATAACTAATTACACAGTTTGATTGTAAATTACGAGACGAATCTTTTGAGCCTAGTTAGACCATGATTGGACAATAATTATCAAATACAAACGAAAATGCTACCGTGTCAAATACTAATTCCTAACAGCGATCTAAACAAGGGCTAAAGCTGATTAGTACTCTTGAAAAACATGGAATGAACTATGCACTAGAACTGACACCTCAGACAGAAGCTAGGACTACTCCTAGCCAGCTCGTAGTGTTGGACGTGGCCTATGAAAGAACCACAAGCAAAGCAAATGATGCATGCATCATATCATTCCTATTTCTATGCTCACGCCGTGATTAGTTGCGGAAAGTTTGGATTTTGGGCTATTGTAGGACTTTCGTTTTTATTTGGTAATTAGTGTTTAATCATGGACTAATTAGGCTCAAAACGTTCATCTCGTAATTTCCAACCAAACTGTGTAATTAGTTTTTTTTTCGTCTACATTTAATGCTCTATGCACGTATCTTCAGATTTGATGTGATGAGTACTGTAGCACTTTTTGAAAAAAGTTTTTGAGCTGAACAACGGCTCACATAGGGCTAGCCTACGTCGCATCTAGCATTCATGCTGTCGCTGGTCAGGATCTGACCATGAGAGCAGCTATGGGCGTGATTGGCATGCACGTGCGAGTGTTTGGTTTAGGGCGCGTTTTGTTGACAAATTTTTTTTTGTTTGAGCTACGGTAGCACTTTTATTTATATTTAGTAATTAATGTTTAATTATAGACTAATTAGGTTTGAAAATTTCGTCTCACGATTTCTCATCCAACTATATAATTAGTTTTATTTTTCGTCTATATTTAGTACTCTATGTATATACTGTAATATTTGATGTGGACTTTAGCTCTCCTTTCAGCAGCCGCAGCAGAGTCTGGTGTTTGGTTCCAGCGAATCGCGGCTCTCCTGCTCACGAGTGGGCACCGTTCGTATGCGTTCTTGCGCCGCGCGAGGCAAGCTCGCTGGAAACGAGACCTCGCCGCGTTTCTTCTCAGACTATCCGCACTTGTTCACCTCTATTTTTATCTCTAAAAAAGAATATTCTATCCTAATAATCGAGATTCTCTATTCTATACCTATTTTTTCTACACCTGTATTATCTCTATCCCATACTCTATACCTACTATTCTATATTTTATTCCCCTCCATCCCTCTCTCTCTACAGTGTTTAGCGCAGATCGACCGGAACGCTGCAGGTAGCGATGCGCTGTGCGTAAGGATGGCAACGGGGACCCGATACCCGATACCCGACGGGTATTTGATCCATTAGGGGACGGGGATGGGATCATATCTTTACCCGCGGGGATCTAAATGGGCAAGAATCCATACCCGACGGGTATAGCGGGTACGGGAACGTTCCCTGTTTACCCGTCCCCGTTACCCGTTGGGGAACCCGACTATTTGAGCTGTCATGCGAGTATTAGGCCCAAAGAAGCTCAACATAGATATTTTGGTCCAAATCTGAACAGTCATATATATAATTTGTGTATTCTAGGAACCCTCGTTCAATTTTTCCTCACCATCTCTGCCAGCAGCACAAGCATGCCTGTCTCACAAGCGCTCGTGCCCCTTGCTTCCTCAGTTTGGTCTCTCTACCACCTTTGCTCGTCCTCCTCGCAACCTCGCTCCTTCTCCTCGGCATCTCCGAGACTCCGACACTTATACCCGGGTGAAGAAGAAACGTCTCCGATTGCAAAGCTGCGACCCCAGGTGTCCTTGTTTATCGGGTATGCAGTACCCGTCGGGTATCTGTTACCCGACCGATACCCGACGGGTACGGGGATGGGCAAGAATCTATACCCGAGACAGTTAATGGGGATGGGGACGGGATGAATTCTCCGTAGCGGGGAAGAGAACGTTCCGGCGATACCCGACGGGTATATACCCGTTGCCATCCTTGGCTGTGCGGCCGGTATGCTGCAGGTGCAGGCTCGCAGTGCGGGCTATCCAGGCGAGCGCGCTGCCGGTCCGCTTGCAGGCGTGCGGTGCGGATAGCCTCAGCCTGGCTGAGAGAGGAATCTTGCATGCGCTGGGACAGGCCCAAAGTCCAATCCAGGAAACCAAACGCGATAAATTTGCACGAGACGGGCCAGGCCGAGGCACAGCCAGGCTACCAATCATGCTCTATTTGGTTGCCCATTCGCTAGTCTTTTGTTTAGCTTGCTCTCTCAGCCGAGACACGACGCGTACACGCTCACAGCCACGTGAACCAGATCCGCCAGAAATGGAGTTAAAGGCTCCGATTTGCTGTCATTATAAACCAGCTTATCGGCCATAGCTGTATAAATCAGCATAAGCGGTTTATATAAATCAGCATAAGCGGTTTATACACCCACCGAACGGAGCCAAAATTCGTTGCTCAGGAGTCCATGGATCCAAATGCGAAACTCCAGCACCCCACCCCTGGTCCAGGTCCGGCTGGAAGTAGGTAAGCAAACATGCTCGTAAGGGACGGCCTTAGACCACAAATTCACAATGAACCACAACTACAAGTCTACAACATCTTTTTTGAAATACAGAAACTATTCTGGCTGTTTTTTTGAAAATAATTATTTTTTATAAAATATTTGTATTATTTGTATGAAATTTCTGCGTCCAAAAGGACGTTACCGTGCAAATAAAGCCACCGCAGCAGAATAACCGATTTTTTTTATATAAGATATACAAGATCAACCGAGTTGTATCTGTTAAGATTTATTATTAGTGATCAATTTATTGTTAATCACATCATTTAGCAACTGCTAATGATAGTATAGTAGGCATTAGAGAGACACCTTTTGGCCAATCGTCACCCTTTGGCCATTAGGCAACTGCCCATTGAGCTTGTATATAAACCTGTACTGTTTATCATAATAATACATCGGTCATTTTCATTTGATCGCTCTCGCTTTCACCGTTTTTCACTTAACACGTTATCACGCACGCATGCTCCACACCGCTGACGCGAATAGGAGAAGGAAGGAGAGGGAGTTCGCCGGGACTTCGCCGGCGTCGCTGCATCTCAACCCAAGGTAGAAGATGGCAAACCCCATACCTTCCATGAATGCGATGGTGGATTCGATCACCGACGCAGTGGAGTCCGCCAATCCGCCATCCACCGTGGCCACCACGCCAGAGGCCTTTCGCTGCTTCATGCTCCAAGGCGCCATCCGCCATGCCCTCCGCGACATCCACGACCACCGCATCCCTCCTCGCCGCTTCCATGGAATCTACGCTGGAGGGAGTCGCCATTCGTCGCCGCGCCCGGAGCCGATGCTCCAGTTTGCCCTCGGCGTCTGCCCGACGCATGGCCCGACCATGTTCGTCAGGCGCGTTGGGGCGTCGCCGGCGATGTCGCCGGTGCCGTCGACGCTGCCGAGGCCGCCGGTGACACGGCTACCGCCACCACCACCGATGCTGCTGGCCCCGCTTGCACTGCCGTGGAATGGAGGCGGTGGCTCCATAGCCGCGAGCCGTGGCGTCCGTTCGCTCCCCAACCGCAGCGCCGACACAGAGATGTGGCCGACCGGCTTCGCGTACGACCTCGACGTTGCGCTCCCACCGCCACCTCCACCAACTGGACCGCGCTCCTACGCTGACGTGGTGGCCAACCGCCGCCATTGCCTGCGCCGGAACGCCCTCCCTGCTCGAAAACGCCCTCGGAGCCAGGTTCATCTCCTCCTCGAACGAGGAGGGGGCGGTTCCCCACCTCTGAGCGGCCTGGGAAGGGCCGGTGGGGGTGGATCCGCCAGTTCCTGGCTTGCAGCGACGGTCTCCATGGCCTGGAGCTAGCTAGAAATGGCTGGGTTCCTCCCTTGCCAACCGGCCTCCATGGTCGGTGCACGGGCTTCGGCTCGAACCCGCCATGAGAGGAGGAAGAGGAGGCACAAGACGACGGCTTCACACATCAAGGCGGCAAGAGCAGCAAGCAGCAGCGGCGGCAGAGATGATCGACGGAGGAAACAGCGTGGTGGCGGCGGCCACAGGCCAGAGGCGGCGGCTGACTGGTTGGAGGCTAGGCAGTTAGGGTTTGGGAAACCCTAACCGCCGGCCTTTATAGCCCACGGGGCAGGCGCCCACCTAGGCCAAATCGGCGGCCTAGGCCCAAGGTTGCGGCCTGCCTTCCTACGCGCCCTCCCCCCTTGGCTGACTAGGCCGCGTGGCCAGCTGGCTAGGCCGCGCCCCCCCTGCCCAGGCTGTTGGGCCTGTTGTTGCTCGCCTGGGCTTAATTTGCTCCGTTTTGTGTCCTGAAATTAGAATTTCTTTGTCATTTTCTTTTCAGCAGTAGTACAATTAATTAGCATATGGTTTAGCTAATTTAATTTTCTGCAAGAACATCAGTTTAACTGTATTGTTTGATGTTGCTATGTACCTGCTATACCTTGTCATTATATATAAATGTGGTTTGATTTTATTATGTTACAATGCAATATGTGATTCTATTATATTTTGGAGCATGTTGGTGCACCCAAAAACCCTTTTGCACCACATACATATTACACTTGTAACTTTGATTATTAAATTAGAATATGTTGGTGCACCCAAACCCCCTATTTTTGCACCAACATATATGTTGCATTTGTAATTTTGTAATAGAATTGAGTATGTTGGTGCCCCCAAACCCCTTTTGCACCACATACATGTTAAGTTAGCTAGTGACTTAGATGCAATTTAACAAAGTTATCCATAGAATTAGAAAACTTTAATTACTGTAGGTTTAAAATTGCAATATATATCTTGATTATTTTGGTTAAGTAACACAAGATAATGGAGTCTATGGCATTGGCTGCATTTATTCCTTGTAAATTATTCTGCCTAGAGACCGTGCCATAGCAGTGATTAAATCACCCATTACTGAGAGGTCTACATCATGTTTCCTCTGAGACATGATGATTACCTACATTATATTTTTACCCAAAATAATGGTTTTGAATTGTTATACATGGTCTACATCCACGTGATGATTACCATTTTCATCATATTATTTTGCTATTACACAAGATGGTAGAGACCTGAGCAATGGCTGCGTTTAATTCACTTGTGAATTATCTGACCAGACACCATGCTTAGGCAGCAATATATTTGCCTACCATAAAGATCTACTCTTTGTCTTTGACTTAGAGATTATATGTCTTGTGTATATTAAAATTTATGATGATTTATTGTATGGTCTACACAATTTTTATGATTACCTACAACACTTCAAAACTATGATAAGATATACACTTTAAAATGTTGCATTTAGTATTACAACATTACCATGTTGATTTTAATTTATGATACGGTAAATTAATTAATCCATGGTTGTCCACGTACGATCATGGCCACTAAGAAGTTCGAGGAACTCACGTTAAATGGCAGCAATTACCCTACATGGGCTTCTGATATCAAGATAGCGCTTGCATCTCGTAGTCTTTTGGCTACAATTCAGGAACCCAAACTGGAGTTGTCCTGCAAGATAAGCATACCTATACTGCTTTGGCTTTGCTACGATTTTATATTCATAAGGACCTTAAATCTAAATACCTTATGATTAAAAATCCTCTTGAATTATGGGTCGCTCTTAAAGAGCGATATGAGCAGCAAAACGAACTTATTTGGCCTGAGGCCAATCTTGAATGGAATCATTTATGTCTCCAAGATTTCAAATTTGTGGTAGACTATAATCACACTGTTCATAGGATTTGTTCTAAGTTGAAGTTTTATGAGAAAGAGTCAACGGATGTAGACAAGATAGAGAAAACACTCTCCACTATGCTTTCGTTTGATAGAGTATTGCAATAGCATACAGGGCTCATAATTACCAACTTTATTCCTAGCTTATTCATACGTTGACTCAAGCAGAAAAACATGATGAACTTGTTCTGAAGAATCATCATAAGTGCCCTATTGGTTTGACATCTCTGCTTGAGGTTCACAACGTACAGAAAAATACTAGGAATAAGTTCAATTGATCTTTTCCAAAGAACAAAACTGGTAAACACAAACACAACATGAGACAAAGGCCTAATTCAAACAAGAGGAACAGGGACAATGTGAAATCCAAAAATGACAATAAGTGTCATAGATGTGGAGATTTTTTACATTTTGCCAAGAATTGCCGTGCACCTAAGCATCTGGTTGCTTTGTACCAAAAGTCCCTAAAAGAGGTCAAGCCAGCTGGAGACACAAGATATGAGGCACACTTAAATCTTGCATCTGTGTCTATCCCTGAAAGAGGGTTGTTCCAATCAGGCCCCTAAAGAATAAGTGAACAACAATTCTCTTAACATTGAAGAGAACCTTCCATCGACAGACAACATGCTCCTAGACTTTGGTTCTAGAGACATGTTTGGAGATTTAGAGTAATCTCGGTCCAACATTTGATATCTCACTTGATAAATGTTGTAATAATTTAAGTCATACAAACATATAGTTATTTTGGGTTGTATTATTTAGTGTGCTTGAGAGTTGTACAAACTTCTTTATATTATTGTCAAGTTGTACAAACTTATTGATATTGTAATATCATACTCTTGTACTTGATATTCAATATATTGTATGTATAATTCTACATGTTACATTTGAGTATTTTAATTACATTTGTTTTACATATAGATGTCTGTTGATCTCAATCCAAAGGAGGAAGAATTATGCCTTGTGGACTCATGTACCACAAACTCCAAACTCTATACTTAGAGATAAAATATTTCCAGACTCTTAAGAAAAGAGAAGGAAATATTATGACCATCGCTGGTCGCGATGCGTTAATAGTTGGTTCAGGAAGAGCCACTATTACTTCTCCCTATGGGTACACAAATTACGATGGAGGATGCCTTGTTGTATCCCGACTCAACTCGTACCCTTCTAAGTTTTAGAGACATCCATAAGAATGGTTTTCATGTGGAAACACATATGGATAATAAAGATGAATTTCTTCTCTTTACCAAACTTACTGGATATAGCAAACAAATCTGTGAAAAGATTGCTTCACTCCAAATTGGATTGTACTTTACATACATATAGCCCATAGAACATGTTGCTTATAAGATAATTTTCCAAGATGTCGATACATTCTGAAACTGGAATGATCGACTTGGGCACCCTGGAATAGGTGAAAGGATCAAGATGCCCAAGAGGGGGGGGGGGTGAATTGGGCTAATTCTAAATTCTTTCAATAATTAAGTCCTACAGTTAGCTCACTTCACCCCTTGTGCCTAGAATGTGATTCTATTATTCTACCGCATAAAAGTTTTGCACCCTAAGTTTCAATCTTACTCTAGCATGGAAATTCTAGGAATGTAAAGACAAGAAATGAATTGCTCAAATGTAAATGCTTAAAGTAAAGAGAGGGAAAGGAACACGGCGATGTTTTGTCAAGGTATCGGAGAGTCACCACTCTCCATTAGTCCTCGTTGGAGCACCCGCGCAAGGGTGTAGCTCCCCCTTGATCCACGCAAGGATCAAGTGCTCTCTACAGGCTGATTCTTCGACACTCCATCATGGTGAATCACCCACAACCGATCACAACTTGAGTTGGGTCATCCACAAGCTCCACCGGATGATCACCAAACTCTCAATCACCACCGAGCCATCTAGGTGATGGCGATCACCAAGATTAACAAGCACAAACTCTCACTTGACCACAACAAGCCTAATGAGAAGGGTGGATGCACACTTTCTACTCTCCTTGTACTAATGAGGCCTTAATCTTGGATTCTCAAGTCTCAATCACCTCACTAGGCTCTTGCTCTCCTTTGCACTCTCAAGGCTGTTTCTCAGCTGAACAAATGGGCAAGAGGCCTCCCTTGGACGAGTGGAGTAAGTAATTATACCCCCTCATTCAAAACATAACATTTGGAGGTTGAGTCATCACTCTACGGGGTGACCGGATGCTCCGGTCAGTTATCGCCTCCACTGTGTCAAAAAGAGCCGTTAAGTTCTGATCGGACTCTGACCTATGTCCGGTCATCACTGACCGGACGTGTTCAGTCAAGAAAAATGCTCTCTGTAACCTTACTGATGGTGACCGTACGCTGGCACCTAGAGTTCGATCACTTCGCTGTTCAGCGTCTGGTCAGTTACCGGATCCTGACCAGTGTCCAGCCAGCACTGACCGAACGTGTCCGATCAGGAAACTCCCTCTCTAGAACCTCTTTGGAGTTGACCGGACGTAGGCACCCAGCGCCCGGTCACTTTTCACTCAGCGTCCGGTATCAACCAGACGACTCTAGTTGATCAAATGAATTGACCGGACTCACCCTTTAGCGTCCGATCACAAGCAGACCAGCGTCTGGTGAGTCATTTGACCCTCCATTCACTTCCAACTCTAAATCCTTTGTGAATGAACTTTGCTCCAATTGATCTTAGGGCTACTCCTGAGCTACCTAGTGCTAGATTTGATAAGTGTGCACCACACCTAACCCACTAGACTCACCTAGGTCAAGCTACTAGTCCATACCCCCCTTAATAGTATGGTCAAAGGAAAAACAGAATCCTAAACTACTCTAAGTGTCTCTTCAACACCAAACGACACTTAGAACTAGTCCATCCTTTGAAAACCAAAACGATTTCCATCGACAGGGGCATGACAACCATGATTGCCCAATCAATTGCCATTACCATGACTTAACTTAAATTGCCTCTACAAAACACACGTTAGTCATAGTAATCTCACGTTGTCATTAATCACCAAAACCCAACTAGGGGCCTAGATGCTTTCAATCTTCCCCTTTTTGGTGATTGATGACAACGCAACCTCGAGTATGTAAAAGAGATGAGTGATGTTTTCAACATGCTTGGTTCATATAAGCTTTTGACAATAAGAGCAAAGGAGTTAGACATGCTTATATGACCCAAGCCAACATAGTGTACTCAATAGATATGAATTAAGCATGAGTACAAGAAATAAAGCTCATTTGAATCGGAGTAAAACGTGGAAGCAAAACAAATGAGCATAACCAAGCGACATGACATATATATAAATCAATGTAGAGAGCACACATGTCACATAAGTATCACAATCACATGTATGTAGTGCAATGCATGAAAGTAAACGTGAATGCATAGAGTATCACACATAAGTAACAAAAAGTAACGAATCATATGCTCTCCCCTAGATGTACCGCTCCCCCTAAATCTAACATACTCGATCTCTCTCCCCCTTTGGCATCAAGCACCAAAACCTAAGGGTCGGATGGTGGGACAGGAGCAGCCGAGTCGGGCGCTGAGGTGTGGTGAGAAATCTAGAACTGAGCAGCATCATTCTCGGACCCTAAACTCTGAGCGGTCTAACCCTTTGTCACTAGAAGTGAAGGTGAAGCGGTCTTGGTCTACTTAGGAACTGACATGGCCTATGACTTCAGAAGTATGACTGTAGGAAGTGGAGCCACATCTGCTATTGTCGCTGTCGCTGAAACTGGCTCGGATGATGCAACAGACAACGGGATCATCTCTGTAGTACCGGTAACTGGAGCAGCTGTGGTAGTGATAGGGGCTCGCAACTCTAGCGGTGCAGGCTGCCCTGTAAGCTCACTAAAAGTAGCATCGAGGCTCCTAGAGACTGGGGTGTCAGTCACTAGCACTGAGGAACTCTGAGGCGGAGTGAAACCTGTAACAATGGGAGTGAAGTTAGGACCTGGGCTATCACTAGCGAAGCAAACCACTAGGACACCTGCTTTGTAGGTGAAGCAAACTGAGTAGCTGGCTGTCCCTGACTCTAAAGCCCACTAGGTTGTACAGTTGGAGTCACTAAAGTGGTGGTAGGCTGGACGATCTGAGGTGTAGACTGTGGAGGAGCAGCCCCGATAGTAGAAAAGACATGCTGCATGAAGCCAAGTAACTGCTGCTGGATCATAAGCTGCTGCTGCTGCATGGCCTACTACTACCTCTAGAACTCGTCCTATCGAGCCTGAACCTGTGCTAGTGTAGCTACGGTCTCCTACGCCTGGCGTGCCTGGTCTTGCCTCATCCACTCAAGTACGGCAAGAAGTGCTCGATGTGTCTATGGTGGCTGTGGTGGAGCTGAGCTAGGGCCACTGGCCTCTCTATCGTGTGGTCGAGGAGGCATATGAGGAATAGGCTGATAATTATCATCAGAGCTATCACTAGGGTTGCTCTCGACCACACCCTCCTGCTGAGCATGTAACTGCTCCTCCTCTATCGTTGCAATGCCCCTGATGATCTCATCCTGCTGGGCTACTGTCTCTAGGACCTTTGGGCGATGGCCCGACTAATGAGGTATCCTCGCACTACTGTGGTGGAGCATTTGAGTCATATTATATGGAGGAAACTTAGTAGTGGCACCTACGTACTCTGCCATCGTCTCTAGGGACTTCTGAGTAACTGCCTTTCGAATCAAGAAGGTGATCTAGTGAGCATACGATAGCTGATGATGACCTCTGAAACCCTCAGCAAGTGTGTCCTCCATCTCTGAAAGTATGACATACCAAATATCAAATACGGTCTAAGATACTAGAGAATTCACTAACCACAACTGAATGTGAGTTAATCCCTCACGGTAACCCATCCTCGAGAGCAGAGTCCTCCTCATAATAGCATCAAGAAGCTGAGCTGTAGGAGTAAGGTCACGTGGTGGCCTGCTCGACCCCTCGCCAAATGGCTCTGTGAAGCATGGTCGGACAAGATCTATGGGTAGCACAAGTCTACCGTGAGGGCATCTCGGAGGCTCTATCTAACCATAGCAAATCTCATAAAGGCAAATGAGTGACTCTAGAATCCTGAGAATCTCTCTGGCCCTCAAGCTCTAGAGCCTATAGTCACGGCCTTTGAATGCAAAGTGTATGAATCTATGCCTCGGTGAAAGGATCAAGATGCCCAAGAGGGGGGGGGTGAATTGGGCTAATTCTAAATTTTCTTACAATAATTAAATCCTACGGTTAGCCCAATTAACCCCTTGTGCCTAGAAAAGTGTTTCTATTAATCTAACACACAAAGGACTTGCAATCTATGTTCCAAACTTACTCTAGCATGGCAATTCTATGAATGTAAAGACAAGTATTGAATTGCTCAAAGTAAATGCTCAAAGTAATTGCTCAAAGTAAATAGAGAGAGAGAGGAACGCGGCGATGTTTTGTCGAGGTATCGGAGAGTCGCCACTCCCCACTAGTCCTCGTTGGAGCACCCATGCAAGGGTGTAGCTCCCCCTTGATCTGCGCAAGGATCAAGTGCTCTCTATGGGTTGATTCTTCGATAGTCCGTCACGGTGAATCACCCAAAACCGCTCACAACTTGAGTTGGGTCACCCACAAGCTCCGCGGGGTGATCACCAAGCTCCCAATCACCACCAATCCATCTAGGTGATGGCGATCACCAAGAGTAACAAGCACGAACTCTCACTTGACCGCACGAAGCCTAATGAGAACTGTGGATGCACACTTTGCTACTCTTGATTCACTAATGAGGCTACTCTCTTGGATTCTCAAATCTCAATCACCTCACTAGGACCTTGCTCTTCTTGGCACTCACAAACGTGTTTCTTAGCTGTTGGAATGAGCAAAAGTGACTCCACACACGAGTGGAGCTTCTATTTATAAGGCAGCCTGAAAAATGGACCATTATGTGCCTCTATGGGGTGACTGGACGCTCTGGTCATGTTGACCGGACGCTCCGGTCAGTTCAACCCGCACACCAGTGTTTAAGTATTGACCGGATGCTGGTAGGGTCTGATCACCACTGACCAGACACGTCTGGTCACATTAAACCCTCACTGAAACCTTACTATACTCGACCGGACGCTAGATCCTCAGGGTCTGGTCAGCATTGACCGGACACGTTCGGTCGTAGATTCACTCTTCTAGAGCCTTACTGGAGTCGACCGGACGCTACCTCTCAGCATCCGGTCACTTGACCACTCCAGTGTCCGGTCGTGCCAGACGCAATCTCCTTGATCAAATGAACTGACCGGACCTTGCGGCCAGCGTCCGGTCAGTATTTGACCCTCCATTCACTTCCAACTCTCGATCATATGTGAATGAAGTTTGCTCCATAGGATCATAGGGCTGTTGTGGAGCTACCTAGTGCTAGTTTTAACAAGTGTGCACCACACTTAACTCACTAGACTCATCTAGGTCAAGCTACCCGCCCATACCCCCCTTAATAGTACGACCAAAGGAAAAACAAAGTCCTAAACTACTCTAAGTGTCACTCCAACTCCAATCAACACTTAGAACTAGTCATCCTTAACCTTGTCGTCCATCCTTTGAAAACTGAAATGATTTCCATCGTAGGGGCATGACCACCTTGATTGCCCAATTGATCTCCATTACCATGATCTAACTTAATTGCGTCTACAAAACACACGTTAGTCATAGTAATCTTGTATTGTCATTAATCACTGAAACCCAACAAGGGGCCTAGATGCTTTCACTCAGGTCAATCCAAAGTGAAGAGTAGAACTCGCGGACCCATGACAGAACATAGCGGTCAGTCTGTCCAAGAAGATCTATCAAGCCTGGCAGATATGAGAGGTGCGGACAGATCTGCTCACCAGTAGCTACAACAAATGACTCAATGGAGCAAACTCTGTAGGATCTGAAGGCAACTCCACTGTTTAGATAAGCATTATAAAAATCCTCCTATAGTACTATATAGAAGTGCTCTGAAGCACGCTCATCCTGCCTTGGTGGAAACCAGTCCTCAAACTACACGAAGCAGAGCTGCTGCACCTGTTTGGCTATGGCTGCCCTCAAGTCAAGGTGAACTACCGGAGGCGGACCCTATGGTCTGGGAGGTGGACGAGAATCCCTCCTCTATGTCTCAGGCCTCGAAGACACCTGTGTGCGTGTATGACCCAAGTGTCAAAGCTGTGGCTATGTGGCCTACTCTATGTCCTTAGTCTGCTCTGCTGGTTGTGTCTGCTGCTCAATAGTCTCCTTCTGAGGCTGACTCTCCTCTAAAGTGACACGCTGTCCTCCAAGCATGATAGTCCCAGCTGGACTACCATGACAACTCTAAACCCTCTCGATGGCAGCCCTCTAAGCTGGTGATAGCTGATCGTCAATACAGACACCACTCCTAGCTCCATCTCTCTCCGCTCGCTCAGTGGCGGCTGCCACTGCTGCAACTCTCTCAATCTCCACATCAACAAGCTTCCGCTTCTTTGTTGTGGTCTTTTTTGCCTTCCCTTTTTCTTGAGCAGTCAAGCGAGGCGGAGGCCTTGGATCCTCATCACCGGGACCACCTCTGGCATTCTTGACTCATGCCATTACTGGAGCTGTAGAGAATTACTGCCACTGATAAGAACTAACTACCAACTGACACTTGCGAGGCTTGGCCTCGATCCATACTCACGGGCTTGGCCCTGAGTTAATTGACCACTGCCAAAACAACCTCAAGAACACCAACTCACTGCACGATGGAGTAGATATGATATATAAATAATCACAATATACTTCTAGAGATGTGAAACCCTAAGAAGCAAGCAGTAGATACAAAATGGAAAGCGATAGCTTGCTACCTGATGAAATTTGATGATCCAGTGACCAATCAGCAGAGGAACAAAACATGGGGCACCACTGGGATACACCTAGGGCTAGGGTTTGGGCTCAAAGTGGTGCTGTGGTCGAGCAATGCAATGTAGGTGCGGCTAGGCAGTGGATGGTGGCTAGGGCAATCAGCAGCGTGGGCCGGCGATGTTGGTGAAGCCGTGGAGACGTAGGCGCAGCAATGGAGGAGCAGGCGATGGCACTGTGATGGCACGACGGCGAGATCGACGGTGGCTCTAGTGTGGTGGCGCGACGGCTGGGGACAGAGGCGCTATGGCATGGTGGCACTACGCGGGTGTGGTGGCGCGACTGCATTGCTGGCGCGGAGGCATAGGTGGCAGCACTGTGATGGCGCAGTGACGAAGGCGCGATTAGGGCAGTGGCGCAGAGGAGGCCGGTGATTAGGGCGGCGCCAGGATGTACAAAGATTATATGGTGCCCCCCGTGGTGGATAAGAAAAAGGAAATGGAATAGAGTTTGAGATCCACACGGTTCCACTGACCAGACGCACCGGTGGCAACGACCGTACGCTGCAACCTAGAGTCTGGTTGATAACAGAGAGATCCAAAACCCCTCAAGTCATGACCAGACACGTCCAGTCCCATGTGATTGAACGCACACAGAGTCCGGTCGGTTCAGACAGCTTCTTCTTCGATTGACCGGACACAGGGACACCTTCACATCCGACGCAAGATGATCACTGTTTCAAGGTTTGGTCACTCATGTGTGCTTCTGTTCACCTCCTATGAACTGACCAGACGCTGGAATCTAGAGTCTGGTGCAGCGTCCGGTCGCCCTTTCTCAGCGAATCTCAAATGTTCCTTCGCGCTGCCTATTCCCAATCAAGTCCCAACTTCAATAAGACCCAAATAAACACCAATTGGGATTGATGTAAGTGACCTCTCTTAAACCCTCAATTTTTTTAATATTTTGCCTTAGGCTATAATTCTTTTTAAGAAAATAGGCAATAACAAGGGTAATCGAAAGGAAATGACAAAACAACACAGATGCATATGCAATGTAATACTTGGAAGTAATTCTAGTTGCTTGTCAAGTTTGATCTAAGGTTAAGCTTCTTCACACGCTTTTCGGTGGTTATCTTAACCATATTAGACAAGCCCTAAGTGCATTACCAAAAATTAAACATGTTGTATATTACAATGCACTGCAAGAGACAACACAAGCTCATTTTCTAGTGAAGTTACTAAAATCAAGCACATTGAGCTCATTCCTCAACCGATAAAATGTAGCCTCATCTAACGATTTAGTGAAGATATCCGCCAATTGATCCTCGACCCTTATAGCTTCTAGTGATATATCATTTTTAGCAACATGATCTCTAAGAAAGTGATGGCGGATATCTATGTGCTTGGTGCGAGAGTGTTGAACCGGATTATTAGCAAGTTTTACCGCACTCTTATTGTCACACAAAAGAGGTACCTTTTCTAGAACTACACCATAGTCTAGCAAAGTTTGCTTCATGTAAAGAATTTGTGCACAATAAGCACCTGCGGCAATGTATTCCGCTTCGATGGTGGATAAAGCAACACTATTTTGCTTCTTGGAGGACCAAGACACTAGTGATCTACCAAGCAAATGGCACCCTCTAGATGTGCTTTTTATATCAATTTTGCAACCGGCATAATCCGAATCGGAATAGCCAACTAGTTGAAATCTAGCTCCTTTGGGATAACAAAGACCAATGGTTGGTGTGTGCTTAAGCTACCTAATGATTCTTTTAATGGCAACCAAATGAGCTTCCTTAGGATTAGCTTGAAATCTAGCACACATACACACATTAAACATGATGTCGGACCTAGATGCGGTCAAATATAACAAGCTACCAATTATAGAGCGGTAGAGAGTACGATCAACCGTTTTACCTCCCTCATCTAGGTCGAGATGTCCATTAGATGGCATTGGTGTCTTCATTGGCTTACATTCATCCATATTGAACCTCTTGAGAAGGTCCTTGGTATACTTTTTGTCGACATGGAATTTTGTCATCATTCATTCAACCATTTAACAGAGATAAATCTAATGAACATATTAGATCTCATCTATCGCTATGGCCAATGGAGCATAAGGCAGAATTATACAGGCCGTAATACAATAATAAGATCATGGGGCTAACACATCTTTCAACCTATCGCTACTTCAACGATCTTGTAATGTGAGCTGTTCGTGAAAGCGCCCGATATTGGCTAAAACAGTCGATTCAGGCATAGCGCACAATTAAGGTCATGCCCCTTCAGGAACGGATCTACCAAATAATGATCCCCACTGCATGGTGCCAATAGTGGGGTGTGAGGTAGAATCACACAGGCCATAATAACGTGGTTCATCTAACGTACCTATATGAGATGCAAGATGCAAGTGCATGAATGAAAGGACGGCAATACGAGATGCATCACATAATCTATTATAGAAAGACAGTGAGCATATCAAGCATGGTACACCAGATAACTTGAGTTAAGCTATTCCATTGAAAACATCTATCACAATTTAAGATCACAGGTAACTTAATTTAACACCATGAAAGGCATGAGTTACACTTAGCAACACATAAGGCAATGTAAGGTGAAAGCAATCAACTTATAAAGCACAACACAGAATTTGGACAGCAGCACAGATAACACTTGTTTCACCCATAACTGAAGATTCAAACATCCAAAGAAGGTGATCCTAGACTTTCTAGAAAGATAATGAAATTTCCTACAACATTGTTATTATCACCAAAAGCTTATTCCAAAGCTAACTAGGTCAAACATGCCAATGTTTCAGATCTGCACCGAACTAGGACAGAAAAGTAGTAGTAGTTTCAAAATGGCATAACTGGAGTTACAAACATCAAACAAGCATGAACCTTAGCTTTATAGAAATCTTATTAAATTATCTAAAACATGTTTATTATCATCACAAGGTGATTCCACCATTAACAAGGTCAATCAAGCACAATTGAGCACCTCTGTCCAGACTTGGACAGATTCTGCCATGCAACTTCGCAAGCTTATAACTGGAGCTCTACAACACCAAAAGGGATGATCTTTAACAATTTGGAAAGCTCATGAAAGGAACTACACTTGTTCTATTATCTCTAAGACATGATTCAAAGCGTAGCTAAGTCAAACAAGACAATCATTCAGATCTCTACAGAGTTGCATGCAAAATCTGACAATGAACTTACAAAATCTATAGCTCCTAAATTATCAGGCCTATGTCCATGAAATTTGAACACAAGTAATATTATGAAATTAGATACAACTTTGGTATTCACTACAACCACAACAAACATCATTTACACCACAAAAATGATTGCACAAGCAAAACTACAATTGCAGCCCAACAGCAGTGGTACCGAAAACTGATAGGAACTTCAGAGAAGCATAACTGGAGTTCTAGACCTCCAACAAACATGAATCATAACTTTTTTAAAATCTTAGGAAGTTACCTACAACTTTCTTATTCTCATATTAAGATTATTCTACAGTTAGAAGGGTTAATTAATCCAATAATTGCATCTCTGTCCAAAACATAGACAGAAACTGACATACCATTTTAAACAGCTATAACTAAGTTCTACATGTCCAATAAATATGGTTCTAGACTTTTTGTAAAGCTTACCAAATTCTAAACAACTTTTTTATAAACACCTAAAGCTAATTCTACTATTAAGAAGGCCCAACAATAAGAACAAAGAAACCCTCTCCGGGTTTGGGCAGAAACAGCCATAGAGATTTAAGCAAGTATAACTCAAGATCTACTTAACCAAAAATCATGATATTTAGCTTTTTGAAAAGCTTAATAAAAGGACTACAACTCATGTATTATCATAAAGTCATGATTCATAACTTAACTGAGCCAATTAATTCAATCATGCAGACCTATTCAGAATAGGGCAAGGCAATACAGGTAATTTGATATTTTTATAGATCTTAAACTATCAAGCCTAAAATACTGAAATTTTTACCAGACATCAAGAATAACCTTAGTAGCACTCCACAAAAATTTCACAATTATTTGAGCAGAACAACTATAGTTATGAAAAAGACAAGGCACAACTAGTATTAAAAACCTAACTACATAAATCTATTTTTACAGCAAAATATGTAAACTAAAACCTACCATATTATAGATCTACTGCATAGAAAATGTTGCAAGGATTCCAAAAAGTCCACATTTGTTATTTTATGAGTTTTCTACTAATTACTACGAATTTTCAAAGTTGATCATTCAAATCTTTAAAAACCAGAGAAAAGGAATTATAATTCTTGCATCGGGGTCCCTGTGGAAAATATAAATCAAACATCAGCGAAGAGGTCCTTCAGGCACTATTTAAATGAGTCACTGGTTCGCACTTAGATCCTTCCCTTTTCTCGAATTGTTGTGCGAGGTCCTTGGCGTGGCTTTGGAACAGAGGACGCGTGGGAGCTCGCCGGAGGCGGTGCGTCGGCGACGGTGGGGTGGCGGCGCAGCAAGCGTGGGTCCATGCGAACCGGTGCATGGCTTCAGCATGGCCCGTGGTGGCCCGTGGTGGCCTGGCCACGCATGGCCATCGATGGCAACAGACAGCTAGCGACGGCGGCCATGGTGCGGTCGGCTATGGCAGCGGATTAAGAAGCGAATGAGGTGGAGGCAAACGGGAGCTACAAGGACGCTCGGTAGAGGAGGACGTCAGTGGCAAAGGAGCTCCCTCGACCGCCATGCTCGAGCTCGCAGTGGCATCCATGGCTACCGCATGGTGATGGCTGGAGAGAGCAGGAGAGGGAAGGAGAAGTGAGAGGGAGAGAGAGTGGGAAGGAGGGTGATGGCCCTTTACTTGAGCAGGCAGAGGCGAGCTGGCGGCCATGCAAGCAACGAAGGCGCCACACGACCTGCAGAGCGCCAACGAGCACTATCGGCCACATCGTGTTCCAAACTAAATGAATTGATTAAATACCACCTCAAAAATACAAGCTAAAACTCAAACTTCGTCCCTTCGTAACTCCGAATCCGTTTAGTTTTGGCACAAGAGGTAGTAACCAATGTTGTAGAGTTACGCGAGATCTCGAACTTTGATTAAAGTGCCAAAGTATAATTCGGCCTGGTTGGAGAGATACAAGGCTCCGAAGCAGGGTACACGAAACTAGAAATTCAGGTTCCAGTTAACTCAGACTTGGAATATTTTTGGGCTCTAAAAACAGCAACAGATTCAAAGTTTGAGCCTCGGTTTGACTTTCTTACAAGCGGATCTGGCTCTTGGTACAAAAACAAAGTTTGTTCTACTCCCCTCAAACTTCAACTTTTGTTTATGTTCCACTGCCATGCAAATCATCTAAGCCATAGTTCAAACCAGGTCAAAGTAGCATCACGGTAAAACTTAAATCCAAGTTTTAGACCGATTAAGGTATTTTCTTGTCCTTCGCTCAACATGAACCCTTCATGACTTTTGTTGTATTGTTCAATTAGAGTCATTTGGGCAAGGTTCCAAGGTTTGGTTGACAATCTAAAATTCCATTTACTTTATAAAACAATTCAATCAAGGACATAACTTGTCATTTCATGTGACTTCTTGATTCCAAACTTCATGAAACTTTTCCATGGATCAATATAGATGGATATTGATGCGAGACACATGAAACAAGTACATCTAGCATTACTCAAGCATACTTTTTAGAAAGGCAATATGTAAGCAATAGTGCATGGTCCAAGTTAAGTGGTGGCTCATTTTCATATGTTTGACCTAACATCTCCATCACCACTTAACATGCCATGGTTGAGTTTAAACCCATTGCTTAACTGGTGACAAACACCTGGGGTGTTACAGCCTTCCCGCCCCTTAAAGGAATCACGTCCCGAGATTCAGGACGAAAGACTTTTATGGAAGAGAGACATGTTACCAGTTTCCAATATCAGCGATAGCTTTAGGCTACATAGCTTCAAGCACCAGAGGGACCAAATTGGTCGAGATGACCTTCTATACTTGTTCGCTGTAGTAAATTTTTGTCAAAAGAATTTCGTTCATTGGCTTTCATAAAGCATTGTTACATTGGGAGGAATCCAAGATAGCACTATCCTGTGTACTTCATCCTCGATGTATGAAGAGTGATTCAAGCATAGACTAAATACTTGTAACATCTACTTCCCTAGTGGATATAGCACAGACCTTATGGACTTTGCACTAGACCGCAGTCTGCTGACGGATATTTCTTGCAATGGTGCTATATTTGTTCCCAAGGTTTGAAAAGCAGTTCCCAACTAAAGTGGCTTGAACACAACTTTTCGTAAAGGATGTGATCATAGATGGGGTAAACATCCTTTGAGGGTATGAGAAGCTAGTTAACCAATATCCAAGCCAGTTGTAGCGGTGCAATCACTCAGATGTCAACTGATGGAAAGCTACATAATGTTCCATGTGTGCAGTGCTCTTTCTCTGATAACAACACTATATTATCTGAGTCTATTGAGTGAAGATGAATGTGATAGCTAACTCTGACTACCCAGCAATTTCGATGCTCATTAGCTAAGGGAACCTTAGAATCTAAGTGGCAACAGGAATCTATGTTAAATTTGATGCAACCTCTTAGGTAAAAACACATGGAAGGCACCAAATGACAAGGCAGCATTGAAAAACATTGCCAAGGATGATGGATAGCGAGGCCCAGAGTACAATAAAAGTTGCAAGTATTTCCTCAAACTAGGGAAATATTTCACTACCATGCATTTTGAGTATGATTCTCCTTCGTGGTGCAGTTGCTCAGTATGTTGAGTTGACTTGCACTATATCAAAACTATCTTTGTGTAACTACTTTTGACATTGGGGCTTCATTTCTAATGTCAGTCAATATCTCCAAATCACAGTTTGAAATCTGTTGTTTAACACCTTTCAAATTGCTTCCGATTTGTAAGGGTACAAATTGACTCGTAGAACACCTCGATTGCTCGAACATTGTTGATAGAAGTGGCCAAGAACAAGGTACAAAGGGGTCCAAGGAGTCTTCTTTAGGGCATCTAAAGGATTATCTAACAACAATTATTGACCGCGTTACATACCTTGGCATCAATTGCAAACACAACTTTCGAATGCGAAGGATGATCGCAGTCACAAAGAAATTACAGATTCTGTACTCTTCGGTTTTCTGTTCATATTTCACAAATTAGTGCTCCATTGTGCATGAATTTTGGTAGGGATATAGATCCATGAGTCCCCTAACCGCTCACCAAAATTCAGCTCAAACGGACACTATTTGACTATCCAAACAATGCGGCTACCAAAACTGCTCTATTATGTAATTATAGCGTACCGAATTGACAAAACATCTCTTCAAATCCAATGTCTCACTCAACCAATCCTCAAACAAACTTAAGGCATCGACATGTCCTAAGTGAGGAATGAGGTCACCAAAGTTTGAGGCCATTCCAACCATGTTTGAGTCACTAATCGTTGGCTTGAAGATGTTCGGTTTTGTACCCTAAAATCTGGACAGATTTCTCGTTCTTCTCTTTCTTTGCTTCACATGTTGTGGTGTGTGTTCTATACTCTCGATCTCTTTGTATAGCAGCAGCAACAGCTCTTTTCTCTAAGGATGTAGACTAAGGTTTTCCATATGTGGTTCTCAGGAAACAACTTAAATCGTTTGATTTAGACACCAACTTGATGACGCACAAGCATTGGACTTGTGGCTATGTTTTCAGGACACAAAGCATACTCTTCATGGAGGGACTGTCCTACAGAGATAAGGAACCATTCCTATATATCCTTCGGCACTTCATCCAATAGAGCCTAGACACATGTGTTAGTGGCACCTAGGGGCACAAAGATGTTGACTGAAACTAGGGACGTACTTTCGCTAGATCCTTACGTAGCCAATACAACGTCTTGTACTATCTGTGTGATTGTCCAAGATGGAATTGACTTGATAGCAAAGGTTTTGGAAAACAAAGCAGTAGTTGCATTGCTAAACGGCTTGATGTTACATTGCTTAACATTGCTCTGCGAGACATAGCCTTCGTAATTAGCAAAAAGTTGTCACCTAGCTGGAGGTTAAGTTTCCGACTAGTAACTAATCAGTTGTCTCTCAACACTAAAAGTTCTAAATCTTCACTCTTGCCAACAATAGTTGTGATTGACGCATAATAGATGGTCGCCATCGAAGTCAGTAGGCAAGGGGTCACACTAGAGATGGTTGATCTCGACTGTGCGATCCGCATGCACATAATGATCAAGACTTGGATAGCCAGGTCATAATCATAATGTGATGTTCGATTCTTATCTGACTAACAACTTGTCCAACATTAAGTGTTGTGTGCCTTTCTGATCCAATGAGAATGACATAAGTTGCTCACTAGATGACTGACATCATTACAGGGACCGTCAAGTAGAGTCACTTGTCTATCATCTCTTGCAGTCTGTTATTGTTTATGTTAGTGACCTGCTCTTCAAAGGTTATCCTTTGGACGACTCCAGAAGGAAGTCCTATGGTATCTAGTTCAACGTACAGATCTTCTGAGATAATAAGGAGAGATAACCGAGGAAGAGCTCACGTGAAAATAACACATCGATATAGTTCGGTAATGGATCATGACTAGGAACCTTGATACTAGCGCATGCTAAGCAGCACAACCTTGTGTGCGCGCCCACAGGATGCTCTCGGTTTTGTCACGGCACCGTAGATTGCTAATCGTGGCACCATTACTGAACATACAACCCACAAGAATTTTCACGTGGCACAAATTTGGTTGCATAGGAGCAAGCACTATGCAAAGGAAGGATAGCAAACAAAGGTAGTCACAAGGTTAGGAGCCAATAAGGAGGCGATCAGAAGATCAAAACACAGTGCAAAAGAATATAGCCTAATTGCTAAAGGCAACTAAGCAGGAGACTCTTGCTTAATTTCCATAAACGCCTTGTGTCCACCAAGGTGATTACTAGGTAAAGATTAACATGAGATTTGGTCTTGCCGAGCAGCAACATGAGATCAAGACTGATAAACATCCAGAGACTTGAAAGGGTTGGAGGCAAAATAAACGAGATTCAAGGGCCAGAGCCAATGCACTGACTAGGGATTTAGTTGATAAAGCAATGACATGAGCTACGAGGAAAAGGTTCCAAAGCCAGGATAGATAGCGATTAGTGTTGCACCAGATCATCAGTAAAAGAAGGAGCAATGAGATCTAACAAGGATTTTTGCAGCAGGGTCCTCCCACACAGGAGCGGGACAACCATGAAACTTACAAGCATTCAAGGGAACTAAGCTTGGGCCTAGGGTCAAGCAAAGGCATGGATATAGGTCTTCGAAGCACAACGTTCAAGGGCTAGCAACTACATGTACAGGCTCAGGTTCCTAAGAGAGAACTTAATTGGAGACGACAACCATGAGATTATCAAAACTTGGACACTGTTCTAGGATAGCACTCTTCAACACTCGTATGCTTACTGAGGACAAAAGGGTGACAACTATGACACTACCTAGATAACGAGCCTCCACACATATATCCTGTTCTTAAGCTAGCATTTCGAAACACTCAATCCAATTAGCTTAAATGACTATTACGATGCACAAAGCTCGTACATAACAAGCAGTCACCTACAACAACACCACTACACATAAACATGCGAACCTGGTGGTAAGGTACTGTTATCTTTTATTTCCTTTTTACTGAGTAGGTGGATATCTCTACAAAACAAGTTTTACTTACATTTAGGAATTTAGTTTTCGAAGGGGTAAAGTTTTTGCTAATTAATAACTTGTCATCTATTTCCTATGGAAGCAAACATACAAGACGAAACTAATCACACACCACCTTCAAGCATAGCTATTCAAGCAGCATGGGACAAGGCATTTTGTCTAGCTTCACACAGGGAAGATAGTAACATCACATTGATCACAAGTTACTTAATATTAGAACAAAGTGAGGGAAGCATATTTATGCACAAGCACAATCATGATGCATGCTCGTCCTATTCGTCCTCATGAAATTGCCAGCCTATGGTGGCAATCACGTTCTATGTCGGTGGCATAACACGTACTCTCTCGATATATAGCTAGTCATCAGCTACATTCAATCTATGCATTTGTGGTTAGCGTACCTATAGACAAATTCATTGCAGCCCATCCCCACAAGAGATAAATAAGCACACAATGAAAGCAGTAAACTAAGATACTCTCCATATATACATCCCCAGATGTATATACTTCGGTATCCATAGCTACCCGATAGATATACCCACAATTAAGTACCTTCATATATACATGTGTGTAACATATAAATATTCCAGTAGCCACAGCTAACTCTCCCCTAGACCGATAGTTGGATGGTCATGCTCTCACAACTCACACTTACCTGAGCGTAGAGGCAATTGATCCATACATTACCATTCAAGCGAATGGCATCCATATAATAGCATGTCGTATGGACGACGAAAGTAAAAACCCCCATGTTAGTACTTAGGGTGTGTTTGGTTGAGCTGTGGCTGTGGGAAAAAGCTGCCGTGGGCTGTGAGCTATGGGAAAGCTGCTATGGGCTATGAGCTGTAGAAAAGCTGAAAGCTGTTTGGTTAAACAAGTATAAAATATACCTTCTATCTTTATCTCTCTTGAAACAACTATGGAAGAGCTTTTTATTCTACCAATTTTGAAAAGCAGAAAGCCAAAAGCCAAAAGCAGGGTCAAACCAGCTTTCAAAAATGTACTATGGAAAAGCAGCTGCTTCTGTAAAAGCAGCCTCCAAAAGCAGCCCCTTTGGTTGGGCTTTTGGCTTTTGGGGCCAAAAGCCAAAGCCAAAAGCCCAACCAAATGGACCCTTAGATAGCCACCTAATAGTCCTTAACTGGGCATAAAGGAGGATGTCGCTAGCATAGTTTTACAAATTAATTTTGACAAATTTGTCTGTAGCTAAAGTTTTAGTCAAAATAGGCTTTTTAAAACCAAAACTTTGTTTTTAGAACTATGTACATGATAGTATTATGCTTAATCTTGCTCTGATACCAACTGTAACAGAACCACCCAATTTGTACAAGATCAAGTATGGCTGTCCCCGCTAACACGTTGACACACACATACTTTCACTCATGTAAACCCGGTAGTCTGCCGAGTGTCACGAAGGACCTCGGTAAATCAACATCACAACCAAGATCGCGTGATTAAGCAAATACACATCACATACGTAGGGTTGCAGCAGAAATAATATTACAAATGGGTTCACAAATAATAGTACAAGTTTGGGTTTCAAAACTGATTATTGAAAACAACATAGCTTTCAAATGATTACATTAATATAAGTTCTAGATACATTGCTAGCATAGGTGACATCCTCAGACAAAAGCATATAGATGAGAAGTAAATATAGAATCACCGAGCCCACTGGCGGTTAGCCACCATCTTCAATAGGCTGAGAACTCCACCTACAACATGGTGGGATAAACCCTGAGTACTCGAATGTACTCAGCCAGACTTACCCGTCGAAAACCAAAACAAATGACACCAAGGATCATGCATAGCTTAATTTAGTGGATCTAGCTAACACTTCCTTTTTGGCGAAAAAGCATAGGTAATAATGATTAACTTTTAACCTGAGCTAGCAGTGACTTTAAGCCATTAACCTGTCATCTATCTTAGCACCTGTACTAAGCAATCACTTGATTAAGATGCAAACATTATTAACCATAGCAGGTATAGATCGTGGCAACATTATCATCATCATCATCCATTTAACCATATCGTTAAATTAAGTGAATCTACGTTGCTGCTGCTCAGTCAAGTTCTCACTATCTAGGAGAGACGGTGATTCGAATCGATTCCTATCCAGCTGGAGGGGTATTCCTAAACACAAACCCAGCTTCCCTCATCAGGGTCGCAATCAAGTCACCTTTGACACAACTCTAGAGTCGTGAGTCCGAACAGATCGGCATTCTCAGAGAACCACTCTGCCAAAGTTGATCGGGACTCTAACCCGCCTTGGGCTTATGCCAATGGCTCTCCGCACATCCTTACTACCTCCAGAATGCACGCCACTGTTCGCATTCCCAGCCTGAGTCGAGCTACTAGGCTTCACGGTTGGAACGAGTTATCCGGCCAGCTAAGTGTTAGGCTGCGTTCAACATGACATGAGGACGTACATCGTATCGATCCTTAAATGACACAGATGGGGATAGATTCACACCCCAAGACCTCCATGCCTTGTTGTTGCACTAACGTCATCCCGTCCGGTCTCTTTTCATTATTAACACATGGTTCTTTTCCACGATAGCAAATATAGCCAAACGTGATCCATCTCATCCTAAAGCCCGCAGGTGATAGGAAATCACCTGACTTCTACCGCACTAAGCATGGCTAAGCATTTAACCCGTTCCTGAACTCAAACAATTGGTTCCAACCAATTCCAATACTTAATGCATCATCAACAATAAAAGATACTCAAGATATTTATAAAAATATGGGAGACTTAGAATGCTCCGGGGCTTACCTGGAATCCAACACTAGGTTAGTGTTTGTTAGACGACACATGCTCGGTGAGCATCTCCCATCCTAGCACTTGTCCAGAACTTCCATCTTCGGGATAGGTCCACCATACACCGTTTTCGGGTTCGGCTCCAACATCACGTCCTTCACGTGGTTCATCTAACGTACCTAGATGAGATGCAAGATGCAAGTGCATGAATGAAAGGATGGCAATACGAGATGCATCACATAATCTATTATAGAAAGATAGTGAGCATATCAAGCATGGTACACCAGATAACTTGAGTTAAGCTATTCCATTGAAAACATCTATCACAATTTAAGATCTTAGGTAACTTAATTTAACACCATGAAAGGCATGAGTTACACTTAGCAACACATAAGACAATGTAAGGTGAAAGCAATCAACTTATAAAGCACAACACAGAATTTGGACAGCAGCACGGATAACACTTGTTTCACCCATAACTAGAGATCCAAACATCCAAAGAAGGTGATCCTAGACTTTCTGGAAAGATAATGAAATTTCCTACAACATTGTTATTATCACCAAAAGCTTATTCCAAAGCTAACTAGGTCAAACATGCCAATGTTTCAGATCTGCACCGAACTAGGACAGAAAAGTAGTAGTAGTTTCAAAATGGCATAACTGGAGTTACAGACATAAAACAAGCATGAACCTTAGCTTTATAGAAAGCTTATTAAATTATCTAAAACATGTTTATTATCATCACAAGGTGATTCCACCATTAACAAGGTCAATCAAGCACAATTGAGCACCTCTATCCAGACTTGGACATATTCTGCCATGCAACTTCGCAAGCTTATAACTGGAGCTCTACAACACCAAAAGGGATGATCTTTAACAATTTGGAAAGCTCATGAAAGGAACTACACTTGTTCTATTATCTCTAAGACATGATTCAAAGCGTAGCTAAGTCAAACAAGACAATCATTCAGATCTCTATAGAGTTGCATGCAAAATCTGACAATGAACTTACAAAATCTATAGCTCCTAAATTATCAGGCCTATGTCCATGAAATTTGAACACAAGTAATATTATGAAATTAGATACAACTTTGGTATTCACTACAACCACAACAAACATCATTTACACCACAAAAATGATTGCACAAGCAAAACTGCAATTGCAGCCCAACAGCAGTGGTACCGAAAACTGATAGGAACTTCAGAGAAGCATAACTGGAGTTCTAGACCTCCAACAAACATGAGTCATAACTTTTTGAAAATCTTAGAAAGTTACCTACAACTTTCTTATTCTCATACTAAGATGATTCTACAGTTAGAAGGGTCAATTAATCTAATAATTGCATATTTGTCCAAAACATAGATAGAAACTGACATACCACTTTAAACAGCTATAACTAGAGTTCTACATGTCCAATAAATGTGGTTCTAGACTTTTTGGAAAGCTTACCAAATTCTAAACAACTTTTTTATAAACACCTAAAGCTAATTCTACTATTAAGAAGGCCCCACAATAAGAACAAAGAAACCCTCTCTGGGTTTGTGTAGAAACAGCCATAGAGATTTAAGCAAGTATAACTCAAGATCTACTTAACCAAAAATCATGATATTTAGCTTTTTGAAAATCTTAATAAAAGTACTACAACTCATGTATTATCATAAAGTCATGATTCATAACTTAACTAAGCCAATTAATTCAATCATGCAGACCTATTCAGAATAGGGCAAGGCAATACAGGTAATTTGATATTTTTATAGATCTTAAACTATCAAGCCTAAAATACTGAAATTTTTACCAGACATCAAGAATAACCTTAGTAGCACTCCACAAAAATTTCACAATTATTTGAGCACAACAACTGCAGTTATGAAAAAGACAAGGCACAACTAGTATTAAAAACCTAACTGCATAAATCTATTTTTACAGCAAAATATGTAAACTAAAACCTGCCATATTATAGATCTACTGCATAGAAAATGTTGCAAGGATTCCAAAAAGTCCACATTTGTTATTTTATGAGTTTTCTACTAATTACTATGAATTTTCAAAGTTGATCATTCAAATCTTTAAAAACCAGAGAAAAGGAATTATAATTCTTGCATCGGGGTCCCTGCGGAAAATATAAATCAAACATCAGCGAAGAGGTCCTTCAGGCACTATTTAAATGAGTCACTGGTTCGCACTTAGATCCTTCCCTTTTCTCGAATTGTTGTGCGAGGTCCTTGGCGTGGCTTTGGAAGAGAGGACGCGTGGGAGCTCGCTGGAGGCGGTGCGTCGGCGACGGTGGGGTGGTGGCACCGCATGCGTGGGTCCGTGTGAACCAATGCATGGCTTCAGCATGGCTCATGGTGGCCCGCGGTGGCCCGGCCACGCATGGCCGTCGATGGCGACAGATAGCTAGCGACGGCGGCCATGGCGCGGTCGGCTACGGCAGCGGATTAAGAAGCAAATGAGGTGGAGGCAAACGGGAGCTGCAAGGACGCTCGGCAGAGGAGGACGTCAGTGGCAAAGGAGCTCCCTCGACCACCATGCTCGAGCTCGCGGCGGCATCCATGGCTGCCGCATGGTGCCGGCTGGAGAGAGCAGGAGAGGGAAGGAGAAGTGAGAGGGAGAGAGAGTGGAGAGGAGGGTGATGGCCCTTTACTTGAGCTGGCAGAGGCGAGCTGGCGGCCATGCAAGCAACGAAGGCGCCACGTGACCTGCAGAGCGCCAGCGAGCACTGTCGGCCACGTCATGTTCCAAATTGAATGAATTGATTAAATACCACCTCAAAAATACAAGCTAAAACTCAAACTTCGTCCCTTCGTAACTCCGAATCCGTTTAGTTTTGGCACAAGAGGTAGTAACCAATGTTGTAGAGTTACGCGAGATCTCCAACTTTGATTAAAGTGCCAAAGTCTAATTCGGCCTGGTTGGAGAGATACAAGGCTCTGAAGTAGGGTACACGAAACTGAAAATTCAGGTTTCAATTAACTCAGACTTAGAATATTGGGCTCTGAAAACAGCAGCAGATTCAAAGTTTGAGCCTCGGTTTGACTTTCTTACAAGCTAATCTGGCTCTTGGTACAAAAACAAAGTTTGTTCTACTCCCCTCGAACTTCAACTTTTGTTTAGGTTCCACTGCCATGCAAATCATCTAAGCCATAGTTCAAACTAGGTCAAAGTAGCATCGCGGTAAAACTTAAATCCGAGTTTTAGACCGATTAAGGTATTTTCTTGTCCTTCGCTCAACACGAACCCTTCATGACTTTTGTTGTAGAGTTCAATTAGAGTCATTTGGGCAAGGTTTCAAGGTTTGGTTGATGATCTAAAATTCCATTCACTTTATAAAACAATTCAATCAAGGACATAACTTGTCATTTCATGTGACTTCTTGATTCCAAACTTCACGAAACTTTTCCATGGATCAATATAGATGGATATTGATGCAAGACACATGAAACAAGTACATCCAGCATTACTCAAGCATACTTTTTAGAAAGGCAGCATGTAAGCAATAGTGCATGGTCCAAGTTTAAGTGGTGGCTCATTTTCATATGTTTGACCAAATATCTCCATCACCACTTAACATGCCATGGTTGAGTTTAAACCCATTGCTTAACTGGTGACAAACACCTGGGGTGTTACAGCCTCCCCCCTTAAAGGAATCGCATCCTGAGATATAAGCACGACTCCTGACTTCCTATTCCGAGTTTTATATAACATCCCAACAATTTTTTTGCAACCCTACTCAGCATATTTGCTTCCTCCTTCTTTCTCAAGCCGACTTTAACAGCCGACGCCGTCATTGCCAAGGCCCCAAACCCTAGCAAAACCATCTGTTCTAACAAGCCATCATCCAAGCGATCCTTGCTAGATTCAAACCAATTTTTGGCCAGGATGGCGACCATCGATCACATCCCTGAGGTATGTCTCCAAGTTTCTATTTTCTAATTATCGACCGCTACCTTGTATTTCTTTTCTTCTCAAACTTATTTCATCCGATTTCTTAGGAAATGAGGAACGAAATCTTGATTCCATCAGCTGTCACCCCCAATATCTATTTTCTTGGGCCTATGGGTGATCCTGATCCATCTGATTTCATCCACCAAGAAACCAACCAAATCCCCTTCAAACAATCTGTAGTGATTTGTCTTCTTGGAATACCAAAACTCTCTTCAGAAATTGGCCAAAGATGCCTAAGAGATGGAGAAATTGGTTCCGTAGGGTGTCTGAGAAAAAGGGTGGAGATTGGGAGCTTTATGATATGAATCAATGCCTGACCCTCTCGTTGTCTGGGATGGAGAGTTATGATTCACTTCTAATTTCTACATCTTATTTCTGGTCCAATGCCCTGAATGCCTTTGTATTCAGTCATGGTCCAATGACCATCACTTTGGTCGATGTTTATATGTCGACTGACCTTAGAATTACTAGATCAATGCAGCCTTATGAGTACTTGAGTGCTGGCTCCAAGAAATTAGCCAAAATAGCAGACTATATAGGATGGGCCGGTTACATTCTGAACCACATTGAAGATGGGTCAGCTGTTAGCAAAAGGGAATACGTGGCCTTTTTGAACATGTGGCTGGAAAGATTCATTTTCTATGGGTCTTCTTGTGGTCCAACCTACAATCACAAACTCATGGCGGAGCATCTAGCATTAGGCAAGGATATCCCTCTCGGAAAGTATCTGCTAGGAGCCGCTTATCATCTGATGTACCAGATGGCTGCCCAATTACTGAAGAATGAACCAGTGCATATTGTTAGTGGCCCTTGGTGGTTAATACAACCGTGGCTTAGCCTGTATATGCACAAGTTTGTGAGGCCTGATCTCAAAAGTCTGGGTTTCCCTTCTTTCAACTTTGATGAGGAATACAAAGGTGAAGAAGGAAGAACTCGGCAGTGCATGAGCTATGGCAAGGCTGCATCGGCCTTAACAATTGATTTCAATATTGACCATCTCTTCAAGAAGTTCTACAGAGGGTTTGGTGTAGACATTCTGACTTGGCTACCATATGATGATGAGAATGATGACCTGGCCTTCCCATTCCAGTTTTGGTTTGAGTTAGGCTATTCGGACGATGTGGCGGCTGCAATCTTCAATTCTTTCGTTAAGCCCTGTGTTCTTCCAACCGAGTTTTATCATGGCCGTGGCAAAATGGCAACATGCTCTTTCATTCTAGGCAACCTCCCAACGTATGAATTTTACAACCCATCCTTTGTAGCTCATTAATTTGGTTTCGGCCAATTGCCTCCTTAGCTATTCTTCAATAACATACTGAAGCCACGAGAAGATATCAGTGAAGTACTAGAAGCTGGAAGAGTTTTTCAACTGGGATCAGATCTTCCTTCCCTCTATTTGCGTGATTGGATTAGAGTAAGCCTCTCTTCTACTCTCTTCGACTCCTAGTGGCAAGAATGGCATTCCCATCTTTTCTGTGGATCAGTCCACCCTTTGTGTATAGCCCTGGATGGAGAATTTGCTTCTGACGGAGAGGTAATTTGCTATTTCTTTTCAAATAAATTGCTTGACAAATTCCTCTGCCATCCACCCTAATCAACCTTTTCAGGATGTTGAATTTGATCCTCCAAGCTTGGATAGGAAGGGGCATCCTATAGATTACCAGCCACTGTGCTCAGTTTCAAGAATGGGATCGGCTGCGCCTTCACTGAAAAAATTGATGAAAACTCAGGCTGCCTCTATTATCATGACGTATCAATCTTCAAAGCACAAGGCAGCTCAGGGGACAACCCAGAAAACCACTAGTGGGAAGAGACTCCGCAAAACGAGGCCATCAGCTGCTTAGGTAAACAATTCATCTTCTTCTCAAAATGATATCCCATTGCTGATTTCGTCCCTTCACAGTCATTGAGCATTGTGTCCCAACCTGCCCTAGGTGTGGAGCTGCTATCCCAGGCGTTTGACTCAGCATCAACTGAACCTTCATCGGCTGATCCACAAAAGGAGCCAATTTTGGTTGAAATAACCGATACTTCCATAGCAGAAAATGTGAGTTTTATATTTAATGCTTATTGGGGTATTTTCTTTAACTTCTTTCATTCAGTCTTCTACCCTTGATCTGACTTCTTGCTGCGCCAAATACTTCCTGAGGAAACACCTGTGCAAGATCAGGAGCCTGACAGTCCGCTCAATGATCCTATCGACATTGAAGGTGGTCTTGTTGCCATCAACACTCAGACTATTGACTCCCTAGTCCAGCAAACAACTAATGGTGAGGGAGTTATTTGCTCAATTTATTTCTCTACAACAAACATGAACTAAAAATCTTGCAATGTTTGCAGATGCCGATGTTGAGATTTTCGAGCCGATTCAACTAGACATTACTAGTGTATCATCAGCTGTTCCTTCCCTTCAGATAGAAGCTACCACAGAAAAGGTATAGTATCTTATTTTACTTGTTCATTCTATTATAAACTGATCCGATCCTTCTAATCAATATTTCCATTATACATAAGCACTCGATCCTCTAGCCCAAAGCTACTCTTTCAATCTTGAGGAATATTTTGATGAAGATGAGATCAGATCATCAGCTGCTTCCTCTAATGAAGCTTTATCGGAGGAGACCAGAAATCGACTAAGAAATATACTGCTAATATTTGAGAGGAATATAGCCGATTTGATCCAAGATATTGATTCAACGTAGAGAGTCTTCTTGGCTATCAAGGGTGATCCATCCCCAGCCCTCTCTAGAGTCTTGTCATCTTTATCTATCTTTGGAGATTAGGCCCTAAAGGTGAAAAAGACCCAGAGGAACTTGTCTAATCGTGAAGCCTTGCTAGCCAAGGGGAATTCCAACAAGCAAGAGGCTAAAGAGCTGACACAATCGATTGATGATTTGAAGAACTCTTCCCTCAGGACCGATCCAGAGTTATCCCAACTAGAAATCAAGCATGCATAACTTGAGAAGGAGCTAGAAAATGTGAAGGCTGCCATTGATCATCGCAAATCCACTCTGGCCCAAATACCTGATGCCATCAAATAGAAGAAACATGAACTGTTGGCCAAAGTAAAAGAAAGCAGAGCCATCCGAAGTAGCCTTGAGAACACTCCTGGAACAGCCAAAGAATACGAGCAAAAGATTGCAGAAGCTGATGCTATCCGGTTAGAAGTACTGAAAGTCATCTAAGATGCTCTAAACTTGTAATTTGTATGTTGACGCTTATCTTGTGTAGAATCGATCGTACTCTTCGTTATTTATTTGTACTTCTTGTTTTGGCTAAAGAGCCAATTTGATACAGCCAATCCCAGACTTCTAATCTTAATCTAATTAAGTCTTAAAACCCGGCCTTCATTAAGCGAACTCCTTGATCTTCTGTCCTTAATCACCCAGCGCTGTATTCTCTTCGGCCTTAATGAAGTGGCGCTTCGCCTTCTATTAATTGCAGTGGCCTTTTGCGCATCCTGAGGCATCCACCTCTTCACTTCATGTCTTCAAATACCAGCCAAGGTCTTCGACCTTGAACACATCTCCATTTGCAACTGTTCCTTTGCTTTCCTCCGCCTATCGAAACCCTGTAGTGGTTTTCTTTCTCCCTTATGTAGATCTAATCATCTTTCATGGCCAGTAAGGATAACCGAGGCAAGTGCGCAGCGGAGGAGATCCTGGAGGAAACATGCCGATGAACCAGCGTCTTCGATGCATGAGGTGAGATTGATGACTTTTGCTCACAGCGATGATCTGTAATCTTCTACTCATAGTGATGAACTCTTCCATTTTGCTTCTAGGTTTGTCGTGAACGACAACCTTCGTCTTCTTCCTAGGGCCGACGAGACCTCTAATGATGTGTCTTCTGTGCTTGCCTCATCATCGGATTCCTTTGATTCGTACAACGGCGATGATGCTCGGTGCTTCCTCTAGGAGGGGAGGGTGGCTCAGAACCGCTATTCTGAGGCGACTCGGGAGAATGGCTAGCTCGAGATCCACCTTGGGGTCTCTCAGGCTGCTCTTCATGTGGCCAAAGAGGAGACCAGCGCCGTCCGAGCATGGCTAGCCAAGTCTAACGCCATGGTGGCGGGTAAGATGAATTCTAGGAACGCCTCATTCCGATTTCCATTGTCTTTATCTTGATAGTCTTTTTGTTCCTATGATTACTAGCCCTGATGGTGTACTTTGAATCTCTCCAACTAGCGGCGAACGCGGCCACATAGGCTGTCAATGTTTGGGGTTCTCCCATCGATGCTTGTCTCCAAGACATCCCGGCCCACGTTTAGGAAATTGCCCTCCCAGTGTTCGTCACGGTGTGGCGGTGGCACTGACCGCAGCGCAAGTCCAAACTAGGTACGAGCTCCATGCCATGGAGACTGGTTTCCCAATGGGCGATGGCCCTGAAGAACATGAGGACCTGCTCGAAGAATTTGTTATGGCAGTGGAGGCCATAGTAGACATCACATACGCTCAGGATGTGGTGAACAAGGTCTTTGATTAGATTGTATTTAGGGTAATCCGATGAATAAAGACTCCTGCTCCTTTCATGAATGTGTCTCAGTGCAATGCCCTTGTGTATGACTATTTTTGTTTTTATTCTTTGCTCTAGAGGCGATACGTATCGTATCGACTTTTATGTTTTTGAAGATTTTCATCTTAGATTTTCATTTTTTGAACTAGAGGCGATACCTTTCTGGTATTGGCTATTAGAGCCGACGACCAAATGAATCGGCTATCAAATGTTGATCAAATGCTAGGATAACATCCCTTTAAATATTTTGCCACAACTTTTCATACCAAAGGTTAAATGATTGATCAACTCAGGTCAAGCATCTCATCAAGTGCAACACAACTTCGTTGAAAGCATCTAGGCCCCTAGTTGGGTTTCGGTGATTAATGACAATACAAGATTACTATGACTAACGTGTGTTTTGCAGAGACAATTAAGTTAGGTCATGGTAATGGAGATCAATTGGGCAATCAAGGTTGTCATGCCCCTACGATGGAAATCATTTTGGTTTTCAAAGGATGGATGACAAGGTTAAGGATGACTAGTTCTAAGTGTTGATTGGAGTTGGAGAGACACTTAGAGTAGTTTAGGACTTTGTTTTTCCTTTGGCCGTACTATTAAGGGGGGTATGGATGGGTAGCTTGACCTAGGTGAGTCTAGTGAGTTAGGTGTGATGCACACTTGTCAAAACTAGCTCTAGGTAGCTCCTATGAATGCCTGAGATATTTTGGAGCAAACTTCATTCACATATGTTCGAGAGTTGGAAGTGAATGGAGGGTCAAATGCTGACCGGACGCTGGCCCCGGTGTGACCGGACGCTGGCCGCAGGGTCCGGTCAGTTCATTTGATCAAGAAACTGCGTTTGGTGCGACCAGACGCTGGAGAGGTCAAGTGACTGGACACTGAGAGGCAACATCCGGTCGACTCCAGTAAGGTTCTAGAGAAGGGAATTTGCGACCGGACGCGTCCGGTCAGTGCTGACCGGACCCTAGGGGTTCAGCGTTTGGTCGAGTACAGTAAGGTTCCAGTGAGGGTTTATTGCGACCGGATGCGTCCGGTCAGTAGTGATTGGACCCTGCCAGCGTCCGGTCAACACATACTCACTGGTTTGCAGGTTGAACTGACCGGAGCGTCCGGTCAATACGACCGGAGCGTCCGGTCACCCCGCAGAAGCTCATAACGGTTTGTTTTTCAGGCTGCCTTATAAATAGATGCTCCACTCGTGTGTGGAGTCACTTTTGCTCATTCCAACAGCTGAGAAACACGTTTATGAGTGCCAAGGAGAGCAAGGTCCTAGTGAGGTGATTGAGATTTGAGAATCCAAGAGAGTGGCCTCATTAGTGAATCAAGAGTAGCCAAGTGTGCATCCATCTTCTCATTAGGCTTCGCATGGTCAAGTGAGAGTTCGTGCTTGTTACACTTGGTGATCGCCATCACCTAGATGGCTTGGTGGTGATTGGGAGCTTGGTGATCACCCGGCGGAGCTTGTGGGTGACCCAACTCAAGTTGTGAGCGGCTTTGGGTGATTCGTCCGCGACGGAGTGTCGAAGAATCAACCCATAGAGAGCACTTGATCCTTGCGCAGATCAAGGGGGAGCTACACCCTTGCGCGGGTGCTCCAACTGAGGACTAGTGGGGAGTGGCGACTCTCCGATACCTCGGTAAAATATCACCGCGTTCCTCTCTCTCTCTCTATTTACTTTGAGGATTTACTTTGAGCATTTACTTTGAGCAATCAATACTTGTCTTTACATTCATAGAATTGCCATGCTAGAGTAAGTTTGGAACTATAGGTTGCAAGTCCGTTGTGCGTTAGTTTAATAGAAACACTTTTCTAGGCACAAGGGGTTAATTGGGCTAACCGTAGGATTTAATTATTGCAAGAAAATTTAGAATTAGCCCAATTCACCCCCCCTCTTGGGCATCTTGATCCTTTCAATTGGTATCAGAGCCTCGTGCTCACATTTTTAAGCTTAATCCGCTTAGAGCAAGATGTCTCACGGGGATGGACCTCCTCCTATCTTTGAGGGAGATGACTTTCCATATTGGAAAATCTGCATGGAGGCGTACTTAGAAGCTCTAGACGTTGGTATTCTTAGAGCCGCCTCACAAGGCTTCCCAAAACCTCGGGATGCTACTAACCTACAAGGCGATGAGGTTAATTATGAAAAATGGAATGCAAAGGCTCGCAACACCATCTTTAGAGGCCTTTGCAAAGATGTGTTCAACCGCGTAAGGAACCACAAAGACGCCCATGCACTATGGTCGGACTGTTTGTGCGCTCCATGAGGGAACCAAGAGTGAGCGTGAGGAACGCTATCATCTTGTGATTAAAAAGCTAAATTCATTTGAGATGCTTCCCAAAGAATGTGCTAATGAGATGTATTCACGTTTGAATGTTCTTGTAGAGGAAGTCAATGGGCTTGGACTTACTCAAATGTCACCATCCGACGTTGTGAGAAAGATCTTGAGTGTCCTCCCCATTGACAAATATGGGCATATTGTGACCGTGCTACACCAAGGTGATCTTTCCACCGCTACACCGACACAAATCTTGGGAAAGATCAATGCTCATGAGATGTACATGCACATCACGCCACAAGATGGCTCATCCTCTAACAAGAAGAAAGACAAAGACTTAGCATTCAAAGCTAGCCAAGAGAAGGGCAAGGCAAGACTTGAGTATGAAAGCTCAAGTGAAGATGAAGTTGATGATGAAAGTCTTGCTCTCATGGTGAAGAAGACCGCCAAGATGCTAAAGAAGCTCAACAAGAGTGGCATCAAGTTCGATGGCAAGAAGAAGAAGTTCTTCACAAGCTCAAGAAGAAAGCCTATCTCCGAGATGGATTGCTATAATTGTGGCGAACTTGGCCATCTCGCTCATCAATGCACAAAGCCCAAGAAAGACAAGTTCAAGAACAAGAACAAGGGCAAGAAAGATGACTCAAGCAATGAAGATGAAGATGAGAAGAAGAAGAACAAGCCATACAAGAAGAGAGATGGCAAAAAGAGAGACTTCCACAAGAAGAAGAAGAGTGGAAAGGCCTACATCGTCGGTGATTGGCTCACTGGACATTGATTCATCAAGTGGATCATCCGATGATGATAGTGACAATGAGAAGGTGGCCGCCATTGCTATTGATCTTTCATCTTCACCGCCACCATCGCCATCATCCTCTACACACCTATGCCTTATGGCCAAGGGTGAACGCAAGGTATCAAATGATGGTGATAGTAGTGATGATGAGCAAGCTAGTGATGATAGCGATAGCGATGATGATGATTCACCTTCATATGATGATCTTGTCAAAATACTAAGAAAATACACTAAGATCATTAGAAAGAGTAGAGCTACAAATGAAAAGCTTGATGCTAAAAATGATTCACTCTTAGCAAAGTGCGACACATTAGAAAAGGCTAATGATGAGCTTAGAGAAACTAATGATGCTATATCATCCAAACTCAAGGAGCTCAAATCTTCTAAGAAAGAGCTTAAAGATAAACATGATAAACTTGAGTGGGTGCACAATGAGCTCATCACTAGCCACAACAAGCTAAAAGATGAATATACAACTCTTAAGATCAATCATGATACTCTTGTTATTGCTCAAGAATTTTTACCAAATGAGCCACATGATGCTACTAACCATGTTGTTAAGATTGATATAGCTACATCATGTGATGATTTGATTGATGAGAGCATTGAGCAAGGATCTAGTGGCAAAGGCAAGCAAGTGGTTGAGTGCAATGACTATGATGAATATGTCAAGCTCAAGAACACAAATGAGAAGCTCATGAAAGATCTTGAAGAAATGAAAAGCCACAACACCATTGTGCTAGAAACTCTTGATCATGACAAAGAGTTGATTCTTGAGAATGAGAAGCTCAAAGAAGAAAACAAGAAGCTCAAGGAAGAGAAGAAAGATGATGCTCTAAAGGAAGAAAATAAGAAGCTCAAGTTGGAGAAAGAGCATCTCAAGATTGGGTTGAGCAAGTTTGCTAGAGGCAAGCACCTCCAAAGTGAGCTACTCATGAACACCGTCATGAAGATGGATAGAAGTGGCATTGGATATGTGGCAAGTGTAGAGAAGAAGAAGGCTCAAGTTCAACAACAACAATCAAAGCCAAAGCCAAAGCCAAAGAGATGTTTTGAGTGTGGACAAGAAGGCCACTTTGCTCATGAGTGTCAAACTCCACCGCCACAACCCTTGCCCAAGCATGCTAGACCCTTTGCCTTCAATGCTCACTACATGCTTAGAAAGGACTCTAGTGGAAAGATGAAAGTCATGTTCTTAGGACCCCCTAACAAGAATAGGCCTAAGAAGATTTGGGTGGCTAAGTCACTTGTTGAGAAGGTGAAGGGCCCTCAACAAGTTTGGATTCCTAAAGCTTGAATCTCTTGTGTGTAGGTGAACTACAAGACCGGTGGAAGTCATTGGGTTATTGATAGTGGTTGCACTCAACATATGACCGGTGATCCTCGTATGTTCACCTCACTAGATGAAGAGGTAGATGGACAAGAGAAAATAACATTTGGAGATAACTCAAAGGGCAAGGTTAAAGGATTGGGCAAAGTGGCAATATCAAATGATCATTCCATCTCCAATGTGCTCTATGTTGCTTCATTGAGCTTCAACTTGCTATCCGTTGGACAATTGTGTGATCTTGGCTTCCAATGCTTGTTCACCGAGAAGGAGGTTGTTGTATCCAAGGTAGATGACAATCAAGTGATATTCAATGGATTTAGATACAACAACTTATATCTAGTGGACTTCACCTCCGAAGATGCAAATTTGAAGACTTGCCTATTCACCAAAACAACACTTGGGTGGCTATGGCATAGAAGACTTGCTCATGTTGGTATGAGTTCACTCAAGAAGCTTATGAAGAATGATTTGGTGAGAGGGTTGAAGGATGTGAAGTTTGAAAAGGACAAGCTTTGTAGTGCATGTCAAGCCGGCAAGCAAGTTGCAAATACTCATCCAACCAAAGCTTTCATGTCAACCACAAGAGTGCTAGAACTCCTACACATGGATTTATTTGGACCAACAACATACAAGAGTTTGGGAGGGAATCTCTATTGTCTTGTGATTGTTGATGACTATTCAAGGTATACATGGGTATTCTTCCTTCATGACAAATCCGAAGTTGCATCTTGCTTCAAGAAGTTTGCCAAGAGAGCTCAAAATGAATTTGAAGTGAAGCTCAAGAAGATAAGAAGTGACAATGGAAAAGAATTTGACAACACAAACATTGAAGCTTATTGTGATGAAGTTGGGATCAAGCATGAAGTCTCCGCAACTTATACTCCTCAACAAAATGGTGTAGTTGAGAGGAAGAACCAGACTTTGATCACTCTTGCAAGGACAATGCTAGATGAGTACAACACCCCCGAAGCTCTATGGGCGGAAGCAATCAACACCGCATGCTATGCATCCAACCGCCTATTCCTTCAAAAGTTCCTTGGCAAGACACCTTATGAGTTGCTCAATGGGAAGAAGCCGGACGTCTCCTTCTTTAGGGTGTTTGGTTGCAAATGCTACATCTACAAGAAGCGGCAACACCTAGGGAAGTTCCAAAGACGTTGTGATATTGGTTTTCTTGTTGGTTACTCATCAAAGTCCAAAGCATATAGAGTATTTAATCATGCCACCGGCTTGGTTGAAGAAACATATGATGTGGAATTTGATGAATCTAACGGCTCCCAAGGAGCACATGAGAATCTTGATGATGTAGGTGATGAACCATTGAGGGAGGCTATGAAGAATATTCCGGTGGGAGACATCAAGCCAAAAGATGATGAAGATGATGTACAAGTCATTGATCAACCTTCTTCATCAAGTGTGCCACAAGATGGTGAAAAAGATGGGAGAGTAGAAAATGAAGATACTCATATCTCCCATGAGCAAATGGTGGTACAAGCACAAGATGTTGATGCTCCACAACCTCCTCCTCAAGTGGTCAATAGAAGAAATACACCTCTCCTACAAGATCATCCACAAGATCTCATCATAGGGAGTCCATCAAAGGGTGTAATGACTCGATCTCAAAAACTTGCTTCATTTATTGCTTATCACTCTTTTGTCTCTTGCTATGAGCCTACCAAGGTAGAAGAAGCTCTCAAAGATCCGGATTGGATCAATGCCATGCATGAAGAGTTGAACAACTTCACTCGCAATGAAGTTTGGACTCTTGAAGAGCGACCAAAAGGTGCAAGAGTCATTGGAACAAAGTGGGTGTTCCGTAACAAGCAAGATGATCAAGGTGTTGTTGTGAGGAACAAGGCAAGACTAGTTGCAAAGGGGTTCTCCCAAGTTGAAGGTTTGGATTTTGGAGAGACCTTTGCACCGGTTGCAAGATTAGAAGCCATCCGTATCCTACTTGCATATGCATCACATCATGAAATGAAACTATATCAAATGGATGTGAAAAGTGCATTTTTAAATGGCTTTATTAATGAACTAGTCTATGTTGATCAACCTCCTGGGTTTGAAGACCCTAGATATCCTAATCATGTTTATAGGTTGTCCAAGGCACTATATGGGCTTAAGCAAGCCCCAAGAGCTTGGTATGAGCGCCTTCGGGACTTCCTCATTGAGAAGGGCTTCACCATTGGGAAGGTCGACACCACACTATTCACCAAGAAGCTTGATGGGCATATCTTCATTTGTCAAGTATATGTTGATGATATCATCTTTGGATCATCAAATGAAGACTCATGCAAAGAATTTGGTGAATTGATGTCGAAGGAGTTCGAGATGTCCATGATTGGTGAGCTTACATTCTTTCTTGGTTTTCAAGTCAAGCAAATGAAAGAAGGCATCTTCATCTCTCAAGAGAAATACACAAAAGATCTTCTCAAGAGATTCAAGATGGATGAATGTAAGCCAATCAAGACACCAATGCCTACCAATGGACATCTCGACCTAGATGAGGGAGGTAACCCGGTTGATCAAACTCTCTACCGTTCTATGATTGGTAGCTTGTTATATTTAACCGCATCTAGGCCCGACATCATGTTTAGTGTGTGTATGTGTGCTAGATTTCAAGCTAATCCTAAGGAAACACATTTAATTGCCGTAAAAAGAATCCTTAGGTATCTTAAGCACACACCAAGCATTGGCCTTTGGTATCCCAAAGGAGCTATATTTGAATTAGTTGGCTATTCCGATTCGGATTACGCCGGATGCAAAGTGGATAGAAAGAGCACATCCGGAGGGTGCCATTTGCTTGGTAGATCACTTGTGTCTTGGTCCTCCAAGAAACAAAATAGTGTGGCTTTGTCCACCGCCGAAGCGGAATACATTGCCGCGGGTGCTTGTTGTGCACAAATTTTATACATGAAACAAACTTTGCTAGACTATGGTGTAGTTCTAGAAAAGGTACCTCTTTTGTGCGACAATGAAAGTGCGGTAAAACTTGCAAATAATCTGGTTCAACACTCTCGCACCAAGCACATAGATATCCGCCATCACTTTCTAAGAGATCATGTTGCTAAAAATGATATATCACTAGAAGGTGTAAGAACCGAAGATCAATTAGCGGATATCTTCACTAAACCGCTAGATGAGGCTACATTTTGTAGATTGCGGAATGAGCTCAATGTACTTGACTTTAGTAACTTCACTAAAAATTGAGCTTGTGTTGTCCCTTGCATTCATTGTAATATACAACATGTTTAATTTTTGGCAATGCATATAGGGCTTGTCTAACATGGTTAAGATAACCGCCGAAAAGCGTGTGAAGAAGCTTAACCTTGGATCAAACTTGACAAGCAACTAGATTTACTTACAAGTATTGCATATGCATAGATGTTGTTTTTGTCGTTTTGTTCCATTTGCCCTCTTATTGCCTATTTTCTTAAAAAGAATTATAGCCTAAGGCAAAATATTTTGAAAAATATGAGGGTTTGAGAGAGGTCACTCACATCAGTCCCAATTGGTGTTTATTTGGATCTTATTCAAGTTGGGACTTGATTGGGAACAGGCAGCGTGAAGGAACTTTGAAGATTTGCTGGAAAAGGACCACCGGAGCTGCACCGGATGCTGTTGTCCAGCGTCCGGTCAGTTCACAGGAGGTGAATGAAGCTGAAGGAGTCACCGGACGCTGCGCTTGTGCGTCCGGTCAGGAAGGGATCCAGCGTCTGGTCGTTTGAAGGGGAAATAGGCTGAGCTGACCGGACCCTGCCTGCGTCCGGTCATGGACCACCGGACGCGTCTGGTCATGATTCTAGAGGATTTGGACCTCTCTGGAATCGAACGGACGCTAGGTGGTAGCGTCCGGTCGCTACCACCGAAGCGTCCAGTCAGTGGATCTCGTGCGACATCAGGACTCTTCTTCCATTTCCTATTCTGTCGCGTTGGGGGTCCTCATTTAACCGAGTCATCGCGAGCTCTTGACTTGACCCCATATTCCGCCGCCTAGCCCTAGCCCGAGCCACCGCCAGCTCACCACAGCAACCCCCGCAACCTCGCCGCCGCTATCCCACGCTGAACCACCACCACCACAGCCCTTCCACACCACCGAGCACCTCGTGCCACCGTAGCCACGCCTCCTCCAGCGTTGCGCCAAGCGCTCGTCACTGCAGCTGTGCAGCACCGTCTGATCCCAAGCACTGAGCGCCATCCAAGCCCTAGCCCTTGCCTCCTCGTTGGTTGGTAAGGCCTAATCCTTGTTTTCAATTTGCTTTGCTTGTGACCTAGATCAATTTCCAAGCATTGATTTCAAATCATCCAGGGCCGCTGATTCATCGATTAATCACGAACCCTAACCCTAGCCGGTTCCGAGGCTTTCCCCGTGTGACACGTCTCTTCTTCTCTCAGATCGCCGATTCGTCAGGTAGAAAGCCCGTCGCCTCAATTTTGTACCTACATTGCTTGCTTCCTAGGGTTTTCGCTTCTATTAGATATATTGTATTTATTTGTATATCCATCTATTCCATCGTGCAGTGAGTCGGTGTCATTGAGGTTGTTGTGGCAGTTGGCAGTCAACTCGAAGCCAAGCTTGTGAGTAAGGATCGAGGCCAAGCCTCGGGAGTGTCAGTTTGACAGTTGATCTTCGTCAGAGGTAGTTCATCTTCTTGTCAGATCAGATGGCTCGCACGAAGAATGTTGGTGGTGGTCTAGGAGATGACGATCGGAGGCCCCCGCCTCGCCAGCCTGCAGGACCAAAAGGCAAGGCAACAAAGCAGGTGACATCCAAGAAGCACAAGTACCCTGACGCAGAGACAGCAAGAGCAGCAGCAGTTGCTAAGGCCGTAGAGCATGCCAAGAGAGGTGGTGCTCGTAGTGGAGTTGTCATAGCAGATCATCTGGCACCAGACGCGCAGGGCAGACTTAGGGAGATTGAGCGACTTCATGGTAGTCCACCTGGGACTGTCATGATGGCAGGACGTCGTCTGGCTATTGAGGAGCCTTAGCGTTAGGGGGAGTCTCAGCAGGAGCCACAGCAGTAGCCCCCACCAGCAGAGCCTCAGCCAGCTCAGGAGACTCAGGAGGGCCAACAAGCCAAGGAGACCGAGCCAGCACCCCAGCTACGCCGCTCTAGTCGTACTAGTGCTACAGTTCCACTGAGGCTAGCTACACAGCGCAGGGGTTCATGCCCACTGCCTAGACCATAGGGTCCGCCTTCAGTGGTACACCTTGACTTGAGGGCTGCCATAGCCAGACAGGTTCGCCAGCTAAGGTTTGTTGAGTTTGACATGTGGTTCCCTCCGAGGAGGGATGAGAGAGCAGCAGAGGGTTTCTACACGCCACTGTAGGAGGATTTCTATGATGCTTATCTCAACAGTGGGGCAGTGTTCAGATCTCAGAGAGTCTGTAGTATAGAGTCTATTGTGGCAGCAGCCGGAGAGCATATCTGCCCCTACTTGTCATATTTGCCGGGGCTGACAAATCTGATTGGCTGGACATGAGTATATGTACCATCTTGGGTTCGGTAGTTTAATGCTTCGCTCTATGTTGATCCACATCATAACTTCATACACTTTGCATTCAACGGCAGAGACTATAGGGTGATGAGTTTTAGAGCCCGGGAGATACTGAGGCTATAGGATCAGCCTATCAGATTGCATGAGGTATGTTATGGACAGCAGGAGCTTCCCAGGCATCCTCATGGAGGGTTGGTGCCCCCTACAGATCTTGTGCGCCATTGCTTCAAGGAGCCCTTTGGTGAGGGGTCGAGGAGGAACCCCAGTGACCTTACTCCTATAGCTTGAGTGCTAGAGGCCATCATTAGGAGGACACTACTTCCTAGGTTGGGATACAGAGAGGGTCTGACTCGCCTACAGCTCTAGCTCCTCAATGCCCTGATGCAGCAGACAGTGTTTGACATTTGGGACCTCCTTCTATCAGAGATGGAGGATACTATAGCTGAGGGCTTCAAGGGTCATAGACAACTTCCATATGCACATTGGATTACATTCCTGATGCTCCAGTCTGTGCAGGTTAGGACCCCAGAGATGGTTGCCAAGTACAGAGGTGCCACCACAGAGTTTCTAGCTTATAATATGGCACAGAGGATCAGGCACAGCACACCACAGGCACCTGCTCAGCCTAGCCATCGTCCAGTTGTTCCAGAGTCAGTAGCTCAGTAGGACGAGATCATCAGAGGCATAGCCGCTACTGAGGAGGAGCAGCTTGAGGCACAATAGGAGATGACCGAGTCAAGTGACAGTTCGGATGATGACTATCAGTCGATTCCTCAGATGCCTCTATGCAGACATGATGTAGAGGCCAGCAGTTCTAGCTCAGCTCCACCTGCACTGCAGATGGACCCCGCATTGATTGCCATTCTTGAGTGGATGCAGCAGGATCAGGCACGACAGGCTCAGGAGACAACTGCCAACTTTGCATAGTTTCAGGCTCGTTAGGACGAGTTCCAGCAGCAGCAGCAGCTCCTTCAGCAGCACTAGCAGTAGATGCATCAGCAGTAGATACTTATGCAGCAGCAGCTCATGGGATTTATGCAGCATGTAGTAATAGCTCTTGGGGCCCCACAGCCATAGCTTTCACCCTAGCTTGCTCAGCCTGCCACCACTACGACGACTCCAGCTGTATAGCCTAGTGGGCTTCAGAGTCAGGGACAGCCTCTAGCTCCGTTTGCTTCACCCATAGTTCAGGTGTCCCAGTGGCTATCCTCACCAGTGGTAGCCCCGCAGTTCACTCCATATCATACGGGCTTCTCACCGGATCAGTCTTCCTCACTATTTGTGCCTGACACATCAGTCTCCAGGAGTCTTGGAGCATCCTTCAGTGAGTTGACCGGCATGCCTACACCGCCACATATGCATACCGCCAGTCCTTCTACAGCAGCCCCTGTCGCCATGACTACTCAGAGGCTCCCCTCGTCTATCACCTCGTCAGATCCTACAACAGACGTCCTAGCAGCATCACAGGCAGCACCTGCCCCAGCTCAGACCCAGATCACTTCAGCGACACTTCCCGCCACAGAGGGTCAGTCAGTATAGAGCTCAGGGTCAGATGATGACGACGCCCAGTTCTAGCTTGCTCCTCGTACCTCAGCGCCTGGCTCGTCCGCTGTAGCCCTGCCGACCGACCCTTAGGTTTTGGTGTTTGATGCCAAAGGGGGAAAGGGTTCGAGTATGTAGACTCAGGGGGAGCGACATTTAGGGGGAGCTAGTTATCTAGTATTAGCTTATTATATACATTTGGAGTCTTATTTGTGTGATACACTATTACTATTATGCATTCGTGTGTTAATTTCATGCATATTATTATATCTATGTGTTAGTGATATCTACATGATTGTGATATATGACATGTGTGCTCTCTACTTTACATTATTTATATGTCATATCACTTGTGTTATGCTCATTTTCCTCTGCTTCCGCGTTTATACTCCGATGCAAATGAGCGTTGTTACTTGTACTCTTGCTTAATTCATATTCTTTGAGTACACTGTGTTGGCTTGGGTCATATAAGCTTGACTAACACTTTTGTTCTTATCAACAAAAGCTTATATGAACCAAGCCCATCAAAAACCTCACTCTTTTACATACTCGAGGTGGTATTGTCATCAATCACCAAAAAGGGGGAGATTGAAAGCATCTAGGCCCCTAGTTGGGTTTCAGTGATTAATGACAATACAAGATTACTATGACTAACGTGTGTTTTGCAGAGACAATTAAGTTAGGTCATGGTAATGGAGATCAATTGGGCAATCAAGGTTGTCATGCCCCTACGATGGAAATCATTTCGGTTTTCAAAGGATGGACGACAAGGTTAAGGATGACTAGTTCTAAGTGTCGATTGGAGTTGGAGAGACACTTAGAGTAGTTTAGGACTTTGTTTTTCCTTTGGACATACTATTAAGGGGGGTATGGATGGGTAGCTTGACCTAGGTGAGTCTAGTGAGTTAGGTGTGGTGCACATTTGTTAAAACTAGCTCTAGGTAGCTCCTACGAATGCCTAAGATCCTTTGGAGCAAACTTCATTCACATATGTTCGAGAGTTGGAAGTGAATGGAGGGTCAAATGCTGACCGGATGCTGGCCCCGGTGTGATCGGACACTGGCCGCAGGGTCCAATCAGTTCATTTGATCAAGAAACTATGTTCGGTGTGACCGGACGCTGGAGAGGTCAAGTGACCGGATGCTGAGAGGCAGCGTCCGGTCGACTCCAGTAAGGTTCCAGAGAAGGGAATCTGCGACCGGACGCGTCCGGTCAGTGCTGACCGGACCCTAGGGGTTCAGCGTCCGGTCGAGTACAGTAAGGTTCCAGTGAGGGTTTATTGTGACCGGACACGTTCGGTCAGTAGTGATCGGACCCTGCCAGCGTCCGGTCAACACATAGTCACTGGTTCATGGGTTGAACTGACCGGAGCGTCCAGTCAATATGACTGGAGCGTCCGGTCACCCCGCAGAAGCTCATAACGGTTCTTTTTTTAGGCTGCCTTATAAATAGAAGCTCCACTCGTGTGTAGAGTCACTTTTGCTCATTCCAACAGCTGAGAAACACGTTTGTGAGTGCCAAGAAGAGCAAGGTCCTAGTGAGGTGATTGAGATTTGAGAATCCAAGAGAGTAGCCTCATTAGTGAATCAAGAGTAGCCAAGTGTGCATCCATCTTCTCATTAGGCTTCGCGTGGTCAAATGAGAGTTCGTGCTTGTTACTCTTGGTGATTGCCATCACCTAGACGACTTGGTGGTGATTGGGAGCTTGGTGATCACCCGGCGGAGCTTGTGGGTGACCCAACTCAAGTTGTGAGCGGCTTTGGGTGATTCACCACGACGGAGTGTCGAAGAATCAACCCGTAGAGAGCACTTGATCCTTGCGTAGATCAAGGGGGAGCTACACCCTTGCGCGGGTGCTCCAACGAGGACTAGTGGGGAGTGGCGACTCTCCGATACCTCGGTAAAACATCGCCGTGTTCCTCTCTCTCTCTATTTACTTTGAGGATTTACTTTGAGCAATTCAATACATGTCCTGACATTCATAGAATTGCCATGCTAGAGTAAGTTTGGAACATAGGTTGCAAGTCCGTTGTGCGTTAGTTTAATAGAAACACTTTTCTAGACACAAGGGGTTAATTGGGCTAACCGTAGGATTTAATTATTGCAAGAAAATTTAGAATTAGCCCAATTCACCCCCCCTCTTGGGCATCTTGATCCTTTCATTCGTTTAGGAAATCCATCAATTTTGATCCGCACTTAGGATTCCATTTAACATTCATACGTCGGCCTAAACCCATACTCAGAATTAATGCTTATTTTTCTTTATTCCAATGGCCGACGTGAATCCGTGACTATTCACTAAAACAAACTCTCAGAGCCGATTGCTCGCATTGGCTGTTGGCTTTCATTGCTGATCTTAATGAAGCCTCCTTCCCATAACTTACTGGAAAAACATTCGAAGTCTCCTAGTTCCCAAAAGACTGGATCGGCTATTGCGATGCTGACAGATTCATCAGTGTGAACCACCTCGACATCATCTCCATGCCATTGAATCTGATGAGGACATGACACCCATGCATATGAGCATGTTTGGTGCATGGGATGGAGGATAAGGAGGCCAGCAAGGGTGTCCAAGTCAAAAAGGAGACCCAAGGCTAATTCAGTTTGAGTCCCCGAGGTGGAGGCCCAAAGCAACTCAAGTTCGAGTCTGCCTTGGAATCCAGGTACAGTCTACCTTAAACTGGTCACCTAGGATGCATTCGGACTCCGTTTTCGATGATCCATATATGGATGGAAAGATAATTTTATAAGGAAACCAATCTAAGTGGTTTCACATCAAAAGCTCTTTGGAATCAACGGGAATCATCGAAAAAATCAGCGTCCAGAATCTGCCAGGGTGCTGCGACACCTTCTTTTGGTCCGTTGGACCGTGTATCGTGTTTAGGCCCATTAGGGGGCGTGTCCAGGGTAGGCGACGACCCTAAGACCTTTATAATCATATGCCACCACTGTCATTAGGTTTTGGGTTTGTTTTAGATCAATCTATCATTGAACAGTCACCGTTATCGGTTTGCAAGACCCCAACTTCGAGTGCTTAATCATTCATCTGCAATTGTCACTTTAATTGAGTTGCTTTTTATCTTGTTCTTGCTTGTGTTCTTCGATTCGTAGCAGGGATTAGCCTTCTTGGTGAGGTCAACCGGATTGTGACACGGTTGATAACCAGAGGAGACGTGGTGCTAAGGTTGCAGGGTTTAGGTCTTTGTGATCTGAAACTGGATCGGTGTGTCGCTCTCCGAACAAATCATTGTTTATCTTGAACCTGACGGAAGATCGGGACCCTCGTCCCCATTAAGTGGTAATTAGAGCTTCAGGTATACCGTCAAGTTCGCATCTTACCCTTAGTTCTAGTGTTTTTTGCTTTTATCCCATAATCCAATGCCATATTTGTTTCCTATCCTATAACCATCCGCGCCATAGCCTTTGCATGATTCAGTTTCAGAGTCCGCTTTGTTGAGTTTGTGTCCTAGGTTAAAGTCTTGTTGCTGGTTTATATTGCGTTTTTTTCTAGTTTGTGTTGATACCTCCACCCGCCGCTATTCCGTATTACCATCAGTTTGCATCTTGTGTCCACTAAATCCCTGATTCGAGCAGCTTCCTTAAAACAGTCATAACTTTTGCATCCGAACTCGAAACGAGAAAAATTTTATATCTACGGAGAACGCCAGAAAATTTTAGATCTATTTCATCCCAGCATAGCTGGGTTTGCAAAAATTAGATTTGTGAAATTCAATTAGGAAAATTGAGTTTCTGAGCCCACAAGTTTTGGTATGCTTTTTAGAGCACAGTCCTAATTTTCTATAGGCCACATCTTTTATTCAATTGATCTCAAATTTTTTGTGGTTTATTCTTGTGTGCTCCTTGCTGAGAAAAAAATATCAAAAGAGCAAAAGCAAGAAAAAAAAGATTAGACAAAAAAATAAAAGAAAAAAATAGTAAAAGAGAATAGAAGATATCAAAAAGGAGCACATAAGGAACACTCAATAGCTCTATTGTTTGTGATACCTTTTGCCTTGTTCACATCCGTTGCTACCTTTGATACTTGTTTCCTTTCATCCTTGTTTCCTCTCTTGTTTATCACAACTGGTGATAGGAACACGTATAGGCCAGCAACTAGGACAAGTGCTCTGGACATTTATTCAATATTGCTGTCTGTTACTGACTTGTGTGCTAGATATACATATTACTCTTTGTTTGTCTTCCAAGCTCCACAAATTCTTTAGATCAGTATAGAAAAAGGGCTTTGCAATCTCGGTACCACTGCCTCACAGGTATCACGAACCAGCCGCCGGTTGTACCGCCACTGCTTGCGTTGGTAAGAACTTTGTAAGAGCTTGGTAAGACGTTTCCACTTGCCATGAAAAGTGACACCACTACAACCACGTAGTTATTTGGTAGGGATAACTTTCACCGTTTGTTCCTTGTTTTTGTGTTTACAATGACAGGTTGTTCGTATCCACCGACTTATGATGGTATAGGTGCTGATGAGTACATGGAGTGGGAAATTGCCATCGATAACATATTTGCTACTCGCTTTATGTGTCCAAGGAGGAAGGTAAAAAATGCAGCTAGTGTTTTACGACATTCTGCTTTATCTTGGTGGGAGTCTTTAGATCCTTCTAATAAACCTCAAACTTGGAATGATATGAAACTTCTTATGCAAGAAACCTTTGTTAATCCACCTCCTGTTTTGACTTCGTATGCTGAGGTGCACCATTTAGAGGAAGAGTCTATTGTTATTCCTCTTGCTATGACTAACCTTTTGCAGAATAATGTACATAAGCGAGAGGATGACGTGGAAGAAAATGAGGAGCTCACAACCTCATATGCAAATTCAGAACCATCACTTCACCATGCACCTATTACTTCTGCTGAGAACACAGGTAATGCCCATGGTCCTACACTCACGGAAGGTGAAAATTGTCTTAATGTACTAAATTTTTCCACAAACCATGCTATCATAGAGCAATTGTTAGTGGAACCCTCTCTTGATTTATCTTTGTCCCATGATAATTTGCTTGATGTTCCTTGTGACAAAGACGAATTGGTTGAAGATGCTTCAGTTTTACATGTTTTGGAACCAGTGACTTGTGCTGAAAATAAACATGTTATTCATATTGCTACTAAAATTGACGAGTTCAAACTGTTGTCTTCTTTACATACTTTGGGTTACATTGAATTTGATGTTTTGTGTAACCTAGATTGTTTGGAAGAGAGCCTTTTTAAATATGCTAATTTGCCTTGGTTTTCTAAGCACACATATCATGTTATTGGCAGATATAACAACAAGGGACAATATGCATCACAATATATGATACATCGAGTATACATTCATAATAATATGAATTCTCCTTTTGTTGTACAAGACTATGATCATTTAGAGAGCAGCCATAATAATACAAACATTTTCTCATGTTCCTTAAAAAACAAGTTCACTTCCAAGAAGGGGTGCATTGTTGGTTGCTACCTATGTCTGCTCGACCATCTATTCCTGCATTGTCTTTGGTTAGTTCTAATCTTTTACAGGATAGTGTTGACATACATCGTGTGCATTCGGATCATGGAGTCTACATGCTTGCTGAAATTTTTATGTGAGATGACATGCTAGAAACTTGGAAACATGGTCACGTTCCTTCTCATAATTATTTTAGTTTTATTTGTCCTCGCAACCCCGTTCTCCTTTATGTTGTGCAGGATCAGTTTCAAGCATAATCGACGCCGAGGACGGCTTTTCATCAAGAAGGGGAGGATGATGAGGACATGACACCCATGCATATGACCATGTTTGGTGCATGGGATGGAGGAGAAGGAGGCCAGCAAGGGTGTCCAAGTCAAGAAGGAGGCCCGAGGCTAATTCGGTTCGAGTCCCCGAGGTGGAGGCCCAAAGCAACTCAAGTTCGAGTCTGCCTCGGAATCCAGGACCAGTCTGCCTTAAACTGGTCACCTAGGATGCATTCGGACTCCGTTTTCGATGATCCACATATGGATGGAAAGATAATTTGATAAGGAAACCAATCCAAGTGGTTTCACGTCAAAAGCTCTTCGGAATCAACGGCCATCATAAAAAAAAGTCAATGTCCAGAATCTGTCAGGGTGCTGCGACACCTTCTTTTGGTCCGTTGGACTGTGTATCGTGTTTGGGCCCATTAGGGGGCGTGTCCAGGGTAGGCGATGACCCTAAGACCTTTATAATCATATGCCACCGCTGTCATTAGGTTTTGGGTTTTGTTTTAGATCAATCTGTCATTGAACAGTCGCCGTTATCGGTTTGCAAGACCCCAACTTCGAGTGCTTAATCATTCATCTGCAATTGTCACTTTAATTGAGTTGCTTTTTATCTTGTTCTTGCTTGTGTTATTCAATTCGCAACAGGGATTAGCCTTCTTGGTGAGGTCAACCGGATTGTGACACGGTTGATAACCAGAGGAGACGTGATGCTAAGGTTGCAGGGTTCGGGTCTTTGTGATCTGAAACCGGATCGGTGTGTCGCTCTCCGAACAAATCATTGTTTATCTTGAACCTGACGGAAGATCGGGACACTCGTCCCCATTAAAAAGCAACTCAATTAAAGTGACAATTGCAGATGAATGATTAAGCACTCGAAGTTGGGGTCTTGCAAACCGATAACGGCGACTGTTCAATGACAGATTGATCTAAAACAAAACCCAAAACCTAATGATGGTGGTTGCATATGATTATAAAGGTCTTAGGGTCGTCGCCTACCCTGGACACGCCCCCTAATGGGCCCAAACACGATACACGGTCCAACAGACCAAAAGAAGGTGTCGCAGCACCCTGGCAGATTCTGGATGCTGACTTTTTCGACGATTCCTGTTGATTCTGAAGAGATTTTGACGTGAAACCACTTAGATTGGTTTCCTTATCAAATTATCTTTCCATCCATATGTGGATCATCAAAAACGGAGTCCGGATGCGTCCTAGGTGACCAGTTTAAGGCAGACTGGTCCTAGATTCCGAGGCAGACTCGAACTTGAGTTGCTTTGGGCCTCCACCTCGGGGACTCGAACCGAATTAGCCTCGGGCCTCCTTCTTGACTTGGACACCCTTGCTGGCCTCCTTCTCCTCCATCCCATGCACCAAACATGGTCATATGCATGGGTGTCATGTCCTCATCAGAATCAAACACTGATGCATGGTTGATGGTACACAACAGTTCGCATGAATCCAATCATGACCAAGGAGCAAACTGTATGACCCTTTTCCATGGATGACAAAGAATGTGGTGAGCAGAGTCTTACTCTCGATTGTCAGTTCGACGTTTATTGCCCTCCGGGTCTTAGATGCATTACCTCCAAAATCCTTAAGCATCATGTCAGTCTCCATCAGATCTTCTGGTCCCTTGCCAAGTTTACGAAAAGTGGTGTAAGGCATGAGATTGATAGAAGCACCTCCATCCACTAGCATCTTGTTCATTGGCTTCCCATCAACAAAACCTTTCATATATAAAGCCTTTAAGTGCCAATACTTGACTGGTTTGTCAAATATTGCTTGTTGTACAATCGTCAACTTGGCAACCACCTCCTCATACTCCGACTCATCAGAATCCGAATAAACTTCTTGATTCGTCGGAGCTCTGAATTCCGATGGCAACAGAAAAGCCATTTGGATATTAGCCGATGGTTGCTTTTTATCGACTGTTTGCTTAGTACGCCATACTTGAGGTTTACCGGATGCCTGAGCCTATTCCAACTCTTTATTCCTTAGGCGTTGAACCCTTCTCTTCTGGCTTTTTATCAAACCTCCTAGACACCATTGACCTTCCTACCAAACATATTTTCTTTTGTTGCCTTCTTCTTCATAATCAGTCCAGTCTTGGTCAACAACTCATTTTCCAAGTCAATCATGAACACTTTTATTTTTTAAGCTCCGATCTATGTTATTATGATGATATGCGTCTTGAGCATGGATGGATCGGTGGTTGGTTTGAGATTGCCTAAACTCCCAATATTGATTGCTGCATTCTAGATAGTCATGTCTGGTAGACTACTTTGAACCTTCATTCCAGCAATGTCTGAAGAAAGAATAATTCCAATGTGATTCGGCTTGTTTCCTTTTGTACCTCTCTTTTTCTAGTTGGTGCTGGTATTCTTGATCCTTTAACCAACATTGATAATCCTTTTCCTTTTGCCACTGCCACTTATTTAATAGAATCCAAGATGTAACTCGTGGCTTTGTCGCCCCATCTTTTGACGTTTCTCGCTGCTCATATCGACTCTTTTGCTCATCGCGACGTCTTTTAATTTCCCTGTATTTGTCGGCCTATATTTGCATCTTGGGATCGACTGTTCCAGCTTCTTTTGATTTGGTCAATGTTAGGACCTTAGTTTTTCCTTTGACCAGTCTAGCATCAACCATGTTTTGATCTCCTAGGAAAGGATTATCATCAACTTTCATTTTCCGAGGCATATCAAATTTAAGCCTTCTTTGTTGAATAGCCCTCTATATATGCTGTCGGAAGATTCTACATTCATTAGTGGAATGAGAAGTATCGTTATGGAACTTGCAGAACTTCTTATTCTTCAACTGATCAGGGGGCAACATAACATGACCATCGGGCAACTTGATCTACCCCTTCTCAAGCAAGAAATAAAAAATGTTGTCTGATTTGGTGACATCAAAGTCATAGCTCTCCTCAACTCCTCTTCCCCAAGGATTTGGCACCATTACCATTTTCTTGCCCCAATTCCATTCAGCCACAACAACCTCTTCTTCTTCATCTTCATAGCCGTCATCAACTGAGTATGGATTATAAGCTTCAGCCACTGTGGTATTCTTCTAGAATCGGGTACCTCTGCGCATACTCTAGAATTGGATATTGAGCGCTGCCACTCGTTGAGCCAATTGACCCAAGTTGTCAAATTCTTATCCTAGCAGCTTTTCTTCCCACATTAGCAGTATTCCTTGAACAACTAAAGCAGCTAGTTGATCATCAACCAAGTTTAATGAGAAACACAAGTTCCTAGTCTCTCGGAGCCTCTAAAGAAACTTAGTGCCCGATTCATTAGTCTTCTGCCTTATAGTTTTCAAATCGGTTATCTTCTTTTCCCCAGTCCTAGTGTAAAAATATGTATGAAACTTCTTCTCTAGGTCAGCCCAATTGGTGATGGAATCGACTAGCAGTGATGAAAACCAAGTGAAGGTTGGCCTTGACAGGGACAAGGAGAAGAAACAAACTCGATGGGCATCCTCAACTGACGCCTCGCCCAATTGCGTAAGATACTGACTGACATGTTCTATCGTGCTCGTACTGTCTTGGTCAGTGAACTTAACAAACTCTAGGAGCCTATAATTTGTTGGAAGAGCGACCAAATCATACCATTCTGGATATGGACATTTGTACGAGAAGGTCAGCCCTTTTGGCTTTAGACTTAACTAATTCTTTATCATCTCGGTCACCTTCAGCAGCAACTCATCAGCATTTGAATTAGGATTTCTCTACACCTGCTCACCCATCTGTGGATTGAAATCCTGTGTGCCTTGATACCTTGGATTCGGAATCATGCGAAGGGTGTTATAATATGTGCCATAGTGATAACCCTGTGGAATTTCCATCTACTGAGTCCTTTGCTGGCTTGCTGCTTCAAGTCTCTGATTATAGACATGAGGATCTATATCTCTACGGATCCTTTGAATTGATAGTGTTATTTTTTGAGCCGACAACAATATGTGGCCTAATGTGCCAAAATTGTTCACCTGGTTCTGACCTTGCCCCGCCAGCTGTTGCACATGTTGTACTGACAGTCTAGGGTTATAGTGTATCTGATTCGTAGTAGTACCTTGAGCTTGTTCAAATGAACCCTAAACTGCCTGGACATCACCATTACCAGTTGGTGCTACTTCTTGATGGCTTGTACCGACTTGATTAGTCCTTTGGGTCGATGGATCTAGAATGTTGTAACAAGCTAGCCCAACTTGACCAACTGGAAACCCATGAATCACTTCTTTCATGGTGTTGTGGAATGTGTCCAAGAAAGCTTCATTTTGGCTTGATATGGCATCACAAACAGATTTGTCTACAACTTCTATAAAGAAACGCCTGTCTTTAGCTTTAGTTGTATCTGTCTGCCCATGTAAAGAACTCTTGGTAGTGGAAATTTCTGAATAATTGTGTTGTCATGTGTTTTGGTGTAGGACAACAAACATTTGCTCTGAAACTCTTCTGTAGCTTTGCCGATGACATCTTTATCTTCATCAGGTAGATCTTCATAATGTAGCATAAGGATGTCTTTGTTGTTGTGAACCGCCATAACGATTATGGGGTCCCACCGGGCGTGCCAGAAACATTTATCGACACGGAATTTTGTCCCATGCCGAGGACACACGAGCAAGCCGGAAGGGTCCGCTCGATGGAGCTGGAGATCCGCCTAGCTTCAGCATAGGGATGGTCGATCCTACGCGCTCCTCTTGAGACATGCTAGTCAATTTGACCCTGCAATTGACAAGGAGAGAAAGTTTATCAGTAATTTAGGGTGGAACGTGCCGGTGTTGCCAGACAGTTCTGAATGTGTGGCTCTGAGAGCCGATATGAAAGGAGATTGACTAAATAGTTGATTCTAGCATATTCATAAGAATAAATTAGTTAAAGCTCATGAGGTTGTATAAGAAGAATCGATTATCATTCTGGGTGAATATCATTATTTAGACAAATATTAGTCAATGGCAATAAGATGTCAACAATAATTAGTTTCTACTGAGCCAATGACTGCAAGTAACCAAACTCTTTATAAAAGAAACAATTCATCATCATTCAACCATTTAATAGAGATAAATCTAATGAACATATTAGATCTCATCTATTGCTATGACTAGTGGGGCATGAGGTAGAATCATGCAGGCCATAGAAATAACAATAGACTCGATGACCCTAACTTATTACTAATATCAGTGGGGCATGAGGCATAATCATGCATGCCATAATACAATAATAAGATCATGGGGCTAACACATCTTTCAACCTATCGCTACTTCAACGATCTCGTAATGTGAGCTGTTCGTGAAAGCACTCGATATCAGCTAAAACAGCCGATTCAGGCATAACGCACAATTAAAGTCATGCCCTTTTAGGAATGGATCTACCAAATAACGATCCCCACTCCACGGTACTAATAGTGGGGTGCGAGGTAGAATCACACAGGCTGTGATAACGGGCCATGGAACAGTTTTCGCTAGCCAATAGATCTACTCAAGATCAAACATGCCTTAACCGCACGCTATGCACAATCAAGATTGATATAAAACAGCTGATAAAACATAACTCATCGTTTAAAGTGCAGATTAGATCAGTTTAGATTAACAAACGATGAGTTAAAAAGGATATAAGGCCGAGCTAAATCAATCCCAATAGGACGAAGTGATATTGTTGCAATTAAATAAATAATGAAAGCAATAAGCAATATCGGTAACTTAATGAATCTATCCGAATGAACGCCACCCTTAGATAGAGCTGATAACTTGACCTTAATCTAGTTCGAGCAGCGGAGGTCGACCAGATCGATGCAGCCTTACTTGAACTAGACAAGAATCGATAACTAACTCATACTAGAGTCGCAGTGGAGGTCGACCGGATCGATGCAGCCAAACAAACAGAGGTGTGAGCCATGATGGTACTTATAGACAAGCAGTGGAGCTCGATCGGATCGATGCAGCCGTACTTATTGAAGAACTCACCGAGATCTACTCTACTCCTACTCCTAAGGGATGGCCGGAGCCAAAAAAAGTAAATAACTTGTATTTGATTGATTGTGTGTCCTTTACAATAGCCGGGCTTTGATATTTATACCCGGGAGCCTAAAATGAATCCTATTCAAATACGACTCAGTACAATCTTTGGTATGAAGAAAAAAATTCCTATTCTAAGATAACTTGGACTCTAATCTTTCACCTTTTGTAGAGTCTGATATGTATCTTCTCGATGCCAATCATATCTCATCATCATTATCTGCTGACGTCATTCAGAGAGAACCGATCCCAGTGTCGCATCTGAACTGACAGATATCAATCCTTACGCAATCGGCTCCTTGATTGGCACAATCTTGGAAGCCTACGAGTTCCTGACGCTCTTCTCCCAAATTTTAGTGTAAACACTTTTCTTGAGAGATGAAAATCCCTTTCTCTCATTTGCTTGACTTGAAAACCTAAGAAAGAATGTAAGCTCTCCAATCATTGACATCTCGAACTCCTTCGACATCAATTCACCAAACTCTTTGCAATAATCTTCATTTGATGACCCAAAGATGATATCATCAACATATACTTGACAAATGAGGATTTCTCCATCAAGCTTCTTGGCGAATAGTGTGGTGTCGACCTTCCCAATGGTGAAGCCCTTCTCAATGAGGAAATCCTCGAAGACTGTTCATACCAAGCTCTTAGTGCTTGCTTAAGCCCATATAGCACCTTAGACAACCTATAAACATGATTAGGATATCTACAGGTCTTCAAACCTAGGAGGTTGATCAACATAGACTAGTTCATTTATGAAGCCATTTAAAAATGCACTTTTAACATCCATTTGATATAATTTCATTTCATGATGCTGATGCATATGCAAGGATGATACGAATGGCTTCAAGTCTTGTAGCCAGGTGCAAATGTCTCTCCAAAATCCAACCCTTCAACTTGAGAGAACCCCTTTGCAACTAGTCTTGCCTTATTCCTCACTACAATGCCTTGATCATCTTGCTTATTGCTGAAACACCCACTTTGTTCCAATGACTCTTGCACCTTGTGGTCGCTCTTCAAGAGTCCTAAACTTATTGCGAGTGAAGTTGTTCAACTCTTCATGCATTGGCATTTATCCAATCCATATCTTGAAGAGCTTCTTCTACATTCTTAGGCTCAATGCAAGAGACAAAAGAGTGATGTTCAATAAATGAAGTAAGTTTTTGAGAGCGAGTCATTACACCCTTTGAATGACTCCCTATGATGAGATCTTATGGATGAGCTTGTAATAGAGATGAATTTCTTCTATCAACCACTTGAGTGGGAAGTTGTGGAACATCAATATCTTGAGCTTGTGCCACCATTTGATCATGAGAGACATGAGTATCTTCATTTTCTACTCTTCCATCTTTATCACCATCTTATGGCACATTTGACGAAGAAGGTGGATCAATCACTTGTACATCATCTTCATCATCTTTAGGCTTGATGTCTCTAACCGGAATATTCTTCACTGGCCTCCATCAATGGTTCATCACCTACATCATCAAGATTCTCATGTGCTCCTTAGGAGCTATTAGATTCATTAAATTCCACATTGAAAGCATCTAGGCCCCTAGTTGGGTTTCGATGATTAATGTACAATACGTGATTACTGTGACTAATATGTGTTTTGTAGAGGCAAGTAAGTTAGGTCACAGGTAATGGAGATCGATTGGGCAATCATGGTGGTCATGCCCCTACAATGGAAATCATTTTGGTTTTCAAAGGATGGACGACAAGGTTAAGGATGGACTAGTTCTAAGTGTCGTTTGGTGTTGAAGAGACACTTAAAGTAGTTTAGGATTTTGTTTTTCCTTTGGCCATACTATTAAGGGGGGTATGGACATGTAGCTTGACCTAGGTAAGTCTAGTGGGTTAGGTGTGGTGCACACTTGCTAAACCTAGCACTAGGTAGCTCCTAAAAAGCCCTTAGATCCATTGGAGCTAACTTCATTCACGTATGATCGAAAGTTGGAAGTGAATGGAGGGTCAAATACTAACCGAACACTAGCTTCGGTGTGACCGAATGCTGGCGTAGAGTCCGGTCAGTTCATTTGATCAAGGTGAAGTCGTCTAGAAGTGACCGGACACTGAGTCCTAGCGTTCAGATCGACCAGCATCCGATCGACTATAGTATGGTTCCAGAGAGCGAAAATCACGACCAGACACATCCGGTCAGTGCTGACCGGACGCTGTCTAGTGTCTGGTCACCTTTTGATCACTGGAATTTGGGGTGAATAGATTAGAGCATCCGGTCAACATGACTAGAGTGTCCGGTCATCCCGCAGAAGCATATAACGGTTTGTTTTTCAGCACATGTTATAAATACTTCCTCCACTCATGTGTGGGGGTACTTTTGCTCATTTCAACAACTGAGAAACACCTTTGAGAGTGCCAAGAAGAGCAAGGTCCTAGTGAGATGATTAAGATTTGAGAATCCCAAAGAGAGCCCTCATTAGTGAGATCAAGAGTAGCAAAGTGTGCACCCACCCTTCTCATTAGGCTTGTCGTGGTCAAGTAAGAGTTCGTGTTTGTTACTCTTGGTGATCACCATCACCTAAAAGGCTTGGTGGTGATTGGGAGCTTGGTGATCATCCGACAGAGCTTGTGGATGACCCAACTCAAGTTGTGAGCGGTTGTGGGTGATTCACCATGACGGAGTGTCAAAGAATTAACCCATAGAGAGCACTTGATCCTTACGTAGATCAAGAGGGAGCTACACCCTTGCGCGGGTGCTCCAACGAGGACTAGTGGGGAGTGGCGACTCTCCGATACCTCGGCAAAACATCACCACGTTCCTCCTTCTCTCTTTACTTTGAGCATTTACTTTGAGCAATCTAATACTTGTCTTTACATTCATAGAATTGCCATGCTAGTGTAGGATTGGAACTTAGGTTGCAAGACTTTTTGTGTGGTAGAACATTAGAAACACTTTCTAGACACAAGGGGTTAATTGGGCTAACCGTTGGATTTAATTATTGCAAAGAAATTTAGAATTAGCCCAATTCACCCCCCTCTTGGGCATCTTGATCCTTTCAATTGGTATCGGAGCCTCGTGCTCACATATTTAGGCTTAGCCGCCTAGAGAAAGATGTCTCATGGGGATGGACCCCCTTCCTATCTTTGAGGGGGATGATTTTTCATATTGGAAAATTCGTATGGAGGCGTACTTAGAAGCTCTAGATGTTGGAATACTTAGAGCCACCTCACAAGGCTTCCCAAAACCTCATGATGCTACTAACCTACAAGGCGATGAGGTGAATTATGAGAAATGGAATGCAAAGGCTCGAAAACACCATCTTTAGAGGCCTTTGCAAAAATGTGTTTAATCGGGTGAGGAACCACAAAGACGCCCATGCACTATGGTTGGATGTTTGTGTGCTCCATGAGAGAACGAATAGTGAGCATGAGGAATGCTATCACCTTGTCATGAAAAAGCTTAACTCCTTTGAGATGCTTCCTAAATAATGTGCTAATGAAATGTATTCACGCTTGAATGTTCTTGTAGAGGAAGTCAATGGGCTTGGAGTCCACTCAAATGCAACCATCTGATGTTGTAAGAAAGATCTTGAGTGTCCTCCCCATTGACAAATATGGGCATATTGTGACCATGCTTCATCAAGGTGATCTTTCCACTGCTACACCGACACAAATCTTAGAAAGATCAATGCTCATGAGATGTATATGCACATTACGCCACAAGATGGCTCATCCTCTACCAAGAAGAAAGACAAGGACTTAGCATTCAAAGCTAGCCAAGAGAAGGGCAAAGCAAGACTTGAGTATGAGAGCTCAAGTGATGATGCAAGTCTTGCTCTCATGGTGAGAAAAAACTACCAAGATGCTAAAGAAGCTCAACAAGAGTGGCATCAAGTTTCGATGGCAAGAAGAAGTTCTTCACTAGCTCTAGAAGGAAGCCAATCTCTAAGATGGATTGTTACAATTGTGGAGAACTTGGTCATCTAGCACACTAATGCACCAAGCCCAAGAAAGACAAGTTCAAGAACAAGTACAAGGGCAAGAAAGATGACTCAAGTAATGAAGAAGAAGATGAGAAGATAAACAAGCCATACAAGAAGAGAGATGGCAAAAAGAAGGAATTCCACAAGAAGAAGAAGAGTGAAAAGGCATACATTGTCGGTGATTGGCTCATAGGACATTGATTCATCTAGTGGGTCATCCGATGATGATAGTGACAACGAGAAGGTGGCCACCATTGTTATTGACTCTTCATCATCTTCACCGCCACCACCACCATCATCCTCTACACACCTATGCCTTATGGCCAAGGGTGAACGCAAGGTATCAAATGATGATGAGAGTAGTGGTGATGAACATGCTAGTAATGATGATAGCTGATAGTGATGATGATGAATATGAATCACCTTCTTATGATGATCTTGCTAGATTGCTAAAACAATACACTAAGATCATTATAAAGACTAGAGCTAAGAATGAAAAGCTAGAAGCTAAGAATGATTCACTTTTAGCAAAATGTGATATAGCGGAAAAGGCTAGTGTTGAGCTTAGAGAAGCAAATGATGCTATATCATCCAAACTCAAGGAGCTCAAATCTTCTAAGAAAGAGCTTAGAGATAAACATGATAAACTTGAGAGGATACATAATGAGCTCATCACTAGCCACAACAAGCTAAAAGAAGAATATACAACTCTAAAGATCAATCATGATAATCTTGTTATTGCTTAAGAATTCTTATTCCAATGAGCCACATGATGCTACTAAAAATGTTGTTAAGATTGATATAGCTACATCATGTGATGATTTGATCATTGAGAGCATTGAGCAAAGTTCTAGTAGCAAGGGCAAGCAAGTAGTTGAGGCCAATGATTATGATGAGTTTGTCAAGCTCAAGAATGACAATGAAAATCTCAAGGAAGATCTCGAAGAGATCAAAAGCCACAACACTATTGTGCTAGAAACTCTTGATCATGATGGTGATTTGATGCTTGAGAATGAGAAGCTAAAAGAAGAGAACAAGAAGCTCAAGGAAGAGAAAAACAATGATGCTCTCAAGGAAGAGAACAAGAAGCTCAAGTTGGAGAAAGAGCATCTCAAGATTGGTTTGAGCAAGTTCACAAGAGGCAAGCATCTACAAAGTGAGCTACTTATGAACACCGTCATGAAGATGGATAGAAGTGGCATTCGGTATTTGGCAAACCAAGAGAAGAAGGCTCAAGCTCAACAACAACATAAGTCAAAGCCAAAGCCAAAGAGATGTTTTGAGTGTGGACAAGAAGGTCACTTTGCCCTTAAGTGCCAAACTCCACCACCACAACCCTTGCCCAAGCATGCTAGACCTTTTGCCTTCAATACTTACTACATGCTTAGAAAGGATTCTAGTGGGAAAATGAAAGCCATGTTCTTAGGACCTCCCAACAAGAATAGGCCTAAGAAAATTTGGGTTGCAAAGTCACTTGTTGAGAAGGTGAAGGGCCCTCAACAAGTTTGGGTTCCTAAAGCTTGATCTCTTGTGTGTAGGTGAACTACAAGACCAGTGGAAGTCATTGGGTTATTGATAGTGGTTGCACACAACATATGACTGGTGATCCTCGTATGTTCACCTCACTAGATGATGAAGTAGATGGACAAGAAAGAATCACATTTGGAGATAATTCAAAGGGCAAGGTTAAAGGATTGGGCAAAGTGGCAATATCAAATGATCATTCTATCTCAAATATGCTATATGTTGCTTCATTGAGCTTCAACTTACTATCTATTGGACAATTGTGTGATCTTGGCTTCCAATGCTTATTCACCGAGAAGGAAGTTGTTGTATTTAAGAAGGATGATCAAGTGATATTCAAAGATTTAGATACAACAACCTATATCTAGTGGATTTCACCTCCGAAGATGTAAATTTGAAGACTTGCCTATTCACCAAAACAGCACTTGGGTGGCTATGGCATAGAAGACTTGCTCATGTTGGGATGAGCTCACTCAAGAAGCTAATGAAGACTGATTTGGTGAGAAGGATTGAAGGATGTGAAATTTGAGAAGGACAAGCTTTGTAGTGCATGTCAAGCTGGCAAGCAAGTTGCAAATACTCATCCAACCAAAGCTTTCATGTCAACCACAAGAGTGCTAGAACTCCTTCACATGGATTTATTTGGACCAACAACATATAAGAGTTTGAGAGGAAATCTTTATTGTCTTGTGATTGTTGATGACTATTCAAGATATACATGAGTATTCTTCCTTCATGACAAATCTGAAGTTGCATCTTGCTTCAAAAAGTTTGCCAAGAGAGCACAAAATGAATTTGAAGTGAAGCTCTAGAAGATTAGAAGTGACAATGGGAAAGAATTTGACAACACAAACATTGAAGCCTATTATGATGAAGTTGGGATCAAGCATGAGGTCTCCGCAACATATACTCCTCAACAAAATGGTGTAGTTGAGAGAAAGAACTGGACATTGATCACTCTTGCAAGAACAATGCTAGATGAGTATAACACCCCTGAAGCTCTATGGGCGGAAGCTATCAACATCGCATGCTATGCATCCAACCGCCTATTCCTTCAAAAGTTCATTGGAAAGGCACCTTATGAGTTGCTTAATGAGAAGAAGCCATACGTCTCCTTCTTTAGGGTGTTTGGTTGCAAATGCTACATCTACAAGAAGTGACAACACCTAGAGAAGTTTCAAAGGCATTGTGATATTGGTTTTCTTGTTGGTTACTCATCAAAGTCCAAAGCATATAGAGTATTTAATCATGCCACTGGCTTGGTTGAAGAAACATATGATGTGGAATTTGATGAATCTAACGGCTCCCAAGGAGCACATGAGAATCTTGATGATGTAGGTGATGAACCATTGAGGGAGGCCATGAAGAACATTCCGGTTGGAGACATCAAGCCTAAAGATGATAAAGATAATGTATAAGTGATTGATCCACCTTCTTCATCAAGTGTGCCATAAGATGGTGATAAAGATGGGAGAGTAGAGAATGAAGACACTCATGTCTCCCATGATCAAATGGTGGTACAAACACAAGATGTTGATGCTCCACAACCTCCTCCTCAAGTGGTCAATAGAAGAAACACACCTCTACTACAAGATCATCCACAAGATCTCATCATAGGGAGTCCATCAAAGGGTGTAATGACTCGCTCACAAAAAAACTTGCTTCGTTTATTGCTCATTACTCTTTTGTCTCTTGCTATGAGCCTACTAAGGTAGAAGAAGCTCTTCAAGATCTAGATTGGATAAATGCTATGCATGAAGAATTAAACAACTTCACCCGCAATGAAGTTTGGACTCTTGAAGAGCGGCCAAAAGGTGCAAGAGTCATTGGAACAAAGTGGGTGTTCCACAACAAGCAAGATGATCAAGGTGTAGTTGTGAGGAACAAGGCAAGACTAGTTGCAAAGGGGTTCTCTCAAGTTGAAGGTTTGGATTTTGGAGAGACCTTTGCACTGGTTGCAAGACTAGAAGCCAATCTTATCCTTCTGTTTACACCAGAATTTGGAAGGAGGATCTCAAGAGGCTTGAGAACTCCCAAAATCATGTCAGCAAGGAATCGATTGCAGTGCGGATTAGAACCTAGCTGATTCGGATACAGCACTAGAATCGGCTTTCTTCAAATAGCGCCAGCAGATGACGATAGAGGCTACGATCGGCGCTGGGACGAGACATACTAGGACTCTATAAAAAGGGAAAGATTAGAGTCCAAGTTATCCTAAATTAGGAATATTTTCATTATACCAAAGATTATATTGAGTCATACTCGAGTAAGGTTCATGTTTAGACTCCGGGTATAAATACCAAACCCCTGACTATTGTAAAAACAAAAATCAATCAAATACAAAGTCAATTACTTTTTTTGGCTTCCGACCACCCCTTAGGAGTAGGAGTAGAGTAGATCTCGGTGAGTTCTTCAGCGAGTACAGTTGTATCGATCCGGTTGACCTCCACTGCTTGTCTGTAAGTACCGTCATGGTTTATACCTCTGTTCGTATGGCTACATCGATCCGGTCGACCCCCACTACGACTCTGGTATAGGCTAGTTATCGATCCTTGTCTAATTCAAGTATGGCCTGTGTGATTCTGCCTCACACCCCACTGTTTGAATTAGATCAAGGTCAAGTTATCGGCTCTACCTTAGTATGGCAGTCTTTGGTAGATTCATTAAGTTACCGATATTGCTTATTGCTTTCATTGTTTATCTAATTACAGCAATATCACTCTGCCCGATTGAGATTGATCTGGATCAGCCTTATATCTTGTTTAACTCATCGTTTACTAATCTAAAATTGATCTAATCTACATCTTAAGCGATGAGTTATGTTTTTTATCGGCTGTTTTGTGTCAATCTTAATCGTGCATAGCGTGCGGTTAAGGCATGTCCGATCTTGAGTAGATCTATTGGTTAATGAAAATCCGTTCCATGCCCCGTCATCATGGCCTATGGGATTCTGCCTCTCACCCCACTGTTGGCACCAGTGGAGTGGGGATCAGTTAGTTGGTAGACCTGTTCCTGAGAAGGCATGACCTTAACTGTGCGCTATGCCTGAATTGGCTGTTTAGCCGATATCGGGCGCTTTCACGAATAGTTCATATTACGAGATCATTGAAGTAGAGATAAGTTGAAAGATATGTTAGCCCCATGATCTTATTATTGTATTACAGCCTGCATGATTGTGCCTCATGCCCCACTAATATTAGTAATAAGTTAGGGTCGTCGAGTCTATTGTTGTTACTACGGCCTACATGATTCTGCCTCATGCCTCACTGGTCATGGTGATGGATGAAATCTAACATGTTCATTAGATTTATCTTTATTAAATAGTTAAGTGGTGTTGAATTGTCTCTTTATAAAAAGGAGTTCGGTTACTTGTAATCATTGGCTCAGTATAAACCAATCATCATTGATATCTTATTGCCATTGATTAATATTTGCTTAAATAATATTTATCCTAAATGATAATCGATTCTTCTTATACGACCCCATGAGCTTTAACCAATTTATTCTTATGAATATGCTGGAATCGACTATTTAGTCGATCTCCTCTCATATTGTCTCTCAGAGCCGCACATTCGGGACTGTCTGGCAACACCGGCACGTTCCGCCCTTAATTACTGATGAGCTTTCTCTCCTTGTCAATTGCAGGGTCAAATTGACTGGCACGTCTCGGGAGGATTGCGCAGGATTGACCACCCTTACGCTGAAGCTAGGCGGATCTGCTCCATCGAGCAGACCCTTCTGGCTTGCTGCGTGTGTCCTCGGCACAGAGGCAAAAATTCTATGTCGACACATGTTTCTGGCACGCCCGGTGGGACCACAATCGTCATGGCGACTCACAACAATGACAACATCCTTATGGTACACTATGAAGACCTACCTGATGAAGATAAGGATACCATCAACAAGGCTACAGAAGAATTTTAGAAGAAGTGTTTGTTGTCCTACACCAAAACACGTGATAGCACAATTATTTAGAAATTTTCACTACCAAGAGTTCTACTACACGGGCAGACAGATATAGTTGAAGCTAAAGATAGGTGTTTCTTTACAGAAGCCATAGACAAATCTGTTCATGATGCCATATCAAGCCACAATGAAGCTTTCGTTGACGCATTTCATAATGCCATGAAAGAGGCGATTCATGGGATTCCAGTTGGTTAGGTTGGATCGACTTGTTACAACATTCCAGATCCGTCGACTCAAGGGACTAATCAAGTCGGTACCAGCCATCAAGAAACAGTACTAGCTGGTAATGGTGATGTCCAGACACTTCAAGGTTCATCTGAACAAACTCCAGGCACTGCTATGAATCAAGTACAGTACAATCCTAGACCGTCAATACAGCATGTACAACAGCCAACGGGGCAAAGTCAGAACCAGATGATCAATTTTGGCACATCAGGCCACATACCGTCGTCGGCTCAAAAAATAGCACCATCAATTCAGAAGATCCGTAGAGATATAATTTTGAAATAAAGATTGTCTTCATCTGAATTCATATGAAAAAGTTATGAATTATTTTTTGTTGAAACTATTTATAGACGAGGCCTTTGAAAATCAATTTTTAGAGATGGACGCCTAAGACGACCGCCTCTGTTGATAGAGATTTTGGAAGACATGCATCTTAATATGCCCGCCTATAAAATTCGAGTTAAACTTAGATCAAGTTAAATACCCAGCTTCATGTAGTAGTAGTCGTCCTTTAGCACCAAGTCCCTGCAGCTGAAGCGCACTATACAAGTAGATCAGGTGGAAACCCTAGAAATGCAATTCAAACAAGAGAGGCACAAACTCAACAATGAGAGAGGAGACAAGAAATTTACCCCGAGGCTTCAGCTGAACCACAAAGGCTTGCCAAAGTCCTCAGTTGTTGAGGGAGCCACAGAGGCTTGGAGTCTCTTCGAACTCCTACCTCTTCTCAAGAGAAACACAAATATCAACCTTATTGAGGTTTCCACTAAGTTTCACAAAGGGCAATACAAACGTCTCGGTGCTCAACCACAACCAATTGGGAGCTTTCGAGCAATCTCTAGCCGTCTAGAAGCCCAAGCTTAGTAACGAACACAAAGCACAAGCTAGAGGGAGAACCAAGTCTCTCAAGGTAATGCTCTTGCTCAAGGGATCTCTAATCCACTCCCAATCTCAATCTCACAAGTGGAAATCACTGAGAACTCAAAGGGAGATTGGGTGGCCTTCAATGGAGGAGAGAAAGCTTGTCTTCAGGTTGGTTGTGTTTGTAAATGCGCAGGCAACCGTTGGAAAGAAGAGAGGAGAGTATAAATACCTCCTCATTTCCATTCCAATGGTACAGTTCAGTCATGAAACTTTTGAGCACCAGCGTGGAACTTCCGTGGACGGACATGGAACTTCCATGGTCAGACGTGGAACTTCTGGTTAGGCCAGAACAGAATAGGCATTAGGTTTTGCTGGCTTTCTTTTGGCTTTGGGGTTTAGGTTTGAAGTGAGAGCACATGATTCCCCTTAAGCTTGCATTTTCTGTCCCCTTTATATTACGACGCTTCCTATACTCAATCTCAAAATGTAAAATGAAAAGTATGCCTTGATGGATCCAAATACCGCTTAGAAAAGAATTGGGGGGTTCTGACGTGTTGTCATACACCTCTGCATATTTGTTACTTGTCCATACTTGACAAATCTCATTAGTTGTTTAATTACATTGTCATCAAACGCCAAATCCGCTTAGGGGCTTAGATGTACTTTTAGTTAATCAGATAGCCATGTCCCCTAAAATCATTTTTTCTAGTTGGTATTCGAATTTAGATTCAAATACGGTGAGGATATTAAATACACAGATTCATGTATGAATGTCTACTTAGTATTGAACCTCTATGAACCGAGGTTGGAAAATATTCGTCCTGTTTTCATTCCTACCCTCATGGTCTGAGTCTAAAGAATGTTCAGCATGAATGACCATTTTATAAATAAATAAAATTCCATTTTACATCTCTCAACTATGGGATGAGAACACTTTTCCACCTTCACCCACAAAATGTTCACTTTTTAACCCTTAAATATCAAAATCTTCACTTTTCAACCTCAGCAAAAATTTGAGGTAGTTTTGGGTGACATGTCATTGACATGATGTCACTATTCACCTAAATGACCGCATAGCCCGTGGAAACACTATATGGTGGTAGGGCATTTCCATTCAATTGTTCGTTTCTTCCACTTAGTTAGTCCATTTAGCTCAAGAATGGCTAAACGATAAGTGATTGATAGTTTAGTGTTTATCGTTTAGGGTGAATAATTTCACGATGTTGTTCAAGCATAAATATTTATTTTTATTTAATAAATTAGTAGAGTATATTGGAGAACTTTATTTTTTCCCCCACTTGTACTACAGAATAGCAATCTAAGTTTATTGGAAAATAAAAAAATGTTTGTGTGATAACTAATAATTTAAAACTCTCCAAAGCAACCTGGTTTCTAATACACATGTACGAATTGCATATATATATATATATATATTCAAAATTGTTCAAAAGCAATATACTAATCTTATTATTATTACTAAATAGAGGCCACCAATGGAGTCTATATTAATGCTCACAAGGCACGCTAGGAAAATAAATCAGAAATAATTCTCAGAAACATTTAGCCATTAGCCTGCAAACTCTAGTAATAATTTAATATTAATATTATATCGGATCTATCTTGTTTTCTAAGACCATTATTCACCTCTGCCATTATGAAATCCAATATAAAGTAACCCACATGAAGTAATCATATAAATATGCATCTAAATTACCCACCTCTGTCATTATTCAACATAATCTAGAATAACCTGTAAATTTACATCTAAATTACCCACCATGCTATTATGGTATAATCGAGTAATGCATTAAATTTGCATCCAAATTGCCCACTTTTTCATGATTAAGACTAAATTAAAAAATTTAACTCAAATCTAGGCCTTAATTACAGACATGTTGTGCAATCATGCAAACCAAGTATCTGTAAGCATACATGTTGTGGAATGATGCAGATCAAGTATACATGCCTGCCGGATCTACACATATCCTTATATCATATTTAACCTAGTTCATACACATTAATTGGCTAGGAATTTTTCTGCAGCGGATTCTTCGTGTCTCTTTTTTTTTAAATATTTATAGAATAATGGAAAAAGATATGTATCTTCTGCTAGAAAAAAGGGTTTGAAGAGTCAAAACCAGTTATTGCTGCTCTAAAGGAGAAAGGAGTGTCTTCAGTTGGGGCTGCAGGTTACCGCTGGGGTGTGTGTGGGTGGGGGTGGGGTGTGGGGTGGGGGGGGGGGGGGGGGGGGGTGGGGGGGGGGTTGTAAATACCACACTTTGTGTTCCCCGTGCTTCTTTAGTTGTGAACTTAAAATTTGAATGTTTAACCTGCTGAGCATTGTGTCTTCTCTGACATCTAGGAGTTGTTGCTGTGGAACTGGCAAAAGCTCATGAGATTCAGGCTGCCGTCGTATTGCACCCTAGGCCTATTACTGTTGATGATATCAAAGGTCATCTTATTTCTCTTTAATTTAGGCGACACTCTTAACAGTTCTCCATAATTTTATTGCAAATGACTCAAAACCTAACTATATAGTTGCCAATTAACATCAGAGGTCAAGTGCCCAATTTCGATACTTGGAGCCGAGAATTGTTGGATATATTATAGGTCTTGGCCCGTATAATATTTAATAAATCAAATAAAACTCTATGGAACGTAACATTAAGCGTTGTATGGTTTAATACCGTATGATGATTTTAACTGAACGTTTACTCAGCTTATTTGGTTGGAAATTATCCTATCTTAATTGAGAAGCTGAGAAAAGGACAAAGGAGTGCCACACGCGCACGCGCCACCGCCGTCGGCTAGGCCGAGGCCGTGGCGAGGCAGGGCGGTGAGCGGGCGGGCGTGGCCAGGTTTTGCCACTTAATCCACATAATCACGAGAGTTTCTCTCCTTTATGGTGGAGGCGAACTGATTGCGCGAGTTACTCGTCTCTTCGTATCTCCGTCTCCTGGGATCCTCCGCTGCCTTTCTCCCTTCCCGTCACAGCCATAAATCTGAAGTCCTCCGTCACTCTTCCTCTCTTCCGCTTCCCTTCCGAGAGAGACCACATCTCAGCCGCCCTTAGGTCTTCCCCGTCCCGTACCTCTGGGCGCATGGAGTAGCGGGAGAGCAGGTGCCTCCGGAACCCTCGTCCGCCTGCGAACCTTGCACGGGGTGTGCGGCGATTAGGTTTTTGGGGAGCGAATCCATGACTGCTCGTCCGACATCGTCTTCCTAGTGATCGCTCGCGGAACCCATCTTCTTCCTAGTGACCGTTCGTGGGACTGCATTGTGAACATCTTCCTACATCGACTATGATCCACAACTTCGAGCAACACACTATGTCGAACTAGTGCAAATGCAGCCTCCGATGCCCTCGGCATGGGACCCTCCGCTGGATACAATCTTAATTATGTGATTACCATACTTTGCGTTCTTACTATATCAATATGTATGTCATACTTGCATGATGTAGCGCTTGTCAGAGATATACAAATGCACATATACGTCGTCACGAACCTGCTGATGTTTTATTTCTGGATTAAATTGACTATGAAAATGCCTAATTATCCAACAAGAATAACCATACATCTCCACCAGAATTAGTCAAGCAATTCGAGCAGGTCCTTTCAGCAAACTCAGGAGTAAGTCCTCACTTTCAGCAATTCAGCAACGTAATCCACAAGCTAGAGCATTGGCTCGAGTAATGTAATCAGCTAAATTTGACTCATTCTAGTGCTAAACTGTGTCAATCACATATGTGTACTTGCATCACGGGCTCCTTACAAATCATGGCAACCATGCCTTAAGTCCTGAATTGGTTTGTGCTCTTTCGGTCTACAGGTTGCTCACTTTGTCAAGATTTTCCCTGGTGTTGCGCATGGATGGAGTGTGAGGTACAGCGATGATGATGAAGATGCTGTCAAGAGTGCTGAGGAAGCGCTTGGGGACACAATCGGCTGGTTTTACAAGAACCTGAAATGAACTCTGAAGTCGCAGCTTTAAATGCAATAGGCCCTCGCTACTCCTGTCATGGTTGCAAATATTCTCGGTTATCTGCTTTTTCAGGACCTCATCTTCAGTTGGTTTGGTGTCTCACGCTGTTTTCAGGTTGTATACCTTATCCTGAATGTGAAGGAAATGGAACCAACAAGTTATTACAAGTATAAGTATCTGTAACAAATGGGCTCTGTTTCGGTCCAATCGCTGTATCTGGTTTGATCTAAGAGGGATCAGAACTATTTATTTCAATGAATGTGAAGTAACATATATTGAAGTTTCAAAAGGAAAATTAAGCTGGGATGTCGGAAAGTCGAGGAGTCAAAGGTGGATGCAAGTTGAGGACTAAATGCTCAACCTTCAGTTGATAGCCAGCCTGTTCGCTTGTTGGTTTCAGCCAGCCTAAACCAGCCAGCCAACAGTGTTTTTCTCTCACAACAAACCAGCACCAGCCAGCCCAAACCAGCCCAGAATCCAAAACAGCATTTTTTTTTCAACGACCAGCGGACCTGAAGAAGTTCTAGCAACGACTAGCATCGTACCTGCGTCCTTGTCATTTGGCCCCTCCAACATTCTCTATCCCTCTTCCTTTCTCCTTCTATGGCTATAAAAAAAACTGAAGGACTGAGCAGGTGATCTGACGTGGGGTGTTAGGGTGATGACGAGTAACAATCGACAAAATTTTTCTTTGGCTAGCTCTTGAGAAGATTTTTTATTGACTCCTATTCATAACCTCTGGTCGCCAATTCAGTCCTTGAGTATTTGAGGTAGATGTAGAATCACTTTTTTTTGGAGAATCAGCTTTCATAGAGAATTAGAATCAAATGAAGCTCTACCAAACATGACCTTACCCCACCGTGAGGAACTCAAGGGGCACGGTGGCCTCACGGGTGGTGGTCGTGACGGTGGACAACTGGGGTTACGATGGGTGCGCGACCAAGGCGGCTTTGGATTCCACAGGTTTTCTTAAACAGTTGTGACCATCGTGTATGTTGTGCTCGCAGTCAGGGCAAAAAAGTTTCCATGAAATTTCGGCAAAATTTCACGAAATTCGCTTATTTTGGCCCAGGGCGAAATTGGTCCATTTCGATTAAATTTTTTGGCCCATTTAAAACGAACCTGGTCCCTATCGATACACCAGCCCAAGCCCATTCTATTGCTAACCCTAACTCCCCAAATATGCAATCGGCAGCCAAGGTTTTGATTTTTCCTTCTCCTCGTTCCCTTCGGCGGCGGCTGCTTGGTCCGTGCAATCGGCAACCAACACTCGCTGAGACAAAAACCGTTGTGATTTCTGAGTCTTTGGATCAAATCAATTTGTTTTACCGTAGTGATTTCTGAACCTTTGGAGCCAATTGTTTTGTGTGGTGAACCGCAAGGCCACCTTATATAACGCGGATGCAGCACGCAGTGGCCGTGCGTGAATCATGACAGAGTGGAGCAGCTCAAAGGGTGGAATGGGTGCATGATTTCTACAACAGCTTCTCCTCTAAATGACCAGCTTTAGTACTCACTTTGCGCGTCCAAATTTTTATAATTCCATCATTAGACTGGCGACTCAAAACAGACCCGCCTGCCCTTGCGCCACGCCCCCTACGTCTCGCGCGTCGGGCCGCGGACACTCGCCCGTGCCTTGTGCCTCGCGCCGCGTGCCGCCCATGCCTCATGCTGTGCGCCTCCCGCCACGTCCGTGATCCATCCGCCTGTCGACCGTGGGCGACCTCGAGCTCCGTGTCAGCGTCAAGCTCCACGTCCATTGGGGTAGTAAGTAGATAAGTACATGTTTGCAACCGTATGTTTCATGCGTTTCAGATGTACGTTGCATATGTTTCATCTGTATTTTGTAAAAGTAGATCTGGTGTTGTATATGTTGCAATGACTATACACGTATGTTGCAAGTGCATGTTTCCAATGTTTCACCTGTTTTAAACGTATGTTGCAAGTGTTTTATCTGGATGTTATATATGTTGCACTGGTTATACACGTATATTGCAAGTGTATGTTTTAAATATTTTAGTTGTTTCAAATGTTTGTTATAAGTATTTTTATCTGGATGTTGCATATGTTGCAGTGGTCATACATATATGTGGCAAGCGTATGTTACAGCAAATCTCTATAAATGAATCCTGCACCAAAAGCAGGCTAACGAATAGGGCCACGTCACCCGTTAGCCCGCTAGCCATTGGATCGAGCCATCAGGGGTCTGTTTGGTTACCTGGCTAGGAAATAAACTAGGCTAGCCTAAGACTGTCTCTAGCAAGCCAAGATGGACTTATTTGGTTGTCTACACAATCTAAGCCTGGCTAGCATCTAGGTTGTTTGGTTGGCTAGTTTGGCTTGGATAGAGTCACCTGTTCTTTGTGTTGGTAACTTCACCACCTTTGAAGCAATTCGTCGAACACGTGGTGAGTGTCACTTCTCTACAAATCGGAGCTGGGGAGATGGCCGGCGTGGCAAATCCACCAAAGCAAAAGATGAACCATCAAGTAACAATGACAGTAGGAAGGGAATAGTTTAATACAAGTTGCAATCTTGCCGCTTATGATCAGTACTACTGCTAGCCACTTTGTCGCCCTCTCGCACATGAGGAGATGGGGCAATGGCTTAGCCAACGTCGGCGCCATTCCATTGACCTCGCAAGACTAGTAGAAGAGAAGGTGGCCCTCTTGCCCATGAGATGTGTCAGTGAGCAGGGAATGGGCAGAGGCCAAACACGCAAGGCACCGAGGCCTGGACAACACACCGCCGCCGCGTCCGCGTGTGGCGCGTCATGCTTGCGTCCTGCACGGCAACGGTGCAAGGCTTCTCCGTGGAGGCGCCCGACAACCTCGAGCTCGTCAGAGCTCACGTGGTCCGACGGGAACTGGAGATCCGCGGAGTATGGTCGCTGGAGATCCGCTTCAGTGGAGCAGTGACTGCGAGAGCACGGGTGGGGCCTCGGTAGAGCAGTGACCGCGAGAGCACGGGCGGGGCTTCGTCAGGAGCAGTGGCCATGATAGCACGGGCGGGATCTTCGGCGGAGTAGTGGTCGGCGGGAACCGGAGAGCACGCACAAGCAGTACAACACCGGGAGGTGAAGCGAATCGGCACCGAGCGGCGAGCGTTGGCCAAGCCTGGCTCCTTGGAAACGAACTCCCACCGTGTTCCCAGTCTAAAGGGTGGTCGGTGGCCTATTGGGGCCTGGCTAATAGGACAAAACATGAACCAAACAAGCCCAAGGTGGCTTTCTGGAGCCCGGTTGAGAGTTGGCCACCCAACCAAACAGGCCCCTAGATGATCTGGTCCGCCCGATTGCGAGTTGGTTCGGGCGTCGACCCGAAAAGTCACGAACCATCCCGAGAGGTTGCCCATCTAGCAGAAGAGAGAGAGCTGCTTGAGGCCCCGCGGCGCAACTGCACTTGACCTGGCCCCCCTGCACCTCCATCCCGGCGCGGGTGGGGGCCCAGCGGCCCCGGTGACCCCGAACACTCCGGTCTCAGACATCCTGGCGCGGGTAGCGACCCCAGCACGGCCGGCTGTGCGGGTGTGGCGGCTCCGGCCACCCCAGAGCGGGCGGCGGGCGTAGGCACGGCAGTTGCGGCCACCCCAGCGCGGGCATTAAGGTCGACCGTTATAGCCCCGACGGTGGAGTGCTCAGCCCACGCAATGAAGATCTCGTCGTCTGTTCGCATGCGTCGTGGAATAGGGCGAAGGAATTTCCACACTCCTCTCAAATAGCTGCGCACTCGCGCTAGCTCGAGAAAAACACTATGCTCCTCCGTGCTCGCTTTTGGATGCCTGAGTTCTTCCCTCTCATAGCGCCACGACGACGTTGTTGATGGTAGTTAACAACGATTATAAGCCATAAATAAAACATGTATAAGGGCACAATTGAGATCACCAACAAAGGTCTAGGGGTTTCAACTAATAAATTCCATGAGTTTTGATGAATCTGTGTTTCCAGCAGTGTTTAATCAAAAAATCGTCAAGAAGGACCTAATCGTCAAAGGAAAATACGGAGTTCCACCACGGTACCTATGTGGGAAGACTCTAGAACACTCCAGAAGCCAAATCATCGAAGCAGAGAGCAAGGGGATGACATGTGGGGCCACATGGCCCCACTATCAGGCCGTCCAGCCCCCCATGGGCCCACCTATTAGCCAGCTTCGTATGTTGGTCTCCCACCGCCTTTGAGGATGCATCTAGGGCGTTGCTTAAGTCGGTTTGATCCAAGGGCTCACATTGGACCCTCAGGGCTATATAATCTAGCCCCTGCCTCTCCCCCTAGGCATAAACCTAGTCATCAAGTCATTTGAGAAGACAGAAACCCTAATCTCCTTAGAGCTCCTCCACCATATTCTAGAGCATAGCTAGTTAGGATAGATCTAGAGGGAGGCAAGCAGGCTTCGCTTGGATTCCTGACCGTGTCAAGAGCGTGGTTTGGTATAATCTTTGTACCCCTCTCTTTTGTATCTCCATTATTTTTATATGCTAGCTACAATTGTTATGACAATATTAGTATTCATCTTATTCATGTTCTTTGTTATAATGTTCATCGTCTACTTTGATTATATGCTTAGTATAGTTGGATTATTGTCGATGTTTCACCACCGATAGCCTGCCACGGGGGTACCCGGGGCAGTATGTTCGGGCTTCGGCGTATGCTGAACTCGATGGTTAACGCAAGAGACAACCGATTTATCCTGGTTCAGGCCCTCGATCGTCGATCGAGTAATAACCTTACGTCCAGTCGGCCTTAGCCTTTGTGTTGGATTGATTGTGATATGCTCTGTTCTATTTTGTTCTCAGGAGGCCTGCCCTCCTTTATATAGTCAGGAGGCCAGAGTCCTAGTCGGTTTACAATGAGACTTCCTAGTAGGATTACTTAATAGTTCTACTACTAAGATTACATGGGAAGAATCCTAGTTGAACTAGATCTTCTCTCTCCCTTGCGGGGTATCCTATGGGTCCCGCATCGACAAGCCCCCGAGCACTTCATGGTTGAGCTCTGAAAGTCTCACTCTACTCCTTCAAGTCTTGTTGAGTAGGAACAAGATGTCATCCGAGTGCTTTCTGGAGTGAAACCTTGTAGCGCTTCTTGGGATCTTTGAGTGGTGAGTGCTTTTCTGAAGAAAAAATACATCCATCTGGTTGTAGCCCCCGAGCCTCTTGCTATTTGGAACAAGGAGCTGGGGGATCTTGTCTTGAAGTTGTTCTGATTGTTTGTTGAAGTTTTATCAAAAAGAACTCGAATATGGCTCGTTCCGGGTTCTTTTTGTCGTAGTGTCTTGAAATGGTCTGCGTTGAGGAAGTCTTTTGGTGACATACGCTTTTTCGAAGAAAAATTGCACTCACTGAGTGTAGCCCCCGAGCCTCTTGCTATTTGGAACAAAAAGTTGGAGGGTCTTGATCCTTTATGTTGTTTGAAAATTTGTGTCCTGAAGTCGTCCCCGAGACTTGGATTATGTTGTCATCCGAGTAGTTTTGCGGCATCTTTCCGAAGCGGCCCTTTAGTCTTGGCTTAAACCATCATCCTAGTAGTTTTGCGGCATGCAGCCCCCGAGCTTATGTCCGGGTTCTTTTTGGGTGGGTGCTATTTTTCGTAAAAATTGCACTCACTGAGTGTAGCCCCTGAGCCTCTTGCTTTTGCTTGCAAAAGTTGGAGGGTCTAGATTCTTGTCTTCCAAAAATTCTGGGGCTTTGTATCCCGCAGCCTCATGCTTTTCTCCGAGTTCTTCTCTTTAGAAAAGAAGTCGGATGAAGAGTCTTGATGTGTCGTCGTTGTAGTCTTGAGTTTCTTGTATTCTTGGTCCTTTGTCTTTGGTTCCGAGCCTCCGGGAGTATTTGAAAATGAAGGGCGAGCTCCCTAGCTTAGTTTGATTAAGCTATGATGCTGGCCGAGCCCTCGAGCGCATATCCGTGTTGTTTTGCTCAGGAAGAACTCGGATGCGAGGTCTTGGCGTATTCTTTGATGGTCTGCTGTTGTCAGATGTAGTTGTATGGTGGTGGTTGAGTGTAAATGCCTTTTGTTCACGGGTTGTACTGTGCTGGTATATTCTTCTGAATATGCCCGTCTTCGAGTACTGCTTCCTCTCGCCTGAGTCATCCATTATTGAGTCCTGTCTTTTCACTGTGTCCTTTGTTAGGCTTATTTCGTTGGTACTCCTAGTCCATGTGCGCCGTTCCTTTGGTCTATAAATACTGTCCCGGAGTGCTTGTTTTCATCCATTGGACGTTCTGTTGAAACCTTCGTGGTCATGAACATGGTAGTTTGTGAAGTAGAGCAGCCCCCGGGCATATTTTGTAGTTCCTGTGTGTCTTGTCGTAGCTGGAGGAAGTCTTGTGATAGGGATTAGAGGTAGGCTAATCCTGCGACAGCATTGTGCCAGGATGTACGTGGTGGTAGTTGGAGGAAGTCTTGTGATGTGGGCTTTGTTCCTTCATCCGGCAGTTCTGGGTTGATCCTCGTCGCCTGTCTTGAGACCGTCCGGTGCAGATCAAAACCATATCCAGCATCACATCGGTCTTGGGTAGACAGATGCCCGCCGGCCTTCTCTGCTCCATGTTGCCCTGCCGTGCTACCGATTTCCGCCTTGGATGCGCTGCGTCCGTCCTTTGAAGAAAATAGTGTAGCTGATGGCGGTCTGTCCTTCCAAGTAGCAATTTGGGACACGTAGTCGTTCCAGAGCCTAGTCGTGTCCGTGTTCCTCTTTGCTACTTTGCTTTTTGTGGTGCCGAGTTCGTTGGGTCTTGTAAGTTTGTAATCTTCTATTTTTGAAGTCGCTTGTAATGTAACGAATCTTGTCTTCTGAGTTGTCTTTGACTTTTCTGTTGTGATCCCTGTTGTTCATGGGACTACCGAGTTCTTTCTTACATAACCGAGTTCTTTTGTTCCTCGTGAGGTAGCCCTTTCTTTCTTCTTGGTTTGACGGGTCGTTCTTGTAGCGATCTGATAACCCTGCCGTGGTGCTGGACGGATAAGTCTGAAATCTGCCCGTTGGTTTGCACCGTTGTGTGGATTTGTGCCCTCCGTCGTTTTAGCTGCGTCGGTAAATGGACCGTTGCATTCCCACATTGTGTTTTAACGGGCCTTGTGGGCCATTTGTATCACTGAAAAATCTATTTAAAGACCTTTTATCTTCCTTTCCCTTGCTGCCCAGCTCTTGCCTTTAAACCCTAGTTCTCAGAAATCCGCCGCCGTCATCGTTGCCATCACCCGAGCACTTCATCCTAGCTTCATCTTCCTTAGTGCCTTTTTTGCTTCCGCCAGTTCATGGGAAAGAAGAAAACCGCAAGCAAGTCTTAGGCGACCTTCGTGGACGAGGAGTCATCCCTCTCTTTGATTGAAAACCAGGAGTTCGTGGCCATGAGGGCTGCTCAGAAGGTTTGGCCGGCTCCAACAACAAGCGAAGACCAGCTGCGCGAGCTCGTTAGCGATGGCTTGATCCAAAGCAAAGTCATCGCTGAATGGAGAGTTCCGGGCGAGCATCGGGTTCCAGCCCTGGGTCCTGGTGAGATTGTCCTTTTTGTTTCCTTTGTCCGCGCTGGACTTTGTCTTCCTGCTTCCGCCTTCCTTCATCAGTTTCTTGGTTATTTCGGGGTTAGTCTGAACCATCTAACCCCCAATGCCGTTCTCTATCTTTCTGTTTTTGTTCACCTTTATGAAGCCTTCCTTGGGATCCCTCCTTCTCTATCTCTTTTTTGCTTTTTCTTTCGTCTGAAACCTCAACCCCGCCGTGAAGAAACCAGCGCCCTCGGCGGTTGTGGGATTCAGTTTCGCCAGGGTCTCAAAATTAAGTTTTTTGATTATGACCTGGTCGATTCTGTCAAAGATTGGCGTGCCGAGTGGTTCTACGCTGCAAATTTGATCCCTTCTCTTGTCGTCCACTCCGGATCTGGCCCTGTGGTGAATGACCGATGGGACAAGAAGCTTGAGTCACCCGCTAAGATTCAAGTGATCCAGCCACTCCTTGATAGGATTAGCATGCTGAAACAGCAGGGTTTGACCGGCTTTGGTATTGTTTCAAACTTCCTTCATCGCCGGGTTCAGCCTTTGAAAGAGCGGGAGCATCTTGGCTTTGAGTATTCTAGGGCCGAGGATCCTTCACGTATGGTCCTAGCTCTTGAGCTGACCGGTGAGGAGGTACTCGAGCGCCTCCAGAAGATGCTGAAAGGAGTGAGCGTCATTCCTCCTGCCATCTCTGAGTTCTCAGCCATCAACCCGCCCCCAGCTGTGAGTTGTCTATCTTTTTGTTTGAGTTCTTTATGTATTCTTGCTGCATCCGTTCTTGCTTAGCTTTTCCTTGTCTCGGTGTTTTATCTTTTTTCGCAGGAGCTTGGGCGGAACTTTGTCGATCCGATCCCCCTTGATGTTCTCCCTGCCGTGGCGGAGACTGGGGATCGTCTGGCTGGAACTTCTGCAATTAGTAAGTCCCAAACCTCTACAGCCATTCCTGGGGTTTCTTCCGGATTTGTTGATGTATATGAAAAATATGTTCCTCGTCTAGTCCCTCGCGGTCCTCGTAGTGTCCCAAAGAGGGGGTGGATGGACGGGTCTTCATCTGGCTTGCCTGTCTCCAAGAAGCCTCGCAAACCAAGTACTCCCTCAGGTACTCCAGTTGTTGCTAGCATGCTCTTAGGTGAGCACATTTAATACTCTTTGTTCTTTTATTTTCCTGTTTCTCTCTTGAACCGAGTACTTTTCATCTCCTTTTCAGCAGGTGCTCTAGTTTCCTTGGCTGAGGAAGAAGAGGATGATGAAGTCCCCCTCATCATGCGGCGGTGAGTTGTTTTTCATATTCTTGTTGCATTGAATTTCTCTTCTTTGTTTTGACTTTTAGTCTTGAACTTTTTGAAGTAATCGGAGGTCGGGCGTGGGTTCTTCCGAGGCTCCCGCGCCGACTTCTTCTGAAGCTCCGGTGTCGAGTTCTTTGGTTGCCTCTATCCCGAGCTCTACCGCTCCTCCGGTGCGGAGTTCTTCTATGGCTCCAGCCCCGGCTTCTTCCGCAGCTCCGTTGTCGGCTATCTCGCTCCCGTCGCCGGGTGGCGGGGACGTCTTCGCCGTCGTGGTTCCCCCTGTGAGGCCTTCTCTTGGCTTCGCAAAGAAGAAAGTGGTTGGGTGAGTAGATTCTAGCTTTATCTTTTTGGCTTTTATCTTTCTTCCTCTGGTTCTTATTGGTGCTTACTTTTATCACTTTTCAGTGTTTCGTCTTCTCTCATTTCTTCATCGACTTCTTCTCTGCCTCCCGCCGTGCCAACGAGTTCCGAGCCTCGGGACTCACAACATTCTGTTGATGAAGTCGCCGCGGGGGCTTCAGAGCTACCTGGCGAAGTTGCGGACTCGGCCGCTCCGGAGGTGACTGTGGCCGTCGCGCTGGGTCCTTCTGAGGGTTTGGCTCCGGCTTCCCTGGAGGTTGCTTTGGTCGTTCCTTCTTTGCCCCAGCCGGCCTCTCCTTCCCCTTCTCTTGCTTCCGGCGACCCCTCTTTTTCCGGTGACGTGGTGCAACAGTTCGATGCCACCCATCGGTTATCGGAGCTGACCGCAGCCTGGGGGAGCTTGTCGACCCTCACGACTTCCTTTGGTGAAAAGCTTCAGGTAGGTTTTACTGCCACTCTTTTTTACGTGCTTGTTTTTCTTCTGTCCTTACACCTTGTTTCTCTTTGCCTCTTTTTGCTCAGTCTTTCTCTCATGATCATTCTGGCTTCTTTTTCTCATCTGAAAATGAGAGGAAGTTGTCTTCGGAGGTGGACGCTCTGAAAGCCGATCTTGACCTCCTCCGGGCTGAGTTGGAGACGGAGCGTCAAATGCACCAAAAGGAGGAGAAGACCCTTCGCGCCCGGGTAGTGGAGACGGAGAAGCAGAGAGATGCTGCGGTGGAGTCTGCGAAGAATGAATGCAAAGGTGCCGCGGGTTCTGCCTATTTCTTCTTGTATTTTGACTTCTTTTTCCGCTGACTTGTTCTTGGGTGTCTTGTCTAGCTCTCCGAGTTGAGAAGCAGAAGCTCTCGGAGAGTATCGATGAAATGAAGGCTCTTGTCCGTTCTAGCCATAATAAAGCTGAGGAGGTAATTACTCATGCTGAGGAAGAACTCGCCCTTGCTAAGCTGATTAGGCGTGGAGCTGACAGAGATCTTGTGCAGGCCCAAAAAACTATTGAAGGCTTGTCCGGGAAGCTGGCGACGGCTACTGAAAATTGGAATGTTTTGTGGAAATCTTTTCGTTCAGTAGCCGATGTCCTCCGGACTCCAGCGGATGACGGGCAATCTTGGGCGCAGTTCATTCCCCGGATTCCGACTCGTTTCCAAGAGTTCGCGAAGAAGTGTGCCCAAGTATGTACCAAGAATGTGCTGGCCCAGGTCCGAGTCCTTGCTCCAGAGGCGCCTCTGTCCAAGATAGCAGAGGAAGCTGAAAGCCAAGAATACCTTGACGCCGTTGAGAGGATGGAGCCTGAGGTCGAAGGTCTAGCCAGTAGGGTTGTAGACAGTCTAAATATTGACATCTCCCTTTCTGATGACAACGCCTGATTCGATTGAGCATCCCCTTGTAATATTACACTCCTCTTTAAATGAAGATTCTTTATTTTTGTTGATATATTCTTTGCCTGGGTGCGGTTGAAGTTACTTGTCTTGCTGAGTACTTTGTCCTGTTCCCGTCTCTGTTCCGCAAAACAACTCTGTGCGTTATTCTGACGAGACCCCTCGGTTTGTCGAGTACTTTTCTTTTCTTCCTCTTTTGTGATCCGTCGAGTGCTTTGTCCACGCTGCGACTCGTTAGATGTAGATCTTTGTGTTGACAACCTTTCGCCTGCGCTATGTAGAACGACTCGGCATAGAATGTTGCCTTGACAAACTTCGGCATCCGAGTGCTTTCTTGAGTGGCGCTTGTGCTTTTCTGAGGAAAAAGTATTCCTATCTGGATGTCCTGGATGTAGCCCCCGAGCCTCTTGCTTTTCGGAACGAAGAGCTGGAGGGTCTTTTTGAAGTTAAATTTCGATCGATTGGTTTTAGGTGTTAGCTTTTAGCTACCCTCATCGGCGGGCTCAAGCGTCTTTTCAGCTATTTTGCTCTTGGCCGGGATGCTCAGGCATGTTTTCAACCATTTTGCTTTTTGTTTCGGGTGTTAGCTTTTAGCTACCCTCATCGGCGGGCTCAAGCGTCTTTTCAGCTATTTTGCTCTCGGCCGGGATGCTCAGGCTGTTTTCAGCCATTTTGCTTTTTGTTTCGGGTGTTAGATTTTAGCTACCCTCATCGGCGAGCTCAAGCATCTTTTCAGCTATTTTGCTCTCGGCCGGGATGCTCAGGCATGTTTTCAGCCATTTTGCTTTTTGTTTCGGGTGTTAGCTTTTAGCTACCCTCATCGGTGAGCTCAAGCGTCTTTTCAGCTATTTTGCTCTCGGCCGGGATGCTCAGGCATGTTTTCAGCCATTTTGCTTTTTGTTTCGGGTGTTAGCTTTTAGCTACCCTCATCGACGAGCTCAAGCGTCTTTTCAGCTATTTTGCTCTCGGGCGGGATGCTCAGGCATGTTTTCAGCCATTTTGCTTTTTGTTTCGGGTGTTAGCTTTTAGCTACCCTCATCGGTGGGCTCAAGCGTCTTTTCAGCTATTTTGCTCTCGGCCGGGATGCTCAGGCATGTTTTCAGCCATTTTGCTTTTTGTTTCGTGAAAACAACTCGTTGGAAGTCATGACAAGACATGCTGTGGATGAATATCATCTTTATTGATCATGAGTAAAAACTACTACATATGTTGTTGAAGAGTATTGTTTTTCGTCAATTGTGAACGTTGGTCCCCTGTGGCTTGCATATCTGTTTTTTCTTGAGTTGTTTTTACGCGTAGAATCTTCTTAGCTGGCTGATGTGCCATGTATTGCTGACTTCTTTTCCATCTTCGGTTATTAACTTGTATGTGCCTGGTCCGGTGACTTTTGTGACAATGAACGGACCTTCCCATGGACTGAGTAGCTTATGTCGTCCGTCAGTCTTCTGTATCTTTCTTAGTACTAAGTCTCCGACTTGTAGCGATCGAGGTTGGGTACTCTTGTTGTAATGCCGTCTTAAACCTTGTAGGTATCTGGCTGATTGGAGGGTAGCGTTTACTCTGACTTCTTCTGAGCTGTCGAGTTCTAATCTTCTTGTGTGTTCTGCTTCTCCTTCATCGTATTGTTCTATCTTTGGGGATGTCCAAATCAAGTCGGCGGGCAGTACAGCCTCTGACCCGTAAACTAGGAAGAAGGGTGAGTAGCCTGTTGCTCTGCTTATTTGAGTTCGTAGCCCCCATACTACTTTCGGTAATTCTTCAATCCATTTGGACCCATAGTCCACTAGTTCTTCGTATAACCTTGGCTTTAATCCGGCTAGTATGAGTCCATTAGCCCTTTCTACCTGTCCGTTGGCTTCTGGATGTGCAACAGACGCATAGTCTATACTGAAACCATAGTCTTGTGCCCAGCTCTTGAATTCTGTAGCTATGAAGGGGGAGCCTAGATCTGTGATGATTCGATTGGGCATGCCGAAGCGGTGCATAATGTCTTGGATGAACTCGACTGCTTTGGTTGCGCTGTACTTCGCGAGTGGTTTGTATTCAATCCACTTGGTGAATTTGTCGATTGCTACGAAGATGTACTCGAAGCCGCCTTTTGCTTTCTTCAGGGGTCCCACTTGATCCAGCCCCCAGCAGGAAAAGGGCCAAGCGGGTGGGATGCAGATAAGATTATGAGCTGGTACATGGGCTTGTCTTGCAAACATTTGGCAATCTTTGCATTTTTTGACAAGTTCTTCTGCGTCTTTCAAAGCGATTGGCCAGTAGAATCCGGTGCGAAATGCTTTGCCAACCAGTGTCCTTGAAGCAGCATGATTTCCACAGCAACCTGAGTGTATTTCATTTAGGATCTCTTTGCCTTCTTCAAATGAGACACATTTTAGGAGTACTCCTGATGATGCTGCTCTTCTGTAAAGTTTATCTCCTACTAGAACGTAGTTTTTGCTTCTGTGAATAATTTGGGTGGCCTCTGCTTTATCTGCTGGCAGTTTATTTTCTTTGATATGGTCGATGAAAACTTGGCTCCATGAAGTGTTGATTACCAAGATTTGAACGTCTTTAGCCTGAATTTCATGTGTTGTTTCACCGGGTTGTTTGATAGAGGGAATTGATAGCTCTTCTATGAATACACCGGGTGGAACCTTTGCTCTGTCTAATCCGAGCTTGGCAAGGACATCTGCTGCAATGTTGGAATCGCGTAGGACGTGTAAAATTTCTAATCCTTGGAAATGTTTTTCAAGTTTCCGTATTTCAGCACAATAAGCACCCATGTTTTCTTTGGTGCAATCCCAATCTTTGTTGACTTGGTTGATGACTACTGCTGAATCGCCGTATACGAGTAATCTTTTTATTCCGAGGGTAATCGCCACTCATAGCCCGTGGATGAGAGCTTCATATTCTGCTTCATTATTTGTAGCTTGCCATAATATCTGAAGGACGTACTTGAGTTGTTTTCCTTCTAGAGAAATGAGGAGAACGCCTGCACCGGCCCCGCCTAGTTTGAGTGATCCGTCAAAGTACATCTTCCAGTGGTCAAGGATTGTATCTGATAAAGGCTGTTGAATCTCTGTCCATTCGGCCACGAAATCGGTGAGGGCTTGAGATTTGATTGCTTTCCGTGGGGTGAAATTGATGTCAAGAGCTCCGATTTCAACTGCCCACTTGGATATGCGCCCCGTGGCGTCTTTATTGTGTAGGATGTCTCCGAGTGGAAAATCTATCACCACGGTAATCTTGTGGCTTTCGAAATAGTGGCGAAGCTTCCGTGAGGTGATGAGTAGAGCGTAGAGTAGTTTTTGTACATGCGGGTACTGGATTTTGGATTCTGACAGTACTTCGCTGATGTAGTATACGGGACGTTGCACTTTATACACACGCCCTTGTTCTTCTCTTTCTATGACTATTGCCGTGCTGATTACGGTAGGAGTTGCCGCAATATATAGCATCATATCTTCATCTTTCTTTGGAGGTGTCAGGATAGGCGACGAGGTGAGGTATTCTTTAAGTTTTTTGAAAGCTTCATCGGCCTCTATTGTCCACTCGAACTTGTCTGTCTTCTTTAGTAGTTTAAAGAAAGGTAATCCCTTTTCGCCGAGTCTTGATATGAAGCGGTTGAGGGCCGCCATGCATCCGGTTAGTTTCTGCACATCTTTGACACTTCTAGGTGGGCCCATTTCTGTTATAGCTCGAATTTGCTTGGTGCTAGCTTCGATCCCGCGCTGACTGACCAAAAATCCGAGTAGTTGTCCTGAGGGAACTCCAAATACACATTTATTTGGGTTCAATTTCCATCTCCATCTCTTCAAATTTTCGAAGGTTTTCTTTAAATCTTCAATTAGAGTGTCTGGGTTCTTTGTTTTCGCCACCACATCGTCCACGTATGCCTCCACGTTTTCACCGATTTGATTCCCAAGGCAAGTCTAGATGGCTCTTTGGTACGTGGCGCCAGCGTTCTTTAGTCCAAACGACATGGTCTTGTAGCAGTAGGCACCAAACGGGGTGATGAAAGATGTCTTGCTCTGGTCTTGTTCTTTTAGTGCGATCTGGTGATACCCTAAATAGCAATCGAGAAAAGATAATAGTGCAGATCCTGCTGTTGAGTCAACTATCTGGTCAATGCATGGTAGCTCGAACGGATCTTTTGGGCAGTGTTTGTTGAGATCTGTGTAATCGACGCACATGCGCCACTCGTCCATGTTTTTCTTCTACACAAGGACCGGGTTTGCTAGCCAGTCTGGATGAAGGATTTCCTTGATGAATCCGGCTGCCATCAGTTTTGTTATTTCCTTTTTAATTGCTGCCTTTTTGTTGGGTGAGAATCGTCGTAGCCGTTGCTTTACAGGCTTGGAGCTTTCGTTAACATCAATTCTGTGCTCAGCCAACTCCCTTGGGACTCCTGGCATGTCGGCCGGCTTCCAAGCGAAGATATCTTTGTTGTCCCGAAGAAAGTTGGTGAGCGCGAGTTCCTATTTTGCCGAGAGGTGAGCACTGATGGTTGCTGTCTTGGAGGTATCGCCTGTGCCTAAGTCGATTTGCTTGACGTCGGCTTCTTTTGGTGGTGCGATGATGCTGGGCTTTTTAGCCGGTATTTCTAATTCTTCTTGGCTTGTCTCTGCAGCGATTGCGGCTATTTCTTTTCTTCCATTGTCGGCTTGCGCTTTAGCATTGGGTCCTGGCATCTTAAGCAGTAAGTACGGATAATGTGGTATTGCCATGAATTTGGCCAGTGCTGGACGTCCGAGGATTGCATGATATGACGAATCGAAGTCGGCGACCTCAAATTTGATAAACTCTGTTCGGTAGTTTGAAGGAGTTCCAAAGGTAATAGGTAAAGTAATTTATCCGAGTGGCATGGCTGCTTTGCCGGGTACTATTCCGTAAAAAGGTGTGCTTGTTGGCGTGATCATCCCGGCGAGTTGTAGTCCCATTTTCCTTAGAGTTTCTAAAAAGATGATGTTGAGTCCAGCTCCTCCATCGATTAGTACTTTGGTGACGGTCATACCAGCAATAGTCAGATCTAGGACCAGTGGATAATGGCCTGCGTTTCCCACGCTAGTCCATTGGTCTTCTCTGGTAAATTGGATAGGATACTGTGACCAATTGAGGTATCTTGGTGTAGCCGGTTCTGCTGTCATAATGGTCCGCAGTGCTAGTTTTTCTTGATGTTTGCTTCTGCAATCCGAAGCCCCTGAGAAGATCACTGCTACCGTTCCCCTGGGTTTTTGGAATCCTTTGTCCTCGTGGTTGTCTTCTTCTCTTTTCTGATTGTCCTCTTTGGCGCTTTCCTTACTATCTTTTCTTGTGTATCGATCATTGAAAGTGTAGCAATTTCCGATGGTGTGCCTCCCATTAGGGTGCAATGGGCAACGTATGTTTTCAATGTCATCATATCTTCTGGGTTTGGAAAACTTCTTTGACTTGTCGGCCATTGCCACAGTATTGTCTGGTCTACGTTTTCTTTCTTGATGTCTGCTATTTCGGTGATTTTGCTTGTCCGAGTTGTCCTGGTTGCTTCTGTCCAGGAACCTCTCTCGTGTTTTTTCTTCTGCAGTAATCATCTTTTCTACTGTTCGTCTGAATTCTTCATTGTTTCTCGGATTTTCTTTGCAGAAGTCTTGAAATTGCCACCTAGCCATGATTCCGTGAGAGAAAGCTTCAATTACTTCTCGTTCGGTTATGTCATGCACTTGAGCTCGTAGTTCGCCGAATCGTCGATAGTAATTTCTGAGACTTTCACCCCCCTTTTGCTTGAGTCCTTTTAGTTCTGCATGAGTGATTGGGTGTGTAATGATTCCCGCGAAATTCTCACAAAAAGCTCTTTGCAAATCCTCCCAATTTCTGATAGATCCTGGGTTTAGTTTGTCGAACCATTGGAGGGGCATGGCCTCCAGTGCCATGGGAAAGAAAAGGGTTTTGATATCATCGTCTCCTCCGGCTAGTTCAATTGATTGTGAATATATTCTGAGCCATTGCCTTGGTTCAGTTTTGCCATCATACTTGGAGTGGTTAGACGGTTTGAATTTGTGAGGTAATCGTACCAATGCAAGCCTGTTCGCGAAACAGGGGAACCTGTCGTGTGCCTTGGTTTCTTTGAATTCAGATTTGGCACCTTCTTCTGGCCAACTGTTGTTCTGATGGGAATAATCTTGCGAGGTTGTCTGGGTAGGTACCCTACTCCTAGTCTTCCTTGGTTGTTCAAATCGGTGGCCCTGATTATGTTCCTTCCTACTTCCCCCGTCATGGCTTCCACTCGGCCCAAGTCTTTCAAAAGCGGATTTCCTTTGATTTTGATTCTCTTGCCTGTGGGTTGTTGATCTAGCGGGTAATCTTGATCGAGCTTTCTCTTCATGCGTTCTCGGGATCGTCGATCGAAGTAAGTCCTGGAGCTGTTCGTACTTCTCACCAGGATGTGAAGTTGCTCCGAGTTCTTCTAATGCTTCTCGAATCTTATCGTAAGGCGTATTTGCCGTGCGTCTTCCTTCGACTTCTCGTTGCGATTTTCTTTTGTCGTACTCAGCCAATTCTGACTCATATTTGATCCAAGCTTCCCTGCGCTGCCTAGCACGGTGTTGGCACCCTTGCTTCAACTTGTTTTTTCTTCATCTAGCTTTTTTCTGACTATCGGTTTCTCCATTGTAGCCCTGGGCAAAAGGTGATATGTTGGATTCTGATTCATCTAATGATCTGACATCGGGTGCTTCCAGGGGATTTAATGGTGACCGCGGACGTCGAACCATGAGCACTTCTTGTGCGTGAGTCGTTCTGTTATTGGCGTTAGTTTTCATGCTGTCGGAGTTGTTGATAACTTTAGTAGATGCCTCGGTGTCGTAGATCGAGTCTTCTTCTTGGTAAGGTAGAATAGCTGTTGTTGTTGTGCCGACTAGTTGGGTTCCGCTATCTTTAGGAATGGAACCCGGCCAGTGGATGATACAGTCTTGCGATGTGATCGTTAGCACGAGACCCTCCTGAGCTCCTATCAGTGGTATCCCAAATCTTGGATTGAAAGATCTTTCGAACTGTCCCTGATAGGATTTTGCCATGTTATCGAGCCCAAATGGAAAAGAACTCGACTTCTTGAGAGAACTTTGAGGGTAATCCGAGTTGTTTTGGGTTGTGCTCTGGAATCTTGCCAAAAAAGAACTCGGTTTCTTGAAAGCACTCGGATAAAACTTCGCCTTGGAGCTTGAATTCGAATCAGATACGAGTGGTCGTGAAATCTGATTTGAATCGGATACTATGAGCTGCGCGAATCTTCTGGTGAGCTGATCCGTTGCAGTTGTTGAAATAGGAACTTCTTTATGATGATCTGGATCTTTGAGGAGATGGCTCTGAAGCTTGCCGTTGTTGTCTGCCTCGCAGATCCATGAGCCAAAGATGAAAGTTGATCCCATCAGGAAGATTATGTTGTCGAGGTCCATCGAGCTCTCGGATGCAAAGTCGCCGAAAGCCCCTACCTAGCGCGCCAGCTGTCGATGTTTCACCACCGATAGCCTGCCACGGGGGTACCCGGGGCAGTATGTTTGGGCTTCGGCGTATGCTAAACTCGATGGTTAACGCAAGAGACAGTCAATTTATCCTGGTTCAGGCCCTCGATCGTCGATCGAGTAATAACCTTACGTCCAGTCGGCCTTAGCCTTTGTGTTGGATTGATTGTGATATGCTCTGTTCTGTTTTGTTCTCAGGAGCCCTGCCCTCCTTTATATAGTTAGGAGGCCAGAGTCCTAGTCGGTTTACAATGAGACTTCCTAGTATGATTACTTAATAGTTCTACTACTAAGATTACATGGGAAGAATCCTAGTTGAACTAGATCTTCTCTCTCCCTTGCGGGGTATCCTGTGGGTCCCGCATCGACAATTATCATCATGTTCATGCATAAGTTCATATAGCGCTCACTCTAAGGTACCATGGGTGGGTGGTCGATATTGTATAAGCATGATGCTTATACATTGTTTACCTACGAATACACCCTATATTCTAGGTCATGTGGTAGATCACGGACGTGACACTCCCGTTGAGTCCTTTGTAGTCCACTCCCCGATGTAGGTAGTACGTAGGATCTGATTACAAAGGAAGATAAGCTCTGTTCTTACTCTTTCCTAGTAACATCCCTTATGTGTAGATATGAAGATGATCTTAGCCATGACTACTAGGTGTAATTGTACTAATCAATGTATGCTTTGACTTGTAATTAAGAATGATTTAGAAATTATTCCTCTAATATTCTACCTGACCATGCTATTGCCATAGAAAGAAGTGCTCTGAGTGATTTATCATTATCATTACTTATTATATATATCTTTTATCCTATGACTTACCCCTGTTATGAGTAGAGTATTTGTTAATGTTTACTTCTACTTCAATAGTATAAGTTATCAATACATGTCCATGTTAGATCTTCCCTTTGGTAAAAATATAAATAACGATACCTGGAATACTCTCAGGTGACGTGCTACAATGGTATATTATCTGTGCGCTTGCAGATCCTTTTTCATTCATATCTATATATTCTTTCTAGTCACATAAGATGATAAAAAACTACTTAGTATCATTCTAATAGTGATGCTAGGCAGCACCAACAAGCATCTCTAACACCATCACTAGAGATGACAACCTAGTAAAGTAATATTAGTAGATATAGATAATTAATAGGTGACTATTAAAACAAGTGACGAGTTAATAAATACCAACAGACGTCTAGGGCCGGAGCAGAGCACATTGCCGAAGGCAACCATGCTGATATGGTCGCGGGCTCGGCTGCCTCCAAGTCGCTGGCGCATCCGCGTGCATGGCAGCTACCCACCTTCCTCTCCTCGTTATTGTGTGCCATTTGCATCTGCTCGAGACGGAAGAGGAGATGTGTCAGAGGCCCGATGAGAATAGCAATAGCATGACCCTCTACCATCGCTGCTATTCCATCTAGCTAAGCTCTCTCATGTTAACTATCATAGCAGAGGAGGGCATGCAGGCAAGGTGCATGATGAAATGTCACTGCAGGTTGCAGCAGTTGACTGCTAGGGCGGCCTCAAGTTTGCTGCTACGAGAAAGAAGATTAAATTGCAACAAAACCCCATGTCTTGAGCATTAATCTACTGCATTTCTCCTTTGATTCATTATGATAGTAAGGACCCAAAGGTTTGCATCCTTATATTGCTTCAAAATTCTTCACAAAGGCTTGATATACATAAGTACTTGTTTTCATAAGTGAATAATGTCTTGTTGCTAATATGTTGCATTTCAACTTCATAGGTACATTAAGTTCTAGTATGCCATTTGCCCATCCCGTAGCCATATACTAATGAAAATTTCTTCGACACTTTACTTTACTGATCTTAATATAAAGGAGGCACCATTGAATATTTAAATTATCATTATGGGGTTAAAGAGCTCTGAATTTGATAGAGACTCGTTATTTGAGATTGCTCAAACAAACTATATTATCCCAGTATCAGTTTCTAAGTGGTATAGGATTGTTGCTGCTACATCAACATTTTTATATCATTCCTGGATCTTAATATAAAGGAGGCACCATTTAATATTTAAATTATCATTATGGGGTTCAAGAGCTCTGAATTTGATAGACTCGTTATTTGAGATTGCTCAAACAAACTATAGTATCCCAGTATCAGTTTCTAAGTGGTACAAGATTGTTGCTGCTACATCAACATTTTTATATCATTCCTAGATCAGAGCTTTTCAAGACAAGTGAACAAAAAACAAGAAGTTGGACAAATCGGTTTATGTTGGCAACTCCATAGCCATCGGAAGGTAAGAACTAGATTAAAAAAAATGCACCATATGCTTGTATAGTACTCCATATGTTCTATCAGTACTTCACTAATGGGTGTGGTGACCCAGCCGTGGAACATGGAGTGGTCAGAGAACATATGTATGATATGGAAACTGAAGCATCAGAGAACATTCCCATGAGTCATGTTGCTCAGCCAAAAAAAATTAGAAGAGGATTTTTTGTATTACATTGGTACTTCGTAGGTTTCGTCTCCCATAGAAATATTATAACGGTCTCTCTCATGCCCCTCGATACATACCACAAACGTGATTTCCTTGCTGCTCAACTACATACTCTGCTTTTCCTGGTATCGATATAGTGCATTCAATCGAGAAAAGGATCAACTTGTCATCATCTTCAAATGTTCAGCATTAGCGATTTAGTTTCTCCGTCTATATCCATTTCGCATATTGAAGTATTTTAATCATTTACTTTTATATATTCATGCTCCCAATCTCAGTTAGCATCTGTATAACATTTGACAAACTAGATCAAGCAAAGGTTTATTAGCACCGGTTAAAATCCAGGCATGTGCTTGTAGTCTTAAATAACCACGTCCATGACTGTTGTTTCCCATTTTCAAAATTTTAAATAAACTATATGAAACTTGAAGATTCTAGAATTTATATGAAACTTGCTATATGACTAACACAATACCATGGAATTACCTTGCCTTTCTGCTGATTGTATACTCATGTTAATTTTTGTTTGCAACATACAAAAGCTTTGCTAAATTGTCACTTTTACTGTATGCCATCTCATATTGTATTGGATCACCTTTGTATATTCCAATAATACTAATGTTGAGATCAATACCGTTGTGTTTCTCTAGAAGGATATCTTAAATCTCATCAAATTATAATGGTGTTTACCTTTTTGTTATGTCTCAGTTTTGACTCTGCAGGTATTTCTGTTGATTGTTCCAGACTCAAGAGGCGCAGTAGAATTAAAACTGGTAGACGTTTTGATGGCAAGCTAAATTACAATATGACTACTACAATGATACTAATTATTAGAACATAGTACTATCTTTGCTGATTATATCCTCTAATTGTTAGAACATAGTAATATCTTTGCTCAATATATCCTCCTGTCTTATTTTTCCGTGATTTTTCTTGGGCCAATAGTTGTTTTACAGGGAGCCTATGTTTCACATGTGATTTCTCATATATAACTTTATGTTTTGTGGACCTTTTTTTGTTTGAATGATGATATGTGAATGGCTAGCAACCTAGCTAAGGCCATAAGTTTGATAATGATTTAACTATGCCTGAATATGAGTAATTTAATGTAAATGAATCTTGTATCTTCTTATTATTGAACAAACTGCTATCATATTTTCGATCTTGGTTTCATGCAAGTATGCGCCAAACAAGACATCATCAGCTTATTTCGAACGTGACAAATATCCATGGGTCTGTTTGCTCCAACTCGTTGAGGCACGCGGGCTAGGCAACACACTAATCATCTTCAGATCGACTCACGTATCACAGGCTGGCCTAACAAAGGGAAGCGCGCGGCAACGCCACGCCTGTTTTCTAGTGTTTCATCTATTTCGGACTTATGTTGCAGCAAATGTTTTATATTGCAAGTGTTCTATGAGCAGGCCTGGAAAGGAGGCGCAACGATCCCAGCGTGCACGCGGAAAGTGAAGCGAGCGCGGCAGCCCCATGTGCATGCGTACCACAGCAGGAGGTGCATGCGTACGGATCCTGGTCCTAGGCCTGGGTGTTCGTTCCATTGAATGCACGAGCGTGTGGGACCATGCACACCCGCGGTACCGGTACAGGGGACGGGGACAATGTTGAATGCGCGAGCAGAAGGCGGAGCTAGGGCCGGCAGACGCGGCCAGGCGCAGCAGAAGGCCACCAGTAGCGTGCAGGCAGGTAGACAGGAACTGCCTCCATACACGTGGGCGGGCAATAGACGCGGGCGTCCGGACGTCCGAACGCTAGTGTCTCCCCACAAATACTGAACAACCGAGGATGAAGCTTGATACTTGATACACATCTAGACAACATTTCAAAATTTTCAAGATATCCCGTTTACTAGCTGGGCCCAAAATTTTAATCTATCACCTGAAATTTTTAGAATTTTAAAATTTGTCAAGTAGATGCAAAGCCCACCCGATACTCTAACCTTAATCCCTATTTTATTTTCTCTCCTCTTCCCTTCGAGGTTCAAGGTGCCACCGCTGCAACACACTCAGCGCGTTCTAGCAGCATCGCTGCCCTCATCATTGAATAAGCAATTGATAATATGGTTTTATTTAGTTTTTTAATGTTAAATGGTTTGTAAATGATCTGTGAGCTTTCCTGAACAAAATGAGTTATTTTTTTGTTTAAATTCTTTTGATTTTTTTTCTATCGCTGATAAATTTCCAATATATCTGATATTCCTGTTTATCACTGACCACCGAGATTTAGACAATATCGGCAACGTAAACCTTGTCGCCGAGTCACAAGCGAACGAGGGGCTAGGGCCAACGCGGATCAACGGTTTCGGTCCGGGTGGGTACTAAGAGCTTGTTTGGTAGAGATTCGTCATCGAAAAAGTGAATCTGAATTTGGGATTCACCGTGGATAAGATCCACCGAGATTTAGGCATGCAACAAGCTCCAGATCCACGCAAGGGTTTTTTCGTTGGAAAGACCAAATTTACCCTTGGGTTCTAGCGTTTCTCTCTGTCTCACTGATACCTGGACCCGCGCGTAGGAGAAAAAAAGCACAGGCTTCTTCTTCCTCGGGCTCACACACATTATTTCGGGTGTATTTCCTCTTTTATTTTCCTATAGAAAAAACGGCAAAATGAAAAAGACACATTACGTGCTCTCCCAGAACTGAGTAGAGCACGACGTCTTTGCTGTTGTGCGGACCGGAGGACGACGTCGCGAGCTTGGACTCAGTCGTACGACTCCGTCTCAAGGGACTGCTTCTTCCTCCACCTGCTCTGCGGAAGCGTGCTCTGAGCCGGGGAGGGGCGAGGGCGGCGGCGGATGCGTGCTCTGCGGCGGCGGATCTAGAGGCCAGACCACCGAGTCCGGGGCGCCGCCGGAGCTCGTGGGCTGCCTGCCAGCGCAGGGCCCAGCCTTGGCCCCAACCGGTGGTCAGGAGCCAGAAGGGGGTGGGGGAGGTAGAGGGGGAGCTCGCTGGCGCCGGAGTTGGGGAGACCGGCCATGGTGGTGGCGTCGAAACTGGCCATGGCCGCCGCGGCGGACGGGCGACGGCTTCCTCGCGGCGGGGCAGCTCCCTCGCGGTGGGGGCAGCGTGCGCAGTGCCGGCCCTAAGGGGTGGGCAGGAGGTGCGACGGCCGAGGGCCCTCGCGGGATGGGGGCCCAAGCCCAAGTATAAAATACTCCATACCTTCTAGCTATAGTCCATTAGAATTTAAGATTAATGAGAAGATGCAGCGGCCCATCAGCAAAAGGAGTCATCAGCCTCTTTCTTTCCTGGAGGCAAGGAGCCGAGCCGCCAACACCCGCACACGCGCACATAGCGATCGCGAGTCGCGACTTCCGGACTTCTTGCGAGACGGGAGACTGCGAGAGACACAGCGCTGATCACCAGTTCACCACGCGATCACCAGCGCAGATCACCAAGACACCGATGCTCGAGTTCCAGTCTTCCAGAAGCCAGACGACGGCGTTCCAGACGACGGTGATGACCAGGCAGCTGAAGCAGGGCTCGACGAAGACGACGACATCTGATCTTGGTTATTGCCTTCTGCCCTTTTTGTGATTTGTGAATCTTGGTTCTGAATAAGTTCATATCCAAATTGTCTAGGTCCTAGGGTTTTTTTCCTTGTTCAATTTTTGTCTAGTACTTTGTACTCGTATAGTTATGTTTTTCTTGTAATTTAGGTCAGGTGTTAGAATTTTAGAATGTTACGTAAGAAACATTTGTTGAGAGGAGCCGCCGCGACAAGTTCGCCGGAGGGCCCTCAAAATCCTAGGACCGGCACTGAGCGTGCGGCGGGGCCGGGCACGCGGACGGACGGGGAAGACGCGGAAGAAAGAAGAGACTCTTAGCTGTGTGCCATTATAAAAGACCGTAATTCTCTGTGTGTATCTAAAAAAAATTCAGTGGTCTTCAGCGTCATTACTCTAACTTTTTTTTTTGTCCTCCATGTCACTTTCGTCAGTTTGGACTCTAATGCCGTCAAACTGCAGGTGTGAAAAGACGAAAATGCCCTTAAGTTCAAATATGTTATTAATTTTTTTAAGCATCTTAACGACTTCAAATGAAAAAAAATCAAAAGGAAAAAATCTACAACACCCCAAGGTTTGGCACCCTGGTTAATCCACCCCTTGAGGTTTAAAACCGTCTAATCTACACCCTAAACTTTTTTAAACCGTTTAACTAACCCCCTAGGTGGTATTTTGGGTGGTTTTGGGGCTGTTGTGCTCAGCTGGCAATCCACTGTGGCAGAGGAGGACCCCTGTAGCAAAAAAAAATCCAATCCCCCTCTCTTGCCCTCTCCGCCCGCACGCAAACAGGCCGCGGCCTTCACGCCGCGTCGGGCTCCGCACGAAGTCGAGCGCCGCCTCGCCACCAGGCGCGCCGCGCTTCACCTCCACGCCGCGCCGGCCTCCGCTCCAAGTCGCCGCCTCGCCTCCAAGCCGCGACGGGCTCCGCTTCCAAGCCGGGTGCCACCGCGTCGGCCTCGCGTCCAGTCCGCGCCGGTGCCACCTCGCCTCCAGTCCGCGCCGTTGCCACCTCGTCTGCAGTCCACGCCAGTGCCACCTCGCCTCCAGTCAGCGCCGGTGCCGCATCGCCTCCAGGCCACGCGGGGCGCAGCCTCCGCCTCCACATCGGGCCGCATCAAGCCAGGCGCCACCTTCACCTCGTTAGTCAGGTGAGGCCACTCATACTCCTCTCCAATCAATAAGAAAGATTTTCAGTTCTAATCCTGGAGCTTTAAGTATCTTGCGATGATTCAAAGATACACACATTTGTTCATATTGACAACATATCTTAGTTCTGAGTTTAATGCATACGTGCCCATGTTGGTGTGGTGGTACTGGCACCAACTGATGAGAAGCAATGCAATGAAAGAAAGAGTAGAGCGTTTCAACAAATTAATTTTGTGCGTTTGAGCGTATGGATGGCCTTGCGCTAGGTAGTGGAACTTCTAAACCATCCAGGCTGCCTGTTAGTGAAACTAAATGTCTACAATTCCATGTTGCAACTGGATTGTTTTTCTACTGCCTTTTTTAAGAAATAACAATTGTATTGCTCAAAGATGCCGCGTTGCTGTTCATTAGAACTACAAAGTAACACTAGCATTAGAAATTGGCAACCTAAACATTTTCTGCAAGCAAAAGATGGTGATACATTTTCCAAAAAAAACACCAGAAGATGATAATGTTGTTTGCAAGCAGTACTTGAGCCAAAGATGATACAATCCTTCGGATGACCACATCTTGCCTATGCTGCCTTATATGCTAACAAACAGTATGGTACATTGAAGCACTGCTATTTCTTTTTTTAATTTGTTGATTCTAAACTGCAATTATACTATATTTATTGTGAGTTTTGTTCATTGGCATTAATCGATGTGTTGTAGGATGGACAACAGTGATACTCTTGCTGTTCGGTTCCACTTTGGTGGGTCTTTCCAGAGCATTGATGGGCTCATCTTGTACGTTGGCGAAGACGTTGGTATGAGTTACATAGAACTCAACAAGATTTCGCTACCTAAGATCAAAGGGCACCTAGAGGATCACTTCAAAATTGATAATGTTGTCAGGATGCATTGGCTGAAACCGGGCAAAGAGCTGTCAAATGGGCTAGTGCTACCAGTTGATGATGCGTCATGTCAGCTGATGGCGGATGGCACAAGCTATGCTGAAATTGCAGATATTTATGCTGAGGAAAAAGTCTAGATGACCCCCAAGGTTTGGCACGCTGGTTAATCCACCCCTTGAGGTTTAAAACCGTCTAATCTACACCCTAAACTTTCCTAAACCGTTTAACTAACCCCCTGGTTGGTTTTAGGGTGGTTTTGAGGGGCTGTTTTGCTCAGGTGGCAATTCACCGTGGCAGAGAACGACATGGTGGCGCTAGGCCATTCGTTTTGATGGAAAGGGATGGGTATTTCCCTCTAGGAGTTTCATTGTCTGCTCATTTTGGCACCAAATAGACAGAGGACACAGTAGCATTTTGGAGGCAATTTTGACAATATATCTAGAGACAATTTTTGATAGCATATACAGAGGCATTTGTACATGATTTCAGCTAGATTACTAAAGCCCTGCATGCCTGAGCAGCTATACACAAAAGAAGGCATGCCCGACTTAGCATATCCAGAGGCATTTGTACATGATTCTAGCTAGATTAAGACTTACATGCCTAAGCAGCTATACACAAAAGAAGGCATGTTTGAGTAGCCGTACGCAAAAGCTTGCATTTGTAACCACTACGGTCATTCCTATGCACAAAAGCTTCGCATTTGTATGCACAAAAGCTTTGGCATTTGTATGCACAAAAGCTTGGCCTACATATTCACAACCTAACATGAGTCAAGGCTTTCAGTAGTTGTCCCCAAACAGCAGGTGTTGCAGGCGCCCTCTTGTTTGGCTTGTATCTGCATGGGTTCCTCCCCTTGATGCAGCCTGGGTTCTGCCCCTTCCCCTTATTGGAGCCTGGCTTCCTCCCCTTGTTCCCCTTGTTCGAGCCTGGCTTGATGTTGCTTGACTTGGTCTAGCTTGGCTAGTTGATGTATTTTCTGCAGGCTGTTGTACCACTCAGGTAACATAAAGGTTGACAAATGAGAATGTGGCCAGGAATGTAATTGCAAGTAATTAAATGAGCTGCAGGGTGTTGTATCACTCAGGTAACATAAAGGTTGACAAATGAGAATGTGGCCAGGAATATAATTGCAAGTAATTAAATGAGCACTTACCATCCGAGGAGTAGTCTTCAGCCTCTTAGTAGTAGCAGCAGCAGTAGTGCTTTGCTTTCTTTTCTTCTGCCTCTTGATGTGTGCATTTTGTTTGTTGCCAGCTTCAGGGTTCTTTGGACAGCTCCTAGAATTGTGGCCAGACTTGTCGCAAAGTCTACACCTCACCTTGATGCCAACCCTACTTAGCTTGCTTCCTTTAGGTTCTTCACCTGCCTCTCTTTTTCTCCGTGTCTTTGGCCTCCTTGGCATCTTCACAAAAGCTGGTGGTTCTGGGTTTGGCATGTCTGATATAGGCCAATTGCCAGGGCCTTCAACTAGTTGCAGCACATGAGCATAAGTTCTGTTGAACATTAATATTGAGAAACATGGTGCTATGAACTCATCCAACTTCCTAGAGGACTTGTACATGCAGCTGATTGCATAGCAGCAAGGTAGTCCAGATAGCTGCCAGTACCTACAAGTGCATGATCTTTGATTCAGGTTGACAATGTATCTCCTGTCCTCCCTTTCCTATACTTCAAATCCATCTTGTCCATTCCATAATACATCACATTTTCCTGATCTTTCAATGTTGACCTTCCGTTTCTTGAAAATGTTAGGACAGATTGTTCCAGTCCATCTCTCTGCCTTGGTCCTATTCTCCTGAATTCGTACCATTACCTTCTTCCTAATTGCCTCATTCATGGATATCACAGGATAAAATCTTGCATCCATAATGGAATTGTTGAAGCTCTCACACATGTTGTTGTCTACTGAATCACAGTTGGAACCAAGCCTAAAGAAAGCCCTACTCCAATGCTCAGGTGAAGTATTCATCATATCCTTTGCTCCCACTGGAGTGTCTTGTGCAAGCAGAGCCCTATTGAAGTTGAAGAGTACTCTACAAGGGGACTTGGCACACCTCCACCACTTCTTCTGCAACTTCTTGTTAGTATATTTTTTCCTCCAGTTTGCATATATATGCCTTACACACATTCTATGCTCAGCATTAGGAATGAGCTCTTGCACTGCCTTTAATAGTCCCTGTAGATGTGCGAAATTATTAGTACATATGCCAAATTATTAGTAGGTGTACAAAATTATTAGTAGTTGTACCTTTTGCTGGTCAGATATGATAACCCAAGCTTCACCTCCATTACTGATGTTTAGATCCTTCTGTAGCAACCCAAGGAACCAGTACCAGCAATCATAAGTTTATGTGGCAACTGTAGCCCATGCAATAGGGTACATTTGATTGTTGGCATCTCTACCAATAGCACACAGTAGCTGTCCATTGTTAGCACCCTTGAACCAGCAACCATCCAAACCAATGACTCTCCTGTAACCAGCTAGGAAGCCCTTCTTACAAGCATCAAAACAACAATAAAATCTTTTGAATACTTTTCTATCTTCAAATTCTGCATTAAGGCACACAACTATTGTTGAACCTGGGTTGCTCCTTAGTAACTCAGCTTGGTAGTCATACACCCTTGTGTACTCACCCTTCATACCATCCAATGCATCATTGAGCACTAAAGACTTGGCCCTCTTGCACTTGGATATGGACACATCAGCTAGAAAGTCTCTAAGCACAGCTTGCTTGATAAGACCCACCTTCCAAGTTGGGTTATCCTTTATCTGCTTGTAGTAGTGTTTCGCAATCCTTGTGGAAGTCACTAATTTGTTGTCCCTCCTGGGTGGGCAGGTGTGGTCATCACGAAATGTGACAACCTTGAACCATTCTGACCTATTAGTCTTTGATCCATATATAAGCCAGTTGCAACCTTCCCAACTATAGGTAGCCCTTACCTTTGATTTCTCATCCTTGATGAAATTCAGATGCCTATGTGTCTTCAACCCATACTTTACTAATGCTTTCTTGAACTGTCTACTGCACCTAAAAGCCATCCCAAGAGCAAACACAGGCACTGGTGCTTTGTTATCATACCTGTTCTCCTGACTCTTCCACCTATCAGTTTCTCCTTCACTATTTTCCTCATATGAGTACTCCTCACTTGAATCACAATATGGACTGCCTGGGTCTTCGAAGTTTATTGGTTCTTCTTCTTGAACCATCACCAAAACTTTCTCTGTGATTTCTCCAAGCTGACTACCATGCAGACCAACTTTCTTAGCCTTGATGTTCCTCCTGATTTCCTTAGCAAACTTCCTCAATTGTACTGCTTCTTCATCATCTGCAGAACTGTCCTCATCTGTAGGTTGCTTGTAATCTTCATCTGAGGAGTCATCTGATTCAACTACATTGTATTCTTCTCCAATACTGTAACATTCTTCCTCTCCTGCTTCTTCTAGTTCCTAATCACTGCCATCTTCTTCTACTGCTATAATTTCATGAGAATTATACAACCACTCTTCATCACCATGAGCACATTGCTCTTCTTCATCAATAGACCACTGCTGCATTTTCTGAACTCCTAATTCCTCAGCATAAAGGAAAAAGTCTACAACACCCCCCAAGGTTTAGCACCCTGGTTAATCCACCCCCTGAGGTTTAAAATCGTCTAATCTACACCCTAAACTTTCTTAAACCGTTTAACTAACCCCCTAGGTGGTATTTTGGGTGGTTTTGGGGGCTGTTGTGCTCTGCTGGCAATCCACCGTGGCAGAGGAGGACCCCTGTAGCAAAAAAATCCAATCCCCCTCTCTTGCCCTCTCCGCCCGCACGCAAATAGGCCGCGGCCTTCACGCCACGTCGGGCTCTGCTCAAAGTCGAGCGCCGCCTCGCCACCAGGCACGCCGCGCTCACCTCCACGCCACGTCGGCCTCCTCTCCAAGTCGCCGCCTCGCCTCCAAGCCGCGATGGGCTCCGCTTCCAAGCCGGGTGCCTCCGCGTCGGCCTCGCGTGTAACACCCCAGGTGTTTGCCACCAGTTAAGCAATGGGTTTGAGCTAAAACATGGTATATTAAGTGATGATGAAGATGTCAAGGTCAACCTATGGAATTGAGCCCCGACGTAAACTTGGATATTGCACCCTTGCTTTACATATAGGCCCTTTTCAAGATATATGCTTGGGTGGTGTGATTGAGATATCTTCATTTGTCTCACATCAATACCCATCTATATTGGACACTCAAAAAGTTTCATGCAGTTTGGAATCAAAAAGTCACATGAAATGATAAGTTATATCCTTGTTGGAATGATTTTACTAAGTGCTTGAATTGCACTATTAAGTGAATGAGAACATGAGATGTCAACCAAACCTTACAACCTTGCCAAAATGACTCTAGATGAACTCTACAACAAAAGTTATGAAAGGTTCATGTTGGGCAAATGCCAAGAAAATACTCCAATGGATCAAAAAGGATAATTTAAGCTTCATCGTGATCCTACTTTGGTCAAAGTAGGACAGTAGGTTCTATACCAGTTTTGAGGTTGGACCTTAAATGAAAGTTGTAGTCCATATCATGTAGAACAAACTTTGTTTTTGGACCAAGAGCTAGATCAACTTGGAAATAAGTCAAACAGAGGCTCGAAGATTGAATCAGCGGCTGTTTTTAGACTTTGAATTTTTCTAAGTCTAGAATTCATCGTCGTCGACGTTGGCATGTCGCGTTCTCGTGTTTTCGTTAAGCAACTTGACTTGACCCCAAAATAGAAGTTGGAGCTAATTCATTGGAGAAGATCATACAAAAGGTTGGGATCAGTTTGACCATGTTTGGACCAAGTAGTTCGACTTCAAGCAGAGCGACACTTAACCCTTGTTAAGTCACTGACAATGTCAACTTGAGGCTTGATTAGCTACTAATCCGAGAGTTTAATGCCTATGCACCCTTAATAAAAGTTGGAGAGCAGCTTGTGGACAACAACTTTGCTACAGGCGCCCAGGTCCGAATCCAAGCCGAATATGCTGAAAAACGCGTCTGAACTCGGGCTCCATCGCGCGCGCCAGGTGTTCGATGGCGGGCCCCATAGGGGACACGCGGATGCCATGCTCGCCGCCGCTGCTCCACGCGTCGAGGGCGCCCCGCCAAAGCCGCCTGCCCCTGCCTGCGTAAATGGGGAGCACCAGAGCGCCCTCACTCGCCTCTCTGCTCGCCCTACTCTCCTCCTCCCTCGCCCTCTGCGCTGCACGCGCGCGCCAGAGCGCGCCCGCCATGAATGCCGCCGCTGAGCTCGCTGCCGCTGCTACTGCCTCCACTCCATCCCTCCTCCGTCCGAACCAAGTGCGGCATCACCTTCTCCTCCTTCAGCCGCGCCTTTAGACCTCCTTGACCGGCGTCATTGGCCGCTGTTGCTCCCCGCCGTCGGGACAGCTGCCGTCGCCGCCGCTGCTTCTGTGGCCGCGCCACCACAGGCCGCCTCAGACCAAGCTAGGCAGCCCAGCATGTGCGCGCAGGCCCAGGGACCCTCCCCGCCACTTCACCGCCGCCGGCGACGACCATGGCCACCGGAGCCACGAGCCGGCCGGCCACTCCCTGCTGCCGTCCTGAGGAAGAAGAAAGAGGACCCCGCGCATGAATAGGAGCTTTTCCAGGGGGTTAAGTGAATAGACAGTGACTCTGATGAATAGTGTAGTAAAGGATCCGTTCGTTCGGGTTTTATTTGTGGAAACTTCAGGGTCCTCGATGCAAGATTTAGATTCCTTTTTTTTTCTGATTTTTGCAGATTTGAATGCTCCACTTTGATAATTCATAGTAATTCGTACAAAAATCATAAAATAGAAAATGAGGACTTTTTGGAATCCTTGTGAAATTCTCTATGTACTAGATCAATAATATTACATGCTTTAGTTTAAAGGTTTAGCTGTAAAAATAGATTTAGGCAGTTAGGTTCTCAATGCTAGTCATGTCTTGTTCTTTTTATAACTGCAGTTATTTTACTCAAATAAATGTGAAATTTTTATGGAGTGTTACTGATGTGATTAGTGATGTCTGTTAAAAATTTCAGTATTTTAGGCTTGATAGTTTAAGATCTATAAAAATAACAAATTGCCTGTATTGCCTTACCCTTATTCTGAATAGGCCTGCAAGATTAAATTAATTGGCCTAGTTAGGTTATGAATCATGACTTTGTGATAATACATGAGTTGTAGTACTTTTATTAAGCTTTTCAAAAAGCTAAATATCATGATTTTTGGTTAAGTAGATCTTGAGTTATACTTACTTAAATATCAGTGGCTGTTTCTGCCCAAACTCTGATAGGGTTACCTTGTTGGTATTGTGGGGCCTTCTTAATAGTAGAATTTGATTTAGGTGTTTACAACAAAGTTGTTTAGAATTTGACAAGATTTATAAAAAGTCTAGAACCACATTTATTGGACCTGTATAACTCCATTTATAGTTGTTTAAAGTGGCATGTCAGTTTCTGTCTATGTTTTGGATAGCGATGCAATTATTGGATTAATTGACCCTTCTAACTGTAGAATCATCTTAAGATGATAATAAGAAAGTTGTAGATAACTCACCTAACTAGCTTGTGTTAAATTTTCATGGCATGTGGCCAAGTAGTTTGTGAGTTATGACTGTTCTAAGTTGGTCTTCAGAAATTGTAGCTTTCTGGAATTGCTGGACCAGCTTTGATAAATGTGCCTGTTTAACCTGGTTAACTTTGGAATCATGCTGATAGGTTTAAATATGAATTGTAGACAATTTCATAAGATTTCCATAATGTCTTCTTGCAAGTCATTTGGATTTGTTTAACTCCAGTTATAGCTAAATCTTGTAGCTGCTGTTTGCATGTCCAGAAATTGGCAGATTCCAATTATAGTGTTTGCTTGTATATTGTTAAGTGTGACTTATGCCTTGAGTGATGACTGAGTTAGAGCACCTGAGATCTTGGGAAACTTGTGTCATGCTTGGTGTTGTCGTCTTCTTTGCCATCTTAGCATGATAGATTGTGTGATGTTTAAGTTAAGCATCGCAAAGTACTTAAGTGTGTTAGTGTAAACTATGCTTGTCTTGCTTGCTATTTTGTGATGTGTCTCATGGTACTATTCTTCATATTTATGCACTTTCATATTGCATCTCATCTAGGTACGCTAGATGAACCACGTGAAGGACGTGATGTTGGAGCCAAACCCGAAGACAGTGTTTGATGGATCTATCCCGAAGATGGAAGGACTAAGCGAATGCTAGAACCGGAGATGTCACCAGGATGGTGCAAGCTAATTGAACCGACTTGTGTCGGATCCCAGGCAAGCCCCGGAGCATTCTAAGTCTCCTACTTTATAAAAGCAATTCTTTCTATATACGAGTTATATATTGTTGCATTAAGTTGTAGGAGTTGATTGAAACCGTTGATGCATTTATTATTATCCTTGCCTACCTTATTACCCTGTTAGGTCAGGATCGAATAACTGCTTAGCCTTGCTTAGACCGGTAGCGATCAGAGATATCCGGTCACCTACATTATAGGTGGTTACTGGAAGAATTTAGCTATGGAAAGAATGATATCCTGGAATTAACCATGTGTGATGGATAATTGGAGACCGGACGGAAAAAGTTGGAGGCAACCAGACAGGGTTCTGGGGTGCTGTTAGTTTCCGTCTGTGTCGATTAAGGACCGACCGTTGTTGGGCCTCGAGTCATGTTGAACGCATGCCTTACATTTAGCTGGCCGGATAAAGTACCTTCCGACCGCGAAGCTGGGAGATTTTTCGGGCCGAGTAGATTGCCCGCAGCGCACTGTGCCGGAGCAGGTGTGGTAGGACACGGGGGCGAGATGATAAGACCAAAGTGCAGTCGGTCGGCCCCCGGATACATGTGGTTCCTAGCAAACTCGAGATTCTTGGAAAGTTGACTCGGTGATCAATATCTCACTTTAGCGGGTGAGTGAGGTTTGTGTAAGGAATAAATCACCAGCTGGTTAGGAATCGATTCGAATCGCCATCGCTCCTGGATAGTGAGCACTTGACTCGAGTTACTGCATCGTAGTAATTATTATGGAACAATGATGGTTATCTGGATGGTATGGGATATGCTAAATCTAAATTGGTAACTGGATGTTATTGGTTAATCAAGTGATTGCTATAGTACAGGTGCTTACCTAGATGGATAGGCCATAATAAAGATGATGCAAAGTACTTAAAATGGTTTCTTCATGATAGCTTATGCTTTTCGCAAACAAGTCAGCCAGCCCACTAAAGAAAGCCTTGCATGATCCTTGGTGTCATTTGTTTTGGTTTCCGATGGGTAAGTCTGGCTGAGTACATTCGAGTACTCAGGGTTTATCCCACCTTGTTGCAGGTGATGTTCTCGACCTGTTGATGATGGTAGCTAACCACCGGTGGGCTCAGTGATTCTATACTTACTTCTCATCTATATGCTTTTGTCGGATGATGTCACTATGCTAGCAATATATTTGGAACTTATATTAATGTAATCATTTGAAAGCTATGTTGTTTTCACTAAGCGGTTTTGAAACCCCAAACTTGTACTACTAATTGTTAACTCCTTTGTAATATTATTTCCGCTGCAACCCGATGTATGTGATGTGTATTTGCTTAATCACGCGATCTTGGTTGTGATGTTGATTTACCGAGGTCTTTCGGGACACTCAGCGGACTACCGGGTTTATATGAGTGAAAGCATGGGTGTGTCAACGTGTTAGCGGGGACAACCGTACTTGATCTTGTATAAATTGGGCGGTTCTGTCACATCGCGTCCAGTCCACGCCAGTGCCACCTCGCCTCCAGTCCGTGCTGTTGCCACCTCGTCTGCAGTCCGCGCCAGTGCCGCCTCGCCTCTAGTTAGCGCCGGTGTCGCATCGCCTCCAGGCCGCGTGGGGCGCAGCCTCCGCCTCCACATCGGGCCGCATCAAGCCAGGCGCCACCTTCACCTCGTTGGTCAGGTGAGGCCACTCATACTCCTCCCCAATCAATAAGAAAGATTTTCAGTTCCAATCCTGGAGCTTTAAGTATCTTGCGATGATTCAAAGATACACACATTTGTTCATATTGACAACATATCTTAGTTCTGAGTTTAATGCATGCGTGCCCATGTTGGTGTGGTGGTACTAGCACCAACTGATGAGAAGCAATGTAATGAAAGAAAGAGTAGAGCGTTTCAACAAATTAATTTTGTGCGTTTGAGCGTATGGATGGCCTTGCACTAGGTAGTGGAACTTCTAAACCATCCAGGCTGCCTGTTAGTGAAACTAAATGTCTACAATTCCATGTTGCAACTGGATTGTTTTTCTACTGCCTTTTTTAAGAAATAACAATTGTATTGCTCAAAGATGCCGCGTTGCTGTTCATCAGAACTACAAAGTAACACTAGCATTAGAAATTGGCAACCTAAACATTTTCTGCAAGCAAAAGATGGTGATACATTTTCCAAAAAAAAACACCAGAAGATGATAATGTTGTTTGCAAGCAGTACTTGAGCCAAAGATGATACAATCCTTCGGATGACCACATCTTGCCTATGCTGCCTTATATGCTAACAAACAGTATGGTACATTGAAGCACTGCTATTTCTTTTTTTAATTTGTTGATTCTAAACTGCAATTATACTATATTTATTGTGAGTTTTGTTCATTGGCATTAATCGATGTGTTGTAGGATGGACAACAGTGATACTCTTGTTGTTCGGTTCCACTTTGGTGGGTCTTTCCAGAGCATTGATGGGCTCATCTTATACGTTGGCGGAGACATTGGTATGAGTTACATAGAACTCGACAAGATTTCGCTACCTGAGATCAAAGGGCACCTAGAGGATCACTTCAAAATTGATAATGTTGTCAGGATGCATTGGCTGAAACCGAGCAAAGAGCTGTCAAATGGGCTAGGGCTACTAGTTGATGATGCGTCATGTCAGCTGATGGCAGATGGCACAAGCTATGCTAAAATTGCAGATATTTATGATGAGGAATTAGGAGTTCAGAAAATGCAGTAGTGGTCTGTTGATGAAGAAGAGCAATGTGCTCATGGTGATGAAGAGTGGTTGTATAATTCTCATGAAATTACAGCAGTAGAAGAAGATGGCAGTGATCAGGAACTAGAAGAAGCAGGAGAGGAAGAATGCTACAATATTGGAGAAGAATACAATGTAGTTGAATCAGATGACTCCTCAGATGAAGATTACAAGCAACCTACAGATGAGGACAGTTCTGCGGATGATGAAGAAGCAGTACAATTGAGGAAGTTTGCTAAGGAAATCAGGAGGAACATCAAGGCTAAGAAAGTTGGTCTACTTGGTAGTCAGATTGGAGAAATCACAGAGAAAGTTTTGGTGATGGTTGAAGAAGAAGAACCAATAAACTTCAAAGACCCAGGCAGTCCATATTGTGATTCAAGTGAGGAGTACTCATATGAGGAAAATAGTGAAGGAGAAACTGATAGGTGGAAGAGTCAGGAGAACAGGTATGATAACAAAGCACCAGTGCCTGTGTTTGCTCTTGGGATGGCTTTTAGGTGCTGTAGACAGTTCAAGAAAGCATTAGTAAAGTATGGGTTGAAGACACATAGGCATTTGAATTTCATCAAGGATGAGAAATCAAAGGTAAGGGCTACCTGTAGTTGGGAAGGTTGCAACTGGCTTATATATGGATCAAAGACTAATAGGTCAGAATGGTTCAAGGTTGCCACATTTCGTGATGACCACACCTGCCCACCCAGGAGGGACAACAAATTGGTGACTTCCACAAGGATTGTGAAACACTACTACAAGCAGATAAAGGATAACCCAACTTGCAAGGTGGGTCTTATCAAGCAAGCTGTGCTCAAAGACTTTCTAGCTGATGTGTCCATATCCAAGTGCAAGAGGGCCAAGTCTTTAGTGCTCAATGATGCATTGGATGGTATGAAGGGTGAGTACACAAGGGTGTATGACTACCAAGCTGAGTTACTAAGGAGCAACCCAGGTTCAACAATAGTTGTGTGCCTTAATGCAGAATTTGAAGACATAAAAGTATTCGAAAGATTTTATTGTTGTTTTGATGCTTGTAAGAAGGGCTTCCTAGCTGGTTGCAGGAGAGTCATTGGTTTGGATGGTTGCTGGTTCAAGGGTGCTAACAATGGACAGCTACTGTGTGCTGTTGGTAGAGATGCCAACAATCAAATGTACCCTATTGCATGGGCTGCAGTTGCCACAGAAACTTATGATAGATGGTACTGGTTCCTTGGGTTGCTACAGAAGGATCTAAACATCAGTAATGGAGGTGAAGCTTGGGTTATCATATCTGACCAGCAAAAGGTACAGCTACTAATAATTTGGTACAACTACTAATAATTTGGTACAACTATTAATAATTTGGTACACCTACTAATAATTTCGCACATCTGTAGGGACTATTAAAGGCAGTGTAAGAGCTCATTCCTAATGCTAAGCATATAATGTGTGCACGACATATATATGCAAACTGGAGGAAAAAATATACTGACAAGAAGTTGCAGAAGAAGTGGTGGTGGTGTGCCAAGTCCCCTTGTAGAGTACTCTTCAACTTCAATAGGGCTCTGCTTGCACAAGACACTCCAGTGGGAGCAAAGGATATGATGAATACTTCACCTGAGCATTGGAGTAGGGCTTTCTTTAGGCTTGGTTCCAACTGTGATTCAGTAGACAACAACATGTGTGAGAGCTTCAACAATTCCATTATGGATGCAAGATTTTATCCTGTGATATCCATGAATGAGGCAATTAGGAAGAAGGTAATGGTACGAATTCAGGAGAATAGGACCAAGGCAGAGAGATGGACTGGAACAGTCTGTCCTAACATTTTCAAGAAACTGAAGGTCAACATTTAAAGATCAAGAAAATGTGATGTATTATGGAATGGACAAGATAGATTTGAAGTACAGGAAAGGGAGGACAGGAGATACATTGTCAACCTGAATCAAAGATCATGCACTTGTAGGTACTAGCAGCTATCTGGATTACCTTGCTGCCATGCAATCAGCTGCATGTACAAGTCCTCTAGGAAGTTGGATGAGTTCATAGCACCATGTTTCTCAATATTAATGTTCAACAGAACTTATGCTCATGTGCTGCAACCAGTTGAAGGCCCTGGCAATTGGCCTATATCAGACATGCCAAAACCAGAACCACCAGCTTTTGTGAAGATGCCAGGGAGGACAAAGACACAGAGAAAAAGAGAGGCATGTGAAGAACCTAAAGGAAGCAAGCTAAGTAGGGTTGGCATCAAGGTGAGGTGTAGACTTTGCGACAAGTCTGGCCACAATTCTAGGAGCTATCCAAAGAACCATGAAGCCGGCAACAAACAAAATGCACACATCAAGAGGCAGAAGAAAAGAAAGCAAAGCACTACTGCTACTACTACTAAGAGGCTGAAGACTACTCCTCGGATGGTAAGTGCTCATTTAATTACTTGCAATTATATTCCTGGCTATATTCTCATTTGTCAACCTTTATGTTACCTGAGTGTTACAACACCCTGCAGCTCATTTAATTACTTGCAATTACATTCCTGGCCACATTCTCATTTGTCAACCTTTATGTTACCTGAGTGGTCCAACAGCCTGCAGAAAATACATCAACTAGCCAAGCTAGACCAAGTCAAGCAACATCAAGCCAGGCTCGAACAAGGGGAACAAGGGGAGGAAGCCAGGCTCCAATAAGGGGAAGGGGCAGAACCCAGGCTACATCAAGTGGAGGAACCCATGCAGGTACAAGCCAAACAAGAGGGCGCCTGCAACACCTGCTATTTGGGGACAACTACTGAAAGCCTTCCCTCATGTTAGGTTGTGAATATGTAGGCCAAGCTTTTGTGCATACAAATGCCAAAGCTTTTGTGCATACAAATGCCAAGCTTTTGTGCATAGGAATGACCGCAGTGGTTACAAATGCAAGCTTTTGTGTACAGCTGCTCAAACATGCCTTCTTTTGTGTATAGCTACTTAGGCATGTAAGTCTTAATCTAGCTGGAATCATGTACAAATGCCTCTGGATACGCTAAGTCGGACATGCCTTCTTTTGTGTATAGCTGCTCAGGCATGCAGGTCTTTAGTAATCTAGCTTAAATCATGTACAAATGCCTCTGTATATGCTATCAAAAATTGTCTCTAGATATATTGTCAAAAATTGCCTCCAAAATGCTATTGTGTCTTCTGTCTATTTGGTGCCAAAATGAGCAGACAATGAAACTCCTGGAGGGAAATACCCATCCCTTGCCACCAAAACGAATGGCCTAGCGCCACCATGTCGTTCTCTGCCACGGTGGATTGCCACCTGAGCAAAACAGCCCCTCAAAACCACCCTAAAACCAACCAGGGGGTTAGTTAAACGGTTTAGGAAAGTTTAGGGTGTAGATTAGACGGTTTTAAACCTCAGGGGGTGGATTAACCAGGGTGCCAAACCTTGGGGGGTGATCTAGACTTTTTCCAAAATCAAAACTAGAAAGTTGTAGATGTCGTCGAGATCTATAATTTTCATATAAAAATTATTTTTATTTAATTTCGCAAAAAAAATATGATTTGATATGATTAATATATCTTAGAAAAATTATATTATTATTTTTTGCGGAATTAAATGAAAAAAAATTTATATGAAAATTATAGATCTCGACGAGATCTACAACTTTCTAGTTTTGTGTTTTTTCATTTGAAGTCGTTAAGATACTCAAAAAAATTAATAACATATTTGAACTTAAGGGCATTTTCGTCTTTTCACACCTTGCAGTTTGACGGCGTTAGAGCCCAAAGTGACGGAAGTGGCATGGAGGACACGAAAAAGTTAGAGTAGTGGCGCTGAAGACCGCTGAATTTTTTCAGGGGCACACAGGGGAAAAAAGTCTCAAGAAAGAAAAGAACGAATCGTTTCCTGTGTAACGAGTTTCTCCCAAGTCCACCAAACAGTTTGGTGGAGCATCCCCGAGGACGAGGAGATCCACTAAAATGGAGCCGTCAGATTCACAATTTTTGTAAATCCGAATTTGGTGGATCTAAAGTATTTGATTTTTTTTTATGAATTCAAGCTCCTAAAACCGAATCTAGTGAATCCAAATCCTTACCAAACAAGCCTTAAACATTTGCCGATAGCCGCCGCCGTATCGCTAGCGTGAATTTAACGGTGCCATACGAAGGGGAACCTGGAGGGAGATGGGGATCATATCGACATGGGCTACGCCGCCGGTTGCCACTGCACGAGGAAGAGAAGTTAGGAGCAGAATTTGAACAAAACGGATTGACGATCGAGAGAGAAGAGGTCGGCTTGGTTCTAGCTAGGCAGAGGGGGCTGAATTTGGACGGCTGAGCCCATACGAGATGGAGAATAACTGAAAGAACATTTAATTAATTAGCGTGTGATTTTTTTAAAACAGAAGTATTAGAGCCGTTCTCTATATTAATTGATTTGGAGATATAAATATTACTAATATTTTTAACAAAACTAGTCCAGCTTTACATTCCATAGAGATATTTTATTAAGACAGAGGAGTAGTAGGCCTTAAGCCTGCTGAAGTCATCGACGACCTCAGCCCCTCCGCTCACCGGGTTCATCGCCGGCGGGCTCCCAGAAGTGCGAGCTCGCCCTCCTCTCAGTTCTTTAGTTTTCCCTCTTTGCAGACTGCTGCCGTTCTCAAGCGAATCACTCCAAAGTCTGAAAAGGAAAGACATCAAAGTGAAGCGGACGGCGAGAGCAGGTTCACGACAGGTCGCCCTTCGACTCAGAATTTTTGTAGAAACAGATAAGTGGTGAGGGTGCTGTGTATGACCTCACTGCTGATGCAATTCAAGATAGTGCCTGACTACCGGGTTTGGTCGTTCGAACATGTCTCTGGTTGCTGTGGTGAAGAGGGAATAGCAGCGTTTAATATTATTACCGGCGCGCCACAATATTAAAACTTGCAAGATGTATCTCGTTTGAACAAGTGTGTTCTTTTCTTCAAAATATGATGTGCTCTATTCTATCCAAATATAAGTCATTTTAAACTCTGGCTGAGGGTGCGGAGGATGTCGGTGGGCAGGGTTGTGCGTGTGGGGGAAGCATGCGCCGGAGTAGCGACCGACCGTGCGAGCTGCTGGGCACACGGCCAGGGCCGGGACGACGGCGTGGGCGCATGGGAGGCAACGACTAAGGGCGTGTCTGGGATTGCTTATTATATAAGAATCAATTATAATCAAATCATAATTTTCCTAAAAAACTGCGGTAAAAAATCTTCGATATAAACAAACAAGAATGGCAATCCTGATTCTTATGGCACTAGGTAGTGTAAAAAGACCTATATGTCGTTCTTTCTCAGTCACCCCATCCTAAATCGGCCATCTCCCCGAGGGAGTCCGTCACCCTTGTCGACTTCGGTCGAGGTCACGAGCAGGCCCGCCGAGTATCGCGAGCAGGCTCGCCGAGTGGAGCGCAGGAAGTCGCCACCGTGAGATCCAAGGAGCGAGAGGCGGCGTGGCCACCACCACGAGATTCGAGCGGGACGTCGAGAGGAGGGCGGTGGTTCGAGCAGGCGTGTCGAGAGGACAGCATGGGGCAGCAGATCGGAGTGGAGGGTAGGAGGGAGGGCTCGCTGATGCGAGAGCCGCCGCCGAGGGAAGGCCTGTCGCTGCCACCTCCAGCGACGAGCGAGCAGAGCAGGGGCAAGAGGTGGAAAACGTTCGTGATATGGGAAACACGAGGGGAAGGCCGCGGTATAGAAAACACAAGGGTAAGTGAAAGTTCGATTCTTTTCCTCGGTAAATTCTTAGAAAATCATATTTTAAGCTGAAACAAACATGTCCCACGCCGTCCGAGACAGGGAAGACCGTAGGGAGACAGGGAGTGAAGGGCTAACGAGTGGACCCCGCATATCAGCGAGTGAGAGGAAGCAGAGTAAGATGGGTATTTTTGTCCATATAAATATACAGAGCTATTTTATATGTGTGTATATGGACTCAAAGACATGATAACAGGCTTATGGTATATTTTAAATTCTAAAAGTTTTACTACCGCCATCTCAAAATAAATCAATTTCTAAAACCATCCAAAGTTAAACTATCTTAAGTTTGACTAACTTTATAGAAAAGAACGATAACATCCATAACACCAAAAAAATATTATGAAAAATATATTTCATGATATATTTAGTGATGCTAACTTAGTGTCATAAATATTGGTGTCTTTTTTAGTAATGTTAGTCAATTTTAAAATAGTTTGACCTAAGATAACTCTATAAGTAGATTTAATTTGAGACGGATGAAGGATATTGATATCAGTCTTGAGTATTTAATAAGAAGCGGTGGCGTGCCTTGAGAACATTGAATTTATATAATGACATGATTATTATTTACCCTGGACTCAAAGCCCCGCACTATCTCGAGAATGGACCTTGCGTCAGCAGTGAGATCACAGCACTCAATATTTTTCCTGAATCTGGTCTTCAAAGTTTCTTTGGATGAAAGCTCCTCGCAGTTCAAATCTATAAATAATACCGTGCATTATATTCCTCCCATCAAGAGGGAAAAGTAAAGAAAAGAAAGAACTGTGAGAGCATGGCGAGCTCGCACTGCTTTGAGAACCCACCGGCGCTGGAGCCGGCCAGCGGAGGAGGCGAGGTTGTTGACGACTTCGGCGGGCAGAAGGCCTACGTCACCGGCTCCGCCGGGTCCAAGGCCGCCGTCGTCCTCATCTCCGATGCCTTCGGTAATATCATAATATTCCGTGCCTCCTCTTGTGTTTTTATTTGCTAGCATTGAAATCTGTTCTTCTTTGTAGGGTTCGAAGCGCCAAACCTGAGGTACGCTATGAATATGGTGATCTATTTCGCTTTACTTTTCTTTCGTTAAATCCTAATTTTAGGGTGAGTTGTTGGCAGTGGTGGGGGAGAAAATCAGTAAAAGAGCATAAAGAAAAGAAATGAGCACCTGCTAGGCAGCTAGTCTTACTCTGATCTTCTAGTCTGAGCTGGGTATACGTAGTTACTATAAACCATAGAGTTAATGGCTTTGCCCAGCCTGGGCCCTGTGGGGTTTAAATTTTTTCCAATGGGTTATTTAAAGTATAAATTGCATTAGCTTTAGTTATGAATTACATTAGTAACTGTATTAAACGTTTATCTCGCGAAGGAAGATAGCCGACAAAGTTGCTTCGTCCGGTTACTTCGTTGTGGTGCCCGATTTCCTGCATGGGGATCCATATGACCCCAGCAATCACAGCAATCCTGGAATGTGGGTGCAGTCGCATAATCCGGTTTGTCTTCTCTTCAACCTCTTTCTAATACTTTTTTCATTACAGTATTGATTGTATGGGAATGTGCATTTTTGTGTAGTTCATAGCTAGGGAGTACTTTATGTTGGGGTTCATAATGTCAACCCTGTAGAAATCATGACAAAACTGAAAACTCCCAAGTAGGGATGGAACACAGATACAATACTGGTATTTGTTTGTTTCTGAGATTCAGAGTTGGATGGTTGTATATTGATACGCACCCATGAAACTTTGAGTTCGGATTCGGATTCAAATACGGTGAGGATATTAAATGTCCAAATTCATATATGAATGTCAATTTAGTATTTAAACCTCTTGATGGACCGATGTTGGGAAATATTGGTCATGTTCCCAAGATCTGAGTCTAAAGAATGTTTCAACTTGGATGATCATTTTATAAATAAATAAAGACTTGCTATTTATTTGTTGACAGATTTTTTTTGTACTAAGTTTGTCAGATTTCTATACGTTTGATTGCAACTAAGTTTAGAATTTGTGCTACAACTATCTACTAGATTGCATTTACAAGAAATCTGACAAATTTGACCACATAAAATCTGTCAACAGATAACTAGACACTCCCATAAATAGAATTCCATTTTACATCCCTCTACTATGGGCTAAGAACACTTTTCAACCTTTACCCACAAAATGTTCACTTGTTAACCCTTAAATATCAAAACTTCACTTTTCAACCTTAGCTCAAATTTGAGGTAGTTTTGGGTGACATGTCATTGACATAATGTCCCTGTTCACCTAAACGACCGCATATAGCCCGTGTAAACGCTATATGGTGGTAGGGCATGTCCATTCAATTGCTCATGTATTCATCTTTTAGTTGTCCATTTAGCTCACGAATGGCTAAAGATAAGTGATTGATAGTTTAGTATTTATTGTTTAGGTGAACAATCTTACGATGTTATTCAAGCATAAATATTTATTTTATTCAATAAATTAGTATATTGGAGAACTTTATTTTTTTTCCACTTGTACTACAGAATAGCAATCTAAGTTTATTGGAAAATAAAAAAAAAACGTTGGTGTAACTAAAATTTAAAACTCTCCAAAGTAACCTAGTTTCTAATATGCATGTATTCAAAATTGTTCAAAAGCAATATACTAATCTTATCATTACTAAACAGAGGCTCTATATTAATTCTCACAAGACACGCTAGAAAAAATATAAATCAGAGATTGTCAGAAAAATTTAGCCATCAGTTCCAAATTCTAGTAATCATTTAATATTAACATTCATCGGATATACTACGTTTTCTAAAACCATTATCAACCAATGCAATTATTAAAACCAGATTAAAATTGGCATCCAAATTGTCCACTTTTTCATTACTAAAACTAGATTAAAATTTCCCCCCTCAAATCTAGGCCTTAATTACCGACATGTGTTGTGCAATCATGCAAACCGAGTATTTGTACGCATACATGTTGTGCAATGATGCAGATCAAGTATACATGCTTGCACAAGTGACAAATGAATATTTTTATGTTACAATAATCATGAAATTTGTTCCTTTAATGACTCATACACCAATGGTACTAACTAACTATTTAGAATCAATATTAATATACATGGATAAAAATATCTAAGATGTTACTTTCGATATTATTTTCATGAATATTAATGCATAACATATTGAATTAAGTGTATAATGAAGACATGAAGTGACATGTACTGGAAAAAACTGTGGATATGGGTAAAAAAATATATAGAGTAATTGATAAGTTCATCCTAACCGGATAGAGATTACAAGGTATCTATACATGTATTGAGTTGGAAAATAAACAAGTAGAGAGAGAGTGCAAAGATAAGTAATTTTGATTAGATGTAGGTACTAATAAACTTCTAATAATTATGTCTTATATAATTCTAGCCAGTGGAAGGACATGAGTAGATAGGGTTAGTTTTCCTAATTTAAGCATGGCTAGCTTTTAAATTCAATAATGTATAAATGATTTTAATTCTTTCTAGTAAAGTTCGATTGCACATTGAAAATTTTAGTTTAGGTTGATCAAGATAATGAAAATGTTTTAGTTTATTTGGCGGTCCTATTATACTTTATTTAAAAAACTACCACCTACTTCAAAAAAGATGCTCTAACTTTATTTGAAGTCAAACTATTAAGTTTGGCCAAGCTTGTAGAGAAGATTATTAACATTTATGATACCAAATAGGTACATCATGAAACTATATTTCATGATGAATCTAATCATATTTAGTATTATAAATATTTGATATTCTTTTGTATAATTTTGGTCAAACCTAAGATAATTTGACATAGAGCAAAACTAGAGTGCCATTCTTTTTTAGATGGAGGGAGTATTTATGTAATTTTGAAGTTTTTAAAATTCAAATACTATATATAGCCTTTAGTTATGTTGTCACACCAATGCCATCTCATCAAAATCATTCTAAATTGAGGCAAGGTTGTAAATTGAACTGTTCTGATAGTTGAGAGTTGAAAAGTGAATGATTTTGTAGTTGAAGGATGAAATATTGACCTAGCTCATAGTTGAGGGTTGCAAACTGGACTTTTATTAAATAGGCTATAATGGCTTAGTATATCGTATGACTTCCTAACTTCCTAAGCTATAAGTTCCTTTGGCGAACCATGGTTTTAATGCTCTCTCCAGGGATGTATCACATTCATTCCAAATTATAAGTTATTCTAATTTATAGAGAGAATTACAAAGATTTATGACATCAAATAGGCATACTATGAAAATATAGTTAATGAAGAATCTGATTATACTTATTTGTTATCATAAATGTTATTATTTTATTATATAAGTTTGATCAAACTTGAGATTCTTTGACTCTTCAAGAGAGTTGAATGACTTATATCCGAGTGTTGAGATAATGATGGTGTTTTGTTAAGGCCTCGCAATCAATAATTGTTTCTGCACTTCTACTGTTCCTTTTCTGGCTCAATTGTTTTCTTAGTCTGTGATTTTATATATCCTTAACAAAACATTTTTTTGTTAAGCCCCAAAATTGTCTCTTTTAATAGCAAAAGCATTTTTTTTGTGATGAATAGCTAAATGCATTTGAAGAGGCAAAACCAGTAATTGCTGCTATAAAGGAGAAGGGAGTGTCCAGCATCGGAGCTGCAGGTTATTGTTGGGGCGGTAAGAAGGATTATTGGCAACATTTTATTTTGAGCTTTTTGCAACCTAAAAAATGCCTTGTGAGCATTATTTTGTTCCTTTTATCTCTCTGTTCTTAAAATATATGCACTGGAAATTTGACCTCTTTCAGCAAAGGTGGTTGTGGAACTGGCGAAAGTTCATGAGATCCAGGCTGCTGTATTGTTACACCCTTCTTTACTAACTGTCGACGATATCAAAGGTCAATTATTTTGCAAGAGTTTCTTCCCTGACATGATAAAGTTATTCTAATACTGCAAGAGCTTGAATTGCTTACGCATTGATATGCTATCATCTAATCTAATACTCAGAGGTCAAATGTCCCATTTCCATACTTGGAGCTGAAATCGATAGGTCATCCCCGCCTGAATTGTTAAAGCAGTTCGAGCAAATTCTTTCAGCTAACTCTGAGGTAAGTTGTACTAGTAATATCTTTGAAACCTTGATCTGCCTTAAGCTAGAACTTTTACATGTGTATGAGAGTGTTCAGATTGCACTGAATTAAACTGGCATGCAAAACTCCGTGAGTACCGAAATAACTGGCTCTGATGATATTTTTTTTACCAGCAACAGAGGACGAGTGTGTCTTAAGTAGGTATTTTACTGTTTCTTCATCCATTGTTTAGAAAGCACAGCCGTGCATTACGTGTTATTAATAGAGTAGTTATTTCTGATTGTTTGAACTTTGAACCCACCAAAGTGATCATATTTACCTTTTCGACCTCTATCATTATAACTCAAAAAAAAAAGTTTGCCCTTTTGGATCATGTGAGCATTCACAGTTCAGGTTAAAATATTTCACAGAATCATCAGTTCTCCGATTTTTCTTTTTGCTCTGCAGATCGATCACTTTGTCAAAATTTTCCCTGGCGTGGCGCATGGATGGGCTGTGAGATACAGCGACGATGATGCAGCCGCTGTCACGAGTGCGAAGGAAGCTCTGCAAGACATGAGCCACTGGTTCAATAAGTACCTGAACTGAAATCTGTAGCAGCAGTTCTCCATGTAATAAGTGTCAGATAATTTGGCATTTTCATGGTCAATTTAATCCATAAATAAAACATCAGCAGATTCGTAACGACATATATGTGCATATGTATATCTCTAACAAACGCTACAGCATACAAATATGATAAACTAATCGATACTGTAAGTATGCAAAGTACTGTAATCACAGAGATAAGAGTGTACCCAGCGGAGGGTCCCATGTCGAGGGCATCGGAGGCTCCATTCGCACCAGACATAGTACGTTGCTCGAAGTCGTGGACCACATTCGATGCAGGAAGATGTTCGCAGTGCAGTCTCACGAACAGTCACCAGAAAGAAGACGGGTTCCGCGAGCGATCGCCAGGAAGAAGACGTCGGACGAGCAGTCACGGAATCGCTCCCCAAAAACCTAATCGCCGCACACCCCGTGCAAGGTTTGCAAGCGGACGAGGATTCCGGAGGCACCTACTCTCCTGCTACTCCGTGCATGCAGAAGTACTGAACGGGGAAAGCCAAAGGACGGCTGAGATGTGGTCTCTCGAAAGTGAAGAAAGGGGAAGAAGACTGACGGAGGACTTTCTGTTTTATGCCTGCGGCCGGGAGGGAGAGAGCCAGCGGAGGAATTCAGGAGTCGGAGACACGGAGAGACGGTAACTGACGTAATCAACTCGCCTCCACCATCGAGGAGAGAAACTCCCATAATTATGAGGATTAAGTGGCAAAACCTGGCCACGCCCGCCCGTCCGCTCGCTCGCCACTTGCCTGCTTGCCTTGCCACGCCACGCCCACGGCCACGGCCACGACCTCGGTCTCGGCCCGGCCCAGCCCGATCTGCGCCCGTGCCCACAGCCACGGCCCAGCCCGACCGGCGGCGCGCACGTGCGTGTGGCACTCCTTTGTCCTTTTCTCAGCTTCTAAATTAAGATGGATAATTTCCAACCAAATAAGGCAAGTAAACTTTCAGTCAAAATCTCATACGGTATTAAACCATACAACGCTTAATGTTACGTACCATAGAGTTTTATTTGATTTATTAAAATATTATACGGGTCAAGCCCATAATATATCCAACAATTCCCACCAAACTCTAGGGTTATAACAAAGTAGTCTCAGAACCATATTTCTTTTATATACCAGTATTTCGATGGAGACTGTTAAGTTGAACATCCATCTAGAGCAATAGTTTCACTCAGTCACAACTGAACAATGGACTAAGCCTTGAATTGACAGTTTTATGTGGGGTGAATGTCACTAAAGTCCTTAGCTTATACTAGGCTACAAAAGGCATCCTCTCTATTTGAAGCATATAAGTCATACTTCAGTTCCTTTCATGAGTATTTAGAGATCACCTAAATCTCATAGACTGTGACCAGCAGTCTGACTCATATAGATATGTTTCTCAAAAGATGTTCTGTAGGACATCTTTGCTTTAGCAAGCCACTTGGAATACATCAAGGTAAAAACTAACCTGCCTTACAGAAAGGAAAGATATTCCTCAGAAATGAGTCTTACTAAGGATCTTTCCTTACAATTTACTACTAGCTTGTTTCACCATTCTACTTCACGGGATCTCCGATCACATAGAACAGGTTACCACTATAGTAAATTTCATGTGAGTCTCAAACCCATCTCTCTCGATGCACTTTCTATCGCATTGCATGACAGACCCTTAGTGAACTGATCTGCCAGATTGTTAGACGTGTGAACATAGTCCAACGCTATTACTCTGGAGTTTCTCAATTTTCTGATAGATTTTAGTCATCTCTTAACATGCCTTATAGACTTCATGTTATCCTTAGAACTGTTAACCTTCATAATCATAGTCTGGTTATCGTAGTTCATAGAAATAGCCGGTATGGGTTTTTCAATAACCGATAAATCCATAAGAAGATCACGAAGCCACTCGGCCTCAGAGCCAGTGGTGTCTAATGCTGTAAGTTCTGCTTCCATTGTAGACTTTGTTAAGATAGTCTGCTTGCAAGACTTCTAGGAAATAGCACCACCTCCAAGCGAAAACACATATCCACTTGTGGCATAAAGCTCATCAATATCAGAGATCCAGTTGGTATCACAATAGCCTTCTAGCACCTTTAGATGTCCGGTATAACGAATACCATAGCTCATAGTGTCTTTTAGATAGCGCATCACTCTCTCAAGAGCACGCCAGTGATCATCTTCCGGGTTTGACACAAACTGGCTCAGCTTGCACACAGTAAATGAGATGTCAGGCCTTGTTGCACTAGCAAGATACATGAGCGAACCAATGATCTGGGAATATCTTAATTGATCCCTTGCTATTCTCCGATTTTTCCTTAATAACATACTCGGGTCATAAGGTGTAGGAGCAGGTTCACAGTCACTAAACCCAAAGCGACTCAGTACCTTTTCCACATAGTGGGATTGTAACAGAGTTACCCCACCATCACCTTCTCTCAGAAGCTTGATATTAAAAATAACATCAGCCTCTCCCAAATCTTTCATTTCAAAATTATTAGATAAAAATTCCTTCACCTCGTCAATCACTTTGAGGCTGGATCCAAAGACCAGTATGTCATCAACATATAAGCACAAAATAACTCTTTCACCCCCACCATACCGATAGTACACATATTTGTTAGCTTCATTCACAACAAAGCCAGCAGATAATAGAGTTCTATCGAACTTCTCATGCTACTGCTTAAGAGCTTGTTTTAGGCCATATAATGACTTTAATAATTTACACACCTTGCCTTCTTGACCATTTGCTACAAACCCATCTAGCTGATCCATATAGATCTTCTCCTCTAACTCTCCATTTAGGAAAGCTATCTTAACGTCCATTTGATGAACGATAAGACCATAGGAGGCTGCCAGGGAAAGCAAAACTCGAATTATAGTCAATCGGGCAACCGATGAATAAGTATCAAAGAAATCCTCAGCTTCCTTTTGAGTATAACCCTTGGCCACAATTCTTGCCTTATACCTCTCGATAGTACCATCAGACCTAAGCTTTTTTCTGAACACCCATTTGCAGCCTATAGGCTTGCACCTATAGGGACGATCAACTATTTACCAAGTTCCATTAGACATAATAGAATCCATCTCACTCCATACTGCTTTCTTACATAAGTCAGCATTAGGAGAGTAATATGTCTCTTCAATGGTCGTTGGTGTGTCATCCACAAGGTGCACAATATAGTCATCACCAAAAGACTTTATAGTCCTTTGTCTCTTACTTTTTCTAGTGACTATAGTGTCACCCTCCTTAGGATTTTGCATATAGGGTTTCTCAATTTGTTCTATCGGAGTAAAATTTTCATGCTCATGGAAAATTATAAATTCATGACCAGTCGTGCTAGGTGCATTTTCATGGAAAATTCATTCTAAAAAAATGTAGCGTCTCTAGATTCCATGATTGTATCAACAACCATCTCAGGAACACTAGAATTTATAATTAAAAATCTATAGCCCACGCTGTGAATAGCATAACCAAGAAAAACATAATCAACAGTCTTTGATCCAATCTTTCACTTTTTGTTTATTGGCACATTCACCTTTACCAAACAACCCCAAGTTCGTAGGTAAGAGAGATTTAATCTCTTGTTCTTCCATTCCTCGAATGGTGTAATTTCTTCGTTCTTTATGGGCACCCTATTCAGGACATGACACGCTGTCAATATAGCCTCACCCCACCATTCCTGAGATAGTCCTACAGTCTCTAACATGACATTAACCAAATCAGTTAGAGTACAGTTCTTTCTCCCTGCAATCCCATTGGACTATGGTGAGTATGGTGGCGTCCTCTCATGAATAATTCCATGCTCCGCGCAAAACTCAGAAAATTTATTTGAGAAATATTCTCCCCCGCGATCGGACCACAAACATTTGATTTTCTTCTCAAGTTGATTTTCTACCTCAGCTTTATAGACTTTAAAATAATGCAACGCTTCATCTTTAGTTTTCAATAAATACACAGCAAAATCTAGTACAATCATCTATAAATGTCATGAAGTATCATTTACCACATTTAATCAATTCACCATTCATTTCGAATAAATCAGAATGAACGAGTTCTAATGGTGCCAAGTTCCTCGCCTCAGCAGCCTTGTGAGGCTTGCGCGGTTGCTTCGATTGCACACACACCTGGCACTTAGAATCTTTGACTAAGTTAAATTTCAGGATTAAATTCAGATTTGCAAGCCGCGTGAGACAACCAAAATTAATGTGATAAAGTCGTGAATGCCATATATTCGACTCATCCAAAACATTAACATTGTTCACTACTTTATTACACACATCATCAAGCAAAGATAAGCGAAACAAGCCTCCGCAATCATAACCTTTTCTAACAAATATTCCATGTCTCGACACAACACACTTATTGGACTCAAGCACAATTTTTAAGCCATCGCGACACATTTGAGAACCACTAACAAGATTCTTCTTGATGGAGGGGACATGCTACACGTTTTTTAATAGCACCGTCTTTCTCGAAGTAAACTTCAAAATGACTGTACTAGCACCAAGAACATGCACATGCGAACCGTTTCCCATCAGCAAGGCTCCAGTCCTGCCGGCCTGATAGGAAGTAAACAAAGAAACATCAGCACACACATGAATATTAGCATCGCTATCCATCCACCACTCAGGTGAAAGACAAACTGAAAGAACAAAAGGTAAAGAATTGCCATACCTAGATGTTCCTCCTCCAGTCTCGCTAATCATCACGGTTGCTGATTTCTTTTCTTGCTTATATTTGCGATCTGGGCACACACTTGCCCAATGCTCATCACTCCGGCAAACAAAGCAACCTCCACCTTTCTTATTGTTTTTCTTCTTAAACTGAGCAGTTTGCTTAGGCTTTGTATTATTGTTCTCTTGCGTGTTCTTCTTTTTATTACGTGATGCAAATGAGTTTTCTTCTACACCATATTGGCAGCAGAAGACTCAACTCCTTTTCCACGGTTGTCTTTTGCTCTCGCCCTCTCCTCAACATCAAGAGATCCAATAAGCTTAGCCACGCTAAACTCTTATCTCTTGTATTTTAGAGAAGTAGCAAAATCCCTCCAAGAAGGTGGCAGCTTAGCGATTATATCGCCGGCCACAAACTTTTTGGGTAATAGACATGGAAAATATTCTAGTTCCTTTGCTAGCGCCTGTATCTCATGAGCCTGTTCTACTATAGAATGGTTTTCAACCATTTTATAATCATACAACTGCTCCATAAGGTACAACTCACTACCAGCATCAGAAACTCTAAACTTTGCCTCAAGAGCATCCCATAACTCTTTGCCTGATGTGCAAGATATACAGTTTTTTCTCATACTTACTATGAAGTGCACTAATCACGGCGCCTCGAAATAGGTTATCGGCAGCCAAGAACTTTTGCTCCTTTCTCAGGAGTAAATTGTTCAGGCTTTCCCTATGCGGCGTGATAGCAGTTCATAGCAGTCAACCACAATACCATCTTGGCACGCCATATCATGAAATTCTTGCCATCAAAATTATTTGGCTTCAAAGCAGCAACAAAACCACTAACACAAATTTGCCTAACATTAGGTTTTTAGATTATTAGATAATTAGGCATTTTCATGGTCAATTTAATCCAGAAATAAAACATCAGCAGGTTCATGACGACATATATGTGCATGTGTATATCTCTAACAAACGCTACAGCATGCAAATATGATATACTGATCGATACAGTAAGTACACAAAGTACTGTAATCACAAAGATAAGAGTGTACTCAGCGGAGGGTCCCATACCGAGGGCATCAAAGGCTCCATTTGCACCAGACATAGTGCGTTGCTCGAAGTCGTGGACCACAGTCGATGCAGGAAGATGTTCGTAGTGCAGTCCCACGAACAGTCACCAGGAAGAAGACGGGTTCCACGAGCGATCACCAGGAAGAAGACGTCGGACGAGCTGTTGTGGAATCGCTCCCAAAAAACCTAATCGCTGCACACCCCATGCAAGGTTCACAGGCGGACGAGGGTTCCAGAGGCACCTACTCTCCCGTTACTCCGTGCGCTCAGAGGTACGGGACCGAAAAAGCCAAAGGACAGCTGAGATGTGGTCTCTTGGAAGCGAAGGAAGGAGAAGAAGACTGACGGAGGACTTTCTATTTTATGCCTGTGGTTAGGAGGGAAAGAGCCAGTGGAGGAATTCAGGAGTCGAAGACACGGAGAGACGGTAACTGGAGCAATCAACTTGCCTCCACCATCAAGGAGAGAAACTCCCATAATTATGTGGATTAAGTGACAAAACCTGGCCACGCCTGCCCGTCCGCCTCGCCATGCCCATGGCCATGGCCTCGGCCCAGCCCACGCCCACAGGCACGGCCACATGCGCGTGTGGCACTACTTTGTCTTTTTCTCAGCTTCTCAATTAAGATGGATAATTTCCAACTAAATAAGCCAAGTAAACATTCAGTCAAAATCTCATACGGTATTAAACCATACAACGCTTAATGTTACATACCATAGAGTTTTATTTGATTTATTAAAATATTATATGGGCAAGCCCATAATATATCCAACAATAAGCTCCTGATAACGAACATTATGCAACCATACTGTATTTCTATTTTATTGACTTGAACTTTTGCTTGCGTATGGGTGCTATGTATTTTAATAGTCCACTTGTTTGTGGTATTTATACTATGTAAGGAATATGGCCTCTTATGCCATTTTTATAGTAATTTTTGTCATTGAAGGGATGACATGTCGAATGGAACTAACAAGTATTTGGGTCCCTATAGATATAAGATAAAAGGATTGCACAAAGATTCAGCAAAACACGTGAAATCAGACAACACTAAGGGCCATTTGGATCCTTTCATTTGGAGGAAATTGAAATCTACTTAATAAATTAAGCTATTTGGCTTGGAATTTGATATTCCACCACTTTCTAAAATTCACATATAAGCCTTTTTTCAAATTCATAGGGTGAGAGATAGAAACTGATTACATAGATCACAATTCTATAGTTCTACTTTGCAACTTATAACACACTCTTCAACTCGCTCCCCTACGGTAGAAATACAACACATAAGTATCTCTCTCGTATAGCCAAAATAATATACAAATATAGTGTATAATCTATATACAAAACCATATTAGCTTAATTAATATATGTCTAAATTATGATTATTAAAATGAATTCAATTCCTAGGATCCAAACGGACCTAAGAGAAAATGCAACTAGGGAATAATCGACTGGAGCATCAACTGCATTTAACCAAAGCCGCTAGGCAAGAAGATGAGTGAAAAATTTCGATAGAATATTGTTTTCTATGTATAATTTGGAAATATATTAATTTCCCCTTCCCGTGAAAAAGAGACTTCTGAGGTTCATGAAATGATTGAACAGGGTTTTTTTTAAAGGCGGCAAGAGCTTTGCCTGATTTTTATGATTGAGCAGGGTTAAACTTTTAGTAGGTGACCAACAAAAGAAGTCTCTATCAAATCTGTTAAACTTTTAGTAGGTGACCAACAAAAGAAGTCTCTATAAACAAGTAAACAACCATAAGGAGTATATGTTTATTCTTTTTAAGGTCTATAAACTGTGATATTAATTGAAATAACATTAAAGTATTCACTTACAAGCTAATAAATGCCTAGAAATATCCTTATATAACATATGTCATTACTAAAAAAATAGCTTCTTTATGTTATCTACGTGACTGAATCTTGGTCTTGGAATAAAAGGAGAATCAAAGTTGTAGTTCAAATTATCTTTTCAAATAAATATAATATAAAAACACAAGAACACAGTTCAATATAAGAGTTTCAAACATAAAAATAAGAACTCAAAGTATGACAACTGATAACACATAATGTTTTAACATCAGGCTAAAATGGTCAAATGGCCCAAGATGCAGTAAATTGGACTCGATCTAAAACAATTAAAGCAACACAACCTTAGCCTATACAAAACTATTTCACCCACTCACATGTTGCACCTTAGATTAAAAAGATAAAGCTAATGATTCCCTAGGGCCAACATACTAGACATGGCCTTAGCAAAGTTTACACTAAAAGTAAAGTCCATAAGGGCTTAAAGTAAACCTATCACTAATAAGCAGATTCTAGCAAGTAATCCTAGTTGTCACAACAATAAACTTGCACTCAACAAGGAAAGCTCTAAGCTAGCACAAGGAAGTAATGCAAGAATGTAACAGAGGCATAGAGACAACCATATTTTTCCCATGATATTGGTTGTTGCCACAACCTCCTAATCTAAGTGGAGCAGCAAAGAGTCGCAAAGACTCTATTTAGCTCAATTGAGTCACGAAATCTCAAGTCTCCACTAGAGAATATCCATTCTCCAATCCATAACAACGGGGCTCAAATTGTGAACACCAATAGGAGCCTCCCAACAAGAAACTCCACCGGGAAAATCACCTAATACTCCACCGAGCCATCTAGCTACCAGCAAACACCAAGAGTAACAAGTCTTTAACATAATTGAAAACCCTAGTTGAGTTTTGATAATTGAGTGTCAACTAGTGGACTAATGCTTTCAATAAGATCATTGACCTAGGTCCACACTTGGAGTTGAGCAAGGCGAGGAGATGGTGGAGATGATGCTTACCACTAGAAGCAAGTGCTCAACATGAAGAGAAAGGAGATGGAATTAAAAGAAAGCCTGAAGGCAAAGGTGCAATAGAGAGCGCATGGTCGAATTTAAGATAGATAGTTGTACTAATAAGAGGAAAACTCTATAGCAATTATGGTTGTTTACTTGTTTAGTGCCACTAGGTGATGCTCCACTCTGTATGCGCATTAGAACTAGTGACGCGGTGAGGAAGCAAGTGAAAAAGTTTTGAAAATGCTAACTCTATGCTTAGGACGCATTTGGAGTTAGCACATTTCAAAAGATATTTGAGAGAGTGGCCAATTGGAGGGTTTTGTAGGTGAAAGGTCCTAAAGGGCTGGAGGGGGGTGAATAGCCTAATAAAATCTCTACAAAAACACTAGAGCAACTAATTAGTCAATTAGAAAGCAAAACTTTTAGCTCTAGCACTACACAAGGGCTACAATCCACCTATTCCAACAATTCTAGTAGATTATGATCTCTAGGCACACAAGAGAGGCTAAGTCACTAACTTACTCTAGTTGAGCTAGCTACCATGCAAAGTTAACTAAACAACTAACTAAGCTACTCAACTAACCACTTCTACTCAGAGAGCTACTCTACACAAGTAAGAGGAATGTAAATGCAAGAGTGTAGAGAGATTATACCGCACGTGGCAAGAGATGATCAATCAATCAATAAGCACCAAATGAATGCTGGGAGAATACCAAAGAGGCAAGTGACACAAGATTTTTCTCCTGAGGTTCATGTGCTTGCCGACATGCTAGTCCCTATTGTGTCGACCGTTCACTTGGTTAAAAAAAAAATTGGTTTGTATGACATAAGCACACTGTCATGGTAGGTACAAAATTGGTCATAAAAAGTGTCTTATGACAAAAAAATAGCGTCATGCCGGTCGTCATATAACGACCATCACATAATGTACCTTGTGACGATAATATTGAGAACCGTCACAAAATGTTATGACCTTTTGTGATGGTTGTGTCTTTCCATCACATATTGTTATCTTTTATGACGACTATAACTGTCACATATTGGTCAGTCAACGCGTCACCTAATGTACGAAACATCATAAATGGTATGTGCGAGGACATTCTCAGATAAGTTTTTTTGACAACACAGAAATGTCATATATAAGTATGTGGATTTTGTGACGCCTAGATTTTGTCTTGTTTTGTATGGTAGTTAGAGACATTTTGAGACGACTGTATGGCGTCACAAATTGTCCTCTCATTCATGATGAGCGTGGCAGCCATATTCAGTGACGACACACTGATCTTTCATCACAACTCATAAAAGCATAATACACATATATATCAGCCAAGCCATCAGCCACAACATTCTCATCACAAGTCATAAATCATACACAATTCAATCAAGCCATCATGCATACACATAAATTCAAGACCAGAAGACAACGGTTCAACATGTTCCAGCACACTTGTTCCACCACATAGTTCCAGGTTCCATCAGGCATGTTCCACCATAAGAGGTTCAAACATACAGAGGTTCCACCACAAAGGTTCAAACATACAAATAGATTGCACATAGTTCTGACAAAGTTCCAACCATAGAGTAAGTTCTAGCAAGGTAGCAAAAGCTTAGGCAAAGGCATCATCCTCAGACACTGCATTCATACCTACCTCAATCTTTGTGAAGTTTCAGGACAGCTCGTAGCAGTGCATTAGTCTCTTCAAACTTGGTATGCATCCCCTTCACTTCCTCTTGGGTCTGACGCAACAAACTTTGGTTTTCTTCAAGTGCAGCCTATTGAGCTTGAAGCTGTGCTTGCAACTCTTCCTGCTTCCTAGCAACTTCCTCTCTTTCTGCTTGGAGTGTTTCCTCAAACTGAGCTTGCAGGCATTCTTGTGCGGCTGTTGATGTGGACTGGCCAGTCTTCGATGGTCAAGGGACACCAATGTTAGGAAGGAAGGTAGATGAATGGCTGATCTGGCTGAGACAGTCAGCAACAATCTTGGAGGGAGACTTTTGTTCTTCTCCTTCTTCGGGCTCTCTTTCCTTCTCTGCAACCATTTGTTCCTACATAAAATGAATCCACTTAATAACAAGGCCATACAACAGTGTTGAACCAAGCATTTACTTGAGTGCAGTACATGCATGTATCCATTGATTTTGTAACTTACATATATTTCATTTGCAAGAGGAGTACGGCCATTTTGGGGACTACTCATACATTCCCTAAAGAAATCAACAGCATCTGGCTCCATGTTGTTGTACTTAGTCCTCTGCAGCATGTAAAAAACTTGGGATATAAGATTAGCCATAGATTATTTGTACATGCCAACAGTAAGATGCCAAAATATGTATGCACTATAGATCATACAAGTATTTGCCTCAGTATTTGCCTCTAGATTTTTTATGCCAACAACAAATACAATCACTAGCAAAGTCAACTAGTTATTGACAGTTCAAGAAAAACAACACAGGAACATGCATCAATGCAACCTGGACAGATCAAGAATAATAACTTGGCCTAAACAACACCTACTACTGATGATGATCATCTCTGATGACATAGCAATTCCTCTTGCAGATTTCAGTTTCAAATGGTCACCATAAAAGAATTGGAGCCTAAACACCTATTGATTATAGCTCACTCAGCACAGCACAAATATTATGAACATGGGAGCTCATCTCAGAAATAATCGGAGCACATGCTAACTTGACAGTTCAAAAGCACATGGTAATTACTAAGCTACAAATGTACAAAAGACATAGTATCTGTACCAGGCTATATCGATGGCCAATATAGGACCTAGCCTAGTCCTTTGATGAAGCTACACTTGGGCTCGGTTTACTTTTTTCTTAGCATATTTTTCCTGCACCACATGCAATACAGAGTTGTCATTCACATGCATAGTTTGCATTGCATATTAACAAAAGTAGATAATTCAGGCATGGGCCTGATTCTTTGGGTCACACCAGTACTCTACCATCTTGGTCCATTCCTCTTTCTTCATTTTAGGTGGAGGTTGCTTGACCAGCAGCTGTTCTTCTATTAGTGACTCGTTGAAGTACTTCTTTTTCAGGTGATACCTCATCAGCCTTACTCCCCTCTTAATGATATCAGTGCATGCAACTTTACTTGGTGCCTCATTCTTAACATCCACATCCAACCTTGACTAAAGCCACACAAATCATTTATTAGATACAATTTTTCACATGGGAGTAGAGTAATGCAAGAGAGTATTTGGAGGAGTGAAATAGCTGTCTCACCACCACTTTGTCAAGCACTTTTTTTACTTCTGCCTTTCCTGCATCATTGTCATAAAGCTTCCATGATGTGTAGATGGGCATGTTGTCTCTAAGGGCAACACTAGTTTCTGATGCCAGCTTCGCTGCCTGAAGTGGGACATCAGGTCTTTTCTTCCCTTCAGCCACTTGGATAGCTAGCTTCTTTCCTCTATTTAGCATCTTCTCTAAGCCATGACCCATGGTTTTCTTGCGGACATTCTTTGGGGACGCTGCATTGGCAAATAATGATCAAAATGTGTTATTAAAGCAGTAACAATTATAGATAATGAATGGAGAAACAAATGCTTAGAAACTCGTATTGTTTACCTAGAACTAAGTCATCTCTTGGTTCTCCTTCATATGTATGACCCTCTAAATTAGCGGCATCAAATTGCTCAGTTGACTCATTGATGTCATTGCTTTGCCTAGAGCTCTGTCCACCTGGTGAGGTGTCTGCAGGAACTGCTTGGTTAACACTAGTTGTGGGAGTAGGTTGCTGAGATAGGATAGTAGTGGCTCTAGGAGTACTATGCTCAGTGTTTGGACCAGGCAAAGACATGGCTACACTAGACCTAGTGAATCTAGGAGGACTAGGTATTGTGTTTGCACCAGGCACAGACATGGCTGCACTGGTCCTGGTGAATCTAGGAGGACTAGGTACTGTGTTTGCACCAGGCATAGACATGGCTACACTTTTCCTGGTGTATCTAGGAGGACTAGGCTGTGTGTTTGGAATAGGTGAAGACATGGCTGGACTGGTCCTGGTGACTCTTGGAGGAGTAGGCACTGTGTCTCTAGTTTCTGTGGTGTGGCTACCGCTTGTAGTGAGGTGGCCTTGTAGTTGGCTGCTACTAGAAATGGCATTTGGTTTTGGGTTGGCTTTTCAAAGTGTTCTTAGGAGGCAAGGGATGTCTTGGCCTAGGTGGTAGATGGTCTACAGGCAAAGGCATGGCTGCACTTTGCCTAGTGATTCTGGTTGGCGTGCGCGATGGCTGCTGGTTCATAGCCGCCATTGTTGCCACCTTTTGCTTCTTCTGTTGCGGGTGAGTTCCTAGAACCATTGGTCTTTCCTGGCAAGAGAAAATGCATCTTATTAATTATGAAAGAAGTGTCAAGTAGATTAATTAACTACAATGAAGTATATATGTTTCAAATGGAGAGACCAGAAACTTGTTAATTGTCCAAGTAATCCATCTCACCTCAGTATTGACCTCATTATTGAGGTCATCATCAGAATTATCATCACTGTCAGATTGGTTATCAATGTTAGATGAAGGATCATACTCAGTGTCAGATTTTGGATTGTCAGATACTAGTCTCTTCCCTTTGCCCCCTTTCTGTTTTCAAAAAACATCACTAACAGTCTGAGCTAACACCGGAATACCGAAAGACTTAAAAACTTCCTGAACATCCTTTACATTCGCATCCCTCTCTTGCTCGTACTTGGTTTTTGTCATTTTTGTATTACTTATTACAACCAAACGTAGAAAGAGCAAAAACTGGATTCAGTTTCTGTAAAAGAGTTGAAAAAACCTAACAGATTAGTAGAGAAATTGTAAACGAACCAAAAGGAGCAGTCTAATAGTTAGTCAAACCATTGAAATTGTAAATGAAACAAAATGGAGCTAATATCCTACTACTTTGTGTATCTTGATACAAAGAGCATGTCGGGGTGCCTTTTTCTATGGGCTGTAGATCCAGCTAATATCAGATTTCAATAAACATGTCACAAATTCATAATTCTTTTCTTTAGCATGTCGGGGTGAATAAAACAAGTATGAAACGGTAGTGCACTAACCAGTAGTCTTGTACTAACACTTAACAACTGGTGTTGTCATACACGTACAATTTAAATGATTGTTTACATTTTAACATCTATAACACAGCAAGGCCAAAAGGCCATTCATGGTCTTTTGTGCTTCCCCATAGAACTACTAGTGCAAGAAAGGGTCTAACTAACAAAGAAACCTCTAGGAAGCAAATAATTCACCACATCTACCGACCAAGGTAACAGGAGCTACAAGTTAGGGGAGAAGGGAAAGCAAGAAATGTTTGAGGAACTAACCAAAGCTGGCCGGAGGGGGACTGCGTAGACGACGAGGCTAGGGCCTGGCAGACGACAGCTAGAGGAGGTGGTGGCGCTCTATGCAAAGCCACAGAGATCAGTCCGCGGAGGGAGTCAGAGCTGCCGGTGGCGGGATGGGCCGCTCTGGCCTCCAATGTTGGTGTGGTGGCAGGATAGGCAGCTCCACGCACCAACGTAGGAGTGAGGATTGGATGGCCAAATCTGGCCTATGGCGTTGGTGTGCTGGCGGGACGAGAGCCTCTGGCTTCGGGTGTTGGTGTGCGGACGGGATGGGAGCCTCTGGCTTCGGGTGTTGGTGTGCCGACGGGATGGGAGTCTCCGGCTTCGGGTGTTGGTGTGGCGGAGGGATGTCCAGGTCTGGCCTCCAGCGGCGATGTGGCCACGAGATGGGTAGATTCAGCCACGGCGGAGGTGTGGTGCTGGGATGGGTGGCGTAGGAGTGGCGACGGGAGGTGTGGCGAAAGCGGTGAGTGGCGGGCGGGGTGGTGGCAGCGGAGTGGTGGCTGGTGGTGAGTGGCGGGAGGGGTGGTGGCGGCAGAGTTTTGGCGGGCGGGGTGGTGGCAGCGTAGTGGCGACAGGCGGTGAGTGGCGAGCGGAGTGGTGGTGAGCGGTGTGGCGGCGGCTTGGCGGTTAGTGGAGGGAGAAGAAGGAGATTGGGGATTTCCCCTTGGTCTGACCCGTGGGCAAGAGGATAAGGCCATGGGGGGAACTTGGATGCCTTGAGCGGGAGGCATGGTGGGGCCCATGTGTCGGCGAGCGAATCAACGTGGGAGAGTGTGAGGTGCAGCTTTGAAAATTTGGCCACATTTTTGTCCTGGCGCAGTGGGTCCACTATGTCTGTGACCGTTTTAGTAGTATTAGGACTTCAAATGGATGTTTTGGCTAATAAACGATTGAAAATGGAAACAATGTCTGAAACAAAGTTGTACAACGCGTTGAGATCTACCAATTTGGTTTTGGTTATTTCTTCGTATGACTTTGTTTCGATAGTTTGAAATTTGAATTTCAAAATATTCAAACTTCTAACAAAAATTTGGGGTACTAAATAATTTCAAATTAAAAAGTGATGAACACAAAGGTTGCACAACTCATCAAGACCTACAATTTTTGTTTTGGTCATTTGTTCATCCGACAAAGTGACAGTAACTTTGTTCATAGAAATTACATCTCTCACTTATAGTTCATGAAACTCCAAGAGAGAATGTAAAATTTATGAACTAAGTTACTACCACTTTCTTGGATGAACAAATGACCAATACAAAAAATGTAGGTCTTGATGAGTTGTGCAACCTTTGTGCTCATCACTTTTTAATTTGAAATTATTTAGTACCCCAAATTTTTGTTAGAAGTTTGAATATTTTGAAATTCAAATTTCAAACTATTGAAACAAAGTCATATGAAGAAATAACCAAAACCAAATTGGTAGAGCTCGATGCGTTGTACAACTTTGATGTTTGTGATTTTTTTAGCTGAAATCATTTGGAGTTTCAAAATGTGGTGTAAAGTTGTAATTTTTTTATATTCAAATTTTGATTTGTTCAAACTTTGACACATGTTGATGGAGCCAAAATCAACGCTATACATTGATAGATCAAGATTTTAGAAAATTTTAGGAAAAACATCAGATTTGGAGCTAGTATGTGGGAGAAAAACTTGTTAGAAGTTTTTGCCATAGATCAAAAAAAGAATTGATGTTTCCACCACATGGGAGGCTAATGAGCATGCTGGGCCCACATGTCATTGAAACTTTGGAACACATGGCACTCGAGGCTAATTAGCTAGAGCCTGGCCAGCCAAGCCACCTGCAGCAGCGCCGCCCACCCTCACAAGCAGCCGCGCCGCCCCCTCCCCCACAAGCAGCAGCGCCGCCCCCCTCCCCCCCATCAACAACCTTGGTGCCCCTAGAGGTAGCCTGGCCAATGACCACAGCTACTCCCTTGCTCGTGCCACACCGGCCACTCGTGCTAGAGAATGGAGCCTGCATTGGCGACCCCTGCTGGAGAGTGGAGATGCACCGACCACCCTTGCTAGTGCCGCACCGGCCACCCGTGGTGGAGCCTGGCTGGCCACGCCACCTGCTCCCATCGGCCCCCTCCCCCCCCCACTAGCAGCAGCGCTGCCCACTCTCACAAGTAGCTGCGCCGCACCCCTCCCCCCACAAGCAGCAGTGTCGGCCCCCTCCCCCCATCAGTAGCCTCGGCTCCCCCAGAGGCAGCCTGGTCGGTGACCATAGCTGCTCCCTCGCTCGTGCCACACCGGCCACCCATGCTAGAGAATGGAGCCTGCATCGGTGACCCCTATTGGAGAGTGGTGACCCCTGCTGGAGAATGGAGCCTGCATTGGCCACCCTTGCTAGTGCCACGCCGGCCACCCGTGGTGGAGCCTGGCCGTCCACCCTAGCTAGAGCCTGGCAAGCCAAGCCACCTGCTCCCACATCTACTGCCTCGGCCCCCTCCCCCCACTAGTAGCAGCGCCGCCTAGGTCAAGATGGATAGAAGCTAGATTTATAGTAGTGCCCCATTTATTGCACCCTATTTGTTTGGTGTTGCACAATTCATGGAACATGTCAGAAGTAGATATAGTGCAGATGAGAAAATCAAGTGCCATTCCGAAAATGCCTAAACCAAATAGAAAAAAGCCAAGGTGAGGTATAGGAGGATATCGAAATCAATGGTATGTCTATGTCCTATACAAGGTGGACAAGCTAAAGATGTCATAGAAGATAGTGCATGGGGAGTTCAGGGGTTGATTCAAGATTTGCACACTGCAGCAAGCCATGGCTTTGGTGGTAACTTATATAAAGAAATCATGGAAGAGGCAAAGCGTGAGCTTTATCCGGCTTACACTGAGGAATCTAGGCTAACATTCATTATTAAACTGCTGCATATAAAAGTGTACAATCAGATAACAAATTCTGGGTTCGATGCTTTCCTTGAGATGCTTTTGACATCTTTGACGAATGTGACCGGCCTCCCTAAGTCCTATAATGAAATGAAAGCTCTACTTTGGAAGCTTGGTTTTGGTTATGTTTGTATTGCTGTGTGCAAGTATGATTGTGCCTTATTTTGGAAGGACCATGAAGACGATGATCATTGCCTAGTTTGTGGCTTCACAAGATGGAAAGTGAACAAGGAGGGCAAAAGGAAAGTTCCTCACAAGGTCCTCCGTTACTTTCCAATAATTCCACACCTTTGAAGGCTTTTTATCTCAAAGCAGCGGGCACCATATGCAAGATGGCATAAGGAAAAGAGGGTACCAGTTGAGAATGAAATGAGACATCCTGCTGATGGAGAAGCTTGGAAAGAATTTGATAATACTTTCAAGTCTTTTGCAGATGATCCCTATAGTTTGAGGTTAGCCATTGCTATTGATGGATTCAACCCATTTGGTCAGATGACCAATTCATACAGCATCTGGCCAGTGTGGGGGTATTAACCCCTATACGCTTACGGCTAAGCTTGGGTCGGCCCAGATCAGAGGGTCCGGTCCACCAAAAGACGACGCGTGGTCCGGCCAACCTGTTCAGAGTCTCGCGCAAGGAGTCGAGACAGAATTGGTGATCAAGCAGGATCCTAGTCGGTTAGAATAGGAATCCTTATCCGGCCACCTATAGCAATTGTAACTGGCTAGGATTAGTTTCCAGATCTGTAACCCTGCCCCCGGACTATTTAAGGCAGGCAGGGGACCCCTCTAAAAAACATCTCTCATTGATATACAGCAATACAATTAGACGCAGGACGTAGGTATTACGCCTTCTTGGCGGCCGAACCTGGATAAAACCTCGTGTGTCTTGCGTCACCGTCTTGTTTGTGGCTTGCGCATCTGTCTACCGACAATCTACTACCTTGGGCATACCCCTGGGTAGATTGCTGACCATATTTTGTCGACAGTGGCATACCAGGTAGGGGGTGTGCGTACTGCTCTCCAAGCAAACAAGATGGTCATCATCTCCAGCTTCATGGCTACACCGAACGGCCTCACGTTCACCATCGGTCAGATCACCTGGACCACCGGCTCCGACGATTTCATCGCCACGATCACGGAGGAGGCGCGGATTCAATCGGTGTTGACCGCTGCTTCACCTGCATCGGCTACGGCTCCGACCACGATGGATACGGCTCCGACCATGGTGGATACGGCTCCGACCATGGAGGATCTGGCTCCGACCACGGTGGATCTAGCTTTGACCACGGTGGATCTAGCTTCAACCACACCCGCATTTCTTTCAGCCACACCAACAACCCGTCGTCCGATTCCCCGCTACAAAGGGAGGCAGATCGACAACACCGACCTGCTCGACTCCATCGATCGGGTTGGCACCAAACTTGCTGAAACCCTAGCTCTGGTAAGTTCAATTCAAAGTGGACCTAGTGAGTAGGTAACTGCTTCCCACAACAGATCTACCTGACCAGCTCGGGCCAGTCGTCTTGCACGACTTGGTACAGATCTCATGGTCATATCTACTCCTGAAGGGTGCTCCGCTCATCGCCGGCCAGCCTCCGCGACGGGTCTTCGGCTCTCCGAGTACGAAGCCTTGATGGAGAACTACCAGGCCCAACCCTATGGCCTATGAAACGTTGCCTCCAACTACGTGTACAATATACAACGCCGCTTGGATCTGTGTCGACCTCGGCCGAAGCCACGCAACTTCGTCAACATGATCCGGATTGAGGATTATCAAAAAGGATCCATCCACACAGTCCAAGAGGGTGACTCCAGCTCCTCATCTGGCATCGCATCTAATGCCTCCGACCACACTAAGCTCCAGCATCATGATGATGAAGGTGTCGAATATGATCTAGATATCCTAGACCATGCCCTAGGGTTCCCACAATTCACGTCCTTCCCACCAAGACGAGGGAATTTGATCAATGTTGTCAGTAATGATGAACCACCAGCAGTCGGCGAAACAGAACAGTAAAGGATTGCACGCGAAGCACGTAATATTGACCATTTTAATCGCCGACAAATCGAAGCTGAAGCAGAAGAGGAGGCACGACGCATAAGGGTCCAGCCACGCGACCTCAACAATGCTTTCGATAGGGCGGGGGACAAATAGGTCTTCAGGACTCCAAGCGCCAACATAGCCATCGCTATGGCGACAATGCAACGGCTACCCAATACCCTAGAAACTTAGGCAGTTCGTGATGAAATACAAGCCCATCTGACGGCTGCTATGCCCCAGACCACAGAGATTGTAAATCAAGCCTGGGCTCCCTCTGTCTCAGTCGAGTCAAGCCACAGCCACCAGTACTCAAGTCGCTCACAGCCACCCAACCCACGTGGCTCGCACAACAACGACCCATCAGACAACCGTCAAGGCGGAAACAGTGGCCATGATGGTGGTCAAGATGACAACCACCGTCGACAGGACAATCGCCGCAATGTTCGGGATGACAACCGCCGCGACAACCGCGGTCGCAGGGCTAATCTAGATGGCAACCGAGATCACCGTGATGGCAATAACGATCTCCACCATTACCTCGGAGGACGTGATCTGCGTGATTGCATCAACCAGAGAGCCAACGATCGTGCATCCCACGAAAGCTATTGCCGTATGGAATATGATACTACCCACGGCCCGCCGGGTTTGAAGCAGTTTACTCCGCACCTTCGCCAAGTCACATGGCCCAAGAACTTCAAGCTCAAAAAACTTTAGAAGTATGATGGCAAGGAGAACCCTGAATTATGGGTCATGCTCTATGAAACCACGTGCAGATCAACCATGGCTGACGAGCACATCATGTCTAACTACTTTCCAGTAACTGTTGATCATGCAGGTCACAAGTGGCTGGTTAGCTTGTCGGCAAACTACTTCGATTCCTGGCAAGAACTCAAGCAAGCTTTCATCGACAACTTCATCGCCACTTGCGAGCAACCTGGCAACAAATATGATCTACAGCGGATTCGAGATCAGAAAGATGAGCCGCTGCACGAGTACGTCCGGTGTTTCTCGGAGATGCGCATCAAGGTCTCGCCAATCTCCGACAGCAAGGCAATCGAGGCTTTCATCACTGGCCTCCGCTTCCACGACGCTCTAAGGGACAAGCTCCTTCGCAAGAGGCCTGAGTCAGTCATAGCGCTCCTAGCCACCGCTAAGAAATATGCGGATGCCGACGACACTAAAAAGATAATTATTGAAGAAGCAGCAAGGGTTCTGCGCTCCGACCACCCCCCACAGCGCGATGACTACTACGGCAGCCGTGGTCGGAGTGACAATTTTGACCGCCGCAACCAGCGCAACGACTCCCGCGACCACCGTGACCAACGTAATTAGTGGCGTAACCACCATGACGATTACAGGGGCAAGCATGCTCGGGAAGACGATGGCAAAGTCAACACCGTCAAAAAAGGGGGCGGACGTCGTAACTACGAAGAAGATTACGCCAAAGCATTGAAGGGGCCCTGCCAGCTCCATCCCAAGTCAAACCATACCATGGGGAACTGTCACGTTCTCAAGTCTATCTACACGCGTCAACAGGCTCCGGATACGTCCGACAAGCCTAACGATGCAGGGGAATAGCGTAACGAGGACAACAACGATGACGACACAGATCCCTGTCACAAGTACGTCAAGCCAACCGATCACGTGCACACCATCATTGGAGGCAAAGTGTCCATTGAGACCAAGCGAGAATGCAAGCTGCTCGCCCATGCTTGCTTGAACATGGCCAACACTGACAACCTCATCATCGATCCACGGCTCCCTCCTTGGTCTCACCGTGAGATCTCCTTCAGCATAAAAGACCAATGGGCCGCAATACCCGAGCCAGGACATTTTCCCCTGGTCCTTGATCCTTGTATCAACAAAGTTCAATTCAATAGAGTGCTGATTGATGGCGGTAGCTCCATCGATATACTATTCAAGAATAGTCTACCGGCCCTGAAGATAACCTAGGCGGATCTCAAGCCATACGAGGCATAGTTCTGGGGTATTCTCCCAGGATAGAGCTCTACACCTCTCAGGCAGATCACGTTACCTATGTAGTTCGAGACCCAGACCACTTCCGCACCGACTACGTCAACTTCGTGGTCGCTGACTTCGATGGTACCTACCATGCTATCCTGGGTCGACCATCGCTCACTAAGTTCATGGCCATACCTCATTACAGGTATCTGGTGCTGAAGATGCCTACCGAGAAAGGAGTTCTAACTCTCAGGGGCAACGTATACACAGCTTATACCTACGAGGACGACAGCTTCAGAGTAGCAGAGGCTCACGACCTCTCTATTTGCATGGCCGCGACCATGCTCGATGCCAAGAAGACCTCAGCCGACCACTTGGAGATCCTAGAGCTCGAGGCTCCATGCAAGAACACCAAGTCCAAGGAACACAAGGTGATCTAGCTGGTCAATGGTGATCCCAGCAAAATGGCCCTTATCGGGGCCAACTAGGATCCCAAATAGGAAGACAAGCTCGTCAGGTTCTTGAGGAGCAACGTGGATGTGTTCGCATGGAAACCTGCTGACATGCCCGATGTACCTCAGAACTTGATCGAGCACTCCTTGAATGTCAACAGCAAGGCCAAACCTATCAAGTAGAAGCTACGATGGTTCGCTCGCGATAAGAAGGAGGCGATTAGGGTAGAAGTTACATGGCTTTTGGTAGCCAGATTTATCAAAGAAGTGTATCATCCGGAGTGGTTAGCCAACCCGGTTCTTGTACGCAAAAAGAATAATAAATGGAGAATGTGCGTTGATTACACTGATCTCAACAAACACTGCCCTAAGGACCCCTTCGGCTTACCTCGCATAGACGAGGTCGTAGATTCAACTGCCGGTTGTGAGCTGCTTTCCTTTCTCGATTGCTACTCTGGTTATCACCAGACCGCTCTCAAAAAGGATGACTAGATCAAGACATCTTTTATCACGCCTTTTGGCGCCTACTGCTACACGACCATGTCGTTTGGGCTCAAGAACGCTGGAGCTACCTACCAACGCACTATACAGGCCTGCCTCAAAGACGAAATAAAAGACAACCTCGTCGAGGCTTATGTTGACGATGTAGTTGTCAAAACCAAGGAAGCACATACCCTTGTTGACAACCTAGAACGCACCTTTGCAGCTCTTAACACATTCCAATGGAAATTAAACCCAAAGAAGTGTATCTTTGGTGTTCCTTCTGGCATACTACTTGGCAACGTCGTCAGTCACGACAGCATATGCCCTAACCCGGGGAAAGTCAAAGCTGTCTTGGACATGAAGCCGCCCAAAAAGGTGAAGGATGTTCAAAAGCTTACCGGATGTAAGGCCGCTCTTAGCCGTTTCATATCAAGATTAGGCGAAAAGGGATTACCATTCTTTAAACTGCTCAAAGCATCCGAGAAGTTTGAGTGGTCAGAGGAAGCAGACACTGCCTTCACACAGCTAAAACAATACCTTACGTCACCTCCGGTCCTCACTACTCCTAGAGAAGACGAAACACTCCTGCTTTACATTGCGGTGACTAATCGAGTGGTCTCCACTGCCATGGTGGTCGAACGCGACGAGCCCAGCCATGTCTACAAGGTACAACGCCCAATCTATTTCATCAGTGAGGTGCTCAATGAATCCAAGACCAGGTACCCACAGATCTAGAAATTGATCTATGCCATACTGATAATATCCCGAAAGTTGAAACATTACTTCGACGGATATCGTGTGGTGGTCATGACTGAGTACCCTCTGTGAGACATAATTAGCAACAAGGATGCAAACGGGTGCATCATTAAGTGGGCAATGGAGCTATGCCCCTTCTCCCTAGAATTCGCAAGCCATACTATGATCAAGTCTCAGGCACTCGTCGATTTCATCGTTGAGTGGACAGACTTAAGCACGCCTACCTCTCAGGGGCCCGACGAGTATTGGAAGATGTACTTCGACGGTTCTCTCAACATCGATGGTGCAGGAGCAGGAGTCCTTTTCGTGTCACCATCTAAGGAGCAGCTCCGGTACGTCCTCAGGATTCATTTCCCGGCATCTAATAATGCTGCTGAATACGAAGCATGCCTACATGGTTTGCACATTGCGGTCGAGCTTGGTGTTAAACGTCTCTATGTCTATGGAGACTCGGCTCTGGTCATCAACCAACTCAACAAGGACTGGGACACGACTAGTGAAAGGATGGATGCATACTGTAAGTCGATCAGAAAGCTAGAAGGCAGGTTTTATGGCATCGAGTACACACACGTGGTCCGGGACAAAAATCAAGCAGCAGATGCGTTGTCCAAGTTAGGATCATCCCGAGCCAAAGTCCCACATGGCGTATTCATCCAAGACCTGCTCACGCCTTCCATCAAAGAGGAAGATTCCATGGCAGACAAGCCTCCAGACCAGCAATTGGTGGCTACGGTTCCGGCATCAAGCACCACCGAGCCACCTCCGACCACTCATGAGCCTGACTGGAGAATACCTTTCGTCAAGTACCTAACAGATGGCAGTGGTTACACTGATCGAATAGAAAACGAGCGCCTGATGTGTCACAGTAAGCAGTACCTGCTCATCGATGGCAAGCTATGGCGCAAGAACACAAAGGAGAAAATCTTGATGAAGTGTATAACCCAGGAGGATGGCAAACATCTCCTGGACCAAATCCACTCTGGCTCCTGCGGCAACCATGTGGCCTCAAGAACGCTGGTCGGTAAGGCTTTCCGAGCAGGGTTCTATTAGCCGTCAGCAGTAGCCAACGCAGAGAAGCTAGTTCGCTACTATGAGGGTTGTCAGTTCTTCGCCAAGAGAATCCACGTACCATCACATGAGATCTAGACAATACCAGCCTCCTGGCCCTTCGCATGCTGGGGACTGGATATGATCGGGCCCTTCAAACCGGTTCTAGGGAAATTTACATGCGTCTTTGTGCTGATCGACAAATTTTCTAAGTGGATAGAATACATGCCATTAGTACAGGCATCCTCAGAAAAGGCTATCACGTTCCTCGACTAGGTCATCCACCGTTTCGGCATACCCAACAGTATCATCACTGATCTGGGTACTTAGTTCACCGGAAACGCTTTTTGGGACTTTTGCGATGAAAGGAGCATAGTAGTAAAATACGTCTCGGTGGCGCATCCTAGAGCTAATGGACAAGTCGAGCGGGCAAATGGAATGATCTTGGACGCATTGAAAAAGAGGATGTATAGAGAAAATGACAAAGCTCCCGGAAGATGGCTCAAAGAGTTACCAGCCGTGGTCTGGGGCCTCAGAACTCAGCCTAGTCGTAACACCGGCGTCTCACCATACTTTATGGTTTATGGCGTTGAGGCAGTCCTCCCTGCAGATATAGCTTTTAGATCAGCACAGGTAGAGAAATTCGATGAAGGCAAGGTCAATGAAGTACGGGAGCTAGAAGTGAATAGCGCAGAAGAGAAGCGGCTCGATTCTTGTGTATGTACGGCCAAATACCTTGCTGTTTTGCGCAGGTACTACAACAAGAACGTTAAAGAGCGGTTCTTTGTGGTCGAGGACCTGGTCCTGAAGTGGAAGACGAACCAGGCTAGTGTCCATAAACTCGCAACCCCACGGGAGGGGCCCTTCATGATCAAGGAAGTCACACGACCAACGTCTTACAGGTTAGCTCACCTGGACGGTATGGACGTACCAAACTCGTGGCACATTGACAAGCTTAGACGTTTCTATGCTTAACTATTGAGATATGTACTCCTCTTGTACTTTCGATTTACTTCAATAAAGCTATTATGATTCCTCCGATCACCCTAATGTGTCACTTTGAATTTTATGGTTATTCTAACTTAGCCAGTAAAAGCCGACCACCACTCCTTCTACGGTTTTTGGAGCAGGCCCTATCTCCGGTTCTTCCCAACACGTGCATGGGATCCGCTCTCTACGTTACGGGTGATCGGCAGGTCCCCCTTGGTTTGACTTGTCCGCGTCTACGTGTGCACAGGTCACGCACCTCACACTCCGACCACATGGCAAACTAGGGCCGCACAAACTTTTTGGGATGATGTGTCGAGCAAAATGGTACAACTAAACAGAACGTTAACATGTTCTCACTTAGTTACACCAACATAAGTTTCAAGCTTAAATACATTTTATACAAAGCAAACAAGCTTATGATGATATACAGTTACGTTATTACAAGCTTGCCTGAAGAGGCCCAAGTTTACAATAACACAACTATGTCCTCCTTCTACAGCTCTAAGCCTATTACATTGGCTGGTCGGGGCGCGCGGCAACTACTGCTCGCTGCTTCTGATATCCTACTCGAGTCTCGAGGACTCTTGTGCTGGTCGAGCTGAAGAGGATGACCCCACCGATGCCTGGCTGGTTGAGACCGCAGGCTTCGTCGGTTGGCTTGCAACTGATGGCGTTCCCAGCTGACTTGTCGATGGTGTACCCTATACAGGTGCTGTCCCACCTCCACACAGGTTAATGTCGCCAATTATCTTTGACGATAGGTCTAGTTGGGCCATCCGAAGTTCCTCAGCCTTGTCTGGGTATACCTCCTTTGGGTATCCACCCTCTAGGCGCTTGAGATCGATCAGGGGGTAGTGGGCACGCACCATGCTTAGCACATGTGCACCCGTGTACTCACCCACCTCCTTCATGAACTCTTGGAACCATCCCCATGCTTTTCTGCATCTCTCGACCAGTCCGAGCTGGGGCGTCCTTGGCTCTTCCTCTGCGAGCGCTGGGTCGATAAGGTCGAGGATGGGCAAAATGCCAGTTGCCACTTCCTGGCACCGGTTCTTCCATGTGTCCCGATCCTCGGTGGTCTCTAGGCATCGTGCCTTCTAGCCGTCATGCTCTTTCATCATGGCTTCTAGATGTTTCTTGGCATTGACTTTTAAAACTGCAAACCGTACAAGACATCAAAATGTACCGGCACGATAAGATAAGGCGGGCAATAGAATGAGAAAGGTGGTCTGGAATACTTACTTCTCAGTTCCTCCTTCATCTTGGTTGTGCGGTCCTAGAGTTGAGACTGGTTGCGCGCCAGTTTCTCGTTGTCCTCCTTCAGGTGACCACACTCGGCAGTCACACGGCTATTCTCCTCTTGGAGGTGGGTTACTTTGGCTTCTAAGCCTGCACTACAGCTGTTACTACCAATAATGCAACAACACGTGTCATGCACTCGCTATGATAAAATGAAAACTTACTTGTTTTTTCTTGCTCTTTGTTACTGAGCTGGCCAACCAGGTTCTGGTTCTGTGCCTCTTGCTCCGTCCTCTCCTGGTCGGCGGCTTCAAGTTGGTGGTGCAAGCGTTCCACCTCGGCCACCAGTTCTCTATTGTTGGCCGTGATTCCCTCAATCTGATCGAAGCACCTCTTTTGGTACTTTGCAGTCTTCATCAAGTCCTGCATATAAACAAGCTAAGTCAGACAGTTTAACTACATGGTAGGGTCAAGTGGTCAAGCCAAACATACCTGGACTTCTATCAATAGACGTTTTGCCGCTCGTTCAACTTTTAGGGTCTCTTCGACCTCTGGGATTTCCTCATGCATAACCCACTCGTCGTTCCGCCAGCGCGACACATATACATGTATTCGCTTGTCTTGGGGATGGCCCAGGACCTCTTCTACTTCGTCCTCTTCGGCCTCTTGTTCAGGGGGCGACGCTGGTCTAGAGTCTATAGTCTCTACGACCACTATGGCTTTTCCATGAGCCATAGCATCGGCAAGCGTGCTCTGTGCCACCTTCGGCTACTGCTCCTTGGCTTGGTCTGGTTCCCTTGGCGCCAAGGTATCCACCTCAGCAGGGTTAGTGCTCGGAGCACTTGTACTTGGCTTGGCTCTCTTCTCGACCAGCTGCTCGGGGACTGTCGTCTGGCCGCTCGTCTGCTGAGGTTCCGGCGGAATTTCTTCTACAGGTTCCTCCATAGCCGGCTGCTAAACAGTTCTTTTTGCCATTACTGGCGAAGCCATGCCACACCTGGCTAGCTGGTCAAGATTTTTGGTGGACACCGACCTAATATACCAGAGAAAAGTTTAGAAGACAATAGTATTCAATACAAATTATAAGCTTACCTCAAGGTTACAGATACTTACAGCTTGGAAGCACGTTATGACGTGGTGAAGGAGTGTCTCTTCGACCGCGCCTGCTCCACATGCTCAGTGGGTTCCATCGGGTCTTTTTCCATGACCGGTACTGGCGCCAGGGTTTGGTGCTCGACCCTTTCTCCGCTTGCCCTCTGTGTTGCAGTGGTCGGTGATGTAATCCCTGCTGGCATAGAGGAGCCACCCTGCTCCATCGACTCCATTTGTCTTCTCCTCTTTCGGGGGATGAGTCGGAAGATGTCCACATCCTCTGTTTCATTGTCTAAAAGAGGGAAGATGGCCTGATGACGTTTGTTGGCCACCGGCCGCTTGCCAGCAACCCTGGCCGTTGCCTCCTCTCCAACCCTAAGTACAGCCCAGTCGACATCTTCAGCCCTGGCACTAGTTTCGGCAGTTGGGCCAGCAACTTGCGGCCAATCCACACCAGGGGGTGGAGACACGAACACTGCTGCCCTGTCACAAACATTACTTTGGGAAATATAAAGATGACAACATAGTTACTTTTTCGTTACAACATAACTCTACAGGTACAAGGAAGCATCATTTACCTTTGGGGGAGGTCGAGCCAGCTTGAAGGCGTGCTCGATGTCGCTTAACCTAACATAATTGGGATCGTCTAGGTTGAATAGCTCCCCAATCCTGGCCTTGACTTCGATCTTGTCGAGCGCCTCTTTTTTGGTCCTCGTTGGATCTGCGCTCCCCTGGTATTCATAGCCAGGATGTACCCTCTCTTGGCAGGGCTGGATCCTTTGGCTGATGAAGTTCCCAACCATGCTTGGACCATCCAGCTTCCCCCACAGGATCATCCTGAGCAGTTCTGCGATCTATTCCAAGTGCTCGAGCTTCTCCGACCAGCTGTTCTTCTTCTCTGGAATCAACCCCATGTCGCACAAGGTGATCGTGTTTGGCTCTTCACGGATGTAGAACCACTTCTTGTACCATTCATCCAGTGATGTGTTCCAAGGGCAGTGCAAGTATTGGGCCTTCATCCCATCACGCAGATTGAGGTATATGCCTCCAGCTATCTTTGAGCCACCGCTCCCTTTCTTCCGCAGACAGAACAGATGGCGAAAGAGGTCGAAATGGGGCTGGAAGCCACCATAGGCTTCGCAAAGATGGATGAAGGTGGAGACAAGAAGAATCGAGTTGGGATGCAGATTGCAAATCCCAATCTTGTAATACAAACAGAGCCCCTGAAGGAAAGGGTGCACTAGTACCCCAAAACCCCGCTTAAAGAAACTCTCGAAAACTACAATTTCACCTGGTTGTGGATCGGGGAAGCTTTCTCCTTCCGGCGCACGCCATCCCGTGAGTGCCTTGTTGTGGAGCACTCCCATGGCGACGAGGTCTTCGATGGTCTGCTCATTGCTCCTTAACTTCCACCACTCCTTAGCCATGACTTCGGCTTTCTTCTGGGTGTCTCTCTTTGCCATTAATCCGTCCTTGCTAAAGGGGTGGATGCGGTGGAGGGGGGATTGGTGATGATTTTTGGATGTATAGGGTTCGGCAAGAGGAAGAAGAAGGTTGCGGCGGCGAATGACAATGGGGATTGGTAAAAAGTAACTTGCCAGTTCTATATTATAAATAACCAAGAGCCCCGTCATTTCGTCCGCTCGAGATTCTTGGGAGACGTGCGCACGTGCCGCAGACGGTTGTTTTCACAACCTCAAGATCTACGCCAATAAACGCGCCCCTTCGTTACTAGTGTATGCGCCTCTTCATTGATAGTGTGAGAGGGCCCACACTAACGCACCTCTTTATAGGTGCCAAGCGACTGTTTGCTAGAAAGGACAGGAAGGTAGAATGACGTGCTATACCCGTCTGCTTTTTCTGACCAGACGTGTCATATTGGACTTGACAGAGTAAGAAGATAAATAAATACAGCAAATAATAGTACCAGCGGCATTCGTTTCTTCGCTACATGTTTCGTGCTCAGGACTGCTCCGACCACTACTGTGCTCGGGTACTGCTCTGACCACTACCATGCTCGGGGATTGCTCCGACCACTACCGTGCTTGGGTACTGCTCCGACCACTGCCGCGCTCGAGGGCTTCTGCGACCACTGCCGTGCTCGGGGACTGTTACGAATAATGCTCGGAGACCGTTCTCCTCTGCTATATGTGATTTGTACTCACATACAGTTGAGAGACATTTATTTAGACCTTGCTACAAGGCTCATACCTTGCCTTCCAGCAAGCTCGGGGACTACATCGGTATGATGCACCTGCCGGTGCATCTCGTATTGCCTGTACGACGATTGGGTTCTCAACTTAACTGGGAATTCTTTTTTAGACCTTGACACCACATGCCTATGTCACCTACTACCAGGCTCGGGGACTAAGTGGGCACACTTCACCTTGCGGTGAATGTGTTTGTTTAATCGACCCCTATGCTTTGACTGATTGTTAGGATTACTATCGTGCTCAGGAACTGTCTCGACCACTGCTCGGAGACCGCTCTCCTTGGCTACATGTGATTTGTACTCACATACAATTGAGAGACATTTATTTAGACCTTGCTACAAGGCTTATACCTCGCCTTCCAGCAAGCTCGGGGACTATATTAGTACGATGCACCTACCGGTGCATCTCGTATCGCCTGTACGACGATTGGGTTCTCAACTTAACTAGGAATTCTTTTTTAGACCCTGGCACCACGTGCCTACGTCACCTACTACCAGGCTCGGGGACTAAGTGGGCACACTTCATCTTATGGTGAATGTGTTTGTTTTTCGACCCCTACGCCTCTAATGATCAAAGACGCTACGCTTCAAGACGCACTTACATTTCTTTTTAGAAATACAAGTGGGCACACTTCCCAAGACGGAAATCTTTTTCTTTTTTTAAGAGCACCATACATTCTTCGAACAACCTACTTCTCCGGTGATAGCGGTGGTCAGAGATGTCAAGAACTCAAGCCTTAGTGTTTAGAGAAGGTTAAAATGGCGTGTCACAGCATAATACATGGTGCTCGGGGACTAGCTGTGGGGGTATTAACCCCTATACCCTTACGGCTAAGCTTGGGCCGGCCCAGATCAGAGGGTCTGGTCCACCAAAAGATGATGTGCGGTCTGTCCAACCTGTTCAGAGTCCCGCGCAAGGAGTCGAGACGGATTTGGTGATCAAGCAGGATCCTGGTCGGTTAGAATAGGAATCCTTATCCGGCCACCTATGACAATTGTAACTGGCTAGGATTAGTTTCCAGATCTATAACCCTGCCCCCCGGACTATATAAGGTGGGTAGGGGACCCCTCTAAAAAACATCTCTCATTGACATACATCAATACAATCAGACGCAGGACGTAGGTATTACGCCTTCTTGGCGGCTGAACCTGGATAAAACCTCATGTGTCTTGCGTCACCATCTTGTTTGTGGCTTGCGCATCTGTCTGCCGACAATCTACTACCTTAGGCATACCCCTGGGTAGACTGCCGACCATATTTCGTCGACAGCCAGTGATAGTGGTTCCATACAATTTTCCACCATGGATGTGTATGGACCAACCCAATTATATGCTTGCTTTAATAATTCCAGGCAAAAAAATCATTGGACAAAGATTTCCATGTGTTCATGTAGCCTTTGATAGCAGACATGCTAACTCTTTGGGAAGGTATCCCTACTTATGATGCATATGAAGGCAAAGAATTTAGTCTACGTGCAGCGACTCTATGGGGAATCAATGACTACCCTGCATTAGGCATCATGTTAGGTAGAACTACTAGGGGTTACTTCGCATGTGTGCACTATGATGAGAATACATGCTTCGAATGCCTGAGAAGCAAAATTGGTTTCATAGGCCATAGACGTTTCCTCCCAAACAACCATCCCTGGAGGAAAAATAGATCTTTCGATGGCCACCATGAAACTAGAGAGCAGCCAAGGAAATTTTTGTGCAGATGAGGTTATGGCAAGGTTGGATGAAGTTTGCTATGTTCCAGGCAAAAATCCAGATAAGCCAAAATCAAGAAAACAACGCCATAATGGAGAACTAGTATGGCATCTGAAGGTTACTTTGTATGATTTTCCATACTGGTCAAAATTGAAGCTATAGTACAACCTTGATGTTATGCACATACAGAAAAACATATGTGAAAACATTTTGTCAACTCTACTTAATATTCCAAACAAGACAAAGGACACAATCGCTGCTAGACTAGATTTGGAAGACAGAGGTATAAGAAAAGAGCTTCATTTGCAGGAAGACACTAGTAATTCATCCTCAAAGCCCAAAGCTTGTTACGTTCTAACACTAGAAGCAAAGATGAAGTTTTTGCAGTTTGTGAGCAATGTTAAATTTCTAGATGGCTATGCCTCTACTATATCAAGATGTGTCAATATGGAGGGAGGAACAATGCATGGGCTGAAAACACATGACTGTCATATACTGTTGTAGCGTATTTTACCAGCTGGCCTTCGTGGTTTGGTGCGCAAAGACGTATATGAAGTAATTGCTGAATTGGGTACGTTTTTTAGACAAATTTGCTTGAAAACTCTAAAGGTTGATGCACTACACCAGATGAAGGAAGATATTGTAATTATCCTTTGCAAGCTAGAGAAAATTTATCCTCCTGCATTCTTTGATGTTATGGTTCACCTAGCAGTACACTTACTTGATGATGCACTCCTTAGGGGACCAGTTCAGTATGGATGGATGTATCCCATTGAGAGAAGATTAGGCACCTTTAAGCGTTTCATCTGCAATAAAGCAAGACCTGAAGGATCTGTTGCAGAGGCATACACTGCATATGAGTATGACCCAGTGGTCAACATATTTTAGTGACATTTTTACTAGGTTCACTAGGCCTAAAAGAAACTTAGATGTAGCACATAACATGTCACACAATGGTTACTCTATTTTTTGTCATGGTATTAACCTGTTGGGTGCTTCAACACTTCATTACGAAGATAAAGACTATGACTCCATGGTTTGGTTTGTTCTAAATAATTGTGAAGAGGTTGATGAATACAAAGAGTGAGTAATTGTTGTCATTTCATTTATGCCAATTTTAGTCAATATTAGTCTCACAATAAACTAATTAACTACTTCCTTTGCAGAATGTATAGAGCCCAATTGGAACAACAACAGGTCAATAATATTGAAAAAATGATGTCAACACACTTTGCTGCATGGTTTGAGAAACATGTGCGTGCAACTTTTACAACCTGAGTGAATCATTTATGATACAATAAATTTTCAAAAATCACCAATTCTCTGTGTTTTCCTGTAGATTACCAGATTGAATTATGAAGGCACAACAAATGTTGATAAAGACTTGTACTCACTCGCATGTCAACCGGATAGGCATGTGCGATCATACACAGCTTGTATAATCAATGGGGTATGGTACCACACTATGGCTCGTGAGGCACACAGGAAAACACAAAACTCCACCATCAAGACTGCAAGGGATCACAATGATGTCACTATTGACTACTATGGGACAATCAGAGACATTATTGAGTTGAGTTACACTAAGAACAGCAAAGGAGATAGATTTGTTATCTTATTACGGTGTGAACGGTACAATCTTGAGGGAAGGACATACCAAATGAAAGATGATGGTTACTTCAAGAGCATTAACATCGAAGGTCGATGGTATAAGAATGATCCTTTCATTCTAGCCATAGAAGCTTCACAAGTATTTTTCTTGGAAGATACAAAGTTTGACTCATCCTGGCGAGTGGTACAAGAATTTGGCCACCAACATATATTTGATGTTGAAGAGTCCGATGGAAAGCAACCAATCCATGAACAAGTATAAATGAGATGTCAGGAGGCATACCAAGAGGAGAATACTTTATCTAGAGATGGTATAGTGGGAGACATTTATCCTAATATGGATTTGTTGCACATGGACAATCAACCAAACAGCCCTATTAGTAGAGACCTTGTCGAGAGCATCTGTGGACATCAACATACAGCTCAAGGTGATGAAGCAGATGGCGAAGATGAAGATGAAACCTTCCTTGAGTACCATAGTCCAGATGAAGACAACATATCAAAAGAAGACAGTGATGATGACTAGCCTTTGCATTTCTGGAGCTATTTGTGAACCATGAACTTCTATTAGTGATTCTGTTGTATCTGAATTATGCCATTGAAATTTGTATCTGAATTATGAAATTGTAAGACCTTGTATGCAATGATTCTGTTTTAATGTTAAACTTGATTTATGAATTCTATTCTATGCACATGTAACCTATTGAAAGTTACATACAGGCTATATGCTGCCAAAATATCATGGATATGTTATATGCTGCCCAGAATTCATTGATATGATATATACTACAAAAATTTTGGGTTTTATGACAACCTGACAGTGTCATGGAAATTACAGGATCTGTCATGATATATATGCTAGAAGTTACATACATGCTGCCAAAATTTCATCACACACAGGTTACACATCAAAGCAAAAGGGATGTTTAATTCCAACATACATCACAAAGGTGCATATTTCATCACACAGACAGGTTACATATCCATGCACACAAGAGATGTACAATAGCACAAAGGCACATAGTTCATACCAACTGCAAATACATCTTGGATAATAGGTTCAATACAACATGTCCTAGCCTACTTCATCATCATAGCCAAAAGCATATCAAGTGTGACCAACATATCCAACCTACTTCATAACATGTCCTACTTCATCATCATTGCCTACTTCAACACTACAGTTACAACCAAAAGGATGGCCAACACCAAGAATGTTACATTCAGACAGCCACACACAAGACAAATACAACTTCCCATGCCTTCTTTGTTCTTGCCAACCATTTCCTTCAACTTGTTTAGATTCTGCTCTAAGCTATCAATTTTTTCCACCAGCTCAGGAACTTCTGTTGTCGAAGCAGCTGCAATGGTCGAGGAAGCTAATAGTAGATAACCATTATCATGAAGGAACACCACATATTCTTCCTTGAACCAATACCTAATACATGTCCCCTGCATCCAAATTAACATCAATAGTGCATCCACTGAATGCTAAAAACACTACCATTCTCAGGCATGCCCATTCAAACAAGAATGAAATTTGGGCAATGCAAAATGATTATAACACTGACATTTCGATAGTTCTTCTGAGGGCACTTGAATAATCTCATTCCAATGTTATACTCAGACTGTGTGGTAGTGGAAGCAAACACCCTGACGTCCTTGCAATCAGGGCACATTATCAATGGCAACCCAGTCACATTATCAATCGGTGCCTGTAGCTTGACAACAGTGGGTGGAGGCACTATAGCAACAACAGCAAGGGGTGTAGGTTGCTGGGAAACCCTAGCTACGCTTGGCTATCGAGTGCGAGCGGTAGATGACGACGCATGTGACATGAGAACTTGAGGGAGCGGGAATTGATTAGGCCTCACACATCAACTGGAATAGGGGGGAGGTGAGCGATGGGGAAAGGTAACGGAGGGGGAATGGGGAGGTGGATGAGGGCGGCACTGCCACAATGGCGCACCTAGGGACTAGGAGCATGCCGCCGACCAACGAGATAGAGTCACCGCCGGTCACTAGAGATCCACGCTCCACCGAGCGGGCTTGCAATGGATCTGTGTGATGGCTCTACCCAGAGGCCACCGCATCGTTAGTTGGGGAGTTGGCTCCGCCCAGAGACTGGCCACCAGTAGCGCTCTGCCTAGAGGTGGCCGCACCATCAGTTAGGGAGATGGGTAGCTGGCTCCGCCTAGAGGCCGCCCGCTGTCGTCTTTAGTTAGGGAAATGGGGAATGAAACTAGTCAATAGAGAGGGGTCAAGGGTCCACCTCCTATTGGGGGTATATTGACATTGGGGCCATCATGTTTGAAATAACAAATAGTGACGCTCCAAAGCCATCACATAAAAACAATATGTATTATCATAAAAACACCATTATCAACTAGCTCCTGGCGACTTACATTTTGTGACGACACTTGATACCTTTATGTGACAAAAAAAAATAGTGTCGTCATAAATAGTTAAGGCTGTCCTGATTTTATAATGCTATAGACTTTTGCGTCATATTATGATATATTATATGACCAAAATTTGCCCTGTCATGTGGATTTTTTTCATAGAAAGAAGGATTTCTTGTAGTGGTTATGCCTGAATCGGCTATTTTAGCCGATATCGAGTGCTTTCACATATGCAGTTCATGTCATGAGACCGTTGAAGTAAAGATAGGTTGAAAGATGCGTTAGCCCCATAATCTTATTATTGTATTATGGCCTGCATGATTCTGCCTCATGCCCCGCTGGTATTAGTAATAAGTTAGGGTCGTCGAATTTATCGCTGTTTCTACGGCCTGCATGATTCTGCCTCATGCCCCACTAGTAATGATGATGAGCTGCTTCTTTTATATAAAAAGGGATTCAGTTACTTGCAGTCATTTGCTTAGCATAAACTGATTATTGTTGACATCCTATTGCCATTGGCTAATATTTGTCTGAATAATGATATTCATCCTGAGTGATAACTGATTTTCCTTCCACAACCCCATGAGCTTTAACTGATTTATTCTTATGAGTATGCTAGAATCGACTATTTAGTTGTTTTCCTTCCACATCGGCTCTCAGAGCTACACATTCGAGACTATTTGGCAACACCGGTATGTTCCGCCTTAAATTACTGATTAGCTTTCTCTCCTTGTCAATTGTAGGGTCAAATTGACTGGCACGTCTTGGGAGGAGTACGTAGGATCGACCACCCCTGTGTTGAAGCCAGGCGGATCTATAGCTCTATCGAGTAGACCCTTCCGGCTTGCTCATGTGCCCTCGGCACGGGATGAAATTTCATGCCGACACACGTTCTGGCACACCCGATGGGACCCCACAATCGTCATGGCGGCTTACAATAACAACAACATCCTTATGGTACCTTATGAAGACCTACCTGATGGAAATAAAGATGTCATCAGCAAAGCTATAGAAGAATTTTAGAACAAGTGTTTATTATCCTACATCAAAACACACGACAATACAATTGTTCAGAAATATCCACTACCAAGAGTTCTATTGCATGGACAGACAGATGCAGATAAAACTAAAGATAGGCGTTTCTTCATAAAAGCTATAAATAAATCTGTTCATGATGCCATATCAAACCATAATGAAGTTTTCTTGAACACACTCCATAACACCATGAAAGAGGTGTTTCATGGGTTTCCAGTTGATCAGGTTGGACCGGTGTATTACAACATTCCACATCCATCAACTCAAGGGACTAATCAAACCGGTACCAGCCATCAAGAAGTAGTACTAGCTGTTAATGATGATGTCTAGGTAGTTCAGAGTTCATCTGAGCAAGCTCAAGGTACTACTACAAATCAGATACAATATAATCCTAGATCGTCAGTGCAGCAAGTGCAATAGCCGGCGGGGCAAGGTCAAAACTAGGTGATTAATTTTGGCACATCAGGCCACATACCATCGTTGGCTCAGAAAATAGCACCATCAATTCAAAGGATCCGTAGAGATATAGATCCTCATGTCTATAATCAGAGACTTCAAGCAACAAACCAGCAAAGGACCTAGCAGATAGAGATTCCATAGGGGTATCATTATAGCATAGATTATAACACCTTTCACATGATTCTGAATCTAGGGTACCAAGGCACACGGGATTTCAATCCACAGATGGGTCAGCAAGTGTAGAGAAATCCAAATTCACATGCTGACGAGTTGTTGCTAAAGGTGACCGAGATGGTGAAGAATTAGTTCGGTCTGAAGCCAAAAGGACTGACCTTCTTGTACAAACGCCCATATCCAGAATGGTATGATTTCATCGCTCTTTCTACAAATTACAGGCTCCTAGAGTTTGCTAAGTTCACTGGCCAAGATAGCACAAGCACAATAGAACATGTCAGTCGGTATCTTACACAGTTGGGCGAAGCATTTGTTGAAGAGGCCCATTGAGTTTGTTTCTTCTCCTTGTCCCTGTCAGGGCTAGCCTTCACCTGGTTTTCATTATTGCCAGTCAACTCCATTGCCAATTGGGCTGACCTGGAAAAGAAGTTTCATACATATTTTTATACTAGAACTGGAGAAAAGAATATTACTGATTTGATAACTATAAGGTAGAAAACTAATGAATCAGGCACTGAGTTTCTTCAAAGGTTCTAAGCGACTAGGAATTTGTGCTTCTCATTAAATTTGGCTGATGATCAGCAAGCCGCTTTGGCCGTTCAAGGGATGCTGCCAACATGGAAAGAAAAACTGCTGGGACAAGAATTTGACAACTTGGGTCAATTGGCTCATTGAGTGACAGCGCTCAATAGCCAATTCCAAAGTATACATAGAGATACCCAATTCCAAAAAAGTACCCCAATGGCCAAAGCCTATAATCCATATTCAGTCGATAACAGCTATGAAGACGATGAAGAAGAAGAGGTTGCCACAGCTGAATGGAATTGGGGTAAAAAGACAGTAATGGTGTCGAATCCTTAGGGAAGAGGAGTCGAAGAGAGCTATGACTTTGACGTCATGAAATCGGATAAGCTCTTTGATTTCTTGCTTGAGAAGGGGCAGATCAAGTTGCCCGATAATCATGTTATGTTGCCCCCTGACCAGTTGAGGAATAAGAAGTTCTACAAGTTTCATAACACTACATCTCATTCTATTAATGAATGTAGAGTTTTTCGATAGCATTTACAGAGGGTTATTCAGCAAGGAAGGCTCAAATTTGATACGCCTTGAAAGATGAAAGTTGATGATAATCCTTTTCTAGGAGATCAAAACATGGTCAATGCTAGGTTGCCCAAAGGGAAGACTAAGGTCCTGACATCAACTAGATCAAGATAAACTAGAATAGTTGATCCCAAGATGCAAATATTGGCTGATGAATACAGAGAAATTAGAAGGCTTCGCGACAAGTAAAAGAGCCGATATGAGCAGGGAGAAACGTCAAAAGATGGGGCGACAAAGCCACGTGTTACATCTCGAATTTTGTTAAATAAATGGCAGCGGTAGAAAGAAAAGAATTATCAGCGTTGGTTAGAAGAGCAAGAATACTATCGTCAATAGGAAAAAGAGAGGTATGAAAGAAAGCAAGCTAAATTGCATTGGAATTGTCCTTTCTTAAGACATTGCTAGAACGAAGGTTTGAAGTTGCCTACCAGAAATAACTATCCAGAGTGCAGCAAACAATATTGGGAGTTTAGGCAATCTCAAGCCAACCACCGGTTTATCCATACTCAAGATGCATATCATCATAATAACATGGATCGGTGCTTAAAAAATAGAAGTGTTCATGATCGGCTTGGAAAATGATTTGTTGATCAAAACTAGGCTGATTATGAAGAAGAAAGTAATGAGGAAGAATATGTTTGGTAGGAAGGCCAATGGTGTCTAGGAGGTCTGACAAGAAGCCAGAAAAGAAGAGTGCAACGCCTAAGGAACAGAGAGTTGGAACAGGCTCAAGCATTTGGTAGACCTCAAGTGTGGCGTGCTAAGCAAACAACCGATAGAAGACAACCATTGGCTAATATTCAAATGGCTTTTCTGTTGCCATCAGAGTTCAGAGCTCTAGTAGATCAAGAAGTTTACTTAGATTTTGATGAATCGGAGTATGAGGGATAGTTGCCAAGTTGATAGTTATACAATAGGCTATATTTGATAAACCAATCAAGCATCGGCACTTAAAGGCTTTATATGTAAAAGGTCTTATCGATGAAGCATTTACTCTCTAAGCTGACAAAGACCAATCACCTCTCTTGAGATAGAATCGACTATTGGTTCAAGACCTTACCCTTCAAACTGACAGAGTCTGTAGGTGATCGACAAGGGTGTAAGACTAGTGAGATATCAGTTTCTAGTACAGCAGTGGAATTTCATGAATAATCACATAGAGCCAATAGCCGATGACTGTCACTAGTTCGATTGCCAAGGTCACATTGAGTTTTCCTCCATGGATTATTATCATCGGCTGTTCGACCAAGTATATTTTTCGATAAGAAGGAAAAGTCATCATGGGAGGTTGTATCAGAGATACGGAAAAGGTTGACAACCTAAAAGCCGATAGGAGACCATCGGCTGAAAATTATTATCGACATGCGGAAGACGATGGAGATTAGCTATCGATAAAGATATCAGGATAAGGTCATCTGGCTTGACTACCTCATTGTCATCACCGAGGACACCATAGTCATTCAGGAGGTCAGATCACTGGAGCGAGGACTAGTGATGGCTGCTGATGCCCTGTGTCCTAGACGCCATCTTCTAATGAAGTAGAATCAGCTGCCCCCAAGCCTATGAACCATTTGTTCCCCAAGTGTGGATAAACAAGCATGAGGACCTGGTGTATCACGTCATGCTAGGCACCGACAAGTTCTCACTGGAATTTGTGCTTGACACGCTCAACATCTCATCGGAGCATGACTTGCTGGCAATGGTTGACTAGGTAGAGACTACTATGTATGTGTGGCGACACAAGGTTAGTGGCAGCAGCAACAAGTTACCATGGAACAAGATCAAGGAACTCACGGCTGACAGCGATGACAAGGAAGTGATGCTGGCAAACAAGTCTATGGACTTCCTCCTCTACATGGACTATATTCTCTCGTGGAGGCATAACTGATGGATGGGCAAAGGACGTGGAAGAGTCTGGGCCATAACACGATAAATGTTGCTCATTGTTGTCCACACGGAGTCTCGTTGATATGGCGAGTGACCTCAGCTGCGCCATGTCCGACGCATCCATGTCCTTCTCAGAGTAGTACAGCAGCGTTGACATCAGGAGACTATTCGAGCCGACCGCCATAGTGGCCAAGCTCCTCGGCCGATCCTTGGCATTTACCGCCATGCCCTTCAGATGACTCAGCATGAAGCCCCGTGCCAACATGACCGACCATGGCTCCATGGGTGACAAGATAGGAGCTGGCGGAAGATAGGGTCTATAAGCTCGTGCTTGGTGAGGACATGTCCGACGACAACAAAGGCATCTGCATTACCATGATGTACCCACAGCGTTCTCAGCGGCCAACATAGGAAGCTTCTTGGCCAGCCCTGACCTTTGTTGTAGTTTGTGGCTTCAGCAAGCAAATTTTTTGTAATGCTCTTTATGTGTTCTCAACTTGATCTGATTGTGGGACTTCTGAAACTGACAATCGCCTTATTAAAAGTCAAAAGCAGTAAATGAAAGATTGCTCGCAATCGGCTCATAATTGGAAGATCAAGACATCAAGCCGATAGAGCCCTTTATGTAGTGCATGCCAGTCAGATTTCCATGCATATATATACACGATGTACGTGGGCACAAAAAGGATGAGTCAGATCTTGGAAGTACGTGCGGTCATGCCATATCATATGTTTGATTGAGAACACATAGATCATAAGGCCAACGAAGTCTAGCTGATATGTACATACTAGGAGAAAGTTCGAGCAAAGGCATTCATCGGTTCAAAGCGGAGGTGCGCATATTCTTTATTTCATACTCTTCTTGTCACTTGTGAACAATCTATCATAGGGAAAACATGCTATCTAAGTAGTTGATGAATGAGATATGGTATGATGAAAGAAACCATGCTTCATTTTGCAAAGTACTTGGGAAATTTTCTTATAAAAATTCAAAATCAATAGCTTGTCTCCTCAATGATGTTGAATTTCCTACCAGAGCCATATATTAGTCTCATTAAAAACCTTCCACATAAGCTACTTGCTCTGTGTTGAGTTTTGTCAAGTCTTGTTGACCCTTGTTGAGAGATTTATCATGTTTCTAAGATCAAGATCACGTACACGCCACATATATGTGCTGCTTCTATATAGGAAGCATGGAAAAACATGTTCTTCATCCACCTCAAAATGTTCTGCTCCTACACTGGGAGAAGACAAAAATATGTTAGGTTTTATTAGAATAAATGCTCCAAGTTCTTCATAATATTTCTCTCAAAATTTTGTTATAAAGAGAGACATGGGTTATGCGAAAATATATAAAAGATGCATACAAAATAAGTCCAAAATAAATAAATAAAAAGGAAAAAGATGAGACAAGATAGCCCATGTTCTCACAAAAATATTCCATAAAAGATAGATGTATTTCAAAGAGCATAGTAGAATTAGGTTAGCCACCAAATATTCCACGCACATGCACATCTTGATATAAGAGTATGATATTTCTCTCCTTGGATCTAGGATTTGACCTTACAATATATGCGAGGTAAGTATGTTACATATTTTATCCCTACTTAAAACTCCACATAAGCTTTTTAGAAATAGGATAAGAAGAGACAAAACAATGCTTTGACGAGGAACTATACACATTGAGCGATCTGATAGAATCATTTGAGGAGCAAAGCTATGTTTTAATTTGAAAATCTTTCAAAAACCCAAGTTTTCTGAGCAGAGGAAGCGAGGATGACTAGATTCTAATCTGTTCCATTCCTTAACCACCCAAGATGGTATGGTAGACACTTCAAAGTTCACATGTATAGGTGAGGCTTGGAATAAGGTAATATCGCTGCCAGTAAATTCCTCGGCTCCTTGGAAGAAGACTATCGGCTAGAATACCTAAACTTTTATGCAGCATATTTATGTACTGATGGTTAACTTGTATTGCTATGATCGAACTCGGGGGGCAGCTCCTAATCGGCTAAAGTGATGAACAGAGATGTAGAGAAAGATCAATTTTGAAGTTATCAAGATCAAAAAGAAGATGGAGCCAATGCAGCTTTTAGTGATTGCAATCAAATATCATCAGCTGGGGAAAAGAAGACCATCGGATTAAAATAGTTCGAAGCATGAAAACTCATACTTTAAACTAGGGGGTCTGTGTTTACACCAAAAATTGGTAAGCTTATCCTGGAAAGGAAGAGATCGGTCGATGATGTCAAAAGCAAGAAAGTTTCCTAATTAAGGGATATTTATGAGCCGGCCAAGAAATATTATTTAATAAATTTGAGAGAGACATGACATCCAGGTGCATATCAGGATGAAAGAAACAAGGACACGTATCAAACAAGAAAGCTTTATCAGCAAGGATTCTACATAAGGGAAACTAGAGTCCATGTATCTTGATATTTCTTTTTGTTATCTAGTCATGTTCGTTTAGAACTCTTATCAGCCTAGGGTACAAATATAAACCCCCGGCTATTGTATGAAGGACACACAATTAATCAAATACAAGTTACTTACTTTTTTCGGCTCCTGCCACCCCTTAGGAGTAGGAGTAGAGTAGATCTCAGCGAGTTCTTTAGCGAGCAGGGCTGCATCGGTCCAGCCGACCTCTGGCTTATCTGTAAGTACCATCATGGCTTATACTTCTGTTCGTACGGCTGCATCGATCTGGTCGACCTCTACTGCAACTCTGGTATAAGCTAGTTATCGACTCTTGTTTAGTTCAAGTACGGCTGCATCGATCCGATCGACCTCCACTGCTCGAACTAGATTAAGGTCAAGTTATCGGCTCTATCTAAGGGTGGCGTCCTTCGGATAGATTCATTAAATTACCGATATTGCTTATTGCTTTCATTATTTATTTAATTACAGCAATATCACTTCGCCCGATTGGGATTGATCTAGATCGGCCTTATATCCTGTTTAACCCATCATTTGCTAATCTAAACTGATCTAATCTGCATCTTAAACGATGAGTTATGTTTTATCGGCTGTTTTATGTTAATCTTGATCGTGCATAGTGTGTGGTTAAGGCATGTCTGGTCTTGAATAGATCTACTAGCTAACGAAAACTGTTCCATGGCCTGTTATCACAGCCTGTGTGATTCTACCTCACACATCACTATTAGCACCGTGGAGTGGGGATCATTATTTGGTAGATCTGTTCCTGATAGGGCATGACCTTAATTGTGCGCTATGCCTGAATCGGCTATTTTAGCCGATATCGAGTGCTTTCACATATGCAGTTCGCGTCACGAGACCATTGAAGTAAAGATATGTTGAAAGATGTGTTAGCCCCATTTTCTTATTATTGTATTATGGCCTGCATGATTCTGCCTCATGCCCCACTGATATTAGTAATAAGTTAGGGTCATCGAATTTATCGTTATTTCTATGTCCTGCATGATTCTGCCTCATGCCCCACTGTTCTTGACGATAGATGAGGTCTAATATGTTTATTAGATTTATCTTTATTAAATGGTTAAATGATGATGAGCTGCTTCTTTTATATAAAAAGGGATTCGGTTACTTGCAATCATTGGCTTAGCATAAACTGATTATTGTTGATATCCTATTGCCATTGGCTAATATTTGTCAGAATAACGATATTCATCCTGAGTGATAACCGACTTTCCTTCCATAACCCCATGAGCTTTAACAGATTTATTCTTATGAGTAAGCTGGAATCGACTATTTAGTCGATTTCCTTCCACATTAGCTCTCAGAGTCACACATTCGGGACTGTCTGGCAACACCGGTATGTTCTGCCTTAAATTACTGATTAGCTTTCTCTCCTTGTCAATTGTAGGGTCAAATTGACTAGCATGTCTCGGGAGGAGTACGCAGGATTGACCACCCCTGCGTTAAAGCCAGGCGGATCTATAGCTCCATCGAGTAGACCCTTCCGGCTTGCTCGTGTGCCCTCGGCATAGGACGAAATTTCGTGCTGACATCACCCTTGATGCCTTGTGGTACATGCCGAGCAGTGCCATGCACTGTAGGTCTTTATCTTGTGCGCTAGACCACCCCTGGGAGCACAACCTATGTAGTCTGCCATGGGTATTCGAGATCGTACCCCCCACACCCGGGCAAGCCAGAACATCGCTGTCGCGGCGGCCTTGCTCTGGGGGCTTCTGGAGCCCGTGACACAGTAGGCCCATCATGAGATTCGCATGCTACTCGAGTGTGTGGCGGCACAGTAGGCCCAAAGCTCGTAGTCCCAATGACGTGAGCTCGACGCCAGCCAGCGCGTGTCCTCAGAGCGACCCGACAGGGACATGTCAGTCCACTAGGCGCAGTGAGGCGATAGGCCGTGTGCCACGGTCCCGTTGCATGAGCGTCTCAGCCTCCACCATTACGCACGAAATACCCTGGATGCCAGTAGGCGTGCCCACAATGATGAGAGGGAGGAGGCTAGCTATGGCTACTACCATCATCGTGGCAGACGCTACGATGGCGGCGAGGACTGAATCCCGAGACTCGACTTGCTGGGACCTTAGGCCTTTGGCCAACACATCCTCAACGCCGTCTTCTCACCGCGATACCGACCGTCGACCAACTTCTTGAAATCCTCTGGGGAAACAAACCCTAGACTATGGCTCATGGATTATTAGCTTGCTTGCCAAGCCTGTGGAGCGGATAGTGATAATTTCATTATTCGTAATCTTCCATTGTTCCTAGCCGATTCAGCGTGAATGTGGTTGGAACACCTTCTGTCCAACCGAACCAAAGTTGGGTGGACCTAAAAGAGATCTTTGTGGGAAAGTTCCAGGGCACATACACGCATCCTACGAACCCATGAGATCTAAAAACTACCGAAAGAAGTCTAGGGAAACTATTTGTGGGTACATCCAGCGCTTCTCCTGGCAGTGCAACGGGCTGCCCAACATCACCGATGCCAACATCATAGGAGCTTTCCTATTTGGGACCACCTACGAGTCTTTGGTTCACAACCTAGGACGTATGGGCCCGCAAACCACCAAGGAGCTCCTCGACATCACCACCAGCCACGCCTCGGGGCGAGAAGGCGGTCGGGGTGATTTTTGACCACCCCAAGGGCAAGGCAAAGCAGGACAAGGATGCCGGTGAAGGCGCCTCCAACCGTCCCAACAATAAGAAGAACAAGCAGCGGCGTGGGGGCTCGCTTGTGGCCACTGCCGACCACAAGGAGGGTCAAAATTCCACTGAAGGTACCCCAGACCACTTCGAGAAGCTGCTCAAAGGGCCATGCCCAAACCATTCTTTCCCCGTCAAGCACCTATATAAGGACTGCGTCCTCATGAAGTGGTTCTTGTTCGGAGGCTCCAACAAGAGGGAGCATAGGAAGGAGCCTAAGCTGGCCATAGACGACACCGAGGGGAAGGACGGCGGATTTCTGATGCTGGATGGCTACCTCATGATCTTCAAAGGGTCGGTGGCCTATGACTCCAAGCGCCGCTAGAAGCTTGCGCGTCGCGAGGTCTATACGGCCGAGCCAGCCGAGCCTTCCTTCCTCCGATGGTCAGAGTCCGCCATAACCTTTGATCGGACCGACCACCCAAAAAGCGTCCCGCAGCCGGGAAGATACCCACAGCTGCTCTAGGCCACCCTTAGAGCGAGGGGTGGAAAGGGATGGGCCCATAAGCGGTTAGCACCTAGGCACACGACTGCCGTGGGCATCTTGGCCAACGTTTGAGTCTTAATCGGTTCCCAGTCCATGGTTTTTCCTTGAAGAAAGGCAACGAGCCCTTGGGACCGGCCGAACGGACCCAAGAACTATATGGATTAGCCGTCAAGAGTCTGGAGTCGATCACCAGCTGACCCATGCCAGACCCCATGAATGGAAAGCCGAGGCCCCACTTGGACTAGCCCATTAACAACTCACCGAGCACCATGTTTCGTCCATCGAGGAAAAACATGGCACAGCTCAGCCCCTCCATTTTATTGAAAAAATGCTTGAGGGATGACGATCACAAAGACGAGCCGACCCTCGATCGGACCCCTGCTATGCGCGGGGGCTCGATGGAAGTTGGACTCACAAGGAGACTGTCGACGAAATATGGTCGGCAGTCCACCGAGGGGGGTGCCCGTGGTGGTAGATTATCGGTAGGATGCGTGTGATCTAAAACCAGATGGTGACACAAGGCGCAGAGACAGCGATTTAGACAGGTTCGGGCCGTCTGATTGACGTAATACCCTACGTCCTGTGTCTTTGGTGTATTGTATTGAGATGTATACTGTATGATCCGTCCCTGAGGGGGACCCCTGCCTCTCCTTATATACTCTGGAGGAGGAGGGTTACAAGTAAAGTATCCTATTTGGTACTATTACAATATCTAGTACAGCTTGTAGCCTTGCGATGTACAACTTGATCTTGCGGGCCGGGCTACCTCCGGTGGTGCGGCCCATGTATACCCATGAGGGTATAGGGGGTCTATCCCCCACAGCTAGTCCCCGAGCGCCTTGTATCCTTCGAGTAGCGGCGTCTTGAGCTTGCCAGAAGGATGTAAGGGGCTCAAGATAAAATTTGAAAAATATTTCCCCCGAAGTGTGCCCACTTGTACTTCTGAAAAGAAATGTAAGTGCGTCTTGAAGCGTAGCGTCTTTGATCATCAGATCGAGCACATTCACCGCAAAGGTGAAGTGTGCCCACTTAGTCCCCGAGCCTGGTAGTATGTGACGTAGTCACGTGGTGCCAGGGTCTAAAAAGAATTCCCAGTTAAGTTGAGAACCCAATCGTCGTTCAGGCGATACGAGATGCACCGGCAGGTGCATCGTACCGATGTAGTCCCCGAGCTTGCTGGAAGGTGAGGTATGAACCTTGTAGCAAGGTCTAAGTGAGAAAAAATATCCCAACTGTATGCGAGTCACCAGTCGCATGTAGTCGAGACGCAAAGTCCCCGAGCCGTGGTCGGAGAGTGGTCGGGTTAGTCCCCGAGCACAGGTCGAGGAGCGAGCGACGAAGTCCCTGAGCCGTGGTCGGAGAGTGATCGAGGCAGGCAGTCCCCGAGCACAAGTCGAGGAGCGAGCGACGAAGTCCTCGAACCGTGGTCGGAGAGTGATCGAGACAGTTCCCGAGCGCAAGTCAAGGAGCGAGCGACGAAGTCCCCGAGCCGTGGTCGGAGAGTGATCGAGGTAGGCAGTCCCCGAGCATGGAGTGGTCTGGCGAGAAGTCCCAGAGCACGGAGTGGTCTGGCGAGTCCCCGAGGGTCCCAGAGCACGAAGTGGTCTGGCGAGTCCCCGAGCACGAGGGTGGTCTGGCCAGAGTCCTCGAGCACCGTAGTGGTCTTGGCGAGCCCCGAAGCATGAGCTCGTTGACCGAACTATGTTCCTGAAAAATAAACGCGGAGAGCGGTAGTACATGATGATGTACGAAATATATTGATCTCTCTGTAGGAGGTGAAGTAAACACTTGGTGTTCGGTTGGCGATGAATTATACTTGGTGTAATATTCGAAAAATAACATTAGCTGTTTTTAGCCCTTTTGTTATGTAGAGGCGTAGCGCGATGTATTAACCTGTCCTGAAGGATGCGCCAGCCCTGGGCTGACCAACATCTCGTAGCGCGAGGTACGGAACGCTGCCGCGCGTAGAATGCCAGTGTTACCAGGGAGCGACTGCCGACTACCCGTAGCGCAGAGGGCGGACTCTCATGCACGCGTGGGGTGGAGCCGGAGACAGTGCCGGCTCTGGGATTCTCAAGCAGGAAGGAAAACGTATCGGCGAACCGTTGTAAAAACTTATACATGTTTTGGATTGTATGTATGGAGAAAATTCGACGCGGGGCGCACCCTTAGGGTGGTCGGCGAAGGTGTACGATGATTGAAGAAATTTTCAATTAAAAATAATACTTAGCTTTATTGACGACCGGTGGGTGTAGTCGGCGTGTTGCGATGTTCGAGAGATGGCTTGACGTGTCGTCGGCGATGAAGTTGTCCGGTCCTCGAGCTTTTCGACCTGTCGTCTTGACTGTGGTCATGATTGTCGTAGCGCCGTTCTTCGCGGCGATCATCATTGCGACGTAGTCTTGTGGTCGAGGTGGTCGGAGTTCGGCAGAGCCGCTCAGGACGTGGTCGACGTGGTCTGTGGTCGGAGCTCGGCGGAGCTGCTCGGGACGCGGTTGACGTGGTCCGTGGTGTGGTCGACGATCCCAGGACGAGGTTGAGTAGATGAACGCAGCTTGGACGGCTTGTTCATGGTTCGATGCGGCTCGGTCAGCGGCTCGCTTGGCTCGACGTGGCTCGCTAGATGGCTTGTTTGGTCAACGTGGCTTGTTCGTCGACTCGGACAGCTCGCTGATGGCTCGTCGGATCGCCAATTGGCTAGAAGCGCGAGCCTAGTCGCAGCTGTGGATAACCATAAACCAACATATAGATGCGCAGAGATATATAAACTTGTAATACAATATTAATTTGAAGAAAGGAATAAGACTTAGCTTGTGTTCTATATATGCGGATGTGGCCCATGTATGTGCATGCTTGCATGCAAGTTGAAAGATCATGACTATCCATAATGAACTCGTATTGCCTTGCAGATTGGATCGTAGGCCTCCTGGTTCGTTGTTGATAGACCACGACACGCCTTCGTCACGCTGGCTTGTTGCCATGCGATGGTTTGTACAGAGCGATCACATATATGCTTCCTTGGTTGCATGGTTCTGTAACATAGCACGGTGGCTCCTTGTTTGCTTGCATGGCCATGACGTTCACATGCATATACACGTATACGATGCATGCATATATCCATATATGCATTGGCCCTGCTTGCTTCCTGTTTGCTCGTAATAAGAGGAAAGTCTTGGTCAACGAAACCTTGACTGCTATGTTGGAGATGGAGACGGCGTTGTAGTCCGACTTGTGCTCTGATTACGATACTTGCGCTTTAGATCGGATCTCGCCGTCTCGCGGAGACAGGGCACCGTCGACGTGGGGTTCTACATGACAAACTGTTGCTTTTGCTAAAAATCCATCAAGACGGCGATGAAGTTGTCTGGTCCTCGAGCTTTCCGACTTGTCGTCACGACGATGATCGCGGTTGTCGTAGCGCCGATCTTCGCGGCGATCATTATTGCGACGTGGTCTGGTGATCGATGTGGTCGGAGCTCGGCGGAGCTGCTCGGGACGAGGTCGACGTGGTCGCGGTCGACGTGGTCGGAGCTCGGCGTGGCTCGCTCAGCGGCTCGGCGTGGCTTGCTTGATGGCTCGCTCAGCGGCTAGCCGTGCTTGGAGTGTATTCCTGTATATGTATGCACGATAGATACATACGTGCACATGCACGTGCAAGTATCCTAGCTGTTCGTAGTTGGCTTGCATGTCCGACTGTGGATCCTTGTTCATGTTGATACAGACATGCAGATGGCCAGCATCGCCTATCATTGCGTGCCGAATTTGACGAGTCCGTTGCTGATCAGACTTCGGGTAGATCGCGGCGACTTGGTTGACTTGCTCCAGGGAAAGCCTCATGTTGCTAGCTTGCTGCAATCTACAGCGGTAGCGCTCGTTGCTGGGCTTGCTGGAGTCGGAATCCTGTGCGGATGCCGCGTTTGGGGTCGGGCACTCCGCATCCAGCGCTGAACGGAGTAGGACCGATCTAGATGAGGTATTGGCCAACTTCATGATGAAAGGCATCTAGATCGATGTAGTCGGCGAGTTAATGTCGACTTCATGTTGTCGACGAGTTGACCGTGTAGAACGGCGGGGATCAGCACGAGGAAGCTGAGCTGCCGTGGAAGGATGTCGATCTTGAATTACGCCATCTAGTTCGCCAGGGATCAGCACGCACGACCCCTAAAGGGGACCCCTACCTGGCGCGCCACTGTCGACGAAATATGGTCGGCAGTCCACCGAGGGGGGTGCCCGTGGTGGTAGATTATCGGTAGGATGCGTGTGATCTAAAACCAGATGGTGACACAAGGCGCAGAGACAGCGATTTAGACAGGTTCGGGCCGTCTGATTGACGTAATACCCTACGTCCTGTGTCTTTGGTGTATTGTATTGAGATGTATACTGTATGATCCGTCCCTGAGGGGGACCCCTGCCTCTCCTTATATACTCTGGAGGAGGAGGGTTACAAGTAAAGTATCCTATTTGGTACTATTACAATATCTAGTACAGCTTGTAGCCTTGCGATGTACAACTTGATCTTGCGGGCCGGGCTACCTCCGGTGGTGCGGCCCATGTATACCCATGAGGGTATAGGGGGTCTATCCCCCACAGAGACCGAACATGCGGTCATAGTACGACAGCGGACCAATCAGATCCTAGGGGACCAGAATCAAGAAAAATCTTTCCGACCTCCCAAATCCCACGGTTACATGCCCCAAGAACATCGATCATGACAAAAGGGAATTGTTGTCCTACCAGGACACGCCGCAGGCTATAAAAAGAAGGCCAATGCCCTCAGAGTCCTTCCATCCAGAAAAGCCTCCAAAGGAGTATTCTACTCCTCCACGGGCTCGGGGGCTACTGTCAGGTATCGATATTAGGGATACCCAAAGCAAGGAAGTTAGCGCCCATACTGACTTCCCCGGATGGCTTGAGACATATTAAAATGTCTCGCTCGACCCCAAGGACGCGGGCTCCGTCTCGCCTGACCTCGAGGCCACGGTCTTCGTCTCGCCTGACCTCGAAGCCACGGGCTCCATCTCTCCTGGCCCCTTGGGTGCGGGCTCTATCTCGACCGACCCCAAGGACGCGGGTTCCATCTCACCCAAGGCCATGGGCTCCGTCTTTCCAGACCTCAAGGCCGTAGGCTCCGTCTCGCCTGACCCCAAGGACGCGGTTTCTGTCTCGCCCAAGGTCGCGGGCTCCGTCTCGCTCGACCTCGAGGAAGCGGGTTCCGTCTCGTCCTACGGGGACCCATACCACCGCCACCCACTCTAAGTCCAAGCATATGGGCCTGGGTCAAAACTCTGACGCCAAGGAAGAGGCTGGCATGCCTCAATGTAACATGTGGCCATGATGGGCCATATCTGGGGATTCACATCAAGAACAGTGTCGAGTGTGGCGATGCTATTCTGCCTAATCCTTGTACAAACACTAACAGGCGCATCAGTTCACCACGACGTCCGCCGGGACGGAGTGGAATGCCATGACCGGCAGATGACGCCTACGCATGGCGCCAGTGACGAATAGGGCCGTGACATGGAGCCATCCCTGATTGACATCTACAGGATCGGTGGGACCAGCATGAAGGAGAAGAAAGACCTGGCAACCCTGGAAGCCTTCTTCTCTCTCTAGTTCTTCTCATTTTCCTCCTTTGTAACCCGCGCTTTTCCTTCGCCTATAAAAGGGGAAGCGGGGCGCCCCATGAAAGGGGAGATCGAGACACAAGAGCATGACACAAGCACACGGCTGAGCGGCAAGCGAGCTCTCAGCACCCGTTCACTCCTTCCACCAGAGACTTGGGATCCTCAACCTCTCTCGCTTGTTTGTAACCCCTACTGCAAACCAAGTTTCGGTAACACGAGCAGTAGCGAACTGGACGTAGTGAGGTTCCGCCCGAACCAGGATAAACCCTTATGTCCTCTGAGCACACCATCCGAGCCAGACGCGCAAATATAAATTTACTCGTCGGTGGTCCGAAAACACCGACAAGGCTAGAATTAGAAAAAGATAAAAGAGGCCTTGAATGATATGTTTGAAGAGTATAAAAAAAGTGGCATTGAATGAAATGTTTGAAGGCTACTATTACATAAGGAAATCGTTAAACTAGAAGTTTAGCATTCTTTCGCAGAACTCATTTCACCACCGATTTGGCCAGAATCAACAATAATAATTCTTCACCACCGGTTCATAAGACAACGGGGCATAACGAGAGAAAAAACAGCGGTGAAAATCACCGGTTTTTTGTCCACTACGCCACATACTAAGCAAGCCGTGGAGAAAAGAGTTTTCGTCGCCGGTTCAAGGATTGAACCGGTGGTGAAAAGGCTCTAGTAGAAACCCCCACTTCCCTCCTCTTATTCCTCACTCCCTCCACTTTCTTACCTCTGGCTCCCAACTTTCTTTCACTATTGTTAGGGCTATTATCCACCAATTTGCTCATGGAAATTCCCAATGCTCGAAGGATGCACATCACTTTCTTATTTTAAGGTCGGTTACTATTAGTCTTTTAAATTTCTAGTTTATTCCTTTGGCTAAATGTGATGGAAAACATCTTTGTTTCTTTTAGAGGGCTTTTTGCACCCAATTGATCATGGAGAGGCTCTTAAATTTTGAAGTGCTTCGTTGACACTAACTTACTCTAAGGTTACTAGATTTTATTTGTTTGGTTACATTGTTTCTTTTTTTATATTGAGATGAATGTCATCGCTAGCATCTTTAGTTTATGTTCTTAGTTGTAGAGGACTTTTATTTTTTAGACTCATTTAATTTCTTCCGATCGTACACTGGACCACGGTGATGAAGTGCTTATCACAGTCGGATGGTATACTAGATCGGCAGTGATGAAATATTTATCACCGTCTACTCTCACTAACGAACGACGAAAACCGTCTGTCGAGGCGTTTTGAACCAGCGGTGATGAAGTTCGTGGGGTAGTGTTTGCTTATATATATTTTTTTTTTTGTTCCGTGCAAGCATAGCCGATTGCTCACTAGAATAATAAAGCCACATGCATATCAGTTGGCATCCTTAGCAGCCCTGAAGTGTAGGTTATTTGTTTTTCCTACGAGCATTCTTTTAGTAGTTCACATCTGTACGCGTTGAGTAGGTCCACATGAATAATATCCAACGAAAATGTGTGGTTTAGCTATCTAAGATGGAGTATTATTAGTCAAAGAAACCGATGCATGATGAGACTGCTACTCGCCTATTTCTGAAACCTTTCCACGAAGAGTCGATGAGAGCCTTGACAGACTTTTGCATGAAAAGATCTTTATTTTTCAAAGCGAAGCACCAGTTTTTACATGAACTTTATTCAGACCGACGAAGCATCCATGGTTTTGCCGATTGGTGAAAAAGACGCCCACACCACCCATAACGTAGCAAACTCGTCGATTACTGGTGATCACACTGGCACTATATATAGATATTAGTACTACTCTATATAACAACATTTTAATTTCACTGCGCCTCCAGCTCAACCGCCACCCCGCTGTTGAACGGCCTCTGGCCGTCGCAGTCGAGGTTGCTCCCGTAGCCGATGCGGAAGACATCGCAGTAGCGCTTGTAGAAGCCAATCCGGTCGGTCACCCGGGGGTCGGCCCCGTGCCCGCACTCGATCCCACCGTTGATGATGTTGGTGACCACGCCGTACCCGGGCGCGCCCCGGCCGGCCGCCCTGTCCGCGGCCGTGGGCGTCCACTGCCCCGTGATCACGGCGTGGCACGACGGCTTGTTGTCCCGCGCGGTCATCCAGAACCACAGCGCCGTCTTGAAGGATACCACGGGGTCGGTCGCGACGAGGTCCGGGTTGTTGAGGAGGTCCACGCCGATGGCTCTCCCCGCCGGGCCGTAGTTGTAGTTGCTGATGGCATGAATGAGCTCGACATCAAGAGAGTGGAATGGATGCAAACTTTGGACGATTGAAATGCATGTTTGGTTGCTTACAAGGAGATCTGGATGGGGCCGCGGCCGAAGTACTTCTTGCCGGGCGCGCACGGCCACTCCGGCCGCGGCTCGCAGTAGTCGGACGGCGGGCTACGCTCCTGCTTGAAGCAGTAGCCCCAGGCGAAGGGCCCGTCCGCCGCGGTCGGCCACCCGCCCGTGGTCTCGTGGGAGGTCTGACCCAGGAACGCCGCGACCTCCCGCTTCCGCTGCTCGTCGCCGCCCGTCGTGCCCAAGGCCGGGAACGCGGCCGCGGCGGCGAGGAACGCGTCGTAGGTGTAGAACCCACGCGCGGGGCACGCCGCGTCGTTGCGGTGGAGGAGCATCCGATCGAAGAGGTCCCTCGGCACCACGGACGCCACGCCGGGGCCCGCGGGGCCCGGGCCCGGGCGCGGGCCGCAGCCGGTGCACTGGCTCTGGCACCCGGCGCCGCAGTACTCGGAGGTGTCGCCGCAGAAGCCGAAGCGGCTGCAGCAGAGGCAGTTAAGGCACGTCGCGCCGCCGGCCTGCGACCCGCACTGCTGGCCGCTCGCGAGCGCGAGCGCCGCGGCCAGGACGCACAGGACTGCCGCCGCTGTCGTCGCCAGGCTCGGGGCGTCTCCTGATGTCGACATACTTTGGTCTTTGCTGCCGGGTAAAGCGCGGACTGCCGGCATTTTATACGCATGGATTCTTTGCGCGTATAGTTCGTGAATTTTGAGAATTTTGCTATCACATTTTCGTTTTTATTTGGCAATTAATGTTTAATCATGGACTAATTAGGCTTAAAACGTTCGTCTCATAATTTTTAATCAAATTGTGTAATTAGTTTTTTTTATCTACATTTAATGATCTATGCACGTATCACAAGATTCGATGTGATGGCTACTGTAGCAATTTTTGGAAAACTTTTTGGGAACTAAGGCGTGGTTTAGTTCACTAAAAATGTTCACCTCAAACTATCACATCGAATCTTGCGACACATGCATGGAGTATTAAATATAGACAAAAAAAAAATTGTACAGTTTAGATGAAACCGCGAGACGAATGTTTTAAGACTAATTAGTCTATGATCAGACATACGTGCTACAGTAACTAACATGCGCTAATGATGCATTACGCTTAATAAATTCGTCTCGCAGTTTTCAGACGAGCTATGTAATTAGTTTTTTATTAGCATCCAAAACCCCTTTCGATATTAAAACATCCGACGTGACACTAAAAAAATTTCATTTCACTAACTAAACAAGCACTCATCGCTGGAGCAAAGTCGCCGCACGTTGCTTCGTTGCGCTGTCCGCCTGTCCACTCCATGTCCTTGAGATGAGAGAGGAGCACGTGGAGACTTTGGCACGTTCGTTGAACATGGAACATCTCGGGCTCTTTTGCAGGGCACATACCATGTTGGGCTTGGAGGGATCATGGATCAATGTACCCTCCCAAGTTTCCAATATCCGTCACGGGCCGCGCTTATTGCTTACTCCCTCGCTGTCTCTTTTTAACTATTGTTTTCACTTTTCTTCTATGTTCTATCTACATCTATGTATACACCTACAAAATCCGTATACCTATCGTCTGCTCCCCTGCCTCCGCCCCGCCCAACAGCAAAAAAAAAAACACCCTGTATCCGTTCCTTAATTTAAAGTTGCGAACAGGGATTAGATTCGGAGTGGGCAAAAGAATAGAAAGAAATACGGGTTCTAGATATAAAGATACGAGAGAGAAAAGATGAGAGAACCTTAATAGTATTTAAAATATATTGGGGTTCCTGATACAAAATATCTTCTTTCTTAAGCTAGGCTGAATTCTTACAGTTGCACCGGCTTTGCTGTGGGCTGGACCAAGTTCATGCAAGCCTTTTTTCTTTTCTTTCGTTTTTCTCTTTTTCTATAAAAACAAAGATCTTGCAAAATTCGCTAAAAATCATAGAAAAATCATAAAAATGCCAAACAAGATTTGTTAGCATTATAAAAATGTGATCTATCTATAGATGTTATGAATCTTGTTAGATTGTGCTTTGTCTATAGCTGTGTTAAATCATCCTTACATATGTTGCATGAATATAGGTTCGGCGATGACCGAGAACGTGCTAGAGGCAGACCCGTAATACGCGGAGGTGGCCGAGAAGTACGAGGAGGATGTCCTCGTCATCGGTGTTCCAGAAACCTTCACTAACTTTTTGATGTTCGGTTCCTACCCAAGGAAGCCCCAGTGTATAACCTCTACTTTTTAGTATTATTTTTCTCCCGTTCCAACGCACGGGCATATTCCAAAACCTCCATGACTACATGCAAACATGCACACAAAAAAACCCTAGAGTCCGGACTGACTTCGTGAAATAGAAACACAACCAATACACTTTACCAAGAACGTGCCAGAGGCAGACCCGGAATATGCGGAGGTGGCCGAGAAGTACGAGGAGGATGTCCTCGTCATCGGTGTTCTAGAAACCTTCACTAACTGTTCGATGTTCGGTTCCTATCAAGGAAGCCCCGGTGCATAACCCCTACTTTTCAGTACTTTTTTCTCCTGTTCCAACGCACGGGCATATTTCAAACCTGCATGACACATGCAAACATGCATGGAAAAAAACACCCCTAGAGTCCGGATTGACTTTGTGAAATAGAAACGTCACCAATACACTTTACACCAATAACGTCAAGTACTATGGAAAAAATAAACATACTTTACACAAATGCGTAATAGGCGATGACTCTCCTGCCTTAGATTTCTTTAGTTTGGATTGGGACTTCCACCATTACCAGGTCTAATTCCAGGGTAATACCTTTTTTCATTGGATTCAATTTTATTGCTAATTAGGTTTTCAAAAAAAATATCAGCAAAGTGTATCATGTATATCATCTAAAATCATGCAGTGAGTTAATGGGTACTGAGGAAGAGGATCCATCGCCTGATGAAATATAAAATATTGGTCATAGGTGATAAAGATGATTAATTACAAAAGTATTAAAAAAAAGTAAAATCAATTTTGTTAGGCTTCTATAAACTGGATTTATATGATATAGGTGACAAAGATTATGAAACAGGCTTTATGTTTTTAGTGTAATTAAATTCGTACATTTCTTAATTAATATGTTCGTCTAAGTTGCAAGCCACGCTATGTGGGCTAAAATTTGTGATCGCCGTGCAACGCAGGGCATATATCGAGTTTCTAAAAAAACTGTCGTTTTCATCTTTAAAAAATCAAACGTACTCAACTTTGACCAAATATATATATAATATTAATATTTATGGTATATAATTAGTATTATTAGACAGATCATTTAATTTATTTTTATAATAAACTTATTTGGAGATACAAATATTGTTAATATTTTCTACAATCTTGGTCAAACTTAAGAAAACTTGATCGACACACGTCTCATAGCGACACTTAAAAAGTGATGGAGCGAGTAGTTTATAAGAAACAATGGGTTTTCTTAAAAATATAACCAGCGGGAGAACTGTCTATTATGTTAAAAATAGAAAAAAATCTAGAAAAAACGTATGAGTATAAACAATAAGAAAGACAACACAACACTCGTGCTCAAGTGCTTACACCCTCAGGGTTAGATTAGCCAAGTGTTTGGTGTCTACCGCGGTTGGCACATGTACCTTTGTTGGGTGGCGAAATCATCTTCAAATAGTCGAGGTGTCTAGCCTTGTCCAAAGAGCCGAAGGGTCTAGTGGAGCTATCTTCGGAAGGCCTGAAGGCACGAGTCCACGCAGGGGTACAAAGCCAGCCCCGAAGGTGTGTTGTGGATATGAAATCATCGGCCTCTAAGAAGTCAAATCTGACTTGGATTTATCTATGTTGAAAAGACTAAAATGCCCCTACCCAATAGGAATATGCTTAGAGTCTATCCTTAGAGTGGAGTCATTTCGTTCTTCCTGTCGTAACCTGATCACTATAAATACTGCCCCTCATGAGTAAAGGGGGAATGAATCTTCACATTATAAGCAATCACCGCACTACATTCTCGCATTCTAGTTTGGCACCAACAGTCAAGACTTTGTTTGAGGACAACCGCCGCTATCCAAAAGGGATGCTTCCTCCTTGATTTTCAGAGAGAGCACGTGATTTTGGATTCTTTGTGGTCAAAGATCTTGACGTTTCTCTCATTCTAGACTTCCCATCACACCTGCACTGCTAGAACATAGGCCCAACGTGCGACATGGAGGTTCATCTCATGATGGACCACCACCACAGCACCATGTCACTCGTTCCCCCAATTATTTGGCTTGAGATTGGCATCACCTTCCTAGGTTGCTAGATCCCCCTATCATCCCCCCTCTCTCTCTATCACTCTATCCGACTACGATAAGCTATGCGCCCATGTGGACCTATGACCGCCCTTCTAGTAGTGGGCCATGAAGCACGTCGGAGGTGGAACTTACCCTTGCGGTACTTGGGTTAGATGGTGGACGGCCGCAGAGGTTAGTGACAGGAACCCCAAATCCATTTGATCTTGTTGGGGCTAATTGGTGGCCTTGGATTTGATGTGGTAGTTCTAGAATTAAGAAATGAGTAGCTACAGTCCATGGCGGAGATAAGCCTAGGGTCACTAGGGCCATGGCCCTAGGCATTAGCCCATATTTTCTATACTATAGCAAAATGTTCTAAAGAAGCCCAATTATCTAGCAAAATTAATCGGCCTATGGAATGGTCCCAGGCATTGGGCTAGCCCAGCTCCGCTACTATTATTGATTAATGGTTGGTTATAATATGCATTGTTTAATCGGAGATTGGTTTAGATTGGTGTGCGGGATTATTAAAATGGCTTAGATCTTGTTTATGTGTCGTGATTAGCTAAGCGATGTTCCAAGTTGGGTGGATGTACTACATTAGGACTTAAATTAGTTGTTTATTATGTTTTAGTGTTAGTGATGGATCCGTTTAGCATGCTGGTTGTTTGATTCTTTTTCAACAAGGAGTTTATAATTGATAGGAAAAAATGCATTATGTTGGTGGAAGGGAGGAATTAGAACTATCATGTACATAGGCGTGATAAGGTATCACTGTGGAAGGTTGTTGTCCTTTATTCCTTTAAAGTATCATTGTCCTATTCGAGATGACACTTTGCTGCATTGGCTTTTTCCTAGGAAAGATCTAAAGAATAGCCCATGTGTTTTGGTTGATGACAAAGCATGCCTAGAGATGTTTGATGCCATTGTTACAAAGGGTGACAGAGAAATGTAAGTGGAGGCGCCATTAGTAGATATTGTCATATTGATGCTGACAATGAAGCTAGTGATTATGAGGATCAGCTGGAAGCCATGGATGATCCATAATCTGGTGAAGACTTGGTTATTGAAGAAGAATAAGAAGCCACGCACGGTGGTGGCTCTGGCTATGGGGGACCTCTCAGCGAATGGTGTTCGTCCTCAGTGCTAGGTGCTCGTCCTGGTTCCGGCCCTGCTTGCCTCCATAGCCTTGGAGTCGGTCTGGGCTTGAACTTTGTTTGGGTCTGCATCTGCTCTAGAGGCCATCGTCGACCTGCTCGATGCTGCTCTAGAGGCCATCATTGACCTGCTCAACGTTTTGCCTCTACCGAGTCGCTGGTCAAGCAACATGGGCGTTGTTAGGATGATTGGTGTCTTCGTTCGTTCTACCTCTGCAGCTTCACTTGGGGCTATAGCTCTCCTATAGTCTAGAGGCGTGTCTCCTTTGTCTCCTCCCCTCTCTGGTCTGTTTGCGCCCTCCATGGAGCTGCTTGGGCTTGACTTTGTCCCAGGCCTGAAGCTCTAAAAAGAACTTTGGAATGCTTGTCGTCAGCATGTCTCTCGACCGATTTGTGATCGGTCTTCCTTCGTTTTGGTAGCGACATTTGGTAGATGTAAGTTTAGATTATTGCCGCAGTCGGCTGGGTGCATTCTCCAAGCCACCATTGGTGGCTCTGCAGCTCATTTCAATGTTCTTCAGCTTGGCGATCGGATGTTCAAATTCGTTGTGGCCTCCAGATCCATCAGCCTTTTGTGGTCAACCTTCGCTCTTTCTCTTGTGCTGCCTATGAAGTCTTCTTTCGTCTTTGGGGAAATGGAGGTCCCAATTGGGGGCAGGAACTTGCTCTATATCTTGCTGAGGAAGAGAAAGCATGGCAACATGTTTCTTATTCTAAACCATCTTATGCTGATGTTGCCAAATCTCCTCCTCTTTCTAGAGCCAACTTAGTTCCCCTTAGTTCTGGTCGTCAGCTTGCTAGCTCTAGTTCGTCGAGTGCTCGCCGCTCTGTCTTTGATCGCTTGCTCTTCCCTCCTCGTGCTGCCCGACAACCCGTCTCTGAATGGCTGATTTCTCCTTCTCCCCACTTACTCTCGCTCTAATGCTACAGCGTTGCTGTAACACCCTGGTGTTACGATTTTTTTTTAGCGCTGTGATTTAGGCCTCAGTGAAATTTCGTGAAACAAGTTTCTCGGATTTTTAAGATTTTAAGATTGAGCTGAGGTTTAAAATGCCAGGCTTAACTAACGAATATTGAGCAAGCTCCAACTCACGAATTCACATGTCTCCCTGCCACTGCTGTCTCGGTCTATGCTCGTTTGTCTGGGCTGTCTCTATGCCGAGCCAAGCACCCGATGGACAGCGTCCTAGTCGTTTTGGCTTACTCACCACTGCCCTCTTAACCTTGCCACCGACGCGACCGCACCCTTATCGCAAGTAAATGCGTGCTGCCATGCTTGTCCCGCTAGAGCCATCGGAGGGCACTGCTCGGGTTGACCACTCCATTTCTATGTGCATCGCGCCAAGCCCTGCCTGCCTCCGTTGTCGGATACATGGCCACTGTTTCTTTGCCGCAGTCCATGTTCTGCCAAGGCCGAGCCGTCTCATCACCATCGCCACCACGGTTTCATGCTGGGCAAGTCCTGGCATCCCACGCCCTGCCCTCGTGCACTTGTCTGCCTCTGTCCCCTAGCCCCTTCTTTTTCTTTACCGCGAAGCACCTCCCCGCTGCCTCGCCAGCCTCCGCGCTTGGCTGCCTCGCGCAAGCAACCGCTCGACCCCTCTCCTTCTCCTTCTACTCGGCCACCGCCTCTACTGTGCACGCCCTTCCTCTTCCGTCCCCACAGTTCCATCGCGCATGAGCACCCTCGGTCGCTCGGGACTGTTGCCCCGTGCCTGCAGCGCGCGCCTGGGCTGCTTTGCCCCGTGGCCACCCCGACGCCATCCGCCTGGCTCGCCCTGCTGCTGCCGCCGTGAGCTCCGCCTCCACGGTACCGCTTAGCCAGGCGCGTGTTAGGTCCGCCGGGCCTAGGCGCCGGCACCTCGCCTCCCCGGTCCCCTCCGAGCCACCGTGGCCGTCTAGCATTTTGCGTGCGGCTCTGCTCCGCCGTCGTCCCGCGGCTCGCTGCTTCTCCGCGCGTTGGCGCCATTCCCGCAGCACCTCGCCTCGCATCGCCGGTACCGGCCCTCCTTGCGAGCGAGCCCCAACCCGCGCGTAGCTTCGCCGCTCTCCTAGCTCCTCCATTCGCGCTGCTGGCCGCACTACTCGTGCCGAGTCCGTGCGCAACTCCGCCGCGCACGCGAGCTGCCGACACCGGCGTCCTCTCCTTTGCCTTCCCAGCGTTCGGTGCCCCGGCGTCCGCGCCCGTGTGCCTGCGACGTCGCCCCTCTCCTTCCCCTCCGTCTTCGTTATTTTTCCGAGCCGAGCACCCGTCTAGGCGGCGTCCGCAGTCGCAGCGCCTCCCCCCCCCCCGCACTCGGCTCTCCCTTCTGTGCGCCGCGCCCCTGTCCTCGCAAAGCCACCAAGCGCCGCCGAGGCCACGCTCCCGCCCTCGTAGCCGCAGTCTCGCCGGCGTCCGCGCCACCACCACCGAGCTAAGCCGCGACGACCTCGCTGCTCTTTGCCGCACCTGCGCGCCCCTTGGACCCGCGCTGCCCTGCCATTCCAGCTCCGCACCGGGCCATAGCACTCCGCCGTCGGCTGCGCCCGGCTCCCCTTGCTGCCTCGCATGCCCTGCACTTCGGCGTGGCCACGTCCTTGCTGCCTCTGCGCGCGCAGCGCGCCTGAGCATGCCGCGGCTCCTCTGTTCTTCGCTCACCGTCATCCGCACGGTTCGCCTATTGCCCGTGGCCGGTGGTGCGCCCCTCGCCGCATCAGCACGCAACTGCGGCCGTGACGGCCACATCGCCTGCCCGCCATCACGTCCCGCGCCGGCTGGACATCGCCGGTGGCGGCTCCCCCGCGGCTTCCCAGTGCCCGCGTGTCGGCGCATCCGCCGCCGTGGAGCTCCGCTCTGCATCATCCTTGCCACGCCGTCCCGCGCCAAGTCCCTGCACGCCCATGCAGAACGCGGCTGCATCCTCGCTACCCGTGCCAGCAACGCCACTTCCCCTCCCCGCTCCTCGGCCACCGCCGTCGGGCTATCATGCGGTGCCGGCCGGTGCTCCTCTGCTTCTCTGGATGAAGGAGACGAAGGGAAGGTGAGATGGATGAAAGTCCAAGGCAAAAATTTATACGAGGTTCTATTTGCGAAATACGTGACTCACCGAAATAGTGTCGTCGTACTGCGGGTTGATTTGAGGATAACTCAAGGGCCGTTTCAAAAATATGCCACGCCACCCGCCGTGCTGGGCCGGCCTGCCGCTGCGCCTGGGCCGTGCCTGCGCCGCGCGTGGGCCAACCTGCTGGGCAGTGCTCGCCTGCCCCTGGGCCTGGTGCCAGCGCCTTGCTGGGCCGGCCTGAGGCTGTCTGGGCCACCGCACGCCGTCCGCCTGGGCCGTCCTGGCCGTTGGTCCAAGCCGTGCTGGCAGGCCGGGCCGCTTTGGGCCCAAGGTCCTGTTTCCTTCTTTTCGGTGTTTTGTTAATTTCAGCAAGCGTCTGAATACTCCGAAATTGATAATAAAATGTAGAAAAATCATAAAAATGCCAAATCAGTTTTGTTGAGTTCATAAAATCAGGACCTACTTATTAGTATATTTTGTTCACATAGTTCGATGATATTTTTGGAAGCCATATAATTAATCTAAGATATTGAATATTGCAAAATATAAACTTGTAGGAACTTTCGTGACAAATTGATAATAGTATTGGATCTGAAATCTTTACAGTAGGTCCCTAGCAATATTAGCTGCTCACCGTAATTTTTGTAGCTGTAAAATAATTAGTTGCTAGGTAAATAATAATGGCCTATTGCGAATAAAGAAACACCGTTGGTTTATATAACTAAACTAATTGTTGGGAAATAACGCCTTATCGGACAACGTGTATATGTAGCCTAAGTATGGTCGTCGTTAGAACTAGCCCGTTAGCTCGAGAGGCGTAAAGCGTATTTTACGAGTCGCGATTGCAGTTGATTAATTACATCTTTGCATTGCATCGCATGCATATCATATAGGTACGTCGATGGATCACGGAGTCGTCGGGAGTTGCTGGAGGAATGGTGCTTTTGGAGATCATGCCGCCATGATGGAAAGCTAACTTCTGATTATATTTTTCCCAGGCAAGCCCCGGTGCATAACCCCTACTTTTCTGCAGTTTAAATTATATTTGTGCATTAAGTTTTAAGGAGTTGAATGAAACCCACTTGCATATATATATATATATCTTTATTCTATGAGTCTTACTAGTATGACAGGATCGTGTAGAATGCTATGCTACAGGACTTCGATAGAAGTCGAGTGATTGTCTGTCACTCGCGAGAGATAGGAAATATATTACTGAATGATTATCACTTGGAAAATATAAATGGTGGAAAGGAAAATGGTGACCGGGCAGGGATATGGTTTGGGTATTGGTGGGTGTAAGAAGTTGTGTCGCCACGGAGGCGGGTCATAGCTTGGTTACACCGTTTCTCCCTATCTGGTCGATTAAGGACCGATCGTGCATATGACTCTAGGCAGGTCACAGACTTATTATCCCGAGCACATACTTGTGTATGGGCGCTTGGAAGACTTGTTGCTCTCTTGTCGTGGATCCGGCTCTTTCCAGACCGACTGTCAGGGTTTTATTTTGGTGGAGGAGGTCCTTGCACCGCACTGAGTCCGGGACTCAGGGGCGGGGGCTTGGAGTCCTAGTTTGGACGGGGACCTAGACACCCGGGATAGGAGAGTGATGGGTCAGTCCTGCTGGTGCCCGGGGTACAAGCGGGGCGTGTGTTTTCGGGGTACCCAGCTGGGGGCATTGATTCGCGAATCGCCGGGCTATCCGGTACGACTTGTCTACGGTTTAGCATCGTAGTAAGAACTGAAAGATGGAAGATGGACAAAGGAAATCTGATTGCTTACCACCTGCTTGAAAGTAGCACAGGTGCTTACATAGAATGGTTAGTTAAGGAACCAATGCGGCTATTAATAAAAATCAAATATAAGGACGCACGCTTAGTAATGCTTTCTGCAAATGAAACCCACAAACCAGATAGCCTTGCATATCCTTGGAGTCTTTTCTTTTCTCCTATCGGGTAAGTCTTGCTGAGTACAATTGAGTACTCAGGGTTTTACTTCCCCTGTTGCAGGTGACAGGTGGACGCTTGAGCTGACCTTTGTGTGTGGATTCCTCCTGGTGGGCTCAGAGAGGATTTCCTTTACGCTGCGATCGTAGTTGTTATTTATAACTCTCACCAAATACTTTTATAAATAAAAGTTTCATAATCTGTTGCCATAGTCTATATATATCAATACTTCACCATGTCATTAATAGATGTTTATTTCCGCTGTAACTCTGTTCACATGTTTCTATTCCGCTGTTCAATTAAATTATTTATAACTCTGATAACATGATTTCATTCCGCTGTTATATTAATAAATATTATACTCTGATGTTGTATTAAAAGTGATGTAAGAAATGGTTACGAATGATGTAAGCTTTATTCTCTCATTTGTGATTCTGGTGGCAAAAATGTGGATTTTCGGGTTCTCCCCTGGGGTGTGTCCGACGGAACCGAGTAATCTAGTGTTCTCCCCTGAGTGCTTAGTGTCTAACGAAAGACAAGCACTCCTGTGAGGCATTAAATTAGGCGGTTCTGCCACAGGTGGTATCAGAGCATAAATGAGGAAATAAAGCTTCGAAAACCTTTTCTAAACTAAAAATTGGACAACCCATTGTTGCAAAAAGTTAGGGCGTTTGTATACGAAGTTATATAAGTAGCCCTATTACTATGGTTATGTATCCAGGATAGATGGCACTTTGCTGACTTAGATAGGATTAATCAAGTTTCTGCAGGTACACTGACTCGAGCATAGTTCGATAGTATCGACTAGTTACAGGGAGAGAACGATGTGCCAAAATTCTGAGAACGGTTGCCCTATATATGGCAACAGTGAAAGGACGTATAGGACGTGCATTCATACATATCCTGCCTGTGCATTATAGTACTTGTATTACTTGCAGATACGCTATCCATAGGTGTCATGCGTGTCGTATTGTGCACGTCTGACTCGTTCCTGTCCGATAGTTAGGTCTGCACTATGGCTTCGTGTTTCGCGTTCGCCCGTGGTTCACGCCGGTCGTGACCCACGTCTCCCCATACCCCTTTCTGCGCTCTTGTCGGACCCTTGCCCTACAGTCGTACTAGTCAGTAATGGCATCGCATGTCGCTCGCCTCAAACTCATGGAATTTGGTTGATCTGCCGTAGTGATCTCGCGCGGGAACCCTGGTGAACCACGCCAGGACCACCGAACGCTCCGCCTTTATAAGTAGAGCCTGGCCTAGCCATTGGTACCACCACTCGGCGCACTTTAGCTCGCTTAGCTTTTCCTTGGAGCCAGCTTTTCGCTCAGCCTTCCTTGCAACCACCGCTAAAGATGGCAGGAGCCTGGGTTAGTACCTATTGCCTGAACATTGAGGGTTTTCCCAGAATCTTGCATGCCACCCTGCAAAAGCTCGGAGTCAATGATCGCCCCGAGTATGAGGGCCGTGAGTATGAGGAGCATGGCACTGAGCGGTGTGAGGTTACTGTCTACATCGGGAAGAGTGAAGAGTTCCCTGACCTCACTGAAGCCTGGAGTGTGACCGCAACCGGGTTTCGCTTTGTCGACACCTACCAGGTTGTGGCCCGCAAAGCCTTGCGGTACCTCTGCCATATCTATGAGGAGCCCATTGCACGTACCCCCATGCGGTTCTTTCCTCCTTTGGACAAGAATCGGCGGGCATGGAGGGCCCGCATGGAGGCTTTGCAAGGACGAGATGTGCAAGAGGACAGTCCCACCATGGTGCACTTGACCACGTACCTTCTCACTCTGGATGAGCAGTACGACCGTCAAGCCTTGGAGCTGAGGGCGTGCCTTCAGCGCACCGAGGAAGCCAAGATCTTCAACCGGATGCTCCAGGTGCAGCTCGCCGAAGCGCATGCCAGCGCTGCAACTGCTGAGAGCCGAGAGGCTGCCATGGAGGAAGTTCTAAAGGAGGCCGAAGACCGGCATGTTCATCAGCTGTGGGTGGCCTATCTTGTCACCAGGGCTAAGCGGAGGACGCTGGCTGCTGAAAGGCAGGATGCCCCGATCTTGGAAGGGATCCCTATCCACCCGCCAGAAAGAAGAAGAACTGGTGTTATAGCACCGCCCGCACCTCCACCCTCGAAAGTGTTAGATGAAGAGCCCTTGGTTCCTCTCACTCAGCCGTTGCCCCATGAGGATGTAGACTAGTTGCCTTGGGACGTTGTGCCCGTAGTAGTAGTGTTTTTCGTTGCTGTCCCCCTGTATTTTACTCTTGCCGTTGTTGTCGTCCGTAGTTGTTGAGATCGTCCGACCGTAGGTGAATGCTATGCCGTGAACGTGAGCCTGAATGCCTGTACGTTGTACCCGCATAAGATCGTTGGAACGTGCATTTTAATTATTTCGCTGTGTTTATTGCGTTCGTTTACTTTAAAGCCTCGTTAGACGTGCTCCAAGTTTTCAAGGGCGATATTAAGCGGGTTACAAGAGAAGTTGCCATTCCGATACCAGCAGATCAGCCGTGATTGGGTGTTATTAGACACTGTATCGACTAATTGTGGATGTTCCAACAGAACACTTGAATTTTTTTTAAAACAAATCCATCGTTGGATTTGAACTCCTTGTCCCTTGTTGTGAAGGGAACTTTTGTTGTTTGAAATTTTCCCTTGCGATACCCCTTACTCTGTGGTCTATGACCCCACTGCCTTCATGGCGTGTAAGTTGGTGATAGTTGCCTGGTTAAAAGCTTATGGTACCACGACGAAACCGAGGGCTCCCTATGGAACAGCTGCCACCTGTGACGCTGCTCGGCACGCGCTGGTATCGAGGTTGTTAACCAAGTACCTTTACTAAGTTACACCGCCGTACCGTTTTGTTTAAAAGTTTTCTCCTTGAAAATGTTCAGGTGTTCAAACGGGAAATCCATAATAGGGATGCAAAAGTGTCTTTCAAGGTAAACAGGAGATGGTTTGGAGAAAGGAAGTATGACATGATCTGGGTTTATAGAAAAGACGGATGTGGTCGAGGAAGGTCAGCAGTGGATAGTCGGGAGTAGTTGCAAAAGTCTGAGTGGACGTCTTGTCCAAAGCCTTGTGCTTAGTTGACATCTACGCATGTTGGATCATTTCGCTGCGTGCCCTACGAACGCCGTCTGTGTTGGGCCCTTTAGCTTCCCATTCTCGCGTGGCCGCAGCATTGTGCCGCACTCGGTGTCCTTGTGCACTGTGCGCTTTTCCTTTTCCTGGCGTCCGGTCGGCTCTCTACCCCGCACCGTTGTTCCCCGTACCGGACCCCCCCCCATTTCCCCTTCCTTTCGTTCTTCTTTTTGTGGACACGACCGCCTGCACGCCTGCCTCGTCGAGCGGACCTCCTCTCTTCTTCTTTATTTCCCCCTCCGTCGCTCACGCAGGGAGCGCAACATGTCCAATCTTATCTCCACTCCGGTGTGTTGCTCCCCACCTCCATTCTCCACTATAAGTAACCCTTGGTCCTTGCTTTTCTCCTTCATCCCCATTTCCCCTCACCTTTGGAGCAGAACTATGAAATCCAGTCAATGTTGTGAAGCTATGTTCATCTGTCTGAGGTGATGGTATGATCAAAGAAGAAGGAAGGATCCGGTTCGTCGAAGAAGTTCAAGTTCCCTTTTGGGTAGTCAATCTTAGGGTTCACGATGTTTTACTTCTCAGTCGACTGTTTCTGGATTTGTTGGTGCTACGCCATGTTTTGGATAATCATTATCTTGTTGTTTCTCCATTGTCCTCGTCTATCTCGACTTCTGGAGTAGGACTCGGTTGTACCAAGTTGCTCTTAACCATGTATCCCTAGATCCCCGTGTGGTTTAGTATTCGAAGTCGTGTAATCTTTCGTGTAATCCCTGATCTACGGAATGTAATCGCGTTTCCCCTTTTCTGGTTCTAGTTTCGAATCTCGAGACGAGATTCTTTTTAAGGGGGGTTGGTTGTAACACCCTGGTGTTACGATTTTTTTTTAGCGCTGCGATTTAGGCCTCAGTGAAATTTCGTGAAACAAGTTTCTCGGATTTTCAAGATTTTAAGATTGAGCTGAGGTTTAAAATGCCAGGCTTAACTAACGAATAGTGAGCAAGCTCCAACTCATGAATTCACACGTCTCCTGCCACTGCTGTCTCGGTCTATGCTCGTTTGTCTGGGCTGTCTCTATGCCGAGCCAAGCACCCGATGGACAGCGTCCTAGTCGTTTTGGCTTACTCACCACTGCCCTCTTAACCTTGCCACCGACGCGACCGCACCCTTATCGCAAGTAAATGCGTGCTGCCATGCTTGTCCCGCTAGAGCCATCGGAGGGCACTGCTCGGGTTGACCACTCCATTTCTATGTGCATCACGCCAAGCCCTGCCTGCCTCCATTGTCGGATACATGGCCACTGTTTCTTTGCCGCAGTCCACGTTCTGCCAAGGCCGAGCCATCTCATCACCATCGCCACCATGGTTTCATGCTGGGCAAGTCCTGGCATCCTACGCCCTGCCCTCGTGCACTTGTCTGCCTCTATCCCCTAGCCCCTTCTTTTTCTTTACCGTGAAGCACCTCCCCACTGCCTCGCCAGCCTCCGCGCTTGGCTGCCTCGCGCAAGCAACCGCTCGACCCCTCTCCTTCTCCTTCTACTCGGCCACCGCCTCTGCTGCGCACGCCCTTCCTCTTCCGTCCCCATAGTTCCATCGCGCATGAGCACCCTCGGTCGCTCGTGACTGTTGCCCCGTGCCTGCAGCGCGCGCCTGGGCTGCTTTGCCCCGTGGCCACCCCGACGCCATCCGCCTGGCTCGCCCTGCTGCTGCCGCCGTGAGCTCCACCTCCATGGTACCGCTTAGCCAGGCGCGTGTCAGGTCCGCCGGGCCTAGGCACCGGCACCTCGCCTCCCCGGTCCCCTTCGAGCCGCCGTGGCCGTCTAGCATTTGGCGTGTGGCTCTGCTCCACCGTCGTCCCGCGGCTCGCTACTTCTCCGCGCGTCGGCGCCATTCCCGCAGCACCTCGCCTCGCATCGCCGGTACCGGCCCTCCCTGCGAGCGAGCCCCAACCCGCGCGTAGCTTCGCCGCTCTCCTAGCTCCTCCCTTCGCGCTGCTGGCCGCACTACTCGCGCCGAGTCCGTGCGCAACTCCGCCGCGCACGCGAGCTACCGGCACCGGCGTCCTCTCCTTTGCCTTCCCAGCGTTCAGTGCCCCGGCGTCTGCGCCCGTGTGCCCACGACGTTGCCCCTCTCCTTCCCCTCCGTCTTTGTTGCTTTTCTGAGCCGAGCACCCGTCTAGGCGGCGTCCGCAGTCGCAGCGCCTCCCCCCCCCCCGCACTTGGCTCTCCCTTCTGTGCGCCATGCCCCTGTCCTCACAAAGCCACCAAGCGCCGCCGACGCCGCGCTCCCACCCTCGTAGCCGCAGTCTCGCCGGCGTCCGTGCCACCACCACCGAGCTAAGCCGCGACGACCTCGCTGCTCTTTGCCTCACCTGCGCGCCCCTTGGACCCACGCTGCCCTGCCATTCCAGCTCCGCACCGGGCCATAGCACTCCACCGTCGGCTGCGCCCGGCTCCCCTTGCTGCCTCGCATGCCCTGCACTTCGGCGTGGCCACGTCCTTGCTGCCTCTGCGCGCGCAGCGCGCCCGAGCATGCCGCGGCTCCTCTGTTCTTCGCTCACCGTCATCCGCACGGTTCGCCTGTTGCCCGTGGCCGGTGGTGCACCCCTCGCCGCATCAGCCCGCAACTGCAGCCGTGACGGCCACATCGCCTGCCCGCCATCACGTCCCGCGCCGGCTGGACATCGCCGGTGGCGGCTCCCCCGCGGCTTCCCAGTGCCCGCGTGCCGGCGCATCCGCCGCCGTGGAGCTCCACTCCGCATCATCCTTGCCACGCCGTCCCACGCCAAGTCCCTGCACGCCCATGCCGAACACGGCTGCGTCCTCGCTACCCGTGCCAGCAACGCCACTTCCCCTCCCCGCTCCTCGGCCACCGCCGTCGGGCTATCATGCGGTGCCGGCCGGTGCTCCTCTGCTTCTCTGGATGAAGGAGACGAAGGGAAGGTGAGATGGGTGAAAGTCCAAGGCAAAAATTTATACGAGGTTCTATTTGCGAAATACGTGACTCACCGAAATAGTGTCATCGTACTGCGGGTTGATTTGAGGATAACTCAAGGGCTGTTTCACAAATATGCCATGCCACCCGCCGTGCTGGGCCGGCCTGCCGCAGTGCCTGGGTCGTGCCTGCGCCGCGCGTGGGCCAGCCTGCTGGGCAGTGCTCGCCTGCCCCTGGGCCTGGTGCCAGCGCCTTGCTGGGCCGGCCTGAGGCTATCTGGGCCACCGCACGTCGTCCGCCTGGGCCGTCCTGGCCGTTGGTCCAGGCCGTGCTGGCTGGCCGGGCCGCTTTGGGCCCAAGGTCCTGTTTCCTTTTTTTCGGTGTTTTGTTAATTTCAGCAAGCGTCTGAATACTCCGAAATTGATAATAAAATGTAGAAAATCATAAAAATGCCAAATCAGTTTTGTTGAGTTCATAAAATCAGGACCTACTTATTAGTATATTTTGTTCACATAGTTCGATGATATTTTTGGAAGCCATATAATTAATCTAAGATATTGAATATTGCAAAATATAAACTTGTAGGAACTTTCGTGACAAATTGATAATAGTATTAGATCTGAAATCTTTACAGTAGGTCCCTAGCAATATTAGCTGCTCACCGTAATTTTTGTAGCTGTAAAATAATTAGTTGCTAGGTAAATAATAATGGCCTATTGCGAATAAAGAAATACCGTTGGTTTATATAACTAAACTAATTGTTGGGAAATAACGCCTTATCGGACAACGTGTATATGTAGCCTAAGTATGGTCGTCGTTAGAACTAGCCCGTTAGCTCGAGAGGCGTAAAGCGTATTTTACGAGTCGCGATTGCAGTTGATTAATTACATCTTTGCATTGCATCGCATGCATATCATATAGGTACGTCGATGGATCACGAAGTCGTCGGGAGTTGCTGTAGGAATGGTGCTTTTGGAGATCATGCCGCCATGATGGAAAGCTAACTTCTGATTATATTTTTCCCAGGCAAGCCCCGGTGCATAACCCCTACTTTTCTGCAGTTTAAATTATATTTGTGCATTAAGTTTTAAGGAGTTGAATGAAACCCACTTGCATATATATATATCTTTATTCTATGAGTCTTACTAGTATGACAGGATCGTGTAGAATGCTATGCTACAGGACTCCGATAGAAGTCGAGTGATTGTCTGTCACTCGCGAGAGATAGGAAATATATTACTGAATGATTATCACTTGGAAAATATAAATGGTGGAAAGGAAAATGGTGACCGGGCAGGGATATGGTTTGGGTATTGGTGGGTGTAAGAAGTTGTGTCGCAGCGGAGGCGGGTCATAGCTTGGTTACACCGTTTCTCCCTGTCTGGTCGATTAAGGACCGATCGTGCATATGACTCTAGGCAGGTCACAGACTTATTATCCCGAGCACATACTTGTGTATGGGTGCTTGGAAGACTTGTTGCTCTCTTGTCGCGGATCCGGCTCTTTCCGGACCGACTGTCAGGGTTTTATTTTGGTGGAGGAGGTCCTTGCACCGCACTGAGTCCGGGACTCAGGGGCGGGGGCTTGGAGTCCCAGTTTGGACGGGGACCTGGACACCCGGGACAGGAGAGTGATGGGTCAGTCCTGTTGGTGCCCGGGGTACAAGCGGGGCGTGTGTTTTCGGGGTACCCAGCTGGGGGCATTGATTCGCGAATCGCCGGGCTATCCGGTACGGCTTGTCTACGGTTTAGCATCGTAGTAAGAACTGAAAGATAAAAGATGGAAGATGGACAAAGGAAATCTGATTGCTTACCACCTGCTTGAAAGTAGCACAGGTGCTTACATAGAATGGTTAGTTAAGGAACCAATGCGGCTATTAATAAAAATCAAATATAAGGACGCACGCTTAGTAATGCTTTCTGCAAATGAAACCCACAAACCAGATAGCCTTGCATATCCTTGGAGTCTTTTCTTTTCTCCTATCGGGTAAGTCTTGCTGAGTACAATTGAGTACTTAGGGTTTTACTTCCCCTGTTGCAGGTGACAGGTGGACGCTTAAGCTGACCTTTGTGTGTGGATTCCTCCTGGTGGGCTCAGAGAGGATTTCCTTTACGCTGCGATCGTAGTTGTTATTTATAACTCTCACCAAATACTTTTATAAATGAAAGTTTCATAATCTGTTGCCGTAGTCTATATATATCAATACTTCACCATGTCATTAATAGATGTTTATTTCCGCTGTAACTCAGTTCACATGTTTCTATTCCGCTGTTCAATTAAATTATTTATAACTCTGATAACATGATTTCATTCCGCTGTTATATTAATAAATATTATACTCTGATGTTGTATTAAAAGTGATGTAAGAAATGGTTACGAATGATGTAAGCTTTATTCTCTCATTTGTGATTCTGGTGGCAAAAATGTGGATTTTCGGGTTCTCCCCTGGGGTGTGTCCGACGGAACCGAGTAATCTAGTGTTCTCCCCTGAGTGCTTAGTGTCTAACGGAAGACAAGCACTCCTGTGAGGCATTAAATTAGGCGGTTCTACCACAGTTGCTGCCTTGTCCTCGTTGCCTCCTCCCTAGCCATTCTCGTCTCAACTGTCATTGGCCTATCAGATGTCTCGTGTGCCAGAAATCCGGCCACGCTGTTGTGCATTGCCTTAACTCCCTTAGGCATGATGGCAGACAAGATCAACGTTATGGCGGTTTGGGTCCCTAAACTAGCCTGGTTTGCTCTTAGGGCGAATGTCCAACCGTTCGCCTCCAGTCCCCTTCCTTCAATTCATTCGGAGAGCTGGCTCGGTCTTCATGGGCCACTAAAGAAACTATGCCTGCAATTACTATCCCATGGAGCCTGTGGCCCAATGGTGCGAAAAAGGCGCCTGCCCCCAATAGTAATGTGCTCGATGAAGCCCTTAATCCCCCCGCTTAGAGGCTGCATGGCTCTTCGCCTTCCATTCTCATCGCTCTTACTACCATAGACAAAAGTGTTAACCCTCCCCAAGAATTGCAGACTGCTCTCCATTCTCATCCCCTCCAATCTCCTATGAGTAACGACATGGCGTACCAGTGGGCTGACCCTACTCCTTTCATTCCAAAAAACCTTCAGCATGAAGACATCACTAATCGTGAGTTCATGATTCGCACGGTTGCACCAGTGATGCCACCAGCTCAACATGAAGACCTTACCATTATCACCATTGATCCTCTTCCTGGTAATCCTATGCTCTTTGCTGCTGTCAGAGGGGTCATTAGAGATTTTCTGCAACTAGAGAAGAGGGTCCAATTTCTAGATATCCAGCCTTCACATCTGGGTTAGGCTTTAGTTCGTTTTACTCACACTTATGATAGAGATACCTTGATCCAAGAGAGTCCCTGTTGATGGTCACTAACACTAACTATAAACCATCAACATAGCCTGCATATATACTTAATTTCATCACCAAACATAGGTTTAGGGGTTTAAACTAATAAATTCCATGAGTTTTGGTGAATCTGTATTTTCAACAGGGTTTATCCAGAAAACCATCAAGGTGGACCTATTCGTTAAAGTAAATCATGATTATTCATGACGTAAATAGCACCAGGAGGTTCTAGATGACTCCAGAGGGCACTCCATCGAAACCTGGCTCTAGCAGCCCCTTCTTCGAATGTCGGTTCTCCACCGCCTTAAAGATAGCATCTACGCCGTTCATTCAAGTTGGTTTGATTCGAGGGTCCAGAATTGATGTTACCCCCTATATATATAGCCATATACCCCCCCCCTCTAGAGAGAGATCCTAAAACCCTAATTCATATCCTCTCCATTAGGATCAGAGCCAGCTATCAAGAGAAGATTAGTTCTCTATAAGATTTAGTCTTATAAATAATAGTGAGATAGAGTGTGAGGAAAGAGTTTGGAGGAAGTGTTGGCCTATCGGTGCTCTCTCTACGGCTTGTACCTTGGCGGAATCAAGTTCTACTTGAGATTGCTTCTAAGATGTCTCTAGTAATCAACTTCTAATTTAAGTAAGCATCTTGTTTATATTGTTCATCAGGATCATGACTCTTTTGAGTGCTTTATTCTCTTCCTAGGGGGAGTAAAGTATTAATCATAAGTGTAAGCATGGTTCTTAGACTTGAGTTAATCATGGATGCACCCTGCATTCTGGATCAGTGGTAGATCATGAAGTAGCATTAGAACGCAAGTGTGGCACATTCGTTGAGTCCTCTATAGTCCACCCCCTGTTTGTAGGCCAAGTAGGACCTGGCTACAAAGGAAAGCATCCTCTACTGGTGTCTTTCCCTAGTAATGTCCCTAGTTGAATAGTAGAAGATATAGCTTACCAAAGTCATAACAAGAGAACCTTAGTAATACTCTCTACGCTCATGTTTATCATAACCTTGTTGCTACCCCTAGATTAAGTTAGATTGTAGTTAATCGCACACATTTCCCTGTGGATACGATACTTGGAATACTTCCGGGTGAAAGCTACAGCAGTATCCGTGCGCTTGCGGATTTATCTGTGCGTCTTAAATATACCAACAGTCCCTATATCTTTGATAATGTCAATGTGCCCTTTTGCAAACACAATGGAGGTAGAAATTGGCACAATGCCTAGTTTAATCATGAGTGTTGGATGTTGTTATTGGGTTTCCCTAGTGACTATTGGACTGAACGCCACATTCAGCAAGTAGTAGGAGGCTTTGCAAGGGTTCTGGTATTTGAGGCTGATGAAAGGTACACAACAAGGCTGTTGGTGAGAGCTAAGGTGAAAGATGTGCAAAAGGTCCCTTAGTTCATAGTGTATGAAGATCTAGAGGCTAGTATTGGGGAGTCTTGGACCATACAATGTGAAGTTCTACAACACAAGCCACAGGGAGATGGGCCACCAGAAGAAGATCCCATCCCTAAGAACCTAAATCTAGAATTGGGTATGCCATTTGATTTCTTTGGGCTAGGTCAACCAGTTAATGGTCTAGTAGACCAGCCACAGCATAACCAAGGGTAGGATGTCAACAATTGGGATCCTTGGCCTATGGAAATCCAAGCTCAGGATCAGCAGATGTAGGAAACTAATGACCTTCTAAACCTCAATGATGAGCCTCAGCCATAGGAGCGAGGGAACCTAGATTTGAATAAGCCTCCTCTAAATCTTGATCTAGACCCAGTCATTATCAATCATATTCACCATGTGTTGACATTTCTTAGCATCACTCTTTACTAAGTTATCAGCCCTAGCAATGATGCCAAAAATGCATTATTGGTAATTATTGAGAACACTGGAAAATCTATATATATTAAGTATCTGCAAACGCACAGATAATATACCATTGTAGCATTTCACCCGGGAGAACCGACGTGCGAAGCGGAGGCTGACACGTGAGGCTAGGGAACTAGCCGGCCTATAGGTGGGACCGGCCAGTCCCACCTAGAAGCCTCTTGGTCCCCGCTTCGGTGGAGTGTCTTCTAGTGCCCTCTGGAACCTTCTGGAGTTGTTTACGTCGTGGAAAAACATGATTTAATTTGATGAATTGATCCTCCTTGATGGTTTTCTAGATAAACCCAGATGAAAGCATAGATTCACCAAAACTTGTGAAAAATATCAGTTCAAACACCTAAGTCTATATTGGTGATCATTTTCAGACATGATTTCAAGTTATATTAACGGTTCATGATGGATGGTAACTACCGTCAACAAACTCCTCCAAGCTTAACCTTTGCTCGTCCTTGAGCAATGCTAAACTTAGCAATGGATTAGGAGTTGCTACAATGTTTTTATCCCTCAAAAGTACATATGCGTTCAAATAAGAATTCTCCTCTGGATTAGAACAAACTAATCTGATTTTCAAACTTACCCATATTACCTTCAACCATGGGGCTTGTAGCCTTCACTTGAGTCTTAAGTAATTGAAAGATAGAACGATCAAGTCAAGCACTATGTCTCATATTCTTTGCTCAACCATTATTCTGGAGTTTTTTTTGCAAGTTTTCAAAATAAAACTCAGAGTTTTCATTGTATGACACTCTCAAGTCTCTCAAAATATGGGGTATTTGTGGATCCTCACCAAGGCAAAAATAATGTTATGCCTTTCTTCCTACAACTAAAGCTTATGTAGAACTCATAGGAATGGTGATAACATGAAAGAGCATACTTGCAATACATATATTGTAAAGTCAAACCTCGGATCCAAAGAGAGTTAAGTCATACAATCAAATCAAGATGTGCATGTGTGTAAAATGTGGTGGATATATATGGTGGCTAGCCTAATTCTACTATGCTCCTTGAAAACATATCTCTCTTTTGAATCTTAGAAATAATTGTAAGAGAACATGGGCTATCTTATTCATCTCATCATCATTTTTTAGGCGGGCATCTGAGTACCCAGTGTTTTAATATCTCGAACACTTGTCTATTTTTTCAATTCTTTGTCCTTTCTTTTTTTATAAATAACTTTTGCATAGCCCTTGCTTCTTTTCTGCAACAAAACTTTTGAGAGATAGCAACAAGAACTTGGAGCATTTTATTTGGTGGATGAAACCTATCAAGAATATTTTTGGTGTTTACTCCTAGTGTAAGAGTAAAACATTTTTGGGTGAATTTAGATGGAATGCATGTTTTTGCGCCGACTCCCAGTGTAGGAATAGTGCATATGTGGTGGCGTGTACATGATCTTGATTTTAAGAGCATGACAAACCTCTCATAAGGGTCAACAAAGCTTGACAAAACTCAATGCATAATAAGTAGCATACGTGAGTGGATGTTTTCCTAGCCTAAATATCATGTTTGGCTCTAGTAGGAATTCAAGTATTGTCAAACAGGAACTCATCATGTTGCCTTTTTTATATTTTCAAAAGAAATCTCCAAAATTTAGTATCACTTGGAATAAGATGAATAGCTGCTCAGACCTTCTCATATCATATCCGCCAATTACCTAGACTTAGATCAAGCATTTGCTACCCACGAGTTTCAAGTTCAGAGTAAATTCTCATATCAAAACAGTCATATCCAAAACTCAGAAGAATTCAAGGCTGAAAACTAAGTACTTGAAAGGAATTACAACAGAGCAACTATTCATAATTTCTATCATGACACATCATCTTCAAGTTTTTGTATTTATTCAGCTCTTAAAAACAAAAATTATAGCAAACTTTATGCACACTCTTTTTATTTGGTTTTCAATTTTTTAGATCACACATTACTAATATATAAAAGATAAAGACAAATTTTTATTTTGTTTTTGTTATGCATCTCTTTTTTTTAAATAAGACGAACTTTGAAAATAAATAAAGAAAAAGGGAAAAAGAAATAAAATACTAGGAAAGAAAACTTACCTTAGATACTGGGGGATCCTCCTCCCCCAAGCTGGATGTTGCCGTAGTCCTTCAGAATGATGGGTTGAAGTTGAGCTTTTCGAACAAATAGTTCCAATTCTCATTCTCCTACTGCTGGTGTTGCTGGATGTCGGTGAGCCATTCTCCTACTTCTGTTTGCCACTGGGAGTGCTAGTGAAGCGTGTTCTGAATGTCTTGCTATGTCTCTTTGATAGTGGTCAACCTGGTGTCGAGGCGGGCATGCTCCATCTGCTGGTTATGATAGCCCATTGGCTGATCATGGTGGCCCATCTGTTGGTCCTGATAGCCATGGGTAGAGAAGGACATACATCCTCTCTGGTGGCCGCTTGAAACTTCTTCATAGGGTTGTTGTTGATAGTAGTCGAAGTTGCCATACTGCCATTGCTCACTTGAGCCCTGTTACCAGGAGTTTTCAGAGTGCTGAGGAGCGGGCTACTCCTAGCCAGCATGCTTAGGATGGTTCATTCGAGAAGACCCCGGCTGATCCCATCCTGCATAGCTGGTGAAGGTAGGTCCTTCGGGAGTTGGATCATCACCACGGTATCGGGGCTGCGGGTTGCGAGTAATTCTTGCAGAAGCACTTCTGCAAGGTGCTGCCTTCTTCACTTGTAGATCAAAAACAAAAGAATTCACCGTATACAAACTAAGGTTCCGGTCTAGTAATGGAATCTCAGTTGTATACCCCAAATACATCATGACAAGTTGACCATTATTGTTCTTTTTTAGCATGTGAGCCTGGACAAAAATATTCATAATCGATCTTCAATATAAACAACAGAAGTATTTTCCAAAAGACCCAAATTTTGGGCAATGCGGGTGACCAAATTGGTATAGCCGACATCTCCCTTGAGTTCAAAAACTTCCTTCCATTGTTTCATCATGAATTTAACAGGTGAAACCTCTCTTCTCTTAACCATGTCATAAAGTAACTTGAGTTCATCAATCCTTACGGTGCGAAAATCATTTCTAGGAAATAAAGAAAATCCTAGTCATTTATGTATGAAGCGCAGGGTAGGGTGATGAATATCACTAGTGTGAGGATGGTGACAATTGTGTTCCTTGGATATTTATCTCTAGAATTTTGTCCTATCAAAATCTTGCAAAGTAGAATCTATGTCAACTACGCACTGTGCGTCTTAAATATACCAACAGTCCCTATATCTTTGACAATGTCAATGTGTCCTTTTGCAAACACAATGAAGGTAGAAATTGGCATAGTGCCCAGTTTAATCATGAGTGTTGGTTGTTGTTATTGGGTTTCCCTAGTGACTATTGGACTAAACGCCACATTTAGCAAGCAGTAGGAGGCTTTGCAAGGGTTCTAGTATTTGAGGCTAATGAAAGGTACACAACAAGGCTGTTGGTGAGAGCTAAGGTGAAAGATGTACAAAAGGTCCCTTAGTTCATAGTGTATGAAGATCCAGAGGCTAGTATTGGTGAGTCTTGGACCATACAATGTGAAGTTCTGCAACACAAGCCATAGGGAGATGGGCCACCAGAAGAAGATCCCATCCCTGAGAACCTTAATCAAGAATTAGTATGCCATTTGATTTCTTTGGACCGGTGAAAGCTCTAGTTTGGTTTTGGTGAATTGATGAAACCCTTAGTGCTAACCTAGTTTATCAAAGTGATTATAAGATAAGTAGCACTACTCTAAGTGATGAAGCAAATGAAGATCATGACATGATGATGATGATGGCATGGTGATGATCAAATGCTTGGACTTGAAAAGAAGTAAGAGAAAAACAAAAGCTCAAGGCAAAGGTGAAATTGATAGGAGCCTTTTGATTTAGTGATCGAGATACTTAGAGAATGTGATCACATTTAGGATTGATAGCCGTACTATTAAGAGGGGTGAAACTCGTATCAAAATGAAGTTATCAAAGTGCCACTAGATGCTCTAACTCATTGCATATGCATTTAGAATCTAGCGAAGTGCTAACACCCTTGAAAACATTTTTTGTGAAAATATGCTAACACATGTGCACAAGGTGATACACTTGGTGGTTGACATATTTGAGCAAGGGTTTGAAACTTCACCGGTGGAGTGTCTACCCATAGAGTGCGAACAGTCTGACGATGCCACCAATGCCCTATACAAAAAAGATAGGGTTTTACAGAGTGCTTCGGACGCTGGTCTCAACTGGACCAGAGCGTCAGGTCAGTGGAAGAAGTGAAGATGCTGGCATTGGTCTTCGATCGAACGCTGACCGGACACTGGTTGGGTGTGTCTGGCCCCACTGATGTGGCAGCACACAGTGGAGACGATGTGTGACTAGACGCTGGGTGAGTCTGGTCGGACGTGACCGGACGTGTCCGGTCATGAATTTCCACCTCTAGAAGCTTAGCGGAAGTGACCGGATGCTGGGGTCTAACATCCGGTCGGGCGTGACTAGACGCGTCCGGTCGCGAGTGGAACCTTACTGGAAGTGACAGAACGCTGGGGTCCTATGTCTAGTCCTACAATGTAGTGTGTCCGGTCATAACTTAAATGTACTGATGACTGTTGAGATCGGACGATCAGCATTTGAAGCAGGGGCCACGTGACGTGCATCACGTGACTAGACACTGGGGTCCTGCATCATCTGACCGGCGCGTCCGGTTGCCTTGATTTTTAGTGGACTGAGGAGCCAACGACTTTATTTTGTGGGGGCTTCTATTTAAGCCCCATGGCCGGCTCAAGCTCACTCACTTGGCCATTTGTATTGATATAGCAACCTTGTGAGCTTAGCCAAAGCTCTCCCACTCATCTCTATCATTGATTCATCATCTTTATGAGATTGGGAGTGAATCCAAGTGCATTGCTTCAGTGTTTGCATCTAGAGGCACTTGGTGTTCGTGTTTCACTGCGGGGTTCGCTTGTTACTCTTGGTGGTTGCCGCCACCTAGATGGCTTGGAGCAGCGAGGATCGTCGAGCGAAGGTTGGTGATTGTCTCCGGCTCCGATCGTGATGCTTGTGACGGGTTCTTGACCTTTCCCCTGCGGAGAGCCAAAAGGTACTCTAGTAAATTGCTCGTGGCTTATGTGATCCTCATCTTGTGTTGGTTGTGCGGCACCCTATTGAGGGTTTGACGTGTGATGCCAGTCAGCTCGTGAACCTCCAAGTGAGTGAATCGCCCCAACGAGGACTAGCTTGCCAGCAAACAAGTGAACCTTGTAAAAAATTATTGTGTCATCATTTAATTCCGAGGTGATTGGTCTTCATTGGTATTCATTCTTGTGATTGATTGGTTCATTCCTCGACTCGGCGGTATAATCATCTTACTCACTTTCTCTTTATATTACTGCAAACTAGTTGTCAAGCTCTTTAGTGTAGCTAGTCGTGAGAGCTTGTAGTTTGGTTAGTGTGGCTCTTTAGTTAGCCTTTGAGAGCACACTAACTTAGTGTAGGGACATAGCCATTGTGTGGATAGAGGCTATATAAACTAGAATTGTGGTAGGTGGCTTGCATTTTTAGTAGGCTAGCGCAACACTCGCTTCACCTCATATTTGTCTAACCAGTTTGCTAAGTGTTGTTGTAGAAATTTTTAATAGGCTATTCACCCCCTAGCCATTAGGACCTTTCAGCTGGGTCAGCCAGTTAATGGTCTAGTAGATTAGCCACAGCATAAACCAAGGGCAGGATGTCAACAATTGGGATCCTTGGCCTATGGAAATCCAAGCTCAGGATCAACAGATGCAGGAAGCTAATGATCTTCTAAACCTCAATGATGAGCCTCACCTAGAGGAGGGAGGGAACCTAGATTTGAATCAGCCTCCTCTAAATCTTGATCTAGATCCAGTCATTATCAATCATATTTACCCTGTGTTGACATTTCTTAGCATCACTATTTACTAAGTTGTCATCTCTAGCAATGATGCCAGAAATGCATTGTTGGTAATTATTGAGAATACTTAAAAATCTATATATATTAAGTATCTGCAAGCGCATAGATAATATACCATTATAGCATTTCATCCAAGAGTATACCAGGTATCGTTATTTATATTTTCCACAAGGAGGAGCGATAGGGTGGCTAGAGATATTGACAAATATGCATACTTATGACAAGATCATTAGCTCTCATGCTATAGCAGGGGTAAGTCAAGGAATAAATGTATGATAAGTGTGAGGTATTGATAGTAATTCAGAGATAGAAATAGATACTCGTAAATGTAGTATGGTTAGGCAGAAGATTAATTAAGAGCAAAAGATTCATAAGTTATTCCTTATTTATTAAGTCTTTTGTACATCCAAGTATATATACTCTCATCTATAGCATAATTAACTCTGTATCTATGCATAAGGAACATTTTTAAGGAAGATCAAGAACAGAGTTTGTCTCCCTTCGCAACCGGGTTCTACTTGTTCTACAAATGGGGAGTAGACTACAAATGACTCAATGAGAGTGTCACATCCGCGATCTACCACATGACCCAGAGTGTAGAGTGCATCCACAGGTAAACAATATTTAAGCACCACACTTACATAATGTCGACCACTTAACTCACTCAAGTATTGAGCTAAGCGCTTTGCGAACATATGTATAAATTCATTATCAATCATGACTATATCAGGCATACAACTAGAGAAAACTAGGAACATAATAAATAGCAACATAATATTGAAGTAGCACAAAGTCAAAATATAGAGGGATACAATGGCTTTACCAGCCTCTAGATGGCGAATCCGGAATCCTGAGCAAATGCCTAACTCTACTAAAATTTTGCTAGCTAGCCTATACTAGAACTTGAAGAATTGGAGCTCTATTCTCTTCTCTCTAGAAACCTTAATTTCTGGTCTGCTATTGACTTATGCAAATTTGCCTGAGGGAGGGGGGCAGGGGTTGGTATATATAGGCCGGAGCGTCAATTCTAAGCGTTCGAATCAAACCGACTTGAATAAACGGTGGAGATGCAATCCTTAAGGCGGTGGAGAACCGACGTGTGAAGCGGAGGCTGACAGGTGGGGCCAGGGGACCGGCCGACCTGTAGGTGGGACCGGTCGGTCCCACCTAGAAGCCTCTCGGTCTCCGCTTTGGTGGAGTGTCTTCTGGTGTCCTCTGGAACATTCTAAAGTTGTTTACGCCGTGGAAAAACGTGATTTAATTTGATGAATTGATCCTCTTTGACGGTTTTCTGGATAAACCCTGCCGAAAGCACAGATTCACCAAAACTTGTGGAAATTATCAGTTTAAACCCCTAAGTCTATATTGATGATTATTTTCATGCATGATTTCAAGTTATATTGACGGTTCATGATGAACGGTAATTGTCGTCAACACCCTGCTCAAGAAGAAGACTTCATGGAGATAAATGATCTGCAGAACAACGAGGAAGTTCATTACCTGCTTCAGCATGAGAATGAGGTGTTCCAGTTGAATCCTCAGGAGCACGAACTCATGGAAGCGGATGATGATTTTCATCAACAGCTGGACATCAACATTCCTGCTGCTCCAGGTACCCAAATGTATTGGCAAGTGGAAGAAGTCCCTCTAGATCAGCTTGTGGAACCAGGAGATGAGGGATTCCCTGTTCAAAATAATAACCCACCTGAGCAACAGGCAGAAGAAAATCATCCTCAGGCAAATGATCTGGAGCTCCCAAATGAAATTCAGGCAGAAGAAATTTATCCTCAGGCAGTTGGTCAGCATCCTCAGGCAGATGATCAGCAGTTTCCAAATTAAAATGAGTTTTTTTAAGCTATAATTGCAGAGAACGATCAGGAGGTTCTGAATCAGGGACATGGCAATAATCTTTAGATTGGTAGTCCTTTTGGGAACTGAAGAGAGGGACCCAGCATGGGCTCAATACAAAAATGCAGAGGCAACTAGACTCTGGGCTAGATTCTTCTCTTCAGGTAACACCTCAGCACTGCATGTTAACATCCCTGTGGCTTGGTCAAATTTTTTCACAGTTCTGCTACTCTCTCCATTCAGTTTCCAGTGGGCTAAAACTTTGTTGTCTTCTAGAATCCCTGAGTTCATCCTCTCTAATACTGGTTCTGTTGAGTTCTTAGTTCCATCCTCCTGCCCTAATAACAATCTATGTTGCTTACCAGATAGTGGTGAAGCCAGTCAGGCCCTGCAAGTGGGAGGTAGCAAAGAAGCTCCATCTTCAAGCTTGAGGAAAAGAAATGCCAAGAGAATGAGTGCTTTAGTGGAGACAGAGGTAAGAAGCCCTAGATTGAAAGAATCTACTAAGCAATTTAAACAAAAAAGCTGCACAAATAAGAAATGCTTGGCATGCACCCCAGACCCTCCAATTCTAAAGAAAGATGTCATAAAAAAACTTGCTTTTGATTTCTGCAAATTGGATGAAACTGATCTCAATGATGACCTCTTACAGGCTAAGAGAAAGAAGCCCTACCTGGTTGCTAGAGCCAGAATTGTGATGGGTGAGCCCTCACCAGCTAATCAGGCTTTGGAGGATCAGGATGGTAGCAGCATTGGGGAGAACAAGCTAGATGAGCAGAGAAATGAAGGAAGCCAGGAACACCAGGTCAATGAAGGAAGGGAAGATGGTCAGGCCCCTAGAGGAGAGGCCTAAATCCTCTATCAGTTTCATGGAAAGACAACAGTTGTTTGCTTTTGAGCCTCTCTCCCCTGAGGCAACTTTGTTTTTCTCCTGCAAGATGTTTAGTGGAGAAACTCTTCCCATATTTATGAGTAGCTTCTGTATTAGGTCTTTAATCTGTAATGGACAAGGAGTTTGGAATGTTTGCTCTGGAATGCCTGTTAAGACTAATGCAAGTCTAGTCAGCGGTTTTAAAGTTACTCCTTGGTCTGTGTTGTTAATTTCTCCTAAATCTAATCCATGAATCACAACAGAAATTGGAATGTGCTCTACTGGAATGTCAGAGGCCTGAATGCTTCTAGAAAATGGGACTCGGTCAGAAACAAAGTCTTAGAATCAAATTGTGATATTGTGTGCTTCCAAGAAACAAAAAAAGATAGCTTTGATGTGAGTTTTATCAGAAAGTTACTTCCAGTGGCTTTCGATGATTTCCTTTTTGTTCCATCTGTGGGAGCTTTAGGGGTCTATTGGTAGCTTGGAAGTCTGTTTATTTTGCTGGCTCTCTGAAGTTTGCAAACAGTATGGCAATTGCTGTAGACTTCATTTCCAGACACAACGACAGTGCCTGGACCCTATGGAATGTATGTGGCCCATGCACTCCAGATGGTAAGAGGGAGTTTATCACTTGGCTGAAAGGGATAGACATTAATCATGAAGTGGATTGGATTATTCTAGGGGATTTCAACCTTTATAGGTATCCTGAAAATAGAAATAGAGAGGGGGCTGATCATACTGAGATGTTTCTCTTCAACAGTGCTATCAGTCATCTAGGTCTAACAGAAATTCCTCTTCAAGGCAAAAAATTTACTTGGTCAAACATGCAGAGCCCTCCCTTGCTTGAGAGATTGGATTGGGTGTTTACCAACAATAGTTGGACTCTTACATACCCTCAAACTACCTATAAAGTTTTGGTGAAGGAGGACTCTGATCACAACCCTCTTCTTATCTCCATTTCTACCAACATTCCAAAAGCTCACATATTCAGGTTTGAAAATTTTTGGCTTCTTAAGGATGGCTTTCAGGAGATCTTAATTGGAAATTGGACTGCACCTGTTCACTTGACAGATAAGGAAAAAATTCTCACAAGCAAATTTAAAAACCTGAGAAGTGCCCTTAAAACTTGGAGTTCCAAACTCTCCAGTCTTAAGTCCTGCATAGAGAATGTCAGCTTAACTTTGTAGCTCATTGAAACTTTGGAAGAGTACAGAGATTTAAGTGTAGAAGAATGGAACTTCAGGTCCATCTTAAGAGATAAGCTCCTCACTCTTCTTGAGCAACAGAGAATTTACTGGAAACAAAGAGGTGCCATAAAGTGGGCAACACTGGGAGATGCAGGGACTAATTTTTTTCATGCAAATGCAACTATAAGGCATAGAAGAAATGCTATTGCTAATCTCAAAAATAATGATGGTGACATTGTGAGCTCCCATGTTGATAAAGAAATTCTAATCTGGCAATCATTTAAGCAAAGAATAGGCCAATCTGATTACAAGGAAATGTTATTTGATCTACCTTCCCTTATTCAAGCTCATGAGGGCCTTGATTGTCTTGAACTTCCCTTCACCACCACTGAAATTGATGATATTGTGAAACAGCTCATAAATGATAAATCTCCTGGACCTGATGGCTTCAGCAATGAATTTATTAAAAAATGTTGGAACCACATCAAAAATTATTTCTATAACCTCTGCTGTGATTTTCAAGCCAATCAGGTATGCTTGAACAGCATCAACTCATCCTTTATCACTCTGGTTCCTAAAATCCAGAGCCCTTCCTCAATCTCTGATTTTAGGCCTATCTCTTTGCTCAATAGCTCCATGAAGCTGATCACTAAGCTGTTAGCCAACAGATTGCAAGAGGTTATCATCCCTTTGATCCACACAAACCAATATGGGCTTATTAAGAGCAGAACCATCCAAGATTGCTTAGCCTGATCTTTTGAATATCTTCACCATTGCCACCACTCTAAAAAGAAAATCATTATCCTCAAACTTGACTTTGAAAAAGCCTTTGACAAGATTGAGCATAACTCCATCTTAAGATTACTTGAGGCCAAAGGTTTTGGCATTACCTGGCTGTCCTGGATCAAAACAATCCTCTCCTCTGGCACCTTTAAAGTTCTTCTTAATGTCCCTACGAAAATAGTGCAATGTAGGAGAGGTGTGAGATAAGGGGACCCCCTCTCACCTCTTCTCTTTGTTCTTGCTGCTGATCTCCTTCAATCCATTTTGAACAAAGCCAAAAAACAGTGAGATTTTGAATCTCCCTATTCCCCTCAGTTCTTCATCTGATTTCCCTGTCATCCAGTATGCTGATGACACTCTCATTATTATGGAAGGAGAGCCTAGACAACTGTTTTTCTTGAAATCAATCCTACATTCCTTTTCTGAGTCAACTGAGCTAAAAGTTAACTATAGTAAGTCTATGATGGTGCCTACCAGCATTTCTGAGAATAAATTTGATCATCTACCTAATACTTTTGGCTGTTCTAAAGGCTCCTTCCCATTCACTTACCTTGGCCTGCCTCTGGGTTTAACTAAACCCAAAATTGATGACTTTCAGCCTTTGGTAACCAAGTATGAAAGGAGACTAATCTCTTTAGTTAATAAGCCCTGCTTCCTAAGCACTTCCTAGATAACTATGCTAGTTAATTACAGTCATTAAAGACCTTGGGCAGCCCAAGAGGTGTGTACGGCTGCCAAGGCACCTATCTGTTTAGCTATGCTCTAGTGAGCTGTTTGTAATCAATGCAATGTCTATCTCTATATATAATCAAGGAGACGGCCTGGGGCGTGTGGCCTCTGGCTAATCAAGTCTGTGTTACCTCCAACATTTGGTACCAGAGCCTTGTTAGACACCAAAGAGCCACGAGGCCAACTTCTCACCTCCTCCACCCCATGTCGACCTCTGCTGAGCGCGCTGCCAGGCTCAAAGCCAAGGGAACCGGCGATGGAGAGCTGGGCGACCCCTCCAGCCGGGCCGCGCGCTTGAAGGCTGCAGAGGAAGCAGCAGCGCTGGCAGTCCAGGCAGCAAAGCAGGCGGCGGCTGCTGCAGAGGCGGCAGCAAGGACGGCGTAGGAGCTGCGGGCCGAAATTGCTGCTGAGAAGGGAGAAGAGGATGCAGAGGAGGAGGAAGAGGAGGCGGAGAGCAGGAATCGGGGGCTGCGGACTCCGTCGCGAGACAGGAGGCGCTCGCAGTCACCACTGCGGGACCGGAGGCGCGGCCGCGGCGGCGGTCGCTACGAATCACCGCAAGGCAGAGTGGTGTACCGCGACTCCGGTAGCAGCACATCGTGGCCGATGCTGGACAAGTCAAACTACTACGAGTGGAGTCAGACCATGAAGCTAAGGATGCAGGCGCGCGATCTCTGGGACGCCATCGAGGGCGGCCCTGTCCAGTTTCGCGATGACAGGCGCGCACTGGAGGTGATTGTCGGGGCCGTGCCCAAGGAGATGGGCATCCCACTCCTCGACAAGGCTACGGCGAAGGAGGCGTGGGACGCCATCACTGCGACTCGCATCGGCGTGGACCGGGTCCGTCGAGCAACGCTGCAGCGCCTACGCCGCGATTGGGAGAACATCGGCGTCAACCCCGGCGAGCAAGTGGAGGATTTCGCCCTGCGTCTATCAACTCTGCACCAGCAACTTGTCATTCATGGTGACAAGGACATCACTGAAGAGCGAGTGGTGGAGAAGTTTCTGCGCACGGTGCCGGCCAAGTACGCGCAGATTGTTGTCACCATTGAGCAGTTCCTTGACTTCGAGGCGCTCAATCTCGAGGAGGTGACTGGAAGGCTCAAGGCGGTGGATAATCGCGAGGAACAAGCGCTGACCGAGCCGGTGGCCATCAACGGCAAGCTGCTATACACCGAGGAGCAGTGGAGAGCGCGCTGGAGGAAGGAGAAGAAGGGAGATGATGCCGGTGGTCCTGGTTTCAAGAACCAGCGTGGTGGTGATGGACGTAGCCGCGGTGGTGGATGAGGACGAGGCAGAGGCGGTGGACGTGGTGGCGGACGAGGAGATGGCAATGTTGCTGGCCGCGTCGGCCCCAACACCTGCCTCAACTGCAACCAGGAGGGCCACTGGGCACGTGAGTGTCCCCAGCCGCGCCGTGAAGGTGCAGAGCGCGGCGGTAGAGGTGGAAACCGTGCTGGCCGCGGCTGTGGCAGCCGTGGTGGAGGTCGTGGCGGCGGAAATCAGGCTGGGCAGCGTGGCGGGAACCAAGGAAGGCATGAGGCGCGCGCCCAGTACGCCGAGTGCGATGAAGATGGCGCTCTGTTTCTGGCACATGGCTTCATCAGCCTGGAACAGAGCACGCCGGCGCACAGCTACACGGCGCAGCACGTTGAACTTTTCCAGCCACGTGCTCGCGCCTATCTCGGCGTGCACGAAGAAGAGGTGGACAGCGGCTGGTACCTGGACTCTGGCGCGACGCATCACATGACCGGGCGCCAAGAGTTCTTTGCTGATCTGAACACTGGCGTTCGAGGAACGGTCAGGTTCGGGGACGCGTCGAAGGTAGAGATCAAGGGCGTCGGGTCTATTGTTTTCCAAGCCAAGACCGGTGAGCAGAGGGTCCTTCATGGTGTCTACTTCATTCCAGCACTGAAGAACTCTATCCTAAGTCTGGGTCAGCTTGATGAAGGAGGGTCCAAGGTTGAGATTGACGATGGCGTGCTTCGCATTTGGGACAAGAGCCGCCGTCTGCTCGCCAAGGTACATAGAGGGAAGAATAGATTGTATATTCTGCATCTTGAGGCTGCACAACCTCTCTGTCTCGCGGCGCGCAAGGATGATGAGGCGTGGCAGTGGCACGAGCGTTTCGGCCATCTGCACTTCGACGCACTCCGGCGACTCAGCAAGGAGGAGATGGCGCGCGGGATGCCGGTGGTCGACCATGTTGAGCAGGTGTGTGACACCTGCGTTACCACCAAGCAGAGGCGGCGTTCCTTTCCGGCTGCAGCAGCATACCGTGCCCAGAATCAGCTTGAGCTGGTGCACGGTGACCTGTGCGGTCCGGTCACGCCAACGACACTGGCGGGCAACCGCTATATCTTGCTGCTCGTCGATGACGCTACCCGTTTTATGTGGGCTGTGCTGCTGCCATCCAAGGACGCAGCAGCAGAAGCAATTAAGAAGGTCAAGGTGGCAGCAGAGGTGGAAAGCGGGCACAAGTTGAAGGTCCTGCGCACCGACAATGGCGGCGAATTCACCGTTGCGGAGTTTGTTGCATACTGCGCTGATGAAGGTATTAAACGGCATTTCAGTGCCCCTTATTCACCGCAACAGAACGTTGTTGTTGAGCGCAGGAACCAAACAGTGGTGGCCATGGCACGAGCTTTGCTCAAGCAACGCCGGATGCCCTCTCAGTTTTGAGGGGAGGCTGTGATGACGGCTGTGCACATTTTGAATCGATCCCCGACGAAGGCGCTGAAGAATGCCACTCCTTATGAGGCGTGGCACGGCCGGGCACCAACAGTCGGCCATCTCAAGGTCTTTGGCTGTGTGGCCTATACCCGACGGCTTACTCAGCTTCGTAAGCTCGATGACCGCGGCGAGGCTGGCGTGTTTATCGGTTATGCGGAAGGAGCCAAGGCATACCGTATCTATGATCTAGTGTCCCAGCGCATGCGTGTCAGCCGCGATGTGGTGTTCGACGAAGGCCGCAGCTGGGACTGGGCATCACCGGCAGCAGGCACATCAGAAGCAGCGGGCAGTGAGTTTACTGTTGAATTCCCATGGGCGGAGGAACTCCCTAAAGCAGGAAGTTTAGCGTCACCTTCACTATCTCCTCCGCCACATCCTGCATCGCCTGGTTTCTCTCCGGTGAATGCAGGAGAGCCTGCAGCGGAAGCAGAGGAGCCCGCAGCGGAGGCAGAGGCACCTGCGTCGCCTAGAACACCTACACCAGCTCCAGTAAGTCCTCAGGTTGAGCATGTGACCCCCCTGGAGGATGATGATGAAAGGGTGGATGCCTACCACGACGATGAAGAACTCCGCTATCGGAAGATTCATGACATTATTGGTGATCAGCCAACCCCTCCGCCGGCGCAGCGGCTGTTTGCAGAACTGAATCTCACCCATTATGGTGAGCCTACAAGCTATGAAGAAGCCAAAGATGATCCAGATTGGCAAGCAGCGATGAAGGAGGAGCTGAGATCAGTAGAGTGGAATGGGACTTGGGAACTTGTTTCTCCTCGTCCTGGTCACCGTCCAATTTCACTGAAATGGGTGTTTAAGCTGAAGAAGGATGAACATGGAGCTGTAATTAGGCACAAGGCAAGACTTGTGGCCCGTGGTTTTGTGCAGCAGGAAGGAGTTGATTATGAAGATGCTTTTGCACCGGTTGCAAGGATGGAATCAGTGCGTGTTTTGCTGGCCCTAGCAGCACAAGAGGGATGGGCAGTACATCACATGGATGTAAAGTCTGCATTTTTAAATAGAGAACTCCAGGAGGAGGTTTATGTTACACAGCCTCTAGGTTTTGTAGTATCAGGAGAGGAGAAGAAAGTGTACAGGTTGCACTAGGCTCTGTATGGCCTAAGACAGGCTCCTCGGGCATGGAATGCCAAGCTTGACTTGACTCTCAAGCAGATGGGTTTTGAGCAGAATGTGTATGAAGCTGCTATGTATAGGAAGGGATCAGGTGATTCCCTACTGGTAATTGGAGTCTATGTTGATGATTTGATCATCATAGGAGTCAATCAGTGAAAGATTGAAGCTTTCAAGGCAAAGATGAAGCAAACCTTTGAAATGAGTGATTTGGGTCTTCTATCTTTCTATCTGGGAGTTGAGGTGAGGCAATCAGAGGGGAGCATCACTCTGAAGCAAACCCATTATGCTAAGAAGATACTTGAGCTTGGTGGTATGGCAGGTTGTAATCCAGCCACCACACCCATGGAAGAAAGGCTGAAATTGAGCAAGGAAAGCACAGCAAAGGAAGTAAATCCAACTCTGAAAGGACCTAGGATGCCGCCTAGAGGGGGGGTGAATAGGCGTTTCTGAAAAATCAACACCTTTAAAAGCGGAAACGATTAGTAAAAAGAGTTTCCAAAATGGAAACTCCAAATCAAAGTAATACCACCCCTCACAAGTTAGTCACAAAGTATATAAAGATACTAGATAAACCTAGGGAGCCAAATAGCTACAACCAAAGAGTTAAATCAAAATACACTAGTCAGTTAATGTCGGAAGTCCCGACGTTTGGGTCGGAAGTTCCGACGTGTCAGAAGTCCCGACAGTTTGGGTCAGAACTTCCGACGCAAACTGTCAGCACTTCCGACCCCTACGGGAAATGAACTGCAAGTGCTAAAATGAACTTTGTGATGCCGATAACTTACAAACCCACTTCCTAGTGGTAAGGTAAGGTGTTGGGTCACTCTCTTGACGTTGATAAGCCACCACTCCGTAAATCGAGTCCCAAACCCTAAGAAATAGCTAGAGAGAGGGAGACAACCAAATACAAGTAATTTCAAGCAAATCACAACAACAACAAGCACGCGGGAGACAAGAATTTATCCCGAGGTTCGGTAGCCCCACAAAGGAGTTCCTACGTCCTCGTTGTTGAGGTGACCACTTAGGTCGGAGTCTCTTCCACCTCCTTGCCTCACTCAAGGATACCACAAAGGTCACTTGAGTTTCTTCACTAGAAAACAAGGGTAATACAAACTTCCCAAGGCTCTTCCACAAGATGGAAGCTCTTGGGCGACGCCTAGCCGGCTAAGGGAAAATCCCCAAGAGTAACAAATGCAAATCAAACCGGCTTGACGAAGAAATCAAGTGCTCAAGCTTGCTCCAAGTGTTTTTCTCACTCAATCCACTCTCCAATCACTCAAACCCTTTGGGAATCGAAGTTGGAAGTAAGGGAGTGAAGAGAGGGGAGCCTAGAATGCTTGGGGGCTGTTTGGCCGAGTGTTTGTCGCAATGAAATGAGTGGGCAACGGTTAGAAGTGAGGAGAGGGGTATTTATACCCCAAGTGAAAATCGAACCGTTCAGATCTGCGTCGGAAGTTTCGACGCAGATCTCGGGACTTCCGACGAATGAAGAAAACACTGTTCACAACAGGTCAGAAGTCCGTGTGTGCAAGTCAGTGTCGGAACTTCTGACAAACGTCGGGACTTCTGACGGTCATCACTTCCGACGTACGTCGGGACTTCCGACGGGCACAGTTAATCAAACAGCCAACACCGCTGAGTCCGGGACTTCTGACTGTCGGGACTTCCGACACACGTCGGGACTTCCGACTGTCAGGAGTTCCGACACACGTTGGGACTTCCGACGTCCACAGTCACCGCGCAGGCTGTGACTGAGAGTCAGCACTTCCGGCAAGAGTCATGACTTCCGACTGTCGGGAGTTCCGGCTTACGTCGGGACTTCCGACACCGACAGTCACAGAAAATTATTCTATGTGCTCGTGAAGTGCTAGAGTGTCTCATTATTGATTTAGTTATTATGCTTGAGCACTCTATCTTCCTCAGACCACCTAAACTTGCATCCCTCTTAATAGTACGGCATTCCTATTAACTCAAATTTAAAAGTATAAGGAAATTAAACCTTTTGAGTTGATCTCTTTGAACCGAAGCCGTGTTTTCCAATCTTTATCAAGTGAGGGTGCCAATCATGTTGATATTGATCTTTTCACTTGAGCATAGCCATCTTGAGCACGTGACTTGATTCCATTCATCAAATATGAATAACTCCAAATGCATCAAGTCACTTCCAACGCTTTGTCTAATATAGGTTTGATCCTCCACATCAATATGACTATCGCAGCTTGATTAGTACCTCAACTAAATGCAAGTACTTCCTTCTTCACCCTAGCTAGGTTCTTCGGCCGCCAAGCCGTCGCTTGCCCTTCACTCTTGCTTAGTACCTCGAAGCCTTTCCTTACTATCTTCACCATCTCAAGCCATCAAGTCACATCTTGTGTTGAATCATCCATTCATTTGTATTGTTGTCTTTTTCTTTTCAATTTAGCAAGCTTCAAATATGAGACCATTCCATATGCAATCCCTCATGTCTCATTAATTAACTTTTATCGTGCTTGCTTTCACATAGATCATTGAAATCCCACAATAAATAAGCCTTTGCATGAATTCCATTTGCATTATTGTCTTATGCTTGAACTAGATTGTTTATACAACAATACATCATTTTTGGCTTTATACAATTTCATCAAGTATCTGTGAGATAATCAATTTCCTGTCTAACACTTAGCAAACATGTTAGACCTTTAATCGTGTTGTCATTCAATCATCCAAAACTCACTAAAGGGCTAGATGCACTTTCAAACTCAGTACAGAAGACTGGTTGGCAGTTTGAGATACCTAGTGCACACAAGACCAGATTTGACTTTTGCTGTAGGGTATGTTAGCAGATTTCTGGAGAAGCCAACAACTGAACATCTTTAGGCTGTGAAGAGGATCTTGAGATACCTGGCTGGTACTCTAGATCATGGGCTCTGCTACACCAGAACAACAGGCAAAGCAAGGTTTGTGGGTTACAGTGATTCAGATTTGGCTGGAGATGTTGATTCAAGCAAAAGCACAACTGGATGTTTGTTCTTCCTTGGAACCAGCCTGGTCAGCTGGCAGTCTGTCAAACAGAGAGTTGTTGCTCTGTCTAGCTGTGAGGCTGAATATGTGGCGATGACAACAGCTGCAACCCAAGCTTTGTGGTTGTCAAGACTGTTTGCAGATTTGTTGGGAAGAAAAGTTGAAGTGGTGGAACTCAGAGTAGACAATAAGTCTGCTCTGGCTTTGGCAAAGAATCCTGTTTTCCATGACAGGAGCAAGCATATTAGAATCAAGCATCATTTCATCAGAGATTGTGTGGAGGAAGGTAGCATCAAGACAGAGTTCATTCCCACTGCAGATCAGCTCGCTGATATACTGACTAAAGCCTTGGGCAAAACCAAGCTGGAAGAGATGAGGAGCAAGATTGGGATCAAGGAGATCAAGATTAGTTGAAGCAGGTCTTAGGAGGAGAAATGTAGTTAATAAGCCTGGCTTCCTAAGCACTTCCTAGATAACTATGCTAGTTAATTACAGTCATTAAAGACCTTGGGCAGCCCAAGAGGTGTGTACGGCTGCCAAAGCACCTATCTGTTTAGCTATGCTCTAGTGAGCTGTTTGTAATCAATGCAATGTCTATCTCTATATATAATCAAGGAGACGGCCTGGGGCGTGTGGCCTCTGGCTAATCAAGTCTGTGTTACCTCCAACAATCTCCACCTCCATTTTTCTCTCCCAAGCTGGTCGGCTTGAGCTTACCAATGCTTTCCTAACTGCTTTACCAATGTTTCATCTAAGTTCTCTTGCCCTCCCAAAAGGTGTAATCAAACAAAATGATAAATTTATAAAGCATTGTCTTCGGAGGGGGCAGACATCAATTCCAAAAAAACCCCAAAAGCTGCTTGAAAAATGGTTTGCAAAATGAAAGAAGAGGGAGGTCTTGGAGTCATTAACCTGGAAAAATAGATGCCCTGCTATTAAAAAACCTGGATAAATTCTTCAACAAAAAAGATATTCCTTGGGTTTCTCTAGTCTGGGAAAAGCATTATTCAAATGGGAAACTGCCTAACCATATTTAAAAAGGTTCCTTCTGGTGGAGGGATGTGCTTAAATTGCTGGAGCCTTTCAGAGCCTTCTCTGTTGTTCACATTCAAAATGGCCAGAGCTGTCTTTTCTGGACTGATAAATGGAACCAGCAGCCATTGCAGCTTCAATATCCTGAGCTTTACTCCTTTGCTAGGGATAAATGCATCACTATCAGCAAGTTTTTCTCACATTCTCACATTGAGAATCTATTCAGGCTTCCCCTCTCTGCTGAAGCTTTTAACCAACTTCAGATTGTGCAGTCTTTTATTGTTCACTTTCCTTTAACCGAGCAGCATGACTGTTGGAAATCTGACTGGGGAGATTTCTCAGTTTCAAAGGCTTACAAGTATTTGATGGGGCATAGACAAGTTCATCAGGTTTATAATTGGCTTTGTGACTGTTTCTGTCAACCCAAAAGTTTTTTTTTGTTACTCCTATAGGATCGACTCTGTTAGATAATCTTCTGCATCTCTTGTGTGAATGCGCAGTAGGTGAAGGCGGTGTCGAAAAGGGCACCCTGTTGCTGCACTGTAGCAGCTGCAGGGGTTGGAGCCGAATGGCTCACCTGCCGCACTGTAGCCACAGCAGGGGCAGGCGCCAAAGTCAGCCCTGCTATCACATCTAGTAACTGTAGCAGCATGGCAGCTGTAATAGGACTAGATGGATAGAGTTGTATATATAGTTTGCCACTGCAACTCAGTAAAGAGCGAGTTCAGATTTGCCATCTCCTATACAGAGCTCCGCCCAAAGCTGGTGTCTCTGCTGTGTGTGTATGCTCTATTCTCTCTCCCTTCTTCTACCTCTAGTCATAGTGTGTGGTCGACAACGACAGTTCGTGGTCGGCATCGCTAGTGTGTGCTCGGCAACACTAGTGAGTGGTCGGATATCTCCGTACCGGAGATCGAGGGGCTAACAGACTCAACACCAGAAATATCTTAAGAAGGAAAAATATGGCTCTGGAATCTTATAATTGTGTGCTCTGTCAGCAAAATATTGAAGAAACAAATGATCATCTTTTCCTGAATTATCAGTTTGCTAAGATCTGTTGGAGTTTGATTAGCATTACAATTCAGTCAGGTTCTGATATTCTGGAGGCAGTTATGCAAGTTAGAGACCAAACTCATCCTAACTTTTTTTCTGATGGCTGCTATTTTGATGTGCTGGGGTATCTGGACTGTTAGGAATGACCTTATCTTCAAAGGCATCCAGCCAAGAGTTGAGTCTGTCCAGGAAATATTCACAAAGGAAATGAAGGTCCTTTCATTAAGAGCAAAGGCTAGATTTACACATACTTTTGATTTATGGATCCAAAACCTGTTGTAATCTCCCTTCTTGTTCTTATCTTCTTTGTTTCTTATTTTGTTTCCTGATTTCTCTTTGTTGTTTCAGACTGTTGTTTCTCTCTTCTTAGTAAATTTCCTATAGGAGCCTTGGCCCCTCCAGTTTCGTAAAAAAAAAAAGAAGAATAAGAAGGCTCAGATGAAGAAGGCAGACAAGTGCAGCCTGGTAGATCAGAATCCAAATATGATATTGAGATGCGGACAAAGAAGCTGGAACCGAACACAATGCAATTACAGAACAACGAGATCCCATGTCCTCATATGCAAATAGTAGTGATGATCGTCCCAGCTTTGAACTGAACACAAAAGCAACTACAGAACGCATTCTCAAGTAAAGATAGTTCAGCTAGAGACAATACGACATTACAGAAGTGAAAGGGTTTCTAACTGAGTTGGTTAGGTGGCTTAAGTAGTATGCCTCTGGTCGAGTTTGACTCCCGGTGGGAGCGAGTGATCCGATCCCACTTGAGAAGGTCTCGTGTGGCGAATTCACGATCCTACTTGCATCCCACATAAAAATGATTCTTGGTCTTGGCCCGCCCGATCCGATCCTTGTCGTTTAGGCAACAACCATGCCCGGCTCCCGCTCAAATCAATCGCCCCGGTCCGTTCTATAGAAATAGAAAAAAAAACTCAATCGCCATTCGCCCCGGAGCCCCGCGCATCTCCGCCAAACCACGCGACGTCACTGACGCGAGCTCGTCCGGACCTACCAGCACTACCTCGTGGACTTCCGCGAAAAGCTGAAACCGCCACCATCGCCATGCCCCGCGCTGGCAAGGGGTCGTCGGCGACCTCGTCGCTGCTGCTCATCTTCCTCTCCGTCGTCATCGCCGCCTCCGCGGCGCTCATCTCGGTAGAGGAAGCCAACGCGCCGCTCGTGCTCCCGTCCGCGCGGGCAGCACCGTCGTCGCTCCAGCACCACCCGTGCCTGGACAACCCGCTGGACATGACGACCACGGGCGCCGAGGCGGGCCATACCGCGCACGACTTCCACGGCGTCGAGGCCTACCTCACCGGCTCACGCCGCGCCCACCGCGCCATCGTCCTCGGCTCCGACTACTACGGTCAGTCATCAGTGCTCCCTCGCCGTGCAGCTAGCTAGCGCGCGCGCGCCCCGCGTCCTTCGGTTTCGTATGGATCATTTCATCATTTGCTTCTTGTTGCAGGGTTCGAGGCACCGAAACTAAGGTACGCACACAGTATGTGCGACCATGTGTGAAGCTTGATCATTTGCTTCTTGAATGGTTCCGTTGTTTAAATTGAAAGTTGACCAACAGTGTTCGATGTGTGCATCATGTCTTACTGTTACAAAAGGGAAATAGCAGATCAAGTCGCAGCTCTTGGGTACTACGTCGTGGTTCCCGATCTGCTGCACGGCGATCCTTACGAGGATGGGGTCTCAGTTGAGGAGTGGATAAGGACACACTCCCCGGTTTGATTCTTTAATCACTGTTTTTAAGACCACAAGTCATTGTCCCAGTGATCGATCCCCTGAAATTCTTCATGTTCTTCATGTTGCACTTCGTTCATTGCATCTCCAGGCCGACGCAGCTGAAAAGGTGCAGCCACTCATTGCTGCTCTGAAGAAGGAAGGGAAGAGCGTTGGGTTCGGCGGTTACTGCTGGGGTGGTTAGTTCATTCATATGAACTCATGACTGTGCATTGTTTCCTGGAAATGCATCAGTTATTCATTCTTTGGCTTTAGCCAAATGACATGGACTCTCTTCTCTTCTTCCCCCATTCTGCAGCTAAGGTTGCCGTCGAATTAGCGAAAACAGATGAAATCCAAGCGGTTGTCATTTCTCATCCTTCGCTAGTCACTGTCGATGACATGAAGGGTACACTTCCAGCCTTCCACTTGCAACTAAGTGTTGTTCTGAAGAAATGCACCACATTTTTTTATGGACCTTTTTTTTCTCTGACTTAATCTTATCTGACGCACAGAGATCAAATGCCACATCGCGGTACTCGGAGGCGAATATGACACTCGTTCGCCGCCACAGCTGGTACAACAGTTTCAGCGTGTCCTGGAGCAAAACGAGGCGGTGAGTTTGCAGTTTGAGCTGCCTGGTTTGGTCTTGGTCTGGCTTCAACTTTGAATAGCACTTCTGGCAATCAGCTCCTGGCTGGTGGTCGAGTACCCGATGCATGTGAAGTTTATTTTGTGGTTGCAGATCGACCACGTGGTGAAGATCTTCCCGAGGGTTCCCCATGGTTTCGCCTGCAGATACAACTCCACTGACCCGTTCGCCGTGAAGACCGCGGATGAAGCTCGCGAGGACATGGCCAGCTGGTTCAACAAGCATCTGAAGCATGAGAGTGAGAGCTTCCAGGTCCAGCTAGCTGCGGGGATCTAAGCATCTACGGAGTACTGTAGCTGCTTAATAATTAGTTAAAGCAGCTCTGCCTCTCCATCTCATGGAATTTTGTAATACTAAGTAGGAGCACTAGCTGAGTCTTAACACGGGATAAATTACACGGCATCGTCAGTGCAGATGCTCTATTGGAGAAGCACCGCCTGATCTCTGGCCCTGTACTGAGTGTCAGCTCAGCTGGCAGTGCTGTGTTGTCCATAGGTGTATCAGGTATCAAGCTTCATCCTCGGTTGTTCAGTATTTGAGTCGCCAGTCTGATGATGGAATTATAAAATTTGGACACGCAAAGAGAGTACTAAAACTGGTCATTTAGAGGTGAAGCTATTTGTGGAAATAATTCATCCATTCCATCCTTTGAGCTGCTTCACTCTGAGGTTGCATGCAGAAACTATACGACTGTTAAATGTCCCTCGAGTGCATTTGAAAATGAACGCAGAAGTTTTGCTTTACGCCTTCACAGGCGGGTTACAGAAAAATACAATATATGGGAATATAAATAAAGGCAAAAAATATAAAATAAAGCCAAAAAAGAAGGGCGCAAGCAAAAAATTCCGTTGCCGGGACTCGAACCCGGGTCTCTCGGGTGAGAGCCGAGTATCCTAACCTAGACTACAACGGATCTTGCATTGCCTACAAACAGATATAGTTTTGTCCAATTTGAAAATAAGATGCATTAGTAATTCTCAAATGAAGCTGAACTAGTAATTCAATATTTGTGTCCCGTAGAATGATTGTTATTAGACCACAATCAGCGCCAAACAAGCAATATTCAGAGCTCACAGAGCATCATGTGTTCCAGTCAAATTATCCTTGGATTCTGTTCATACTTCAGAGAGAAAGCCTCAAACAAGTCGATTCCTATACTTTCCCCTTTTTTTATTTAAGGGAAAAAAAAGTCGATTCGTTGCCGCCTTGGAGGGACTAATACATAAGTTAAGCGGTTAAGCATTGATGATGCCCCATTGCCCCGTGAGAGCATGTATCATGGTCTCATGGAGGCATGGAAGCATTGGGCTTGGCTGCTACCTAGTACCTAAGTACCTACCATAGGATACGAATACGAGAGAACGAGATAGACCGAAACTTACACCTGCTGTGCGTGGATAACCCTGTTTGTGCGGATTGGGTTGCAGCTGGCGACGGGCGAATCTGCGATGCATCCCCTGCAGCGGGAGACGAGATCCGTTCCTTGCACACAGCAAAAGCAACGGACCCCAGCTCCAGCCTACAACTCTCCAATCGACAGCAAGGAATGGCACCTAGCGTCCTTGCAATGCAAACCAAAACGCAAGAAACGTCGTCTCTGCCTTGCTTTGCCGCCGCCGATCTTACCTTTCAACCGAAGAAACGGCCCCAATGCTGCTAGTAGCCTCGTGTTCGTATCCTTTCTTTCGAGCACGGCAGCACACGCATATATACTCGCCGCGCTGATGCCTTCACGCACCGCAAGAACCAGAGCGCAACAGCGGCACCGGCACCGGCACCGGCACGCGCGCGCACACGGTTGAGACTCTGTCCCAGCAACTTGCCATCCGGCCGGTCCGCGAGCATGGCGTCCTCCGCCCACCGGTCCATGGCGTCCGCCCTCCTGTTTCTCAACCTCATCATGTACGTCATCATCGCGGTCATCGCCGGCTGGGCCATCAACTACAGCATCGACGAGAGCAGGAACTCGCGTAAGTGACAGTGTATTTGATTTTTGACGTCGCCGCAGGAAATGTTCATGGCAAATGTAACAATAGTAGTGACGACTGCGTGTGTGTGTGTGTGTTCGTGCAGTGAAGGGCGTGACGCCGCCGGTGCGCCTGTTCCCGATCTACTTCCCGATCGGCAACCTGGCGACGGGGTTCTTCGTCATCTTCGCGCTCATCACGGGCGTCGTCGGCATCGCCACCTCGCTCACCGGCCTGCACGACGTCAGCCAGGGGTACCCCGCCAGCATGATGTCCGCCGCGGCGTCCTCCCTCGTCACCTGGACGCTCACCGTCCTCGCCATGGGGCTTGCGTGCAAGGAGATCAGCCTCAGCGCCAGGCCCGGGAGCCTGGTAACGACTACTACCAATTGCGGGTCCATTGCATTGCATTTCTTTTTCCTGCCTGCGTGTCTCTTATATACGTGTGTTTCTGTGCGTCGGTCTCCGTCGCACGTGCAGCGCACCTTGGAGGCGTTCACCATCATCCTGACCGGGACGCAGCTGCTCTGCGCCGGGTCGCTCCACGCCGGCGCGCACGCGGTCATCCTCGAGACGCCTATCGGCGGAGTTTAACTGAGGCGCGCGATGACGACCAACTTGGATTGGAAACAACATGTGTCATCGTGGCAGTGATTGGTGTGTGTGCGTGCGATCGATGCTATGGCTTCACACGTGCCTCGTGTGTGCTTTCTGGGTACCTAAAGTGCGTGTGTTTATTCCTTATCATTCGTTTGTAAAAAAGCTGGCATGGCGTGGTCTCATATAAGTGGTGAACTATCGGCGATTCTTTCCAGACAACTGTGAGTAAAATTGTTGCACTTTGCACCTTCCCAATATAGTAGTAGTATGTACACTGGATTTATACCAAAGAAATCTCTGTAACCTGGTTTCATTTCCGGAATGGATTTCGGACATGGTTAATTTAGCCATCCGACGTCTCATGTTCAGTCGTCATCTGGTAGTGTGTGGAATTTGGTGAATGAGTTGCACAATAGAGGAAGACGGGCGTGCATCATGGCATACTCTATCTAGAGGAGTAAATAAATGAGCAACCCATCCATCCAAAGTACTCCTACCGCTTGGCTTATCAGCCGTACTTTTTCAGCGAAGTAACAGTGTCTTGCTCTCACAACAAATCAACGACAACAAATCAACGAACAGTATTTTTCAACCTGGCTTTTCAGCAAAGCGAACAGAGCCCTAAATACGGGCATATTAGGTCTAGATAATTTTGGGCCAATATCAGTTGCACAGGCCCGGCTCTCCATAATCCCAAGGGCCGCTTAAATCTCATTCTACAAACTTCACAAAATAGTCATTTGGATCCCTCAACTTTCGTGATTGTCCAATTTTCCGACTCAAAAACAGTTTTTTTCTCTCCAACTTTGAAAACCATTGCTTTTGCACCTTGCCTGGTTTCAATGACGATTTTCACATATGTGGCGCCACGTCAGCTTGTCCCAGGTGGATAAGTTGCTGAGTTAGCACTAGGATAAAAAATGACCCCACCCATAACCCTAACTCCATCTCCCCCATTTCCTGTCGCCATTGTCCAATCTCTTCTCTCTTCGGCCACGACAAGTTGAGTGTCCACGTGGACTTATGACCGCCCTTCCAGTAGTGGGGCTTAGAGTACAGCGGCGGTGGAGCTTGACATTGGGGGCATCACCCTAAATCCTTTTGATTTAGTTTAGATTGATGGTCTTGGGTCCAATATGGTACCTTTAGGATTAAGAAATGAGTAGTTGCAGTTTATTAACGGTTGGTTAGATTTCTTTTATTTGCAGTGTGCATCGTTCAATTGGACATTATTGGTAAGATTAGCGTGTAGGGTTATTAAAATGGCTTAGATCTGCATTGCTTATGTATTAGGATTAGCTAAGCAATGTTCCAGGTTGGCATGGATGTACTATTTTAGGACTTAAATTACTCTCTCTGTCCCTGAATAAATAGATTCTTAGAGTTGTCTTAAGTTAAATTTTTACACCTTGACCGAATTTCTAGAAAAATCTGTCAATATTTATGACATCATTAGTATCATTAGATATACCATAGAATATAGTTTCATAATGTTCTCATTTTCATAGATGTTGTTACTCTTTCTATAAAGTTAGTAAAACTTAAGATAGTTTGACTTATACGGATTCTAGAAATTGATTTATTTAGAGATAGAGGGAGTAATTGTTTATTACGTTTTGTAGTGTTAGTGATGGATGTGTTTGAGCATGCTGGTTGTTATTTCGTTCTTTTTCAACGGAGAGTTGATGGGAAAAACAAGCATTATGTCGGTGGGAGTAACTATCATATATATAGTGTGATAAGGTATCACTACCAAAGGTTGTTGGTCGTTTACTGCACTTTTTGGAGATGGTTTGCCTTGGCTTATTTTCTAGAAAAGATCTGAAGAATAATAGAGTATATGTTTTCGTTGATGACAAGCATGCCTAGAGATGTCTAATGCCTACCTTTAGGATTAAGAAATGAGTAGTTGTAGTTTATTAACGGTTGGTTAGATTTCTTTTATTTGCAGTGTGCATTGTTCAATTGGACATTATTGGTAAGATTAGCGTGTAGGGTTATTAAAATGGCTTAGATCTGCATTGTTTTTGTATTAGGATTAGCCAAGCAATGTTCCAGGTTGGCATGGATGTACTGTTTTAGGACTTAAATTACTCTCTCTGTCCCTGAATAAATAGATTCTTAGAGTTGTCTTAAGTTAAATTTTTACACCTTGACCAAATTTCTAGAAAAATCTGTCAATATTTATGACATCATTAGTATCATTAGATATACCATAGAATATAGTTTCATAATGTTCTCATTTTCATAGATGTTGTTACTCTTTCTATAAAATTAGTAAAACTTAAGATAGTTTGACTTATACGGATTCTAGAAATTGATTTATTTAGAGACAGATGGACTAGTTGTTTATTACGTTTTGTAGTGTTAGTGATGGATGTGTTTGAGCATGCTGGTTGTTATTTGGTTCTTTTTCAACGGAGAGTTGATGGGAAAAACAAGCATTATGTCGGTGGGAGCAACTATCATATATATAGTGTGATAAGGTATCACTACCAAACGTTGTTGGTCGTTTAAAGGATCACTGCACTTTTTGAAGATGGTTTGCCTTGGCTTATTTTCTAGAAAAGATCTGAACAATAATACAGTATATGTTTTCGTTGATGACAATGCATGCCTAGAGATGTCTAATGCCTACCTTTAGGATTAAGAAATGAGTAGTTGCAGTTTATTAACGGTTGGTTAGATTTCTTTTATTTGCAGTGTGCATTGTTCAATTGGACATTATTGGTAAGATTAGCGTGTAGGGTTATTAAAATGACTTAGATCTGCATTGCTTATGTATTCGGATTAGCTAAGCAATGTTCTAGGTTGGCATGGATGTACTATTTTAGGACTTAAATTACTCTCTCTGTCCCTGAATAAATAGATTCTTAGAGTTGTCTTAAGTTAAATTTTTACACCTTGACCGAATTTCTAGAAAAATCTGTCAATATTTATGACATCATTAGTATCATTAGATATACCATAGAATATAGTTTCATAATGTTCTCATTTTCATAGATGTTGTTACTCTTTCTATAAAGTTAGTAAAACTTAAGATAGTTTGACTTATACGGATTCTAGAAATTGATTTATTTAGAGATAGAGGGAGTAATTGTTTATTATGTTTTGTAGTGTTAGTGATGGATGTGTTTGAGCATGCTGGTTGTTATTTCGTTCTTTTTCAACGGAGAGTTGATGGGAAAAACAAGCATTATGTCGGTGGGAGTAACTATCATATATATAGTGTGATAAGGTATCACTACCAAAGGTTGTTGGTCGTTTACTGCACTTTTTGAAGATGGTTTGCCTTGGCTTATTTTCTAGAAAAGATCTGAAGAATTATAGAGTATATGTTTTCGTTGATGACAAGCATGCCTAGAGATGTCTAATGCCTACCTTTAGGATTAAGAAATGAGTAGTTACAGTTTATTAACGGTTGGTTAGATTTCTTTTATTTGCAGTGTGCATTGTTCAATTGGACATTATTGGTAAGATTAGCGTGTAGGGTTATTAAAATGGCTTAGATATGCATTGCTTATGTATTAGGATTAGCTAAGCAATGTTCCAGGTTGGCATGGATGTACTATTTTAGGACTTAAATTACTCTCTCTGTCCCTGAATAAATAGATTCTTAGAGTTGTCTTAAGTTAAATTTTTACACCTTGACCGAAGTTCTAGAAAAATCTGTCAATATTTATGACATCATTAGTATCATTAGATATACTTTAGAATATAGTTTCATAATGTTCTCATTTTCATAGATGTTGTTACTCTTTCTATAAAGTTAGTAAAACTTAAGATAGTTTGACTTATACGGATTCTAGAAATTGATTTATTTAGAGATAGAGGGAGTAATTGTTTATTACGTTTTGTAGTGTTAGTGATGGATGTGTTTGAGCATGCTGGTTGTTATTTCGTTCTTTTTCAACGGAGAGTTGATGGGAAAAACAAGCATTATGTCGGTGGGAGTAACTATCATATATATAGTGTGATAAGGTATCACTACCAAAGGTTGTTGGTCGTTTACTGCACTTTTTGAAGATGGTTTGTCTTAGCTTATTTTCTAGAAAAGATCTGAAGAATAATAGAGTATATATTTTCGTTGATGACAAGCATGCCTAGAGATGTCTAATGCCTACCTTTAGGATTAAGAAATGAGTAGTTGCAGTTTATTAACGGTTGGTTAGATTTCTTTTATTTGCAGTGTGCATTGTCCAATTGGACATTATTGGTAAGATTAGCATGTAGGGTTATTAAAATGGCTTAGATCTGCATTGCTTATGTATTAGGATTAGCTAAGCAATGTTCCAGGTTGGCATGGATGTACTATTTTAGGACTTAAATTACTCTCTCTGTCCCTGAATAAATAGATTCTTAGAGTTGTCTTATGTTAAATTTTTACACCTTGACCGAATTTCTAGAAAAATCTGTCAATATTTATGACATCATTAGTATCATTAGATATACCATACAATATAGTTTCATAATGTTCTCATTTTCATAGATGTTGTTACTCTTTCTATAAAGTTAGTAAAACTTAAGATAGTTTGATTTATACGGATTCTAGAAATTGATTTATTTAGAGATAGAGGGAGTAGTTGTTTATTACGTTTTGTAGTGTTAGTGATGGATGTGTTTGAGCATGCTGGTTGTTATTTGGTTCTTTTTCATCGGAGAGTTGATGGGAAAAACAAGCATTATGTCAGTGGGAGCAACTATCATATATATAGTTTGATAAGGTATCACTACCAAACGTTGTTGGTCGTTTAAAGGATCACTGCACTTTTTGAAGATGGTTTGCCTTGGCTTATTTTCTAGAAAAGATCTGAACAATAATACAGTATATGTTTTCGTTGATGACAAAGCATGCCTAGAGATGTCTAATGCCTACCTTTAGGATTAAGAAATGAGTAGTTGCAGTTTATTAACGGTTGGTTAGATTTCTTTTATTTGCAGCGTGCATTGTTCAATTGGACATTATTGGTAAGATTAGCATGTAGGGTTATTAAAATGGCTTAGATCTGCATTGCTTATGTATTAGGATTAGCTAAGCAATGTTCCAGGTTGGCATAGATGTATTGTTTTAGGACTTAAATTACTCTCTCTGTCCCTGAATAAATAGATTCTTAGAGTTGTCTTAAGTTAAATTTTTACACCTTGACCGAATTTCTAGAAAAATATGTCAATATTTATGACATCATTAGTATCATTAGATATACCATAGAATATAGTTTCATATTGTTCTCATTTTCATAGATGTTGTTACTCTTTCTATAAAATTAGTAAAACTTAAGATAGTTTGACTTATACGGATTCTAGAAATTGATTTATTTAGAGACATGGGGAGTAGTTGTTTATTACGTTTTGTAGTGTTAGTGATGGATGTGTTTGAGCATGCTGGTTGTTATTTGGTTCTTTTTCAACGGAGAGTTGATGGGAAAAACAAGCATTATGTCGGTGGGAGCAACTATCATATATATAGTGTGATAAGGTATCACTACCAAACGTTGTTGGTCGTTTAAGGATCACTACACTTTTTGAAGATGGTTTGCCTTGGCTTAGTTTCTAGAAAAGATCTGAACAATAATACAGTATATGTTTTCGTTGATGACAAAGCATGCCTAGAGATGTCTAATGCCTACCTTTAGGATTAAGAAATGAGTAGTTGCGGTTTATTAACGGTTGGTTAGATTTCTTTTATTTGCAGTGTGCATTGTTCAATTGGACATTATTGGTAAGATTAGTGTGTAGGGTTATTAAAATGGCTTAGATCTGCATTGCTTATGTATTAGGATTAGCTAAGCAATGTTTCATGTTGGCATGGATGTACTGTTTTAGGACTTAAATTACTCTCTCTGTCTCTGAATAAATAGATTCTTAGAGTTGTCTTAAGTTAAATTTTTACACCTTGACCGAATTTCTAGAAAAAAATCTGTCAATATTTATGACATCATTAGTATCATTAGATATACCATAGAATATAGTTTCATAATGTTCTCATTTTCATAGATGTTGTTACTCTTTCTATAAAATTAGTAAAACTTAAGATATTTTGACTTATATGGATTCTAAAAATTGATTTATTTAGAGACAGTGGGAGTAGTTGTTTATTACGTTTTGTAGTGTTAGTGATGGATGTGTTTGAGCATGCTGGTTGTTATTTGGTTCTTTTTCAACGGAGAGTTGATGGGGAAAACAAGCATTACGTCGGTGGGAGCAACTATCATATATATATATATATATATATATATATATATATATATATATATATATATATATATATAGTGTGATAAGGTATCACTACCAAAGGTTGTTGGTCGTTTAAAGGATCACTGCACTTTTTGAAGATGGTTTGCCTTGGCTTATTTTCTAGAAAAGATCTGAAGAATAATAGAGTATATGTTTTCGTTGATGACAAAGCATGCCTAGAGCTAATGCCATTGTTGCCGGAAAATTTAAGCACCTGCGGCCATAAATTAAAGCCATTTTCATGTACCTTGAGTCACGTTAGTAGATACTGCAATGAAAAGATATGTGATCCTGCACACAATATAGCGTGCAAGCTATTAAAAAATACGGTACAATTTGGACAGAGCATGTGAATTAAGATACCATTTTTTTATTTTTATATGCTAAGCTGATGAGGGCCGAGAGTATTAATGCAGGTGTGATAGTTCGCACAAATAGGACAAGTACGGTCACGATTTCAATTGGTACTTGACGTGAGAAATTACACTACTGTTCATCACTCTCGCTCTCAACTCACATCATCGCTGCGTGAAAAAAAAAACTCACATGCACATCATCTAAGCTACGTACTCCCTTTTATCGCACTACACATCTTTGTCGACTTAATGAAACAGCTCCAAGCATATCATCGAGTGATCTATAAATACCAGCTCCCTTCCCTCCCATATTTTCTCATCAAAGCATCACATCCAACACATAACGTACCATGGCGCCCAAGCTCCCCGCCGTTCTCCTCGCTGCCTGCGCCGTCATCCTAGCGCTCGCCACGCCGCTGCTCGCCGGCGACCCCGACATGCTCCAGGACATCTGCGTCGCCGACTACAAATCGCTCGAAGGCCGTGAGTGCATCGACCATTTCACTTTGTTCATCCTACATTCCTACATGTGCATTGGCGTTGCATTACTGATTGGAACGAACGTGTTTGTAATAATTGCCCGTTCAGCGCTGCGGTTGAACGGGTTCCCTTGCAAGCGCAAGGCGAATGTGACGGCGGACGACTTCTTCTTCGGTGGGCTGGGCAAGGCCGCCGACGTGTACTCGGACAACCCGATGGGGTCTGCGGTGACGGCGGCGGACGTGGCGGTGCTCCCGGGGCTCAACACCCTGGGCGTGTCCATGGCGCGCACGGACTTCGCGCCGTCGGGCGGCGTCAGCCCACCGCACGTGCACCCGCGCGCCACGGAGATCCTCTTCGTCGTGGAGGGCACCCTCGAGGTGGGCTTCGTCACCGCGGCGGCGAACCGGCTCTTCAGCCGCACCGTCGGCAAGGGAGAGGTGTTCGTGTTCCCCCGCGGCCTCGTGCACTTCCAGCGGAGCGTCGGGGACGCGCCCGCCGTGGCGATCTCGGCGTTCAACAGCCAGCTGCCTGGCACGCAGACGGTCGCCGGGGCGCTGTTCGGCGCTGCGCCGACGGTGCCGACGGACGTGCTGGCGCGGGCGTTACAGATCGACGGTGGAGTGATCGAGAACATCAAGTCCAAGTTTGCGCCCAAGTAGGGCATACACACTACACATGTCTCGAATTGCAAATGCGCAAGTGATCGAAAAGAGTGTACGCCTAAAGTGATCAAGTTATTTCAGCGAGATTAATGTGGTGCTTTATTTGGTAATTTGATACTTCAATCCGCACACATGTCTGCTTTACCTTTTTTTTTTCATCATGTCTGCTTTACTTGGTACTCCTACTACTTGGCTACTGCGTGCTCTAGTGCGTACCATGTACTCAGTGCGTGTGCTCTGGACGGAGTACTCCTTTACTGTAGCAAAGCAGACGGTGGATACTCCTGTACTGTAGTAAAAATCCTTTTATTGCAAACCCTGATGGAAAATTACCACTACTGATTAGTACTACCGAGGTACTTCCAAAACCAAGTCAGATTGCCTCGTGGCGAGGTTCAGGCCGCCGGCGCCACGCACGTCCCATCCGATGGCTGCCGCCGTCCACCTCCGCCCTCTCCACTCGTTCGCGCTCCCTCTCCCCGCAGCAAAGGCCGCGCCCAGCTGGCTCCCGCTCCCGGCGAAACCCGGTGCGCGGAGGAGGGGCAGCCGCGTCGCCCTGCTCGTCTGCTCCGCGTCTCCCTCGCCCTCGGGCGGGGACGGCGCCGCGGCGTCGGCAGCGACAAAGTGGGTGGAGTGGATCCCGCGCGCCGCGGCAAGCGCCGGGTCGGCGGCGGTCCCCGAGCAGGTGCTCAGGCTCATCTCCGGCGCTGCGGCCACGCCCATCTGCCAGTTCGTCGACAGCCCGCGCACCTTCCTCCATTCCGTCGACCCGCGCGTCAAGCTGGTACGTAGCGTCCCCGCTTTCCCTCCAACAGGCGTATTGGATAGACTTACTATCCGGTAGGGGTGGGTGGGGAGGGTGCATGGGTGGTGTTTGTGGGAATGTCACCGCGAAAATGAGTCTCACGTTTAAACAATCAAATAATCTATCTTCTTATCCCGGCTCGATAAATAGAGAGAATGCAAATGTGTCAAACTATCTGTCAGCCCCGCGTTGTTGTACTAAAGCTACCGTGATTGGGCGACTGGGATGCAGATCAGTGAATGAATTGGAGAGGGAGGGAGTGATTTTTTAACACTTTTTGTAAACTAATTTTAAATCTAACATTGTTTTTTTTCTTCAAAACTAACATTTTTTGCCGCGCCTATTGCCATAGCGCTGCGAAACGCCTGTGCCGCGCCATGCATGGTGGCGCGGCGGGAGGATGACGTGGCGATGACCGGGGCCGCTGACCGGTGACGTGGCAGGGTCAGCCACGCCATAGACCACGGCGCGGCACTGCCGCGCCAAGTCCCACGGCGTGGCAGGACCTGGACACAGACAGAAGATCGGCTGCTGTCGGTGACGATCGGTAGCGACGCGACCATGGACCCCGGCTTCGCGTCGCAGCTGAACGGCACCTGCAGCTCCGACCCCAATGCCTTCGCCTTCCTCGACCCCTCGTCGGTGGGCTCCGAGCAGGTGCTCTAGTCCGACATGGGGTCGCACAACACGGTCGACTACTGTGCGTCCCACCAGGGTGCCTTCTTCGGCGATTTCGTGGGGGCGATGACTAAGCTCGGGAGGATCAGGGTCAAGACGCCGGCCACCGGCGGCGAGATACGCCGGGACTGCCGGTTCCCGAACTAGTTGCTAGTTAATCTCGCCGGCAGTGCTGCCGCGACACATTGAAACGAATATGAAGCAAATAAATGAAGTCTGTGCGCAAGTTGACAAGCTGCCACATAACATTTTCATTGGTTCGACATAAATTCAACATAACATAACCAACTAAGCTTGCAAGTTTCGGACGACAATATTCGTTCGACCTAACAAACTAAGACCCAGGAGTGTAAGGATCCCTCGGACGCCTCTGTCTCTTTGGATTTGTTGGCAACACATTGGGAGTATAGCCAACGTCGGTGTGGTCGCGTTGCCGGTGCGTACGGCTCGTACCCTACAAGTATATGATATGCACAATTACTTATAATCTTTATGATCGTTAGCTCATGGAGCCTACGTATTTAAAGAAACTACCTTTGTTACTACCTGTGAGGCTCCTTGGGTACCAAGCGGGGCACCACCTAGCTGAGACATGCCGATCTCGTCCTGCGGCCAATCGTCCCACTGGTGGTGCTGTCTGCGGAAGCCCGGGGGGTCGTCGTCGTCGTCATCGTCGTCCTCGTCGTCCTCGTTTGCAGGGTCCTTCCCAGCGCTATGATGTGGTGGTGTACGCACTGCGGAAGTGGCACCTGTCACCGGCTGAGAAGAGTCGGCTGGTGTCCTCAAAGAGCCAGAAGACGTGCCACCCGACCGCGCCGGGACTGCCGATTCCACCCAAGGAGTGTCCATGCAGCTCAGCTTCTGAGCTAGCTTCCTGCAGCTCCGCTTCACCTTCTGTATAAATAGACGTTAAAGTTAGTGCATTTCCCAAACGCATATACACTAAAGAAACATTTTCGGAACAGATAAGTTTATGTTTACCTCCACAAAAGCCACGAGAACGCCTGACCCCTGCCCTCTAGACTTGTGAAGCCGGAACGATGCTTCGTTGGACATCCTTGACAATTGTGTCGCTTGGGTACAGAAACGCGTTTAGACGGTTTTAGTACACATACTTAATACTAAATGGATAACAAATTGTACCATTCGAGTATCTTACCACGTATATTTGAAGCGGGGTTCTCTGTAGTTATGTGTCGTCCCTGGTGGTAACGTCGTACACATCTTTGATCACATCTTCCTCTGAGTCCTCGTCAATCGCCTCCTCAGTGTACGGGGGCTTGATATGTGTCATCGTAGACATGTGAAGCCATCGTAGGTACTCGTCGAAGGTGTGTTGATCGTGTGGAGGGCCCGCATGGACCGGCTGCCGTTCCCTGTTCTGCCACAAGTGGATGTACGTGTTGTGTGTCACGCGCCAATCCTTGGTCTTGTACCTCTTTCTGCGGGCATACCTGCAACAAAACGATGTTAGTTGTACCACACACCTCTGAATTGTAGCTTTGTTATTAATCGATAACGCACCCGTGTAATTCTTGGTTGGTGGAGTAAAGCGGTGGTGGGTAGTCTGTCATTCTTCCAAACTGCCTGCAAACCCTGATGGGCAAGTGAATCTCGACCACGTGGAAGAAAATAAGTGGGACGTTGCAGCGATACTCGTCTGACTCATCCCTAGTGACAGGACTAAGATAGTACTCGAGCTCCGGAGCATCCCAAGGACACCAATACACCTGAACATTTCGTAATTGAGTTAGGTTGTGATATAGTGTACATCGAACAAGACACATGTATGATAGTAAAGAGAGCATAACCTGGTGCTGTGTCAGGACGTCGAGACCGTACGTGTACTCCCTGTACTTGCGCCTCGCATTCCCTCTAACTAACTCTGCTTCCGTCCAGATATACAAAGCTGTAGGGAGTGTATCCTGTCCGTTTCAATGCTGTACTGAACACGATAATGAATTAGCCATTAATAATTTAATCATATGTAACTGCCTCGAAGAATATAGTGAACCGAAGTACTTACCGGTAAACTAGTATTAAGGGGCCTCCCAACGGGCCATCATTCCCAACACCAAACCTGGAGTAGGTAGGAGCAACCCCTAAGGTTCACATACCCTGAGGTGCGACGGCAGGCAACACATAGCTGTCGATACGTCCATGCCAGGACTGCGCTGCCCCAGCTGTACGCCGCTATGTTCTCCCACGGCTGGCGTAGTATGTCAAGAAAGATCCAACTGATGGTGTTGTCCGAGGTGTCTGGGAAGAGGAAAGCACCAAGGAAGTGCCAGAGCCACACTCTAGCGAACATGTCGATTTGAGCCTCATCAGCCTGTGGGTCCAAGTAATCAAAGCGCTCTGTGATCCAGGACGACGAAACACCGGAACTTTTCCTAAAATTCACCAAAGAAAATGAGACCCGATAGCTACAGGAAAGCAATGCAAGTATTAAATAAGCTTGAATTGCTCATTTATTTTTCTTGAAAACCTCATCGTCCGGTGGAAGAAAGCTAGTGAACTGAGCCACCAGCTCTCTCCAGTGATCGTTGTCAACTATAGCTGTCACTGGATGCCCCCCCAACCGAAGGCCAAAGATAGCCTTCACGTCCTGCATGGTTAAGGTCATCTCGCCGCAAGGTAGGTGGAACGTGTGGGTCTCAGGTCTCCACCTGTTATAAGAATACAACGATTGTTAGTTGCCTCAAATTTGTTATAAGAATGTTTACATACAAAGAAGACGCTCACATCTGTCTATAGCTGCAGTAAGTAGTGCTGGGTCATGGGGCGGAAGACCGTAGTTGACAACACGGGCAAGCTCGAGGAAGCCGGCACGCCGTATGTACGGCGTGTAACGCTCGTCCCACTGGTGCGTCCTGGTATGCTTGCGGGGCCTCAAAGGAGGCAAGGCCACCTCTGCGTCGGTGTCACTCAAGATGTGTGCTCGGTACTGATCGTCGTATTCCACCTCAAGAAGGGGATACAACGGGTGCTGCATGAGAGGAGTCATCCTGTTACAAATTGATAAATAAAGGGTTAGAGTATTCAAATCAACAATATTCAAATTAACATTATGTAGCATTGCAAAATTTAAACTACTTGTTATGCAATACGAACACAATATGAAAGCACATATATATATTCGAAGTAACATTAACAGACATATTAAACAACTTCACTAGGAAAATAAGCATTTGACGAAACTTCATTAAGTCATCCAAATCGCCGTATCACATACTACTAAGTACCGACAATTGAAAACTAGTATCTATACTGACAACCTTTACTACTATAAACTAACTAAATAATAAATACCTAATCAATCCCTAAACCCAAAATCCTAACTAACAGTAACCTAAACCCTAACTACCTAACCAAACCTTAACTATACTACAACACACAACCTAAACCCTAAAAACTACCTACCTAAATAAACAAATTCACTAACATAACTATCTTAAATCACTAACCCTAACTAAAACAACAATCATAATAACATGAAATCGAGAGAGGAAGCTACCTTGATATGAGCGGGCGGCCGTGACGCGCCGGCGTTCGTGGTGCGGCCGGCGCGGGCGCTGCGCGGCGTGCGGCCGGGCGGGCGGGCGTGCGCGGCGGCGGGTAGACAGACAGAGGGAGGGTGACTCACGGGCGATATTTACCTAGGACTGCCGCGCCAAGATCGGTGGCGCGGCAAACCCTGCCACGTCACCGGTCAGCAACCCCGGTCGTCGCCACGTCATCCTCCTGCCGCGCCGCCATGCATGGCGCGGCACAGGCGCGGCCAAAAGTGTTAGTTTTGAAAAGAAAAAAAACAGTGTTAGATTTAAAATTAGTTTACAAAAAGTGTTAAAATTAAAAAAAAATGAGGGAGTCAAGCAGGCACACATTCCCAGCTCACTGTTTTTTTTCCCTTCTGAGCAACTGTGCAAACGTGCATTTTCTCTAGCTGACCATGAGTCTTATAACCATCTATGCTGCTTTGCTATTTTCATGAAAACAGCTTGTGTCTAATTAATGTGTGATTATTAATTGATTTCCTACCTTTGAGTACCAATGCTGGCAGGATCTAATCATATTTGTTCTGTTAAATTAGTTGCGTCCTTCTAATATATCTCTTGTGATTAACTGACATGAATTCAAACGACACTCCAAAAATAACACAAGCAAACGTTATTTCTCCAGCTGTTGTGAGTTCAGAAACTTTTAAGCTAACAAAAACATTCCACGGAAATAATATTGGGAGATGTACGAGACTTTGAAGAGGTTGTGCTTTTGATAATGCTTTAGTATTTCGAGAATAGCAAAAAAAAATGTAACATATTAGCCAGCAATAGTTCCTTACTGAAAATTATAAATGTTTTGAGGAAAATTCACATTGTTATGTTAATGAATTTTCTAGCCAAAAGCCACCGCAAGCAGGGTTGGACCCACGGGATATGCCAGGACATTCCCCGTGGCAGCTCAGCACTCACTCATTATAGTATAAATGAACAAATTTGCAGCTACACTCAAAAGTGGGTTGGTAACCCAGTGGTATGATGCACCTTGGTCCCTTAGCTAGGATGAGGTGCTAGTTCAATTCCTTGCGAGTTGCATTTTAGTTTTTATTTTTCTATTGTTATCCCCTTAGTTTTTATTTTCCTATTTTATTATCCCATCCAGAAATTAACTGTAGATAGTATACTTCATCCCAACTAACAACAACATGGTACTAGATCAGTTTTTTTTTCTTGTACACGCAGGAGAGCTGCGTATCTCTGTATTAAGAGAGAAATACTAGATCGGTTTTTATTTTTCCTATTTTGTTTATCACTTTAGTTTTATTTTCCTATTTTTTATCCCCTCTAGAAATTAATTATAGATAATATACTTCGCCCCAATTAACAACAACATGGTACTAGCTCAATGGGGCGTGACGTGTGTGCTGAATTATGTTGTAAGCGTAGGCTAGACAAGTAGTATTGTAAGTTTTTTTTTATGCAATATTTTTTTCTCAAACACGCAGGAGAGCTACGTATCATTATAATAAGAAGAAAAAAGGGGAAATAACTCTATTAGAATAGTGTTTGAATTATTTGTAATATTTTGAACTATTAGAATAGCGTTTGAATTATTTGTATTGTAATCTATGCACATTTCGAACTGAATTGTTGAATTTAGGACGTAGATTCGCGGCACAAATTCAACAATTATTTACCATATTGCTAAATGGATTTTTCCAAATTGCATGTAAAAATTTTGGTGCGCCATACTCGTTGGCAAAATTATAGTCTGCCACTGCTGCAAGTATTCTTTCTTTACTTTCTGTTTTTCTTTCGCCTTGCCATTCTTTACCGTGTAGCAGGGTTTGCCCTAGCTCTTCCCTAATCGATAGAACCATCCATTATGCTTGTGAAGTCACGAGTCCTTGTATATACTTGATCGAACTGTGTTTTGCACAGTTGTCAGAATCGAGACTCTAAATCAGATCAAAGGCCTAAGATCAGAATAATAGGATCGCAAACATAAATCATAGATTCCTTTGACTAGAATTATAGAATCAGACCCCTTAATCAAGATTGTGAAGTCAGTAATATCATATATTCATATGACAGCATCGCAATTTTTTTAAATTAGGGTGTTTTGGCTATTGCTACCGATATAGAATAAAACGCTTGAATATCCAAACACAACAGTTTTATTTCAACTGTAAATCAAGGCTTTTAAGTCCATTACTCTATAACGAGTACAATTGTGAATGCTTCAAGGACATGTGTCTCATCATATCTCATATACCTCAGATAACCTGAAAAATCTTGGAAAAAGTCAGATTTACTTCCCACACAAGGAAGTTGTCCGGATACCCCCGTAAACTAATTCTGTGTTCAGTTTACCTCTCCAAATGTTTTAGATGATCCAATCTACCCCTAATAAGATTTGTCATTTCTGTTTCTCCGCATATACATAAGTTAACTTTTAAGTTCAAATTTGAAGGTTGGTAGAGAACATCACAACTTATGTTCGAAAAATACATTATGAATTTTTCATATTTATTTTTGATACCTTAAGCATTTTATAGTAAATTAACCATACAAATTCAGAATTGTATGGAAAATAATGATGAAAAAATCATAATGTATCTGTCTAACATAAGTTATGATATTCGCTACGACCTTACAAAATTTGAACTTATAACTAAACTTCTATGTGGAGAAACAAAAAAGAAAAATCTTATTAAGGGGTAGATTGGATCAAATAAAAGACCCGGAGGGGTAAATTGAACACAAAATCAGTTTAGGGGTTATCTGGACAAATTTCCTGTGCGGGGGGAGTAATTTATTTTTTCCATGAATCTATTAGGTTTTTCCTCGTATCCTGATGGGTTGAATCTTCGGGGGGGGGGGGGGGGGGGGGGGGGGGGGGGTGGGTTGGCTTGGCTATCTCTGATATGGCCACATCATGCTACCAACTTACTGTACCAGTTTTCAGTTTTTCAGCCCCTTTTCTGTATTAACATAAATTTGACCAAAGTTCAAAGATGAACTGAATAACCTTGTGGTTGTTGACCTGTTGCAATTAAACAATTCATATACTTCTTTCTGTAGGTGTGGCTCTTGGCCCTTGTTGTCCTACCAGCCAGATCAAATATTTATATGCGGTTTGGTTTGGTAGTATTCCTGGCCCTTCTTTCAATGTGGATTTTACCAAATCATGTTTGGAAGGTATGATTTTATGTTCTATCAAAAATAGTTTGCAGAGAATTTAATTTGCGCTTAGCTAGCGAATTGTGGTTTCAATTGTCTTCTATTTGTTTTGAGTTATGATGCTGATACATGGTGCATCGATCATAATTTTACATATGTAGTTGCAGCTTATGGTGTTTGGTACTTTCATACGATGTGCTAGTACCTTGAGTCTGATGCAGCAAAGCTGTAATGTCTGGCTTTAACTTCACCCTTGGCTGCCCATTCGTTCTAATGTAGCTGTTAATTTTCCTTCTAGGATTCAGCTAATGTTATTTACCACTTTGCTCCACGGTTTCTGTTCCCTCGTATATTCAAACTTTTCTTGTGGGATGTGCTTGTTTGTACCTGTAAACAAAATCACGTTTACTCTATAGGATCAACTTGGAAGGGTTGCTCTCCTTTCAGGATTCTTATTCATCATGCTGGGATTTGGTGCTGATGGTGCGCCTTCATTAGCCCAGACGAGAACGCCTCCACCTTCTGTTCTAGGCATACCGAACATTCCTTGCTCCACAAGTGGGTATTCTTACACAATCTTTAAACTGGGACCACTGCAATTTACAAGGAAAGGCCTATCAGTAGCAAGTACTTCAGCAAGCCTCTCCTTTGCGGTATGTCCTTCACTTAACTTACAAGTATTTTAGGCAAACACTCTTTGGCTTAATCCTTCATTATCTTACACTTTTTTTATGCCTTCTGTTTACATCCAACAAACCACACCTGATGGAGAGCACGCTGTTTGTCATTCCTTTAGGATATTAAGAGTGACTTGGTTTGCATCTGAAACTATATGATATGCACTCCCAAATTTGTTGTTTGTATGCAGATATTCCAAAGTGCAAGTCTCTGCTTGACAACCACCACTCCTGAGCAGCTTGCCTCTGCTTTGTGGTGGTTTATGATTCCACTGAAGCATATTGGTGTGCCAGTACCTGAGATAATACTTACACTACTACTCTCATTGAGGTTCATCAATTTAGTATTTGATGAGGCAAGTATTTATGGTAACCACCAAAGTACCTTTTTCTTTCTGTCTAGAAATATGCTCTGCTATTTGAGATCTAACTTTGGAGTATGATATTGTTCACATATCCAACTAGGTTCGCAACTCAGCTCTAGCGATTGTAGCACGCCGGATAAATTGGAAAAATCTGACAGCTATGGAAACTATAGATAGTAAGTAACTTCTACATACTGGAAAAATACTTCCTGCGTTTGTAACCAATAGCTTTAACCGAACCGGTTGACAAACACTGCCAGAACCCAAACAGTCCAGACCTGCTAGCTGCTTGTGAGGAGCAGGAATCAAAAACTAATTTCTCATTGGTTAAACATGCTGTTCATTCTTATCACCTAAACTGTCCAAAGTCACCCTTGGACAATGTAATTTAGCAGGGGTAGACTTGCAGTATATGATTTCTTAAGCAATGAGTGAGGCATTTGTGTTCCAGTCTTTCAGCATTGATAATTTTGTCCAAGTAATCTATTCTGGTGATAAGACTGGGGGAATAATGAGATGTCATGCATTGCTAAAATTAAAAGCAATTTAGGCCATCTCAAAATACATACGTAGTTTTTGAAAACTAAGTTAATAGTGACCAAAACTGTATTTTTATAACTTTAAAAGTGACTCCTGAAAAGCATATACATCTTAGTTGAGTATGCTTAATTTCAGCAGTACCTTTTATGTTGCAAATCTTCTAGTTCTGTTGCACTCATCCTATATTCCCATGCGTGAGATCTTATATGATTAGGAGTCTAGGACTACCATAGTACCATTAATTGCTTTTACATGATAGCTGTATGGAAACATTAACTGAAATATTTTATGTGCAACTGTAGTTTTCTTCAACTATGTCCGGCGGATATTCAAAAATATATTTGATCACGCAGAGCAAATATCCAAGGTTAGTTTTTTCTTTCCTTTTCTCCTTTTGTTGTCACTGACTTGAGTTACTATAAATGCATTGTGCAATTCCTAAAAAAGGTAATTTGCTGAACATGTCCCATGGCTTTGAGTTAGGTATGTATTTTGAGCTGCTGTGCAATAGAAATGACTTTGGAACCAAAACTCCTTGTCCTGGGTCAAATATACTTCATAAGTGATAGTAGGATGATACTGTTTTAAAAAATTGCACTAGAACCATGAACAGCAAGGAATTGCCTTAACTATACAGGTTTGTTAACCCTTGCTGATGTTCCTGATAAAAAGGGTGTACCCAGTGCAGAGAGCTCCCGCTCTGTGCGGAGTTTGGGGAAGGCTGATGTTCCTAATGCATCCATAAATCATGCCTGCATTTCGTAGCATTCAGCTACGTGACTGTTTGGTCCATCTTAAAGTAGAACCAACTATTTACATGAAGCAGGCGCTAGTTATTTTCTCTAAGTCTAACTGGACACTGGCCAAGCTAGTCAGGGATCACACTGACTGTATTACGCTGTTGGGACATGTCAAGACTTGTGTCTAGACCACATACCATCTCACCTTATTGACCTGAAGTCAGCACATTGTGGTACAGGAGACAACACAAAAAGGATATGGAGTCTTAATGAAAAGAAAAGTGCTCTTCCAATGATATCGGGAGCTCACAGAAAGTGTGAAACTTGATTATATTGCTCTGATGCTTAGCATTTTTACTTTTTGAGGCACTTGACTTTGTTCAGAGCATATATTAAAACTACAGCTGTGCCAAAATTTATGCGCATTTGATTGCTCCAGATATTTACTTTTGAATTATGTCTTATTATGATCTTATTTGTCCAGGCAATGGTAGCTCGAGGATTTCGTGGCAATCCAAGCAATCACAAGATCTACTTTCTTTCAGAATCATCATTTGGAATTGCGGATCTCTTTTCATTGCTTTGCCTATTTGCTGTAGTGAACTTGGCTTCCTTTTCTGACCAGTTGGTTTGATGGTAACAAAAAGGTATTCATGGATATCCACGTGTTTGATTTTTGTTTTGGTGGTAACAAGAATGTTGTGGAATTGAGCTAGAGTTCAAAATGTATATGTCATATGATCCTCCATTGGAAACTGGTGCAAAGGATCACACTAACATGGCATTCCAAGCAGGTAAGTTTAGTTAATGTGCTTTTATCTAAAGATGAGATGTCCATGTCTACTGTTTCTGAACGAGTTTTTTATTTTCCATCATTTGTAGGCAGCATGACTTGGATTCTTTGCAAGGCAGATAATCACGGAAAGCTAACTGCACACGTGGAACTGTTAGATGATGTTTGTTGAGTTGATCCTAGTTAGGAAAAATGTGAGCGAATATTGTTGAAAGGAAATTGCCTAGGCAATGTGGAAAGGGAATTGCCTCGACAGTGTGTCCCCAAGTTTTGTTGTACCCTATCCGTTACAATTACCCGTTCCAAATTGTAAGTAGTATTAGGTTTATCACAAGTCAAACTTCTCTAGCTTTCAACAACAACAACAGCGTACCCTTTCAATCCTAAGTAAGTTGGGGTAGGCTAGAGTTGAAACCCACCGAGAGCTCTAAGTCATGATTCAGGCACTTCAATAGCTGTTTTCCAAGTACTCATATTCAAACATAGATCTCTAGGTATATTCTAAGCTTTCAAATCTCTTTTTATTGTCTTTCCCATGTCAGTTTTGGTCTTCCTCTATCTCTCCTCGTATTATTAGCTTGGCTTACGACTCCATAATACACTGGTGCCTTTGGAGGTCTCCTTTGGACATGGTCAAACCACCCCAACCGATGTTGGACAAGCTTTTCTTCAATTGGTGCTACCTCTAGGCGATCACGTATATCATTGTTCAGAACTCAGTCCATTCTTGTGTGATCGTAAATCCATCGCAACATACGTATTTCTGTAACACTAAGTTGTTGAACATGTCGAATCTTTGTAGGTCAACATTTTGCTCTATACAACATAGCTGGTCTAATCGTTGGTCTATAGAACTTGCCTTTTAGCTTTTGTGATACCCTCTTGTCACAGAGAATGTCAGAAGTTTGTCGTCACTTGATCCACCCTGCTTTGATTCTATGGCTAACATTTGCATCAATATCTTTATCCCTCTGTAGCATCGATCTAAGATACCGAAAGGTATTCTTTTTAGGCACTACTTGACCTTCTAAATTCACATCTCCCTCCTCCTGTATAACTTCACCAAAGTCACATCTCATGTATTCGGTTTTAGTTTTGCTCAAACTTCTCTAGCTTTGACCAAATTAATAGGAAATTGTACAAACATCTACAACATAAATTTGGATTCATTATATGTATCATGAAATAATATTTTAATGGTGTATATGTATATATGATATTTTAGATGTTAATATATTTTCCTAAAAACTTGATGAAAGCTAAAATCTTTTGAGTTAGGATAGCTACCACTTACAATTTAGAATAGAAATATTAATTAGGAATGTGCGAAGACAGAGAAATAAAATCCACTTACGTAACATAGTCAATTTTACTCCAGTTTCGAGCGCATGAGTTATTCTATCAATTATTTGTATTTGACCAATGTTCAATGCTACGGAAAAATATTGGGAGGTACAAATGACTCGGAAAAGTGATGTTCATGATAACTGTGAATTTAAATCATTAGAACAATCATAAATGTTTCAATAGTGATAGTAGTTTAGAGCAACTTTAGGGCTTGTTTGCATGCCCATATATCCCTCAATCTATATGTGCTCGAGTGGTTATGTGTGAAATTTAGTTTAAATTTTACACCAAACCACGACAACACACGTGGATTGAGATACATGGCCATCAAAAAGACATTTATCCATCCGACTTTTGCGGTTGAGAGTATGCATGCGGGTTGAGGGTAGGCAGTTGGGAGAGGACATTGAGGCAGAGGGCTCACGGTGGGGGACGAGGGCAGGGAAACGGGAAATAGGAGATTGTGAGGAAAATAGAAAAAGACAGGTTGGAGCCGAGTCTATAAAACTAAGCAATCAAAAGCAGGAAAGCCCCAAATCAAAAGTATGGGTCCTCATTTGGGGGCTATTGCTGGAGTTGCTTACTATAGTTAAGCTAAACAAAGTCCTAGGCACATCATTCTCAACAGGTTTTGCAGTCCATACAACCACTGCGGTTTTAACAGACCACCAATTACACATGTAGTCTGCGATAGTACTCAGAAGTCAGAACATTGGAGTACAATCTCGTTTCTTAGACCATTTACACTGCTGCACCAGGATCGCTGATAACACCCAGAAAGTCATCCTTTATTGTGCCAATGCAAAACTGCAACAGCAGGGATTGGACTGTCAGAACATTGCACAAGTATAACATTGAACTAATGGCAAAGCACGAAGTATGAATTCAAATGCACAATGAAGTTTTGTAATGAAAATATCCCTTTTCTTCAGCTATCTAATATGCTTTTAGCGAGTTCTTGGCACATGAAGATACAGTGCATACAAAAATCTTCTAGGCTAGTGCTAAACAAGACTACAAGAGTATGAGACTAGAGTATCTAAGGCCTAGTCAGTTCCAAACTAAGATTGACACGAACATCATGTTTTTTTATGTGGCAAAAGAACAGCACAATAAGCATGCCTACATTCATGGCTGATTAATCTGGCATTAATCAAAGTTATTATTTACTAGACATAAGTTCTTTGTTGTTCATACAATCTTAGAAAAGAATATTAGAAAAGTGACTGCAAAATGTTATGTGGGTTCACACAATGTTGTCGAAAAAACTGGTGATAAGGTTGCCATCTGCAGGTCTATACTCAAAAGTTTGAAAAAAAAAGAGCATTCAAAGTTGGATTTTACTGTAAACAATGTAGACAGTAATAAGCTTACAATTTCTGTAGCATCGACACGAGTACCAATAATCTTCAGCCGCACCTCACTCTCTTTTTGAATTTTCACCTGAGTAAACAAACAAGTAACTAACGATGAGCACAGCAAAATGACTACATCAAGAAGTTTTGAAATGAACTGTTGTGAGCGTGTGACTCACCATGATACCCAATACCCACACTACTCCCTCTCCCTCCCCCTCTCCCTCTCCTCTCTCTCTCTCTCTCTCTCTCTCTCTCTCTCTCTCTCTCTCTCTCTCACTAAATATCTCCATAATTATTAATGCAACCACACATTGATGTAACATGCATATTTAGCAAATGGATAAAAAACATTAAAAAAATCCTACTTCAAGATATCACCAAAATCCTCAAGAGTAAACAATTAGCAAAGCATATGAGAAAGCAATAATCCAATGAATATCCATCATAAATATAGTCTATGCTTACTGCAAACCTGATGAGCTTAAAAGTTGTACTCCCTCCGTTTTTAAATATATGACATTTTTAGTTCATTTTTTAACAAATTAACTTGTCCTAAATGTCATATTGTATTTCAAAAAGGAAGAAACTTCTGCAGTAGTTACAGATGCTGAGAAGACTCGTCACTACTACTTATATGTAGGAAAGAGGCATACCGATCCATCAGACGTTGTGTAGTTTGGCACATCTCCCGATTGGAACTCCATATCGTCTGGAATCAACTGCGTTGCAATTGAATAGCGCAGAGGAAAAAAAGCATTACTCAACAAAACAGTATTGACTGACATTAATTTATTGAAGTTTAAACAAGATGTCTATGCTAGTATCCTGTGACAAAAGGAAGCCATGTCTATTTATCAAAATGATAAAGGACTGAAGGAGTGAGTAAGCAGAGCATAATTCCTAGAATGGTCAGAAACAATTCTGAAACTTCTTTAAGCATTTGACACTTGACTATGAAGCAGCTCCAAGCAAGGCAAAATCACTCACATGGTTGGACACGAAGATCTGCACCGGCCCAGCCTCTGCAAAGAAGCCCATCTACAGAGTCAATAACACACAAAGTTTAAACACCAAACCAATCCTCGCAATCACATCCTCCAACACCAAGACCATCACCACCCAGCTAACCAGCACACCAATTCACATTCAATTCGAACGAAGCAAGCACAGCCCGAGTGGGCAGGCAAGTAGGCACCCACCTTGTTCACCATGGTGACGACAGCCTCGAGGATCTCGCCCTTGAAGGGTCTGAAGACGACGCACTGGTACTTGACGGGGAAGGTGACGTATCCCGTGCCTTCCCGGATGAGCCCCTTGCCGATGTCCTCCACACCCGTGATCGCCACCACGAACCCGTGCCGCCCGCTGCAAGGCAAGAACGAGAGAAACCCGCATGCCATCTCAGCGCCGCCCTCTACCTCGTAGCCGTAGCCAGGTTTAGGAGGGGATGGAAACCCTACCTGCAGGTGCCCTCGACGTCCTTGATGAGCTTGGAGACGAGCTTGTCGCGGAGGTGCGGCCCGAAGTGCCGCGGGTGCAGCTGCATGTTCCGCTCCAGCACGATGTGGAAGAACATCTTGCTCCGCTCCCCTCGGCGGCGGCCGGCGGCGAGGCGAGTTGTGAGGCGACCGAGTCTGTTCTGATTATTCTGAATGAGCCAGTGCCGATGCTTCTCTTCCCCGCGACACGAGAATAATAAACCCGAGAAACACGTTTCAGTCGTCCGATCCATCTTCTGGTGCATCTTGACCGTTCATATTAACACTTCATCCCATCACACCACTCGGAACCGAAAATCCAAAAACTGAAGCGCCGCCGCCGCCGCCACAGCTGGTCCGCCGCTCTTGCCCTATCCCGCTGGCCAGCCGCGGCAGGGTGGTGGTAAGCGTGGTTTCTCATCTGTATATCCTCCCGTCTTCGTATCGGTGGCGTGGAGGCTCATACTTGCTCGGGCTCCTAATTTGCTTTGCTGTTCATGTTTATTCGCTTCCTACCACAGTGGCGGAGGATGGCGTCGAAATGCGCGGCGAGGGTACCGTCTCCACGGTGGTCGCCGCGGCGCGGCTGGGTGAGCTCGTGGGTTTCGGTCCGCCCGGCGAAATGCGGCGCATCGGGTAGGTAACTATGTATCCCTTTTCGCTTTGCCGTCGTCTGTGGCTTGAGATAAATTGGCTGTGCGTTACGGCAGGAGGACGTGCCGTTGTGTGCGCCGCCGTTAGCTTCAGACCATGCATCGACATTCACAAGGTGCGTACAAATGGTTCCTTTGCTTTGTTCTGATATTATACTTATGTGTGTGAAATATAAAAAAAATACTGTGGTCAGCTCTACACTTCTACATGATTGTTAATTGGTGCCCTGGTTGTGTCATGCCATCACTAATTTTTATGACTCGTATATTCTTTTCTTTCCTGTGGTGTGGTTGGGCTGTGGACTAATGGTGCTAAAATTACCAAATTGTGGCAATCAGTAGTCATCTAAGTTCAGAGTTCAGACACCTGTGGCAGTAAAAGTACCGTTTTATCTTATGAGATATGTTTTTAAATTTTCAGGGAAAAGTTAAACAGATTGTTGGCTCTACGCTTCGGGATTCATCAAATGATGGCATGGAACTTGTGACAAACTTTGAATCAGACAAATCTCCTGCAGAATTTGCAAAATTTTATAAAGAAGATGAACTTCATGGAGGACATGTTATAATGCTTGGCGCAGATCCTGCAAGCCAGGCTGCTGCACTGGAGGCACTACATGCATATCCTGGTGAGAATTTGTTATCTAGTTGCTGCAAGAACTGTGATTGATCATTGGGTTAGCCTCTTGTGTTGTTTGGCTGTTTGCTCTTATTAGTCTTATTTGTAGTAGCACTTATTGTTTACCCATTCTCTCTTATTGTGTGTTCTGGATGTTGCAAATGCTAAAATGCATAAAAATCAAAGTATCTATTTTAAAAAATAGCAGATCGAAATAACAGGTAGAATTTTGAGACATAAAAATTATCCTGTTGATGAGACCTGGAAGTAAATTTGCTTTTAACAAAGCACTATAAGCTGACTTGTCCCTTTTAATCATAATTTCTTGTGGCCATGGTAATACATGATCAAATGCTGTTGATTATAGATGAAAAATTATCATTTATTTCATTTCATCATCTGTATTCAACGCAATAGTTTAAGGACATAGACTTTTCAATTGTTATGGTGACTCTGGTTTTTGTTTTGTTAGAGTTAGATACAAGATGATTAGATGATTCTGCATATGCATACCGGTTTATGGTATCCAAGAAACTGTATAATGTACCAGTTGAACTTAAACTTATTTTGTCAAATATATGACCTTCGTACAGGATCATGAAATTTACAGAACAGAAAGGTGGTACTTGTTGTACAACCATTAAGTTCATTGTGTTAAGTGCCATTCTAATATGCCTCCACTATAAAAAAGTAGATATAAATCTAGGCTGGTGATGATTAACACATCAACATATTAGCCTCTCACCCTGTAGAAGGCTTTTTCAAAGGCTGTCTAGTAGTATTAGGTGATACTCAATGTACTTCAGTTACACTTATCTTCATTGAAACCCTAATTTCTGTGAGATTACAAGGTAAAGTCGCAGTTCTGTGCTCATTTAATTCTCTACGGTCACAGCCATCAGCCTTCTTGTGATGGAGACTTTTACTTCTTCTAGTGATTCTTCTTTAGTATAAGTATGGTTTGTTTCTGCTGTAAGCCATGAGATGCCATCAATGATAAACTGCAATGAACATGGGCTATCATACTAGGTGCTTTGCAAGTTGGAGGTGGAATAAATTTGGAGAATGCAATGTCTTACCTTAATGAAGGGGCCAGTCATGTGATAGTGACCTCTGTACGTGCTCATGCTCTAAATCTGTGTAAACTCTGCTAGTCTCTTTTTTCTTCATATGTGACATATTGTATAAATGTTTTTTGCTAGTCTGTACTTCTGTATGAATAATTAGGTCCTATCTCCATCATATTTGTATTTCTATTTGCTTTCATTGGTCTGAAGATACCACTGTTTCCACAAAACCTGGCATCTCTTGTCAGAACAAGGTTTATAGAAATCCTATCTCCAGTCGCTGATGCATCCCATCTTCTTTATTACTCTCTTGTCCAAGTTTCTACCACCACATTTTGTTTATTCCTTCATGCCAATGTGATTAGCGTCTTGGCTGCCTCGATTTCATCTCAATGGGCATGCAAGTTTGTAGTCACTTTGCTGCCATCAAGGAATACTTTATCACCATTCTTGGACAGCCCCTATTCCAGATTGGGCTTGTCAATATTCTTACCATGGCCTGGTCAATACCCTTAGTTGCCCATCCTTGCTGTAAGCCCCATCTCTGGATGCCACTTAGAACTTTGGTGCAAGTAGATGATGTTATCACTTTTTAGCTGCTAGTATTGATAATTCTCTGCTAATAAGACCTGTATCTTCTTTTTATGAACCTTCGATGACAGTTCTGAGCTAGCTTGTTCTGATGTGGAGGTGAAAGCTTTTTTACCCCCTTTTTGCACTTATTGCTTTGTTTGCTAGTTATCGTTGTTGGATATTATTCTTTGCACAAACATACCTGAAATTTGCTTTTACTGCAGATTGCCTTGTATATTATTTGGGTATCTGTAACTCATGTATTCAAGTCTTTATGTAGTATGTGTTTAGCGATGGCAAGATGAACATTGAAAGGCTAAGAAAACTTGTCAAGCTGGTTGGGAAACAGAGGCTTGTGCTGGACCTTAGCTGTCGAAAAAAGGTACCAAGTACATAGGACAATTATGAATTATGTTAAATTAATTTTTTCCATTTATGATGCTAGATTCATGTTTTGGTTCTTTTCATCTGTGAAACTGAAATTATCAATTAACAATTGGACAGTGTGGGGTTGTGATTTGCTGAATTATGCTAATAATATATGCGAAGTGCAATGAAATAGATAGAGTGACGTAAGCATTTCAATTATTTTATTTGAACTGTGGTAGGTGCATTCTTATATGTGCACTCTTTTTGTGGTCACAAATGCTACACTTAATTGCATTTTCTTTACTGTAATCTGAGAAGGAAAACAAGAATATTCCTTTTACAGACACTTTTTTCATCTTATTTTCCACTCTTCAATCTTTGATTATTTTCTAACCATATTGTTCCTGGTTAGGATGGCAGATATACCATTGTAACTGACAGGTGGCAAAAGTTCAGTGATGTGTTTGTGGATGAACCAACATTAGAATATCTTGCTGCCTTTGCAGATGAGTTTTTGGTTCATGGTGTTGATGTGGAGGGCAAAAGGTGCAACTATGTTCCTTGTTATCAAGTCTTTCTTTTATTGTTAGAAATTTGTATTGCAATGTTGACATGGCCATATGGGAAAAAGTTGCTTTGCAAGTTGTCACATCCAATTATTCTGACATATATATGATGGACCAATCTTTATATACCGATTTGAATTTCAGAAATCCTTTCTTTTTTGAACTTTTTTATATAGATATATATTTTCTCCTATATTGAAATTAATCTGCTGCTCACAAATGAAAAGCATATTACATGTGCTCTCTCTTTTTTGTGAGTGTCAACAATAACAAAAGAGCCTTTTATCCAAAGCAAGTTGGGGTACATAAACTACCAACAAAGGGATGTATAAAATAAAAGGCATTAATAATTGTAATAGTACAAGGGGATCTAAAACCTAGCTCTTTGTTTGGAGTTTAATGTAGTTCAAGAGTTTGACTTTGATCTATTTCTCTGTTTGGATTGATTATAACGTTGTATTAACTAATTAATTTCCATATTCATCCATGTTAAATACTCTAACTCACCAAAACCTGATTTCATATCCGCTGAATTCTTGTTGGTAATCCTGCTCTTGCAGTGTGAAATTTGCTATCGTCCAGTTACCCTGATTCTGATTTAAGCTACGATGTGAATTACAGGTTAGGAATTGATGAGGAACTTGTGGAACTATTGGGGCATCATTCACCAGTGCGTACAGACTTTAAATTTAGACTTCCAGTTTTCTTTTGTGGATCTTCCTTTCGTTCTTTTTTTTCTCCTGTTTACTGCATACTGTTAAATGAGCAAGGGCCGGGTCGTCACCCTCGTGACGCGCCGTGTCACAATCTGGACACGGTGTCAAGTGAGCAAAGATCAGGTCGTCGCATCCTTAGTGGCGCGCCACATCGGCAGCACATCGATGTGGTGGTCTTTGGACAAACATAAAGTCCCATCAAAGTACGTGACCCTCATCAAGGACATGTACAACAATGTTGTGACTAGTGTTCGAACAAACGATGGTAACACGGATTACTTCCCGATTAAAATTGGACTTCATCAAGGGTCAGCCTTAAGCCCGTATCTCTTTGCCTTGGTAATGGATGAGGTTACCAGGAATATACAAGGGAATATCCCTTGGTGTATGTTGTTCGCTGATGATGTAGTGTTAGTGGACGAAAGCCAGGCCGGAGTAAATAGGAAACTAGAGTTATGGCGACAGACCCTTGAGTCTAAAGGTTTTAGATTGAGCAGAACTAAAGCCGAATACATGAGATGCGACTTTGGCGGAGTTGTACAGGAGGAGGGAGATGTGAGTTTGGAAGGTCCAGTAGTGCCTAAGAAGGATACCTTTCGGGGGATCGATGCTACAGAGGGATGGAGATATTGATGCGGACGTTAGCCATAGAATCAAAGCAGGGTGGATCAAATGGCGATAAACTTCTGGCATTCTCTGTGACAAGAGGGTACCACAAAAGCTAAAAGGCAAGTTCTATAGAACGGCGATTAGACCAGCTATGTTGTATGGAGCAGAGTGTTGGCTTACAAAGATTCGACATGTTCAACAACTGAGTGTTGCAGAAATGTGTATGTTGCGATAGATTTGTGGTTACACAAGAATGGACCGAGTTCGGAACAATGATATACGTGATCGCCTAGAGGTAGCATCAATTGAAGAAAAGCTTGTCCAACATCGGTTGAGGTGGTTTGGTCATGTTCAAAGGAGACCTCCAGAGGCACCAGTGTATTATGGAGTCGTAAGCCAAGCTAATAATATGAGGAGAGGTAGAGAAAGACCGAAATTGACATAGGGGAGACAATAAAAAGATATTTGAAAGCTTGGGATATACCTAGAGATCTATGTTTGAATAGGAGCACTTGGAACGCAGCTATTGAAGTGCCTGAACCGTGACTTGGGGCTCTTGGTGGGTTTCAACTCTAGCTTACCCCAACTTGCTTGGGACTGAAAGGCTATGTTATTGTTGTTGTTGTTTACTGCATACTGTAATCTTCACTAATTTAAAAGCTTACGCTATGCTGTCAGCAAACTATACCAAAATAGGAACCAAAGAATACCCCTGTAGTCTTTTTTTATAGCAAATATTTTGTGATGGTGATTATTATTTCAAAAGTAATAAACTAACTTTACGGTGGTCTCGTTCGAGGAAAAACTTGACGGTGGTCATAATTTGAAATCTCTTTAGTCTTTCTACAGGTCTCGGTCAAGTTGAATCAAAGACTAGTTGATTAGCCATCTTTCCATGCTTATTTCTATTGAGCTCAAAACTATCATGCACGATAACTCGTGAAGATTATCAACAAATGAAATGAAATTTTAATATATTCCTGTGCAGATATCTTTATGGTTTAGTCTTTCTGTTCATGTTTCTAAGCTCACAGTTGTTTCTTTGACTCTGTAGATCCCAGTAACTTATGCTGGGGGTGTGTCAACAATGGATGACCTAGAGAGGATAAAGAAAGCAGGCAAAAGTCGAGTAGATGTAACTGTTGGGAGTGCTCTAGATTTATTTGGGGGAGATTTGCCTTACAAAGATGTTGTCCTCTGGCACAAGAAGCAAAGTATGGTTAGTCAAGTGTGAAGAAACATGAGGTATTGATCAGTGTTACCAGTTCATATGGTTCAAGCTTCAACACAAAGTATACTTTCTGAACATTCTAGTGCAAATAATTCAGTTGGTCTTCAGTGATGTAATTCAAAGCTGAGGAGCATGACTTGTTCGGGTTTGGGCATCAAGGTTGTGCTAACTAAAAGGTGGTCAATTCATGATTAATGCACTGTTCTTGACCGTTTCTTACCTCAATTTGTCTATTGTAACTATGAATAAGCTCAGTTGATGCTAATAAATACATTTTGCTGATTTGTTCAGTCACAACCTACAACACTCGTTTCTGGTTTTTAAATTTCTCGTTTGAGAAAATAATACTGTAGCCAGGTAGTGCCAGTTAGATTTTCTTGAAGAGCTCAATGTGTTTAATGTTCATGCCAAACTTGAGAAATGTCTGGTGTATGCAAAATTGAACCATGGATTGGTAATCACAATTGATGTATGTGCCAACTGCGTAGCCTCCCATGAGATTCATAAAATCTGAGTTGATTTGTCGTTTTCCATGAGGATCTCAGAAATTCATTTTATTTCAAAGAGCTTTGGTTATAGGGAATATTGTGTGCTGTAGTCCAATGAAATTGTCCAGTTATTTTATCACTTTGACCTTGCATTTTACTTCCTCAGCCCTTGTATAGTTAGCTACTTAGCTCACCTAACCTCCAAATATGTTGGTCTTGCTTTGCCCCCATGGACTTTCATTTTAACTTAAAAGGACAGTGAATGTAGATATTAAATAAGTTAGGGGGTTAGATGCGACATCAGTGCAAATTCAAGATCTGGGAAAGTACACTGCAAGGTCAAAGGGCATATTATCAGGTGCAGTCCTAACTTAGGTAGCTCCCGTTTTCTTGACTCTTTGATGCCTAACACCACGTAAAAAACGATTTTTAGCAATGGTTTAATTTTTTTTTAGGGGCGGCTGATGATGGAGCCACCCCCTACAGTGACGTGATCGGATGCCTAGACACCAGCCGCCCCTACAAATGAAACAGCAGGGGCGGCTGGTGATACGAGCCACCCCTACAAATAGAACAGCAGGGGCGGCTGGTGATACGAGCCGCCTCCTACAAATGGGGTCTGATTTGTAGGGGCAACTTAATCACCAGCCGCCTCTGGAGTTTCTATTTGTAGGGGCGGCTGGTGATTGAGCCGCCCCTATAAATATCCCCGTATACATAGCTCTGATTTATAGGGATAACTCAATCACTAGCCGCCTCTATAAATGATCCACATATAAAAAGCCTGCAGAACCTTCTTCCTCCTCGGGCCACTCACTTCAACCCGTGAAAGAAAGGTGGGGAGGCCTTGGGCACCTTCCAAAAATTACTCTACTAAGGGGGGAAGATTTTGGTCTCAAATCCTTTAGTGGAGAGGTTGTAGAAGGTAAGAAAATGCTATTCCATATTTTTTGAAGTTTTAATGGTTGGTTAGTGAGTAATTAGAGTTTTGTTTTTCTCTCTCTTCTATGGTGCTTGAGCTATTTATGAAGCAAATTAGATCCAAGTTTTAAATGTACTAGGGTAAATTAAGGAGGGGAACAAGATCATACCTTTATTTGGTCCATGTTTTTTGATTTTAGTGAACAATTAGTTAGTTTTATGGATGTTTCATGTGCATGTGGATCTAGATCTAGGGTTTGGTTTTTTTATTAATTTTGTTTTTATAAATTTATGTTTGATGAAATTGGACTAGGATTTGTATGAAAGATATTGGGTAAAGTACAATTATTGCTAATTGTTGCCTTTAAAATTATTTATTGTAATCAATAAATATGTATTTTAATTATTTATGGATAAATGGGCCATTAATTAATTTTTCTCTACCATGGTGTGTTTGTATGCTTCATGTAATTATATTAGATTTATATTCATATATATCTGAAGTATATACAATTATTCTCAAGTAATTATTACTTTGATTCATTTTTATATATATCTGAATAAGTAGTCCTTTAATGTTTGTTTTGTTGTTGTTGTAGAAGAACTCTTGATGTATGGTTCGTTAAGGTTCAAGGCAGGTTTCCGTGAAGAGGTGGATAAATTTATTGAAGCCGCAAAGAAGCATGCAACGACATTGAAAGAGAATAAGGATACAATTATTTGCCCCTGTAAAGATTGCAAGAACCGTATAGCATGGACAGATGTGACTATCATCAGATCACATTTGATTATGCGAAGATTTGTTGAGGACTACACAGTATGGATTCATCATGGTGAAACGGTTATTGTTAACGACGAGGATGAGGAGGAATACGACGACGAAACCATAGAATCCCTATCCCAATATTCAACAGAGCTTGATGCACGAATAGATTTCAAGTTTGGTAATAAACAAGGTGGTGATGTTGGTAGTTGGGATGATAACGACGAAGGTGGTGCCAATAATGATGGTGGAGCACGTGTCGAGGATGGAGATGATTTGGAGGACATGATTCGAGCCCTTGGATCAGAGATTTTACTAAATAGCCCGAAAGGTCTAGAAAATTTGGAAAAGGTGATAAAAGCATCGAAGAAGACTATGTATGGTGTTGAAAAGGGTTGTCCGACACATTGGACATTGCTACGTTTTGTGCTTGAGCTGTTTATTCTGAAGGCTAAATACGGCTGGTCAGACTGTAGTTTCAATGATCTATTATATCACCTGTCATGGGTGCTGCCACAACCAAACTCAGTTCCCGCCAATACATACCAAACGAAGAAGGTCATAAGTCCATTGACAATGGGGGCTGAAAAAATCCATGCATGCCCCAACCACTGTATACTTTTTTGTGGTGAAACGTTCAAGTCACTGGATAAATGTCTCCGGTGTGGAGCCGGCCGGTACAAGAACAATGACCTTTACGGTGGGGACGAATCCTTCATGGGGAAAAAGAGGAATAAGAAAGGTACAAAAAGGTGGTACAAGAATCTCAGCCCTTAGAGGACACTCCATTAGGCAACGATGCAAAGCAGAGAAGAATTCCTGCCCTGGTAATGTGGTACCTGTCAGTGACCGACCGCTTGAGACGTATCTTCCTAAACCCTAAAAAAGTCGTACACATGACATGGTGGGATGATGAGCGCAAGGTGGATGATGATAAGATTGCATACCCGGCTGATTGTAGTCAGTGGCAAAGGTTTGATGAGAAGTACAAAAAATTCAGCGATGACTAAAGGAATGTACTGTTTGGCTTGAGCACCGATGGAATGAATCTCTTCAATGAGAGGATGAGCGACCACAGCACATGGTCAGTGATCTTGACCATGTACAACATCCCAACATGGTTGTGTCAGAAGAGAAAGTACCTTCTTCTCACTATTCTTATTTCTGGCCCTAAACAACCAGGCATTGATATAGACGTGTTCCTCGAGTCCTTGATGCAAGAAATAGAGAGGCTATGGAGGCATGGGGAGCAGATGTACGATACGTTCTGAAAGGAGGACTTCATATGTAGAGCAATAATATTTGTTACTATCAATGATTATCCTGTGCTGTTTGCTTTGTCTGGACAGATCAAAGGAAAGACGGGATGCTTGGTTTGCTTGGATGGTACTACATGGGTGTACCTAGATGCATCCAAGAAGATAGTTTACCTAAGAAACCGACGCTTCTTAAAGACAAGTCACAAGTACCGCAGTAAAATATTCTTTAGATTTTATGACAACGCCCCGGAGATTAAACCCCCTCCAGAGAGACGTCATAATGGAGAACACGTGTACAGAATGGTGAAAAACATACGCGTCGTCTATGGAAAGAAGAATCCGGATGAGACGAACAGAGATAGAAGCACACCTCATGTCGAAGACGTACCTTTCAAGAAACAATCGATCTTCTTTCAGTATCTGTCTTATTGGCTAGACTTAGAGGTCCCCCATGCCATTGATGCTATGCACATGTAGAAGAATGTCTTTGAGAGTCTCATTGCTACCTTGATGGACACAGGCAAGTCAAAGGATGGTCTGAAAGCACGGAGAGACTATATATTTATGTACGTGTGTAAGACTATATATTTTTATATGTGTGTGAGACTATATTTTATGCATGTGTGTGAAACTACCCTTTACAACATCCAGATGACTCTATTTGAACATCCACTCTATTACTACTAAAACTTTATAAAATCACTTAACACTTTATGAAATAAAGAAATGACCAAAATAAAAGTAGAAGATCTTGATGAGTTATACAACTCTTATATTTATCACCTTTACAGCTGAAATCATTTAGTGTTTGAAAATTAGGTTTGAAGCTGTTATTTTCTGAAATTTAAAATTTGAATTGTTCAAAATTAGTGACAAAGACAGATGACTAGACTTAAATGATAGAGCATGATTTTAGAAAATTTTAGGGAAAAAAACCATCACATTTGAAGTTAGTATGAGAAAGAAAAATTAGTTACAAGTTTCAGCCACAGATTAAAAAGAGAAATCACACTTGTTCATCATTGATTATCATGAACAGTTATGATTTTTCTTTTTAATCTCTGGGTAAAATTTGTAACTAGTATTTCTTCCTCATACTAACTCCAAATATGATGATTTTTTTTCTAAAATTTTCTAAAATCTTGCCCTGTCAAGTTAGTGTGTTGATTTGGTCATTCTTTTCATTTGACAAAGTTTAAGCACTTCAAATTTCTAAATTTAAAAAAATAACAAGTTCGAACAAGATTTTTAACCATTAAATGATTTCAGCTAAAAAAGTGATGAATACCAAAGTTGTATAACTCATCAAGATCTACAACTTTTATTTTGATCATTTCTTTATCTGACAAAGTGATAGTAAACATTGTTCACAAATCAACATGTTTCTCGTATAGTTCATGAAACTATGAGTCTTATGTGAATTTATGAACAATGTTTACTAATACTTTGTCATATGAAGAAGTGACCAAAATAAAAGTTGTAGACAGTGAGGAGTTCAACAACTTTTATGTTCACGACTTTTATTGTTGAAATCATTTAAGGTTTCAAAATCTTGTTTGAAGTTGCCATTTAGTAAAATTCAAAATTTTAACTATTCGAATTTGGTCAAATAAAAATATGATTAAAATAAAATTTGTACATATTGATGAGTTCTACAACTTTGATATTTATGAGTTTTTTATCTGAAATCATTTACTCTTTCAAAATATTGTTTCAAGTTGAAATTGTTTGAATTTTAAAATTTGAATCGTTCAAACAAAGTCACATGACAAGATGACCAAAATAAAAGTTGTACATGTCGATGAGTTATACAACTTTTATGTTTACAATATTTTCATTTTATTTCATTTAATGTCATAAAATTATAGTCGAAGTTTTAAAATTCAAATTTTTAATTTTTGTTTTGTATATTATTTTGGCTACAATTGTTTATATATATATTTCTTCATATATAAAATAATACAAAATATTATATTTGTGCATATACATAATTTTTTTCTATTACTTTGTGTTTTTATGATATAAAAAATATAGAATTTATAATTTAAAAAAAAGAAATTATTTGTAGGGGCGGTTGGATCAGGAACCGCCCCTACAAATGTATTTGTAGGGGCGGCTGGATCAGGAACCGTTCCTACAAATATATTTGTAGGGGCGGCTGGATCAGGAACCGCCCCTACAAATAGTCCTAAGTATAAATAGCAGGGCGCACGGGAGTCAGACTATTTGGGCGCTGTCTTCTTCCTCCGACTCCGTCAGACTGCCCCGCGCGCCTAGGGTTTCCGCCGCCGACCACGCCACCGGTCCCGCGCCTATGCCCACCCACACCCAGCCCCTGGTGTCCCGCACCCGGCCCCTGGCCCCCGATGTCCCGCACCCGGTCCCCGCCACCCGCCCCCCGCGCGCTTAAGATTTTCGCCGCCGGCCACGCCGCCGGTCCCGCGCCCGCACCCGGCCCCCGGCGTCCCGCCCCCGCATGCCGACGACCAGGCTCCCGGCGCCCCGTGCCTGACCCTCGGCTTCCCGCTTGCCGACGACGCACGCTCCCGGCGCCCCGCGCCCGGCCCCCTGCCCCCGCGCACCGACGACACAGGCTGCGGCGAGAAGCAGCTGGAGGATTGCACAGTGGCCAAGTCAGTGATCTCCCGCTCTCTCTCCCTGTGCCTCTCCTTTTCTGGTTTATGGATTAGAAAATAGCAAACAAAGTAGCTATTCTCATGTGATACTGTTATTTAGTTTTGTTGGTTATCATGAGATTGATTGCCTGGGTTGAGTCATCCTGGATTGCACAGTGGGTAGATTTATGGATTAGATAGTAGCAAACAAAGTAGCTATTCTTTTTTTGAACTTTGTTCTGCAATTTCCTGGGTTGAGTCATTCTGGTTCAGTTTCACAAGTTTGGGTTGAGTCATCTTGGTTCAGATTATTCAGGCTGTTGCGATGATATGCAGTGTTTGAAGTGGAAGATCTTTAGGATTGGACTGTAGCAATAAAAACTCTGGCTGTGTGTGTTCATATTGGGCCATAAAATAAAAATGTCATCCTAGTTTAGATTATTCATGCAGCAACCACTGAATTTGTATAGCCGTCGATGTCGGGAGGAGCATGGCATGAGTCTTTGATTCATTAGATAGAGACACGGTGACATACAAAGACTTTATATCGATTCTCAAGACGTATACATATCGACAATCCTCATTAGCTTATATGTTTGTATACATACTTGTAACATTTACTTTTGGATACTAACAAGTTGTATTTGCTAAAATAATTCGAACAGGGCATTTAGGTTCTATGTTACTAATCATCATGGAAGGCATGATTCAGCAAGGAAGAAAAAGCTGGCTATAAAAACACTATGTACGGTAAGTGTAACTTACTTCTTTAGTACTTCGTTACATGGCTGTCAAAAGCATTACTTAACATTTTCATATACAAAACATACAGTGCCCCAAGCAGAGGCCTAGGAGTGTATATTGTGGATACTATATATATGTTCTATGATGAGTAACACCGGTGCCTATAGGAGACACCCCTTAAAGGTAAGTTTGAACCTCTTCACCCGTAGTATAAAAACTTCATACATGGTATGAAATACTAAACCGAAACTTGTTCTCTTGTAGTGGAGAGAAGAGAAAAGAATGAGAAGAGACTCATACAAGGATGACTAACTCTCAGAGCTCGTTGGCGACCTTTGCAACTTCATATTGGACCAGATTGTACACGTCAGAGGCGCCTACCATGACCGAGAGTCTGAGTTAGGTACAAAAATCCTTAGTACCAACACCTTCGTGAGACTAAAAGGCTAGCTCTAGGACGTTGATAACAATGTGTATGGAATTTGTATATTTAATGATGGATTGTATATATTCTTGTGAATTGGACTTGTAATTGTAGTTTATAGAATACTCTTGTGTTTGTAGTCGCGGTCGCGGGGCGTTCGGCAACGCGAACGCGGTTCGGAACGTTGGTCGCGGGGCGTTCGGCAACGCGAACGCGGTTCGAAATGTTGGTCGTGGGATGTTCGGCAACGCGATTTTGAATTATAAATTTGATTTTTTTAGCGGAAAAACGTACTACAATCTAGAACCGCCCCTACAAATACATATTTATAGGGGCGGCTGGTACTATAGTCGCCCCTACAAATCGATTTGTAGGGGCGGCTGGTAATACAAGCCGCCCCTACAAATCAATTTGTAGGGGCGGCCTGGGAACCGTCTCTACAAATGCATGTTTTGTAGAGACCCTTGCGTAGGGACGGCTGGGCAAACCGCCCCTACAAAGAATTACCAGCCGCCCCTAGAAATGCTTTTTGTAGTAGTGCAAGGTTCAATCATATGTATCTGCCTCGGCACAAGGTGCAAAGCATGTGTAGCCCTTCGAAGAAATCATAGACACAAAACTACCTGTATATTATAAACTATTCAAAATGTTTTGATTTTTGTAGAATTCTGAACTTGTAGGATGTTGCACTATGATTTATAATCATTGTTGCAAGTCGCTATTTGCAAACTTATCTTTTTTGCAATGGCTGATCTATATACTATGGCTGTTTTTTATTTTATGAATGATTTATATGTACACGATGATTGGACAAAATTGTTGGCCCTGTTTATTTCGTTAGAATTTGGTTTATGCTGATGCTTATGCTGATTTGTTGTGAGAGAAAAACATTGTTCGTTGGCTAAAAAGTAGTGCTGAAGTAGTTCATGCGAGGAGTGTATGCAAATTTTTGTATTTTTAGCAGACACAAAACACAAAAAAATGAAAAGAGGCCCATCTTATGTAAATCTAACAGCATGTACTCCGCTACCAACACGCTGAGCTGGTCCCGATATCGCTCATGCACGGCACGCTTTTGCGCTGCGAGCATGGCAGAAAGCAATTAAGAATGTCCCAGTACAGCAACAGCAACGGCGCCCGGGGAGCCATGTGGTTAGGCCTGGTTTAGTTTTAAAAATTTTTCAACTCAAATTATCACAGTGAATTTTGCGATATATGCATTGAGTATTAAATATAGACGAAAAAAAACTAATTGCACAGTTTGGTTGGAAATCACGAGACGAATGTTTTAAAAATAATTAGTCTATAATTAGTCATAAGTGCTACAGTAACTAACATGTGCTAATGATGAATTAATTAGACTTAATAAATTCGTCTCGCAGTTTCCAGACGAGCTATGTAATTAGTTTTTTTATTAGTATCCGAAAACCCCTTCCATCATTTCTAAAACATCCGATATGATATCCAAAAAATTTTTATTTCACGAACTAAACACAGCCTAAACAAAAACAAGCGTGGCTGCGTGGGGTCACGACTGACGACAAAGCAAATCTCAAATCCCTCCCTCGCGCATCACTGGCCAGTAAATGTAAATTGTCGTTGTCCCTGACACGCATGTCGCCAACCACCGTAGAATTTTGTGGCCCGGCCACTCCACTTTCTTCGTTACCAACTTTTTGGACCTCGAGGCGATGTCCCACGGACAGCACCAGCTCTCGGCGGGATTCCGCGTGACAAATCCATGTGAAACAAATGCGATTGGTCATTCCATCGATGTGATTTTATTTTAACTTGTACGAAGTTCTTTTTTTTTCTTTCGAAAGAGGGCTGGTTTTTCTTAGAAGGCAGTGATACGGCAACGTCCTATATAGCTAGCCTGCCCCATCCTTAGAAGGGAAAGGATGACAACTTATCGTGTAATGCAGGTTGGCTACTAGCTACTACTGGCTCTTCACCAAATAAGACGTCTTTGTCCTGCCGCGATCTAGTTTTGTCAACTCCGCGTAAGAGAAGTTACTTACGTATTTTTATCGTGATTTTTAATCTAGTAGTGTCGGTAGTTTTGTGACCGACAATGATTTTAGCATATAATGCATGCAAATATAGATGATATTTATACTGGTTTAAGCATAACCTACATCTAGTGTATGCACTATGCAGACGTATTATTTGTTCGTCATGAGGTGATGTCGTGATAAGGCTGTGGTCTCATGACACCTAAATTCATTTCGCATTCATTTCATCTCGTGGCGAAAGGAGATTAAAAAAAGGGGAATTGCTATATTAGGTGTATGTTTTAGTGTAATACCACACATGGTATGCAAGTGTATATTTGACCGATCACTTCATACGTGTATATTGTTGTATGACTTCATACAACATACTTCAGATCATTACACCATGTGATTCTAACTTAATATTTCGACTCTCCGCACATCTAGCTATTTCTGTATGTCCGTATATTTCGATCTCGTTTTTAATCCTAGCTTGTCCGAACCAATCTCGTTTTTAATCCTACCTTCTCCTAATCTGATCTCATTTCCACAAAAAAAAATGAAACGGAAACGGAAAAGAATTTTCCTGCCCATTTTCATTTGTTTTCATCCCAAGGCTTCTTTGGATGTAGGAAAATTTCATATTTTCTGCGTTTTATCTGCAAAAATGAACTTATTCCCGTAGAATTCTTGTACAAAGCTTCTTGTAACACCGTAAGGTCCAAAGCTCAAAAGTCACCAACAAAAGGTAGACACCCATTTTAATCATTAAAATGGCCTCTCCCCGGACCCCCTTGACACCCCAGCTCTGCTCCAAAGCTTCAGCTTCAAGCATTAGCAATAGCAACCTCCTCCTGTCTTCCACCACCTCCTTCTCCTCCTCCTCCTCACCTGGAGTTGTAGCAAGCAGCAACACAGCATAGCAGAGCGGAGTGGAGTGGAACAGGGAGCTGGGCAGGGGAGCCCCAACCGCCAGCCCCGCCGCGGCCATGCGTTTCACGGTGCTGCTCCTCCTCGTGGCCCTGCTCTGCTTCGGCGGCGGCCGTGCGGCGGCGTCCACAGACTTCAACTTCCCGGCGGTGTTCAACTTCGGGGACTCCAACTCCGACACCGGCGGCCGCGTGGCCGCCGGCTTCGAGTCCATCTTCCCGCCCTACGGCTCCACCTTCTTCGGCGGGCCGGCCGGTCGCTTCTGCGACGGCCGCCTCATCATCGACTTCCTCAGTACGCCCGCCTCTCGCTCCCTCTACCTCCTCAGACTCCATCTTGTTGAATTCACCCGTTAGTACTTAGTACACCAACTGCTACCGCCTGCACTGCGCCCCGAGATAGATGATCAGGTTGTATTCTCCATGAATTACGCTTGCGCGAGTATAATCGTTCTGCGGCATGGGTTCTTCAAGCTGCCTTGTTGATGTTCAGTTCTTGGCGCCCACCTGGTGTTGCAACAAGAAATCGGTCCATGTGGTATTGCCTGTCTTTGATTCTTGAAGACATCTTGTCCAGTTCGTGCGGGCGGTTGTTGGGAAAAAGGGCGATGGTCTGTGGCCGGACAGGTCACAGGACAAATACGCCCGTGTGGTGCAGTGGTGGTTAGGCAGTGGAGATTTGAGGCATCATTGCAACTTTGCAAATGGTCCTTGTCTCCCTGGTGGTTGTATGCTCTGTTCTAACACCCGTTGAGAAACTGTGTTGGGTGTATGTGGTCCAGTCCTGCTCGTCGCGGCATTTTCGTGGGATTTTGTAGATCTGCAGGAAAGTGAGCGCCGCTTCTCGATGGAATTCTTAGCACTTAGTGTGAATTACTGTTTGTATTTGCTTAGTTTCTGGTGAGATTGTGTTTGCCATAGGCCACCTTCTTTCCTGGGTCTACTGATTGATCCCTCCCAGCCCCATGTGCTTGCATTTAAGCAACTTGACAAGGACTATGGCTCACAGCTGCTTTAGATTCTGGTGAAATCAATGAGAAGCTGTGGGGGTCCGAAGGAGTAACTACGAAGCAAGGAATCTGATTGTGCAGATTTGTTGTAAAGAATTACAGAAATGACATACAAAGTGATTTTTATTTTAGACAGAGCATCAAAAGGTTGAGTTGTTGGCCACTGCAATGTGCAGTGCAGTACTGCAGTTTCTATTTGATTGGCTCAAAAGTCAAAACAAACTTTTGCAGAGGCCTATACCTGACAAACATAGCAACTTTGTAGCATTTGAGTTTGCTGAGAGCCAAGTTTTCACCTCTCCCTTTTTTGTCACATAGAATTTGTTGTCTATTCTCTCATTCTTATCTCATAAACTTATTCGTGCAGTGGAGGCAATGGATATGCCACTCCTCAATGCGTATTTGGATTCTCTTGGTACACCAAGCTTTCGGACCGGTGTTAATTTTGCTCAAGCTGGATGTTCAATCACACCAGCAAAGCCAACATCAGTCAGCCCATTTTCATTTGGTCTCCAGATTAAGCAATTCTTTGCCTTCAAGGATAAAGTTACTAAGCTCCTGTCTAAAGGTATAGAAGTTTGCTGTTTAGGCCTCACCTTCTAAAGTTGTGGGTTACCAAGCAAGATAGGAATATCATCTTGGCTATCCCATAAGCATAAGTGCATAACCTTCTCAGCAAAGCAATGGGCATCATCGTTGTAAATAAGAAGACATAATATAGAGTAATTTACAAAGAAGGCTAGCTCATTGCTTCTGCAATTGATAACCAACCAAAGCCTTTTAAATTCAACAATTGAAACTGCAGAGTTATGTTGGTGAAGTGACTTTATTTTACTTGTGCAGGAGATGTGTACAGGAAATATATTCCTCAGGAAGATTACTTTTCAGAGGGACTCTACATGTTTGATATTGGGCAAAATGATCTTGCTGGTGAATTCTATTCAAAAACGGAGGACCAAGTCATTGCATCCATTCCAACTATTTTGTTGGAATTTGAAAATGGTCTCAAGGTTTGTAAAAATATAGCACTTTTATCCTTGCAGATTTCTATGACCCTTTCTCCGAAGCTGTTACTAATGCACAGGGATCAGGTTCTGATGTAATTCAATTAGGACTCAAATTCAGCAATTTCATTATTTCTATACTCTTCTTCCGATATGCTGTCTTGGGTAAGATGGTACTTCACACCTAACTCATTTTCTTTGTTCCTTATTTCAGAAACTATATGACCAAGGTGCTAGGAAATTCTGGATTCACAACACAGGTCCCCTCGGCTGCTTACCTCAAAACATAGCCTTGTTTGGCAAAGACCCATCCCAATTGGATGAGCTTCACTGTGTAGCAAAGCACAACCGTGCCGCAAAACTTTTCAACTTACAGCTGCATGCACTTTGCACAAAGTTGAGAGGAGAATTCGCTGGAACCAGCATCACTTATGTGGACATCCACACAATCAAATACAGCCTGATCGCCAACTACTCTCGATATGGTATGTAGCATACAGTTTCCATTTCGTGTGATTATCATGCATCCAGATCATTTAAGATTTGTCGGCATATTGTGGCACTACTACGAAAAGATGATCTTGACTCTCGAGTGTTATGCTTGCTTTGAAGAGCAGTCTTATAAACTTATAATGAAGCAGCACCATCAATCCTGAACAAGTGCTTGCAACAATAAACCCCACTAATACAGGTGGGAAAACAAAGATGCTTTAGTTTTGTGGGCATTCTGGATCACTCTGCTTACATGTATGCCATTGATTTTTATGCTGTGGATTGTGACATCTCACTCGAATGTTAGTGCTGTAGACCTGTTCTGTGGATTGCGGAATTTCATTCGAATGTTAGTGTTTTAGGCCTGTTGCTGGCTCATCAGGAAATTAAAGCAATCTTTTCTGCGTGTGAACAATAACTGAAGAAGCAACTCTAACATCCACTTTTGTTTTTGGACAGGGTTCGAGCATGACACTCAAGCATGCTGTGGATATGGAGGTCCACCCCTGAACTATGATGGTAACGTACCATGTGGACAGACAGTGTCTTTGAATGGTAAGCTGGTAACTGCAAAAGGGTGCAGTGACAGTACTGAATTCGTCAATTGGGATGGGATACACTACACAGAAGCTGCAAACTTCCATATTGCATCGCAGATCCTGACCGGGAAATACTCTGATCCTCCGTTTCTGGATAAGATGCCATTTGTCATAAAACCTAGATTCTGATTAGCATACACTTACATTTTTCCCCTTTACTCAACCACTTTAACAGCATTGGTTGCAGATACGATGTATTTATTACTTGTCAATAACCATATATAGCTTGATGTCAAAAAATAAAATCATATATGGCTTGGTTTCAATTGCCTATAGCTTCTTGTGCCCATTTTTTATGATTACATGGCATTATCCAAGTTGAATAGTAAGGGCCTGTTTGTTTGGGCTTCTCGAGACCTTATTTTGGACATCAGCTTTTAGACTTTTCAAAAACTAAAAAGCTCTTGAAAGCCAAAAGCCAGAAGGTCACTGTAGTGAGCTTTTGGTCTTTTAGCTTAAGAGAGCTGTTCGACTTTTAAACATTCAAAAGGCTAGTATTCTAAAAGTGACCAAAAGCTCAAAACAAACATGTCCTAAGAGTTCCACGTTGTAACCAATGCTGAGCCACAGAGGTAATAACTTAACTGCGGCGATGAATTGCTGTCGATTTTCACATAATGAACCCAGTATAATAAAAGCATAATAATATGCTACCACAAGAAAAATTAACCGGCACGGGTGTGCACTTGTATTAATCATTCTCTGTTCACTTCTAAGAATTCCAACAGAAGAAGCTCAACCTGGGAGATGGAAAATCCTCTTCAGTATAACATTTACTGTACAGCACGCTATGGTTCACTCACTTCTTGGACACGTAGGCGTAGTACTGCGCCATGGGCACGACGAAGGCGATGACGAGCAGGCCGCCGACGACCAGCGTGAACTGCCCGCGCTTCTCCTCCGTCTCCTCCTTGGTCTTGAAGTTGGAGTCACGCTTATTCTCCTTGAACGACGGGCCCCCGGTGTCCGGTAGCCCGTCGATCGCCGCCGCTAGCCGCTTCGCCGTGCTGAAGATCGCTTCGTTGTACTTCTCGTCGGTCGCGAGCACTGCAGCAAAGCCAGCAAACAATTGCAAGTTAGGATCGGAGGCCCGTCTCGATTCGACGGCGATCGAGGGTGGCTTGGCCTTAGCTACATACCTGGGAGGTTCTCAGACACGGTGGCGTCGAGAATCTGGTCGCCGACGGCCTGGATGAAGGCGGGGCCCCCGGTGACGGCGCCCTCCTTCTGGCTGGTGACGAGCACGACGATGCCCTTGTTGCTGCCCTCCTCAATCGTGGGGTACCACTTCTCCAGGACTTGGTCCGCGTACTCGAACGCGTCAGCTTTGCTCTGCGACACTCTTGATTCATGGGTCAGTGATCAGTCTAGCAAACGACACGTACGGCCGGGGCGGCGTACGTACCGTGAGCTTGCGGACGGTGATGAAGTTGAGGCGGATGTTCTTGCGGGCCTCGAGGTCGCGGGCCAGCCGCTTGACGTCGGACTTGGTGACGCGGCTCAGCACGCCGGCGTCGTCCACCACGTACGAGTCCACGGGGGGGCCGTCGTTCAGCACGTCGAACTCCGACGCCACCGCCGGCGCGGGCGCCGGGGCCAGGCTGATGGCCAGCGACAGCGCGGCCACCGCCAGGCCGTGGTGCAGGAACGACATCCAGCTCCTGCCGACGACGACGCCGTCTCCATGGGAGGAGGCAGCGACGACGGCGCCGGCCTGTGGCCTCCTGAGCGCGCAGGAGACGACGGTGGACCTGGACGAGACGCTAGCGGTCAGAGACGGTCTCCTGGAGCCACGGAGTGATGGCGTGAACAATGTGGAGGGGGAGAGGAGGGTCTCCATTGCTGCCGCGGGGAGCTCGGGGAAGGAGGGGAGGAATCACGTTCGCATCGTGAGGGCACAGATCACTGGAGGTCTGGAGCTTCTGCTGCGCTCGTCTGGTCTGGATTGTGATTGGGTGGCTGGGATTCTGGAGCCGGATAAGGTGCCGTGCCAGTGTGGACAGCGCTTGTTCTGGTTGTGACAACTCATGAGTCATGACTATGTCCACGTGTCAGGCTAATGCACTCCGGCGTTCACTAACTAAGGGCGTCCACAATGTATTTAACCGAACTCGGCATCGGCAAGAGCGTGGACCCAAGAAACTGGCGGAAGGAGTGATCCATCGATCGCACAATGTTTGATCCGGAAATAAGTAGGCCCTAACGCATGGAAAACAGTAACGTCATGGGGAGAGAATGAAAAGAGGTGTATGGGCCTGTTCGCTTGAACTTATCAGCCGGCTTATCAGTATTTTTCTCTCACAACAAAATAGTTTCAGTCGGCTTATCAGCACTCTTTAATACCAGCCGAACAGACTATTAGTTTCTAGGGACTAACTTCTCTATCACATCAAATATTTGATACTAATTAGGAGTATTAACAAAGGCTAATTGGTGAGACGAATTTATTAAGTCTAATTAGTCTGTGGTTAGCGAATGTGATGCTACAGTAAACATATGTTAATCATAAAATAATTATGCTTAATAAACTCGTCTCGTAAATTAGTCATGACTTATGTATTAGTTTTATAATTAGCTCATGTTTAATCCTCTTAATTGACATATAAACATTCGACGTGGCAGGAAAAAAAAAATAGTTCTGAGATCGCCCCAGAGTGCTTCTTGCCGTAGCAAATTTGTTTATTCCTTCTTACCACCCATTGCGGAGGCCCTAATAGTAGGTGGTTAAATTGTTGTACTAAGAGCAGCCATAATATTACAAAAAGTGACATAGAGTATAAGCCAACGAAAGTAGTCCTTATGTGTGTCAATTTATAAAGTGTTCTATATAGATGTCCGAACTAAAGTAGTCCATATGCGTATTGATGAAATATACTACTTTCTTTCTTCCCCTCCGCTCGCTACCACACGTGTCATGCTCCACGCGAGCTCATCGAGCATCAGATCCATAGCAACGTGATTGGCAAGAGGACTGACGACGAGACCGACGTGGAGGTCACCATCGGTGATGGCGGAGGGGCCTCGAGACTAACCTCCCATCGACGATGGACGTCCAGCTCAAAGAACACGATAGCTGCCCGCGCACAGCAACTTCACGGCCCCGGTAGTCAAATTGCGCAGCGAGGTTGTCGCCCCGGCCATCGACGCAGCAAGGTCACCGACCCCAGACGTCCGTGCGTAACGAGGGCCGTCACCAAGGGCGTGTTTGCAAGGGTGGCCCGTGGGCCTGGCTGCGCCCCCGGGAGCCCATTCTGGTGTTTGGTGGCGTTTTCTCCTCCCTCAGCCTGGCCCACGCGGTGCAAATTCTACTCTCTCTCATGGCCCTCAGGAAACGGTGAAATCGGTCGTTTTTTGGGAGCCTGGCCCGATGGAGCGACGAGCGAGTCATTGGGGGCGATTTGGATCACCTCCTGCCTCTCACCTTGACAGATTGCATTCAATTTTACAAGCACAACAAACACAATCTCAATCGAGCTCGGCTCTGTCGAGCCACGATGACAAACACGAGCACTTGCACCATTTGGACCGGACTAAGGGTGGCCAGGCCATGGCCAGCCGGCCAGGCCGGCGAGGTACACCCTCGCAAACGCGCCCCAAATGTCTCCGGTCTCTCCCATCTGGATAGAAGAAGGCTGATTCGGGTGGGTGGGGCGGGGGGTACAACGATCCAAGACGAGTTCTATCGATTCTGGGTGAAAGTAGGCTGATCTGGGCGAGGATAATGGCGCCGAGGGAGGGACGCGGGCATAGAGCTGGTGCTGGTTCGTATTTGACTTATAAATCATGCCTTATCAGTCAATAAATAGTATTTTTCTCTTACACTAAATAAATCAATAGTACTTTCAGTCATGGCTTATAAGCCAAATAAACCCAAACGAACAGGACGGAGAACTATCAATCTTGCTTTCAACAGCTTACCGTCAGGATAGTAATGAGCTCTGAGCACCCTAGCACATAGGAATTCTGGTTCGCCGAGAAGTCTTCAAATTTACTTCGCTAACATCGCCAAGTTGAAAAACTGCAAGTCTCTAAACCCCATATCTCATTTTCCCCTTCGGTATACATAGCTTCTATCATTTTTGCCAATGAATCATCTTATAATCATTGGGGCTGTTCGCTGGTCTTAAGAAACCAGCCAGCTGGCCCCTCACACGGTACTATTCATCCATCCAGCCAAACAGTGTTTCTCTCTCACACAACCAGCCAGTTTCAGCCAAGATTCTGCCAGCCGAACGGGCCATTATTATCACCCACCAGTACTGCGATGTAGCGTTTGTAACCTTTGCAAATGTTTTTTTAAATTTTAAACACCATCGTCGCATAAACCGGCACCGCTTGAGCAATTGATTTTGACGAGTCCGTGGCTACCAAACACAGAGCCTCATCAAACTCGAAGTTCTCGCGTTAATCAGACATGAGTTAACAGAAATCACGTTTCTCTTCCAGTGGCCCCGCCTCAGCGCCACGTTTTGCGCCACACCGCTTATCCGAAATCACCCCCGTGCTCGCTCTCGCCACGGCTCCAAACCGCACTCGGCCCTCGTCTCCGCCGCTCGGCGCGGCGCCATGCCCCCCGCCGCGCTCCTCCCGCTCGCCCCTTTGCCGCATCACCCGAACCCAGCACGGCGACCTCTGTGCCGCTGCGGGGCCTCGCGCCGCGGCTTCACCGTCCACACCGCCATCGCCATTGCCTCGGCCTCCGCCTCCGCCTCCGCCCCCATCGAGGCCGCGGAGGCGACGTCCCCATCTCCGCCCCCCCTCGCCGCCAACGCAAACGCCTTCCTCTAAACCGGGATCCCCGGTGCTGGGCGGCATCGCGAACACGAGGTCCTGGTCGCAGTACTACGGCAGCGGCTTCTCCATCCGCGTGCCTCCGTCCTTAGACGACATCCTCGAGCCCGAGGTAGTTACCAACCTGAACTGTTTCTTCTCGCCTACGTTCCATCTTCCTCCTGCGGTTAGGGTTGCTGGCCGTCGAGCTCAGTGTTTGGTTTCGAATTGGTGAATGCTGACTCCTTTAGTCCTTCCGCGTCTCAGGACTACAACGCCGGGATGACATACTACGGCGACAAGGCCAAGCCCCGGGCGTACGCGGCTCGATTCGCGTCTCCAGATAGGTAGGTAGGTAAGGCCTCGCTCTACTCCATGAACTGCGGCCATTCCAGTTCTGTACTGTACATTAATTTGTGGTTACACAAGGATGCTGTCGGAATGAATTTTGGTGGTGACGTGTTGCACATGCTAAATGTGGAGTGCTCTGCTCCTTTGTTTGATGTAGGGATGAGCTCATAAGTGTGGTGATTAAGCCATCAAATCAGCTCAAGATCACATTCCTAGAGGTTATAAGAGCTTTGCCATTTTATTGTTTTTGCCAGGCGTCTGTATGTTATGTGTTCTCACATCAGTTTAGAGCATTCTCTTGTATCCTTGAAACATACATAGAAGATAGAACATAGACAAGCTTATTAAAAGGAGTTTGAACATAGGCAAACTTTGTAGACTCATAGCTTTCTTAATAATTATATCTGGCATCAGAGGGAGTAGTCTGTAAGCTTGTCTATAGCTGATACGACACCTTATAGACAAGCACTTGTATCATCAGTTGAACTTGCTCTTATTACTTTTTAGTGCGATGAATTTCCAAAGTGTATTGAGTTTGTGTGTTTAACAATAAAAGGGCACACCAGCATAGGTATGAATATGACCAAAACCTTCTTTGTAAAGAAAGAGTCAATTAATAAGGCCTATATTATCAGACGCATTGATGCTGCCACTGATTTGCTCACCATGAAGGAACTTTATAGGGTCTGTGCATGACCATTTCTAAATGATGTTCCAAAAATATTTGTTTGCAGGCAAAAGATATAACTGATTTGGGAACTCTAAAGGAGGCATCCAAGATATTTGTACCTGGTGATTTCTGTTATCTTAGATTTGGATGCTGCGCTGTTTTCTTTACAAACAAATTAGATGACAATGAATATGAAGCGTTCACATATTTCATATATCAATGATGAAAATAATCAATGTTGGGCCTAGCTTATTGTGGTTTGTGCATTATAAATGAGACAGTTCATCTTATGATCAGCCTGACACATATTAACGTTTACATCTTTGACTTACTTTTCATCCAAGTTTTTAAAGCTAGCAAAAATTGTGCCACTTACTGTCATGATTAGTTGCACAAATAGGAAGCCTGTTTTAGCCAATGTGCTTTTCAAGACCTTTTTGTTTAACATTATATTGTCTTGGCACTATATACTGTCGCTATTTCAAAATTTTCCCTTTCATTACAGAAATATAGACTGAAAATTTAAACCCCATTCTAACACACAAAGAAACATTGATAAGGAAAATATGAAGCGAGACTATTATATTAAATTCTAAAGCATTGACATGATGTACTGATCTGGGATGATTTGCCTTATATATTTTTGTTTCGTTTTGTAACTGGTGCAAAAGTATTCTCAGCTCGAACAATTAAAGTTAAGGAAGAGGTGGATATTAGGTACTATATGATCTTTGTACTAACTTTATAGAAAAACATCCAATTAAAAAATATTCCTAGTTATAAATAGCATCCAAATTCGGAAATAGTTTTCCTTTGTAATTTTTTCACGAGTAATTTTTCCACAGGACATATTACTTCTATGAATTCCGTCTGGACAAACAAAATGTTGCTCTGATGGCTACCGTGAATAGTGGAAAGGTACTCAGCTGTTCTTTTGATTCACATTCTTAAATGAGTATTGATTCCTATGCATTTGCACTTTTCAGTTGGATTATATCTACTCCATGTCTTCTATGCTGCTTTCTGTACTCCCTCTTCTGAAATATAAGGGATTTTCAGTTGTCCTAAGTCAAACGATCCTAAGTTTGACCATCTTAAATATTATTGTTCTTTTCTTCAAACTTAGGATGGTTTGACTTAGAGAAAAAACTGAAAACCCCTTACATTTCAGGACGGAGGGAGTATTTGTTTTCTTTCCTTCATCTATTTGTATCACTACTTTCTCTGTTTCTTTACTACTAGGGGCTTAGATTCTGATATTTAAATTTTTCTATTGAGAATAGGTAAATGTATGACAGAACCATATAGGCACAACACATGTATGCAAATCTTAGTTCTGCTATACTTAAACAGCTTGGAAGTTAGAAGGCACGCACTGGTTGTTTACAATGATGGTGGGTCAAGGAGCTCTCCAACACAACATGCTGTTTCATGCTTTGCCATATCATTAGCAATCTGTATAGCACTAAATTTTGTCACCCTTCCTTCGCGCTCATGCACAAGATAGCCATCATACAATCGTCACTGATCGTCCAGGCTGCAGCAGTCTCTGCATCAACCTCCTCCTCAACAGGAGCCTTGTCAGTGAGATGCGATACCTGACCAATACCCCTGAGTAGCACACACACTGTAGATGCCATAGGTGATAATTCTGGTCATTCAGCTTGCTGATAATGTCAGCATAGCATCATGAAAGGCCATAGGCTAGGACAGCAGCAAGGACGCGCCACAGCAGTGTGAATTGTGAGAAACAGGTGCAGCAGTCAGTCACAACGCACGAACAAGTCCGTAAAGCAGGACCAAATGCACAATGCAGCGGCACCAAGCACTTTTGACTCTTTGACCAAAGGCCAAAAGAAAGTAGAAGAATCCACTGAAACATCCCTTGCTATAAGCTGTTATAATCAGCAGCCGCACGACATGACACAAGTTTGCAGATGGCTTCAGGCAGTGGAAGATTAGGCGGCTGCAGACGACTCCAGTGGTGGTAACCGCACCTGGAGGGCCCTGGGCAGCGGCACTTCACTGAGCGGAAATCCAGAGCAGTGGAGCACCGCCGGAGCTAGACTCCGGACGCCGGAGTCTGCGGTGGGAACAGACTGGTATTCAAATCAGGCCGCCAGGACAACAAGTCCCTGCCGGCGGCAAGCCAATCTCTCTCAGATTGCACTGCTAGCAGCGGCTGAAGGCGACTCCAGTACAGATACTGAGACAACTACAGCAGCTGGTTTTGGAGGGTGGCAACTAGGCTGACTGCTGGCGGAATAATAATCAGATCAACGACCGATCAGACAGAGGACAGTTTCGGCCTAGGCCCTTAACGTTAGACCCAACCAGGCCTGGCGAGATGTTCAATGGGCCAGCCTGCCCAGCCATATGGGCCCAATATACACATACAGTACTTGCCACTTATTACTGTACCAACATATATCAAGTTATTTGCCTCGTTCACTGGTCTGAAATCGTCGTTGGTTCGGCTGAAGCTGAATGGGCCGTCCGGCCCAGCCGTTCAGCTGCCCAGACCAGCCGTTTGGCTGGCCTAGAGAAATCAGCTCGCGCCCTCCTCACTCTCCCCCTCTCGCATTCACTCGTGCCGTTAGGGTTGCGCCGTTCCCACGCTCCCACCGCCGATGCGGTGAGTTCTTCGCCTGCCCGCCCATTCCCGCCTCGCCGCCTGTTCGCCCGCTGTCCTTCTCCTGTCCTCCTCCCCCCTCACCCTTGCCGGAGACGGAAGCCGCCATCCACCTGGCCTGTGTCGCCGGATTCGGTGCGGCCTTGCCCTACCAGAAACGCCGCGTCGCTCGCCCGTCCGCTGTTCTTCTCCCGTCACCCCCACCCCCTCCCTCCTGCTAGAGACGGAAGCCGCCATCCACCTGGCCCATGTCGCCGGATTCGGTACGGCCTTGCCCTACCACATCCGCCGTGTCGTCCTCTCCTTGTTGCTAGATAGATCCACCCCTTCGTCGGCTACGGCCTCACCTCCGACCACTCCGGTAAGTACCCGACTTGCTTCAACGTTCTGCCGACTCCTCTGTTTGGTGTCGTTCCCAAATCTGACTTGGAGTCGCTGCATGTACATTAGATCCGTCGTTTCCTATCCCATTTTTGCTACAAACTTGCAGATCCACTTCGTTAGGGTTGAAGTTCCTTCTCCCAAGTGTGGATGCCTATGTAGAGCCACATTGTTAGGGTCACCTAGTCCTTGCACATCCGCTGCATTGAGGGTTAGTATAAACGCCATTACTTTTTACTGTTTCCCTTTACACTTTCCTCCCGTAGTTTCTCATGTAGTCTACTGTTGTATGCGTTGTATGCCTGTAAATCTGCCAGTTCAGCTTATGGCTTATGAATAATGCATCAATGAATGATTCACAATGGCCTTCCTCGGGTTGCTTCAAATTATTTATTGTTCGTCACATTACTAACTTTTAGGGTCATGCGGTGCTGCTTGTGATGTAACTCTAGTTGGTTCATTGTGTTCATGAAATGCATTTTAATTTCAGCCATTAGTCTACTTCTTTTATCCTGGCTACACTCTGTTGTCAGGCCAGTTCGCACACAGTTTGTGCTCCTAATGTAGACAATGAGACGGGATTACTTTTGTTCACATAAAGCTCTGACACATTCACATGTTTGTCATGTAGGTTTGCTGTTTCCAAGTCTATATACTGGCACCGTCGTCAACAGCTTCGTGCTCCCCGCCGGAATCCCCCCGGTACAACTTGCGTTCCAAGCGCGTGAAGCGAGAAATCAAGCCAAGTACACAATTCTGTCCATTAAATCTTGTTTGAGTTATTTCGTTCATTCCTTTAGTTTTTTTGCGGTACCGTTACTACGTCCAGCCACAAACGACAATAGCCCTTCCACGTTCCAGCAGATGCCTCCAAAGCATGCAACTTGGACCGAGGATGAAACCAAGCTGTTGCTGGACCTCTGTCTTCAAGAGAAGGAAAAGTGTAACTTCACTCAGCAGGGTCTCACCATGGCTGGCTGGAGCAACGTTTACACTAACTTCCCCAATTTTGATAAGAAACAGTGCAACAACAAGCTAGGATACCTTAAAAAGGCCTACCAGACATGGAAAGATGGACTGACAGCCACTGGGCTTGGGAGGAACCCACGTACGGGTGCCATTGAAGCTGAGAGTGAGTACTGGGAAACTCAAGAAGGTTTCCAGCCCATGAGCTCGGTACATTATCTTGTTAACAGTTTCGATTACATCGGCTATACTGTTTAACATTATGTCCTATTTTTTTGTTTATTTTTTGTAGGATGATAGTCAGGCAGAGGTACAACGTGGTAGGCAACCTCGCTTCCTAGACCAATTGGAGGCGCTGTTTGGGGACCACAACCGGAACACGGGCTGCTTCGTGTCTGTTGGTGGTATTCGGGAGTCAACGCCCTCTACTGCTTTCCGTCGGCTAGACTTAGGCGGCCCTTCCAGCAATCATTCTGGTTCGAAGAGGGACATCAGGGACCATGTTGTCAACAGCCCAGAGAAGAAGAAGAATTGCAATGTGGGGGAGTACATTGCTCGGTTGTCTGACAGCATTGCTGCAAGGAGTGCATCAAGGGATAGGGAGCGGACCCGTGAACAGGTGGAGGTGGACGAAGTTATGCAACTTTTACAAGAAGATGGTGTGCCAGCCACTTTAGACATTCTTCTTGGCAACGGATTTGTTCAATAACTCAAGTGCCCTGGTGGGTGTTTAAGAACCTGCTGACAACCGAAGAACGTATGGCTTGGCTGACATATTAAATGAACAAGAACAACAAGTAGTTCGGATGCTGAATTTGGTGTGAAGCAACGGTGGCATTTCAGTGTTGGCATTTATCCTTTAGATTCGTTGTTGTCCTACTTGTGTTGAGGTTTCTGTCTTGTAATGGGGCCTGTGGCCAAAAATCATGTGTCGTATTCTTTTTCCCGAACTCGTTATAAGTTATTTGTTGTAATGTATTTGTTTGAGTTGTCTGAGATTATTTGGTTCTTGAAGCTAACAAATATTTCATTGTTACCATATGCTTTAATTGTTCTGTATTTGAACAAATCATAAGGGGTTACTTGTGTTGCAGGTAAGTGTGGGACTGCTTGTAGAGATACTCACTGATCGGTGAGCTTGCAGGTGTGTATGCCTTTGTGCAACTTATTTCAAGTAGGCAGTTCTTCCATTTATGTACATTTCCTTGTTTGCTGTGTACGGGCTACAATGTTTGGTATCAGATTTTTCACCAAATGCTGGTACTAGAAAGAAATAGGAACACATTGCATCAAATATCAAATGGAATGGATATTAATTAAATATGAATATATTGACACATATCTCAGATCATGAATAATCTGATACTCTGATGCCTCTTTGAACAGACCCATTGATAAATCCAATAATTTACTCTTCTAAGACTCTAAAGCTTATTGTGGGCATAACAATAGGTGGCCTCATGATTGTATTTCCTAAACTGGATGCAGTCCTACTGGTTTTGTATCCAGTACACACCTTGTCTTATTTACTATCTTTGCTACTGAGCTTTATGCATCAGTGAGAGTGGTACTGCCTGTCTAATATTAGATGTTATTTGTGTACATATTTTACTCTGTTATTTCACTCTGGGTGTATTCAACTTTCAGTTTAAATTTTATTTGTCCTTGGCAGCCTATTGGAACATGGACAACAGCGACGAGGAAAGCCAGAATTCAAGTGAAAACAGCTTCAACGAGATGGTGACCGCAGCTATTGGTGCTGGTTTTGCATTTGTGCACATGCTGCATGTACCACCACAAGGTAACCATGTTATCCAAGTGCCTGAGCTTACTGGAAGACAGTGGGTAGACAAGTTGTTGTTAGATGCTGGCAGATGCTATGATAACCGTCGAATGCGGCCTGAAAATTTGGTTAGGTTGCATAGCATACTGTGTGATAGCTATGGGCTAACAGGCAGTAGGGAGCTTGAGTCAATAGAAGCTTTAGCCATGTTCTTATGGGTATGTGGTACAAATCAATGTCAGAGACAAATGCATGAGAGATTTGGGAGGGGGTTGGGGACATGTAGCAAGATATTTGCCCATGTTCTGTATGCCATGACTAGGTTTGCAAATGACGTGATTAGGCCTAAGGACACTAGTTATTCAGTAGTGCCGCCTGCATTGGTGGAGTACACACCGTTTTTTGATGGCTGCATAGGCGCCATGGATGGCACGCACATAGAAGTCATAGTTGATAAAGGAGTCCGTGATAACCACATTAATAGGAAAGGAAAGCCAACCCAAAATATGGTTGCGGTCCATGACTTCGACATGAGATTTACGTATGTGGGAGCGGGGACAGAGGGTTCTGCTCATGATATGAGGGTGAAAAGAAAGGCAGAAGTCGATGCATCTTTCCCACATCCACCGTCAGGTTAGTTGGAACTTAGTCCGTTTTATTGTGTTATGCTGGAGCTAATTGGATGGAAACTGATGCTGTCCTATGAATTTATGTAGGCCGGTATTACTTGGTGGACTCCGGTTACGCACTTCGCCCTGGGTATCTGACGCCGTATCCAAATAAGAGGTACTGGGTGAAGGAGTTCCAGACCAGGGGGCCTGCAGATGCGTAGGAGTTGTTCAACCGGCACCATTCGAAGCTGCGTAATGTCATAGAAAGAACATTTGGGGCAGCGAAAGCGAAGTGGCACATATTGAAAGGCATACCTCACTATCCGGGGATCAAGCAAACCCAGATAATTATTGCTCTTTGTGGACTGCACAACTACGTGCATGAGCTGGAGGGTCAGTAGCAACAACGGCGGTTCAGGCAGGCGACAGACCTTGGCCCTTTGAGTCAAGTGGCAGCTATGGCGTTGGGAGATCCTAATGATATGGAACAGGTCCGCGAGTGGATAACCTATGGACTTGGACTCATTGGGAAGACAATGTAAGTGAAACAATTTCGGTTAGTAGATGTTATCAGTTAAGTCATGAATTTTTCATCCTAGCTGCCTAGTTTGTCTCTAATGAGGATGTGTACACATGCAGGTGAAGTACTTGTCTACAAGGTGCAACAGGTCCACTTCTAAAAATTTGTTTGAGGTATTACTAACAAATTCTGTGTTCAATATCTATGCTTTCTTAGTTTTTTTAATATGAAAACTAGATGGATAAGTCATGATGCACATTGACAAACTGGAACCATTTGCTGTTTTTTTAGAAGTTACAACATGATCATGTCTGCTCAGTTGCCGACACATAAGATTGGTCAATAACTGTACAAGGCTATATTTTAGAGGTTGAGTGTCACATGCACATATTGTTCACAGACGATTGCACTATCAAAGAGAGTTCAAATGGTTTCTTTTTTTTCTTGTTAGTTTTGTTAGTGATAGATGTAGATGATTGAGGCAAGTCAGTTTATAAGGGTTATTTTAGGGTGCTGTACTCTTGGGCCTTGGGAAAGAATCTCAAATCTTGGGCTCAAGGAAAGTGTCAGTGTTTGTGTGGGTACTTACTCATAATAGCCTAATAGGTAATGGACCGCCGATCAGCTTGCACGATGAGTCTTCTGCACCCTGGCTGCTGTGCTCTTTGCGATCAAGCTGAGATGATCAACCACCTGCTCACCTTGTGTGTTTTTGCATGAGAATTCAGGATTTAGCTGAGATGAACATGTTTTAGCAGTAACAACATGAGAAAATTCTGATTTTAGCAGTAATCACATGAACATGAACATGACTGGTCACTAGCTGCAAGCAGTGTACTTATTTGTACTTATGTTGTTCATTTGCTTCGCTTCATGTTTTGCCAGAGGAAATGTGGTGGTCTCATTGCTTGCTACTTCGATTGAACAAGGGAAAGCTCAGTCTGCCGTACAACGATAAGGAATAGCCTACCTGGGAGGCTCATAAGCTAGATTGCTCACTTGTGCTTTTGTATGTGATGGGTTTGGGTGAAATTATGCCCACCATCACCTTGATCCATGGTTAGGAATTTTTTTTCTTTCAGCATGTATCTGAATTGTGTTGTACTTAGCTGTTTCGTTGATATGAAGCAGACTCAGCCTTCAGCTAGATGTGTTTGAATTTGAAATTGAAATGCATTTAATGCTGTTGTGGGGCCATTTTTTTGAATTCACTGGCTTGCTGGTTCAGTCCGCTGATGGTGTTGCTGTTGGCTGGTGAAAGCACTATGCCGAGATTAAGTTCCAGCCGGTTTCAGCCAAATACTTGACCAGCCGAACGAGGCCATTCTCTTTATTCTGGCCATGGAAGTAATTATTCAAACTTTTGTTCCTATCAAAATACAAAGTAAATCAAACTTTGTATTGTTAAAATATTCCTTAATTTGTTGAACTGAAAACTTATGCCAATCTTTAGCTAGTTCCTATACAACTCACCTTATCACCTTAGGCAATTGCATTTTCTTCCTGATTCTTCAATTTTCTTGAATAAGCCTGTTCGGCTGGTATTAAAGCCGATTCATAAGCCGGTCTTGGCTGATTTGTTGTGAGAGAAAAATACTGTAGATTCTAGTTGATAAGCCGACTGATGGAAAGAAGGTAAATAGTTCTATTAGTCGGCAAAAGCAACAAAGCACTGGATGAGACTGCACAAGATTTGTCAAGTCTGTAAACGATTTTGGAAGTGGATATTTATTGTTATGAAGACTGGCATCATAATTGAAATTTTGTTTACCTACAACTGATATGTTCATTCTAAATTGTAAGTTGTTTTAATTTTGTTTTAAGTCAAACTTATTTAGTTTTTGGCAAAGTACACACACATCTACAGCGCTCTCTCTGTTCTAAATTATAAGTCACTTATACATAGCAAATTCGATGTACCAAAAAAGTTAAAATGATTTATAATTTGAAACAGAGTGAATATCAAATAGATTTATCAGGTACAATATGGAATGTAATTTGAAAGTGTATTTGATTGATACTGTAGATGTTGATTGTATAAACTTGATCAAAGTTAGACGAGTTGGCTTTGGACAAAACTAAGTTCTCTTAGGACAAGTTAGAAGACTAGTACTCTTTACACAATTCTAATAGTATAGCTTGATTTCTCACGTGCATAGTAATTGGGCACCATTCCTCGGCCTCAACATGCATGCAAGCAAGTGGCCAATTAATCGAGTGTGTGAGCAAGAGAAGTCTGCACGGTAAACCAAGCATGCAATCTCAATGGATGTACAGGCCAGTCTGTGGACAGTTTTATCTCTCAGTTTCTAAGACTCAATGTATTGGAAACGATGTAGATGAATTTCATCCCCAAGAAACTTTTATCATTCCTCTCTCCATCTATTCCATGCCATGTCAGCTCATTTAATGTCATGAAATTCTCATGAAACTTCCACCGAGACTGACCTAAGTAAATGTCTTTCTTGGTCTTTTGCCCAAGATAGTTGCGCCTTGTATACCAGGACGGAGAGAGTATTTACCAGAACTCTTGGAACTTATTAACTTAAATAAAATATTTAATGAAAATTGAGTTTGGGCTCCAAATTCAGGAGTACCGGTAGTTGAAATCAAGGTGAAAAAGACAACCAAAAGACATTCTTTGTCGAACTGCTTAGGCGATAGAGCGAGACATTCTACATGGTGATGATCGGATCCATGGCTCATACTTGATCGGGACAAGAATTTATCGGCCAATTATTCCAACCAAAACCATGACAAGTCAAAACTTAGGTTTGCCAAAGTTAGGGCAAAAACACAGGTGTACATTTGGTTTTGTGCCATAATAATAGTAGAAAATATTCTCTCTTATGCGATTTAAGAAGTTTCTAGATACTTGCCAAAACTTTGGCTATAAATATTGGTGTGCCAATTCTTTGACATTGAAACAATTGATAAATCTTTAGCATTGAACCAATTGATAACTAAAATTTTTGGCTTGCCATGATTGGCAAGAATTGGAAGCCAACTAAGCAGGCCTTACCTCAACTACTGAGGATGTGGTAGCCTTGAAGGTGGAGAAAGAAGGTAAGGGTTGGGGATGATGACAACGATATGTGTTGCACTGGGGGGGGTGTGTGTGCTAGAAACGAACATGTAGTCCTCCACTTGTCAAGACCGAAGCCACATCCAACATTGAGGACTCGACAAAGTGGGTCAGAAGTAATGTCTTAAGAGTTCAGGGTCTATATGATATCCCGAGACCGGTTTGGTAAAACTCATACACGCTGTAACGATATAGATAAGAGATTGACATCCAACAATTGAGCGACACAAGATGCATCTTTTACCTATATATAGGACTCCAAACTCAGTAGGAGATGCATACATGGCAACATCCATCAAGTTCTTCCCGGGACGGAAAAAGGGGGGAAAGGATGAAAACAAAAGGAAAACCCTGTCTTGATTCTGAATTCACATATCCCAAGACCCATAGTTGCCAAGCTGTTTTGTAGCGAATGCAGTTTTTTTGCCCTTAAGTTGTGGACCATAAGATTCGCATATCCCTGCGAATCTTCTGGTCCACAATGTGAAGACATGTGTCCTTAGGCGTAAAATTTACTTTACCGTTTTGTAGCCTCGGCAGCATCCGTACAAACTAGTTGTCTGTATGCATCTCAACACCTCAAAATATAGGGTGCGATTGCGATTACCATTGCCCGGAGTCACCATCCCATCTTACTCCACCCCTCACACCCCTCACACAAGCTGGTCTCGGCAACTTTCCGAACTTTAACCCCGGAGCACACACCACACCACCATGACGGGGAAGTGTTCCATATATATACTCCCTATGTTCCAAAAATATTGCAATCCTACCATTTAAATTTTGTCCAACAAAAAATGCACACATACAAAGTATAGGTACCATGTCAGCTAGTGGGACCCACCCTGAGCAAAACCAATCGTCCACTCGTCTTCTGTACTAGCTGCTGCATGCAGATTAAAAAAAATCGGATGCAGCCTCTCGTCCACTCATTCTTGTATTCCAGAACACTCCCGTACAAGCTCCTTCTGTCAACGAACTGTATCTCTGTCTGTTGGGACTGAACTGTATAGGGGTATTATCGTAATTCAGCATCGTTTCTTGGTATACGTGCTCGGTCCTAGAATTGCAATATTTACGGGACGGAGGGAGTACGTCACATCAGTAGGGCGATGCCCCGTTCAGGCGTTGCACGGCGCACGTCCAATTGTTTTTTTTTACAATAAGCACTTTTAATATATAACATTAACACATAGTACACACCAGTGTGGAAAAATAATTCCTAGATTACAGAGCACATACAACAAAAAGCGACTGCTGAACTGCTTCTAAAGACATATGTGATGCTTTCGTCGGGGGCGCAGGACCCATCAGGGCCATAGAGCCCACGAGAAGTGGCCACGATAGAAGCATAGAGGGTTCTTGTTCTCGTACTCCGATAGCACAGTCGGTGCTCCACTCGACTGTCTAATCGGCCTGTATCTTCGACGATAATTAGTCTTGAGCCGTAGATAAAATGAAGGCCTCACCGGGTTCAAGAGGATGGGTCCACAACCATCAATGTCAAATCTGAGGATCAGCATCAACTGACGTCGACGGTCAACCCGAATACTGATCGCTACTTTACCACTTCCATGTACGCAGAAAAACAGAAGGACAGATTGATAGGAATATGTAACAGAACCGACCAATTATACGAAATTAAGTAAGAAAATCATCCACCAGAGCAGACGATTTAGCCAACTTAAGCCCGTATAACCCGGTAGTCCGTGAAATCACGAAGGATTTCATACCAATTCGTGTCTCAGCCATGATCGTAATAAGTTTAGCGGTCACCAATCACATATTACATAAAAGTTTGCATAACAGATACATCAGAGTTTAAACATACTTATTACAAAACAAGTTCGAATAAAAGTAGCGGAAGTCATTTGTTTAAAATCACACACACTCACACGGAGTTCAAATATAGTGCCAACGAATGATCATCTCCAACAAAAGCATCAGATGAGACGTAAGGAATGACCATGCCCATGGTCCTAAGCATCACCCATCGCAGGATACAGGCAGTTGATACAGTAGCCATAGTACATCTGCCCATTTGCAACAAGTGGGAATAAAACCCTGAGTACGAGAAGGTACTCAGCCAGACTTACCCGACATAACCGAAAATAAATGACACCAAGGATTATGAAGGGCTTTATGGTAGGGTAGCTGACTCATTCGTAAAAAGAAGCATTTTTAGCATTTCAAGAACCTTTCTAAAAACATTATTGCCAAATTAATTATTATTAACCTGTCAACTAGATTTGCACCTATACTAGAGTAAACATGTGATTAAGCAGATAATGATAACCAATGATCATTACGCAACTTCCATACTGTCATATTCATTATAACTGTCCAAGTGTTCCATAACATTTACTACGATGAAGTAACTCAAGTCAAGTGCTCACTATCCAGGAGCGATGGCGATTCGAATCGATTCCTAACCAGCTGGTGATTTGTTCCTTACACAAATCTCACTCACCCGCTAAAGTGAGATATTGATCACCGAGTCAACTTTCCAGGAACCTCGAGTTTGCCAGGAACCACATGTACCCGGGGGCCGACCGACTGCACTTTGGCCTTATCATCCCGCCCCCGTGTCCTACCACACCTGCTTCGGCACAGTGCGCTGCGGGCAATTTACTTGGCCCGAAAAATCTCCCAGCTTCGCGGTCGGAAGGTACTTTATCCGGCCAGCTAAATGTAAGGCATGCGTTCAACATGACTCGAGGCCCAACAACGGTCGGTCCTTAATCAACACAGACGGAAAGCACTACCGTCCAAAACTCTGCAAGTCTCCGTCCGGTCTCAACTTCATTTAACACTTAGTTATACCATGACTTCATAGTCATCCAAGCAGATCCAGGTAACCACCTATAGCTCGCAGGTGACAGGAAATCACCCGACTTCTACCGGTCTAAGCCAGCTAAGCATTTACTTGACTGTGGATACCAGGGTAACAAGGATATAGTGTAACAAAGGTAAGCAAGGTATAATGCAGCAACGGTTGCAAACAACTCCTGAACGTAATGCATCAATTAAAGTAAAGCATTTAATTAAATCATTGCAAACCGGGAGAAAAATGCTCCGGGGCTTGCCTCTCTCGAAGGAGCTCGGACGGTGATCGGGGCACTCCGGAAGTTCCTCAACGTCCTCCTCGTCGGCTTCTGGCACTTCCTGCTGCTGCACCTCGAACTGTTCCTCTGGCTCCTCGGGTATGACGACTGGGTTCTCGGTTTGCGATCCTGTATGATGCAATGCGCGTAAGGGATTATGCAAACGGTGCATCGAATGAGATGAATACAACGAATATGTTTGAATGCAAGGTAGTCAACATCATCTAAGAACTATACTACAAGCACATGTCATCTACTGCATTCTCTTCTACTACTAATATGTTAAGTTAACCTATCTTATGAAATGCTTCAAAGATACACCAAAGCTTTACTAATTTCTTAATCACACTTAAAGCAACACTTGCTTAAACCCTAATTAATAATAGGTTTGAATAGCAACCTATATTTCTGATGCTCCTAAAAATCTAAGAAAATTACAGTAGCATAGTACTACTCTAAGCAGACTACCATAAAAATTTCATAGCATTTTGATAAGCAAACTATCCTACACAAAAATGACAAGCTAAAACATCAAAATGAGCATGAAATTACTTTGTACTATGAAAAGTGTCAAACAACAGAATTAGTATTTTTCCTGGATTCTAAACAGTAAATAAGCACTATACAAAAATTACCACATGCATGTTTTATACAAATTTTGCTCTCTAGCAAAAATAACAAAAATCAGCCATTTAAGGTACTTGAACTACACCTCAAAATTTTCCCACAGCACATATATAAAACATATTTTTCCTAGGAAGTACATGACATAATAAGATTAACAAACTTGGAATCATATTTTTCTGAAGACTATAGATTTTTCTACACATTTTTCAAGTTATCAGCAATATTCAAGATTAAATAAAATCCTATAGAAAAGTATCTCAAACATGACATGCAATAATTTTTCCCAAGTAGATCTGGTGATAAGGAACCTAGCAAATTTTGTTTCAACAAATTTGGAGCAAGTTTGACCATCCAAACATTTTTCAAACCATTTTTGATTTCAAATAACAAATAATAAATGGAAAACAATTCACTTAAGCGTTGCTGGGCCGGCCCGAAGGGACCCGACGGCCCACGACACGGCGCAGCCCAAGCCTGGCTCTCTTCGGCTCGGCGACTGACACGCGGGACCCCCGTGTCAATGACACGAAACAGGGGAGACGGCACACGTCGACGCGGCGATGATCGAGCTCGCCGACGGTGATCTCCCCGGCGAAACCGACGGCACCAACATGACCTACGTGAAGAACCGCGTCGATTGGTACCCTAACCTTGCTCCCTACTGACCCCTAAGCACCCCAGCCACGGAGCTCGGCGGCTCGGCCATGGCGCACGGCGGTGCGCGGCCGCGTCCCGGCCAGACGGAGCCGGCGAGGACAGTGACACCATCACCCGAGTAACAGTGCGCTACGGAGAAGACAAAACGAGAGGTAGGGAAGGAAGAAAGGAGATGTGCCGTGCTAGCCACGGTGAGCTCCAACTCCGACGAGTTGCGGTGGCGGCGGAAACTCAATTGGGCCACTACCTTGGGTTATCCGGCTCGACGGCGAGATGGAGTAGCTAGGGGAGGTGAAGACGGAGCTGAGCGCTAACTGGAGGCGGCAACGACACGGAGGCGAGCGAGCTGAGCAACGGCGACTCACCCTACGGCAATGGCGGAAGCGCGAGCTCGGCTCGGAGGGGACTGACGATGCGAAGGAACGCGGGCGAACCAAATAGGCCAGCTGCGGGGCGCGTGGCGATGTCGTGGCAGCGACGGTCTGACCTGCGGGGGCTGCGACGGCGTACGGACTCCACTTGGCGCACTTGGCCTGACGGCGGTCGGCCACTCGGCCTGACGAAGACGATCATCAGACCCGCGATCAGAGCCTGACGACGCCATTTGACAACGTTCTTTCTACTAAACCGTGAAGTATTAGCTCATACCATCTACACAAGAGTTGTAGCTCTAAGTACCATCTGTAATTCATCTTAAATGATCAAGACCTAATTCGCAAAGGACAGAGAGTAAAATCATGCCAAAGTCGGGTTCAAGAAACTGAAAACTGAAGTTTACACTTAGAAATTTCTAAGTGTTGAAATCAACCCAAATTCTGACTTGTGGGGCCATTTTGAGCATGTTGTGCACATTTTCATGACTTGGTCACAAAATAACTTTTGTTCCTTATGTAATTTGCTACAACTTTGTTTTAGGTTGCTCTAACATGCAAACATTCCAAGTGGTACTTTTTAAACAGTCAAACCAAAAGGTCCTAGGGTCAAAACAAGTCAAACCATGATTTGAAATTTTAATTGGGCAAAATGATCAACATGAACATTGTTCCTAATGACTTTCTAAGCATAGCTAAGATGTTTAACAATAGATTTAGCTATACCACACATTGGTCATGCAATAATCAAGCACTAAAGGTACTGAAATGATGAAAACACTTGAAATGATACATTTGTTTCAAAGTCATGTTTCCCATGTTTCAAGTGACATATGCTCATGAATTGATGAATGATGCTCATGAATATGAAATGCAAGTGCAATTAGGCAAGAATAACACCTGGGGTGTTACAGCCCTCCCCCCTTATAAAAATCTCGTCCCGAGATTTGGGTTACGAACCATTTGTTATAAAAATCTTCATAAGCTTTTTGTAGATACTCTCCTGTTTCCCAAGTTGCATCTCCCTCATCATGATGATCCCACTGTATCTTGTATGTTTTCACCACACTATTCCGAGTAGCACGTTCCTTAGTGTCTAACACCCGGACTGGTTGCTCACGATACACCAAATCTGATTTGAGTTGAATACCTCGAGGTTCTATTCTTTCCTCTAGAACACGCAAGCATTTCTTGAGATGTGATACATGGAAAACTGGGAAAACTGTACTCATTGTCTCAGGTAACTCTAACTTGTAGGCTACCGGACCTCTTTGTTCCAAGATCTTGTACGGTCCTACGAATCTCGCGGCAAGCTTTCTTCAGATTCCAAACCTTTTCTTCTTCATTTTGGTCCACCAATATCGAGATCTTAGTTCTTGATACATCTTACTACCTCCGGGATGGATAGATAGCTTAGAAAGGTGAGCTTCATCCATGAGTTTATTCCTAAGCTCTCGATCCTTGGGAACCACCAGACGGTTGTCAAACCACAACACGCCCTGTTCATCCACTTTAAAGTGTTGAGACGACTTTTCTTTTATTTTCTCTTTGATGTGGAATATCCCCTTGTCAGTTTTCTGGCCTCCTATGATCTTACTCTCCAAAGAGCAACTAATCTGAATACTATGTAACACAGCAGGATGCATTAAATCGAACCCATCTTCAAGTAATGGCTGCACATTCAAGTAATGTGACTTTCTGCTCAAAGCATCTGCCACTACATTGGCTTTACCAGGATGATATTGCACATTCAAGTTGTAATCCTTGATCAATTCCAACCATCTACGCTGTCTCATGTTTAGCTCTGGTTGGGTAAAGATATACTTAAGACTCTTGTGATCCGTGAAAATATTGCACACATTACCAAGTAGATAATGTCTCCAAATTTTTAGAGCGTGCACCACTGCAGCAAGTTCAAGATCATGTGTTGGGTAGTTAACCTCGTGCTTTCTCAATTGACGTGATGCATAAGCTATGACTCTCCTTTCTTGCATAAGAACACAACCCAATCCAGTCTTCGATGCGTCGCAAAACACATCAAATGGTTTCTCAATATCTGGTTGTGCTAGAACCGGAGCAGTGGTCAACAGTTTCCGCAAAGTGTGGAAAGCTGCGTCACACTCCTCTGTCCACACAAACTTGTGATCCTTCTGTAGGAGACTCGTCATCGGTTTGGCGATCTTTGAGAAATCTGGTATAAAGCGACGGTAATAACCCGCTAGTCCTAAGAAACTTCTAATCTCAGGAACTGTGGTCGGTGCTTTCCAATTCATAACTTCTTGCACCTTACTTGGATCGACTGAAACTCCATTTTCTGACAGAATATGACCAAGGAAAGGAACTTCCTTCAACCAGAATTCACATTTGCTAAACTTAGCATACAATTGATGATCTCTAAGTCTGGTCAAGACAGTTCTCAGATGCTCTTCGTGATCTTTCTTATTCTCGGAGTACACCAGAATGTCATCGATGAATACTACCACAAACTTATCCAATTCTGGCATGAAAACTGTATTCATCAAAAACATAAAGTATGCGGGAGCATTTGTCAAGCCAAAAGACATGACAAGATACTCATACAACCCGTATCTGGTGGAAAATGCAGTTTTTGGTATATCCTGTGGCCTAATCTTGATCTGATGATAACCGGATCTCAAATCTATTTTTGAGAACACCTTGGCCTTGGATAATTGGTCAAACAGAACATCAATATGTGGCAAGGGATATTTATTCTTGACGGTCACAGCATTGAGTGGCCTGTAATCTACGCACATTCTCAACGTGCCCTCTTTCTTCTTCTTCACAAACAAAGCGGGACATCCCCATTCAGACTTGCTTGGCCGAATAAACCCCTTTTTTGATAAATCTTCTAATTGCTTCTTCAGCTCAGCTAACTCATCTGGAGGCATCCGATAGGGTCTTCTTGAAATTGGAGCTGTTCTGGGGACTAACTCAATTCCAAACTCAATCTCCCTATCCGGCGGAAGACCAGGTAGCTCATCCGGGAATACATCTGGGAATTCACACACTACCGGAATCTGATGAATAGGAATGACTTCCGTAGCACATGTAACACTTATAAGGTCTGTTCTTCGAGGCAATGGTACTTGGAAAGTACCCTCACCTAGTGGATCCTTAAGGGTAAGTACTCGACTTCCAGTATCTATGACTGCTCCCCAATCCTTCATCCAATTCATCCCTATAATGACATCCAAGACTAACCCAGGCATAACTATCAAGTTCACTCGGAACTTCCTGCTACCTAATTCAAGGGTTGCCCCTCGAACCATCCGGTTGGTCAAAACATCAGCCCCTGCTGAACTTATACGGTAACCATAACCCAATTCTGTGCATAGTTGTTCATGTTTCTGTGCAAATGCTTGACTCATAAAAGAATGCGATGATCCAGAATCAAATAGAACAACTGCAGGGTTTTCGTTGACAGGAAACTTACCAGCAGTGACGGGCTCTCCCTCTGGGATTTCATCCACTGTTGTACTGTGCACTCTAGCATTATAAGTTTGCTGCTTCTTCTTGGGCGGGTACGGACAAAACTTCGAGAAATGACCGGGTTGATCACAGTTATAGCAGGGTCCTCTTACTGTCCCGGCAGATCCCACAGCTCCCTTGGAACTGCCTTGCACCGCAGTTGCGGCTGCTTTGTTGGGCTGTACTGCCATCTTGTATGGCTTTTGAGGTCCACGGAAATTCTGGCTTCTTGGCTGAGGTGGCCTGAATCTAGCGCCAGGTGTCGATGGGCGATATGGGGGACGACCTCCCATAGGTGCTCTAGCTTGAGACGGCCCACCTTCAAAGGCTCTCTTGCGTGTCTTGGCTACGGTGCTGGCGTTGTTATTCTTTTCCTGCTTCAGACAGTCGCTGATGAAGTCATTGAATCTGACGCGGTTGTTGGTACCAACATGCTTCATCATTTTTGGATTGAGACCCCTCTTAAAGCTGGCTATCCTCTTAGCATCTGTGTCAACCATGTCGGGAGCATAGCGACATAAGTTGTTGAAGGCATGCAGGTATTGTGTCACGGTCTTGGTGCCCTGGTTCAATGCCAGAAACTCTCCCAACTTCATCTCTGTCAGCCCGGGTGGAATATAGACTCCACGGAAGGCCTCAGCAAACTCTCTCCAAGAAATCTGAGCATTTGGAGGAAAGGTGGTGCGATGGTGCTTCCACCACATTCCCGCTGGTCCCTGCAATTGAAGTGCAGCATACTCCGTTTTCAGCACCTCAGTCATCCTCAACACACGGAATTTATCTTCCATCGTGTTGATCCATTCCTCAGCGTCGAGTGGCTCTGTTGCTTCCTTGAATACGGGTGGCCTGGTGTCCATGAAATCCTTGAAACTGCTATATTGGTTTACTCCCATGCCACCGCCTTGATTGTTACCACGTTGCACGTTGTTGGCTATGGTACGCAGAAAATCTTCCATGTTCTTCTGGGATTGTTCCGTGTTGCGCTGACTCCCGAGCAGCTGTGCGAGAAACATCTCGGGGGTAAACGGGGGAGGAGGTGGCAAATGCGGTTCATGGGGAGGCTCATTGTTGTTGCCATGGTTTCCACCACCACCACCACCGGTCCCCGTACCGTTAGCACCGGGCTCAGCGGCTTCATACGTGGTTCGACGAGTGTTTGTCATCTGCATATTTCAGCAACAAGTAACGATTGAGTGAAGCTGTAATAATTGCGAGTGAAGGAAAAATTATGCCGTACTGAATTTACTGGAGAGAATAAATTCATACAATAAAACAGAGGCACAACAATCGCATCCCAATTAAAACAACATCACTTAATTAAATTACTTCAACGGCAAACATCGCGTCCATACAATCACATTGCCCAGCATACATACACTGGACTTTTTATGCGTTCAGATATCGCATTTGAAATTCAAGTTCCAACCACATGCCAAGTCTCATACGTTCGAAGCAACATACGATAGATTACTTGCTAACAAAAGAAAGGTCATTGCGACAGGACCTAGATACTAGCGCAAAGCAACTAGCCTACTCCTCGGGGCCATCGTCGGGATCGGAGACGTCACCATCGCCTCCAGGTGAAACTACAGGCTCATCCTGGTCGTCGTCGTCGATGTCCATGTCAGCGGCATTCGGTGGAGCATATGGGCCAACTCCATTGTAGAGCGCGTGAAACTCCTCGTGCAGGTTGCCGTTGTATTCCTCTAACTCATCGACTCTCTGCAGCAAAAGGTTCCTTGCATTCCAGGCTTCATTCCTTTCCTGAACCAACTGTCCAATCATGCGGTCTGCATTGTTGTTGGCTTGAGTCAACGTATGCACTCGCTGCATAGCTCTATCACCTCTCTCAACCGCCTGATCTCGCTGTAAGTTCATATCAGCCAACTGCTCCTGCAAGCTAGCTATGGCTCGTGCCTGTCTCTTCTTCTGCTTCTTCCCTTTGAGCTTATCCTCACTACGCAAGCCAGTCAAAGTCCAGTAGGTACTCTCGAGACCTTCATACGCTCTAATGGCGGCGAACATAGCACTCATGCCTGGTTGTCGCTAGCCTGTCCTTCGGCTGGACCTCTGAGCAATGCACTTCCTTGAGGCTGAACCCAAATGGCGTCGCGAGGATCATCCCTAGGAAAAGTACCAGCTAGAGCTGCTGCAAGCTCACTGGGAAATCTGCTCATAATGTCCCTAATGACACGAAAGGCTGCTCCCTCTGCACCCT